>NC_140590.1:633373780-634680030 GCF_964204655.1 Triturus cristatus | reverse complement strand
CAAAGGGGCAAGGGATCGTATCCGGTGGACGTACCTTTATTTCAGGAAAGGCAACTAGATGATGTACTGTGCCCAAACATAACCTAGTCAGGACAAAACAGTGCTGAATGTTATTCACCCAAAACAAGTAATATTGACATCCATCCTGTAGATCAATCGACATGTAAAAGGCAACAGTTGTCTTCCTCAGTTGTCACACATTCTATGATCCTGCCTATATTTAAAAAAGGATGCCTTGATTAACTCTTATCAAGTGATAGAGACCGGTCTGGATCTTGCGATATAGACATATTAAATAGTGTATTATAGGATTCATTTATATAACCAAGCTACTAGGTATTAAAAACATGGTCCAAAATAAGACAATCTGAAATAACCAATTAGGTAAAACTTGTTTCAGCATTGGACTCGATGAAAAACCAAGGTAATAGGGGTTTTAATAAGAGCATATTGTAGTAGTCTCTCTGTATTTTCTCATTAGGGTCTTTTTGTTCTTTGACAACACCCACAAGATTCTTCTCTGGTTTCAGTTCCTTTCAGGACTTCTCCGACAATTCTATGCTTTTTACAATGCTAATTCTTTCTTCTAAAGAAGAATTTTTTAAAGTAAGTAATTTTTGTTGAACTTTCCTATCCCTGCAATGCACTACTATTTGATCTCGAATGAGCTGTGAATAGAGGTGCTCTAACTCACACTCTGACGCTAAGATGCGTAAAGCTGCTACATAGGAAACTATACTTTCACCACTCTCCTGTTCTCTTGTAAAAAAAACTTGTGTCTAGAAACAACAAGACTGCTTTCCACATCAGACTGTTTTTCCAACATTCCCACAGCTTGGTTGTAAGCATTTAACTCTTCCTTTCCCGCAACCACAGGGATGGGAGGTAAATGTTCTAATACAGCTTGACCTTCAAAACCTAAATTGTGTTCCAAGATGAAACGCTTCCTCTCGGCGCTGAACTTCGAACCCCTTATTGCCCCTAGATATTTTTCAAAAGCTCTATGCCAAACTTTCAATTTCACTGGTGGATCACCAGGAAGCTGTAAAAAGGTGGGAGGGGCTTGTAAATTTTGCATGATGAACACAAAGAAAATACACAAAAGTCTTTTGACACACCTGAAAAAAAAATGTTAGTTAGAAGAATAACCTATAATTATAACAAGAAATGAGAAAATGAGTGATACTGTAGGTGATGTACTAATAGAACTTTTGAAGATCATTAAGCACACTTAGTGAAAGTGACATCTGCAAAAAGGATTGATGTATCCAAAACTGTGTTGCAGTACATAAACAGACGGACGGCGGTGCATCCAGGAAAACAGCAAACAGTCACTTCATAGATTTCAGACTCAAGGGTAAACCATTTCTAATGAAAATTACAATGGCCGGAGAGGATGCACCAATATGATGAACCAAAGTTGTGCCATTTAACTCGTGAGAAAAAAGTCTACGACGATCATATGAAACACGAGACCTGACAGTACTGACACACTGCTGTGCTTGGAAAAGAGAAATCAAATGTCTATCTTGACGCGCAGTTGTGGTACTCACGATCAAGTTACTTGAAGCTGACTAAAAAAAAAACGTACTCCTCTTGTGTGACGACGTGTAGACGTTGCACACTGATCACAGAGCTCTCTTGACTTGTAGGGAATATACACTGATCACGACGCTATCAGTGACCGTCTTCTTGCTTCCGTACGGCGATGCACACATGCACAGAACACTCCTCGTAAATTATGTAACTAGGCAACCATAGACGCAGCCTGTTACGTACTCTATTACTGTCCGACTTCCTGCTTCTGAGCGGCGATACACACATGCGCAGAACACTTCCGATAAACTCTGCAACTAGGCAACCATAGACGCAGCCTGTTGCGTACCCTTTCACGACTTGCTGCTCAGTGCGTCTGCACGTAGAACGCTCCTCAAACACTCTCTGACGCGTAATCTTTCTTCGCTGACTCCCGCTGAAAGTTCCACTGCGTCATCACTTGTTTAGAAACTCGGAAGGGGAAGGACCTCTCTCCAGACAAACTCCAACTTTCGATGCGTCCAGGAACCACAGCGTACGATCGTGCCACGAAAAGTCATCACCACACGACCACGCAGACAGGGATTCTTTTTTTCAAATACGCAACAACTCAACAGGTGATGTGCCAGTAGATTCCTTTAAGTCCGTTCATTCACAAATGGGTCGGGCAGTTGGGGTGGAAGAATAAAAATGAGCTCACCAAAGGCACAGTGCCTCCAGCCCAGATGTAAAGCAGTATGTCCAGGAGGCAGGAACCCAAGACACTGCGCTGAACAGAGATCTTGACACCCAAGAGACCTCCACTGCACACGTGGGTCGAGACAGGGACAGTTCTTGTCGCCAAATTTGAAGTGATTACACTACTCAGCTAAGTGTAAGAGCACAAGCTTTATTAACTGTATGTCTCCACAGCTTCCAGGAACTGATCAACCCCTCCTGGGATTCAAACCATAATGCTCTATTGCCATGACAGTGACATCATAAGTAATAGTAGCCATGAGGATAGACATAGAACTAAAGGAGGGACTACTACAGATATCTTCCAAAAATTGCAACCCAACCTCTTTCAGGGATGACGCAGAGGCTGGTGGACATAGTAAATGCTTTAAAAAGGAGTTCTCCTAGACCTGAAGGGATTTGCTAGGGGTGTAACCCCACAGCCCTCCCCAAATGTAGCAGTAGACAACCCTCTTGCCTTGCATATATCAACCTTCTCCTTTACTGGTCGCCTGCCCAACTTATGAGAGAACCTAAAAATCCCCTCACAATTTCAGCTAATCTTTGATCTAATATTTAAAATCTGGTGGGACCATGTGCTGTTGCTCGAGAAAAGGATCCCTTTATAACAAAATAACTTTACTCTTGCTATTGGTGTGTCCCCAGTAAATAAGGATCTGCACTTCTGCACCTTCTTCCTGCAGAACATTGTATACGTTTTTGATGTATTGATCACCATTTTCCTAGATTCCATAAAGAACCCCAAGTGCATTCATCAGTTTCTGCAGGCCAATGGATGTCTTGGATAGGACAGTGTGGTTGTCTTATAACAACACAGGGACTGGGCGGCCAGCGACGCTAGGCACATCAGCCTGGAGGGCACCATCGACCCGGTTGATAAAGTGTGAGAACAGTAATAGTGTCAATGCCCTGCCTAATTCTGCTCCGTACTCTTTTTGGGGGGGGAGGGGGCATTCCACATTGGGGCCATCCCAAACTTTGGTTGACAAGTGTTCGTACAGGTGTGCAAGAAAGCAAATAATCTCCTCTGGGGCACCAAGGGAGATCAAAGTTGACCATAGAATTGAGTGGTCATTTAAGTCAAATGCGCTGCTTAAATCAGCAAAACAAAGATAAAGGGATACTGCCTTATCCCTGATATACTTTCCAGCCAGCAACTCAAGATTCACACATTGCTCGACTGTCCCCAAGCCCCGCCTAAATCCAAACTGTACCTTTGGTAGAATAGAGCTATACAGTGTCCATTCCTCAAGCCCAAGAAGTATCTTGCTCATCGGTTTTTCTGAAGAGTCTAGGAGTTAAATAGAGCTATAGCTCTTGGTATCTGATTTGTCTCCCTTCTTAAAATGGGTACTTTAATTGAGACTGCCCTGGATTGACTAGTTCATGTTCTGTAAATACCAAAGGGGAGGGAATTATAAAGCAGTATATAACTTTTACTATCCTATTTGCCAAGTTTCACCTTGAAATAAACAGAAAATTTGCTAGTGCCCATGCTTATAGCAATGGCAATGGCGTTCAATTGTAAACCATTTTCTCTTCAACAAACTAAGGTTAACATGCCCCCCTTTGAAGGATTTCCTCTATGACCTTTTAGGACTTCCTTTTTTTATGCACTGCAAAAGACTGGAGCAAATGGGCCTCCCAAAGTCAATTTTCCTGGAATGTGGAAGTCGAAAATGTCCCTAGGTAATCTACAAAACAGGTTACATTTGCCAACAAATAACATGTACACTCCAAACATGGTTAAAGTCTCTCCGATGTTTCACTCTACTCTCATCTGCCTTTCATAACCATATTCTCCAGATTGCAAATGCCCACTAATTCCTCAGCCTTTTACTGGACTAAGCATACATGACTTGTAAAGAGGTGGGGGAGCAATCAAAACATCTGGGGCAAAGGGAACTTTAGCTGCTTGAAACAGTTTTGGCCTCATCAGCTGCTGTTTCCCCTTCTGACAAAAGCTTGTTCAGCATTGATTCTTTCACAGTCACATGCTTGAATCATTCCCCATTGTCATAGTGCAAGTCCCATGGTAAACTTTCAGTAGCAATAAGAATTCACAACCTACATGAAAGATCCTATGCTAGTGTCACCAATGCACACTCACCTCATAGAAAAGATTCCAACCTCCAGGTGAGTGTCCCCAGCCTCAATCCTCTCAGAGGCTTTTGCATCTCTTGTGGGAATGAAGACTCTCAAAGCTTTGCTCAACATGAAAATTGATAAATCTACTTTATTTTTTTTTTAAATCCCAATTTCTTCTGTATAGCCTTTCCTTGGGTTCTATGTTCCTCATTCTCCCTGTTGCCATTGGATCTAAATTATTTCTAAAACATTTATAAAATGTACTTTTTCAAAGCCTGAGAGACCTGTAAAAAGCAGACGCCATTGAAAATCCTCACAAAGATTGTAAATTCTACACACAGTTATTGGCCAAGACATTAAATGACTGGGGTAGGGGCTTCGGGTTGCTTCAGCCAACCAAAGCCAAGGACTCAATCTTCTGGGGATGGCTCCTAATGCAGTGCTTCTCTAAAGAAGGCGATGAAGGTGCATTCCCACCTGCAATGCCCCACAGTGTGATTCAAAACATCCCCTCTCCAGATGTATTAAAATCTATTTCCTGTAGGCTTTTCACAAAATTAGGTAAGCCCTAACGAAATGTGATAGACCTCTCCCTCATCAGAGGATAATGCATAATGTGAAGTTGAAATAAATCTGCAAAACTAAATCTGCAAATCTTCGTTAGTGCACCCCCAGCCCACCCCAGTGATCGAAATTTTTCCAACGTCTGCAATACCTTCATGGATAACTGTCTGCAGCTGTCCCATTGACAGGGGATTCTGGTGCCAGGAAGTGACCATTTCAGATGACTGAGTACCAATAACGCTTCTATCAGGGAATACCTCTCCAGCTAAAGTACCATCCTCTTGTGGGAGGAAATTAATATTACAGAGCAGGCCACGCCCCCTGTGCCAAACTCACCACCAACCGATATTACCAGATTCGTGCTTGGTGAATGGAGTGTCAATGGGGTTTCAACTGCCGGTAGGCGAACAGATTCTTTCCTGTATGATTTTCAATAACTGGCTAGAAAATCTGTGAAAACCATCCCATTAATTGTTCTTATTTGGCAAGAATAACTAAGGCTTATACAGACACCCAGTGATCCACTGCTGCAGTCATCCCAATTCATGGTTAAAAATTAGAAGGCAACAGACAGCGCCCCACTAAGCCTCATTGGGCACCCATTGCTATGCAGGAGCCGCGACACAGCTTTAGGAGTCCAACTACCTCTATATGCTGCTTCTTGGGACAGGGAAGAGTGAAGGATATATGCTATCAGTAAAGCAGTGTCCTCCATGGCACCCAAGCTTATACAACCCCATAGGCCTTAAGTAGGCTTCAAGAATCTCGAAATCTGTGGCAGCGATGGCTGCACATCTGCAACAGATAGATCATCCAGCCTTCCCACACCACACCCACGGGTTGATTAAAGTCAGTTCTTTCTGATTCAGAAACTCCTTGGTAATGCAGCTTACATTCAACTCTAGGCCTGACTTTAAACAAAGAGCAATATATGCTGCATCCATCTCAGGCTATTCTGTTCTTGGACACAGTTCTGTATACTACAGAAGGAAAAGCTGACCCTTCTCATGAAAAAAGCAACAGCTCTGTCAGGTTTGGCAACCTAAACTCAGAAGGAATCCACTGTAATGGTGCACTTATTATTATGATGTATGGATTGCTAGCATTGTCATCATATATTCCCTTAATTCACTTTAGCATATTGAAAATACGCCCAATGCAAGAGGGACAAAAAAACACAATGGTCTGCGATTTGTTTCCTTCGACGACCACATCAGATTTGCAGTAAAAATTAGAGCCCCTCACCCTACTGGGTAACTGTGAATTGAACAGGAAATAGGCCTTTTTCCTACAAGGCATGCCAGCTTTGTTATGACCATAGATGCATCCATGGACGGGTGTGTGTTTGTGTGGGGTTCGCACCTCTAATAATTTGTTGCCAAAGGATGGTCATCTAGGCAGGGGATGAGCCGACACATTATCATACTGGAACTGAAGCCTATCAGATTTCTTTTTGGGCGATGGGGAGGATACAGTCCTCCTTATCCCGCATGCAAGTCTTATCTGTGTTTGTGAGGGTGGAGGACACTGCATCAGTGTTGTGCATGAGCAAGCAGGGAGGATCAAGGTCAGGCACTGAGTACGCTCAGAGACTGTGACTTTGGGCCATACACCATCAAATATCATTGCGGGCAGAACATTAAGGAATGACCAAGCAGATGCATTCAGCTGCACAAGGCAGATGTGCAGCGAATGCCAACAAAATAAGACACTGTAGACAATGTTCAAGTGATGCACGAAGCTGAAATTAGACCTATTCACGACTCCACTAAAACCAGGTTGTCTTGTTCTGATAGCACTAATATGGCCCAGGCATATATTGATGCATGAACCCCTCCATGCACCAATATTTAATTTCTCAGACTCCCACCATGGCGACTGGTAATGAGTCTATCATGAATTTTTGGAAGACACAAACTCTAGAAAAATAGAGCTACAGACAAGTAAGTTTTTCCTTACATATACAAACTGCACTGCATTTCGGCTGCACTATGCATTCGCCCCCCCCCCCCATGCCCCTGATTACTTAATTTTTTTGCTAAACTCACCAAAACCAGATCCAAGTCCTTTTTATTGCCTTGGATTTTTCAAGGTGGGTGTGGTATGCAGACTTTCCTCCCTATGTCCTCTGATCCGACTGCCATCCAGAGCAGACCTTCTCTCCCGGTCGGGAAAGGGGATGTGGAAGGGTATGGTGCTGCATCTCAATATCCAAGACCTCCGCCTATATGCTCAAGTCTACATTATAGTTATCTTCACTGTTTCACAGCCTTCCAGCACTTGAGTTCTCACTCTTTCCTCCGTGATCTAAGGATTTATGCAATGTCCCATCCCTAGTTGATGCTATTTTAACCCTCTGTTGTTTCGTAGTTCCCTTAGCCCATAAGTTCTCTTTAGTTTTTGAATTGCTGTTTATCATGGGGTCACAGAGAACCTTTGTGTCCGAGGCATGTGAGCTGTAGCTCACTTGCTTTGCATACTCCTGCCATCTAGTTTTGGGTCCAGATTATGCCCAATGCATTTCGGGACAAGAGTCCCTTCGTCAGGTGCCAATCTAAAAAAAGGAATGAACATATGTAATGATAATACAGCTTGGTATTGCTACAGAGTAGTTCGATCAAACTCAAGAGAAATTCACTCCCCAACATACCAGGTGAGTATTATTCGGCATTTACGTTCTCACCTCTAAGCATAATAAGTAACAAAACTGTGCCAGAAACGTGAAGTAACCGTGCAATATGTCATGCATAAATAAAGAGTGCTCTAGTCAAATCAATTAGGTATTCCCTTACAGCATAACGGGTATGAATGTTCATTCGCTTGCGTTTGAACGTTATACTGTTCATTGAAGCAGTAACTACAAATGTGGACTCTTTTCTACGTTACAGACATATTCTCGACTTTTGAGCATTTACGTCGTGTATCGAGGTATTACTGGTTGTCACCAATAGGAGGTGTTGTGTTATTTGGCAAAGTGGTAGTTTGGATGCACAGTGTTATGCTGAAAGGGAATACCTAATTGATTTGTATTCTGCATGCTGTATTATCATTACATATGTTCATTCCTTTTTAGGTCGAGCCTAGAGCAGTGCGCATGTGCTGCTTGCTCGACTTTTAGTAATGGGCTTTAGAAAGCTCACCACACGCTTGTGCGTGTGGTGATGCTTTTCTCCCAGGCTATTGTGCTTTGCGTGCGTCTTTCTAAGAAAGACAGCACGCAATTGGGCAAAGGCGGGTGCATGTCCCGCCTTTGCTCCGCCCATGGCCTATTGCATGTGGTTACCTGCACAGACCACATCTGTTGGAAATTATCGTGCCCAGACACGGGCGCGATAATTGAAAACAGATCGTTCGCTGTGTCGGGCGTGCGCACCACTCGCGTGCTTGTTATAGAGAGTTAACGCGACCCAAAGTGTGTTAAAGCGCTTTACATGAGCGTTAGTTACATTACACAAGGTCACACTCCTTATTGGTAGGCAGAGGGAGAATATGTGATTCGCCGAGAAACTCAGGCTTTTGAGCGAAGCCCAGACTCAAACCTGGTTGTCAGTTCTGGCTGTAACACCACTTCCTGTGTAGAGGAGGCAGGCATAAGCCAAAGGAAAGCTTGGCTTGTTCTGGGCTCGGGGTTCCGACCGGACCTTGAGCCGAGCCAGGCTTTATTCTCGAGCCGGGCTCGCCCACCTCTACTCTTTAGATCTATGGTGTAATACTGTTCAGTTTATTTCACAGCAAGAAAATCTGGGTCAGATTGGTTTCTGCTGTCATTTAGTCCATTTCAAGCACGAAGAAACACCGCTGACAACAGTATCACGCGCTGTACATGATTTTCAGTCACCCGTTCGCTTGGCATGTGCTGCGGAGGCAAGAGACGATTTTTCTCATTTATTAAAACACATCACACACTTCAAAGGATCTCATATCCATAGCTTGCTTCCCTCCCCCCCCTGCCCCTCCCCCCGGCTCCCTCAAATTGTTTTTGTTGGATTTTACATCATGTGATAGAATACAAGGGATTACGAAAGGATTTAAACTACTTCAGCACCACAGATCTTTCCAGAGGTCAGCGGATTAGGTTTTTTTATTATATTATGTGACACATATACTAAGAGAGAAACTGGAGCGCCAACTTGCAATGCACGTGTAGGATCAGGGTGAACCATGAGATGTTTACATATTGTCCTGACAGAAGTAATATTGCCACGGAGCTTAGAACGTCCCGGAGTTGGTTAAATGCTAGTCAGCTTCCAACTTACAACAGAAAACTAGAACTAGAAAAAGGGAAAAAATGCTTCATATGCTGTCATGGTGTTCAGGAGCCGGCAGGGGCTGTGGGTTTGGAATCTGACACACTCTGGGCTGTTGTGTATCACAAGACAAACGTCTGACTTCTTATTGCTGTAACTGCGAATTTTGCTCAAGCGTTCTCCAAACTCATTTTGGGCATCTACCGAATTTGTCATTCAAATTTTGACAAATTAGGAAGCAAGGCAGTCAATTATGTTACCCCAAAGTGATTTAATAGGGGAGGCTCTCATCATTCCTGCTCTCTGATTGGCTGGTGGAGAGGTATCGCATACATTGTGTATCTGTTGTGATTTACAATGCACAGTCGAGAAGGAGAACAAAACTTAATAGGCGATTTTAGTTTGTTCTGTTATCAGACACGGTCATCTCGTGGCCACTCGTTGTCAGAACAGACACATACAGTACAGTGTACGTTGATAAAGCTTCATGCTTCCCTTCGTTTTCGCTATGGTTGTGCTTGCGGTCCCTTCCAGCTAAACTCACAGTGCACCAGGAGTGTAACTCCTCACAGTGCACCTGCAGTGTAGCTCCTCCCACTGCCTAGGAAAGGAGTACACACGCTTCTCTAGTATAAGGTACAAACAACACACCCTCATTATACCCTCGATTATACTCATGGTAAATAGTATTAGTAGTAATTACATCACCTAAGTGTGTGCAACTATGTTTTAAGGGGCGGAAGCATGGGGTGGCGCATGGGACCTCCAGGTCAGATGGATCAATGAATTGTCGGGACGCATCAATGTCAGAGTGGAGTGAATACCTCTGTACTGAGGGTTGTTACACTCTGTATCTGAGCCCTCTGTGTGTTCATTTCCAGGCCCCATTGCTGGGCTGGAATGAGCGGTAATGTTCTTGCTCAGTCCACTGTGTCCTTTGCAGGCTGACTCTGGAGTGCCCTCGGCACAGCTGGAGAGACGACCCTGCCACGAGCAGCTCAGGGACCTCCAGGACACGTCTCGGGCTCAGCATCCGCTGATACTGTAGTCCAGGATCAAAGGTCACTCAGGAGGGAGACCTTTGAACACGGCTCTGGGTGCTGACCTACATTTCCAGCAGTCAAGCTGCTCTTCCTTACTGTCACCCTATCTGAAGTTACCATAAGGGAAAGCACAGGGCTGTCCAAAACTACACACTACATCATTTGTAATGTTAGGGGCTTTCATTGTCTGTAGGTTCCTGGTGGATGAGGGTTCAGAATATTGTATGCAGAAATATCATCTGACATAACTATTTTGCCCTAAATATTGTATTCACAAATATAATTCAGCTGATATTAGGGTTTGTATTATGAACTCCATTGAAGTGATGTTTCAGTGCGCAGTATTCTGACAGCGGTATTCTGACAACAATATTCTGGTCCCACACCTGGAGTACCTGTGGCCCATTCCAGGCCTGCGGGCAGCCCCTCAAGTGGTTCATTAGTGGGATTAAGTTTTTTTTGTTGTGAGATCCGGGTTAAGCTAACTTGACTGTAGCTGGTGTAGGAGTCCAGTTGCAGAATAAGCACAGGTCATCTCTCTCCTTTGCAATAGTGGTCACCTTTCTCTGGTGTCCGCTCCTACCTACTGCCCTTGCACATGCAGCCTGACTACAATTGCAAGTGAAAACAAGCATTGGCATAGCCAATAGGTCTCGCCTTTGGGACCTTAGAAGTGTTACGCCATGCAACAGTTGATGTTGTTGCACCAAGGAAATTATGCTGGATAACTATCCACTTATAAGGTCCCAAAGGCGAGACCTATTGACTATGCCAATGCTTGTTTTAGATTGGCCCATGACAAAATAGATTGGGCATAATGATCATTAATTGACATGAAGATGTATGGAATGCCAGAACGCACATGTTTAAAAGAATGATTGAAAATGTATTTTGTGTTAAAAAAGTCCATTTCAATTTGTAATGATCACCCTGTGGAAGGTTATGTTCCATGGAAAATTGATTGCTTTAAAAGGTAAATGAACTTGAAATATCACTGGTCATCTGTTGATTAATTAATTGGATATATTGCGTGATTTGGATATATAATTGTTACAGTTGTGCACGCCTTTTCCCAGCCTCACTCATTAGCTGGGCCTTCAGATGATATGTTATATGTTGTACATGTGCAATCAATACATGATTGTGTCAGGTTGTTGATGGCCCCAGAATGGCCCACAATGATTACTGTATGGCACTGAATAGATTTGATCATGGTACATATTCAGGTATTGTTCATCATTTACATTCATTCAAAAATAAGAAGCCTTCTGCAATGGACAGTGTGGAGCCCAGTCAGAAATATTATTGTGATGACTCCTGTGATATATTTGTATTTAAAGGCACGTTTGTGAGAACTGCAGCTTTTATCATTGATTTTAGATCTTAACAGGCTGTTTTCTGTGTCTGATTTACTGGCATTGCCTGAAATATACACTTATTGGATTGAATGGATGTATTGTCAGTAAGGTTAATCATGCTGTAATGGTAATGTTTATTATAAACTGTGGGAGGTATGAAGATATATGACAAGTAACAAGAGCGGTAATGGTAGAAATATTTGCGTTTTACATCTAAGGAATACAAAAACTCCATGATGCACACAACTGTTTAGATGCTGCTTTGATTTCTAAGTAACTGATGGGCCTTCATTAGGTTTGTAACTGTTCCTTACATCATGGCCTGAGAAAACAGATTTTAGTTAGTCATGGTTTTATGTTTTTCTAATCGCTTGTGTTTTTTTTGTTTTGTTCCATATTAGATTCTTACTGTGGGGCCATCTATCATATAATAGAGCTGCCAAGTGTTCTAGCACAGTTGCCATACCTTATGTGCTGGAAATTCCGCTGAGAAATTGTGTTTTTTCTTTCAGCCTCCAGCCCAGTTGTGACGACCGCTACCACAGGTGCTGGTCAGACATTTCAGATCACTGCCACTCCAGTAACCATGACTGGGAAAGTGCTTACCAAACTTCCATTGCCAGCCAACAGCAAAATCGTTGCTCTCAATGTGCCAACTACTCAAGGTATTGATCATAAAAAGGTGGAAAAGTAACCTATTGTTTACAGTCTCTTAAATTGTATGTTTAACTATAGTTTGGTGATCTAGGTTATCCTCATAAAATCCATGCTGAAATGGGCCTTCCATTATTTCTCAGTCTGCTTTGATCACAGTCTGTGAGTCAGTATGGGGACCAATGTATTTGTATTTCTGTATTTTAAATATACTTCCATAGTCTGTGTGGCACCTCCAGGATTTCATGAAATAAGATACCTAGCAGTAACTACACAAGTAAATGGACCTCATATTACTCTAGCATTGTTCTGATTGCATAGAATACACCATAGCCCAACGAGCCAAGATTGCTATACTTATTCATCTTTCTTTCTCGTCCACACTGAGTCGCTCCTCTGCATACGCAAATACTGTGCCAGCCCAAGCGCAGACTAGCAGAAAACTCACCTAACTGGACTCTTTAAAGCAGGAACGTATCCATCCTAAGTCGAGCAGAGCCAGATAATTCCAATTTTCTGGTTCTCCACATAGGATAAATCTATTTTTAACTAATGTGAATGAAACCAATTTACATCACAGGGGCAGCCTTGACAGTCTATCATAAATCTGTCTCTCATGGTCCTATGGTGCACACCTCTGCTTTAGGGTGGTTGGTAATGATCCTTCACAATCCACAAAGACTGCCTCATCCCCACAGGTTAGGATGAGATGTACCAGGCAATCTACCTATTGCTTCTTTTCCTTCTGACAAGGGATTAATGCTGCTATGATGCCACTGTTGCTCTTGAAATTCCTGATTTCTTTAGAAAAGTCCCACATCTGCAGCAGAAAGTCCATTTCGTTGCGTTTTGGCACCATACGGCCACATAGCCAGTGAAGCCCTTGATTGCCTGTAGTTCTGCTTCATATGATCCTCACTTATAGTCAAAAACATAGAATATTCCCATATATTTAAGGGGACTTCTGAACGCTTTCTCTTTAAACAATCAAAGTCAAACTTTAGATTGAGGCAAGCACCTTGAAGTCTGCATGTGGCCTGCTTTTACAGAATTTTTCTGAAACATCAAATGGCATTTCTTAATTGCATTACTTTACTGAAGTCAATGTTGTACTTTGTTCTAAATAACGTGTTACCTAAATACAGTGAGAGAAATATTAAACCAAATATGCTTTAAATGTGCTCTTCAGGTCAAGAGTGCCGAAGCTGCAAAGAAATATACACGGTCTCGATACTTTTTGATTGACTCTGAGATTTGTGAAAACTGATACAGATAATATATAGGCTAAAGTATCACATGCTGTAAATTATAAGGATATTGCAAGCCACTGAGGAGCTGCATAACCAAATAGAGGAACGAGGCCAAAGGCAGAGTCCCTTTATAAGGTTATGGACATCCGAGGTGACTTGCAGTATCCTAATCATGTATGTCAGCGGGTATTTCATACCATAAAATACATGGTAAGACCATCACCTTTCCCACAAGCCAGTTAAAATCTTGCTGCCTAGCTCATTCATATGAAAGAGCAAGCATGTTTGCAAACATGAAGAATAAAAATTAAACCTGTAGTGCAAAATTAAGCACATCAAAAACCTGTTCAATATTTGTAGCAAACAAACATTTTGAACAGTTCAATACAAGTCGGTTTAAAAAAAATGCTGCAGTAGCTCAGAACATGTAGAAGCAAGAAGAGAGATTCTGACTTTTCTCAATCTAAGGAGTGCAAAAAATAAACATTCTCTCTGTTTGACAGTTTAAGCTTTTAAAATAGAGCAGAAGAAGAAAAAGCAACATTCTGTTTGTTGCTTTAAACAGCTGCATTAGTTATGCTTCGTGACCTGACCTGCCTTTCACCTTGGCTGCTGATCTGGCTGCAGGCATTGTGATATCAGTACTTGGCTGTAATAACTGTATAATAATCAGGTTCTGACGTATTTTCTTTATAATCAGCAAATTGGTGCGTCGCAAGTTGCAGTTTGATTAGTGACTGCCCTTTATACATTGATTACAGAATCTCGTGTATTTAAATTGTATTGACAACCAGGGAGGCGGAAGTTTTCTTTTTTTTTTTTTTTTTTAGTTCATGAGGATTCCAACGATGCAGAACAAGGATTACCAGTACGTAACACTTACTTCTGCATCGTAGGATATTCACTGATAGTCATAAAAGTAAGCCTATTTCTAACTCCTGGCTGTAAATACAAGACTAGGAGCTAAAAAAAAAAAAGTCAAATGTAAATTAGGTTTGATCCTTCTCCAATAGGAACAGTCAAGCCCGAACTGCAAAGCCAGGTTCTCTCTGAATCGGAACACAACCAAGACTGGTTTTGGGCTCTTCAGTTGGTTGTAGCCTGGTTCTAGCGGCACAGTGAACAAGGGACCCACATTTTGGTATACCATTGGGCGTTACATCAAACACAAAAAAAGTGATTGGAGGAATGATAGCACTAAGTTTTACCAAGGTCTATCGATCTTGGTAGTATTCCAACCCGTGGTTCTTTTGCCCATCATATCAAATTAGCCAGGAGGAGTATAGATACACGAAGTACATTTTGCTTCAGGAGCGAAGCCTACGTATGAGGCAGATGTAGAGTGAATACTTTAAGTTGTTCTAATGATCTAAGCTGACTGGGTGACGAGTGGAGTGAGTATCACTCCATGTTTCATACATGACAAATAGGAAGAATAATAGTGATGTTTACATCCTGGCTTTTTATGTATCTAGTCAGTGCACACACATGCTTGTGACTGCTATGTCTGCTTAGGCACAAATTAGATGTGCGAAAATTGATTACGATTTGTTTTATTTTGGAGTAGGTTAAATTTGAATGGCTAACTAAGAAACACTATTATCTTATTTTAGGGCTTGCTAGAGGGAATTAATTTGGTGAGCTGGTGCAGATCTACCGATAAGGTCTCTGAACCGATGCACTGTACCTGGAGTTTGTAGGTTTTCTTTTGGGGAGGAAGGGGTAAAGAGATGGCATTTTTTGTCTCAAATACCTATCAGTTTTCCCTAGCATTGGCACATCACTGATTCTCCTCAACCACTCAGCAGCATTCGACACAGTATCACACCACGCCCTGAGCAAAAGGCTTCACAACATTGGAATCCAAGGAGAAGCCCTCAAGTGGATTGCCTCCTTCACCAGAAGAACCCGGAGAATCTGCCTTCCTCCCTTCACCTCGGAGTCCAAGAACACCATCTGTGGCGTCCCTTAAGATTCATCCCTCAGCCCCACCTTGTTCAACACCTACATTAACCCCTTGGCCAGTGTCGTCAAATCGCATGTACTGAACATCATATCCTACGCCGACGATTCTCAGCTCATCTTATAGTGACAAGAAGACCCCTCCCCTTTTAGGGCCCTAGTTCTATTGCACCAGTGTTCGGTCTCTGGCATGGCTTCTGGCGCGGAAACGTTGTGTACAGAACTGACGTCAGCGTGCATGGGCGTGTCTAAGTAGCTGCGATGTCATCTCGGCGGTTACGACACCAGCGACTAATGCGGAGCCGCACAACGACGCCTACCGACGCGCAGGAGTACTGCTGACGAAAACGTTCCGGATCCAGTCTGACGCCTGGGGATATTCTAAGGTAAGGAATCTATCACTAACTAATGTTTCTTACAGATATATCGTTACACAAGTAAGTAACTTGTGCGTCAATGCCAATCCCTGATCCATAATGTGTTACTGTAATCTGGCAGCCAAAGGGTTTGTGCTGCAGGGCGTTGGGCCTACTTGTCTCAAGGACAAAATAAACATGAAAACGTGTTGCCCTTTACCCTAAACAATATGTCATGGCATTGGGCTGTAGGAATTCCACACCCCCGATCTTTGACTGAATGTGCACTGGATTGCTGCTAACCAGGTTTCTAGTAGCTCAGTTCTTTCCCAAAACTGTACCTTTGTTCCCACAATTGGCACACCTCTGGCCTACATAGAATTCCCTTGTCAGTGGTACCAAGGGCATTGTGACCAGAGAGGATCCCTAAAGGCTGCAGCATAAATTATACCACCCTAAGAGACCCCCTCACCAAAACTCGTGCACACTGCCACTGCAACCTGTGTGTTTTCGTTCAGATAAAATGAAGAGTCTTCTTGGCACACATCCCTGTGTGCCAGGCCTACCAGCACTGCAAGAGGCATAGGTAAGTCACCCCTACAGCAGGCCTTACAGTCTCAAGGCAGGGTGCACTATTCCTCTTGTGAGGGCATAGCTGCATGAGCAGTTATGCCCCTATAGTGTCTACGTCCATTCTTAGATATTATAAGTGCAAGGTGAAGCCACACGGAGTACATGGGCTGAGAGCTTGTCACTACGAGTTCCACAGCTCCATGATGGCTTTAAGAATTCCCAGATGTTTGGTTCCAAGTATCTCAGAATAATGAGCCCACGCTGATTCCAGGTCTGGATTCATTAATAAATGCAAGCAGAGGGCATTTCAGAGGTGCCCCCTGAAAACCTACTGATTTGTGCCAACTGGTCTACACCAGCCTGCCACTTTGACACCCTGAGGTGGGGGCCTTGTGCTCTTGTGGATCAGAAACAAAGCCTGCTCTGGGTGGAGGTGCTTCACACCTTCCCCCAGGTAGGAACAGCATTGAAGGGCGGTGAGCCTCAAAGGCTTCCCGTCCTTTGTTATGGTGACCAGGGCCTCTCCAGCTAGTGGAAATGCCCATCCCTCTGACCAAGCCCCACCTTTGACGGCAAGGTCCACAGAAAAATGAGTAAGCAGGAGAGGCATGTCCCTTCACAGCCACCCCTAAGGTGCCCTGAGCTGAAGTGACCCCCTCCTTTGAAAATCCACCATATTGTTTTGGAGGATGTTAGCCAATAGGGTTAGATATATGCTCTCTATGCAGAGGGAGTGGACATACAAAGGGTGTCATCCCCCTAAAGGTAAGTAGCTTTTTGGCTACTACCTTCTGACCCCTTTAACACCACTAAAACTAGTGTTTAGGGGCACCCCCTCAAACGTAATCCTCACTTCCTGACTACCTATGAAGGAAGAGGACATCCCAGAGCTGTTCAACAGAAGAAGACTGAAGACACCCACTGACTTGACTCCAGCCCTACCAGCCTGTACTTGAAGATCGTGTGAAAAACGACAACTTGTCCTGCATCTCCGCAACCTCCAAAAGATTCCAGGACTGCTGCCTTCAACAAAGACCAGAGCTCCCAAGAACAGCGGCCCTTTTGAACAAGAAACTCCAAGAAAGGCCTCTTTGACCTTGGTAACCGCAAAACCCTGCCCTCCAGTCCCAGTGAGGTTCCCCTGCAATGAAGAGCCCGAGTCCACTGTTGGCCGACCCCTCCTGGACTCCACGACGACACCTGCAGCCTCAACAAAAAGGTTCCCTCAACCCCGACCGGCTCCGGTAATGCTTTTCTAATGTCAAAGGACACTCCTGCAGCTGCAGCCCCCAGACCTTGGATAGCCCAACCGACGGTGTCCCTGAACATCCAAACTTAACTCCACATTCCCTGGTTTCCTTTGTCGAGCTTCCTAGTCTGAGCCTGCAGCCTTTATTTGAAACAGTCGTCCACCATTGATTTGTATTGGATGCCCGACGCCATGCTGGCACTCCGCTCCCGGCTGCCCCTGTGCCGCTGAGGGTGTATGTTTGGTGCTTCCTCATGTGCCCGTTACACCCCCACCCCCGTGCTGGTTTCAAAGCCCGGAGGTTGACCTCCAACTCTGCTTTACTTGTAAGTTTCTTGACTTCGAGTGCCCCCAGTCTCCATTGGTTAACATTGGGAACCCAACTCCGAATTGGACCTCTGCACCCGGCCGCTGGTTGTGCAGTCTTGGTGCTCACTTGAACCTTGCCCTGCACTGACCTAAAACCCTGAAGACTGGGTTTGTAAGTGAAGAACTTCACTGTGAAATTGCATTCTTGTTTTCCTCCCATAGGACAACATTGCTCGATTGAAATATTGCACTAAGTTTACATTTTTCTGTATTTGCAAAGTATTGCTAGTTCTAAAACTGTATCTACCTTGCTGAACTGAAGTCTTGTATTAAGTATTCATTTCCTCCATTGAAAAGTATTGCCAATATGAAAACTTTGCTTACCTGCAACTAAGTTTCTTTTGATTCTAGTAATAAATTGACAAAGTAATATCTTTACGAACCATTGGTCTTGAATTTAGCCATTGAGTGTGTGTAATCATTTCTTGCCAGAGTGTATACAACACATGTTTAACACAGCCCTCTGATTAGCCTAACTGCTCTCCCACACCACCACCAATGAGAGCATTAGTATTGTCTATTTTAGCCTCTGTAAAGCCTCTGGGGATCCACCGGACTCTGCGCACACGATACCTTACTTTGGTATATTATATACAGAGCCAGCTTCCTACAGCAACCATCTTAACCTGTCTTGAATATAACTGCACATTTATGATTTCATTTGTTTCATACCCCAATCATGTTTCAAGAATGTAAACGTAAGAGGAGCAACCTATGTTGGATCAGACATAGTGGTACATTCTAGTCATACTAAATACAAAGTATTGAGATCAGAATCGTAGGTCTGCCTGGTCATTAGTTTCTTTACACAAATCACGTATTATTTGAGGAACTAAATTAATTTTATTTATTTTATTTAGGAATCTGTTTATTAGTGTTTTCGTTGCAGGTAAAACCACACAATACATCATACTTCATCAAATAGCATTGTTACATAAATCTTGTAGTCAGGCGCCAATGTACAACTGATACAAACATGGTGCGTTACGTTAGGTGTACTGTAACCGGTTGTGTCCCAAAGTATAACCTGTTAGGTCATAAGTAAATCCATCTCCATTCGTATCGTTATGGCCCCAGCCCTAGTGGGGAGCATCCACTCACCAGCGTCGATGCCAATTGTGTGCTATTCTCAGTGCTTCCCCGAGTAGTTATACAAACAGTGCTATACTCCCCATTCTGTAGCTGGGCAGCTGTCCTTCCAACAATCTAACAACTAAAACAATGTACAACAGCAGCTCGCGTCTTCTAGTCTAGTCGGCCCCCACTCCGCTGACCCCTCTCCCATCAGGCTCCACCCTCCCGGGCCCCCACCACTCAAAAAGGGATCAGGCGCTGATATCCAATCTGCGGCTTGCACTATCTTCGCCAGCCAGCCAGTCGCACCCACCAGCGCGGCGTCTCTACCAGGTGAACAGTGCCCCATCGCCTAATGCGGCTCCTACAGCGCAGCATTGCCCTCCCCCGGGCCACCTCCTCCGATTGTAACAGGGTCTGCCTCATTTCCCCCCACTGGGCGGCGACGGGCGTCGTCCTAAGGCCCAGTGTCTCTTCCCGCCGAAGCGCCACCTCTTCTGCCTTTGCCCACACCATAAAAGAGCTACGCCACGCTCGCACATGCGGTGCGGTATCTGCCTTCCAGCGCTTGGTGATGAGTCGCTTAGCCACTATTATCCCCAGATCAAGGAAACGACAGGCCACCTTAGCCGGTGGCGGTCGAGGAAAGAGATGCAGCAGGTATGTGGGCCACTCAGATTGAATCTCCCGGCCCGTACACCTGCGGAGTTCCCCATGTATCGCCTGCCAGTATATCTGCAGTGTGGGGCAGCCCCACCGCATGTGGATCAGGTCGGCGCCAAGCGTCGCACAACTGGGGCAGCACGCATCCGTTCTGCAAAAATACTTATTAATGGCGCCCGGTGTGAGGTAGGCCCTGTGTAGGACAAAAAACTGTATTTGACGGAATCTCATATTTCGGGGCACCCTCCTCGGCCCCCTCAGCGCTCCCTCCCACTCCCTGTCTACCATAGGGTGGGCAAGGTCCCCCTCCCACTTCTCGCGCAGTGTCCCCAGACTCGGCGCCGCATGTATCCGCAAGGCCCCAGCGAACCACTTGATCAGGTGTCCTCCTCGGCCCATGACATGGAGATACTGCAGCACTAAATGCTGCTCCGGTTCCACCTGCAGGTCCCCCCAGTGACCCACCAGAGTCTCTATCAGGGCCCGGTGACGGAGAAACTGGCCCTGCGCCAGCCCCGTCTCTTCTGCAAGGGTCGCAAACGGCAAGAGGCCCCCTTCATGGTATAGGTCCTCCATGGTGTGAATATCAACCGCGTGCCAATCCCGTAACTCCGCAGCTCCCAACGTGTCTCGCCCACAAGGGGAACCCTCCAGTGGGATGGCCGGGGCGTATGGGAGTGTGGCCCTCGTCAGCCGGAGGCTTCTTCGGTAGCTTTTACAAGCCACCACTAACAGCAACGGCTCAGGCTTCAGCGCTCCCGTCGTCGGATGAAAAATCTTGAGGAGCTCAGTTAGTGACAGTGGCGGATTCTCCGCCGTCGCCGTATCCTCTCGACACCTGTCAGCCAGCCAGCGAGCCACCCACTGCAGCTGTGCGGCCAGATAGTAATGCTCCAGGCAGGGCATCCCGAGCCCGCCCCCACCCGCGGGAAGGCACAATTTCGGCAGCGCAACTCTGTGGCGCGCCGTTCCCCATATGAAGTCGCGGAGGGAGCACGTGAGGGGCGCGAAGAAGGACACCGGTAGGTACACCGGCAAGTTGGCAAAATAGTACAGCAGACGGGGCAGTACCACCATTTTAACGAGCGCTATTCGGCCAGTCACCGAAAGGGTAAGCGTGCTCCAAAACGCCATCTGGGTCCGGATCGCGGTCACAGCGCGTCCTAGGTTACCCTCCACTAGGTCCGCCGGGCGGCGATAGATCTGGACACCCAGATAGCGAAAGGTGTCCGGCTGCCACTGTACCCGCACTCCTCCAAGGCAGTAGCCGGGGTCCTGGATGTCGCCCCCAAAGGCGTACATACAGGATTTGGCCGCGTTCACTTGGAGGCCTGAGAGCTGCTCAAAGGTGTGTAGGATGCGATCCAGCCCCTCAGGGATGGAAGACACATCCCTGACATATACAAGGAGGTCATCCGCATAAAGGGACACCTGGTGAGTTGCGTCCCCCAGCGGGATGCCATCCGCAAGTTCCCCACGGAGCGTCGCCGCCGACGGCTCCATTGCAAGCGCAAACAGGAGGGGCGACAGCGGACACCCCTGCCTAGTGCCTCGGCCAATTACGATGGGATCCGAGACATATGGGCCCGTGCGCACCCGCACCGTGGGTCCTTTGTACAGCAGTGCCGCAAGTTGTAGGAAGCCCAGCCCCAGTCCGAACCGCGACAGTGCCGATACTAGGTATCCCCATTCCAAGCAATCAAAGGCTTTCTCGAGGTCCAGGACCAAACAGCCCGCCCTGGGCCATGGTCGGGTGCTCTCCCCCATCACCCTAAAAAACCGCCGTAAATTAAGCAAAGTGCTGCGCTTGGGCACGAAACCATTTTGGTCGCTGTGCACCAGCGTAGGCACCACCGGCGTCAGTCTCTCCGCCGCTGTTGAGTAGGGCGAGCGGGCGATAGGACCCCAGCTGCGTGGCGTCTCGCCCCGGCTTAAGCAGGGAGATCAGATAAGCCTCCTTCAGCGACGCTGGCAATGTGCCTTCCTCTAGGGCAGCCAAGTAGAGACTATGAAGCTTAGGGATAAGGGACTCACGGTGAGTTTTGTAGTATTCCGCCGGGAGTCCGTCCGGTCCCGGCGCTTTCCCTGAGGCTAAAGAGGAAATAGCGTCCCCTATCTCCTCCATCGTGGGGGGGCATTCCAGGCTCTCATGGTACTCCTCCGGGACCACCGGTAATTCCAACGCTTCCAGGAACTCATCCAGATCACACGCACTCCTCCTGCCCGTTGACCGGTACAGAGAGGTGTAATGTACCGTGAACGCCCGGTGGATTTCCCACTGCGTGTGAACCAGCACTCCGTCCGGCCCCGTGATCGCACCCACGGGGCTACGGGTCGTATCCTGCCGGATGAGCCAGGCCAGAAGTCGCCCTGCCCTGTCGGACGTAGCGTGTACCCGGGCCGAGTGCGCCGCATAATTAAGGCAGCGGAGCCGCTCAAGGAGATCGGCATGTTGCGCCCGGAGGTCAGATAGTTGGCTCGCGTCCGAGCACCCCCCCCTCACCACGCACCTCCCATGAGAGGAGGCGAGATTCCAAGGAGGCGAGAGCCCCCGCCAACTGCTTCTGAATATTCCAGGTCGCACCTATGCAATGGCCCCTGATGTACACCTTATGCGCGTCCCACTCTATCAGCTCACTATCCGTGGAGCCCTCATTGAGATCAAAATACTGTTCGATTGCAGTGCCCAGGGAGGCCCGAAATTCCGGGTCCTCCAGCGCCGCTGTCTGAAGACGCCATGTCGGCACCGGGGGCCTATCGGGCCTCCAGCGAAGCCCCAGAATAAGTGGATTGTGGTCTGAGTGCGTCCGACCCATGTATTCCGCCCGGGTCACCCACGGAAGCACCGAATGGGTGCCCACCACCCTATCCAACCGAACATGGAGGCCGTGGACCGCGGAGTAGTAGGAGTACACGCGGTCGCCCGGATAAGCATTCCGCCACAGGTCGGTGAGCGTCCAGTGAGACAGCCATGCGGTGAGGGCCCTGGCGTTCGATCCCACCTGCGTGCCCCGCAGGGGCGGAAAGGACCGGTCCATGTGCACATCCAGCACGGAGTTAAAGTCCCACCCCAAGAGCCAGGGGAGGCCGACAAACGGCTCCAGTACCGACGACAGGCTGGCCAGGTAGGATGGCTGCTCCACATTTGGCGCGTAAAGAGACCCCAGTAGCACCTGCTGGCCATCTAGTTTCCCATGAACTAAGGTGTACCTCCCACCAGGATCCACCAGCACCTGCAGACAGACAAACGGGGTACCCGCCCTTATCCATATCAGCGTGCCTCTAGCGTGCGCCGAACACGTGGTGCCATATACCTGCCCCCTCCAGCGCGCACGCAGCCTAGCCAGTTCCCCGGCCGTCATGTGCGTCTCCTGCAGGAGAGCGATTGCCACTGCGTGTCGCTGCATGTATGCATAGACTGAGTATCGCCGCGCCGGTGTATGCATGCCCCTGACATTCCATTTAATTACATTTGTAACAGCCATGCGGAAAGGACTAAGGGTAATACTGTGGCAGGGGAGTAGGGACGCCCGTCCAGGGCGGGGGGCGGCGGGCCTTCACCTGACTATGTAGAAAGCTGCAACATAAACACCTCAACGCAACTACGCACCGCCATGAAGCCGTGCGAAAAACCGAGCCAAACAGGCCAACTGAACTGTCAGGGCGAACCCCTCTACGGGTAATCGTCCAAACCATATAACAATGCTCACTAAGTAGAGCTAAACCCAATTGTGGCTAGGGGGCAGGCAAGTGAGATTCAATCCGCGCGGGTGCACTTCTGCAGGGATGCCTGTGTATATGTGACGAGAAGGTACCCCCAGAATCAGAGCGCAGCGCGGGCCCGGGGAGTGTAGGATCCCCCCCCACCCCCCCACCACGCCACCCACAAAGGCAGATGAACCCCAGCTCGGGCGGCCGCCCCATCGCAGGGGGGCGGAAGTCCAGCCACCACCGCAGCCCACCTGGTCCATCAGTCCCCGGGATTCCAGCAGCAAGTGTGCTCCCATCCGCAGCTCATGCCTCCGCCCACTGCACGGTCAGGAGCCACAAAGTGTCCGCCTGAGGGCTGCAGGACCCATACCCAAGGAGCACCTCCAGCAGCGACCCCAGATCTCTCAATGTTTCGTTCATATTACATCACTTGGTCCGATGTCTGCGGAGTGACCAGCGGCAACAGCTGGTCGTCAGAGATCACAGTTGATGGGGAGGATGAGCCGCTGGACAACACATCACCCCGCTCTTGGACAGCGTCTCCACTCCCGCTGTCCGGCGACCCGAGAGTGGCCACCGCTGCCAGCGCATCTTGTCGCTCCAGTCTGCTCTTCTCCGGCCTGGGGGCCACCCTCAGACCCCGCCCCTCAGCGTGCCGCCGCCTCCTTCCCTGCCTTTGGCGAGATCTCCTGCCGCGCGGTGTGGCAGCCTCCTGGCTCCGCGGCCGCCGGCCATCACTGCGCCCCGTGTCCTCCAGCCAATCCCAGACCTCAGATGGCGTGTCGAAGAAGCGGACACCATCCGTGGTGGCCACCCGCAGGCGGGAGGGGAACAAAAGAGCATATGACATCCCTAGTTCTCGCAGACGACGCTTCACCGCCAGGTAGTTGCTGCGGCGTCTCTGCACCAGGGCAGTGTAGTCCGGGAAGAAATGCACCTGTCCACCGCCAACAGTGATGTCGCCTATCCCCCGGGTCTCGCGGAGCACCACATCCCTGTCCCGATAGTTGAGGAGTTTGAAGAGGAAGGGCCGCGGTCCGGACCCCGGGGCGGGCCTCTGTGTGGGGACCCTGTGGGCACGTTCCACCACGAAGTGCGGGGAGAGTTTCTCCGATCCGGTTGCGTAGCCACACTTCCACATATTGCTCCGGCTGTCTCCCCTCCTCGCCCTCCGGCAGGCCCACCACGCGCACGTTGTTGCGCCGAGAGCGCCCTTCTGCATCATCCGCGCGGTCCTCCAATGCATGGACGCGGTCAATGAGATCCTGGAGGGCGGCTGTATGAGTAGACACAACTGGTCGCACCTCCTGGAGAGTTTGCTCCTGCTGCACTACCTTGTCCGCCAACTTGCGGTGGTCTGCGTGGAGCAGCGTGAAGTCGACCGCGACCTTGTCGATGCGGGCTTCCAACCACGACCTAGTCTGTTCAAGCGAGGAGCCAATCCGCTCCACAGCCGCCAGCACCGAGTCCAGCTTGGCGGCCAGTAGAGCAGTGGGCGGGGCCGCCTCAGGGTCTCCAGGCGCCGGGGCAGGGCCCAGTCCTGCCACCGGGGCCCGGCCGTCTTTCTGGGCATTGCGCAGCCGGCCCATAACCAACTGTTGTGCAGTGGGCATCCGCCCGTGTCCAGTCCGCCAGTAGATGGGCCCGGTCCAGCCGCAGCAGGCCCCTCCTCCTCAGAACCAGCCGCCGTGTCAGGGCCCCACCGCACCCACCAGTGCACCGCACCGGAGAAGGCCGCGAAGGAGAGAGGGGGGGGAAGAAGCAAAACTGGTCAAGTCCAACCGGGGGCCCCTGGCGACCCCGGAGCGAGCGACGCACCTCTCGGCGCACCACGGGCCCGAGACCAACGCGATCCCCAGAGACCATCCACCAGGCGCCTCAGAAGTCCTCCTCGGGTCCACCCCGCACGTCCGAGGCCTCACACCCAATGTCTCAGGCTCAGTCAGCGCAGCCGGTGCCCCAACTCCGCCACCCGCCGAGGAGCGGCCGATTACCTCCAGGCGGCCTCCCGTCCCGGCTCAGTGGTCGCCGTCACAATCCAGGTGCCACAACGTGGGGAGCCAGAAAGTGGCCGCCGTCGGTGGGTGTCTCGCAGCGCGCCAATCGCCGGGCGTCGTGATCCCTCGTCTTCCACCTCCTCAAGGGCCGAGGCTCCCAAGCTGCAGGTCCCACCGGGGTCGTGCCGCCTCCTCCGTCCGCTGTCTCCGCTCCGGGGCAGCCACGCGGCCGCCGCTGCAGGGGGGCGCGCCCCCTCCGCCGCCTCCTCCGGGCTGCCGGGCTCCGGCGGGTCCCGGACCACAGGGCCCACCTCCGTTAAGGCTCCGGACGCGTCCCGCCCAAGCGGCGGCCAGGCAAGAGGCCCCTCACTCGGGAATCAGCCGCCTCCTGCGTCTGCACCTTCGGCCACTCCACTGACCTGCCAAACATCGCCGCTCCACTGCTTGTGCTCCCGGTGCAGACCTCCGATACGCCCTCAGTGTGCTCCCGAGGTCCAAGCTCCGCCGCACCACCAGGCCGCCACAACCAGCGCTCCAACGGTCACGGCCCAGGGGTCACGTGGCAAGCTGCGGCGCACAGTAGCGTGTGCGGCCGGCCGCAGGGCTCCAGCGCCCCTCTCCAGCCGCCGGTCTCCCTCCTCGGGCGATCCCGAGCCGCCGCCCAGCAACTTCGCGCTCCGCTCAGCAGACCGCTGCGGCGGGGGGTGAGCGAGCCGTCTCCGCCATCGTGTTCGGCCGCTATGGGGGTCCCTGACAGGATATTTTACAGGATAAAGGCACCGCTGCGTCGGAGCTCCACTAGATTGCGGCCATCTTGTTCGCGCGCCAAGCCACGCCCCCTTGAGGAACTAAATTAATGCAGCATAAATGCGATTTGAAATTAACAAACAGACCATAAGCAAAAAAATCATATATTATTTAACATTGCGCCCTGTATGGGCTTACCCTACGTGATAATTGTACAATATTGCACTTTGTTTTAATGTCACTGTTTTTCACACATAAATGAGTTAATTTTAATGTGCATTTATGCTGTATTAGTTTATTTGCTCAAATAATACATGATTTGTTTAAAGAGTCTAACGACCAGGCAGACATACTATTCTGAGCTCCATCTGAATACTTTGTATTTAGTATGACTAGAAAGTAACAATCATGGTTGATCCAACATTGGTTGCAATGATGTGTTATTAGCCACCTGGCCGCGTCACACGTTTGCATTCTTGAAATATGATTGAGGTATGAAACAATGAAATGAAACCATAAATGTGCCGTTATATTCGAGACAGGTTAAGATGGCCGCCATGAAATAACACCAGCACACTATGTTCTTTCTTTGTGTTTATTGCACACAGCCTCGTTGTGGGTCTGACCTTTGTTTGAGAGAGAGAGAGATATATGTATATATATAGATATGTATATATAATACCCTGTGAGTGCGCGATAATCTGTATCCTTCGGGAATTTATATTGAATATCTGAAAGAGACTATTAGTTATATATTCCTTACCTTAGAATTACCCACAGGCGTCGGACTGGATCCGGAGAATTGTTTCTCTGCAGTACCCCTGCACGTCGGTAGGTGGCGTTGGTCGACTCCTCGTTTGTCGGTAGGTGGCGTCATGATCGCCGGGATGACGTCGCTGTATCTACTTAGACGCCAACCCTGCACGCTGACGTCAGTTCTTTCTTTTTCCGCACCAGCCAGCTCAGATCCAGAGAGAGCGGTACCCTTAGACACTTTCACTACGCTTTTTCTTGACTCCTGGTGCATGTAGTGATGTCTCATCGTCGGACCGGCTTCAAGCATTGTGACTCCTGTCATAAGCTGATGTCTGTCACGGATCCGCATCTCATGTGCCTATGGTGTTTAGAGCGCGACCACGACCCGAAGCCATGCTCCGACTGTCTGGCCATGAACCTGAAGTCTTTACGGTAGCAGTCCCAAATGCTTCTGGAGGCCCGGCATTCGGCTTCGTGATGCTCGAGGTCCCATCAATAGGAAGGTCGCAAGACTGGTCCCGGAGCCACCGCCATCATTCGTCATCGAAGTCTTTGTCATCGGGTAAGTTGAAGCACCAGAAGAAGGCGAAGAAGCATTGTTGCTGTTCGCTTTCTCCCCGTCCGTCGACTCACACAGGACACGGAGGGTCTTCGTCCTCTGGCTCCTCCCTCGGAGCGGCTCCGAGCTTCTGTCTCTTCCTGGGAGCCAGAGCGTCCCCTGCCCAGCTTTGTGCATTTTACATAGCCCTCCATTCCATCTTTGGGCAGCCCGACTCCTCCGGCACGCCTTTGGGCCCCGCAGACTCGGCTGGGGGTTCTAGGCCTTCGATGCCGGTGGCTCTGGCCTCGGCGCCTCAGGGCCCCCAAGGATGCAGGCTTGGATCCGGATCGGTACCCGTCGACTCACGGTACCTTGCTCTGCGCCGATCCCTCTGACGGCGCTCCTGCCACCTCAGCCAGTTGTGTCCCTGACCGGCGTCAACGCCGGCTTCTCCCTCGACTTGGACACGGAGCCAGACCGGCGTTGACGCTGGTATTTGCGCCAGAAGGTACTTTTGTACCGCTGTTCTTCCCTGGCGTTCCTTATCGCCCGGAGTGGCGGCCAGAGGAGGGTGAGGAGGACTGGAAGGGGTCTGTTGACACTCTGGCAAACCAGCTTGAAGAGCCGGACTGGAGGGAGGAGTTGGGTGATGCCAGTGGTCTGAATACTTCCTCCGACCTTGGTATGCTTTCTCCCCCTACCGTGGCTACAGTGGAGGGAGCTTCCTATGCTGTGGTGTTGCGTAGGGCTGCTGAGGCCTTGGGCCTTGAGCTTCCTACGGTGGCGGTCAGAACTAACCTCCTGACTGAGGTGATTCTGCCGGCAGCAGCCTCTTCATACCCCTTACTGCCTTTCAATGAGGCCCTCACTGACGTCCTGCTGGGCTCCTGGTCCAAGCCCAGCACAGCGGCTCCTGTGGATAGGATGATCGCCAGACACCGGCACTGGGCGACCCACTTTTCCTCTCCCAACACCCTACGCCCGAGAGCTTGGTGGTCCAAGCCTCATCTTTGAAAGGAAGCGCTTTCTCTACAGCTCCTCAAGATAGGGAATCGAAGAAGCTGGACCATCTTGGGAAGATGTTTTCTTCTGCCAGCTTAGGACTGCGGTCTGTAAACACCGTATGTCTGTATGTCTCTTGGACCGTTACACACATTCATTGTGGGACACGGTTACGCAAGTGCTGCCACAGTGCCCGGAGGAGGCCCGGGCTGTGCTCGCCCGCACTGTTGCTGAGGGTCGAGACGCAGCAAAGTTCACCATCTGGTGTGGACTGGATACTGCCGACTAGCGGAGTCTGACGATTTCCATATCAGTAGCCTTGAGACGCTAAGCCTGGCTGAGAACCTCTGGCTTGTCTGGGGATGTCCAATCTACCCTTTTGGACATGCCCTTTGATGGCCGTCTCCTGTTTGGAGACAAGGCTGACAATGCGCTCGAGCATGGGCCTTGCAGCGACTTCTCGCCCCATGCAGTCTGCCTTTCACCCCTTTCATAGCCACTAAAGGGGTGCCCCACCACGCAACCTCTGCGCGGCCGGGGACGTGGGACCCCGCATTGTGGGTCTGGGAGCCAGTCCACCAATGACCCTCCTGCAGCTGCCTACAAACCTTACTTGTCCGAACTTTCAGGGCCACCAGTTGCCAGTGAGTGACCGGATCCGACATCACCTCCCCCACTGGCACAACATCACGTCAGACAGGTGGGTTTTGCAGATAGTCTGAAGGAGCTACTCGCTCCCCATTGAGACTACCCCTCCCTCCAAGCCACCAACACTCCATCTCATGTCGGAGGATCACTTGGGCCTTCTCCGTCAGTAAGTTACGTCTCTCTTGGCCAAGGGAGCTATCGAACGAGTCCCTGTGCCAGAAGTAGGTCATGGTTGTTATTCCCACTACTTCCTGGTACCCAAGAAGGACAAAGGCCTGCATCCTTTCTTGGATCTCAGGGACGTCAACCGCTTCCTCCGGAAGGATAAGTTCAGAGTGTTGACATTAGCTGCGGTCCTGTCTGCCCTTGACCCTAGAGACTGCATGGTAGCGTTGGACTTGCAGCACGCTTACTTCCACATCCCTGTCATGCCAGCCCACAGGCGTTACCTACGATTCACAGTAGGCCACTAGCATTTTCCGTTTACCATGTTCCCCTTTCGCCTTACCAGCGCCCCTCGGGTGTTAGCAAAAGTGATGGTGGTGGTCGCAGCTCATCTGCGCAGATCAGGGGTTCCAGTCTTCCCCTATCTCGACGACTGGCTGTTGAGCGCGAGCTCGCACCAGGCTGTCGTCTCCCATCTCCAGACTATGGCGGGCCTCCTGCACTCGTTGGGATTCACTATCAACGTGCCGAAGTCACACCTGATTCCCTCTCAGAAGCTCCTTTTCATTGGAACAGTTCTGGATACAGCGCAGTTTCAAGCTTATCCTCCCGAGCAGCGAGTCCGGGATATTCGGGCTATGATACCGATGTTTCAGGCTCTATCCCGGATTTCCGTGAGAATGACCCTGAGGCTGCTGGGCTTCATGGCCTCCTGCATCCTGCTGGTGGATCATGCCAGGTGGCATATGCGGACTCTGTAGTGGGACCTGAAGTTCCAGTGGGCGCAGCATCAGGGGAATCTTTCAGATTGCGTTCGGATCTCGGAGAGCACTGCACACCAAATGCAGTGGTGGCCAATGTACCAGGATTGGGTCAACAGCGAGTTCACAGTGGTGACAGATGCGTCACTCTTGGGATGGGGCGGCCACATGGGAATGGGGGGTTAGATCACAGGCTTCTAGTCTCCGGTCGAGTCCATGCTCCACATCAACCTTCTGGGGCTCTGGGCGATTCATCTTGCACTGAAGGCATTCCTTCTTCTGTCAGTGGAAGGGTGGTGCAGGTGTTCATGGACAACACCACCGCCATGTGGTACTGCAACAAACAGGGTGGAGTGCGGTTGTGAAGCCTATGTCAAGAGGCTCTCCGCTCTGGACGTGACTGGAACATCAGTGCATGTCCCTGGTGGTTTAACATCTGGCAGGTTCCCTGAACTCCAGATCGGACAAACTCTGCTGCCGGTGCATGATGGATCACAAATGGCGTCTTTACTCAGAGGTCTCTTTCAGCAGTGGGGAGAGCCTTGGCTTGATCTGTTCACCAGCGAACAGAACGTGCAATGTCAGTAGTTCTGCATGTTGGAATTTCCAAGGCGGCATTCGCTCAGCGATGCTTTTCGTCTTAAGTGGAATTGTGGTCTTCTAAACGCCTTTCCGCCTATAACACTTCTGCTCAGAGTGCTAAAGAAGATAAAGCGCGACCGGGCCCAAGTCAGTCTTGTGGCTCCGAATTGGGCACGAAGAGTCTGGTATATCGAGCTCTTGAACATGGGCATCGATCCTCCGATCAGACTGCCGCTTCGGGAGGATCTTCTGTCGCAGCAGCAGAGGACAGTCCTACACCTGAACCTGTCTAGCCTCCCCCTCCTTGCGTGGACATTGAGCGGCAACAGTTGACAGCTTTTGACCTTCCTCCTGAAGTCTGTAATGTCATCTTGGCAGCCAGGCGTCCCTCCACTAAAACGGTATACACCTCTAGACAGAGCAAATTTGTGGCATGGTGCACAGCGAAGGCTGTGGATCCCCTTTCTGCCGTTCTTTCAGAGGTTCTCCTCTTCATTCTTTTTTTGGCCCAGCAGGGCTCTGCTCTGGGCGCCCTTAAAGGCTATCTTTCGGCCATTTCTGCCTTTCCTCGCCTTCCTGATCAGCCTTCTCTTTTCAAGTCCCCTATTGTAAATAGATTTCTTAAGGGCATTACTCACCTCTTTCCTCCTATTACTTTCATATTGCCCCAGTGGGACTTGAATCTAGTCTTAACCTATCTCATGTGTGCTCCTTTCGAGCCACTACATAATTGTCCTTTCAGACTATTGACCTTGAAGACTGCTTTTCTGATTGCCATCACCTCTGCTCGCAGGGTGATTGAGCTTCAGGCTCTTTCTTATAAACTTCCTTTCTTGCTGTTCATCCGGACAAGGTTGTCCTTCGAACGCGACCTTCTTTTCTTCCCAAAGTGGTTACCTCTTTCCACATAGGACAGACCATCACTTTGCCCACCTTCTTTCCCCCCCCCCCGCATCCTTCTAAAGAGGAGGAGAGGCTCCACCGTCTCGATCCAAAACATACGTTATCTGTTTATCTGGATCGCACAAAACAATTCCGTGTGGATGATCAACTCTTTGTTGGCTATGTGGGCGTCAAGAAAGGTTGGGCCGTGCAAAAGTGGACCATCTCTCGATGGGTCGTCCTTTGCATAAACATTTGCTATTAGCGAAAAAGGATCCTCCTGTAGGACTGCATGCCCATTCCACCAGGGCGAGGGCAGCCACTACTGCTTTGGGACGTGGAGTTCCCCTCTGTGACATCTGCCAGGCAGTTATGTAAGCATCACTGCACACGTTCACTAAACATTTACTGACTGGATAGTCCAGTCCGGAGAGAAGGCTTCTTTGGCCGTTCAGTTCTCCAGGACTTTCTGGTGTGAAGTTGGTTGGCATAGCCACCTCCGGGATTGGTTTTGCTGGTGTATCTATTCCAAGGTAAGGAATCTATAACTAATAGTCTCTTTCAGATGAACAAATTACGTTACCGACCTTCGGTAGCGATATATCTGTAAGAAACATATATTGGTTATAGATTCCTTACCGCCCCACCCATCCTCCTCATTCTGCGAACTTACTTCTAGAGTAAGGGACACCCTTTCAGGGCCCTAGTTTTGTGCACCAGTGGTCAGTGTCTTGCATGGCTCTGCGCTTCTGGCGTGGAATGTCGTGTAAATAACTGACGTCAGTGTGCCGGAGTGGCGCTTAAGTAGATACTGCAACGTCATTCCGGCTATCCCGACGCCAATGACGAACGTGGAGTCGATCGACGCCACCTACCGACGCGCCCGGGTCCTGCTGAAGAAAAATTCTCTGGATCCAATCTGACCCCTGGGGGTAATTCTAAGGTAAGGAATCTATAACTAATATATTAGTAGTAGTAGTAAAGCTTTATTTCGATATAGAAACATATCATAAAAGCAAAACATGACAGCATAAAAACAATGGTCGAAACAAAGCAATTTACAATTCGTATTACCATTAAAAACATTTCATATTTACACGAGATAATCTTAAAATTTATGAAAAATGAAAAAGGGACACTTTACTGTATCGTCAGTAGTTTAGCAGATCTTATGCGCCAAGCCCAGCCTAGGAATTTAGCCAAACAAATGGCAAAAAAGGGTCTTGTATCTGAGAGCAGTATTCTTATAGCTTCCAGATGTGAGCGAGTTCCCAGGCTCCTACAAAGAGGCTTCAACCACCTCCGTCTAGGGGCCATATAGACTCGACACTCAAATAGAAAGTGTGCGACAGATTCGATTTTTAGCTCGCAGAATGGGCAATAGGGTACAGTTTGCAGTGGTGGTTTCCAGGTAGAGGTAAACTGACATAAAGGTAAGACCCCAACCCTGAATTTAAAATATAATGCCCTATCATGTGAACTGTGAATCAAGTCCAAATATTGTTCTCTGGAGGGGATATCTTTAACCATCAAGAAGTTGGCAACAGATCTTGGGTGATTTGATTTACCAAGTCTCTCGTTATCCACCCAAGACCAGTAAGCCTTCTTCAGTTCTTGTTTAGGAGGTGCTGTTTTATTTTCCCACGCAGCTCCCAGACTGAGCTTGTATAATGCCCTCTTGACCTCTCTGAGCCAGGCGATCTTATGCCAGCCAGGTAAGGACAGTACATCTTTTAGGGCGTCTGCATAGCTGTGGAGTTCGGGGACGTTCCAAATTCTAGACCATAGTAGTAAGGGGCGTAATTTAGATTGCTCGCAGATTGGACGAATACCTGCGTCCAGCAAGAGGGGGATTGTGGGGGTGCTCTGGGGTAGCCTCATCAGATCTTTGTGAAATTTATTTTCTAGGTGGGCCAAAGTATCCACTCTCTGGGTACCCCAAAGTTCTGCGCCATACAGTGCTGCACTCACAACCCTACCCCTATAAATATCAAGAAGTGCCCCAATAGGTTTTATGGAGGAAGCACGCTGCTCTTTAAGTAAAGCACCAACAACCCTCTTATGGGTTAGAAACACTTTTTGGTGATGGGCCTTCCAGCTCATACTATCACAAAGACGTATGCCTAGATAGTCAAATTCTTTGACCCGTTCTAATGTGACAGAGTCTAGAGTGGGGGGTTTAACAGATTTCTTAGGGGGGTTGAGGACAAGAAATTTGGTCTTGCCAATATTTATGGCCAGTCCCTTGGTGTCACAGAAGGCCTTGAAGCTGGAAAGTAGTGACTGTATGCCTGCAGGTGATTTCGAAATCAGGAGGGTGTCGTCCGCAAACAGGAGCGTCGGGATTTTCCTTCCAGCCAGGGATGGTGCATCTGCAGGATGTTGAAGAAGGTGCTCCACCACTCCATTGACGTAAAGCGAAAACAGAGTGGGGGCAAGCACACACCCCTGGCGGACGCCCCTGTCTACTGGAATACACGGGGTTTTTTCTCCCTGGGCACCCCATCTGATTTGGGCAAAGTTGTTTTCATGGAATTTTATCAGCAAGGCCAACAAATAGGGAGGTAGACCTAACTCGTCAAGGACCTTCCACAATAATGCTCTTGGAACCAGGTCGAAGGCTGTTTTTAAGTCTATGAAGACGAAGTATAAGCTGCCCCCTCCTAGCACCACTACCTTCCAATAGAGCATTAAAAGGCGGAATGTCTGCTCGACGGTGCCTGTCCCTGATCTAAAACCCGCTTGGAAATCAGACAATATCTGATTTTCATCCACCCACTCCAGAATCCTGCCCAATACCACTTTCCCCGCTACCTTTTGCGTCGAATCCAGCAAACTGATGGGGCGGTAATTGGCTGGGTCTTCCCTGCTACCCTTCTTGAAAATGGGGACTACTTCAGCGCCCCTCCAAGAGTCAGGGAAAGACCCCCCCCAACATAACCTCATTAAGAAGAGCAGCAATTAATCTGCTCCAAAATGGGGGATTATTTTTTATCAAGTCGCCCGGGATCCCATCAGGTCCTGCCGCTTTGTTAGAAACAATACACCTGATTGCCTTCTCTACTTCCAAGGTGGTAAATAGGACTTCATTTGGTGGGAGATCTGTGGAACTGAGCCTTGGGAGCGGGTCTGGTTGCGGAGGCCCTGTCTGAGCCGAATACAATTTCGAAAAGTGGGCAAACCAGGCAACACCAGGGATATTACAAGTCAGTTGTTGATCAATGGGCTTGTCTCTTGATCTTAGCAAGTCCCAGAACCCCTTAGCATCTTTCCTTGTGCTCGCCTCCGTTAGGTCACGCCAAAAGTTGAAATCATATGTCCGCTTGGCCTCAGTCACAGTTTTCCTATAAAGTTTCCTTGCAGACCTGATGGTAGCTTGGTCTTTTCCTTTTACTGCAGCAACAAGATCACCCTTAGCAAGTCGACACTTGGCTGTGAACCACTTTTCACTTGTTCTCAGGGCCCCCTTTGAAGCAGTTCTGGAGCTGGGTTTGGGAATGATGAACAGCCCACTTAGTGCCGTTACAGTCTCCGTAAATAACGATAAAAACATCTTGCTATCGCTATTCGTGCTATCAAGCCTAGATTCAGCCTCTAGTAAGATGGTTTCAGCTTGTGACATCCTAGCCTCATCCGCTGAGACTCTTGCCCATTTAAGACGTCTGCCACAGTTTGAGGGAAGAATCTCATGTGAAGCTTTCCATAACTGATTAGTGGTTTCTTGAGACCCAGTTTGCCAGGGGACAGAAATGGTTAAAGCGAGAGGGTTGTGGTCGCTGTCACAGGTCTCTATAACCTCCATGTCTTGATGATATGGCCAGAGGTTATAGTTGAGCATAACAAAGTCAATTCTGGATGAGTGGCCCGTCCTATTGTATGTATGGGCACCCATGGGATCTGATTTAGAACGCCCATTCGTTGCTCTCAAGTTATGCTCCATGCAAAGAGCATTTATATCGATCGCCTTTTGTGTCCATTTAGGGATCGGTTCGAGGTTTAAAATAGGGATGCCCCTCCTGTTATCCTCCTCGTTGGTATCCAGAATATCTTCTTTGGCTAAAGGCTCAAAACAGCAATTAAAATCGCCTGCCAGCAGGACGAGAGAGTCGGCGTCACAGGCAGACAGGTAGTTACTTAAGCCTAAAGAGTTTAGAGATCCTCCGTTCCTATTGCCCCTTAAGTAGAGATTAAATAGTTCTAGTTTCCTTCCCCCTTTGTAGTGCACTGTTAGCCATTGAAGGTCAGGTGTTTCGGTGGTCCTTTGAGAAACACTGAGGTCTAGTGCTATGTTGATCCAGATGAGAAGACCACCGGATGGGCGTCCTTTAGAACCTTGGTGACATACAGCCGGAACATAGAAGGTCGAAAACCCCACTCTATGTCTAGGTTCCTGGCACCATGTTTCCTGTAGCAAGCAAATGTCATAGGGTGCCAGGAAGGTGTTCCATTCCGGGTTATCAAAGTTACGTGCAAGGCCAGCCACATTCCAGCTTAAGACCCTCAGTGAAGAATCGCCTGGGGAGGCAACTCTATCAGGCAGGTCGATCTCCATTGGATTAGATTGTACTGGAGGAGGGGGGATCGAACAGGGGCTGTCTGGCCTCGTTTCCACTCTTTTGCAATCTAAAATGGCCATTTTGATCGGTTCCATGGCCCGGGGCAAGAGAGTCAGAAGCCCGGCTTGGCTAGTTGGAGGGCCGTTGGTTGGATTTCCAATTATGTCTATAACATGTGGAGACAATGCTTTTTCTAGTTGTGGGCATGCTGGGAACATAGAAAGTCAATCGACCTCCTCCAGGCCTCCAAATCTATTGTAGGTTGAAAGGCCATTCCAGTGCAAAAGAGTATTCTTTTGCCTCATGGGATGGGTGTTCCATGGGTGGTGCTGCACCAAGGACCAGTTATCCGCTTGGGTATGCAATTGGCGTGGGGGGTAAAAATAGGATAGCGGCCTTGGTATGACTAAAGAATCTTCACTAGTTGGCCAGGAACAGATATGGTGCGCCGTATGTGGGTCTTCAAAAGTTACAACTACACAGTCCCCTTGCTTAGATTTCTTGGTTGGGCCCACCCAGGGTATTCTACGGACCATCATTACTCGGCTTCTTTTGCCATTGGGAATCGGTCTGTTGACGTTAAGCCAGTGCATAGTTTTATTTTTCAATGACCAGTGGTTTTCGTGTTGGTCAGTGCCAATCACAGGGACGCCTGTCAACACGACCACATAGTCATTGGCCTCTGGTGGAAGGTCTATATAGCCTCCTCTAAAATTTTCTTTTGGACGAGGACCCTGGGTTTCGGCAGGCTGGGGTCTGGCGGATGCTACCAGGTTTGGATTTACTTTTCCAGGCTTAGAGTTCCGTGTGGGAATCTGCGGTTTGGTAGCCTGAGGTTTAGCGGTTATGGAAACTTGATCCACAGCCACAGTCCTCGGCTTAGGAACAGGCCTTACAGCAACAGGTACTGGTGGGGGGTGCTGCTCAGCTTGCAAAACAGGGGCTGGCGAAAGTGGGTCAAATAAGGACACGCCCTGGTTTTCGAGACTTCTCAGGCCAAGAGTGGCCAGAGCAATAATGCTCTTCTCCATCTCGAGTAGATTGTTTTCTATCCTAGACAATCTTAAGTCGAGTGGTGAGAGAAGTTTTTTTAATGTTTCCCAGACTTGATCTATAAATTCCTTATCATTCCTTCCCTGGTCTTGTACCTGCGCCCCCTCGTCTACTGGGGTGGTGTTGGCTGGACCCTCTCCCATACTTTGGCATACTGACTGTGTGCTCGAGGAACCCTCAGGTAAAGCATTACGTGCCTGAGTGTTGGTCATTGTGAGCTGGTGGGAGACTGCGACCTTTGCCTTTTTACGAGAGTAGGCTGAGCGTGATTGGCGTTTTCTTTTGGGTTGTGCACCACTAACACGGGAAGTAGTTGGGAATACTTGGGAAAGGGGATTAAGGGTGGGGTTCTGGGCGTGAGAAGGTGCAGCGAAACTTAGCTCTTCTGTAATGCGTGATTGTTCTAAGGACGGAGTGAGGGTGGAAGTAATCGGGGGCTGGTGTAAATCAACCTGGGTGGTAATACTATTTGGGCGGGCAGGGCGTGCTGGAGTGACAGCAGAGGCTATATGTCCTAGGGATGATTTTTTCGAGAGGGCAATTACCTCGGACAGCCTACGTGCAGCTACCAATTCTAGGGATACCCGGGTTTGAAGTTTAGATATTTCTTCATCGATGGCTATATTTGTGCGGGTGATGAAGTCGTCCATAGGGCCACAGATTTGTGAACCACCTTTGGAGGCTTTGCTACGTGTCATCCTAGTACTCATGGTGCTTACGATGAGATCAGGGTCGTCACTCGACTTACTAACTAGGGAGCTTCAGTTTAAGCTAACCTGTCTCAGCACGATGATACAATAACAAGCAGGTTAGGAGCAATAAGGGGGGTGGGCCAGGGCCGTCCTCTGCCGTCCTCGAACGGCCTCAAACGGCCCGCTCTTAGCCCGGTCTTCGCCCCGGCCGTTGCCCCGCGCGCGTCCCGCGTGCGCGTTGTCCACACAAGCTATGAAGGAAAAACAAGAGGAAGGGGCGGGAAGAGGACCAGCTGCGGCCGATCCACGCCGCTAGGAATGCTGGTCCTCGCAGTCCCGCCTCTACCCCTGTTGACCAGATGACAGCTTGCAAGGGGCGCGTTGGTGCTCAAAGCACGTGAAGGGAGGCAGAAAGGATGTTCCCCAGAGAGAGTCTAAGCCTACGAGCGGCTCCCGCGAAGCGGGGGCCGCGAGGCGTGGCGAAGTGGCCAGACAGCAACAACACAGGAACAGCGCTTCTTTGCAGGAAGGGTCCCAAGGCTCACTCACTCCACACAGATTTTAAAGAGGAGGAGGAGGGGGCGGGAAGAGGACCAGCTGCGGCCGATCCACGCTGCTAGGAATGCTGGTCCTCGCAGTCCCGCCTCTACCCCTGTTGACCAGATGACAGCTTGCAAGGGGCGCGTTGGTGCTCAAAGCACGTGAAGGGAGGCAGAAAGGATGTTCCCCAGAGAGAGTCTAAGCCTACGAGCGGCTCCTGCGAAGCGGGGGCCGCGAGGCGTGGCGAAGTGGCCAGACAGCAACAACACAGGAACAGCGCTTCTTTGCAGGAAGGGTCCCAAGGCTCACTCACTCCACACAGATTTTAAAGAGGAGGAGGAGGGGGCGGGAAGAGGACCAGCTGCGGCCGATCCACGCCGCTAGGAATGCTGGTCCTCGCAGTCCCGCCTCTACCCCTGTTGACCAGATGACAGCTTGCAAGGGGCGCGTTGGTGCTCAAAGCACGTGAAGGGAGGCAGAAAGGATGTTCCCCAGAGAGAGTCTAAGCCTACGAGCGGCCCCCGCGAAGCGGGGGCCGCGAGGCGTGGCGAAGTGGCCAGACAGCAACAACACAGGAACAGCGCTTCTTTGCAGGAAGGGTCCCAAGGCTCACTCACTCCACACAGATTTTAAAGAGGAGGAGGAGGGGGCGGGAAGAGGACCAGCTGCGGCCGATCCACGCCGCTAGGAATGCTGGTCCTCGCAGTCCCGCCTCTACCCCTGTTGACCAGATGACAGCTTGCAAGGGGCGCGTTGGTGCTCAAAGCACGTGAAGGGAGGCAGAAAGGATGTTCCCCAGAGAGAGTCTAAGCCTACGAGCGGCTCCCGCGAAGCGGGGGCCGCGAGGCGTGGCGAAGTGGCCAGACAGCAACAACACAGGAACAGCGCTTCTTTGCAGGAAGGGTCCCAAGGCTCACTCACTCCACACAGATTTTAAAGAGGAGGAGGAGGGGGCGGGAAGAGGACCAGCTGCGGCCGATCCACGCCGCTAGGAATGCTGGTCCTCGCAGTCCCGCCTCTACCCCTGTTGACCAGATGACAGCTTGCAAGGGGCGCGTTGGTGCTCAAAGCACGTGAAGGGAGGCAGAAAGGATGTTCCCCAGAGAGAGTCTAAGCCTACGAGCGGCTCCCGCGAAGCGGGGGCCGCGAGGCGTGGCGAAGTGGCCAGACAGCAACAACACAGGAACAGCGCTTCTTTGCAGGAAGGGTCCCCAATATATGTCTCTTACAGATATATTGTTACCAGTAACTTGTTCTTCAGTTTCTCTCGCTGCCAGAAACTCCTGGAGATTCCAGCATATTTTATTTATTTGATTTTATTTCATTTTCAAAGTTTTATATAGCGCTGGCTACACCCAGAGGTATCAGAGCGCTTTACATGAATAGGTAGAATTGCTTCAAAACATAGTTGCATAATAATAACAGTTTCAGGTACATAGATTACTGGGGATATATGAGTAATAAAGGTATGGATCAGGTGTGGGGAAGAAAAGCAGTTGGGGGAGAGAGGGAGGGAGGGAGAAGAAGAGGAAGAATAAAGATTTAGGGAGGGGGAAGGGAACACAACAAGGCGACGAGAAAATAAATAGTTTATGACGATCAGGAGGGTAGGTGCAAGCCAAGGGGGGGGAACCAGAGCCAGACTCCTCAATAGTTGCGTAGGGCAACTCCAACGGCCAAAGGTTGCTCGGTCGCCGAGGTACATTCGAGGGTTAAAGTATCAGCCTCTGGGAGGTCATCAAAAAGGATTCAAAGAGAGCGCCTATCACGGTGTGCGGTGCTGAGTTACCAGCGATAATGGGAACATTCCCAAACCTCTGCTATGTGTGAATCCCTTAACACTGTGGACTCTCTCAGAGGGGTATCTGAGACTCAAGGGCATAAATTCAGGATCCCTCCCCAACAAGGGGAGAAGGAGTGCTTCGGCAAGGGGCACCTTAGAGGAGGCCAATGAAGACCATTTTCCGCTACGTGTGAATCCCCTAACACTTTGGACTCTCTCAGAGGGGAATCTGAGACTCCGGGGCAAAAATGCTAGATCCCTCCCCAACAAGGGGAGAGGGAGTGCTTTGGCAAGGGGCACATTCATGGAGGCCGTTTAGGGCCAGTTGAGCGGTAGGGGAGGACCTATACAGTAGAATGTGGGAAAGAGAGTAGGTACGCTGGTACAGACGCCTACTGCCCTAGGGCAGCTCATGTAGGGGGTGGTAGGAAAAAGCCAAGAAAATAATATGAATAGTCTGCCAAAATGAACGTAACTTAATCAAAATCAGATACCCTCATGGTCTAAAATGGGAGGGCTAGCAGTAAAAAGCGAGTTAAAGGGTGAAGAGAGCGTAGGCTGAATGTGGGGAACGCAAAGGTGAAGCTAAACATAGAAACAGTCCTATGGATCAAAGAGGGAAGTGGGGGAATAAAAGGGGTTAGCTTGCTGATCGGGTCAGGCAGACCGGCTAGGGGGAAAGAGCATCAGGGGAACATCGCAAAATCACAGTAAGCACGCAATAGTGAAGAACTGCATCGGTTACTAGAATACAAAAAAACACAGCTTTGTATAGACTGCTAGGGAAAAAAGAAAGACATGAACAAAAACGACTAAACATCATAAAGTCACAAAGTCAACTAAGAACGAGGCAGATCAAGGACAGGGAATCCACAGCACCCTGGGCCGGCCTCACGACACTGCGCTAGCGCAACCTGGCTATGGAGATGGGTCAGAAGAGGGGGGGCAAAGTGGATGTCTCGGATGGATCCTCGTTGTCAAAGGGGATAAGGCATCCAGTTAGAGGGGACAGTCCAGCTGGGGAAACAAGTCCGAGATCGGCATCAAGCGGATAGTTGTGTAACAAATCCGCGTCATCAAGATGGAGGGCTCAGACTGTCTTCATATCGACCCTCAGCATAAAATAGCGGAAACCCAGACCATCAAACCCCGAGACACCAATGAAGGGGGTAGGACCTCTCGGTCACGGGAAAATGAGAGAGCGGAATGTAGGAAGGTGGATATCTGACTATGGTTACCCCCAAATTTTTGCCTAGTGTCTAGCTGGTTTTTCGACTTAGTTGGCCTGAGATCCTGCTATTCAGGATCTCAGCCTGGCTGTTCTCTCTTTAAAATGGACTCCATGTACCCTAGGTACATACCCAATTGGTTGGATCACCCTGTCAGCCCCTGTACCAGTGTACACTAGGTACCCAGGGCATTGGTGTACCCAAGGCCTGCCAAGGGCTGAAGCATGTATTATGCCACCCCAGGCTTGGCCTAACAATCTGACACAACTGGCTGATCACTCAGCTGGGGTAAGTTGGTGTAATCACCTCTTACTTAGGTGTAGTATACCTATACCTAACCTTAAATGGGACACCTGGTAACCTATAAGTCACTCCTATGGCAGGCCTTAACAATCCTGAAGGCAGAGTGCTTGGTTCCATGTGAGATGGTGCTCTGGCATGAGCTGAGCCTGTCTGCAGTGGTCGGAACAACTTCCTTCTACTGTTTCCAGATATCGTCATACCATATACTCTTAAGTGCATTATGAACCTCGCGGTTAAATGCTATCTTTGGTTTGGCTTTATCAAAACATGTCGAGTAAGGTGTCATACGAATTGGAATACTAACCCCTCGCCAATTCTGGCGACGGGGTTAGCATTCCACCCTTCTAGAGGGACACGACATGTACAGTGCCTGAAACCCGGGTAAAATCAGACATAGCCTCAGCTCCACAAAATGGATGCTGCCACCACAGACACAAGTCTGCCCTCCTGCTGCTGGGAGTCCTTCCAGCTTGGGAGGTGTGGACAAAGGGTTTCCTGCCAGGGGAGGTGCGTGCACCACCCCAGACAGGATTTTGTGTATTGGTCAGGTAGGGCTTGAAAGAAACCAGACATGCCTGTGGCTCACAAGGAGCCTCGGTGCATATGCCAGTTCAAACCGGTCCTGGGGCACACCAGTCCCGGGCCTGGGGCGAGCTGGACAAAGGAGTGGGGGTGTAACCACCCCCCTTCCTGGTCCCACCCATAGGGAGGGACCTAGCAGGTAGTCCGGCCCCTAGAATCCGCTTAAAGGTAGGAGCTGTGTCCTAAGACTTCAGACATCCTGGAATCAACTTGAAACTAAGAAGAAGACGGGAACTTCGACATTCTGCTGCACAGAAGACTGAAGAAAATCTCCCCTGTGGTCAGGGAGTGACCACCTTGCTAACGCAAGCACCATCCAGCGAATCAACGTCTGCTTTGCCGCCGCCTCCCGCCGGAGCCCGAGCCCAGAGACTGACAAGACCTGGACCTCCAGACCTCTCACCGCCCGATCCACAGTCCCTGAAAAGAGGAGACCCGTGGAGGCACCGAGACACGTGGAGCCAGCCATCTTGGAACGACTACGACAAGCTGACAAGTGCAACAACCGAGGCTCCCTCCAAGTTGTGCTTTGGGTCCTGAGAAGCCCAACCCTCGAGCAGCATCTGCACCAAAGGTGAGCCCTCCAGCATCTCCACGATCTGCGTGGGGCCCTTCTGCATTTTGCCACTCGACGCGCCTAACCGGTTGCTGGCCCGCTGGCTAGTGGCCATCTTGGCGACGAAATCTACGACAAACACCGCTGGTCTGGTTGCTCCAGACTGGCCCTTGCTCCCCTCCAAAGGAGCAATCCCTCTGACCTTGCTGGTCAGAACCAACAGCTGATTTCCGAATCCTCCTGCAATTGCTTTTGCCAAGGCTTGTTTGCTTCGATCAAGTCGCCGACACCGCCGACAGCGAGAGCCTGCGTGGGACAGCTCGTGAGCCGACTCCTGGACGTCGTCGACCTTCAGGGACCACGTGGCTGCGGAGACAAGCTACCCCTCATCACTTGTTTGCACCCGACATCGCCTGGTACCCCCCTGGTGCCACGCTGGTCACTGGCTAGTGACTGTGAACACTGTCCCCTCTGCTTACAGGTCTCCAACATCTCCGATCCACTCTTGGATCCACTGCATCTCTCCCGGACCGACCGCCTGCAGCATCTTTGTCTTCAAGCTCCACGGAACAGATAGAAGAAAACCGACGCACTTCGAGGCCTATGCACCCGCTTCCTGTGGGTGAGGTAAAGCTGGCACACCTGTGCCCAAGTGTAGTATTACATCTCTAGTGCCTGTGTTCCAAATCTTGAGTTCCTAGTCCATCCGGAAGATCCTCTTTGCAGTAACTTTGTACTTTTGACGCACCCATTGAAACCTATGGGAGCACGCGTGTGACTATTTGCTCTGCACACGCCACCCGTGGACCTCCTGGTCACTAACTGACGTTAGCTCCTTGTAGGCCCAGCGATTCTAGAGGCCCTAGGCCTTTTCCCTTTTCTGTTCGTGGTACTTATACCACTATTTTAGTATATGGTTTGAGTGGCCACCAGGGCCTATCCATATAACGTGCAACTTCTGTGTATTCTGTGATAATCTTGTTTGACGATTTGTGCTCCTGTGCTCATAAAGAGACTAGGGGTTACTTTGAGAAATAAATACATATATATTTTGAATATATATCTGTGTGGTGTCCTTTCATTGGTATAAAAGGGGGTTGCATTTGGTAAAACAGCTGGCTTAACACGTTTCACGAGTTTAGCCTCAAAGACTGCTTAGCCTACGCTACCACTAGGGCAGCTAGTCCGAAAAGGTTGACTTACAACCACACCATAAGGGTTGCTTGGCATGGTACAAGGTGATCACTTTAACTAGTGAGCAGCATATACCAGGCCAACTTCTCACACGGAAAAACTAGGAACTCACCGCTCTCTCAACCAGTCGCTGGGATTCAATTAGGGAGCAGCAAAGGGCAGCAGCGTCACGTCGGGCACTCGCCATACCATCCGATGAAGCGGCTCACGAGCGGTGAGCAGCAGCCACAGGAGGCGAAGCGAGGCGGAAGTCGCCGCGGGAAGCTGAGCCGCCATGGCCAAGTCTTGAGGTACTTCAAGTGGAGATGGTGGCGGGACCCAAATTTCGGGGGGGGGGGGGGGGGGGGGATGCTTGTGCCTGCAATAAATGTGAAGGGTCAGCAAGCTCCGCACTCTCAAAAAGCTCCAGTGAAAGTGTTCTATGCTGTGGATGATGTGGAAAACAAACGTCCTCCAAAAATGGCTGCTGCCCAAAGCTCCTGTGCCCCCAAAACAAATAGAAGCACAGACAGGTCAGAGCAGGCCCAATTCAAGCCACCACATGCAGCCAGCAAGGCTCAAGAGCCGGAATCCATGTAGCCACCAAGCCGCCACCACAAAAGTTCAAGTGCCCTCAGGGCTGATGCACAGTGAAGCACTCGATGCTGATGAGGGGAGGGGCACCGCGCTACAAAACAATGGGGGCCCCAACACTGATCAGTTCTGAAGACCCCCAGGTCACTTATAACCCTGTAGTCAAGGATACGATGCCCCCGACCTCCACAGGACCCCGGAAATCTGGCCTCCTGCCCCCGCAGCTCACCTTCAATTATGCGCGTACCGGAGCCCACCCGGTACCACGCCACAGCCACCCAGCAGCTCCGCCGGCAAACAGTAAGCGGGGGACACCACCAGAGCCTCGATCCGTCTTCCTCCTCCGCTCACCACCAGTGCTGAAAGCAGAGCGCCGCCCTGCGCCCGCAGGCCCTGACCGCAGCAGCGGAGGTTTAGTGAAGCGTACTAAGGTGGCTTTGTGGTAAATATTAAAATTACCTGTACTATTTTTATGCGGTAAGTCTAGTAAGAATAACTCAGTCAAAATAAGAGGCAGAATCCGTGGTATTAGAGGTTCTGAAAAGGGCTTTATTCCTTACAAAGGAATCATAGTTCGAACTAGGCAATCTTATTCCATCACCACGAAGGTTCAGGAAGGGATAGGCAATACATTATTGACAAGTAACAATATATATAAGAAAAGCATTGCATTAAGACAGATGCAGGAGGCGTAACAGCTGATAATACAGATAAGAATACACATACGTAATGAAAAGTAGGCGTAAATACAGGCGTATACTAGAAACGTCATTTAAAATGATGTCACAAGTGGGTGGATCCATAAGAGAATCCTGCAGTGTCAGCAGAAATATTTGGCAGAGATGCGCGCGCAGCCGCATGACGTGTGATTGACGTGCAACTAGAGGGTGAAGGGGAATTGACATTTAGCTCTACATGTGGAGACAAAAGTCTGGGGGGTCAGATCAACCTAATCCCAAATCGTATCTAATATCTTTGTTTAAGGAACTGTATTATCCAAAAGGAAAGGTCTCTCGGACGGAATCTATTCTATACTGACTGTTAGTGCGTGTACAAGCGTCTAAGTGTCTACATGAGATGCGAGGGGGCAGGAATCTTCCATGGTAACAGGGGCTATGAATTACTTGCATGAGGACAGTGAGGCCTGGCCCTTTGCTCGGTAGCTGGAAGAATGTTTACCTAAACTACTAGACAGGAATGCATTGGATGAGGAGCGGAGCAGATAATCTTGAAGGTGAAATACAGTTTTTGGCAGGCAACAGGCCGGATCAGGCACCGTTAGCCGCGCAGGGAGTAGGACAAAGTTCATGGATACAGATGCGGGCTCAGACTGGAGCTTTCAGAGGCAGAAGGCAGGAAAAGGCTTGATGGCAGAATTCAGGGCCTACTCGCCTGAACTGTAAAACGTGGAAAGTGAACCACATAAAGTCGGTGGCCTTTCATACTTAGGAATGGAATATCCGACCCATTCATGGCGGATCTGAAAGAGGACATGTTGACGGTGGACGCACATGTATTTGCGTCTTCATAACTGGAACTGGAGGGAACATACATGTACTTGTAGCATGCACATGGAGCCGTTGGGGTCTAAGATAGGTGACATAACTGATCATAAAAATTCATATTTCCTTATTCCCTCCTTGTCCCCTACGGACCCTTCATGAAATATCGATCTTCATCAATCCATCAATCTGTTCATATAGCATCATTTGTTCTTCTTTCTTCTTCCGGGATCTTGAACGAAAACTTGGATGCGGAATACACGATGTGGCACACAAACCACAAATCGCTGGCCCACATTGTAGACATAAGCAGCAACTGAATAGAATAAGAAAGCCAATACCTAGGAAGGATAGGATCCTCCATCCCCAGGCTGACAACACGCTCCAGAACCAACCGGACCAAGTCCAGGTGCCTGGATTCTGGTGTATCTGGCTTACGATCTTATGAAGTCGAGTTATGGCTTTATATACTGACGGCGCGTTTTCTGGTATGAAAACACAGCAACTTGATCCGATGACCCTACAAGCTCCGCCCCTATCTGCCAGGATGACGTCAAGGACAAGACGGTTTTGAAGAACAACAATCCGCATTGCAGACTGCTCCTCTGTTAAGTTGCCTAAGGCGGAAGTAGTTTCATTCACTACTGCTTCAAGGGTTCTAGTTAATCTACGTATCAACTTACTATTAGTGACTGTACCTATGTAGGGAAAGAAACCTTTATTGAAATCTGTGTATTGTTCCCATGCTGTTTCGGTGTAGTCGACAATCGGGAGATCTCTCTGCTGTCTATTGTGTACTAAATGGGTATTCCTATGGTAATCAGGCGGGGCTAGGAAAACAGGTGGCAGAAGGAATGCAATGTAACAGGTACCATCCCAATCTAGGGGTAGGCGTATGTATGCGGTGTGACCACAGATGAAGTAGGAGTGACGAGAAGCTCTAAACGTAGATTTGCCTTTATCACTGAATTTTATTACAGTGGTACATTTACTATGGCCCATGTGAATTGAACCATTCTTTCTTACACAGAATTCACCTTTAAATGGAAATACTGACATAGTGGGCAAGATTGGTGTAGCTTCGGATTCAACATTCAGAATCATGAGGTTAAGTGTAAAGTTACCTAATCCATATACTTCATTTTCTAGATCAGTTCCTGTTCTTTTGGGAAGTCCCTCCTTGTTAGGGTAGCAGACTTTAAGCAAAACTAAGTTCAGGTTTCCCCATACCCAGTTGTCTTGATAAACTACTGAATTTGAATCTAGGGAATTAATCAAACTAAACCATGCTCCACAGGAGCCATTGTGTGTGAACGGATACGGAAAGAGAGGCAAAACTCCCTTATAGTTCTGATAGGGAGGGAGTTGGCCACATATCCAACAATTGGTAGCATTGTTGGTCTGATGGGAATGATGTAACATACTAATAAAAGTGTTGTTACGCAGCGCAAATCTATAAGACAACTCATGCGGGGGTAATTCGCTAAAAGAATGTTCAGCAGTAGCATTGAAAACACGTTTAGAAATAGGGTAATACATGTGTAGCAATATACTAACAGCAATTATCAGAAGACTAAGGAAAAACATAATTAATAATGTCACTATGCAGTGACTACGAAGTGATTTACAGTACGCATGTTTCTTAAGCTTTTTCTGTCTATTTCTCTCTCTATTTCGGTCTAGTGGATACATGTCAGAGACAAATTCAACCGATTCACCTTGGAGAGGACTTAAACAATCAAATTGTCTGACTTGCTAGACCTCAGTTTCAGTTTATAGAGTTCATTCTCCGTCTTTTCAACCAAGGGGAGCTTTGAGTCTGTCTGTGAGGGAATGCAGGGCCGAGTGTTCACATCGGATGGTAGTCCATAAAATTTTTTGATATGGCTCGAGTGCAACCCCCCTTTACGTCCCTCAATCTTCACGGCTGTCCTTGTGGTCAGCAAGACGAGCTTGGGCGACTGCCACCTGGGCTCCAGCTGGGTCTTCCGGTCGAAATTCCTCACAAGAACCAGGTCACCTGGAACCACGTCATGGGGCTTCACCTCAGTGTTATCGGGAAAAGCTGCTGCTACCTGTGAACGACAAGATTGTAGTGCAGACATCAAGGAAGCCAGGTAATCTGTCAGCATATTACAGTCAACATCAGTGATTTTACGAGGTATAGGCGTCCCCCACATATTTGGTGGTCTACCGAAGATCACCTCATACGGGGATAGCCCTGTTCGAGAATGTGCTACCATTCTCATGTAAAAGAGCGCAACTGGTAAGGCTACTATCCAATCGACACCTTTTTCTCTACATACTTTGGACAATCTAATTTTCAGAGTTTGATTATGACGTTCCACGAGACCTGCTGCCTCGGGATGTCGGACACAGTGGAATTTCCATTGATAACCTAACAGAAGTGAAACGTGTTTCATTAGTTCGGATGAGAATGGCTGGCCGTTATCGGAGTATACAACACGTGGTAAACCGTATCGTGGGAAGAATTCTCGAACTAACTGTTTGGCAGTAGTCGGGGCAGTGTAATCTGAAACCGGGTAGGCTTCTGTCCAACGGGAAAGAGCACAGACAACTACGAGAACATATTTGAATCCTCGACATCGTTCCATCTGGATATGATCCATCTGGAGGACTTCAAAAGGGTGATCGGGGGTTTGGAATCCACCCTGTTCTACAGGTACGCCTTTTCCTGGATTGAACTGACAGCAAATCATACAGGTACGTACTTTCTGTTTAGCTGCTGCTCGCAAGTGTTTATTGAACCAAATGTGTTGAATACTGTCTAGCATAGCTTTCTCTCCTAGGTGCGCTGGACTATGTATTGTGTTAATGATGACTTGAACCATCGAGTCGGGGAGAAACCAGATAGATTTTCCCTTTGTCATCCATCCTTGATCCGTTTGGATCCCTCCTAATTCAGTCCATTTCTTTATTTCTTCTGGTGTAGCATGGGTCTGTATGTCAATTACGTCAAGGGCGGGATCCTTAACTGTCATGCAGTGTGTTGGTGTCGGAACTATTGTCTTTGTCGTGTCAGTTGTATGAGTCTGATTCTGAGCAGTCTGTTTAGCTGTTCTATCAGCTAGGTCGTTACCCTGAGAAATAATATCAGTTTGTATGGGCTTTACACTTCATAATCGATATTGCAGTCGGCAGATGTATTGCATCTAACAGAGCTTGAATAAGGGGACCGTGCTGGATGTGGGCACCGTGAGAAGTTAAATAACCTCTCTCTCGCCAAAGCACGCCGAAGTCATGGACGACTCCGAATGCATAACGTGAATCTGTGTATATGTTGACTTTCTTATTTTTGGCTTGAATACAGGCTTGTGTCAGAGCGATGAGCTCTGCTGCTTGAGCTGACAAGGTATTGATACAATTTGTTTCAATAACTTCAGTGTCTGTTGTGACTGCATAAGCGGCCACTAACTCTCCTGTACTTGTTCTCATGCATGAACCATCTACATACAATTTCAGGTCTGGATCTGATAATGGAATATCTGTCAAGTCTTGTCTGGGTTTCGTTGTAATAGTGATGACTTCAATACAATCATGTGCCAATGGGTCTGTTCCACTTACTGGCAAAAGTGTGGCAGGATTTAATGTACTACAACGTCTGATTTCTATGTGTGGCTGGAACAATGTTAATTCATAACCCGTCAGTCTTGCTATGGTCAAGTGTTGTGTTTGGGTCCGGTTCAAGAGAACCTCTACTGCATGTGGTACTTGTACTGTCAATTGATGTCCTAACACTATGGCATCGCTTTGTCGGATTGCTAAAGCTGTTGCTGCAACTGATTTCAGGCACGCAGGAAGAGCCTGAGCTACGGGATCTAATGTACTGGAAAAATAAGCACATGGCTTATGTGATCCTGCTTGTTCCTGCGTGAGTACTGACAAAGCAGTACCTTCTCGTTCTGTAACAAAAAGTGTAAAACGTTTGCTGTAACATGGTGTTGCTAAGACAGGTGCTTGACATAAAGCTTTCTTTAAGTTTTCAAAAGCTTGCGTATGTTCCTGAGTCCAAGGGAGGACAGTTGATGTCGCTGCCTCCTGTGTTGTCAACTGAATGAGTGGTTTTGCTAGAAATGCATATTGAGGGATCCACTGCCTACAGTACGAAGTGAGGCCTATGAATGCCCGTACCTCCTTTTGTGTCTTGGGTGTCGGCATGTTAACAATTAACTGGATACGGTCGGGTGTAAGCTGTCTTCCCCCCTTGGACAGCAAGTGCCCAAGGTACACAACTTGCTGGACACAGAATTGCAGCTTTGAAGGGGACACCTTGTGCCCCTTGTCGGCTAGGAAATGTAAAACCGTCAGTGATGCTTTTTCACATTCAGGTTCGCTTCGGGCGGTGATCAGCAGATCATCGACGTATTGAAGCAAGGCAGTGTTAGCTGGCATGTGGATACTGTCAAGTTCCCTTTTCAGTGCTTGGCTATAGATGCTGGGGCTTTCTGTGAATCCTTGAGGTGCGCGTGTGAATTTAAAACTTCGTCCATTTAAACTGAATCCGAACAAATATTGGCTTTCCGGATCAATTGGGACACTAAAGAAAGCGTTCTTGAGATCAATTACAGTAAAGAACGTTGCTTCTGAATCTATGGCTGTTAGCAATGAAGAGATATCTGGGACCACAGGGTATTGTGGTACAATGCATTTATTTAATTCTCGCAGATCAATAACCAATCGATATACTGGTGGTGCCTTTGGATCAGTTCGTTTAAGAATCGGAATTACCGGGGAATTACATATGTTGGAGTCCGTCTCTGCAACCACTCCTTGTGCAATGAGCTCGTCAATGATTTGCAGTAAAGCCACAACAGCATCTGGCGGTAACTTGTATTGTCGTATTCGTGGTAATACTACTCCTGTTTTGAGTGTAACTCGATATGGTGTAATGTGCATACAACCTACATCAGTGGGGCCTTGTGCCCATAAATGTGCAGGTAGATTCTGTAACCGATGATCCATGTCTCTAGACACATAGTGACCTTTAAAGTCACGCAAAAATAGTCGTACTCCTTCCGGAGAACAACATATTACAGCTCCTAGAGCTTTCAATGTTTTTATACCTAACAAGTTTTCTGGGCATGATTTTGTGAGTAATAGATCTGTAGTCCGTGTTAATGGACCGACCGATAATGCAAGCGGTTGTGATACTTCATTAATAGTGGGCTTTCCTGAAAAACCAAGGGAAATATTTTGTGAGCCTGAGAGGGGTACCCCTGGGACTTCGCTGTGACGGATAGTGGTTCTGCTTGCCCCTGTATCGAGTAGAAACTTTCTGTCTTTCCCTAATACTTGACTCTGCACATAGGGACCCTCTTGATCTACGGGAACCTCAATAAGGGGTGGGCCAACCTCCCTCTCTAGGCTATTTCATGTGTAGCGCTGATATTCTGGGTAGTCATTTTGTGCATACTGGTACATCTGTTGTGTCGTGTTTTGTGTTGCAGCAATAGGCTGTGGCTGTTGTTGTTGTTGTGGTTGTGGTGCGGTCTGTTGTGGAACTGGCATAGACTGTGTATTCTGAGGTACTTGTTGTTGGATCTGATCCTGTCTAGGCGGACGTGGTCTCTCCTTCGTTCTACCCGTAGAGATATTATGTTTTAGAACTGCGCAATCGTGTATATAATGGCCTGGCTGTTTACAATAGTTGCATGTCCCTCTAACAGGATCTACTGAATCATTGGACTGTGTTGTACCCCTTTTATGACCATCAGCTGGAACTGACTGTGCAACAAGCATTTTCATTTTCGTGTCTTTCATACGTCTTTGTTCATTTTCTTGTTCTTCTCTAATTCTATTGTGATGATATTGTAACATTTGTAACATCTGTGACGGTGTGTTACCTTGCCAGGTACTCTCGAATTTTAATACTCTACCTTTAACTTGGGGCAGGGAATTCTCAACTAATTTTGTCACAAACATATGTGGATACGACTCACTACTTGCTTTTATACCACTATTAATACCAAAACATTTTTCAAATCGGGAATAGAAATCACTAGTGTCTTCATCTTGTTTTTGTTTACAGGCTGAAATTGCACCCCAGTCTTCCTTTTTCGTAGTCAATAGACGTGGTAGTACCTGCACTAATAATCCTGGTAATGCTGTAGTCTTTTCCCCAAGCCCTGAACCTGCAGCTCGGGCCTTTTCTTCGTTTTCTAATGCTGTCCAATCTATCTTTTGGTCTCCCACCTCCCATTCCTTTTCTTTGAGTTTCTCGTAAATACCGGCAGGCAATAAAACTTTTAATATTTTCATAATGTCTGGATAAGTATACTCTCCCATGAGTAACATGTCTTTTATCTCACGGTGGAAACCTGCTGGGTCTTTGTCATGGCTAGGTACCACTTTCTTCATTTCTAATAATTCAATTTTAGTTATGGGCGTGTACACAAACACGCGTTTAAAAGTATTGTGTTCGCCTCTGATTGGGTGCACTTCGCGTAAGGGATTCTGTCTGTCTATGTGATACGTTTTTCTTTCCAACTTGGGGGGAACTGAAACATGTTCTGGGCATACGAAGACAGTGTACTGGTGTCGATGTTCTAGAATTTCTTTAATGAAATCAGTACCCGAACCTCTCCATTTATTCGTGAGTAATTCCATCAATATATCAGGTAGGGGACCAGGATCGGAATGTTGGCTCCTATACAATATAACGAGGTGCTGTATCATGTATATACCAGCTAAACGCTGTTCTTCTGGGGTAAGATTCAAAAACGTGTGTGCTAACGCATCATCACTGTATTTTTCAGAACTGTCAGCCCATTGTACTGCTGACCTGGCTAATTCTTGTTCATCCATAGAATCAAGCATGTGATACCCCCTTCGGTCTCGGAGTAATTTATCCGCAGCCTGGAATAAGTGTTCAGGGGACTAAGCATTTAGCATAGGGTCTTGAAAATGTCTGTTACATTCTGGACGTATCGGACGTATCGGGTCATTAAAGTATCTGGTACTGTTACAAGGTCTTCCCCTACCTACATAAGCAATCGTTTCTAATTGTCCTGTGGGCATTTCTGATTCTTCCTCCTCCTCTCCCTCTGATTCAGTTTTGTCTGCCTCCGATCTGGCTTTATGTGTTCGTTCTACTTCCTTGCGGATCTTTCGGCACATAGCTACTATACATGTCTGTTTATCGTGTTTTTCCCTCTGATATATTCTGACCCCATCTGGTAAGGACTTGCATTTCATCCTGATCTACCTCGGACCTATCTCTGTCTCTGATCAAGCAGTTTATGAAGAAGCGTAACAATAGTCTCTGTACATCCACTTTCTGGTATTCCATGGCTTCGTCAATACTTTCAGGGCCTTGCCCTGTTTGGACAAAGCGATATATATTGTCTAAATGTTTAATCATTCCTGGTAATGTCGTTAAATACGATGAAGCTCGTCGTATACGTAGTGATGATAACAGCATTCTGTCATTTTTACCGGGCACTGGATCATATCTACAATCTATAAGATGTTCCTTAAACATGTCGGACGTTGCTATTTGTGGTGTACGTTGGTTTGCTAAATCTCTAAGAGACGATTTACTTCGTAATGGTGGCGTGGCAAAAATTGCTGCCGCACCTCCTGTCGCACCTTCTGAGGTGCTAGACATAAAAGGGTTTGTGGGATGTAAGGTAGAAACTGCGGATGCAGGAACAGTTGGATTGTGCGGAGGAGTTTGTAGTTGCGGAGTTGGAGCCGGATGATCTCGGCGTTGAGCACCATCAACAGGTGGTGTGTGTGGTGGAACATTAACATATTCGGGAGCTGCATCGTCTAAATAGGAGGAAAGGAAAATATCCTTTGCAGTCTTGGGATGTGCTTTAATCGGGAGTAATGGGGGCGGCAAGTCTTTCGGTATTTCCGGGGTGGCCTTAGGTAAACCTTCGGCCAAGAGAGGATACATACCATTCATAAGAGTGTTTCGTTGTCTGTCTACTTGTTCTGTTTGTACTCGGGTACCTTCCTCAATTAGCATATTTTCTCGGGCTTTATTGGAGTTCTCCCTACTTTTCTCTTCCAGTCTGAGCGCTTTCTCTGTGCGCCTATGCGATTCTTTACGCCATAGTTCAATGGCATCTTTCTGTGATTGTCTGGCTTTCTTTTTCCATAATTCTTCTTCTACTCTCATGATGCAATCTGCATCCCATGTCCCAGCTGCGGGCCATCTCTGATTTTCTGCTAAATCCTTGGTGTAGTCCACCCATAAATCAAGATATAACACGGCATCTAAGCCATGTTTATGATACATAAAATACCCTGGAGTGTCCCTAGGTGGAATGGGAACAGCTTCTTCGAGTACTCCTTTTCTAGTTTTGATCTGTCTTAATTTTGAAAAGAACGGCATTTTTAAACCTTGCTACTTGATTCTTACCTTGAACTGGACTTGAACACAATTAATACGAAAAAAACACAATCATTCATACCACAATTTTTTGAACACAGTAAAACATTTAACATTTAACGAACAATGATAATTAAGAGAAAACTAACTACTGACATAATACTAATACTAGATAATACTAGATTATATATACATGAACATACTGGATATACTGCTAAACAGTACAGATACACTGCTAAAACAGTGCAGACCGGATTTGTGTACCCAAACCCTTCAGGACCGGCACAAACCAATGTGCACGTCTAACTGCCTCCCCAGCAATGGTACTCACCGGGTAGCACGGAACGGGAGGCTTCGGAACTGAACTGAACTGGACCGGACTGGACTCGACTCGACTCGGAACTTCGGAACCTGGTGGGCCTCTGTATACCTCGGATCTTGCTCTCTCAGCTAGGCTCTGGTCGGGATACTTCGCACTTCTCACCGCCTCGTCTGGGTGTTGATCGCAGCCTCAGTCACCCCCGCTTGGCCGGAGGGAGATACAGGAAATCCTGCGGGTACGCGTTTTTGTCCGTTCCAGCTGTGGCAGGAGACCGGGCCTGCAACGCACCTCCGGCGCGTGAGATGAGAAAGTGTCCCTATTCGGGCGCCAATTTATGTGGTAAATATTAAAATTACCTGTACTATTTTTATGCGGTAAGTCTAGTAAGAATAACTCAGTCAAAATAAGAGGCAGAATCCGTGGTATTAGAGGTTCTGAAAAGGGCTTTATTCCTTACAAAGGAATCATAGTTCGAACTAGGCAATCTTATTCCATCACCACGAAGGTTCAGGAAGGGATAGGCAATACATTATTGACAAGTAACAATATATATAAGAAAAGCATTGCATTAAGACAGATGCAGGAGGCGTAACAGCTGATAATACAGATAAGAATACACATACGTAATGAAAAGTAGGCGTAAATACAGGCGTATACTAGAAACGTCATTTAAAATGATGTCACAAGTGGGTGGATCCATAAGAGAATCCTGCAGTGTCAGCAGAAATATTTGGCAGAGATGCGCGCGCAGCCGCATGACGTGTGATTGACGTGCAACTAGAGGGTGAAGGGGAATTGACATTTAGCTCTACATGTGGAGACAAAAGTCTGGGGGGTCAGATCAACCTAATCCCAAATCGTATCTAATATCTTTGTTTAAGGAACTGTATTATCCAAAAGGAAAGGTCTCTCGGACGGAATCTATTCTATACTGACTGTTAGTGCGTGTACAAGCGTCTAAGTGTCTACATGAGATGCGAGGGGGCAGGAATCTTCCATGGTAACAGGGGCTATGAATTACTTGCATGAGGACAGTGAGGCCTGGCCCTTTGCTCGGTAGCTGGAAGAATGTTTACCTAAACTACTAGACAGGAATGCATTGGATGAGGAGCGGAGCAGATAATCTTGAAGGTGAAATACAGTTTTTGGCAGGCAACAGGCCGGATCAGGCACCGTTAGCCGCGCAGGGAGTAGGACAAAGTTCATGGATACAGATGCGGGCTCAGACTGGAGCTTTCAGAGGCAGAAGGCAGGAAAAGGCTTGATGGCAGAATTCAGGGCCTACTCGCCTGAACTGTAAAACGTGGAAAGTGAACCACATAAAGTCGGTGGCCTTTCATACTTAGGAATGGAATATCCGACCCATTCATGGCGGATCTGAAAGAGGACATGTTGACGGTGGACGCACATGTATTTGCGTCTTCATAACTGGAACTGGAGGGAACATACATGTACTTGTAGCATGCACATGGAGCCGTTGGGGTCTAAGATAGGGGACATAACTGATCATAAAAATTCATATTTCCTCAGCTTCTGCCACGCTGTCGAGGAGAGTCACTGCACAGCTCCTGTTCAGGAGGAGGGTTCTCACCGTCTGTGGCATATTTAACAGTTACAGCTGGTGCTTTCTTTTTCTGAAACAGGGCTTTATATTGAGGAGATTTGTCCTCCTCCTTTATCTTCACGTCAGACGAGCATTGTCTCCCTTTTCAGTTTCACATACTCGTATTGTCCGTGTACAGATTGCCCTCCTCTGTTGTACTGCTGGTGGTCACAAGATTTCTGAAAGGAACCAGGAGAATGTGTATCGGGAACCTGATGGCTGTCTGGAGTCTTGAATTTAGTGCAATCATGAAAATCGTATCATCTCTCAGAGGCCTCTGAAGGTGGAGAACCTTCGCGAGGTTTACCTTTCTGTTGCTGTTAAGATTTATCCTATGTTTTTTTACCAAACTCGCGGGGCGGTCTGGCATCCTTGTCAGTGCTAGGCTTGCCAAGTGTTTGTACTGAAGGTCTGGTTCCCAAATTATTGTGTCCCAGAGACGTATATACATTCGCAATAATTATAGACCACTCCCGTTCGCTGTCGGCAACCATCACCGTGGTAAGCTGCTGGCATATAGCCAGGGATGTTGCTTCACCTTTAACATTAAGACGAATCATTTCTGACACTACGAGAAAATGACCCTTTAATTTTATCCCCACATCTAGGGCAGGACCTGCCCCATGTTCATTCTGTATCTGTTGGAGGACATTCAGCAGAACGGCCATCGAGGGTGTGCTATGGCAGAGAGTATAGACTATGGCAAAAGTCCCCCAGCCGTTGCAGTCTCCAAAAGTGTGAAACAAGTCCAGCACATAGTTAAAATTCTTTGGGGGGCAATCCAAAATGGAATTTTCTCATGATTAGTGGTTGTTTGTCCATAACTCAATGAACAATTACAGGACTAATAACAGGTGCTGTAAGCAACTGGGCTTGCACTTGTAGGCCAAGTCTAGCTGGACCAGCTAATAATGTACATTATATAAACTGTGTCGGGCATTGGTATAGGAAAATAATTAACATTGTACAAACAGGTTTGGACTAAATTCAGATAGCCTAATTCAGGATATGATGTATACCCAGCTAATGCCGGCAAAGTAGCCCCCTCATTACTGAATGGACCCATTCGAACTGGCCCAGGCACATGGGGAAGGGCGCCATTAAACCAAGTCTGGTGTTCCCAGACCGTAAGAGGAATTTAAACGAGTGCGTAAGGTCTATATGCAGCAGGTGCCTGGTGTGAAGTGTATTCGTATGAAGTGTTTGTGTTAGCATCCACAGCTGGAAACGTGACCCAAGAATAAATAACTTCAAAGCGCAAGGCAGCAACCGCTTCTACTACAAAGATTACAGGAGCTCCCACATTAGGGACTCCATGTAGCGTTAAATGTGCATTGACCGCTGGTTGGCAGTTAGCCGAAATAGCTATAGGTTGCGCCATCAAAAAGCAAAGATGGATTCAAATTGTAACATAAACCGGGTTCTAACCTTTTAATATTGAAGCTTGAAAAACCAACAGAACTAGGTGATCACTAAAAACTGTGGAGATTTAATCCCCAACACCACAGACGTCTCCGGTAAAAGGTTTCAAGGGTATTGTGGATAAGCACTACTCATGGTTCCCACAAATAAGTACCTGACCAAAACTTTGGTGGCGCCATATTGCAGGGATTCTGCTCAGGAACAGAACTATACTTGTGACCACAGAACATCACAATGTAGGGACTAAGTCACCATTCCTCCTCAGTATCTATGAGCCTGAGTCCGACTATCTATAGTGCCTCACTTGCCCTCCTAACCTTTACAGAGAAACAAGTGAGCTGGCCCCCCAGAACACAACCCTCTCAACCCTCTGAGGGATCGCGGTAACAGGACACACCCTTTTTCTCTCTCATTCGTGCTTGTCCACAATAAGATAAACAAGGCACACAAAGGAAGTTTATAATATTTATTTAAACTAACGTGCTCGAAGATGCAGTATTTACGCCACAATTAGAAAACAAATGCATACTGCAAATATCATTAGCATGGTTAACAAACTATAAACCATAAAAAACCCTGTCATATTATAAGACCGGTTAGCCTAACATCCTCCCCTCCGCCCCCTTTCTATTGATGCTAAATGATCATCTGGTATAGAACTCTGGGATTAGTGGTGGACCCCGTACCTTAGCATACATAGTGTATGTTCTACATCTCGGTTGACGCAGCACTCTTGCCGCAGGACCTTCGCTCAGTGTGTTTTTTCAGAACCCTTGTCCTCAGTTATATGACAACTCGTTTGTTCACAAACAGCACCTGCATTCCCTTGTCATGTCTAGGTGTAGTGTCTGACCAGAGAGAATAACAAGGGACATTGTTGTTTGACCATGTCTAGTGTGTTCAGACTAAATACCAGGAAAATAAAAATAGGAAAACACATGCAGGTTCTGTGTGAAAATACAATGTGGCACAAAAACAAGCGTAAATGGGCCAAGTTCCACTGCACGGCGTTTGAATTTGTCAACCATATTAAATACATTATTCCAACTTATGATGAATTTTCTGTTTTTAATTTTTTGCATCCATGCAAAGTTCCTGCTGTACTATTTGTCTGCCACATCACTGTGTCTAAATGATTTACCAAATCGTGACTGACATAAGCCAATAAAACCCAGATACCATAGAGTGCACGTTTAGCAATATTCAGTGTTCCTCTGTTATAGTAGTGAAAACACAACCTGAAAAAAAACAGACAACATGCCAATTCCACCCATTCTATCGTGTTGATAAACCATGCCAAATCATATAAATTGCATGCTAAATCCCCCTCCATGTCATGAAGAATTGCACACAGCCGAAATCTCTACTCACAAATTCCAACTGGCAGTCAATGAAAATTTTCCTAGCTATCGTAACGGAAAGTTTCAATTCTATGAAGGACTCTGAGGCGAGGATTATGCATTCTTTCTTCACTTTATTTATACAGCAGCGTGAAAGAACGAACAAAACTACGTTTCCCATGAACCAAAGGGAAAAAGTAGTCTTTGTAACAACCAATCAAAAAACAAGAAAGTGTCCAATCAGGATCCGCCAAGCTCCACATAGTCCCTTGTCAGTGTCCTGTTCTCCTCTTTCGGAGCGCGAAGACAGCCCAAGCCTCATCTTTAGGACTCTTGTTTGTGGGTGTCAGTACCTGCAACAAACGAAGGAGCATTACCAGAGGAAAGGACAACCCTAGGAATCAGTGTCAAGAAAGAAACATTTTTAGCAAGAGAAAAGATAAATACAGCAACACAGAAGAGATTGCATTCCCCTTAACCTTCACAAAATATTTACTTACTTCCATACGGGGAGTGTCTCTTCCAAGAGCATAGGGCGGGATAATCCTCGCCTCCGAGTCCTTAATAGAATTGAAACTTTCCGTTACGATAGCTAGGAAAATTTTCATTCTATGTCAGGGCTGGAGGCGAGGATTATGCTTGTTTAAAGCTTACCCACAACCAGATGAGCCATATTCAGAATTGACATAAAGTAAAAACGCTTGAAGGTGGAATCCGAAGACCAATCTGCCGCATTACGGATATCCTCCTATCGGGCGCCCCAACCAAAGGCTTTCGATGCCATAGCGCCTCTTGCAGAATGTGCTCCAAACAGTCTGAGGCTAATGCCTGCTTCTGACATCACCCAACGAACCCATCTAGCAATGGTGGGTGAGGAAACCGCTTTGAACGGCTTGCGGAGCGCAATGAGAAGCTGACGCTCTCCAGGAGGACGGTATTCTTCCGTCATTTCCTCGTACGCCTTGAGGCAGCGTACAACACAAAGTTTAGGAAAGTCCGGGAATTCCGGATAAGAAATAACTCTCGTGTGGCAGTTGGTCCGGCGCAAAAGGGTAAAGGTCACCCCATCAGGGGTGAACATTCGACCAGAAATATCTAAGGCCCTGACGTCCGACACCCGACGGCACGATACCAGGCAAAGGAGCATTGCCAGTTTCGCCGTCAACTCTTTACGGGACAGAAACCTATTAGGTTGCCATGAAAGGAAAAGATTCAAAACTTGATTGACATCCCATAAAGCCGAATAACGTGGTTCCGGCGGCAAGGAGAGGTGAATGCCTCTCAAGAGTCTACAGACCAATGGGTGTTCCCCAACCGGCGATCCTGCCACAGGGACATGGCCTGAGGAGATGGCCGATCTAAAAGTGTTAATTGACCGATAGGCCATACCATCCGACGCCAGACACGCCAAAAAATTCACGACATGGACCACATCCGTGACCAAGGGATCGAAACCCCTTCGCATACACCAACGGGCCCATCTGCCCCATGCAGACTTGTACCTTTTAACTGTACTGTCCGCCCAAGCCTTGGAGATGAACTCTTCAGCTGTTCGCGAAAGCCCCGGGGTTTGCCATCTACCTCTGAAATCCTCCACGCCATGAGATTCAACGAGTTCGTGGCTATCAGAGGATGGGGCGAGCCGTTCGGGCTCCGGAGAAGGAAAGGAAGACGGGGGAGTAGGATTGGAAAATCCCAGGAAAGTTCCAGAAGAACTGGAAACCACACTTGAGACCTCCATAGAGGGGTGATTAGGACTAAATCCGCTTGTTGCCTGCGGACTTGAGCTGTGGATCGGGTGATCATCGCGAAGGGAGGGAACGCATAACCCAACTCCTTGCTCCAATCCTGGAGAAACGCATCCGTGGCCATCGCCCGAGGATCGGGCCTCCAGCTGAAAAACTTTGGGAGCTGATGGTCTAGGCGGGATGCAAAAAGGTCCACTGTAAACGGCCCCCTAAGGTTGTTGAGGGAAACAAACACCGAACAGTCCAGTTTCCAAAGGCTGTAATCGTGTAAGTGGCGTGATTGGAAATCCGCCTCCACGTTGTCGCGGCCCGGGAGATATTCCGCCGTGACAGAGACGTGACTGTCCAGGCAATACTGGCAAAAACTCGCCGCCAGATCGGATAGCACCTTCGACTTGGTGCCTCCCAAGTGATTGATATAACGGACCGCTGATACGTTGTCCATTTTCAGAAGTACACACGACTGCACGGAATCTCTCATCCAACACCGTACGGCAAACGAGCCTACCAGAAGCTCGAGACAATTTATATGTAATTTCCGTTCTTCTGGAGACCACAAGCCTCCCGTGGAAAGATTTCTGCACCGAGCGCCCCAACCGAGCTTGCTCGCGTCGGATTCTATAATAAGATCCGGAACAGCCCCGAAGATCGCTCTTCCGTTCCACGCCTCCATGTGGGTTAACCACCATTGAATTTCGCTCCGGGCTTCGTCGGACAAGATGATCTTGTGGGAGTACGGAAACCCTTTGCGAAGGAAATACGCCTTGAGGCGTTGGAGGCCCCTGTAATGAAGAGGGCCCGGAACAATCGCTTGAATGGAAGCCGAGAGGAGCCCAATTACCCGAGCCAATTGGCTAAGTGAAACCCGCTGAGCGGTCAGGACTCGACGCAACTCGTGACGGATTTTTGTCAGCTTTTTTGCCGGCAAACTCCGAGTGGAGGAGGTTGAGTCTATGACGAACCCCAAGAAGATAACGGACTGAGCCTGATGTAGAAGGGATTTCTTCCCTGTTGACTACAAAACCCAGATCCTGAAGAAGATTCACTGTCATATGAAGTTGCTCCTTCAAAAGATGGGGGCAGGATGCCATCAAGAGAAGGTCGTCCAGATAAACAATCAGTCAGACGCCTCGCGCTCTCAAAAACTCCACTGCCGGTTTCAGGACCTTGGTGAAACACCAGGGCGCTGAAGAGAGCCACGAAAGGGAGAGCTGTGAACTCGTAAATCTGACGACGCCAGGCGAACTGCAGAAAACGGCGATGCGGAGGAAAAATCGGGATCACCAGATAAGCGTCTTTCAGGTCCAAGCGGACCATCCAATCTAGGGGACGCAAAACATCTCGCAGAAGATGAATACCTTCCATTTTGAAATGGCGGTAAACCACCCATTCGTTGAAGTCACTTAAGTTTATGACCGGGCGTTTGCCCCCGTCGGTCTTGTCGACTAAAAAGAGGTTGCTGAGGAACCCGCGCGGATGTAAGGACGTGCGTGAAATTGCGCCTTTGACGAGGAGGGAGGAAACCTCCTCGTCCACCAGGTCTGCATCGCAAATTGAAAACTGAATGGGCCGTGGAGGAGCATGCTGAACCGGATTCCCGACAAACTCTAAATGGAACCCCTTCACCGTTTGAAGCACCCACGCATCGTGTGTGATGGCTAACCATGCCTCGTAATGACTGGCCAACCTCCCCCCTATACTTTGTGGGGAAAAAAGGCAAACACTCCCCAGTGTTTGAGTTGGAAGCTCCTCCTCTGAAACCTCTGCCTTTGCCACGGCGACCTCTGGTGGGGTAGAAGTTACCAAACTTCGATTGGTCCTGATATTGTCCGGGGCTTCTCTGGCCTGTTTGATGGTTTTGTCGACCGGTCGAGCGGCCCCTCCCTCGACCGGCCCCTCGAAAAACACGAGGGAACACTGCTTTAATAGTTGTCTGGGCCCTATCCAAAGAGGTAAAAGTATTTACGAACTTGCCCAACTCCTTAATGAAGGGTTCACCGAACAGACCTCCCTGCGCAACGGCTCCCGCCTCTGAATCAGCAAGGTCGCCGAGTTTCGGGTCTATTTTGATAAGGAGAGACCTCCTTCGTTCGGTAGAAAGGGCGCAGTTAGCATTACCCAGAAAAACCACTACCCGCTGAGCCCAGCCGGATAGAGTTTCAGGAGAGATTAGGGAACCAGAAGCCTTTGCTTCCTCAACCATGTCCAGGATTTTGGTGGCAGGACCTAAGACATCCAAAAGTTTATCTTGGCAGGCCCTCCAAGACCTATCAGTTCCCTTCTTTGGATCCCTGATACATTTTTGCAAAAAAGTAGTCATTCTAGGATCAATGTCCGGAGTAAGCGCCACCTTACCCTCAAGGGAAGGACGTGGACATTCAGCCCTCAGGCAATTCCTCGCCTCTTTTTCCAGAGGCCTCCTAATATGTTCCGCAACATAAGTTGCTACCTTCTCGGCAGGCACCCAGTCCGATGAACGCGGGTGCACAATGTCGTTTGGATCTAACATATCTGAAGTTGGACGTGTTTGCGAGTCTGAGGGTACTGCAGGATCCAGAGGTGCCTGAGAAGGCCGAGATGGAAGCCATGAACGAGTTGGACTGGCGTCAGGATCCCCCGAAGGACCTGGCACTCCCAAAGAAGGGAGAGGCAACGGGGAGACCCCTGAACTTGTGGCAGGGTGACTGTCAATAAAAGCCTGTTTGAAGCGTTCAAAAGCATCCACGTCCACTCCTGCAGGACAAGTATGTTTAGACGGGGGGGGGGGTCCGTGACATCAGGATTGGCCCGAGACTGGGCAGGAAAGGCAACAGGTCTTCGCTCCAGGCGCAAGAACGCCTGTTCTATCTTTTGTGTGAGCCTATCCTCCAAGGGGGAAATGGCCTGGTCTACTGCCCTGTAAATCGAGGTATCCACCGCTTCATAGAAAGCATCACCCCAAGGCATATTTGCCAAAGGGTCCTCCTCCTCTTCCTCATGGAAGTCATCATAATATTCCATCGTGACTACAGGAGGGGTAATCTGAAGTAAGCCGCAATGGCAGTTTTCAAAACTGGGTGTCAGTTTACATTTTTCTGTGTGCACGTGGTCTAGCACAATTAAAGAGGGTGACTGGCCCCACGGGGACAAAAGCTGGCAAACACTATCGTTTAAGAAGCAATTAACAAACTGGGCTGGTAAATGTCCCCTTAACTGGGCCTAAAAGGCCAATACAGGACCTCCGAGGAGGCGTCAGCGCGCACCAGCGCAATACAGGACTCGTGCTCTTAATAAAGGCACAAGCGTTAAATATTGCAGAAGCAAATACCGCAAGCAACTACTTGAAATTACTCGCGCTTCTAGTACAGACCGTGTCAAACGGTGTCATCCAGCCCAGAGCTCCGTAAGGATTAGCGCGCGCGTCTCCGAGAAACCGTTTGAAAACTCCAGAGACGCGACGCGTTAATCCTTGCCTCCCGCGCCCCCAGGCGGTGGGAGGACCGAAGCCGACACCAGCTCCGCCGCGTAGGAGAGAGGGAACCCCTCCTTCTCCCGCGGCGCCTCAGAGAGGAACGCCGAGAGCGTTCACTTTACAACTGCGCGTCGAAATACTTAAAACGTGCAAAAAGAAAAAATTACCTCATAAACTCGGCGCTCCACCGAAACCGGCGGCGCCGCCCAACAAAACGTGCATACAGTATAACCATAAAATATATATCAGCACAACAATAACATTCAATATATGACAAGCACCCCTCAAACCTGAGAAGAAAGATGAGGGTACTTAACTGGCTGTGCAGCAGCGAAGAAAGAGGAGAACAGGACACTGACAAGGGACTATGTGGAGCTTGGCGGATCCTGATTGGACACTTTCTTGTTTTTTGATTGGTTGTTACAAAGACAACTTTTTCCCTTTGGTTCATGGGAAACGTAGTTTTGTTCGTTCTTTCACGCTGCTGTATAAATAAAGTGAAGAATGAAGGCATAATCCTCGCCTCCAGTCCTGACATAGAATTGCGTTGAACATCCGTGCTGGAGAAGATTAGTACAGACTGTATGATGAAATAACAAAGTTAATATGATTCCACCCCTTAACCAAACACTAGACTGTCAAGTCCAAATATAATTGAACTCGGGTTTCCAGTGAGAAACGCTAGCTGGAAAAAGAAAAGCACCTTTATTTTCCAATTCTTCCCCCTCAAAACAATGATATTCATATCCAAAAGCGGTGACATAGACGGCTGCCCCACACCCGGTCTTCATACATCCAACTCGCTTCCAACAATAGCAACAGACTAGTTTTGTGTTGGAAATTCAAAGATGCGGCTAGTTCCCCGCGTCTCCTCATTTAAATGTGCCACAAGAAGCTGGCATCTTCAGAATATAGATAGAAATAGGACTACTCATGGTTCACTCGAACCGGTGGTAAACACTGCCGCCATATTAGTAACGTGCAGTCCGAAAGACAATCTATGGCTGTACAAAAGCTACAAGCATCTTGTGACTGTCATCCAGTTAATCACCACGTAAACTACCCATGGATTTTTAACTACTACCCGTGCACACTCCACATATATACAGTACAAACAACCGTAAACAAATGTGGATGAACAAAATTATACAAGACATCAAGCTCCCATCATGCACCTTGTTAGTACTACTAGTGTGAAATTGCATGCTTGAACACCAAAATGCACAGAAAGTGCTACATAGTAGTCTGTTCATCATCACACTGCATGAATTGTTTAAAAAAAAAAAATGATCAGCTCCTTATATTCTATTAAAGGAAAGCAAACAAATACATCAATAAAAAGATTCCATGTGCAATTGTTCCCTTTTAACAATAGTATAGTAATTCTCAAAGATGAATCCATTGTGTAATCTGTGCTGTGAGATTTTTTTAAATACAAGCTCATGTCTATTTTGGTGTCTTATCCAAAATATTTCATGTGGTAAAAGCATTTTAGAATTGTCATGACCTGCATTTATAGGGTGTACTACTTCAACTTGAAAATGTGTTTGAACTATAGTATGCCTCAACTCTAACCAATGTACAGCCAAATTTGAAATGATATTTTTATTTCAGATCATGCTTTTATGCTTCGTTATTCGCATCTTGACTTTCCTTTTGGTTTTTCATATGTCCACATGGGCACTTGAAACTATATATCAAGTTGAACTTTTTCTCCCGTTCTTGGGTGTGTTATAATATTGCCTGTCAATACATAGTTGGAGTGACTGCAATTATGACACTTCATTCCTTCGGATACTTGTTTTTCCTGCATCTTTTGAGTAAGTGAGATCTTCTTCAGGTTTCTAGATCTTGTTTAAGCATGCAAAGTTTTTGAGCAAACAAACCACAGAGCTCTGGTTCATTCTGCAACTGTTCCCAACGTTTAATGTTTTTGAAGGGTCCTGACCTCGTGGAGAATTTTGATACATTTACCATGCGCTTCAAGTCATCCACTGGCTTCGTTTCTAGCAGCATCTTCTGATCCATGGCCAGTACTTTATCTTCTGCATTTTTAAGTATTCTAGCCGGATACCCTCTGGCAGTGTATTTTCCTTTTTGTTCTTCCATAGTCCATTTGCAGATTTTTTTGGTCTAAAGGTATCCTTCGGATTTTCAGGAATTGTGAAAATGGCAAATTCTGGATCAGACTCAGTGGTTTTAGACAGATACAGTAAGGTGTTATTCCGATCTGTTGGTTTCTTATAAACACTGATGCTAATTCCCAAATCCGTCATTTCAACCCACACATCCAAAAATGGAAGATGGATGTCACTGATTGTCCTTGTAAGTTAAGTTCTGCCGTTCATTGTGTTTAGAACTTGAATGTTATGCTCCAAGCTTTCGCAGGAATTTTTCCAAAATTAAAAAACTATTGTAGATAAATCACAATTACATAATAAGTTTCTCTCGCCTTGATGGATTCTAAAGGTTATAGTCCTTCTCAAATTTGGCCATAAATGTATTGGCATATGCAGGTGCCCCCGAAAATTCTATTGATGTTCCACTCAGTTGTAGAAAACATTTCTTGTCCCATTTAAAATAGCTGTGGTGCAAGCAAAAGTGTAAGATCTCCAAAAGAAAAACCTTGAATCTATTCTGTCTTTATTCTAAAGACGCCAGATTCCCATGGAGCATTTACACTAGGAGACAATGGGAACAAGCCTCACCTTTGGATGTTCAACACAGAACTAGTTTGGGGCTATTGTTGGAATTGAGTTGAAGGTATGTAGACTGGACGTGGGGCAGTTGTCTTCGTTTCCACTTTTGGACATGAATGTCATTGTTTTGTGGGGAAGAATAATAAAATAAAGGTGCTTTTCTTTTTCCTGCTACTGTTTCTCACTGGAACTACGAGTTATGGTAAAAAAGAGATCTGTGGAGAGAAAGGGCTGTCGACCATCGCAAAATGTTGACTTGTTTGGCTCACGATTATTGATTTTGTAAGAGGTACATTATAGTTGGACTTAAAAGGCTAGTGTTTGATTAAGCGAGGGGATCATATTATTAACTTTATTTCACCATACAGTCTGTACTAGCCTTCTGCCAGCACGGATGCTTAACGCAATTGACTGCCAGTTGGAATTTGTGGGTAGAGATTTGGCTGTGTGCAGTTCTTCGTGACATGGAGGTGTACTTAACATGAGATTTATATGATTTGGCAGAGTTTATCACTATAGAATGGGTGGAGTTGTCATATTTTCTCCATTTTTTTTCAGTCTGTGTTTTCACTACTATAACAGAATAACACTGTATTCTTGCTAAATGAGCAGTCTATGGTATCTGGGTTATATTGGCTTATGTTTTTGTCTAGCTTTGGTAAAGCATTTAGACACAGTGATGTGGCGGGACCTATAGGAGGTGCAGGCTGCACGAGGCAGGGCTACATGGCAGGGCACTACATTGGCTATTGGACTTCCTTGCCCTTCGAACACAGCAAGTCCACCTGGATTCTTTCATATCGCAACTGCTTCATATGGACAAGGGGGTCCCCCAGGGATCGTGTCTGAGCCCTGTAGGAAGCTGGCTCTGTGTATACTATACCAAAGTGAGGTATAGTGTGCACTGAGTCCAGTGGAACCCCAAAGGTAGGCAGAGGTAAAAGTAGATCGAAACTTACTCTCTCTTTCTGGTAGTGTGGTCGAGCAGTTAAGGCTGTATCAGAGGGTAGTGTTATCATTTGCTGATAGAGTGTGTACAACAAATGCTTATCACACACTCAAAGACTGAACTTCATACCAATTGTTTTTGTATAAAAATATTATTTTAGTTATTCTATTTTCTAGAACCAAGCAAGCCTGGCACAGGTAAGCAATAAATACTTTACAGTAGTAATCGGACCATCCAGGATTTTGCGATGCGCGAAATAATAGCGAAATCAGGTGACAAACGCGATGACTGCAAAATTTACCTTTTTGGCCGCTAAAAGGGCCTCAAGCAGACGGCTCAATAAATTGTGATATTTAATTGGCTGTACACGTCACTACATGGTGCTGTACAGCCTTTATAGCTAGGTGCCTGCTTCGTCCACAGCATGACAGAAAGAGAAGAAAACGCTGGCAAACTCTGTAAAGGCTATGCACTGTGCCCACATCATTTCGGTTGGAGCATATGACCTTTAAATAAAATTCTTCAAGACAGGCTGAATATGTAATGCAGGCGAGTTGCTGGCATTCCGTAGAAACTCACACTATTGCTACTGAAGGGCCGCGGTGTGCAACATGGCCAGATTCCCTTTCTGTTAAATGCTTAAACAATGGGGCGCGTGAAGATAGCTTTCACTGAAATGTAGACCTCTGCAATCAATAAGTGTCTCTCAAAGCTGGGGCATTTCGTAATCCGCTGAGTATCCACATAGCTGTTGGCATTGTATTGCCACTTCTGTGCATCCCCTCTTTCTAGGAAACGTGATGTCACGCATTTCTGCTTGTTGGAAAAAAAATATCTTCAGGGTAATCTAGACTGAAAGGCACGGAAATTATTTGCATCTAGAATAACTTGTATCCTTGGTTAACATGCATCTCATATTAAGATCTCCCAGGTGACAAAGGTAGATACATCTGTTACAATAATTCCAATACCGGAAGATGATTCTCTATTGCACCTGGTTACCATTTATGCCCTGCTTTACACCTAAGAGCAGAATGGATATTTTGTGAAAAGGGCTTCAAACACTCAACAAGGTCTATGGATCTCAAATCTGCCAAAACTTGTGTTAGTGACATTTATTTTTTATTCCATCAAAGAGTATTGTATCAGAAATTATCGGTTACAGACTTGGTTTTCCAGAGTAGTTTTTATGTAAACTAGATCCGATCCTTTATGTTGTAGGTGGCAGCCTTGTGATTTCACATTGCTTGGTTACCAGATGTTCACAATAAAACTACTCAATTTGGAATGCTGTTAACTTTTTCAAGAGACTGTCAGGGTGCCTAGCAAAGACACTAAACAATTGAATCAGGTAAGTATCAGCAAGGAGTATTCAAATGGGGTGCCAGGAGCATCTGGTGCCAAGGGGTGTGGTTTCTCCCTTTCCATCTCCAGTGGTGAGGGTAAAAAACTTTTGAATCTGCCTGCTTGATCACCCTCTCAGCATCTGGAAGGGGGGAGCTGAGAGACACCCTAAAGCGTTCAAGGTCATGGAAGAGAGCCAGACCAGACGTGGGAGGGGACGGAGTCAGTGCACACTACATGAGAGGGGACTGTGTGTCTGCATCCAGGGAGTGAAGGGGGCTGTGTGACTGAAACCAGAGACTGACTGAAGCCAAAGAGTGAAGGGGGCTGTGTGACTAAAACCAGAAAATGAAGGGGTACGTGTGACTGAAACCAGGGAGCAAAGGGGTCTATGTGACTGAAACCAGGGAGCAAAGGGGTCTCTGTGACTGAAACCAGGGAGCGAAGGGGTCTGTGTGTCTGAACCAGGGAGCAAAGAGGTCAGTGTGACTGAAACCATGGAGCGAAGGGGTCTGGTTGACTGAAACTAGGGACCAAAGGTGTCTGTGTGACTGAAACTAGGGACCAAATGGGTCTGTGTGACTGAAACCAGAAAGTGAATGGGGCTGTGTAACTTAACCCAGAAGGGAGTAGTGAAAGTGGTGCCCTGACAGGGCTGCATACATTGGCGCTAGAAAATCGCAGGGACAAATAAGCCCCCCTCTCATGAGGTTAGGATTGGAGCTGTGGTTCCGTAGAGCTGCAGAAACTTCAAACATGCTTATTTCAAAGCGGAATACTCTGCTAAAACAGGTTCCATTGATTTAAGGCCGAAAAGGAATGATTGAGTAAAAAATGTCGCAATAATGCCGCAAAATGTTAATGTTTGTGGCGCTAAACTTCAATTTTTGTGCCGCTAAATTTGCAAATCTATGCCGCAATATCCTGAGGGGTCTGAGTAATGCAGTTTGTAAACAGTTTGAATTGCAATTGTATATGCACTTTGATTTGATTACAGTAGAGCTACTAGTAATGCAATGCTTTTGATATACCGTACATATACTTTGTATTGGCTTTTTAGCAGAATGTCAAGTAGATTACTTTTCTCACACAGTGCAATATACCTAGATACTGCGCTGGGACAGTTCCTGTAAACAGGTGGGGAAAAGAGTTTTTGTTATTTAGTTACAGTTTTAAAGGGTTTCTTAGATTTTTCAACTCCACACTTAGAAACGTTTCACAGAAAAACAGTCAATGTTATCCTTTGGAGGAAAATAGGGTTATTGGTTCAAAGGTGAGTATTCGGTTGTGAGAGTTGGTATTCTGGGGTTAGACTCAGGGGTCCCCTAGGGTCAAGGATGCACTCTTGTTACACTCTCAGCGGCACTAGGGCGGCCGTTGCAGAGTGCTGAGGCCCAATGTTATCCAATTGGAGATAGGGGGCCTCCGGTTGGTGGCTGCATACGAGCGTTCACTGGGTTGTAGGAGCAAAGTTCCTGGACTTAAGCTCAGGGCAAATGGGGGTTCAATCTAGCACAAAAGGTGCAACCTCAGTGGCACTGGCCAGCCGGGTGCAGTGTGTAGTTTTGGCCTCGGGCGCCATGTAGCTTTCAATGGGGAGTCTCTGGTTTGCAAACACACTGCAGGCTCGGGGACGAAGGTCTTCTGGGTGCGACCATCACTTGGAGAGGCAAGTTGGGATGCTGGGGGTTGGTTAGGCACGGTCGGTTGGACCACCCAGGGCCCTGGGGTGTTAGGTGCAGGAGTGCTTTTTAGGTCGAATTTTCTTACCAGCTCCTGGTCGTGGTTGGGGTGGAGGGACCTTCCGGTTTGAGGCTGCAGGCGTCGGCTGGAGGCTTGAGGCAGGTCAGGGGTCACTGGATCTCGAGTCAGGATCCCCGGGGAGACCTCCTCTTGGTGTTGGGCCATTCAAACTTGGGCCGTGGGCGTCTGATGCAGAGTGGTGCAGACTCCCAGATCCTGCTGGAGCTGGAGTCTGTTCGTGAACAAATCCGGTGTTCACAGGAGACAGAGTCTTTTCTTTTGAAGGCTGGGCAGGTCCTCAGGGTCCTTGAGGCTACTGGCTGCAGGACACACCGGGGTTTCGTTTCTGCAGGTTCGAGATGGGGACAGGCTGGTAGGGCTGGGGCTAAGTTAGTAGGCGTCCTCCTCCTTGTTAGCTTCGGCAAGGCTGTTCGGTCCTTCTTCTTCTTTTCATCTTCTGGTTTCTTGTCTGAGGAAGCAAGGTTCGGGGTGCCCCCTAAATACTAGATTTAGGGGCTTTACAGGTACACGCTGTACAAGGTGCGCAATAGTCAGCGGGAGCGAAGGATTGTTCGACAGATGGAGATGTGTGGAATAGAGGGTATCTCCTCCCAGGTGTCAGAGCGACTTTTTCCAAGCCCAGCTAGTAGTGGTGGGTACATGTATAGCATTTGGATCTCGCATTATTCTATGAGGTAAAATAGTGGGTAGTAGCTGCTGTGACAATCGAGCACTCTCAGGCTTCAGGAAGGGCAACCGGCAATCAGGGTGGTACCAATAAAAAGCATAGTGGGCCTGTGCAACATAGGACAGCTGGAAATCAGGGACTCCAAGGCCACCACACTCATAGAGTTTACATTTACATTTACATGAGGTCTAGATATGGCCCAAATGAGCCAGGTGAGGAGGCTTCACAGTAAGGCAAAAAAGCTGTTAGTTTACGGATGGGAATTTTTAAGAAAAGAAACAAAAACGGAGTAAGACTACTATTTTGATAAGGACTATTCTACCTGCCATGTCCAAGGGGAGCGGAATCCATCTCTCCACTTGAGACTCAAGATTTCTCAGAGCAGGACCATAATTACTCCATATCGCCTATGCATAGTTTTGCTGGATATGGAAGCCTAAATATTTGACAGAGTCCGGGCACCACCGCAAAGGAAGTTCCAGGCCACAAGTTACAGTGGCCTCTGTAAGTGGAAAGATTTTGGATTTGCCCCAATTGATTCGGAGGCCAGAAAAGTCACCAAAGCCCTGCACTTCGTGGATAATAGGAGATAAACAGACAACGGGGTCGGGAACAATAAGCAGCATATCGTCAGCGTAAATTGAGGCTAGCAGTGGCCCGCGCTGGAAGCGGAGACCCCTTTGTAAATGCATTTCCTGGAGATAGCGGACCAAAAGATCCATAGCGATCATGAACAATAGTGGGGACAGCGGGCCTTGTGACATGAGAAAAGTCAGTTAGCGTGCCATCAAGTCGCAGGCGGGCCAGTGGTTCATGATATAGTAAGCTAATCAAGGAGCGAAAGCCATTGGAGATGCTCAGCTTGTATAGGGTGGCGTGTAGAAAAGGCCATTCGAGTGAATCAAATGCCTTTTGGGCATCTAACACCACCACTGCCTAAGGAACTGAAGGAGAAATCTGGTTTAATGTGGCAAAAAGAGTGCATAAATGTATAGAGGGTGAGCAATCTGGGATGAAACTCGACTGTATCGGGTAAATACGATCCATCATCAAAGAAAGACGAATTGTCAATATCTTAGGTCAAAATTTGTTGTTGTAACTGAGAGACAGAGGCCTGTAAGAAGAGCAAAGAGTTGGGGGCTTGTTTGGCTGGAGTAAAAGAGTGATCAAGACCTCCCGCATCGTGGGTGGGAAAGTGCCACTTTCAAGCACCTCAGCGTACACCTCCAAGAGGTGCGGAGCTAGAAGGTGTTTAAATGGTTTGTAGAAGTCACCTGTAAATCTATTTAGCCTCGGGATTTTAGTGGCTCTCAAAGCATCGATGGCCCATGAGATTTCCTTGCTTGTAATCGGGGACGCCAGCAATTGCTGGTGGCTAGTCTCAAGCCAGACCATAGCAATGTCTGACAGATAAGCAACCAACGTATTGCAGTCTTCCTGGTACAGGCTGTGTAAAGGGTTTTCTGGGAACTCCTCAAGATGTCCCCACCGTCTGTGATCTCCGCACCTTCAGGCCGCATCAGTTTAGTCACGTAGATGGCCTGGTAGAGGGGCCTGAGCAAGTGTGCCAGCATTCTCCCAGGTCGTTCCCCCCTCGCCGTACTTAAGAGCCTTGGCGTACTTCCCGAGGTATTTAACTTCCTGTAGTGCGAGCTCATGGAAATCATGTAGGAGTATCGGCCTGTCACGAAGCCTGCCAGGAGGCGCAGTGATGACTGCTGCAGAATCTAAAGAGCGAAGTGCATTCTCAACCTTAGTGAGATCCTTTCATATGCTACGAAGAATGACCGCATGTTTGGAAATACAAATTCCCCTGATGTAACTATGGACTGAAAGGCTGTGTTGTTCATTGCGTCCATAGTAAAACGCCACTGACAAAACGAGGGGATATGTGCAGGTATTGCTAGTGTAAGAATTACTGGAGCATGGTCGGACAGTGTGTGGGGGAATGTGGGTAATTGTGTGCAGCCACAGGAGAGCTGTGCGCCTTGAGACCCTCATGGGTGAGTAGTGCGCTTAAAATCCCCCTTAGTGATTGACTGATTGAGAGCAGTGCAAGACAAATACCAATGGTCTATGCGTGTCCAGATATTATGCGGGGCTGAGTAAAAGGTGGATTTGCATTGGCATGGGTATTTATGACGCCAGGCATCGCTAAGGTGAAACAAATCAAGCAGGTGTTTGGCAAGAAGTTAAATTGAAGTCACTGCCCATCTTATCTGAAAGAAACACGTTAGTGATAGATTCCTTACCTTAGAAGTACCCCCAGGCATCAGACTGGATCCGGAAAGTTTTCGTCCGAAGTACCCCTGTGCATCGGAAGGTGGCGTCGTGCATCTCCACGTCTGTCGTTGGCGTTGTGGTCGCCGAATTGACGTCACGGCAGCTACTTAGACCCCGCCCTCGCTCCCTGATGTCAGTTCTTTCTTTTTCCGCGCCAGCAAGCGCAGATCCGGAGAGAGTGGCAACCTCAGTCACTTTTTGACTGACTTTTTTTCGAGGTTTTTTGTCTCCATTTTTTAGTCGATCGACTCCTGGAGCAGTAGGGATGCCTGGCTTCAAGACCTGCGGGGACTGTCATTGCATGATGTCGGTGACGGACCCGCACCGCGTGTGTCTTTACTGCCTGAAGCGCGACCACGACCCCAAGTCATGCTCCGACTGCCGGGCCTTGGCGCCGAAGACTTTGCGGGAGCGGTCCCGAAAGTTGCTAGAAGTCCGGCAGTCAGCTCCGCGCAGTTCAAGGTCCCGGTCCCGTGGGAGGTCGAGGGACTGGTCGCCGAGCTGCCACAACCGTTCATCGGGATCGAAGTCTTCGCACTGTGGGTCAGGTAAGACGAAGCATTCCAAGAAATCGAAGAAGCTTCACCGCTCTCCGACTTCTTCTCGCCTGTCGCGGCTGAGGGTGCGAGTGGTGCCTCCCCTGCGGCTCTGGCGGAGCCTACGCAGTCGCCGCCGGCCTACCCTCTCTTCCCGGGTCTGTCGGCGACTCAGGCCCAGCTGCAGGAATTTGTCAGCCATGGCTCGCCTCTTTGGGGTGTCGGGACCCGCCGGTACGCCTTCGGGCCCGACTGGGGGTCCTAGCCTGTTACTGCCGGCGGCTCCAGCATCGCTGTCGGTTCCGGCCCGGCGCCATAGGACCCCCATGGATCCGGACCTGTATCCCGGTCGACGCTGGTTGACCTCCACCAACGTCGATCCAGCCAGCACCATCTCCGACGTCGTCCGGACCCCGGACGACGACGCCCCCGGTTTCCGCCCTGATGTGGATACGGCACGGGATAACTTGGAGGGGTCTGAGGACCCTTTCACAGCATAATCTGAGTTTGACCCGGACTGGGCAGAGGAGTTGGGGGATGCCAGTGGTCTTGATACCTCTCCTGACCTTGTCATACTGTCTCCTACCGTGGCTATGGAGGAGGGTGCAAGTTAGTAAGTGGTGTTGCGTAGGGCGGCCGAGGCCCTCCACCTCGAGCTACCTACACTGTCCGTCAGGACTAACCTCCTGACAAGTGCTTCAGCCATCGGCTATCTCTTCGGAGCCACCGCTGCCTTTTAACGATGCACTTTCGGATGTTCTTTTGGGCACCTGGTCCAGGCCCAACACAGGTGCTCCTGTGGATAGGAACGTAGACAGATGCCATTGCACGGCCCTGGGCGACCCCCTTTTCCTTTCGGAACATCCCACCCCTGAGAGCTTCATTGTCCAAGCCTCTGCATCCCCGAGCGCATTCTCTACCGCACCACCGGACAGGGAATCCAAGAATCTGGAGCATTTCAGTAAGAAGTTTTTTTCTTCCGCCAGTTCAGAGCTGCGGCCTAGGAACACCTCATGCCTCTTGGGCCGTTATCCCCACTCTGTGTGGGATACGGTGGCGCACGTGCTGCACCAATGTCTGGAGGAGACTCCGACAGTGCTCCCTCAAGCTATTGCTGAAGGGAGGGATGCAGCCAAGTTCACTAATCATTGTGGCCTTGACACCGCCGACTCGCTGGGCAAGGCGATTTCCACAACGGTGGCTCTCTGTCACCACGCCTGGCAAAGGATAACTTTTTTCTGGGGATGTCTAGAACAGTTTGATGAACATGCCCTTTGATGGCTATCGCCTTTTCGGCGACAAAGCAGATAGTGCGTTGGAGCGCTTTAAGGACTCGCTGGCTACGGCCAAGTCATTGGGCCTTTCTGCCACGCGCCCTCCTCCGCGTTCTGCTTTTCGCTCCTTTTGTGGCCACGGAAGGGGCGCCGACACGTTCGTTTCAGAGCCACAGGTCTGCACAGCAACAGTCTCAGCGCGGACGTGGGACCTGCCGGGTCAGGGGGCCTGCGGGCGGATCAGTCCATCTCCACCCCAGCCACCACTGCCTCCAAACCTTCCTAGTCCCGTTTTTCAGGCCCATCAAACGCTAGTGGGCGGCAGGATTCGCCATAACCTCCCCCACTGGCGCACCATCACTTCGGACAGGTGGGTTTTACAAATAGTCCGAAGGGGCTACTCCCGCCCCTTCGAGACTACCCCTCCAGCCATGCCACCCCAGTACCACTGCATGTCGGGGGATCACTTGGCACTTCAACAGGAAGTCGCGGCCCTCTTGGCCAAGGGGACCATCGAGCACGTTCCTGCACCAGAAGTAGGATGTGGTTGTTACTCCCACTTCTTTCTGGTGTCCAAGAAGGACAAGGGCCTGCTTCCTATCTTTGACCTCAGGGACGTCAATAACTTCCTCCAGAGGGAGAAGTTCAAGATGTTAACTCTGGCTCAGGTCTTGTCTGTCCTCAACCCTGGAGACTGGATGGAAGCTTTGGACCTGCAGGACGCATATTTCCACATCCCCGGCCCACCGGCGTTACCGGCGGTTCACGGTAGACCACAAGCATTTCCAGTTTACCATGCTCCCCTTTGGCCTTACCAGCGCCCCTCGGGTGTTCACAAATGTGATGGCGGTGGTCGCAGCTCATCTGTGCAGATCAGGGGTCTCAGTCTTCCCCTATCTGGACGACTGGCTGTTGAAGGCGGGCTCGCCCCAGGTTGTCGTCTCCCACCTCCAGACTACGGCCGACCTCCTGCATTTGCTGGGTTTCTCCGTCAATGTGCCGAAGTCGCACCTGATTCCCTCTCAGAAGCTCCTCTTCATCGGAGCGGTTCTGGACACAGTGCGGTTTTGGGTCTACCCTCCCAAACAGCGAACATGGGACATTCGGGCTATGATTCCGATCTTTCAGCTCTTGTCCCGGGTTTCGGTCAGAATGACCCTAAAGGCTGCTGGGCCTCATGGCCTCCTGCATCCTGCTGATCAACCATGCCAGGTGGCATATGCGGGCTCTGCAGTGTGACCTGAAGTTCCAGTGGGGTCAGCATCAGGGGAATCTGTCAGATTACGTCCAGAGCTCGGAGGGCACTGCACGACAATTGTAGTGGTGGCTCACAAACTGGCATTGGGTCGATGGCAGATCCCTCTCCATTCCCTAACCAGAACACACAGTGGTACTGCAACAAACAAGGCGGGGTGGGGTCATGGACCCTATGTCAAGAGACCCTCCATCTCTGGACATGGCTGGAGCATCAGGGCATATCACTGGTGGTTCAACACCTGGCAGGTTCACTGAACGCCAGGGCAGACTAACTCAGCTGCAGGTGCATGATGGATCATGAATGGCATCTTCACTCGGAGGTGGTGCAAGGTCTCCAACAGTGGGGAGAGCCTGGGTTAGATCTATTCGCCACTGAAGAGAACGCGCAATGTCAGCAATTCTGCACGTTGGAATTTCCAAGGCGGCACTCGCTACGCAACGCTTTTTGTCACGAGTGGAGTTGCGGTCTTCTATACACCTTTCCGCCTATTCCACTTCTGCCCAGAGTGCTGAAGAAGATCAAGTGCGACCTGGCCCAAGTCATTCTTGTGGCTCCGGATTGGGCACTAAGTGTCTGGTATCCCGAGCTGCTCAACATGCCTGATCCGACTGCCTCTTCGGGAGGATCTTCTGTCGCAGCAGGTCCAGCCTCCACCTCCTTGCGTGGAGATTGAGCGGCGGCAGTTGATGTCATTTGACTTGCTTCCCGAAGTCTGTGATGTAATCTTGGCAGCCAGGCTTCCCTCCACTAAGACGGTATACGCCTGCAGATGGAATAAATTTGTGGCAGGGTGCACAACAAAGGCTGTGGATACCCTTTCTGCCCCTCTTTCTGAGGTTCTCTTGTTCTTTCTGTCTGTGGCCCAGTAGGGCTCTGCTCTGGGCACTCTTAAGGGCTACCTCTCGGCCATTTCAGCCTTCCTCAGGCTTCCTGATCAGCCTTTTCTTTTCAAGTCCCCTGTTCTAAATAGATTTCTCAAAGGCATTACTCATCTTTTTCCTCCTGTTCCCTTCGTAATGCCTCAGTGGGACTTTAACTTGGTTCTTACTTTTCTGATGAGCGTTCCCTTTGAGCCGCTACATAACTGTCCTCTCAGACTCCTCACTCTGAAAACTGCTGTTCGAGGCATATGAGCTGCAGATTGTACACTTAGCATAGATCGCCATCTGGTGTTGGGCCCGGATGTTTGCAGTTTGTTTTTCTTCTTGGACAGTCTTTGGAAGTCACGAGTTTGGTGACTCCTCCTTCGGTCCGTACTGCGCATGGGCTTCGGCTCCATCCTCAGATTGTTTTTTTCCGCCATCGGGCTCGGATGTGATACTTCGTGCTCCGGCTTCGAACTTCTACGGTTCCAGCCTCGACGGAAAATCCTCGATTCTTCGAGTTCCTTCATCATCTTCATCTCTCGAAGCGGCACTTTCTCCATCCCGTTCATCGACACCGGCCTTCGGGCCCTCCGCGACTCCGGTCCCGGCCGATGGAAAGGACTCCGTTCAAAAAGTGCCCAAAATGTGGGTCTAAATTTCCCCACACCGACCTCCATCAGGTGTGTAACCTTTGCCTCTCTCCGGAACACGAGGCTAGAGACTGCCCCGCCTGCAAGTCTTTTCGATCGAAGAAGACCATCCGAGATCGAAGAGCTCGACGCACCATGGCGCACTCATCCTCCGCAGCTCCACCGGACATCTTCGGAGACGACGCCGAAGCTTCGGGGCAAACACACACCGAACAGGAGGAAGACGTCGTCAGCGCTTCCGAGGCCGACGACTCCGACGTGGAGGACATTACACCAGCGCAGCGGGCCGTGAGTAATATGCCCCCTCCTACCCCCACGCCGAAAACCAAAGAGACTCAGGTTACTCCCTCGCCTGCCGGCCTGGGCAAAACCAAAACTTCGATCACCCCACCTTCGGGCCCGGTGTCGAAGCTCCCAAAGTCTCATGGCAGCTCGGGATCGAGCCAGCCGACACCCGGTGCCGAAAAACAGCATCCGGCACCGAAGACTGCAAAATCCAGCTCGACTCCGAAACCACCGGTGCCGAAGCCTGGACACTCGGTGCCAACCAAACACAAACACAAATCTGTCGGCACCGATGCTCCGGCGCCGAAACATCATTCGACGCCGAAACACCCGGAGACCTCAAAAAAGCATGGCGCACACAGACCATCGAAACCCCCGGTTCCGAAATCACCGGTGCCGACAGACGACTCGACACCATTGGCTCTGTTTACACCAGACCCTTTACAAAAGACTTTGTCCAAAGATCCTAAGACTGGGCTTTTGACTTTAACTACCAAGAAAACACGCCTTGATGCTCCGGCTCCTCCTCCTCCACCCAAAAGGAAGGACTCTGCTACTTCTCCCCTCAGAGTGCCCTCCCCACTACCGCCTCCCCTACCCCCTCCACCTCCTCCACCACCTCCACCTCACAGGTCTCCGCCACCTGTACCTCACTACGATCCGACCCCATCCCCAGATCCGGATGATGGGGATCCGGACAATTACCCGGCGGACGCCCCAATGGATCCCACTCCACCAGGGACCCCAGATCCATGGGAGGATTACAATAACCCAATGTACCTCAGGACGACTTATACCCATCAAGACCGTCTCCTCCAGAGGACTCCTTAGGGTTTCACCATTTAGTGCAGAGAGCAGCACACTACCATGGGGTGGACATGCACAGTGAACCAGTAGAAGAAGACTTCCTACTGGATACATTTGATATACAAGACAAATCCACTTCCATTTTACCCATGCTTAAGGGTGTCACCAAGCACGCTACAGAGGTGTTCAAAGACCCTGTCAGAGCCAGAGTACTGAACCCTAGAATAGAGAAGAAGTATAAGGCGGCACCCACAGACCCTGCTTACATCAAGGGCCCTGCTCCCCTAGATTCCCTAGTTGTCTCCACAGCTAGAAAGCGGGCTAACTCCCAATCCTCAGGAGATGCCCCACCGCCAGACAAAGAATCTAAACTTCTGGACGCGTCTGGTAAACGCACCGCCTCCCAAGCTGCAAACATGTGGCGCATTGCAAACACACAAGCACTGCTTGCGCGATATGATAGAGCACACTATGACGAACTAGAGGCTCTTATGCAGCACCTTCCAGAAAAATACAAGCACAAGGCTCATGACCTTATACAGGAGGGTAAACTAATCACAAACACCTCCATTAAGTGTGCCCTCGATGCAGCCGACACTGCTTCTAGGGCCATAAATACCAGTGTCCTGCTTCGTCGCCACGCCTGGCTCAGGATCTCAGGTTTCAAGCCTGAAGTCCAGGCATCCATACTCAATCACCCCTTTGACCAGGAAACACTCTTTGGGCCAAAGGTAGACGAAGCGCTCGAAAAGATGAAGAAAGACACAGACACAGCAAAGTCTATGGGGGCACTCCAAACACAAGCCTCCAAACGTTCCTTTCGACGCTCGTCCTTTCGTGGCACAGGCAGAGGCTCCTCCACCGATAACGCCTCTACCTCCTACAAGTCCCCTCCTCAAAATACCTTTTCAAAGGGCAATCAGAGAGGTGGTTACAGGGGTAACAACAATAAGGGCAGGGGCAAAACCAACAACACCCGTTCTGCCACCCCCCCCGCACAATGACTCCCCTCCGCTCCCCCCAGACCATTCCACTCCGGTCGGGGGCAGACTACAAAACTTTATCCACGTATGGGAGTCCATAACATCGGACAAATGGGTAACCCAAATCATTCGGTCAGGGTACTGTCTCGAACTAACATCTACCCCACCCAATATCCCACCAAGGCACCGTCCAATGTCTCAAGAACATTCCACACTGCTCAAACAAGAGGTACTCTCACTCCTCCAAAAACACGCTATAGAGCAGGTCCCCGTCAATCAACAAAATCTAGGGGTCTACTCCCTATATTTCTTAATACCAAAGAAAGACGGGACCCTCAGACCCATTCTCGACCTCCGGCCTCTAAATGCCTACATACACTCAGACCATTTTCACATGGTCACCCTACAGCAAGTCCTCCCACTCCTCTGCCAGGGAGACTTTCTCACAACCTTGGATCTGAAAGACGCATACTTTCACATTCCAATACACCCCTCTCACAGGAAATACCTCAGGTTCGTGGTGGACGAACAACATTACCAATTCACGGTTCTCCCCTTCGGGGTCACCACCGCACCGCGGGTGTTTACCAAATGCCTAGCAGTAGTAGCAGCACACCTCAGACGTCAACACATTCACGTCTTCCCTTACCTGGACGACTGGCTGATAAAAGCCGCGTCCTACGACCAATGTGTGCAGCATACAAACAGCACCATCCAACTGCTCCACCAGCTAGGCTTCACGGTGAACTACCAAAAGTCCCACCTCATACCATCTCACACAAAGCAATATCTCGGGGCCACTATAGACACCTCCAAGGGTATTGCCTATCCAAACTCAGCCAGAATCACAAGCATTCAAGCCTTACGCAAAACATTCCTTCCTCAACACTCTCTTCCAGCAAGAGTGTTTATGAAGCTCATAGGAATGATGGCGTCTTGCATCTTCATAGTGCCCCATGCAAGACTCCACATGCGTCCACTTCAAGAGTGCCTAGCACAACAGTGGAACCAGGCCCAGGGTCAGCTGACGGATCTGTTGTTGGTGGACGGCCGCACACATCACTCTCTGCAGTGGTGGAACACCACAAACCTTTCCAAAGGGCGGCCGTTCCTGGACCCGGTTCCTCAGGTGATTCTAACAGCGGACGCATCGCTCTCCGGCTGGGGAGCGCACCTCCTACACCTCACCATGCAAGGTCTATGGACGCCACAGCAAAAATCGCTCCACATCAACCACTTGGAGCTCTTGGCGATCTTTCTAGCCCTAAAATCTTTCCAAAAACAGATTTCGGGCAAAGCAGTCCTCATTCGCACAGACAATATGACTGCGATGTATTATATACAAAAACAGGGGGGGACACACTCTCCCCAGCTCTCCCGCTTAGCCCACAGCATATGGAGATGGGCAATTCCCCAAAACATCTTTCTCCTGGCACAGCACGTTCCAGGCGTACAAAACACCATGGCAGATCTGCTCAGCAGACAAACACAACAACTACACGAATGGGAACTGCATCCACAAGTTCTTCACCCATTCTTCCAACAGTGGGGGCATCCTCAGATAGACCTCTTCGCCACCCACGAAAACAAAAAATGCCCAAGCTTCGCCGCCAGATACCCACACCCATTGTCCAAGGGCAATGCGATATGGATGAACTGGTCAGGCAGATTTGCATACGCCTTTCCACCTCTCCCACTAATTCCATTAGTGGTCAGGAAGCTACAACAGCACTCCCTCACACTCATTCTGGTAGCTCCGACGTGGGCCAGGCAGCCGTGGTACACCACGCTACTACAACTGTCAGTGGTACCACATCAAAAATTGCATCTATCCCCATGCCTCCTAACCCAGAACCATGGAGAAATCAGGCACCCGGACCCAGCTCAGCTCAACCTGGCGATCTGGCTCCTGAAATCCTAGAATTCGGATACCTTAACCTTCCCCCTGATTGCATGAACATCATCATGGAAGCCAGACGTCCTACCACTAGAGCATGCTATGCCGCAAAGTGGAAAAGATTCGTAATTTACTGCCGTAACAATACAATCAACCCTCTAGATGCATCCATACAGCACATAATATGCTATCTGCTCCATCTTCACAGGTGTAACCTGGCATATTCATCCATACGCCTACACCTAGCAGCGATCGCTGCCTATCTACAAAACAGGCAGCATTTATCACTCTTCAGAGTGCCCGCTATTAAAGCCTTCATGGAAGGCCTTAAACGAGTAATTCCTCCCAGGGCACCACCTTCCCCTGTATGGAATCTAAATTTGGTTCTTACACGTCTAATGGGTCCGCCCTTCGAACCAATGCACAAATGTGAGCTACAGTTTCTCACCTGGAAAACAGCTTTCCTTGTAGCTATCACTTCCCTTAGAAGGGTTGGTGAAATACAGGCGTTCACCATACAGGAACCCTACATACAAATGCATCACAGCAAGGTCATACTTCGCACAAATCCGAAGTTTCTGCCCAAAGTCATTTCCCCCTTCCACCTCAATCAATCAGTGGAATTACCTGTCTTCTTTTCGCAACCCCAATCTGTTGCAGAAAGGGCCTTACACACGCTTGATGTAAAAAGGGCGTTACTATACTACATACAAAGAACACAACCCTTCAGGAAGACTAAACAATTGTTCGTTTCCTTCTCTCCACCACATAAAGGCAACCCCATTTCAAAATCAGGGATAGCTAGGTGGATTGTAAAATGCATACAAATTTGCTATCAAAAGGCAAAGAGAACATTATCTGTTCCCCCTAAAGCCCACTCTACAAGAAAGTTAGGGGCTTCTATGGCTTTTCTAGGGAATATACCCTTAGATGACATCTGCAAGGCAGCCACATGGTCTACACCGCACACCTTCACAAAACACTACTGTGTAGATGTGCATTCCAAGCAGCAAGCTAAGGTGGGCCAGGCTGTACTAAAGACACTTTTTCAAACAGCTGCAACGGATACCGGTGGTCGCCGCTAGGGTTGGGTACTGCTATATAATCTATGCTAAGTGTACAATCTGCAGCTCATATGCCTCGAACGGAATATGCTACTTACCAGTATGCATCTGTTCTTGGCATGTAGAGCTGCAGAGTTGTACACGCCCACCCGCCTCCCCGGCTACCTGTATCCGTTCCAGTACATCTTATTTAGATACAACACATGGGTTTCTCACTGTTATTACTACGCTCCATCATTTCCCTGTTGGCGAAAAACAATCTGAGGATGGAGCCGAAGCCCATGCGCAGTACGGACCGAAGGAGGAGTCACCAAACTCGTGACTTCCAAAGACTGTCCAAGAAGAAAAACAAACTGCAAACATCCGGGCCCAACACCAGATGGCGATCTATGCTAAGTGTACAACTCTGCAGCTCTACATGCCAAGAACAGATGCATACTGGTAAGTAGCATATTCCTTTCTGGTGGCCATCACTTCTGCTTGCAAGGTGAGTGAGCTACAAGCTCTGTCTTCCAAGCCTCCTTTTCTGGCTGTTAATCTGGACAAGGTCGTCCTCAGAACTCGACCTTCCTTTCTTCCAAAGGTGGTCACTTTTTTTCATATTGGCCAAACCATCACTTTGCCCACCTTCTTTCCGCCTCAGCATCCTTCAAAAGAGGAAGAGAGGCTCCACCGTCTTGATCCAAAACTTGCGCTCTCCTTTTATTTGGATCTCACCAAGTAATTCCGGGTTGACGACCAGCTCTTTGTTGGTTACGCGGGCGCTAAGAAAGGTCGGGATGTGCACAAACGGGCCATCTCCAGTTGAGTCGTTCTGTGCATCAAGGCCTGCTTTTCTTTGGCAAAGGAGGAGCCTCTAGTGGGCTGTGCGCCCATTCCACCAGGGCGACGGCAGCTACTACTGCTTTGGGACGGGGTGTCCCCCTACATGTCATCTGTCAGGCGGCTACGTGGGCATCACTGCACACGTTCACCAAGCACTATTGCATGGACAGCCTAGTCTGAAGAGACGGCTTCTTTGGCTGTTCTGTTCTCCAGGACTTTCTGGTGTGAACTTAGTTCGCAGACCCACCTCCGGGGTGGGTATCGCAGGGGTATCTATTCTGAGGTAAGGAATCTATAACTTGCTGTTTCTTTCAGATGAACAAGTTACTTACCTTCGGAAAACAATATATCTGTAAGAAACCTAGGTTAGTTATAGATTCCTTACCGCCCCACCCATCCTCCCCGTTCTGCGAACTGATTTCTAGGTTTAGGGACATCCTTTCAGGGCCCTAGTTTTGTGAACCAGTGGTCAGTGCCTTGCATGGCTCTGCGTTCCTGGCGCGGAAAGTCGTGTACAGAACTGACTTCTGCGTGCGGGGGCGGCATCTAAGTAGCTGTCGCAACGTCATCTCGGCGACCACGACGCCAACGTCGGACGCAGAGCCGCACGACGCCACCTTCCGACTCGCAGGGCTACTGCTCACGAAAACGTTCCGGATATAGTCTGACGCCTGGGGGTAATTCTAAGGTAAGGAATCTATCACTAACTAATGTTTCTTATAGACATTTCGTTACCGAAGGTAAGTAACTTGCTCTTTAATTTGTAACCGTAAACTTGAACCTTTTGTCTGTAAATTAATAAACAGAAAAAAAAGAAAAGTGTCTGTGAATGACTGCTTATCGAAGAGGTCAGACAGCAAGTGTTCCAAGACAGTGTCTATACAGCCAGTGTTCCAAGACAGTGTCTATACAGCCTGTGTTTGTGGACTCTGGACCGCCCTCTATGCAAATGTTGTTGTAACAGGACCTGGCTTCCGAGTCCTCATTTTTAGCAGCAATGGTTTCAGGATTCGCTCAATGCGTTCAAGGCGTTTCGTTGTAATGGTATGGTGTGGTCGTCTTCCACCTGTCGTATCCTGCGCAATTCGAACACTGTGGCATTCCAGTCACTCCTTCTTGGTATCCAAACGATGTGTAAGGGAGTTGAACCTGGAGTCAATGTTGAACCTGGAGTCAATAGCTTTAAATCAGTCATGGAGTTCAGACATGATGGACGATGTGCTGTCTAGAGGTGGATCATCAGTTGCCTGTCCGCAGGATCCTCCAAACCCGAAGGTGTTCATGGGCATTGTGGCATCTTGGTGGCTCAAACAGTGTAACTGCTTCTGTTCAGGATCACAGCAGCCCATCTTAGTAGGGGAGGAGGGCACGGCCCTACCGGTCGGTCCAAACAGCGCAGGAAAGAGAGGTGAGGTAAGGTAATGGCAGAATATGAATTCATTCAAGAGCTCGTCACAGCTTAGACAGTGCGGGCAAAGGAAGCAGCGCTGTGGCTGGCAGCAGCTATCTTGCAAGGAAGGATCCATGTGCCACCCAAAAGGGACTTCAATCACTGCAATTCCCAGGCGCCAGCTCTCGCAGTCAGCCCAGCAGTGTATATCCAAAAACACTGGGCCGACAACAGCAAGTAAGTAGTGGCCAAAGATGAGGGGGGAAGAAGACCAATCTCCCACAGAAATTGCACTAGAAAGTGGCAGGCTCACAGTAACACCGGGAGGGAGGCCACAGTATTGCAAAGAAAGCAATAGGACCTCATGGACCGAGCCCACGAGGCTCGCATGCAAATAGCCATCCTACCACCACCGCAGGTCACAACAGGCAGCATCTGCTCCTGGCTCGGGCCTCACTAGCACAGCCGTGAACTCACCAGGCCGGCAGCCACAGGGATCAGTCAGGCCGCAGCTGCAGAAGTTGCTGTCCTTGCGCCGGCAGGTTTCAGAGCACGGTATCAGCAATCCAGCACCTCAAGTTACCGCTCAGTGTGGTCCGCCCTCATGCTCACCCGGCGGCACTGTCCCGGTGGGGCCTCCTAGGTGGTGTTTGATATGAAATGAGGTTTGGGTGCTGCCTAAATTCACTAATATGCAATGTAATGTTCCTATTCAAGACAGTATGGTATATACTCTTGTACATGTCTTTCCATCCCTGAGGAAGTCGTGGGTCCCAATCCCAGACGACGAAACACGTGTTGGCTGGATCAACCACCGAAAGAGAATAAATAAAAATAAAATCTGTATAACCAATACTATGCGATGTTTGTAATTTGTAACTGAGACAATCGATAACTATACAATGTGTGCTCGGGCATGTATAATTTCCAAATAGATCTCTAGGGATCTCAATTTTGGAGGATTGGATTTTTCGTCCTCCCTTGAGCACCATAAAGACAAGTCCTAACAGGAAAAAACTCAGTTGTTAGTGAGCGCCAATACCACACAGGGCACGATCATCCAAGACAGTTCGGAGGATCTGTAATGTCTTGTTTGATTTCCTCAAGGTCTATGGCAACTTCCTCTTGTAGGGTGACAAAATCTATGCAAAGTTTTCTGAGGAGGCCTTCCATAAATGACCTGGTTAAGGGTCCGTCTTACAACCCCCTTTCGGAATCTGTAAATGGGGGTCATTTTTATAAAGTCCCTCATGGTCTGTGTATTTGGGAAGTTCCGGGTTCCCAAGGGAGGCTTTCACTAGCATTTCCTTGAGGCTTAAATCTTTCTTATTTCTGTGCGCCGCCATAGTAGTTCAGGTGGTCTGATTGCTGCTTTCCCTAATGTTGTGTGGCCCAACATACTGTGAGATGATCACACTTTCTAGGGCATTGTTCCCGTAATCATGAGGGCCACAGGCTTGCACAGTCAGGTGGGACAATCACTGGTCAATAGGATATCTCAGATTTTGTAGGTCACCCACAAAGTTGTATGGCAGATAGGCTGCTCTCTGCTTGGCCTCATATAGCGGTGAAGAGTTACGTACCCTTCTCAGGAAACCTGGTGGGATTGGTTCAGAAATAATCTCCTCCTGATACCAATGGCTCCCCTATTCCCAGTGTGTCCAGGATAGTGTGTAGGAAACTATCAGTGTCTTACCTCGTGAGTGGGTGTTCAATGCTCACCAGTGTCAGGGTTTGATGTAGTTCAGCTCATTCAGTGAGTAAAAAGCACTTTAGAGGAGACATATTGTTTAGATCAGTCCCTGTGTTGTGGATCTCTACGCAGAAGCTTAGATTAAAAAATAGCACTATTGCTACACTTCTCGTGTCAGTAAACGTGCCTTAATCCGCCCCCCCCCCCCACCCCAATATTGCGAAAACTAGGTTTAATTGCAGGCGGTGTAGTCAGCATATCACGTTCTTTAACAGCGTGCCCAGTTCCTCTTCAGCCTTATGTCTGGTGCTTTGGCCGTTTTCAGTGTCCTGCCTTGCTCTGCTCCACACGGGTGGAGGTATCTGCTGAGCCTCAGGGGCCCATCTCCTTGAGAGGAGGAAGGGGTGGCGTTCTTTCTGGGTCAAAGGGTCTCACCTATTGCGACTGTCAAGGTTCGGAATTTCCTCATGGGCTGTTCAGCTGATGGCAGCTGTCATCTTATTTTTAGTTGGCGACTCCTTCAGCATCCGGCGTTGACCGTGTAGGCCGCCACCGGGGCAGTAGCACCAAGGTGTCCCTGCTAATTAGTTGATACTCATGTATTCAATGGGACCTAGTTGAGCCCAGTTGGTCTGACCAGGACGGCGAGCTGATGGAGTCATGAGCAGAGCTGCAAGGAGAAGCTCCTACTTGCCTGCTTTCTTGGCCATGCCTCCCTAAAGGACTTTAAAGAAAGCAATGCCACAGCACTTTACCTCAGACTCTCCACAGCTGGCAGTATCCCTAACAGTTTCACACCTTTCGAGGCATTGTGATGCGTTTCGCAGACAGGCAATGCCAAAGCCCACCACCACAGCAACAGGAACCCCTAGTCCTTTTGGGGTAGATCATCCAGTAAAATGCATCCGGACCAGCAGAAACAGCGACCCTCTCAGCCCCGTTCCTGCAGCTGCAGACTCCAAGCCAATTCAGTTTGTCCCTAGCAGCACGCGATCACCCTCTGAGAGGCCAAATCAGTCATTTTCTCCACGGTTGGCAGGCCACAACATCTGACAGTTGAGTCCTTCAGATAGTTCAATAGGCTGTGCCCTACTGTTCCTTCCACACCAATCAGAGTAGTTTACAGAGAAGCACTTGTCCATTTTACTGCAGGAAGTTCAGGCTCTTGGCAAAAAGAGCCAAAGAGAAATTCCGGACCTCGGAAGATGGAAATTGATTTGTTCAGTCGAGCTCTTACAGATACACTGCTGGGCACAAGTGGAAAGCCATGATCTTACCCCTCTGTTAATATGCAGATTACAAGGTGGCATAAGCCTGCTTCGGGGTACTCTGCCTTCATTCTCCAGCACCCTACTCGAGAAAGCATTGTGGTGCAGGCCTCCACAAGTAGATTAAACCCAAATGCTTTTCAGACCACCCTGCCAGTCCATATACATGGCGGCAATCGTGAAACTGATGTTTTCCTCTGCCGGCCTCGCCCTCAGATCAGTAAAACACATGGGGGTGGACATCTTACCAACCGTCCCAAAATGACATTCGGCCCAATTTCCAACGCTTTATTCAGGATGGCCAGAATGCAGCGAAGTACTCCATCTGATCGAGCTTGGAGACTACCGGCTGCTTGTGTAGGGCAGTCGGGACCAGCATGGTGTTTCAGTACCACGCTTCTTTTTTGCTGCACAGGTTTTTCGTGTGATGTCCAACAGTCCCTTATGGACATGCCATTTGATGTCACGCATCACTTAGGAGACAAGATGGACTAATTTTGGAGTGATTTAAAGAAAGCAAAGCTACAGCACACTCTCTTGGGTTGGCACCACCTGTACTGCAGCTTCCATAACAGGTTTGCCCCTTTTGAGGCATGGGAATGGGGTTCCAACAGGGGCAGTATAAAACCTTACCTCATCAGCAACAGGCTTTACAAGGCTTTCAAGGCAGCGGCCAGAGATCCAGCCATCATCATCCAGGCCCTCCATGGACAGCGAACTAGCCAAACCCCCAACCCTTCCACAGCAGCTGCTGCAAGACCGCTTTCATTTTCCCTAAACGACGCATGATCGCTGGGTAGGTGGTCACATCGCCTTTTTATCTGTTTGGGTGGAGGAGCATCACATCCGGCAAGTGGGTGCTCCCAATTGTCCAGAATGATTACTCCCTTCCCTTTCTCACTAACCCCCCTGACATTCCTCCTACACCACAGCGACTTTCGGAGGACCATTTGTCCATACTCCGGGGAGACATGCAAGCTCTGTTGACCAGGGGAGCCATATGGAGGGTACTTGTTGCTTTTCCTGTTACTTTCCTAGCCTTGATCTTCACAGGAAAAGTTCAAAATGTTCATTCTGGCCATAGTTTTTTCTGCACAGGTCTAGGTGCACATGCAGGCTCCACAGTGAGATTTGAAGTCTCAGTGGGCTGAGCAGCAAGGAAATCGGTCAAATTACATCCAGGTGTTAGAGGAGTCTGTAAAAGGCCTGCAGTGTTGCCGGTTAGACAGCAGTTGGACATTGGCAGAACCTCCTCCCTATCCCACCAAGAGCTACCAGTCGAGATGGTGAATTGTTACTGGCATTGGGAGGTCATCTGGTAGAGGTGGAGATTAGGGGACTCTGGTCCCCGGTGAAAGCCGTTCTCCATATCAATTCTTTGGTGCTATGAGCAATACAATTTGGCACTGAAAGCGTTCCTTCCATCCGCCGATAGGGAACAGGTGCAGGTCCTCACAGACAATACCACTCCTGTGTGGTACTGAAACAGAGCGGAGTGGGGTTGTGGATCCTGTGCCAGGAGGCTATGTCCTTTGGAAGTGGTTGAATCGTTGGGGCATTTCCTTGATTGTGCAACACCTGGCAGGGTCTTTGAACTCCAGAGTAGACCAACTCAGCTGACGTTGCGTAGCAGATCACGAATGGCTGCTGCCGTTAAAGGTGTCACAGCGCATCTTTCAGCAATAGGAAGAAGCCTGCTCGATCTTTTCACCACCACAAAGAATGCTCCGTGTCCAAACTTCTCCGTGTTGGAGTTACCAAGGCAGCACTCCCTCTGAGACATCTTCCGCTTAAATTTGAGCCCAGGACAAGTGTACGCTTTCCTGTCTCTACCTCTCCTGCCTGGAGTTCAGAAGAAGATCGGAAAATACTGGGCCCAGGTTATCCTAGTGGATCCAGACTGGACAAGGAGTGTATGGTATCTGTTTGTGGATATATTTCCTCTGCTCCGGCCGCCTCATTTGGAGGTTCTCCTGTTGCAGCAGCTGGGCAGGGTCCTACACCAGAGCCAGCACAACTTCCGCCTCCATGTGTAGAAAATGAGCAGTGACAGTTAATGACATTTGTTGTCCCTCCACTTGTACAACTGTCAAACATACTGTTTTATCTTTTGCTTTCCCAGCAGGGCCTTACTCTGTGTGGCAACAGTTAAAGGTCATCTGTTGTCCTTTTCAACCTTCCTATGTTTACCTGATCAACCATCTTTATTCAAATCAACTTTTGTGATGCACTTTTTGTAAGGGTTGACCCATATATTACCACCAATGTCACTTGTGATGCCTCAGCGGGACCTTTAATTTAGTTATTACTTTCCATGTGCATTCCCCGTTTGGACCAATACACAGCTTTTCTCTCCACCTGCTTACTTTGATAACTTTCCTCATAGTGATCATGTCAGCTGTCTCATGAGTGAATTACAGGCACTATCTGTTCAGCAGTCAAACACCCCTTTTTTTCTGGACAAAGTAGTGCAAAAGTGGGATTTCTCACGAAGATTGTCATGCCTTTCCACATCTGTCACACTGCCACCTTTATTGCCCCATCTCATTCGTCTAAAAAAGAAGAAAGAATACATCCTTAACCCAAAGAGGGCCCTGATCCTTTAAATCAAATGTACCAAAGAACATCGGATGGATTATCAGCTCTTTGTAAGGTTTTTTGTGAGGGGCTGTTAAAAAACAAACAAACAAAAAAACGCTGTCCAGATGGATTATCTTGTGTATCACAAAACAGCCTCAAGAAAGGACTCTGTGCTCCTACCTGAGCCAAGGCTGCTACCATTACGCTGGTGCATGATGGGCCAGTCTTGGACATTTGCCAGGCTGCTATATGGACGACTCTACACGCATTCTGAAAGCACTACTGTCTGGATAGCCAGGTCTGGGATAGGGGCTTTTTGCCCATTCTGTCTTACAGGATGTTCAAAACACATACCACCTGGAGAGGTACTGCTGTGGTATCTATTCACAAGGTGCTGAATACATTGTTAGAAGTATCCATCAGAATAACCAGTTACTTACCTTCGCAAACTATCTTTCAGGTTGATATTCTATCCAACTGCTGATTTTTCACTGACCCACCCACCTCGATGTTCTGTGGAATGGATTCATCTAGTCCATACTAATAAGATTCTAATATAGAGATCTGCATACTGAAACAATCTGAATATTGAAGGCTCCTCGTCTGACAGTGTAGACAGGTGCCAGAAGGAACCGTACAATGCTACTTACTGACTCTCGAAGAAATTGCTGAGAAAATCTTCCAGAACCAGACTGGCGCCTCGGGGTATTCACAAGCTGAGGAATCTGCAGTTAGAGTATTCCCCAGAAAGATAATCACCAAAGGTAAATAACTTTGTTATTCGGTCTTACTGCTTCCCCCAAATCCTGCAGTCGACTGAATTGATTAGCATGGCTTATTCTCTAAAATTAAATTAGCTTGCATTTATTGGACAGTTCAGTATTCATAAATGTGCATGGCTAATCACCAGTGTAGGAATTCTACCTAGAGACACGGCGAAGGCGGAGCCCGCAGCCCTACAAACTGGTGCGGGTCCTGGGCTCGCGTCCTGATGCCGGTGGAACCTGACACTGGATGGCGGGTCCTGGCCCGGCGCCCCACCTCCCTGAGGTGAGGAGTACTACAGGGGTAAGAGGGGCGGCGAGGTGACCTGCTAGCGGCGGAGCCGTGCGACCTGAGGTGCAGGTGGTCCGAGAGGCCTGACCGTGAGCGCAGGGTGGCGTTACCCTCACAGGTGTTGGAATAGAGGAAAGTGACTCCTTGAAGTGAGGGTCCTCCCCTACCCTCAGCAGACAGACTGCAGGGACATATTGGGCCCTACACCGGGGTCTGGAGACACAAGCAGCTCAGAGGATGGAAGCAGACGGCGGCGGGGCCAACGTGCATTCCTACCCTGCAATGACGCCGGTGGCCTAAGTGGTGAGCGACGCTACGGGAGCAAGTCCTTCGGATGGCCCACGCTGAGACACCCCCCTCCCCCAGCTGGAAAACAGTACTCACATCGAGCGGCAACCACTAGACTGAAGTAGCAGTGATACCCTTGTCTTCTGGGAGGCCGGTGAGGAGCCGGGCCCTCGAGATCCCATCGGGTGCCCAACCACGGCAGGGGCCCACCAACAAGCAGAGATGTCTAGAGGGGGGACTGGACTCACTATCGGTGCCATCTCAGCACTCACCAACCAGCTGGAGACATCACGCCATCGATTGGGGACAGGACCTGCCCGTGGTCCGGAGGCGTTGCCCCCTGGGCCTGGGCCAATACTGAAACTCAGCGGCGTGGATACTGGTGTGCCCGAAGTGGGCAACGGAGGACCCCTGAAGGCCTGGCGCCCCTGCACGGAGGCAAAGGGCCCTGGAAGCCTAGAGTTAGCAGACATAAATTGCCCGGCTCAGGGGGAGGAGCTTGGCGATCCGGTGCCTGGCCCCTCGGAGCACTCAACATAGCACCTCCAGGGGACGGAGACATGTCCACCATCCGAGTTAAGAAGGACCGATCTCTTAAAGATATTCTCACGCGACCCTCTGGCAGTGGAATCGGCGGAAGGCACTGCGCCCGGGGGTGACGCTCCCCACGCAGTCTGGGTGTCCAACAGAGGATGCAGTGACACGGGCATTCCTTGAGTCGCTCTTCACGGTTCTTCGAGAGGACCTCCAGACAGTCAAAAAAGACCTCACGCAAGAGATAAAAGAGACCGGACGAGACGTAGATGCGCTCTGGGAAAGAGTTGCATACCTGGAGGATAAAGGTGACAGCCAAGACACAGAAGTGGAGGCCCTACAGCAAGAGATCCTTCGTCTCCAAGACCAACACATCGACCTGCAGTCCCACTTGGAGGACCTTAAGAACCAGTCACGCATCAGGATACGAGGAATCGTGCCAAAATAGAGGGAAAAGACATCTTCGTACTCGGCAATCCCCCTGCTACAGAGCTTAAACTAGACAGAGCACACAGAGTGGGCCCACCTTGCTCAGACAAACCCCCTCCCGGCAGACATCTTAGTCTGTGTGCACGATTTCCAGACCAAAGAGGAGATATTGCGCAAAGCACGGACAATGCTCCCTATCACATTCAAAGATCAAACGCCAAAGCTGTATCGGGACCTCGCCTTGCTCACACTACTAAAAAGAAGGGAGTTCCATCCGGTCACCATGCATCTCCGCACCTAAAATATTGCATACTCCTGGGGCCACTCCTTCAGGCTCATTCTTCCTTGGGACGGCAAGCTCCAACAGATTATTTCCCTCTCCGAGGCTTGTCGGCTGTTGGGCCTGGAGCCATCGGGGGCAGCAGAGACTGGGAACCCCACCCTCTGGCCTGACGGCAACGACAGGACCCCAGGCGGACATCGAGAAGTCCTGACCTGGCAGAGAGATAGTGAAGGGCCTACAAAAAGCACTGGAATCAATCCCTGCGGCTTTGGCTAAGACTGAGGATGTTTAAGCGTTACGAGAGGGCGTATGTCCCTCGGAGAGCTTGATGGCGGGCAGCGGGTGGGTGAGGGCCGGCAGATTGGCCACAATATGGACTTCATCTCGCTTTCCTGGCGGCCAAGACTGGCTAAAGCACTGACTTTGCATATCCTTTTTGTTGTACAATTAGTTGTTTTTGTTATGGGGTTTTTAAAGGTTACTTCTGGGAAGCACGAAGGGCCTTACCTCCTTTCCTTCGCCACTAACCCCAATAGCAGAAAATCCAGACTTTACGCCAGGGATGGATCGTAAAGCGTTTGAGGCCTGGCAGAACCCCGGGTGCTGATCGATGGGTCATCTGTTCGACCTAGACGGGCTCATAGCCTTTGAAACATTGAAAGCCGATCTGGCGATCCCTGAAGAGGAGAGGTTCTGATACACACAAATATGACACTGGGTCCTCAACCCCTGGGTGAGGGAGGCGGTACAACGACCTCTAACCAAGTTTAAAAGATGGCTCCTCGGGAGGGATACAGATAAACGGATAGTTTCTTACTTATACAGATTTCTACTAGGCCCGGAACCTGTCACAAAGTCCCCCGCCCAACAGAGATGGGAACGAGAATTGGGGCACCACCTCACACAGAAAGAATGGCGAGACATCTATTATAGGGCACCATATAGACCTCAGCACTTCTAGCATGGAGACCGCAGTTAAGGTAACCACATACTGGTACTGGACCCCGGTCCGGCTGCATCGAGTTAACCCAGACAGGAGTGACAAATGTTGGAGATGCAAAAACTCCCCAGGAACCTTGATCCACATCCTGTGGGAGTGCCCAAGTTTATCTAATTTCTGGGACTCTATCTTAACAGAAATTGATGCCCATTTTGACACCTAACTCCCACGGTTTTCCTCCTATATAATAGTAGGTCTACCTAACCCACTTGCGTACCCGCTGCGCTCAAAAAGAGGGTAACACATTAGATCCCATCCAGGCTGGCCTGGCTTTACCATCTTTAAGATTTATTGGGGATGGAGAGGCAAGCACTGACACTTGACTCACAAGGGGAGGTGTTTAGAGAGTCATGGCGCCCATTCATAGCACTCCTCTCACAGAAATTCACCAAGCTGACCTGCCCCAGATATCTTAAGCTACTGAGACTGACGGCCCCCCTAGCTCCGAGCCCTCACGATCCTTGAGTCATCGAGGCTTATGACAAGTTACACTGTAGCGATGGTAGGCACCCTAAAGGGGAGGAGGGGAAGGTACAGGGAGGGGGAGGACAAGTTGGGCTAGGGGTTTGTTAAAAGTTGCTTAAGCGCTGGGTTGGCTGAATGTTGACGCCGACCCAGTCTGTAAAGTGAATTTTGAAATTGATTTGCAGTGCAATAAACAAATGTAAACATAAAGTTTTTTTCTGGGGTCCTCCCTTCACCTAACTCATTCATTACAGGGCAAGACTTGGGAGCCCAGGGTGCTACCCTACACGGTGCTAGAGAACTGCCCAGGACACCAGTCCTCGGGACCTGCTCAACAGCGTCACTGTCCATTCGGAGTAACTTAGCCTACTAATCTTAAAATTCTCACCCTCAATGTGAGGGGACTGAATAACCCAGTAAAACTCAGGGCAATACTATCATACCTGGAAAGCACGAAAGTAGACATATGCATCTTGCAGGAAACCCATTTACTTGCCAAAGACTGCCACAGGCTCAGGGCCCGTGCATTCCCCATTCAACTGTTTTCCTCCTGCCCTACCAAGTCAGCGGGGTGGCCATTGTGGTGTCCCGAGCCTTCAGGGGTAAAATGGTACAGAAAGAAGCCGAAATTAAAGGAAGGCTCCTTGCCTATAGATTCACACTGGGTAGTCACACACTGATTATAGAGTGGATATATGCACCGAACGAGGGAAAAGAGAAATACCTCCACTCGGCAATTACGGAGACAATGGCCACAGACTAATGTAAAATTCTACTGGGAGGAGATCTCAATTTTGTCTTTGACAACCCCCCAGATAGGTCAATGCAAAGATTCGGACTAACTGGTGCCTTATCCGCGCTAGGTCAGACCCGATTGAGGGAACTAGGGCTGATCGATTTCTGGAGGAATGCTCCACCTCAGACCAGGGAAAATTCCTTTTTAAGGTCTCGCCTGACCCAGCGCATGCGCTGGTCTGGCGAGACTTTTTGAGAGGGCTCCAAAAAGTGCTACCAGGCCAGCCTAGAGCTACAGTGCATGTGCGCGGGCTCGCGCGCTGCGCTTGATTGTGATTGCTTTCACTTTCACGGCCGCTTTGATGTTTGATCGCAATCACTTTCGCGGCCGCTTGGCATAGCCAATAGGTCTCACTTTTGGGACCTTATAAGTATTTAGTTATGCAACTGTTGCATGGCTAAACACTTATAAGGTCCCAAAGGCGAGACCTATTGGCTATGCCAATGCTTGTCTCTTCTGCACACAAAACATACGCCAGGTTAGACTATCTCATAGGCACTAAAGACCTCCACACACTCGCGGTGGACACTGAAATACTCAGGGCCACTCTCTTGGACCACCCCCCGGTGGCGGTTACGCTGTCGCTTACCCCTATGCAATGCCACTTCCGACAGTGGCGCCTAGGGGACACACTCTTTCAGTGCCCAGAGGTAGTGGCACAAATCCAGCAGGCTGTGGTGGATTATCTCCTACACAATGACACTCCAGAAACTCGCTTAGCAACGCTGTAGGAGGCGCCTAAAACAGTTATCCGGGGTGAATTCATTGCGATTTCCGCCGCAGATAACGCACTCCGAAAGGAGAAAAGAGAACCTCTCTCAGCAGATACAAGAATTACAGCACATTCATCAGAGGACGGGAGCCCCCAGGGTATGGCGCCAACTGTCGGTGCTGAGATCTCAGCGGCGATTGATCTGGATCAAGCGGAGTACGCTGCCCTCTGTCTCCGGCACTCCTTTTATGGGGGGGGGGGGGGGGGGGGGTAGGTGTGGTCGCCTGCTTGCACACAAACCACGTGAGAACCAGCAGAGACAGGGCGTACAGAAGATACACAACCAGAAAAGGGGTTTAGTGTCGGAGGACTCCGAAATAGCCCAAGCCTTTCAGGACTACTATGCACACCTCTACCAAGGTCAAACTCTAGATAGTGCTGAGAGTGACCAATACCTGCTAGATGTGCAGTCGACCAAGTTGTCTCCGGAGCAAGCCGAGCATCTCGACTGTGATATCCAGATCGAGAAGGTAATAGCAGCAATCTCTTGGTTAAAAGTAGCCAAATCCCCAGGCCCGGATGGCTTTACCTCAGCTTTTTATAAAACATTTTGTCCAGTTGTGGCACCGCTCCTGACGCGGCTTTTTAACACGTTTTCAGAGCCCGGCATAATCCCACCTTCTATGTCGGAGGCTGCAATAATTGTTATCCCCAAGCCAGGGAAGGACAAAACACACATTGTAGCTCATTCCGGCCCATCTCACTTCTAAATGTGGACCTGAATTGATTTACAGGAATACTGCCGCACAGGCTGAGCACCCACATGCCCGTCCTAATTGACCCCGATCAGGCAGGGTTCATCCCTCAGAGGCAGACAGGCGACAATACCAAAAGGGTAATCCACACAATAGAGAAAGCATCCAGAGCCACAGGCAAATATATGCTAATGACCATAGATGCCGAAAAGGCCTTTTGATAGCGTTCACTAGCCCTACCTTGAGCAGGTACTGAAACACGTTGGCTTGGGGGAGAGGATGAGGACTCTGACACTAAATTGTTACCATCTTCCCACAGCTAAGGTTAGAGTCAACGGCCATACATCGGGCGCGTTTCAGATAGGAAGGGGCACGAAACAGGGGTGCCCCCTGTCACCCCTCTTATTTGCGCTATACATGGAGCCACTGGCGCAGAATATCAGCACGCACCTAAGTATCTCTAGGGTGCCATTTGGGGGAATCCGACACACCATAAGTCTCTATGCAAATGACATCCTCGCAATGCTTGATGACCCAGACACCTCCCTGGGCGCTTTTCTCGAGGAACTGGATTCCTTTGGCAGGGCCTCAGGCTTCAAAGTAAATGTAAAGAAGTCAGTGGCACTCCGCCTTTCCCTCCCACCAACGGTGGTGGAACAACTTCAGCAGCATCAGCACCTCTTGCAGTGGTCTCACAGTACCATTTCCTATTTGAGTATCCAGCTAGCCCAAACCATGCAAGCCACCGCCGGCAAATTTGCACCAATATTCAAAGGTGGAAGCATCACTCTATTTCGTGGCTGGGCAGAGTAGCCGCGGTTAAGATGGTGGTTCGTCCCAAGATCCTATACTTATTCCAGACCCTGCCCCTGCCTCCCGGCATGATCCACAAGATGCAGTCATAAATCTGTGGTTTATTTGGCAGGGACGGAGACCCCGGATAAAAAGAATTTTTTTTTCTACCACCTACCGAGGGGGGGGGGGGGGGGGGGCGGTGCATGGGGATCCTGAACTCCGGCTGTATTTCTATGCCACACAGATGATACCTGGTGGAGTGAAACCATGCAGAATCTGAGAAACACTGGCTGTTCCAGGACAGGGCAGTGGCCGGACCGTCACTACAGAAAGTCCCCTTTCTCAAGAAGTCACACAGATGCCGAAACATGTACCTGTCCCCGATCACGCAAACTACAATGGTGTCTTGGGATCAGAATAATACAAGCGACAACCTCACAACTTTCCATTCTCCCCGACTCCACTATTCGATAACCCAGAGTTTGAGCCAGGGGTGGGAGAGGCCAGGTTCACACAGTGGCGCAGTTCAGAGTGCCGTGCTCTAGGTCATTTCTTCGACGTTGAAGGGGTGATCCCATTTGTGCAGGTCAAAGCTGGCTATGGGATCCCAGAGACAGAGGGATTAAGTTATTTGCAACTCCTATACTGGCGCTACAGCCACAAAACAGGCCCAATGCACACAGACTCCTTACTTAATATGAGAAATGGCTTCTATCCAAGTCCTCAGACAAGAAACTAATCTCTGAACTCTACACCCTGCTGAACACGCGAAACAAGCACGTGCACAACGCGGGTCAGGTTAGATGGGAGAAGGACTTAGGGAGGACAGTAAGCGATAAAGGGTGGGAAGGGGTATATTACAGAGCCAGACACACAGCTACAAACACTGCCCTGATGGAAAAACTAACAAAAGTAACCACCTACCAGTACTACACCCCAGTGAGGATACATAAGGTCAACCCTGCACAAAGCGCGGATTGCTGGCGGGGTTGTGGGGAACAGGGCTCACTGGTGCACTTATTATGGGAATGTCCGCGACTACAGCACTACTGGACAAGACACACACTTAGACACCCAAATACCCAGGTTCCCTACTTATATAATTCTGGGGGAGCCTAATCCCCTTACGTACCCTTTGAAATCAAGAAGGGGGCACCAGATCGGACTTGCCTTGGGAGTGGCATTGCAGAACATCCTCACCCACTTGGTTCCGCACAGATTCCTAACCACACAGGTTGGTTCCAACAGTTGTGGCACATCTTGGGTATGGAAAAGATCACACAGACAATGTCCGGGAGAGGCTCGGTCTTTAGGGACTTGTGGCAAGCATTCTTATCTCTGCTATCACAAGAATTCTGAGAGCTCTCCTGTCCCAAATATTTACGCCTATTACTTTTGCCCGAGACGGCCCCAACCCCAGAGCAGACGTTATTGACAATACGAGCAACACTGACCCCCAAGCGATAACATGGAGGGAGGGTGGGGGAGGGGTGGGTTTGGGATTTGTTTGCCTAAGGGCTGATATACACTGTCATAATATGCTAGGCTTGTACAGCCACAAAAATGCACGGTCTACAAAAGGCACGGTTTGTTTGTTTCTATAAAATGCAATGAAAGATTTGAACTATAAAATGCCTACCAGGAGCACACAATACACAGACCTGAATGGACAGAAAGGACTCTTAACTCAACAGAATATACAGGGTGCAGCTGTGGACTTCTGTTTTTGACACTACATTGTCAAAACCTGCTTGAGTATCAAATACTACTTGACAGTTCTGCAGGGGTCACTTGTAACACTTGGGGCGCACTCGAAAGGAAGAACAGGATGCCAAGGGTTTGTGGTTGCCGATCTACTTATTTCAGACTTCTGTGTTTGGTATTGTTGTGGGTTCTGGATTTTAATGTTAGATGTGGAAGGATACTTGTATTACCATAGTTCACTTCCCACAGAGACTGCCCAAGTTTAGTGTGGCCGAAGATGGTCGCCATCTTAAAAATCGAGTGACACATTGCATTTTTGGCCTGTTTGTAGAAAGACAGAGTACATAGCTGACCACTGGTAACTGGATTTGGACTAGATCCTTATCTTGGATTCTGGCTTGACACGGAGTCTCTAAGTGCCTCCCTTGAGGTCCCTAGGGGCTTTATAGGTGTTCTCCTGTGCTGGATAGGGACTTAAAAGACTTAAGACAGAAAGTAAAATCTTTGACTCTGACGATCCTGGTTGTTGTACCTGACCCGCACTCCATCAGTCAGCTTCCAATTACACCTATGTCTCACTTTACTGCAGCCTTTGACTATCATTGGTGCTTTGTACTTTTTAGCACTATTTCTACTTTAAAAATTCATATCACAGGTTCCCATTATTGGATTTCATCATTTAGATTATTACATTTTACTCTAGTTTTCTATATCAGTTTGGTATTTTTATTGATTTGCATTTTGACTTCATAATTCTTTTGGTACTGCATTTCTCATTTCCCTTAGTTAAGCTTGTCTGCCCTGTGCCATAACTACTAGGGAGTTGAGCTCAGGTTAATTTAGTGCCTCAGTGGGTTCTCCCTGAAAAGCGTTGTGATTATTCCTTGAGGTGGGTACTTACCCACCCAAAATAATACAATTTCTTACCTCAATCATAGTGTCTAAATTGTTTTAATAAATTCAATTAATCAAAACAGACTTTTATTTCTGAAACTGTAATCAAGCTTTTTCAGCAATATTAATGTTTTTCTCCGGTCTCTACCAATGTTCAAGAAACCAGAGATAGATTTAAATAATAGAAAAGGAAAAACGTTTACATTTTTTGATACATTGAGCCTTAAGGCTTTGTAGAGAGAAGCCACCCAGGGTGCAAGTGATAAATTATTTTTTGTGAATGATGTCGGTGACCCATAAAATGGTTCCGTTAGTATCCCAGGCTTTCCCAGTGGCTATTGCAGGGGTTGTTTTATCCTCTACACTCTAATTTAATCTCCGTAAGCCTTGTCAAAATGGTTGGGAGGGATCATTTGGCCTATCCTGACCCCGTCAACTCATAGACCTCGGCCTTGCCCATTGGCTGGGCTATGGTGTATTGTTGTCCTCTCCGCTTGGCCCCTCCCCTGTCTCTCTCCAAGCTATAGTTTCGTATCTGACTCTGTCATGGTATCACCATCACAATTGTTAACATTGCCTTTAGAAAATGAGTTTCAGTTCTGTTTGTGAACAATTGGAAAGGTTTTTCAGTCAAGGGCTTTGTTTGTATTATTTAAATTTTTTGGGTGTTCTCAAGCAGACTGGCTGATCTTTAACTAATGCTTGTGTGCAAGACAGTCGCATCTTTACCTTTTTCTAAAAAATTACTGGGTGAAAATTAATCAAACAGGAAAAGGTCATAAATGATGAATTTTCATGACAGTTTTTTAATTTTTCATAAAGAAATCTTTTTATTGGAATTCCATTTTTTGTCTGGGCACCCTTTTATAACGTTGGCTCAACTTTATTAAATCTGTAACAAATTAGATTTTTACCAAAGTGATTATTGTGTTATTTGCAAGGTTAGATTCAAATTTGTCAGGAGGTTGCACCAGTACAATAGTCACTTGATTAATTACTCTTATTTTAATGCTATGTATATGATTATTTATAGGATAATTAATCTTATTTATATAAAGCTACATTAAAATATTTACTGCATTTTATGCTTTTTTATTTTGTTATTCAGGTGTAGTTCAGGTTCAACAGAAAGTATTGGGCATAATTCCATCCTGTACATCAAATCAACAAACATTTACCTCTTTCCAACCAAGGACCACAAACGTACACATTAGGCCGAACACAGCAGGTACCACAACTACTACTCAGCAGGTAATTGTTTTCATTTCTTAGTCATAAATGTTATGTTATAAATGTTAAACATTTTTGGAATATGTTGCCTCATTCATGAATAATTGTTTAGAGTTTCCTCCTTTTCTTAGAATGGAAACTTTACTGTGTACTGATTCCCGCTGCATGCTTGCTCATTCGAGGTGCTTGGTTTGTACCAGAGTTTCTCTTCCCAAGAGTGCATTTTTTTAGTGTCCACGCCTGTCTCTTTTGCAGTTGTTGGTGAAAGCAAGCGTCAAGGAGACCAAATTCTCTGAGATTTACCAGATATAACAATGAACTCTAGGAACTGTCATCAATCTTATCGCAAGACGTGCAACAGTTACGTGAAATGATACATTTGATACTAGTTTAGGGGCAGTGGAATATTTGAGAAGGAAGAAAGCTGTCTCACATCCTGAGAAAGTATCTATTGTATATTAGGTCTAGGTATTCTGGAAAATGGATTGGTCACCTTACCCATTCAGATACCAAACTTGCCTTATAAGGTCAGATTAGGGGAGGTATAAGTTGTTGGAATTCAGCAATAATTGCACAAGTCATTTCCCAGTGGAATCACTCTGCGTACGTCAAACCTTTTCGTTCCAGCATTATGCTGGACCCCAAATAAGGTTGATACCTCTGTCTGCTGCAGGATGTCCTTCTATTACATGTTGGAGGAACATTGGCGAGGTATTCCTACATCTGACCTGTTTCTCCACCTCAGAGGTCAGAATATAAATTGCTGCAAAGCACCTCCTTTGCCTAGGGCTAAAACTGCCAGGCCCATTAGTGGGCCAGAATCTGCAATCTGTCCATGTGGAAGTGATCAGTGCTCAAAATGCAGTTGTTGTGTTCTTCGGATCCTGCCTATGAGGCCTCTCCTCCACCTAAGGTGGCTACTCTGGTGGAAAGAAAGTTCATTGCTGCACACTTTTGGTTAAAGTGAAAGTAAGTCACACTCTGTACTAGTTTGTCACCTGGACAAAAAAAAATTATATTTGTAAGTCAGAACAATTTTGCACAAAGCAGCATTTTCCAATCTATTGGAGGGGTTGGAACAGGTATTGAGGCCTTTTCTTGAGGTCCTGTGGATGTCTGTGATTACTGGGTAGTATCCTTTGTGGGTGCTAATGTCAACCACTGTTGACCCACTCCAAAATACTGCTGCACTCCAGTGAGAACTGAGCTACTCCATTTTGACACTTTCTGGATGGTCAGGGTGAGCAGTCAAGGCTTACTGTTAGAGGTGGTATAGATGAGAGACTTTTCTTTAAATCATCCCCATAAGGATATTACTTGGGATGTAAATGAGCATTATCATGAGGATATTTCTGTGTCCCCTAACAGGTTTGTCTCTGAAATTAAAATGATTTATCAGACGCTACCCTGTTTGTCACTTTCCTGATTAAATGTTGTGTATTTTATTCTTTTGTATGAGGCAAGCAGTACAGGAGGTTTCTTCCTTGCTGATGTCCATTGATGGGCTCACTTTAATCTCAGTATCGTAGAATTTCCAGCTTGATTGCTTATATGGCAGTCACTAAACAATTTATTTTTGTTTCCACTCTGTTGGAAATTAGCTCTTCCTGCAGGGTCACCCCGACTTTTTGCTGAACCATGTGTTTTTTCTGGCTACAGAACTCGGTGCACTTTACCCTTGCTAACCATTGGTGGAGTGCTTGCGCTTATCCTTTCAATGTGGTAAACTTGGTATGATCTTGTTTGGCATATTTTACTTACCCATAAGTCACTAGTGTATGGTACCCACTGCGTACCCAGGGCCTGCAAGTTATATGTCACCAGTGGGCTGCAGCACTCGTGCAAACCACTATAGTGACAGAGTAAAAAATGACTGCAGGCCTGTGGCCAATAGCCTGGCTTTGCTGGTTTTAACTGCAAATCGACTTGTCAAAATAACACCTTTTGACAGATTTAAACCTTCCTTATAAATATTTATAAGTAAGGTTTCCAGCTTACAATTTTTATTGAACTTTGCTAAAAAATACAGTCAGAAAACAATCTATTTTGTGTCAGTGTTTATTTTTAAAAGCGTAAAGATACAGAAAATTGTGCTTCTTGTGAGTGACTCTACTTGTTGTCCTTCATGAACTCCAGACTATTTGCTAAGCAAATAGACAGCATGGGGATTTAAAAACAGAATGAGATTCTCTTAAATACAGGCATATGTTAAGATAAATGTTCGATGGCATGTGTGGCTGTAGATACACATGCTCTGCATACTCCTACCATCTAGCAAGTTGCTTTTCTTTAAAGAAGTTTTTTGGGTCACAAGGTCAAGTGAATCCTCCTTTCGGTGGTAATGCGCATGGACATAGACTCCAGTGTTAGATAGTTTTTTCTCTGCTGTCTGGTTCGGACTTATGTGCTTCCACTCCCAAGTTTTGACTCCGTTTCGGTCCGATTCTCCGGTTCTTTTCTCTGTCTTCGACAGAATTGTTATCATTTGCTCTTCTCCATTTGCAACTCCTATAATAACTCTGCCGGTTCGTCCGAAGCCCCTTGGGGCAGCGCCCTTTGAGGCCTACCTTCTCTATTGTTATCAGTAATCCCAAAAATGCTCCACTGGTAATGAAACGCAAGCCCTTTCGGTTCTACGTTCGTTACCACGCAAAGTATCCTCATACAGAACAACACTCTGGGTGCAACTTGCGCTTGTCCCCGAGCACAACGAAGCAGTCTGCAACGCATGCAAGTCATTCTGCTCCAAAAAGACCCTTCGGGATCGTAGAGCTTGTTGTCTCAAGGTGTCTGACCGATCCACCGACAACACTTCTGACATCTTTGGTGAAGAACATGCCCAGGAGCAGCCATCAATCGATGAGGAGGGGGCCTTCTCTGTCAATGAAAGTTCCGGCTCCCAACATGAAGGTGACTTTGAAATAGAGGACCTTACTCCAGCACAACAACCTGTAAGTAAGGCTCCCCCTGCTCATGTCCACAAGTTCAATCCTGCCAAAAAAACAGTTGCCACTTCTAGTCTCAGAATCCCAGGTCCCCAGGCCACCACTGCTGTATAGCCATCATTGGTACCTAAAAACTGCAACGAACGCCCGTGGGTACGCCACCAAAGCACATGTGAATCCGAAACCTTATTCTTGGACTGAGACCACCAACAGGCATCTAGTTGATCTGCGGTGCCGATCCAACAGATGCCATCATCCACCTTGAAGCTGAAAGCTTTGTACCCGAAGCACTCCAAGGCCACCTCCAAGCTCAGTCCCGAAACACAAGTGGAACCAATCCTGCATAAGTTACAGGAGAAATTGGACACATGGCAGAAGAAAATTCGTATCCAAGGGAATTCTGGACGTATCTGGCCACAGCTTCCTCTCCTCCACCACCAAAAAGGAAGCTTACCTTTGAAGAGTCTATGGACTTGCCAGGCTCTCCTAAGAGGAAGACTATGGACAAGGCTACCAGCCCTCAACTCCTTCCACCTCCCATGCCAACTCCACCTCCGCTACCTTCACCCCCACTACCACACTCTCTTGCACCACCACACTCTCGTGCCCCACAATCTCCTCCAGGAGAGCCCCTCGATGAGTCACCACAATGGTCGCCACAGTCAGATACTAGTGGGTACGGGGGGGCCACATGGAGATCACCCCTGTGACACCTATGACACAGATCCCCCAGCTGACACGGATCCTGATGTTTATCCTGTGCGCCCTTCTTCTCCTGAGGTTGCCACCTCTTACCAGGAGGTTATAGCAAGGGCTGCTGCTTTTCATAATGTGGAGCTTCATAAAGAGTCTTCAGAAGGCAACTTCCTCTTTGACACACTATCCAATACCTGCCCATGTTAAAAGGCATGCTTTGGCATACTAATGACCTATTTAAAGGCCCTATTAGGTCTAGGGTTGTAACACCTAGGGTAGATTAAAAAAAAATACAAATCTGCACGATCTGACCCTATCTATATTAAAGGACAGTTACTGCCAGACTCCCTAATTCCCACCACAGCACACAAGCTTGCCAACTCTGAGGCCACCGGAGATGCTCCACTTCCTGACAAAGAGTAAAAGGATAGATGCTGCGGGCAAAGAGTTGTTGCTCAAGCTGCCAACCATTGGCCTGTTGCCAACTAGCAAGCTTTCCTAGCTTGCTATGGCCATTCCCCTGGGATGAAATGGAAGATCTATGTAGGAGGCTGGCTTAGTATATGGTGCTCACTTACGTAAGTGTATATATTATATATTCTAAATAACAAGAGCGACCCTTATGTCCCTGTGAACCGGGTAAGTACAATGTACTGCAAAACAACGTTCACAAGGAACTAATTTGAAAAAAATCATCTGTTACATATAACCTCAATGATTGCTTTTGAATTAATCTCACACAAATAAGTCAAGAAAAAAGAGTAAAAATTAAACAAAACCAAATCAATGATAAACACAGTAAGTTTACACACGACCCTTTTGGATTATTGAAATCTACCAAGCCTCAGCCGAGGTCTTTATTTAATATTCACTTTTTTATATCACATATGAAAACACATTTTCTATATACACAATACCTCTTTCTTACATTCACAGTGAATAGTGAGCACCAGTGAAAAGAACCATAACCTTTTATAATGTGACAAAACAAAAATGTGGAAGTTTATTGGAAAAATTATAAGGACAGTTTATATACAATATACAGTAATTCAGTCAAGGCTGTCTCTTATTTTGTTGTCGACGGCGTTTCGACCCACTTTTAAATACCGGGTCTCATCAGGACTGTAATTCTGGGGACAGTGTAACACATACAGTCGTCCGTATAGGATCCAGTATGCTTAAAGATGTGACGGATGAAAAATTACATCCAAACTTGGGCTTTTTATTCCTTCAAGGGTAGGGGTCAATTAGTACACCCGATATTTGAGGAGATTCAGACTGCTGTTTCAACACTTATATTTTGATTTCAGAAGAGAGGAACAAGTCTCCTTTTATCAGTAATGCCCATAGTATCGGCAGATATAAACTAGCCAGTTCCGGGTCCGAATGCCAGCGAGATTGATTCCGCTATGGACATCGCATGCAGGAACACGTATTGACCTAGGGGCCACGAACGGGTGAGCGCCGCTGCTTGAGTATACAGCAGTACCATTACTGATAAAAGGAGACTTTAAAGCCCAAGTTTGGATGTAATTTTTCATCCGTCACATCTGCATCAAGGAAGACTCCTGCTGCTCCTGATCTTGCTGTTCTGCAAGTCTTCTTCATTGTCTGTACTTCTGCCAGGACCTTCATCAGACCTGTGCGGATCAAGGACACCCAAAGTTATCTCCCTTGGAGTGATCTGCAGGCACCCCAACAAAGCTAGCCGCTCTGCTGCTCCTGACGTCTTACGGACCTTTGAAAGGCTCAGCAACGCAGGTTGTGGTTCTGTAACTCCCTCGGGGCCTGACCTGTGCTATCTGCAAGTTTAGGGCCAGTATCCCTCGTCGAAACCACTAGGACCCAAACCCCTGTGCACTGCGTCAACTTGCCGTTGCCAAGGCTTGTTGGCTTTGCACTCCAGAGATCTTCAGGCTACATGAAGCTCCAGCCTCAATCTCCACTCCCCTCCAAGAATAACATCCGCACCGCATCCTCTGCACTGTGGGCCTTCCTTCTTGGTGAACTGCTCGAGGTCCTCTTACTACTCCTGTGCTTTTGGCCTGTGGGTCCTCCTGAGTGTCTTCTCCTCCTTCGGTGGGCTCCCCTGCTTTCTCAGGCCTGCTCTGGCTTGCCTGCTTGTGGTGAGACCCTTGGACCTTGTAGGTTCCAACGTTGCTCCTTCTTCGCTCTCAGTGCCAGTTGCAGCTGCTAAGACTTGTTGGTGCTCCCTCCAGACACAGACCCCTGGTTCTCGACTTCCGACGTGGGATAGCTCGTGCCCGGCTCCTGGTCTTCCTCAGCGTCGCATGGTCCTCACAACTAAAGCGACAAGGTCACCGTCATCACTTCTGAACCGTCAGACACTGGTGGGCATTTCTCTTCCTTGCCTGTTATTCACCTTCGAGTGGCATAGACTCTGTTCCCTCTGCTTACAGCTTCTCCTCTTCAAGGATCCACCTTTGGTTTCCACCGGACTCTTGCACAGTCATTTTGAGAGGCATCTTTTCCCAAGTCCTCAGTTGTGGTCTATGACTGTTTCCGACGTGTAATTCACACCTATAACCCCTGCTTCCCTGGTGTAGGTATCCTGGTTCCTGGGGTATCTACAGTTGGGGTGACTCCCCACCCTTCGGTCTTCCCCAGGGTTTCTCCAGGGTCTACTGGAAAGGGTCCTTCTTCTTGAAAACTGCAGCCACGACTTCCCCCTTGACTTCTGTTGGACACGTGGCTGTGTTTCCAATCTGCACACATCCTCCATGGGGTTCCTGTGTACTTACCTTGGGTGGTTCCTTGTGTCCCCAGCTTCTCTGAGTCTCCTGCTGCAAGTCCGGACTTTAGTTGCAGTTCGTATTTCCCTTCTCTAGTATATGGTTTGGTCTCCCCTGGAGAACACTGTATTTTGTGCTTACTTTACTTATTTGCAATTGAAGTATTGTGTATTTGTGCTGATATCTCCAGGCAGGAGATATACCAATGTGATAGTGAGTGTTGTATAGACATATTTTTATATATACGCTGTTTCTTTTTCATTTAACCTACACTACATGATTAATCTGGTAAAACAAGCTGCTTAGCACTCCTTCAAGATAAGCCTGAAGGCTGCTTTCCACAGCTACCACTTTGAGAGCTTTCTATAGTTATCTAAGGCCACTAAAACCACCATAAGGGTTGCCTGGATTAGTGCAACGTGTATCACTTAAATAAGTGTGAACCAAATGCTAAGCCAGCTTCCTACAATACCATAGTAAGGTATAGTGTTCAGAGTCCAGTGGCTTCCCAGAGGCTTTACAGAGGAAAAAGTAGATTACACTAATGCTCTCTTTTGAGGTATTGTGGGTGAGGAGTAAGGCTTGTCAGAGGGCAGTGTTAAGCATTTGTTGTACGCACAGGCAATAAATGATTTGTGAAAATATCACTTTTTGTATATTTAATAGAGCTAAAGATATTTTGTTGCAGTAAAATACGTTTTGCAATATCACTGTTTTCCAATGTAAAAAATCGGACACTGCATTTTCAATTAATACAATGTTATCCTATGGGAGGAAACACAATCAGCAATATGCAGGTAAGTAAAAACAATTTGTCATTGAGCTTTTGGGTGAAGAGTCAGTATTGGGTAAGGTTCAGGTTGATGACAAAACTGCACAACCTGCGGAACTGGGGCAACAGAGTGCAGAGATCAAACTCTGGACCTGGTGCCAATGTTATCCATTTGAGAAGAGGGCAATCAAAGTGATACTACTTGCAGGTGAGTAGCACGATTTTGTAACCCAGTCTCCGGGGGTTGAGGTAAGCATGGGGGGGGGGGGGCAAGACAAATGACCTCCTGGTCAGAGACCTGCTCTGTCCCCCAGCAGCTCCACTGTTGTGCTGCTGCCGTTGACCCCGCTCACCTCTCTGGTAGGTGTTCGAGGCCCTTTTCCACTCGCAGGCTCGTACGTGCGCATCATTCCTGGTGGTCCAGTGGGAGAGCCTTGCTCTTCTGCTGGTTCCACTGCTGTCTCCATTGTGTTGTGCTTGTCTTCTGTCTTGTTTGTGCTCGTTTTCTGTCACTTTGCTTTTGTGCCCGTTTTTTCTGTTTTTGTGCCTCTGTTAGTTCCTTATCTGTTATTTGTCACTGTTATTTGTTTTTAGTGACTTCTGCCGGATCCCTTGCTGCTGCTCCCTTGGCCCTTCCTCCCTGCTTCTTTCCTGCTCCCACCTCCCAGCTGCGTTTCCCTCCACCTTCCCTATTTAATGGCAGCCGGTGCTGAGGCGTGCGGCTGGCACGTCTAAGATGCACCAAAGGGAAGCCTGTCCGCGACGAACGCCAGGAACCCTGGATCTCCAACCACAATGCACTACGACTCAGCTGCCCTCCTCGCACTCAACCCTGGGAGGAACAACAATTGGCAGCTGTCCACGCCGAACACCACCCACGGCCAGTTCTCCTTCCATCACTGCCGCCAGACCTTCACCACCTTCCGCACCTCCACGGTCCCTGCTCTAATGTCAGACGCCAACACCACCGAAGCCCTGAAGTGCATCCTCCTCAACATGCGCTCCCTGCACAGACACGCCGTAGAGATCTGGGACCTCCTCGACACCCTCTCGCCAGACGTCGCCTTCTTTACAGAAACCTGGACCAATGCCAAGATACAAGATCCAGAGGAAGGACCGCCCCATCTGCCCAGGAGGAGGACTTACCATCGCACACAAGAGCTCCCTCTGACTCTCCACCTCCACCACGAGCGACAACTCCACCACCACCGAACACCTCCACTTCCAGATTCAGACCAGCCCTAAAACAACACTTCGCTGCACCCTCGCCTACAGACCCCCTGGACTTCTCGCTTCATTTCCTACTATCATCGCTGACCTCATTGCACCCCACGCCATCGCCTCCACGGACTACATACTCATCGGAGACCTGAACTTCCACCTCGACAACCCTAGCAACCCCAACTCCGCCACCCTCCTGGACAACCTCACCAACATCAGACTGAAACAGGTCGTCACCACCCCTACCCACAAAGCAGGACACACCCTCGACCCCATCTTCGCAGGTGGTAACAACATCCACTTCAGCAACACCACACAACCCCCATGGACGGACCACCACAGCATACACTTCCTCGTCAACAAACCCACGTCGCCCAAACCTGCACCCCGCACTCCACGAAGAAACTGGAGCAAGGTCACCGAGGAGCAGCTCAACTCCTCCCTCAACCGCGATGCCCCCACCACCTCGACCAACGCCAACCTCGCAGCCAAAGAACTCCACAGATGGATCACCAACTGCACAGACGAGCTTGCACCCCTTTGTAACCTTGACAGACAAAGCCCCAGAAAGGCCACCTGTTTCACCACCGACCTCCAAGAAGCCAGGCGCACATGCAGATGTCTCGAAAAGAACTGGAGGAACAGCAAATCATCGGAAGACTACCCACCTACAAGAACGCCATGACAGAATACCACCAACGCATCAGATCCACCAAAAGGGCTTTAATCCAGAACAAGATTCTTGCCTACTCCTGCAACTCCAAGGAACTCTTTAGCCTCATCCATAAATTCACCCCGCAACAAAACCACGGACATCACCCCTTCCCAGGACCTCTGCAACAAGCTTGGCTCCTACTTCCACCTGAAAATCAAGAGCCTAGACGACAACTTAAACGACCAGACACCTGACTCTGAAACCACTCCCTCCTCCAGCAACGCCAGCCAGCCCATCTCCTCCTGGACCCCGTCACCACCGAAGACTTCGCATCGACCATTAAAGGCATCCACTCAGGAGCCCCCACGGACCCCTGCCCCCCGCACATCTTCCACAGAGCCGCCACCACCATCGCTCGGGAACTATGACTCACCATTTAACGCCACTTTCGAAACCAGCATATTCCCCGATGACTGGAAACGCGCAGAAGTCAGACCCCTACTAAAGAAGCCCTCAGCAGATCCCATGGACCGCAAGAACAACCGACCCATCTCCCTACTCCCCTTCAAGGTCACGGAGAAGACTGTCAACGTCCAACTAACAAAATTCATCAAAGAAAACTCCATCCTCGACCCCTCCAAATCCAGATTCCTCAAAAACCACAGCACCGAGACCGCTCTACTCGCCGATACAGACGACATCCACACCCGTCTCGACCAAGGGCACACCATGGCCCTGATCCTACTCGACCTCTCCGCAGCCTTCGACACCGTCTCCCTCCGCACACTCACCACCAGACTCCATGACGCCGGCATACAGGGAACTCCCCTCGACTGGCTCCGCTCCTTCCTCACCGGCAGAACCCAAAGAATCCGATTGACACCCTTCCTCTCCGAATCCTCTGAAATCAACTGCAGAGTACCCCAAGGTATAATCTCTCAGCCCCATGCTCTTCAACATCTACATGGCCCCCATCTGCGCCATCGTCAGACAGCACGGACTCAGCATTGTATCCTATGCCTACAACACCCAGCTCATCCTCTCCCTCACCAAAGACACCATCACCACCAGACTCACCTTCCAGGAAGGAATGAAGAAAGTAACATCCTGCATGAGCAGCAGGTGCCTGAAGCTCAACTTGAAGACAGAGGTCCTTGTCCTTGGACCCTCCCTTCTCTGCATGGGACAACACCTGGTTGCCCACCGCCCTCGCCAGCCCCCTACCTCCACGGATCCCCCCCCCCCCCTCCACCCCCGGTGCCTTGAGACCCTCACAGGTGAGTAGTGTGCTCAAAATACCCTGATTGATTGACAAGGCAGCACCAAACTTACACCGTCTGCGGCTCAGGGGCAGCCCTGTGCAGAGTGCCAACACAGAGCCGGGTGTCCAATGCAAACCAATGGGGAATCTCTAACTTGGAAAAAGACTGCAGGCTCAGGCGAGGAGGCTGATGGATGGAAACCTACGGCTGTACAGGTAAGTTGTGATGTGCTGGGGCGTCAGGACACCGTTGGTTGATCTCCCCCAGGGTCTCCAGGTGCAGGAGTGTCTTTCAGCATCGGAAATCAGCTTACCGGTGCAGGTCGTGGTTGGGGGTGGTCATCATGCAGAGGCTGCAGCCGTCGACGTGGAGTCCGGCAGGTGTCAACTCACAGTGGATTCTTGCTTTAAATCGCTGGGGAACCTTTGCTGGACTGGTGGACCACTGGGACTCAGGCCATGGATGTTGGGTGCAGAGGTGGTTGGTTTTGCGGTAACCTGGCAGAGCACTTTGTCTTGAAAGCAGTTTTTGTTTTGGACTGGTCCGCTGTCCACGGGGGATTAGGAGTCTTTTTAGAAGGCAGGCAGGGTTCTGGGGGTCGCTGGACTGCAGGACGAGCCTTTAGAAGGGTCTTTGAGAACTGCAGACAGGCTGGTAGGGCTTGGGCCAAGTAAGTTGGTCTCTTCAATCTTCGCTGCTGCACGGCTCTTCTTTGTTCTCTTTGTAGGTCGTCAGTAATCTGAGGATTAGGGTTCAGGGGTGCCCCTAAATACAATTTTAGGGGCATTACATGGTTCAGAAGGTAGTAAAGAATATTCTTGTATTTCAAAAGTTGACAAACTTTTTCACAGAGAACCACCAATGTTATCCTATGGAAGGAAATTCAATTCACAGGTAAGCTACTTTTTAGTTACTTTTCTTACTCAGTGCTGGACACCTGGGCTCAGCACTGGGACCTTTCCTGCAAACAGTTGAGAAAATTTGGTAAGGTTATTTGTGCGATTTTTAAGGAATATTCTTAGTTTTCAAAAGTCGACACTGACACTTTTTCTCCCAAAACGTTTCTATGTTATCCTAGGAGGAAAAACAGGTTATCGGTTTCGAGGTAAGTATTCGGTCTTTGAAGTTAAGGTCCTGGGGTTAGACTCAAGGGTTTCCCAGGGTCAGTGATGCACTGTTGTTGCACCCCCAGTGGCACTAGGGCGGCCAGGTGCAGAGATGTTGAGGCCCACTGTTATCCTATGGAGGATAGGGGGGGGCTCCGGTTGGTGGCTGCTGGCAAGCAGGCCACGGGGTTGTGGGAGCAAAGCTTCTAGTGTTAGGCTCAGGGCACGTTGGGGACCAAGTTAGCACCAAAGGGGCACCCTCAGCGGCACTAGGGCAGCCGGGTGCAGGGTGCTGTTTTGAGGTCAGATGCCCTGTTGATTTCAAAGGGAGATTCTCCGGGACAAAGAAACACTGCAGGCTCGGGGACGTGGATCTTCCAGGAGTGACCACCACTTCGAGGGGTAAGTTGGGATGTTGAGGGTTGGTTAGGCACTGCTGGGTTGGGCACACAAGGCCGTGGGGCGTCGGGTGCAGGGGTGCCTTGGAACGTCGGATTTTCTTACCCGCTCTGGTCGCGGTAGGGGGGGGTTCTCTGGATTGAGGCTGCAAGTGTCGTCTGGAGGCTTGAGGCAAGTCGGGGTTCGCCGTATCTCGGGTCAGGATCACCGGGGGTACCTTCTTGTGGTGTTTTTCCGCTCGGGCCGGGTTCGGCGGGTGCAGAGTCGGCTGGATTTGCAGTTCCTGGCTGGCACCAGAAGCTGCAGTTCAAACACGTCCGGTGTTCACGGGAGAAACAGCTTAGAAAGTTAAGGCAGGCAGGTCCTCCGGGGTTTTTGAGGTTGCTGGACACGCCAGGATTTTGCAGGAGCAGGTTAGAGGGAAGACATGCCTGTAGGGCTGGGGCCAAGTCAGTGAGCGTTGTCCTCTTGTTAGCTTTGCACAGCTTTTTGTCCTTCTCTTCTTTTCTTGTGGTTGCTGGATCTGAGGAAGGAAGGTTCAGGGTGCCCCTAAATACTAAATTTATGGCGTTACAGGTAGGTAAAGGGCAGGGACCAATTGGTCCCTTCCCTGGGGTGGGTACACCCCCTATTCTGCTTCTCTCCAGGGGCAGGGGTCAGGAGCCTGTCCCTGGTTGGCTGGGTCTCCCCATCCTCAAGATGGTGGGGACCTAAGGTTGTGCTTCACCTCTCCTCCCCCACATTAGGGGTGGAGTTGGCAGAGGTGGGCACACCTCTCTTCCTCACTTGTTTTTCCTGCCGGTTCTCCCACCCAAAGAGGGGGGTAGAACCAGTGGGGACCAGTTGCTGAAAGCAGCAAATGTTGTGGAGATGCTCACAAAGGTGGCATGCCTTTGAAGCTTCTCCTTCGCGAACCCAGCCCTTGTGGGGGGGGGGGGGGGGGGCTTGGCACCTCGTCCCAGGATGTGCATTGTTTCAGACCCCCGAGAGCAGCAGGCTCTCGACCCAGGGGTCCAGAAACATGTATGGTGGTGGCAGCCTGCGCCACTACTCAGTCAGGTCACTGGTAGTTGGTCGTTTTTCAGGGGGCAGCTCTAAGATCATCGGTGTGTGTTTAATGTGCTGAGGAGTTTGATACCAAACTTCCCAGTCTTCAGTGTTGCCATTATGGTGCTGTGGAGTTCGTAATGACAACCTCTCAGCACCATATACTCTTAATTGCAGAACTGCACTTACAGGGCCCAGGAATGGACCTGGGCACTCTAGGGGTACAGGGCTCATGCACCTGTACCCTCACCACTGGCATAGGGCACCCAGCTAGAGGGGTGACTGATGTATGCCAGGACAGTGGTTTGTGGACATGGCACACAGTGTGCCATGTCGACTCTTTGTTTTGTTCTGCACCCAGATGAGAGAGAGAGAGAGACTGACTGAGACTGAGAGACTGACTGAAAATGAGAGACTGAGAGAGACTGACAGAAAGAGAGAGAGACTGAGAGAGACTGACAGAGAGAGACTGAGACTGAGAGACTGACAGAGATAGAGAGAGACTGAGAGAGACTGACAGAGAGAGAGAGAGACTGACAGAGAGACTGACAGAGAGACTGACAGAGAGACTGACAGAGAGACTGACAGAGAGACTGACAGAGAGACTGACAGAGAGACTGACAGAGAGACTGACAGAGAGACTGACAGAGAGACTGACAGAGAGACTGACAGAGACTGACTCAGACAAGGTACAGGACCTCTAAGGGTGGCACAATAAGTGCTGCAGTCCTTGGGGGCCTTCTCTGGTCACAGTGCCCTGGGTACCATTTACCAGGGGCTGACATGTGGCCAGAGATGCCAATTGGGTTTAGGCTTCAATGCAGTTTTAGGGAAGGAACACAGTGCCCTGGGTACCTGATTGGCAGGGGCCCAGGGCACACTCAATCAAAGCACACCAGCAATTCAGCAAAAAGTGGGGGCATGCCATGCAAGAAAGAGGGCCCTTTCTCACTCCAGTCGGGCCCCCGGAATATGTTCTCGGATTCTATGCAAGTCTCGGCAAGGCCACAATTCCGCAGCCTGGGGAGAGCTCTCTGCTCCTCAGAAGAAAGTAAAAGGGGGGGGCCTTCCAGGTCATGTTCTGGTATCTTCCCTCTCGAGCTATGCAGCTGTTCAAATCCCAGCGAGGCCGCGGCCCCAATTCGCCTCTGAAGGTCAGTCTACAGCTTCAGGCTGTTTCCCATGGGGCGTTTGTGGTCGATTCTAAGGGTAAGGCCCTTCTTTCACACCTAAAATAAGTAACCACTGCTGGCCCAGGATGTGACACCCACACAGTTAGCTTTTTATGTCATGTATACCACGCATATCCACGTGTTTGTTTTGTGTTAGTGTGTGCTACCATCATTATTCTTCACCTTTCCTATGTATTTGGGGACTGATGTAGCACCTCATCAAACCAACCATACCATACTGTGGTTCATGATGTATACTTTTTTCTTCTTTTTCTTTGTAGGTTGGGCAATCGATAATCTTACTCTGAGATATCCGGTATCCTTTTTAGGGGAATACCTTTGTTGCGCTACTCTTTTTAGGTGTGGGGTAGGGCACAATAAATACCCCCTCTTTCTTTCTTAGGTCCTGAAGAAGTGCTGTGGATCCTCTTTTTGGTCAGAGGACTCAAAACATGTCGACCTGATTATACACACTTTTTGGTGGCTACTTTGGTACATTACATCCCCAGAGCAGCCCTGCCCTTTTTATAAGGTTTTTATAATCCTGTCCCTCATATCAAAAATCCTTTGTGGCATCTCTTAGACAATTTTATTTTCCTTTCACTTTTACATACACTTTCACTCCACCCCATACATTTAAGTCTCATTCTTTCATCACTCATCAAATGCCCAAAGCAAAAAGATCTCCGTCAAATTGACCCTTCGTGGGGCCCATAGGGCATTGCAGCGCCAGCCCTACGAGGAGCACTCCTGATGATGAAACAGGACATCCCTAAGGATGGGTGAGGGCACCAAAAAATAATCTTTAGGATTCCCACTCTATGGTCTGCCCTTAATCCTACCCTTTCTGCTGCCCCTAATAGCAACAGTACCCCCTACATGTTGCATTACTGACATCGGAACCTGGGTGCTGGACCTTTATTGGTTCCTATTCCCTCCCTCCCCTTGCTTTGATCACCATTTCACACATCCTGCAATGGCAGTCTGCATGCTGTTCGCATGTTGGTCTCTTAGGGTGGCATAATACATGCTGCAGGCCTAGGGGACCCTCTTTGGTGCCCATGCTCTAGGTAGCAGGGGTACCATTTACTAGGAACTCACAGGAGTGCTAAAACCTTTGCCAATTGGGTTACAATTAGACATTTACCTTGTTTTAAGCGAAAGAGCACTGGGGCCTGGTTAACAGGGACCCAGTGCACTATCAGTGAAAAGGTAGCAGTACCAGGGCAAGAAATTGGGGGTGACTATGTCAAAAAAGGACACTTTCATACAGTATGCTCCACAGTACCCCAGATATACTCAATGACCCAGTAAGAGCTAGGGTTATAACACCAAGGGTAGATAAAAATATGAAGTGTTTCCTAATGATCCGCTCTACATAAGAGGTTAACTTCCACAAGACTCTTTAGTGGTAGCAACCACACGCAAAAGAGCTAACTCTCAAAGAACTGATGATGCCTATCCACCACATAAAGAGAGTAAAAGGATAGTAGATGCTGCAGGAAAGAGGGTAGCTGCCCAATCAAACCATCATTGAATTATCCCTATTTTGATTGGCCTTCTCTCAAGATCTTATCAGGCCCATTGGGATTAGATGTGGGAACTCCTCCAATACAAAGAAAAGTAGATTTCGAACAGTTATTGTCAGAATAGCCTGTGTGCACTTCGGATTGTATTTAACCTCATGTGTAAACAATTCAATACACCATTGTGTTATATTTTCAGAAAAATGTTCTACATCAAAATCAGTTTCCAAATCAAAATTTTTTGATGCATTTTTGCATGTGTATTTCTCAACATCGTAATAAGATCAAACAAATACAATTAACTCAAATACAATTACTCTTTTTAACATCTATGTGGCACCCCTGGCCAGCATACTGAGAAACTTCAGGTTTGTCCCTGTCTCCTATGCTGATGATACGCAGCTCTTATTCCCTTTTAAACATCTTACCAACGAAGTGAAGACAGCCTTCTCAGATGGCATGAAAGCGGTAGCGAATTGGATGAAGTCTAACTACCTTCAATGCAATGTGAATAAAACAGAAGTAATGCTATTTGGGGAGGTTAAAAATCTGTGGACTCCTGAGTGGTGGCCAAGTGAGCTCGGTCAAGTACCTGAACCCAAGCTGGTTGTAAAAAACCTAGGGGTTCGTCTTGACCGGGAGCTCACCCTTAAACAACATGGTAATTGGGTGATCAGCCAATGTCTTCATGCTATTGGACTATTACGCAAAGTGTTCCCACTATTACCTGATTCCACTAGGAAAACCTTGGTACAGGCTTTAGTGCTGAGTCGCCTGGATTACTGCAATGGGCTCCTATTGTCAGCTAACCAGGGAGTCATCGAAAAACACCAGGTGATTCAGAACACTGCGGATAGACTTGTGCTGAATGCCCCCCCAAGAACACCTTCCAAACCGCTCCTCGACAGACTACACTGGCTCCCAATCCATAAGAGGATTACTTTTAAGACATGCTGCCTTATTCACAGAACCATACATGGATCCGGACCCTCCCATTGGAGAGACAAATTCATTCCTTACAACCCCATTCGATTTCTTAGGTCCAGTAACCAACTCTTACTCAAAGTACCTACCATTAAGAGGAGCAGACAGGGCGGGAAAGCCCTATCAGTGGTAGGTCCAACACTATGGAACAAATTACCTTTTGAGCTCAGGCAATGCTCAGAATTCCTGGTTTTTAGGAAAAAGCTTAAAACGTTTTTGTTCTAGTAACTATCAATCATTTTAGTAGTATATGGCCAAGTTGAGTTGAATTGTACCTTTCGCCTCCTGTAGCTGCCAAGATCTTTTTCCTTTCTTTCTATGCGCAGAGATACTCTTTAAGAGTCGATTCTAGCGCGATATAAATCCATAAATAATCAAACAAATAAAACTGGACGATGTTCATTACATAACAAATGACTTTATGAAAACATTAATTTCTTCTTCTGTATGGACAATTTTAGCACAACCCTGTCTGTGGGATGGCAGGGACAATTGAGACGCTTATGCTTCAGATGTGGACAGAATGGGCCTGGGGCACTATATGGTAAAAACCAGACCCTGCTTCACCAAAAAGGATGGTCCCTGTGACCAATGTTAGATCTCAGACCCCCAAACGAGTACATTCCTCTCAGAACACGTTTACATGATTTTTTTTCAAGAGGTCATCCTGTTATTACAACAAGGCGACTTAAGTGCTGCACTCGACCTCAAGGATGCCTAGTTTCATATTTCTATTCACCCCGCACATCGCCAATATCTCAGGGTTGTAGTAAACGGGCAGAATTACCAGTTCAAATTGCTTCCTTTTGGAGTCTCTACCAAACCCAGGGTCTTCACCAAATGTCTTCTGGTGGTAGCTGCTCACCTGCATAGACCCAAAATAACTATCTTTCCATACCTGGACGGCTGGCTCTTCAAAAGTGCAACTTGTCAAACATGTTTCCAACACACTCAGGTCACCATAAACTAACCCTGGGCAATGAGCTCCGCTCCGCTAGCGGAAGTTGCGGAGATTTGGTAACTACGCATTTCATTAAAAACACGGAATTCATGCAAGTTTTTCCACTCCGCTACGCAATGGAGTTACCTACTGTACCCACAACCCTTTGGTAAGTCAACGTTACCTTTACATGCTAAAAAGCATATAACCAATTCACATAAAGTGAACTTTGAAAAACATCAGGCGATGAGAGAGGTGATGATTTTGGGGTCACCCCTTACCTAGGAGGAGGGCAAGCAGATGCCTTGAACACAACTAGCATATCATGCTGAACGATTTGGTGGTGGTCCCATCCTCCTAGGACCACCCCAAGCAAAGTTATGGGAAAAAATACAATGCCAACCAAAGGCCTAGCAAAGCATTATGGGGCGAGATTCTAGAGTTTAGTGAATATTATAGTATTAGCTCTCAGCTGAGCCCGAGAGCCTGCCCCTTGAGGAATGTTTTGATAGTGGATACTATAATATTCACTGCACTCTAGAATATCATCCCATAATGCTTTGCAGGGCCTTTGATTGCGATTGTATTTTTGCCCATACCTGTGCTTGGGGTGGTCCTAGGAGGATGGGACCACCAGCGAATCATTTCAGCATGATGTGCTCTTTGTGTTCAGGGCATCTGCTTGGTCCTCTCCCTAGGTTAGGAAGGACCCCAAAATCATCATGTCTCTCACTGCTTGCTATTTTTCATTTTCACTTTTGTGAGAGGACTATCTGCATTGTAGCATGTAAAGATAGAATTGTTTATTGTTTAACCAAAGGCACTGCTTGCTATATTTTCATTTTCATTTTTGTGAGATGGCTATATGTATTTTAGCCTGCAAAGTTACATTTTTTTTTTTTACTAAAGGTATGTGAGATTTCTGTTTAAAACTTTTATTAATACACAACGGAGTTCATGCAAAAACTCTGGAATAAGGTACTGCACCCACATTCCATTGATAAAACAGTTTTACCTTTACATGCTACAAAGCATGTAACCAATTCACAAAAGTGAACTTTGAAAAATATGTCAGTGAGAGAGGTGATGATTTTTGGGTCCCCCCTAACTAGGCCTGGGCCAAAATTCCGTTCCGTTCGCGGAAATTGCGATAATTTGGCATTTCGCGTTCCGCGGAAAGCACGAAAATGTCAAAATTTCCGCAGTCCGCAGCTTAGCGATAATTTGTTTCTTGCTGGTGCTGTAAAATAATATATTCTCGCGTGCGCGCGATCGCCTTACCTGAATCCCCGCGTTTGCTGACAAGTTTTCCCGATCCGGTCGCGTTCTCCACGAGATGTTGGATTGTTGGTAGCCATTTGCGCTGTCTCGCGACAGTTCGCGCCCGCAGTAACGTCATGCGTCGCGCGATCACGTCTTTCTTCTCGCGATCATGCACCGCGAGACAAGTGAAAACAAGATGGCCACGCCCGCGAGCAACCGCATAGGTAAGTTGCGAGCCGCGACCACGCAGAAAATACCGCGAACGGGCAGGAAAAAAGAGATTTTTAACATTTTCGCGATAATTTGCGAAAGTGAATTTCGCAAATTCCGCCCACCCCTACCCCTAAACTAGGGGGAGGACCAAGCAGGTGCCTTGAACACAAAGAGCATATCATGCTCAATGATTGTGCTGGGCCCATCCTCCTAGGACCAACCCAAGCAATGTTATTGGCAAAAATACAATGCCAACCAAAGGCCCAGCAAAGCATTATGGGGTGAGATTCTAGAGTTTAGTGAATATTATAGTATTAGCTCTCAGCTGAGATCGAGAGCCTGCCCCTTAAGGAATGTTTTGATATTGGATACTATAATGTTCACTGCACTCTAGAATATTGTCCCATAATGCTTTGCAGGGCCTTTGGTTGGGATTGTATTTCTTGCCCATAACTGTGCTTGGGGTGGTCCTAGGAGGATGGGACCACCACCAGTCGTTCAGCATGATGTGCTCTTTGTGTTCAAGGCATTTGCTTGGTTCCCTCCCTAGGTTAGTGAGGACATCAAAATCATCAGGTCTCTCACTGCTTGCTGTATTTTCATTTTCACTTTTGTGAGATGATTATATGCATTTTAGCATGTAATAATAGAGTTACATGTCGTTTTACCAAGGGTATGTGATGTTTCTGTTTTATTAATTGTGGTGAGACGGAATGGAGTTGCGGAGTGGAATTCACAGAGTTTTTGATCAATTTTGCAGAATTCCGTGTAATGGTACTCCGCCAAATACGCCCACCCTTACCGTAAACCTACTTCACAAACTAGGCTTCACAATCAACACCTTCAGATCCAACCTTATCAAGGAGCAATTCTCAATTCGGAACTAGAAATAGCATACCCAAATACTGCCAGGATACAATCATTCCAGGCACTGGTGGAAGCTTCCGGAGAAGGCACCACGACATCACAAGAGGACACCAAATGAAGGTCCGTCGACACCCACTAAAAACAAAAAGAGAAGAATGACAATGTTTTTAGGGAGAATTCCGGCCCCAACCACTAGATGGTGGAATAATGCACAGCATGTGAATCCAGAACATTCTTCAAGCTGCAAAACTATACCAACAGTTAAGAAACTGTTATGCGCCTCCTCAGTATGATGGCTTCATGTATCTCCATAGCACCTCATTTCAGACTAAACATGTGTCTGTTGCAGGAATGCTTAGCGCACCAATGGACTCAAGCGGAGGGTCAATGGAAAGATGTAGTGTTGATTGACTGTCAAGCTTGCCACTCTGCAATGGTGGAACACCAGCAAACTCTTAAAATGGCGGCCTTTCCTAGACCCATTTGGCAGAGGACCATAACAACCAGTGCCAGCCTTACAGGATGGAGATCTAAATGCCCAGGGCCAGTGGACACCAAATCAGTGATGTATCCACATAGATCACTTAGAGCTAGTAGCTGTTCACCTAGCGCTAAAAGCCTTTCTTTCTCACCTGATTGGCAAGGTGGCCTTCGTCAATACCGACAACATGACAGCCATATTCTATCTCCAAAAGCAAGGGAGCACCAAATCCCCTCAGTTCTCTCATTTATTAGCCCAGACAATTTGGAGGTTGGCCCTCCGACATAACATTCACCTGTTAGCCGAGTACCTACCGGGAGTGGACAACAACTTGGCAGATTTCAGCAGGAGGTGCTAACAAGTCCATGAGTGGGAAACCCACTCACAAGTCCTCCAATACTTCTAGGATTGATAACTGCCACAAATGAACCTCTTCCCCACAGCAGAAAACGCCAGATGCCCAAACTTTGCCTCCAGGTTTCCACGCCCACAGTCCAGGGGCAACTCACTGTGGATGAGTTGGTCAGGGATGTTTGCTTATGCTTTTCAACCTCTCCCATTGCTTCTGTTTGTGGTTTGCAAACATCGGCATACATCTCTCCCTCATCCTGGTGGCTCCCGTATGGGCACGACAGCCATGATTCACCACACTCCTTAAACTATCAGTAGTTCCCCACAAAATACTCCCCAACAGGCTGTACTGTTTCATGCAGAATCATAGCGAAATCAGATACCCGAACAACAGAGTCCTCAAACTTGCTATCTGGCTCCTGAAATCCTAGAGATTGGTTGCCTCAGTCTCCCACAAGAATATATGGGCATTCTCAAAGAGGCGCGCAGGATTACTACTCGTGCCTGTTACGCTAATAAATAAAAAAGATTTGTTTACTAATGTCACTCCAAACACATTGATCCTTTTACAGCCAAGGAACAAGACATTGTCTGCTATTTATTTCACTTGCACACCTCTGGTTTAACCTTTACATCCATAAGGCTGCACCTAGTAGTGGTAGCTGCATACTTACGAAATAGCCAGCATACTTCCCTATTTAGAATCCCAGTCATTAAAGCCTTTAAGGAAGTTCTTAAGAGTCATTCCTCTTCGGGTGCCATCAGCTCCGACATGCAATCTTTGAAGATAAACAACTTGCACACATCCCTGCCCAACACCAGCAGACAGGATTATGCACAAGCATGTGAATTAATTATCTGATAGAGACATCTAGCGGCAGATTACTTAATTTAGTATTTCCCCCAGGTGCCAGTCTGGATCCTGAGATTTTTCAGCGGTACCTCTGTGCGCAGGAGGACGGTGTTGTATGGCTCCGTGGAGCCATACAAGTCCCCTCCGGTGCGCGGATGTCCGTTTTCTTCTTTTCCGTACTAAAACGCACATCCAGGAGAAGCAGTTCCTCAGGCCTCTTTGTGTTGTTTGGCCTTCTCGATGCCTTTCGTGTCCGGAACAGTGTGCCGAAGCCTTCGGGCTTTAAAACGTGCGATATCTGTACGCGGCATATGTTGGCGACGGATCCACATACCATTTGTATGTGGTGCTTAGGGGAGTACTGCTACTCCGAGGAGTGCAACGCTTGTAAGAGGCTGAAGCCCAAGTCATTACGAGAACGTCGAATGAAGTTGCTATCGGATTGGCTGTCCCGTTCGGAGTCCAAGCGGTGCCGATCTTCATCCCCTTCTGAGGCTTCTGCTCGGGGCAGGTTACGAAGCCGTTCCCGTGGGCGTTGCTCGTCAAAACCAGGTAAATCCGATCAGAAGGGATTGAAGTTACAGGGGCCTTCGGCCTCACGCAGCCGTGATGCTGATGCCAGTTCCTCCCGGTCCTTACTGGAGGCATTTGCACAGGAGTCGACCCCCAGTTTTCCCCCATATCCTGGTGAGGTGGCAACCCAAATGGAAATATATTTCCAAGCTTTACAAGCCTTTTTTGGGTCATCACCTCTCCCTGGTGTGCCTCTGGGCCCCACAGAGGTGGAAGGGACTCTGATTGGAAGTTTGAAGGCGGGTTCTCCCTATTCGCTGATCGAGGACCCTGGCTCTGTACCTAGAGTCGTTACGACAACGGGAAACTGCCGGATGCGGCTTCCTGTTATGTCGGTAGAGCCCGCAGAGGGGGACTTGTCACCACCTCGACGCTGTACGACACCGAAGACACATTGGTGGTAGACGTCGATACGTTGCTGTCTCGACGCCATTCGGCGGAGACACCCTTGGTGGTGGACGTCAATACGACACCGGAGACACCGTTTATTGCCACTGAGGCTTTTGTGCCATCTCCTCTACAAAATGAGGATGAGTCCACTGTGGTTGCCATTTCCCAAGTGTTGCAGGAAGTGTCTGCAGATACTGGTGGGGTTGAGCATTTGGGTGCTCTTGGCCAGCCTCAGGCAGGAGGTTCTTTGGCTTTTGGGGGGGATGTTAGTCTTCAACCGTCCCCTACCTGCAATTTACTCTCACCTCCTAGAATAGCGACAGAGGCTAGTGCGGCATTTGCTGGGGTCATTAATAGGTTTGCTGAAATTCTAAAGTTGCAGCCTCCTGTGGTGACTCTGCCCTCTGACCCCTTGTTGGATCTGCTCCATCAAGGAGGCACTGGGGTTGAGCCTTTGCTTCTTTTCAGAGAGTCGCTATACGACCACCTTCTGGGAACATGGGCAATGCCAACGTCAGGAGTCCCTGTTCAGTGTGCCTTTCCACACAGTCATCAACCTGTTCCAGATGACCCTGTTTGTCTTTTTCAACACCCTAATGCTAGTGGGCTCGTTGTGCAGGCAGCTTCAGCTTCGCTGAATTTTAGAAGCTACTCCATTTCTTCCAGCAAGCAGGGAGTCTCGGTGGCTGGAGATGTGTGGCCGAAATTTGTTGGTGTCCACTAGTTCGGCCCTAAGATCTTTAAACACATCCTGTGTGTTTGGAAGGGCTTCTGCCAACTGACTACTTCCTTCTCTTCCTGAAGGACTTGGAGCTGAACTCTTTCAGTTGATGCAGGATAGTCATGAAATGGCCAAATTCACTATCAGGTCAGCGATGGACACAACAGATTATGTATGTAGAGCTATGGCTAGATCAGTAGCTCCGAGGAGGCATGCTTGGTTGCTTGATTCCAGGTTTCTAGAGAATATTCGGGAGAGTCTAAAGGACTCATTTTATTAGATAGCCATGCTGATTCCGCCGTCCAGCGCCTCATGGCTGGCAGTTTGTGGTTGAACCTCATCAGGTCTTGTTTAATTTATTCTATAGTGTCCTCGGCCATGGTCTCTTTGTTATGGCCTTCATTGAATTAGTAGTGTTGGAGTGTAAACACTACTTTTGACTTATAATGAGAGTGTTAGTCTCCGGGTTTGAGTCTTTAATTCCCAGATGCTTTTTGCAGCTTGGTAGCTGGTTTACTTTTATTTTCAGTTATCTCTGATAAAGAGCTAGTCTCAAGAGATTATACCCCTTTTATGGGTATGTGAACTACTGTATGTGGAGTAGTGGGCTGCTATTGTATAGCTCTTAAGGAGTACTACCTTCGTAGTGTATTTCTCTCCTATAGGATCTCTCAGTTCTACAGTTGTGTCCTCCTCAGACTTTTCGTTATGTTCTTCTAAGGACTATTGTAGTGAGCTAAGAGCTCTAGTTTCTTCTAGTGATTTCACGCATCTACAGTTTTTAGAACGAGTGGTTTTGGTGCAATATATTTTCGCTTCTTTAGTGTACTAAGTGTTTATTTTTAGTGCATCAGAAGTTTAAAGAAGTTAAGCAAGTTGTAACGTTGCTCTAATCAGAGTTTACATTTTTTATTCGTTGGAGCCTACGGACATACCACCCTGACTGCTCCCGATCTCGTCCAATCTCGGAAGCTAAGAAGAGTCTGGCCTGGTTAGTACTTGGATGGGAGACCGTCTGGAAATACCAGATGTTATGTTATGTTAGTGGAACTTTTATAGCGCGCAGCTACCCTAGGGTGTCCCGGCGCTTGCTGTAGTTCTCCCAACACCCAAAGCATAGAGAATCAAAAAAGCCATGTTTTAAGCGCTTTCCTAAAGGATAGAAGATCCTTCGAATTTCTCAAATTAAAAGGAAGCTCATTCCATGCCCTAGCCGCCCCTGCGACAAAACTTCTACCGCCCCATCTGGCTTTCCTTATGATGGGGAGAACAATCAGTTTTGCTCCTAAGGAACGCAGAGATCTTGCCGGTACATACCAGCGAAATTGTTGTCTCAGATGTAGAGAACCTGTATTGTGCAGAGCGCGAAAAACTAAGCAAAGGGATTTGAAAAGAATTCGCTTTTTTACCGGCAGCCAGTGAAGTTTTCTTATTGCGCTGGAAATCGGGGTAAACCTCGAAGTTCCCGTAAGCAACCTGGCTGCTGGGTTCTGGAGCATTCGGAGTTTACGTAAGTTGCCCTCCTGCATGTTCAGATAGAGACCATTACAGTAGTCAAGACGTGACATAATCAAGGCTGTTACCACTGTAAATTTGCAATCTGATGGCAAAAGCGGAAGCACCTTCCTCAGGCTCCTGAGTATGTAAGAGGTGGTGGAGACTACCGCATTCACTTGAGCTTGCATGGAAAGGCACTCATCCAGCACTACGCCCTAATTTTTAACTTTTTTTGAAGGGACTGGAAGAGTGCCCATAGTCTCAGGCCACCAACTAGGAGTCCAGATATTGACATTATTGCCAAATAGCATCACCTCTGTCTTACTTGCGTTAAGCTTTAAACAATTCTGTGCTGTGATATTTGCTTGTGAGTTGTTGCTTAGGGTAAACAACAGTGTCTAGTATAGACATGTTTATTATCCTCAAATACAGGCAATACCTATCCATGTTACTTGTTGTAATGCGGTAAATTGGCGGCCAAAGGGTTGCGATTGGTCCAAATTGTCCCAAAGTTATCACAGGTTTGGTGCATTGATCCATCCAGTTTTGCAAACAATTTTTTGGATGCTCTTGATATATGTAGTTCTGTCTGATCTACATTCCCTATCTTCTGGAGGGGATGTACGTATGTCTTTCAGCATTTCTCACGTAGGGAGGATCTATGACTGATTTTTCTTGTTTTCAATTATACCTATTGACAGACAGCAAATTCTTATGCCATATCACCTACAGTGTTGTGGTGGTGGCGTAATTCTCCTCCTCCCCCCCCCCCCCCCCTTTTCTTGCGACGGTGTAATTTTTTACCACATCTCTCATTTCAGAGACGGTATATAAGATGATATACAGATATAAATATTAATATGTGATGCTTTGTTTATTATTTTGTCTTGTATCACCGGTGTCGTATGGGCCTGTTTACAGGGCTGTACTTGTATTTTGAACTGCACTTTGTGAGTCCTTTGTTCTACATCATCCATGTATTTCACATTTTTACACATTTAAAAAAAGACAATATTTCTTGCTTGCTCTGGTATTTTGAGCTTATTGGGCCTCAAAATGACGTTCCATGTCTCGGACTTTGTTACTGAAAGTGGGCAAGTTTTATAGCCCTGCGTTTAGCAGTATTTATTGGCCAGTAGAATTCTGGGGCCAATAGGAGTATCTAGTGACACATTTTCGTATGTGTTTGAGGCATGTGTGCTGTTGATGCACATGCTTTGCTTGCTCCTGCCATTTGGTGTTGGGACAGGGGATTTGCAGGTTGTTTTTCTTCAAGGAATATAGATATATATATTGATGGAGAGATAGATATCTTTGTCTATATATGCATTTGACTGATTGTGGATGCTACAAATTGTCCACGCTAAATTAGTCATGACAAGGGGGTTTTGTTCATCTTTCTTTCTGGGGATGGGTTCTGCAAGTCCTATTAGGAATCAAGCAGAACAGCTCTATATATGATTCTTTATTGTCAGAAACAATATAGATTTTATGACTTCTTCATGCATTTGCCCCCTTTTGGTCATCTAGTCTTCTTTACCCTTTTTTTAATGGTAAAGGGTTGTCTTTTGACAGTACATTCTTTATGTTGCTTTTCTTTATAATGCTCTATGACAGAGGTCCTAGTTTCTCTTAAGCTCTTGTTTTACTATTCCCACCTACACTTGGTCAGTCATTAGTTGACGGGCTAGTTCTCTTTGAGAACATTTGTGGGATTAGTTTGCAGACCCTCACCCACTGGGGTATAGCTATGGTATTTAATTCTAAGTTAAGGAATCTGTGGCTGGATATTTCTATACAATGGAAAAGTTACTTACCTTTGGTAACGCTATATCTGGTAGAGACGCAGTCTAGCCGCAGATTCCTTAATACCCCACCTATCCTCGCCGCTCTGCGAAGAGCTTTTAAGGTAGGGATTATACCCTTTCAGGTTGGCATCGCACAGTGCCATTGAGCCATTCTGAAAATATCAGTGGCACTTTCATGCACAATGACAGACTAAGAAACGTTCAAGGGTTGCAGACTTGCAGGTTTGCTATACCCAATAAATGGTCCTTCTGATGGAACAAGTAACCCTGCTGAACTTAGAGACAAATTTAACTATATGTTTTCAAGGTAAAGCCTAAGAAATTAGCAGAAAATTGCATTTCTAGAGTCTGTAAGCTTTCAACACTTTTGATGCATGTAGCGATATGGGCACATGATTTACTGATGAATGTCATTTAATTACGGTCTTAATATAGAAATGAATAATGTAGCAGTTTTTGTAAACACTACATTGTCCCTAATATTAATCTGTTGTGTTTTCCTTCTCATGCCTTTTGACATAGCCTGTGTTTTAAATATAATTTAGCATAACAGTTGTGCACTTGCTCTGCTTCTTTGTAGGTTATAACTGCAGGAGCTCAGTTGCGCCCTAGTGTGACTGTGATAAGGGCCCCAGTTCAGCCATCCCCATTGGGAAAGACAATCATCAGAACTCCTTTAATGATGCAACAGAATATTCTTCCTGCTGGTATGTTCATTTCAGATAATATTTTCAGTCTGTTTTTTGTCATTTTTCATAGCCTTGGCAATTACTGTTGTATTTTGCTTACATGTTCCTAGTAGAATATTTGGGAAACAATCCTCTTCGAATTGATCATATATGTAAAACTGGGACATAGCATCGACATAGGCTTGGTGCAGAGTAAAGAGACTTGACAAGACAATAGGAACAGGCTTTCCTATTGCAGCGAGCACTCGGTTACCAACTGCTGGAAAATGGAATACATAGCATGGGACGACACCTTGTGGCCCCCGCCCTCAGAAACCCACCTACCCCGACAGACTATGTACGCAACCTCTGCATCATACTGAATTAATCCCTCACTATGAATCGCCAGATCAACGCAGTCTCCTCCGCATGCTTCCACACCCTCCGCATACTACAGAAAATATTCAAATGGGTACCCTCCAACTCCAGAAAATGGTTACTCACTCCCTCATCACCACCAAACTGGACTACAGCAACGCCCTGTATGCTGGAATCAACATAAACTCCTTTGCAAACTCCAGACCGTCCAGAACACCACAGCCAGACTAATCCTCGATATCCCACGGCAAAACAACATCACCCAACACCTCTGCGACCTCCCCTGGCTCCCCATCGAAAGAAGAATAACTTTCAAGCTGCTCAGTCCCGCCTACAAGGCCCTCCACAACTTTGGACCACAATACCTCAACTACTGCCTCTCCTTCCATGCCCCCAAGAGAAACCTCAGCTCAGCCGACCACTCCTTAGCCACCGTCCCACGCTTCTACAGGAACAGAGCGGGTGGAAGGTCCTTCTCCTACCTCGCATCCAAGACCTGGAACAATCTTCCCTTTCACCTCCGACGTAGCCCGACACTGGACCAATTCAGGTAAGATGTCAAGACCTGGCTCTTCAAATGACCCTACTGAGCTGCACACTAACACCCTCCCCAACACACACCTCGTCCTCCCTCCAGCGCCTTGAGACCCTAATGGGTGAGTAGTGCGCTGTATAAACCACTTAATGATTAATTGATAGTTTAAAGGTAGCTTTGACTCTAACCTGGCTGTCCAGCCACCCACTCACACCTTGTCTTGAACACTCTTATAAATGTCTCCTACTAGGCAGCATTCTCCTTGCCTCACACCTCCCCTCCCTATAATCTATACTTTTACTGTAGTTATTGCTGGTAGTATTTGAGAGTTTTAGCTTGTTTCTTCACAGACTTGAGCTTTGTACATATGTTAGCTGACAGACAAAAACATGCCTACATCTGGATCATTCTGACTGAAGTATGTATTTGGAGGAGATAACAATAATGTTCCCTATTCTGTTAGGCTGACATGATCATCTTAATTAGTTGATAAAATCTTTTTCTGCACTGATGCAGTCATTCAATAGATTAGATTAGATCACATCCAGGCATGGAGGCTGGACCAGTGGCAGAAAAGGCAGCAGTCCGTTGGTTCCTTTTAATATTTTTTGACATGCAGCTAATAACTATGCACAGAAAGTTGATTCAGATCAAATTTGAAAGCACATAAGGACCACAAACCTTTAAAAACTGTTCATTGTCCTGCCTACGAAAGTAGTGAAGATGTTATTGTCTTACAATTTTCTCTGGAATTAAAAGTGAGGTTTCCTCAATAAACACCTTTAACCACCGCTACAGTCCTTTCTATTCAATTTCTGATGACTGCTGTACAGCTCCCGCCATACACTGTTAAGCCCCTGACATCCAAGTACCAGGCTTCAACTCCTGTTTCTACAGAAAACTTCCAGTCCCACCATTGTGCCTGTCCTGAACCTTATTGGTAGTTTACCCAGCAGATGCTCAGATTGTGGGATACTTCCAAGGATCTGTTCATTAGGCCTTTTCATTTCAAGAGACTGTATTTCAAGCACCTGGACATTGATCTGTATGCTGGTACTAGAGGCTTTGAAAACCTGCATGTATTGGGCAATACCATTAGTGGCTTGATAGGTATTGTGAAGTTGAAGGTCGGACACCCCCACTGATTAACAAGCATTGAGATAGCCAATAGGTCTCGCCTTTGGGACCTTATTAGTGTTTAGCCATGCAACAGTTGATGTTGTTGCAGCAAGGATATTGTGCTGGATAACTAAACACTTATAAGGTCCCAAAGGCGAGACCTATTGGCTATGCCAGTGCTTGTAATAAATGTTTTCTTATTTTCTTTTTCATGGACACGGAGGTAATATTTAGTTCTGTGAAATAGAAGTGCAACAGTGGCTTCATTTTTTCTTGAATGTTCAGTTTAACAATCTAGCAATCTAGTTTTTCAAAATCATAGACCTGCATTGCAGCATTCAGGTGCAGAGAAAATCCCTTTAAGTAGTGAAGTTAAAGGTAATAATGCATCTTGATAGGCTTAAATTAAAGGTAGAGAGTAAACAGGCATTTGCAAAGCCAATAGGTCTTGCGTAGGCGAGAGATTTGGCAATGTGTTTTTGCAATGTTGTACACCAGTGTAGCAGCTATTCAGCAAAGCTAAATGTTAGTGGCATCGGGTGAAGTGCGGTGGAGTGGGGTAGATTGGGGTAGAGTGGAGTGGGGTAGATTGGGATAGAGTGGAGTGGGGTAGATTAGGATAGAGTGGAGGAGCATAGAGTAGACAGGCATAGAGTGGAGTGGCATGTCATAGAGAGCAGTGACATTTGGTGGCGTGTCATAGAATTGAATGGAATGGAGTGGTGTGGTGTAGTGTGGAGTGGCATGGCATAGAGTGGAGGGGCATAGAATGGCATGTGTTCTATAGTGGAGTGATGTGGACTGTTGTAGTGTGGAATATGCTTGGTGCCGTACTGCACTGCAATTAGTCAACACATTTTCAATTGAAATGACCATTCCATTTGCACAAACGTACAGTTATTTATTGCATTCAATATATATTGTAATGATTTCAACTAATTGAACAATAAAGTTTCTTTGACGTAGTTTTACTGCGCACAAACAATAATTTGTAGAATTGTCATCACCCAGTGTATTGATGTGCTTTGATCGTATTCAAATATGTTTCCACCACAGTTCAGAATTAAACACACAAAAAACTACATTTTTGCTTTCCTAATTGTGATATAATCTGAAATATGAGCACAGTTCATTTCTGTTGTGTGCTGGAAAAAAGCCTTTAGTTTCCCAGCAAGATTGTTACTTTAATTCCCTCAGTAGACAGAGCCTGACGTTTGACCTCTGTCTTTGAATGCACAGCAAATGTGACAAGATAAGCACACGATGTAAAGGCCTGTTTACAGAAAAAGAGCACTCAGAAGGATACAGCTGTAAACAAGCAGTGCTCCACTGGACGAATTCAAGATGGATAGTATAAAACAAATAAAGCTAGCAAATCAAAAGCAAGCAAATGTGGGTTGCAAACCACAAAGCCAATGGTTAGCAGTGGGAGAAATGCATTCCCAGGGAAACTTTTAGAATGCCCACAAGAAGCCGTTAGCTAACCAAACTTAGGCTTCGACCTAAAAGAGCCTATACCTATAATCAATCAATTAAATTGGATTTGTAAAGCGCTGCTTGTTACCCGAGAGGTTTTCAGACTCTGACTGAAGGTGTATAAGAAACTGGGATGCTCCAGTTCTCAGAGTGCATTGTTTTGGCAGTTGCTTCCCAGAGACAGGTTTTTTCCGGCTTGTGAGAGAAGGATCTCCGAACACTTCTGAGGTTTCCTGCCTCAAAATCTTTTTTCTGGTGGATACATCTAATTTCTGATTCCTCACCTTGTGAATACCCACAGGTGCTGCTACACATCGGAGCTGTCCCAGGTGTGACATTGTTACCCCTACATAGTCGCCAACTCCGCACACTGACGTCAGTTCCTTTCTTCTCATGCTTTCCAGCATCGGTCTGGAGCTTACTCTCAATAATTCCATCAGGCTTGACAGACAATAACTTCAATTTTTCTAATATTCAAGGATCATATCTTCCCCCAAAAACAACAGGGTATAAACCTAGTAAGGATCCTCTTAAACAAATATCAGTGACCGACCTCATTGAGGTCTGTCTCTGGTGTTGAGGCTTATCGCAAGACTTGGCATTGTGTGACAAATGCCCTCGGATTAAACTAAAGGCCATGTGGGATTGTGAGACCAAACACTCTCACAGAACATGGGAAAAAGCTTGAAAGACCCGGTTCCTCACTAAGTCAAGGATGCCTACACGAACATGGGTCCCCCTTGTCCTGCCATGAGGAGGCTCCAGGGTATTGTCAAGTCGTGGACTTGGTCTCTGACATTGAACCAATGCCGTGCCTAATAATGATGCAGCCAGAGTTCTCTGGTCCATTTGGCGACACTGCAGCAAATGCAGACCTTTAGAGAGGCCATGCTGTGGTTGTTCAGTGCCCTACTAGATCCCTCTGGAATGCCTTAGGATCCGCAGGGACCTCCAGTCCGTCCATCTCCAGCAGGTCTGTCCCAGATGCCGACTGTCCCCCTTTATCCCATTTTGGGCTCAAACCCAACTCCATGGCCATTGCCAAGCCCAATACCCCTTATGGCGCCACGATTTACACCACAGCCCAAGCATCAACGCTGGCACTGAAATCGAAAGAAGGGGAGCTCCCTTTGGGAGGGTGGGGATTGACATTGTTGGTACCCTTGACTCACAGACAACCTCTGGGAGCAGGTTTATCTTGGTATCGACCATGCCAACAGATACCCAGAAGTTCTCCAGTATTTAGGGTGTCTTTCATAGATTCACATGCCTGAATCATTCCCTGTCGTCGGAATGGGAGTCCCAAGGTACATAAAGAAATGATTATGAATATAATAACCAAAAAACCTTGGTAACACAAAACCAGGAAGTAAAGTAGCCCTAAGCTACAAGAAAAAACTTCCACACTTATGACTATCATAGTCATTATGTACAGTCCAAACTGCAGCCAGTCAGGTGACAGCACCCACCAGAATGTTCTCCTCAGAGGCTCAGGCTCTCAGATTTTCTACCGCACGTCGTGTGAAGGGAGTCTCCCTGAGCCCTGCTCAGTACTTCAGTTTTTTCTGGATTTTTGCTTCTCTTCAAAATGTCATCTTCCAAGAGATCTCTCTTTAGGCCTTGTGAATCTTGTGGGAAGCTCCGGCTATTTTCAGAAGACCCCCACAAGAAGTGCTTTTACTGCCTTTATCCGGATCATGAGGTGAGAGATTGTAAGATCTGCAGGACCTTCCCCTCAGAAAACCCTCAGAGATAGAGAAGCGCGCCTACTTCTGTGGCTACAGAAGATCAAGGAAAAGGATAACCCCTTATCTGAGGTGGGAAGTGTGGCCTCTGGTTCATCTATGTCCTCTAGAAAGAGGATGGCTGAGGAAGATGTATCATCTCCGGGCTATGGTGTTGAGAAAAGTTCAGCCTGCTAAGGGCTCTGGCTTGCCTTCTACTTCCTCTTCAAAAAAGGTTTCGCCACCTTCAAAGTCTAAGCCTGTTACGCCTGTAAAGTCTGGAAAGTCTCTGGCATCAAAAAGACTTTCTGAGAAAGATTTACCTCAGCAAAAAGCTCCGTTGTCGACGGCTCCTTCGTCGAAGATTATCATCGTCGACGCTACTCCTACGTCGACGGTTACCTTCTCGTCGTCGAGACTCAAGATGTTCATGGCTTCTTCTCCATCGACGCTGGTTTCTGTTGCTGTTCGACCCATCTCGTCGACAAAGGAGATTTCATTTCTCGTAAGCGCTCCGTCGACGGCAAAGGTTAAGAAGATCTCGTCGACCAATCCCGCGTCGACCACCACTTTGTCGACGAAAACTTCCTTGTCGACGAAGACTGACACGTCGTCGACGGCTGCCTCGTCGGCGAAGAATGCCTCGTTGTCGACGACCTCCTCGTCGACGAAGATTGCCTCGTCGACGAAAACAGCTGCCTCGTCTACAATCACTTTCCTGACGCCAGCTCCATCGACGACGATCTCGTCGACGGCACACTCGTCGACGCCTCTTTTGTTTTCTTGCACAGACTTGCAAGTTTGGTCTGCAACATCGGCTACTGCCTCTTCCGCCCTGCCTACAACGGCGGCTTCTTTGCTATAACATCGTGGCTCCTCATTGGAAGCTATTTCCCCATTGAAGTTGCCTGAGCAATTGCTGGATTCTGAGGAGGAAAAAGAAGAAGAATCTGGAGAGGATGACCGATTCCGCACGGCTAGGAGTCCGTCGGAATTGTTTATAAAGTATCAAGACGACGACCAGGATGAAGAACCTTTTCCTGAGCCTGAAGCTCCAGCTCCTGTCACGGTTCCCACAGAGCAAATGCCTTTGGCCTTGCTTAATAATTTACAATATATGTTGCAAGACTATTATCGTCGTTTTCCTCCTTCTGAATCGGCGGAGTCTATTCCATCAACGCCCATGCCAATTGTTCCTTCTATCTTCTTTAGGATCTCCTAGACCACCTTCTCCAGTACCATCTCATCATTCCCATGATGCTAATCCCACGGACGATGACAGGGAAGAGGGAGAAGTGGATGATCAGTCTGTTCTTTCGGAGTGGGACGAATACCAAATTCAAACTCCATCACCGTCAGCTCCAGCTCCCGTTCACTCTCCTCCTATAGACATCAGTGGTTTTCATCTCCTTATGGAGAGGGCGACAAAAAGGTTTCTCATACCTATGGAGACAAAGAAAGATGATTGCTTTCTTTATGATTTTAAAGATCAACCATGAAGGCAGATAAGGACAACTACAATTACCATCATAGATTTCATCTGGAAGGAAGGGTTGAAGATCATGGCAGCACCGAATTCTCTTCCTGCAGTCTTGCCTCGGTTAGACAAAAAATATAAGGCACCAAGTAATTCACCTGCATGCCTCATCGGTCAGCCAAAAGCTGACTCTGTCATCGCCCCAGCGGCGCAGAGACGGGCCAGGAACCCCTCTTCGCCTATAACAGCTCTGCCAGCAGACGGCTGGATTCGATTGGAAAGAAGGTTTTCACTATCGCTGCGACGACTGTCCGTGCTGCAAATTCCCTAGCCATATTAGGGAGATATGATAGGCAGATGTGGTCAGACATCTCCCCCTACATTAACATGCTGCCAGAACCATCCGAGGCCTTGAAGATTTTACAGGAAGGAGAGTGTACCTCTGCGGAAATCATTGACGCAGCCGTGGATGTTGCATCCACAGGATTCAGACAGTTAGCGGGTGCAGCAGTACTGAGGAGACTAGTTTGGCTGAAATCTACATCTTTTCGCCAAGAGGTCCAAACCAAAATTATTGACATGCCGTTTGATGGGGAGTCGCTATTCGGCCAACATGTCAATGAGGCCCTTCAGGCTATTAAAAAAGACACAGTGACGGCGAGATCTCTTGGTAGCCTTCAATTTCGGAAGTCGTCCTTTCATAGTGCTAAAGGACGTGGATCCTTTTCCAATAGGGGAGGTTACAATCAAAGATCATATCAAACCTATCAAGGTAATCAAAGATTTCAACCCTGCAGGCAGCAGTCATACGGACAGCGAGGTAACTCCTACTTGCTATCAAGAAGGAAGCCCTCCTATCGTGGACGGGATTCAAATAAAAAACAATGAGATCCGCCACCTGCCACCATTTCTGCTATTTCCCCAGTCAAAAGTTGAAGGAAAAATATCCCACTGCTACTCGAACTTGTCCGCAATTACAACAGACAAGTGGGTTCTGGATATAGTGACCAGAGGCCATGCTCTGGAGTTCATAAAGATTCCCCCAAATTGTCCTCCCAAAGGACCACCTACTGCTCATCTCAAGGAGCTTTTTTCCCAAATAAATCTGATGATTCGAAAAGGAGCAATCGAAAAGGTTCCTCCTTTACAAAGAGGAACAGGATTTTATTTGAGATTTTCCATGATACTAAAAAAGTCGGGAGAATGGCGCCCCATTCTCGACCTTCGCGCCCTCAACAAATATCTGAAAAAGTTATCTTTCCGAATGTTAACACTTCAAGAAATCCTCCAATTGCTTTCAGCGGGGGATCACATGGCCACCCTCGACCTCCAAGACGCTTATTTTCATGTACCAATCCTACCCAGACACAGAAATTTTTTCGGTTCAGAGTGGCTGGCAGAGACTTTCAATTCAGAGTCCTTTCGTTTGGTCTATGATCAGCACCCCGTGTATTTACAAAGGTCCTAGCACCGGTGACCGCACACCTTCGTGTGCAAGGAATTCAAATTTTCCCATACTTGGACGACTGCCTTATCAAGGCGAATTCTTTTCAAACCACAAACGAACATGTTCAGAAGTGTCTGTTACTGTTCCAATTGCTGGGTCTCTCCATAAATTTTGAAAAATCTCATCTGACTCCATCACAGAGAAAGACCTTTCTGGGAGCCACACTGGACACTCGGCTGACTCAGGCCTTCGTCTCAAAAGAAAGACAACTCAAGATCTGCAAACTAGCTCGCTTATTGCTATCAAAAGAGTGCATTTCAGTCCGTTTGTACAAGTCTTTCCTAGGGATGATTTCTTCCTGCATCCCTCTGATACCCAACTGCCGTTACAGAATGAGACTATTGCAAGAAGAACTCAACCTTCAATGGTTACAGATTTCGGGGTCTTTCGACAACATCGTTCGCATCACTCCTCGGATGCGTGGAGCCTTTCTTTGGTGGAGTCAAATAAAGAACGTAAGGGAAGGATGTGCATTCCTGGTCGAACTACCGGATTTCACTATAACCACAGATGCTTCCCTCGAGGGATGGGGGCGCACCTTCAAGGGATGACGGTCAACGGCAAATGGAACTTCCAGCAAAAGAAGTGGCATATCTACCTTCTGGAGTTGTGAGCCATTTTCTTGGCTCTGAAGTCATTTTGAACCATCATTCGGGGAGCCGCAGTACTAATTTGAACGGACAATACTACAAGTATGCATTACTTGAACTAGCAGGGAGGGACGAAGTCAGCCCTACTATCTCAACAAGCTCAAGAGATTTGGGACTGGGCGATTTGTCACAAGATCAGCCTTTCAGCCATTCATGTTCCAGGAGTTGCCAATGTTCTAGCGGATTCCCTCAGCAGGTCAACAATATCCAATCATGAGTGGGAGCTACATCAACCAACCTTAAACAGAGTCTTTCGAGAGTGGGGGAACCCCGATCTAGACCTGTTTGTGACCAGCCAGAACCGCAAATGCCCATCCTTTGCAAATTGGGTTCCCCATAACGACTCATGCGGGAATGCGTTTTGGATGAACTGGTCGCAGATATATGCCTACGCCTTTCCTCCGATTCCGTTGGTTCCACGAGTTCTCCATAAGATCAAGAAACAACCTTGACGCATGATATTCATTGCTCCCAGATGGCCTCGCCAATACTGGTTCACCGAACTTCTCCTCCTCTCGGAGTGCGATCCCATTCAGTTTCAACCAATACCGAACCTTCTGTCCATCCAGAACGGACAAATCTGTCACCCGGACCCAGCATCTTTGAGATTAGCGGCATGGCTCCTCAACACCTTGAATTCGCACAACTAAATATTCCTGAGGACTGTCCGGAAGTTTTAGCTAATGCTCGAGCACCTGCTACTATTAAAACATACAAGCTAAAATGGGAGAGATTTTGCATGTGGTGTCAATCTGTCAATATACACCCGATTCATGCAAAACCAGAACAAATTTTACCGTTCTTTCTTCATTTGGCGATATCGGGCCTCTCCCATTCTACTTTGAAAGTGTTCTTGGCGGCGATTTCGAGATTTCAGCAGGATGGATCTAATTCTCTTCATTCAATATTCAGCAATTCTACAAGGGATTGCTTCGGATGTTTCCCCCTATTCGACGTCCACCTCCATCCTGGCATCTTAATGTAGTGCTTACACAATTTATGCGGCACCCCTTCGAACCTATTCATAAAGTGGACTTAAAGTTCCTTTCTTGGAAAGTTTCTTTGCTATTGGCTCTGACATCAACAATAAGAGTCAGTGACCTTCAAGTGTTAACTATTAATCCACCTTTTCTTCAATTTACCTCAAAATCAGTAGTGCTACACACTAATCCCAGCTTCATGCCAAAAGTTCCTGCGGACTTCCACCTTAATGAACCAATAATTTTAAAGACTTTCTTCCCAAATCCGCTGACCGCTTCGGAAAGGGCCTTGCATTCCCTTGACATCAGAAGATGTCTCAAGTTTTATTTACAACGGACAGCAACAATACGTAAATCAGACCAACTGTTTGTGGCCTATGGTAGATTACGTCAAGAACATTCTGTCTCCAAACCAACCATAGCTCGTTGGATTTCTGCTGCAATTTGTTTATGCCATGAACAGGCGGGAAGACCTTTGCAGGCAACCCCGAAAGCGCACTCTACGAGAGCAATTTCTTCATCTACCGCTCTCTTTGCTGGTGCGCCTCTTCATCAGATCTGCAGAGCGGTAGCCTGGTCCAACAGACACACTTTTACCAAGCACTACTGTTTGGAGGCCTCAAGCAATGCAGATGCATCAGTGGGACAAGCTGTTCTCCGCAATCTTTTCAAAAAAGGTGAGCCTCTGTTCTCCCTCCTCCACTATGCTCTTTTCAATAAGACGCTTATTCCATACTGTTTCTATGTCTTGAAATTGTTCTGCATATGTTGAACACAGATGTATTTATGTATGATTATAACATTTTGGTAATGTGTATGTACTATGGTACAAAGGGGCGTCTTATGAGCATTATGCTCTGTACTGCTATCTACTCTGATTCAGGCATGTGAATCTATAAAAGACACCCTAAATACTGGAGAAGAACAATAGTTACTTACCTGTAATCTGTGGTTCTCCAGTATTGGTGTCTTTCATAGATTCACATGCAACCCGCCCACCTCCCCTCAGAGGCTATTTAGGCTGTTATACTTTGGTTCACTCCTGTGCGAGAAAATCTGAGAGCCTGAGCCTCTGAGGAGAACATTCTGGTGGGTGCTGTCGCCTGATTGGCTGCAGTTTGGACTGTACATAATGACTATGATAGTCATAAGTGTGGAAGTTTTTTTCTTGTAGCTTAGGGCTACTGTACTTTCTGGTTTTATGTTACCAAGGTTTTTTCGTTATTATACGCATAATTATTGCTTTTTCATGTACCGTGGGACTCCGACGACGGGGAATGATTCAGGCATGTGAATCTATGAAAGACACCAATACTGGAGAGCCACAGATTACAGGTAAGTAACTATTGTTCCTCTTCCCCATAGTACAGCCACTGCTTCAGCCCTTCTTGGAATGTTCACCAGGGTTGGTTTCCCTAAGGAGGTCAAATCTGATGGGGGGGGGGGGGGGTGTACTAACTTTGTCAGCCTATCTAAAAGTGATGTGAGAGGAGTGTGGTGCGACTTAAAAGTTCACCACCCACTACCATTCCCAAGAAAATGGCCTTGTAGAAAGATTCAACAAGACCATAAAAGGCATGATGAGTTTGCCTGAAAAACTCATTAGGTGAGGGGGTATTCTTCTCCCATGTCTGTTTGCCTACAGGGAGGTTCCCCAAAAAGGAGTAGACTTCAGTCCCTTTGATCTACTCTTTGGACACCTTGTGAGGGGTCCCTTAAGTTTGGTAAGAGAGGGTTGGGAGATACCCCTCAAAGAGCCCAAGCCAGACATTATGGTCTATGTACTGGGCTTTCCCTTTAAAATGGCTTAATACATGAAAAGGGCAAACAAAAATGTTAAGGCCAGCCAGGAGCCTGTAAAACACTAGTATGACTAGAAGTCCTCAATGTTGGAGCCAGGACAGTGGTGTGGGTCTTGAGGCCTGTAGCACCCAGAGTACTTAAGGACAAGGGGACCGGGCCTTATCCTATCCTGGAGTAAAAGGGGAAACTCACCTATGTGGGAGACTTAGGATCTCCAAGGAGTCCCCACAAGGTCATCCATGTCAACATGGCCAAGTTACACCATGACAGGGCAGACATCACTATGCTCATGGTGACAAATTTGGGTGAGGGGGAAGGAAGTGGAGAGTTAGCCTCTCCCTGACCTACTGTCATCAAATGCCCAAGATGATGCAGTAGAAGTAGTTCTCTCCTCCACCCTTACAGACTAGCAACAAAGAAACTGCTCTCAGTTACTGAAGCAGTTTGCTGGACTGATCTTGTTGACCTCTGATCTGATAACTTGATGTACACATGATGTGGACACAGGTGACAGCTTGCCTGTCAAGAGTAAGATTTACATATTGTCAGACCAGGTCAAAGCTAGCATTAAGGTTGAAGTTGCCAAGATGCTAGAGTTGGGGGGTGATGGAGCCCTCTAGTAGTACTTAGGCCAAGGCAGTGATACTGATGCCCAAACCCTATGGTAAAGGAGGGAAACCTGACATGAGGTTCTACGTGGACTACAGAGGCCTAAATGCAGTCACCAAGAGCTGATGAGCTCATTCATAAGATGAGAGCTTCAAAATATCTGAGTACCTTTAAACCAACTTCAGGTTATTGGCAGATAGCCCTTACATTAGGAGCCAAGGAGAGGTCTTCTTTTTCTACTCCTGAACGCTACTTTTTCAAGTTAAAGTGATGCACTTTGGGTTGATAAATGGACCTTCCAGAGGTCTGTTAACAGAGTACTTTAAGGGTTGGAAAGTTCCAGTGCATCATATGTGGATGCTATTGCTGTATTCAGTTCCACCTGGAAGGATCACCTTGTCCACCTCAAAGAAGTGCTTCAGGGTCTTCAAAATGTAGGCCTGTCACGGCAAGTAAGTGCCGTATATGGCAATGCTCTGTTGTGTACTTGGGCCATCAAGTTGGTGGAGGCCATGTACTGCGTCTCTAACTCAATATCGAAAAAATTCTGACCTGAATGCTCCTAAGATCCAGACCCAAGTCAGAACATTTCTTGGCCTGACTGGGTACTATTGAAGGTTTGTCAAAGGTTGTGATACCATAGTGTCACCACTAACAGAACTCCCCTCTAAGAAGCAACCCAGAAAAAATATCTGGACTAACCAGTATCAAGTTTTCTTTTGGGACATTGTCATGAAATCTTTGTCCTGAGCACCTGTCCTGAAGGCACCTGATTTTAGCAAGGAGTTCATTGTGGACTTATGCTTCTGAACATAGGGATGGGGCAGTGTCACGTGTGAATAATTTGGGCCAGGATCATCCATTTACCTTCATCAGTAGGTGAGGATCATCCATTTACCTTCATCAGTAGGTGATTCCTCCCCCGAGAGCAGAGTTGGAGTGCTATTGAGAGGGAATCCCTTGCTTTGGTCTGGTCCCTGAAGAGGTTGAGACCCTACCTGTTGGAGACCCACTTCAGAGTTCAAACCGACCACAGGCCTCTGAGTTGGCTGATGCAGATGAGAGGAGAGAACCCCAAACTGTTGAGGTGGTCTATTTCCCTACAGTGAGTTACCAGAGGAATACAGACCTTGGACTGACCATGCCAATGCAGATGGCCTTCCCAGGTTCTTCACTTAGATGATAACTACTGGATAAGGGTTAGTTGCTTATCTTTCGTCTGGAGGGGCCATGTAAGGGAATGCCTCTTTTTGTATGGTCTTCCCCCAAAGTTTTGGACTGATCCTGCCGGTTTTCTGACTTTGAGAGTGTACTGGGGCCTGATAACCAGACCTTATTGCATTGCCCTGACCCCTAGTATGTGGTACCAGGGGCACCTAGTGCCTGTAAGTTAAAGTGTCCCCCGGGGACTGCAGCCCCTCTTGTGCCACCCTGAGCTGGACAAGGTAAAATGTGACTCCCAGCTTGCCTTTCAGACTGTTAGAGCAGTCAAAAACTGCTAACTCAACTTTGTCATTTCAAGCAATGGCAAGGCCCCAGATTCCCTTTCTTATATATATGTAAGCCACCTGCAGCATGGATATCGAGTCCTAAGGCAGGGTACAGCATATTAAAAATTACAACATGTGTTTGACATGTTTTGACAGTAAAAACCAACAACTGTCGATTTTACTGTGAGAGACTGGTGGCCCTGTTAGCGAGTACAGCGATACACGCTGGCAACTCGGCAGTTCTAACTTCTGAATGGGATTATGTAAGAAAGTGCCCTCTTTCTGCATGGTTGCCCCCACTTTTTGCTGATCTACTTTGAGTGTGCCCAGAGCCTATGTTCTTTCCCTAAAACTGCATTGAAGACCAAACCCAATTGGCGCACTCTGACCACAGGTCAATCCCTGGTAAATGGTACCACAGGTACCCAGGGCACTGCGACCAGGGAAGGCCTCTAAGGGCTGCAGCACTTATTGTGCCAACCTTAGAGACCCTGTACCTTTACACTCACACACTGCCTTTGCAGGCTGCGTATTTTGGTGCAGAACAAAGTGAAGAGTCGACATGGCACACGTCCCTGTGTGCCATGCCTATAACCCACTGCCCTATCATAGATCAGTTACCCCTCTAGCTGGGTGCACTATACCAGTGGTGAGGGTACAGGTGCATGAGCCCTGTACCCCTACAGTGTCAAAGTCAATTCTTAGACATTGTAAGTGCAGTGCTGCCATTAAGAGTATATGGTGCTGGGAGTTTGTCATTACAAACTCCACAGTACCATAATGGCTGCACTGAAAACTGAGAAGTTTGGTATCAAACTTTTCAGCACATTAAACCCACACTGATGTTAGTGTGGGATTTAATGCAAAATGCACACAGAGGGCATCTTAGAGATGGCCCCTGAAAAACGACCTAACACTAGTGTCCAGGCTGAGTGGCTGCTTTCACCATGTTTCTGGACCCCTGGGTCGAGAGCATGCTGCCCTCAGGGGCATGAAACAATGCACATCCTGGGACGAGGTGTTAAGCCTCCTCCCCCAGGATGGGCAGGGTTCACAAAGGGGCTAGCTTCAAAAGCATGCCGCCTTTGTGAGCTTCCCCAGACCTTTTGCTGATCCATGCAACTGGTCACTACCAGTTCTGATCCCCACTTTGGGCGGGAGAACCGGTGGGAAAACCAAGTGAGAAAGGGAGGTGTACCCACCTTTGCCAACCCCACCCCTCAGGTGGGGGAGGCGAGGTGAAGCACAACTCTCAGTTCCCACCATCTTGCAGATGGGGGGACCCACCCAACCAGAGTGTGGCATATGCCCCTCTCACACTGTAGGGTGGTATAATAGGGGGTGTACCCACCCCAGAGAAGGGACACATGACCCTACCTGTAACGCTCCTAATTCTAGTATTTAGGGACACCCCTAAACCTTGCCTCCTCAGACAAGAAACCACAAGAAGAAATGAAGGACCGAACAGCCGTGCCGAAGCTAAGAGGAGGACGCCCACTGACTTGGCCCCAGGCCTACCGGCCTGTCCCCACCTCAAACCTGCAGAAGCGAAACTCCGGTGTGTCCTGCAGCCAGCAACCTCAAGATCCCTGAGGACCCGCCCAGCCTTCCAAAGAAAAGACTTTATCTCCGTGAACACAGGATTTGTTCACCCACAGACTCCAGCGCGGCAAAATATACGAGTCTGCAGCACTCTGCACCCATCGCCCACAGCCCGAGTTCGAGTGGCACAACACCTCGAGGAGGTCTCCCTGGCGATCCTGACCCGAGATCCGGTAATCCCTGACCTGCCTCAAGCCTCCAGCCTACGCCTGCAGCCTCAATCAGAAGGTCCCCCAACGTGACCAGGAGCTGGTTAGAAGATCCGACCCTAAAAGACACGGCCGAGGGTGGCCCAACCTTCGCCTCCTTCTGGGCCGCAGCCGGCAGAGGGCTTCGGGCTCATCCCGTTCCCCCACGTAGGTGGTTGCCTCCGCGGATGTCGGGCCGCTCCGAAGTCAGTGCGGCTCCAGCTCTACTCCGGTCTCCGGTGCGGGGTGACTTGGAGGTCCCTTGCCTGTCGACGCCAGATGGCGCCGGTGTCCTGCCTCAAGCGGCGGACTCCACGGCTCCGCAGACGGGTCGTACAGCGGATTCGTCTTTGGACGCTGCTCCTTCTCCGGAGGCAGGCTGCATTTTGGTGTCGTCCTCCCCGGAGACTGGTCGCCGTGTGGTGTATTTTTCACCAGCGTCGATGGGTGACTCCCTGCCCTTTCTGTGGCAGGGGTATCCGTCGGAGGAGTGGCAGGTCCCTCATTCTTTGGCACCTCCTGACTTCCAGATCTGGCCCTTGCCCGCCCCGCTTGGCCTCGGGGACGGCCGCCTTAGTTTGCAGCCGTCACCCACAGAGGAGTTGCTTTCTCCACCGCGGGGCCCTACGGATGCGGGTGCGGCCTTCACTCACGCGTTGACCGCGGTTGTGATCATCCTACGCATGTGCGACCCGGTGGCTCACTCTCCGGCGGACCATCTGTTGGAGGTCCTCTACCAGGGCTCTGGTGGGAGGGAAATCTTGCTTCCCTTTGAAGGTGAGCTCCTTTCTGCCTTGACAGGGGCTTGGAGGCGACCTGTCTCCGGGGACCCGGTGCCTCCGCATCGGCACCTTCCGACGCCACGTGACCCAGCGTGCCTGTCCGTTCATCCCTCTCTGTGGACTGCTTTTCCCTCCCTACCACCCCTGTTGGCTCCGCCATCCAGAGAGGCCCGCTGGCTGGACACTTGGGGATGCAACATTTTCGCCTCGACCAGCGCGGCCCTGCTAGCCCTTAACACCTTGTGTGTGCTGGCTAGGGCCTCCTCCTGTTTGTGGGACTCGGCTGAGTCTCTGGGGTCTGCAGCGTCCCAGGAGTCTGCTGAGGTGGATTTGCAGCACCATGCGTTGGATGGCCGGGAGCTTGCGGTGTTTATTCTCCGCTCCGCTCTAGACGTCTGAGGTGCCTGGCCATGGCTTCCTCAGTCACTCTCCGTCGCCATGCTTGGTTTCGGGACGGCGTCTTCCCCGAAAATATTCGGGGGAGGCTCATTGATCTCCATTTGATGGCAGTCTGTTGTTTCATGCCCCGGCCGACTCTGCCATCCAGAGGCTCTTGGCAGGGCTCAGTCCTCCTCCGTCCCCTCCTCAGTGACTTCTGAGTTAGGGTATGCCTTTAGGTCTTCTTAGGCCGGCTCTTATGGTTCTGGAGTATGTTTTTCTGGCCGATTACTTCCTTCCTTGGGACTTTGGCATTGTTGGCTGCTGGACGGCCCCTTGTTGCTGTTGTTGTGTGTGAGTTCTGCAGGAGTTGTTGCGCAGACTTGGCCCTGAGATTGGGCCTTCTGCTTTGCTTGGGCTGCTGTCAAGCCTGTTGCGGGGATGTTTTTTTCCCCTGCGGAAGTTCTTCCAAAGAGGGTTCCCCTATATTGGGCCTTCACGTGCCCTATGTGGGGCTATGGTAGCTGTCATATGGCTTATGCTCTGCTGGAGGGTTCTGGTCGCCTTCGGATACCTGTTCTCCTTGGTGTTTTCCGTAGGTTCCTTTGCTCCCTGAGGTCGTGTGCGCGGCCACTCGTGGTGGTGGTTCGGGCCTCTCTTTCTCTCCCTGCTTCCGTTCTGCGGTCTAGGTTGTTCCTTACAAGGCGTTGCCTGCTTGGTCTTCCTGGGGCCTCGAGCTGTTCTTCTTGCTTCTGGCCTTGACTGCCGGCATTGTTCTGGCTAACAGGCTGCTCTCCATCTGGAGTGGGCTCGCCTTCTTCTCCCTAGTTTCCTTGGCCTCTCAGCCCTTGGTTCCTCTGCTGTGGATGTGCGAGCCTCTTTAGCCTTCTTTCCCTCCTACGTCCCCTTGGGGTCGGTGGGGTTCTGCTTGTGGGGGTTCCCTTGGCCTGGCAGGGGTGAGGTTCTACCTAGTCCACAGATCTGGTCCCCTGTGGGGCCCTCTGCTCTGCATTGGCTGGTGGGGTCCTTTCGCAGGTCCTCCTTCCCCGGGGGTATTGCTAGGGTATCTATTCTACGTGAAGGAATCTGCGGCTAGTAGTCTGTATCAGATGTACGAGTTACTTACTTTCGGTAACGATGTATCTGGTAGAGACGATTCTAGCCGCAGATTCCTTCACGGCCCACCCTTCCTCCCCTATTCTGCGAGGACCCTTGGGTTGGTCTTTGGTACTCGCCTCCCGGTGGGGGCTGTGTCTCCTGTGAGTGCCTTCCTTGTTCTTAACAGGTGACTCCGGCTGGGGGCGGTTCCTTCCTCCCTTGATTGTTTGGAGGCTAGGGTTTCAGTGCGCTGGTGCCCTTCTGCTCGGCTACTCCCGGTTTGGGGGGGGGGGAGGGGGTTGCTTCTATCCTTGTCCTCCCTCCCCTTCCTCCCTTCCATGGCTGTCCTCTGATTTGAGGGTCCTCTGGCCATGTCTTGCCCTTGTGGGTGGTTGCCCTCTAGGTTGGGGTGACTTGGTTGTTTGTTATCCCTGTCCGTCTTGGGACTGGTCGCCTTCCTTGTTCAGGATGAGGTGGGGTGGGCTTCCTCCGTGTGCCATGACTTATGCCTGTTCTTCCCTTCGGGGCACAGGGATAGGAGGTTGTCTATGTGCGGGCAGGGTGGCTGCGCATGTTTCTGCTTTTTCTTCTTTCCCTTCCTTTGGGGTCTGTAAATGTAAATGTGTATGTACTTGTATAGCGCACTGCCACCCCCAACAGGGGGTCTCCTGGCGCTTTTTACTCATACCACTGGGGAACCCTTCCTGGCCTTTCCCTGTGAAATGTCCACTCCTGGGCACCCCCATGGTGAATGAAGCCAGGCATCCCAAAGCTGCTGGGGCCGTGTGGTGTTGGTACTACCCTGGTGGTGGTGTTAGTCACCGCTTCTTTCCAACTTTTCTGCTCTTCCCACACTGTTCCCATGCTCCCACAGTTTATCTGGTGATTCCGCGTTGTGGTGCGGAAAAGTTCTCTGAAGAAAACTGACGTAGGCGCGCCGGAGCGGGTCTTATGTGACCTCGCTGACGTCACGTAGGCAGACGACGCCTGGGCGGAGTTGCGTGATTTCGCCCCGCCCCCGGTGCACAGGGATGCTGTGGCAAAAGTTTCCGGATCCAGTCTCACACCTAGGGATAATTCTACGTGAAGGAATCTGCGGCTAGAATAGTCTCTACCAGATACATCGTTACCGAAGGTAAGTAACTCGAACATCTGTAAAGTAATCTACTTGACATTTTATTGAAACGCTAATGCAAAGTATATGTACAATATTTCAAAGCATTGCATTACCAGTAGTTCTACTGTAATCAAACCAAACTATATATACAACTTCAATTCAAACTGTATTATAACTGCAATTCCAAACTGTATCATTACTGCAAAGTATAAATCACTTACCTGTGCCAGGCTTGCTTGGTTCTAGGAAATAAAATAACTAAAAGAATATTTTTTATACAAAACCAATTGGTCTGAAGTTCAGTCTTTGAGTGTGTATAATCATTTGCTGATTGAGTGTGTACAACAAATGCTTAACACTACCCTCTGATAAAGCCTTACTGCTCGCCCACACTACCACAAATAGAGAGTAAGTTGCTATCTACTTTTACCTCTGCCTACTTTTGGGGTTCCACTGGACTCTGTTCACACTATACCTCACTTTGATATAGTATATACAGAGCCAGCTTCCTACAGATTACCAAAGCTGGTAATTCAGGGTATGAAACAACTCGATACATTATGCCCAACTGCATGTCCAAGTCGAAATTAGTGTAACTTGTTGCCACATTCAACTTTTAGGAAGTTGCTATTTTGTTGCCTAAGTTTCCCAATGGCCATTTTCAGATGCTGGCCATGAGACAGCCGTTTTGCCCGCCTGGGGAGGCGTGGAAACCGCTCTCAGGGCAGGTGTCAATAGAGACATGCTGCTGTAGAAGATGTTGCCTCCCCCTGCTACATGGGGTGTTAACCCATAAGGGTTGATTCAAAGGGGCAGCAGCCTTTGAAGGGCAAATGGTGAAAACACTTGAGAGGGGGCTGCTCTTTTGTTGGAGTAAACAGGTTGGCATTCGGGGACAGATAGGGGGGTATCTTTGGCCAAACAGGTTTTTTCATGGGTGTGTAGCCACAAGGTGTCCACATCTATAGGGTCTGCTAACAAGCTCCACATACCAAGAGAGCTGTTCAGCCACATTCCACAGCTTTTCATCAGGCGGGAGGGATCCACTCAACCCAGTGGCTTGTGACCATGACCTCCCCTAGTGGCACTTTTCTGGGTATAAATGGAGCACCCCTGGCATCCAGAACTCCGATCGCGCTTGGACTGGAGAAGAGGACTCAAGGAGGACTGCCCTGCTGACCCTGGAACCGCCAAAGAAGCTGCTCCGAAGTTGGATTGCATCTGCTGCTCCTTGGGCTAGCGAAGGAAAGGACTGTGCGGGGCTGGGCACTGGTCATGTAGAAAGTGTCCACCAAGCCCAGCCAGAAGGCGATACTCCAGGAGTCAGTTAGCTCTCTTCCTTTTTGCAGCACAGGGCCACAAACGGTGAAGAAGCCTGCCTGGGCGAGATGGTAGCCCAGATCACCTGATCTTAGCCTCTCGTCGCATTGCAGCTGGGAGACTGAGACCTGACACTCAAAAGTTGCACCGGAGTCTATTAGACCCGGTAGAGACATTGGAGTGCAGTTTGGTCGCCCAGAAGGAGAATGATCGCAAAAAGAAGAAAACAGCTGATTTCATTTAGCCCGGTGATCAGTAGTCCAGTGGCGACTGGACTTTTGCTGACCAAAGAGGCCTTCAAGGGACTTCAGCCCCTGTGCCTAAAGTCGCCTCACCAGGACCCTGGATGGAGGAGTGGCCCTAGGAAGACTCCCCGCACATAGCATCTTCAGCAACCTTGAGCATCTTCAGCATCTTGTTCCCTAGCATCAGGAGCACTCCATAGAAGTCAATGGCAAAAGACCACTGCTGCTGGAACTAAAGACTGCTTTTCATGTTGGTGTAACTGTTTCTTCTGACCTTGCTGGTCCCTTTTACTGGATCCTCGCTGGAGTTTGTCACCCAAAATACTTTCAAGTATCCGCATTCCAGTTTGACTGAAGTTTCCTTGAAATGTTTGTGTCAAATTCGTTGAACTTACCAATGCTTGTTTGCAGTTCAGTGAAAAGTCTTGATTTGTTGTTTCTGGTGAAATCTTTGTCTTCTGAACTCTCCGGTGGATCTTTTTGGTGTCCATAAATTCATAAAAATATAAGCTTTTTTTTATAAATTGGTACCTGATTTCTTGAGTGTCATGTTTCCTTCTTTCTTAAATTATTTTTGGTGCTGTTTAAATGCTTTATACGTGATCCTTTGTTGAATCCTGACTGTCCAGGCTATCCAAGTTTGAGCAAAGTTTTGGCAAACTAAGCCTAACTGGTACTAAGAAGGGTTGGTAGCATATGAAACACCCTACCCCATTTCATCACACTCATCTCTTGCAACTTCCCCTCAGGGGTCACTGGAGTACTATTCAAATAAAGGTAGCCTTAGTCCCTAATACTCAGCAGAAGATTTGGGTGCCACACCCTATGGACGATCCTTGGGAGTACTATGACATGGGGCCCCAGGGAGACCCGGAACCAGACCCTGGCCACGCCCCTGTTAGAGCTTCCCCCACCGGGTAACACCACCGCATACCACGTCATCCAACGTGCAGCCACCTATCACAAGGTGGACATGTACATCACCCCAGAAGATGACTTCCTGGTGGAGACACACTCCAGAACTGAGCGTCTCTTCCAGTTTCCCTCTATGATAAAGTGAGTATGGTAAAATCGGCCCCCAGGTTTTTTTAGGGAGCCTGTAAAATCCTGGATGGTAACACCCAGGATTGAGAAAAAATGTAAGTCTGCACCATCTGATCCCCTCTGTGTCAGAGGTCCCGTCCATCCAGACTCCCTGGTCATTTCCACCGCTGTGAAGACACTGCTCTCCCCTCTTGAAAAGGATGATGCAGGTGGCAAGAGGGTAGCGATCGGTGCTGCCACCGTTGGTGCATCGCCAATTCTGTATGCCTCCTATCTCGCAGCAACAGGGTCCAATGGGAATATATGGAGGCCTTACTCCATCATCTCCCTGACTGATACTGAAAGAAAGGAGAAGAGATTGTGGAGGAAGGAAAAGCAATTATCCAACGCAAACTATTGTGTGCGCGTTTGATTCTGCTGACACACCTGCTGTAGGGAGGAACACCTCTGCGATTCTCCGCTTTCACTCATGGCTGCGTGTCTCCGGCTTCATGCCTGAGGTACATCATCATCTCATCAACCTGCCCTGCGATGGAGAACATGTGTTCAGTTGATGAGATGTTAGAAAAGGTAAAGGATGACACTGATACGGCTAAGACTATGAGTGCCCTTCAGGTTTCTTCAACCAGTGATTCCTTTAGGAGACAGCAGAGAAGGCCAGGTCCAAAGCCACTTCCCCTGAGGAAGGGAGGGTTTATACGCGGGGCACCATCGGGGTTAACAAATCCAGGGTTTGCGTTCTCCATCCAAAGGAGCTTCTTCCTCCAAACATTGATTTTCACCGCACCACTCCCCTGATCACATTACACCTGTTGGGAGAAAGCTCCAGGGAGTTCTTCCCTGTTGAGAGATCTGCACACACCGGTGGGGCTTTCTATACATCATTGAGTACGATTACTGTCTCGACCTCATTACAACCCCACCAAACCTCCCACCCCGCACATATAATCTCAGACCAGAACACCTTACCGTACTATAAGAGGTCCAGGTGCTCCTTCTCAAAGGGGCTATAGAGCCAGTGCTCCTCCAACACCGGAGCAAAGGTATCTACTCAATGTACTTGCTCATCCCCAATCAGGACGGTTCTCTGAGGCCAATCTTCAATCTCAAGCCTCTCAACAGATGCATGCTCTCTGAACATTTCTACATTGCTACCCTACAGGATGTCATCCCTCTGCTACAGCCAGGGCCAGCTTTAACACTGGTGGCACCCTGTGCAACAATGTTTATTGGCGCCCCCAATGACCACCTCTGCCACGGATTCCCTCACTAGCACCCGTCTAACAGTGCCCCTCAAGTCTCCATAACCACTGTCTCTCAGAATAATTTAGTTTTATAACACCACTCATACCAGTGTTAGGTGGCAGAGCACTTTACATCCCGCACACATTGCACAGAGACAATCATATGTGTGTAAATCAGTGTATGGGAAATGTTACATCAGACAGGACTTCAAGGTGTAATGTAGGAGTGACGTCATCGATACTGGTAGGCAATATAGTTTGAGTCCTTATTCTGGAAAAGCACAAATTCAGAATTTAAAACATATCATTGTTAGGGGTTCTCTTTAATAAGTCAAAGGTTGGTCGCACTCTGCTCGTCACACCAGCAAGTTGCCCCAAGGAACTGTGGTCAATGTAGGGGCGACGGCGAGTACGCCTATGCCACGGTGTATGTAGAAAAGTATGTGTCGCATTAGCCATCCCTGGACACGTGTTTCGAGGTAGTTGCCTCTCGTCAGCAGGGAGCAGGTCAGTGTAAAGGGGTGCCGCGTGGACTGCCAAAATGTAATTAAAACAGGTAAAGTACCTCTCATGGCGCGCAGGTGCAGGTCCAAGGCTCGTCAGCCCGTTGGCTCAAGGGAGCCGTAATAAATGAGTCAAAGGTTGGTCGCACTCTGCTCGTCACACCAGCAAGGGTTCTCTTTAATAAGAAGAATTGCTTTCTACCCATATGAACCCTTTTGGCAAGGTTGAGATAATGAAAGACTGGGCAAAAAAACATATAGCTCTAACATATACCTTGCAGTTTGCATGCAGCTCTTTGAAGACAGTTAATAGATCAATGTTCTATATTAGGATTTTGACTTCTAAACGACAAGTAACAAAAGGAACTCTTACAGAAGCTGGAACCCACTGACCTATTTAAATTATATGCACTGTGCTATCTGCATGGTACATGTTCTTAGCAGCAGGCATTTTAACCCGCTGCGCAACCTTAATATGAGTCAAAACCTCCACTAGACAAACTCTGGTCTCTTTGCAGGAAGACGATTAATCTCTGGAGTTATCTTAACATTTTAATTGATGCCTGAAAATTGCTGGAGGCAAGGCATAGCAGGTGCTTTTAAAATGTTAATATACTTGAAAAAATGACTCCCCTACCCCATGTCAGCACCCGATGCAGATGCACAATTGCACCAGCCTAGAGCCGGCCCTAGCTACAGCAAGGCGACATCTGATAGAGACTACTAGCCGCAGATTCCTTCACGTAGAATTATCCCCAGGCGTGAGACTGGATCCGGAAAAGTTTCTTGCCGAGCATCCCTGCGCGCCGGGGGGAACGGCATCAGGCGACTCCGCCCAGGCGTCGTCGCGTACGAGACGTCCGCTAGGCCACATAAGTCCCACTCCGGCGCGCCTACGTCAGTTTTTTCCTTGTCCGCGTGTAACGCGGATCCGGTTTGTGCTCTGGGCCTGTTTAGGCCTTTCCCTTACGCTCTTGCTGCGTGTGTGGGAACAGTGTGCGATTGCCTTCGGGCTTTAAGACTTGCACGTCGTGTGGCCACCTCATGTCGGCGATGGATCCTCACCCCATCTGTATGTGGTGTTTGGGGGAGCACCACGACTCCACTGATTTTGAGGCGTGCCAGCAGATGAAGCCGAAGTCCCGGCGGGAGCGCCGGATGAAACTTCTTTCGGCTCGTGTGTCCAGGTCGGTGGCGTCATCTTGCCCGGCCCCTGCGGAGTGTTCTCGGACCCGCGGATTCCCTCAACGACTTCGATCTTCTCCCAGGTCGTGGGAGCGCCGCTCCCCTATTGGTAAGTAACCTGCAGTTTGTCCCCGAGGGTTGGGTTCCGGCCTGTCGGGGGCGTGGGCCCTCCGCGGGTGGTGCAGCCCCGCGTGTCATCCCCTTATCCGCCATTTCCCGGCTTGGGGGCGACCAGAGCCCAGATGGAGACATATGCGGCGGCTTTGCAGGCCTTGCTGGCTTCTCCTCCTCCTCCTCCTCCCGGGACGTCAGCGGATCCCTTGCAGTGTGCGGGGCCCTCCGCGACGTCGCCGGCGCCGACTGGTTCGGATGCAGGCTCGGAGGATGTGGTGCTGTTGGGGTGCTGCCCTTCGGGGGTCCCTCCTTCGGACCATGTTGCCTCTGCTTCACCGCAAACTCCCGCGGGCGTCCCTGATTTGTCGCGGGAGGTTACCGGGTCTCACCCCGAGCCCCTCTCGGTCCTCAGGGCATGCGGCGGCCTTGTCCGAGGCAGAGGTGACGCCGCTGCGGTGCCGGCGGCTACTGGCCCTGGTGGCGCCACAGGGGTCGGCGGAGGGCCCATCTCGCCCTGTCATGAGTCGAGGCTGGCGGGGGACTTCTCGTCCCTCCCCGGGCCCTTCTCGTCCCTCCACGCCAGCAGCTGCCTCATAGGAGGTCAGGTCGGCGCCGTCCCTTCGCCACCCCTGCTCCTGCCCAGCTCTGGTCTCCTGCACCATGTGCTGTGTCGTAGGTCGCCCCAGCGTCTCCTCCGGCGCCGATCGACGACGGTGTCCTGCCTCAGGTTGCGGACTCTATGGCGCCAGGCCGACGTCGGGTCGTTGACTCGTCTTCGGACGCCTCCTCTTCTCCAGAGGTTCGGCGGTTGCTGGTGTCATCCTCGCCAGAGACGGGCCGACGTGTCGTGGCTTTTTCCTCGATGTCGTCAAAAGGCGGCCTCCGCCAGAGGAACCGCAGGTCCCCCACTCCTCGGTCCCTCTTCCTTCCCTCTTCCTTCCTTCCGGCCTTGGCCCTTCCTTCCACCACTTGGCTTGGAGGATGGCCGTCCTAGCTTGCAGCCGTCGCCTAACGAGGAACTGCTTTCCCCTCCGCGGGGCCCTACGGAGGCAGGTGCGACTTTCGCTTGCGCTGTTTCCACGGCTGTGGGAATTTTGTGCATGGGTGATCTAGCTACCCATTTCACCGCAGATCATCTTCTGGAGGTTCTCCATCAGGGCTCTGGTGGTAGGGAACTGTTGCTTCCCTTCGAGGGTTCACTCCACTCTTCTCTCTTGGGGACTTTGGGCCGTCCCGCCACGGGGGACCCGGTTCCCCAGCACCTTCTGCACCGCCACCATCCGGCACCGCGTGATCTGGTGTGCCTTTCTCTTCACCCTTCGGCCAAAGGCCCCCTTTTGCAGTCTGCTTTTCCTGCGTTGCCGCTGCTGTTGTCTCCCCCGTCACGGGAGGCCCGCTGGCTGGACTCCTGGGGCGCAATATGTTTGCCTCAACCAGTGCAGCTCTGTGGGCCCTTAACACACTGTGTGTTTTGGCTAGGGCCACTTCTTGCTTTTGGGACTCGGCTGAGTCCCTTATGTCCGCCGCTTCTCGGGAGGGTGCCTGTGTGGATTTGAGACACTATGTCTTGGATGGTCGGGAGCTGGCAGCATTTATCCTTCGCTCCGCTCTGGACATCTCAGAGGTGCTGGGTCATGCCATGGCTGCTTCGGTTGCCCTTTGTCGCCATGCCTGGCTTCGGGACACTGTGTTCCCGGAGAATGTTCGGGAACGCCTGGTGGACCTTCCCTTCGATGGTGCTCTTTTGTTCCATGCCCATGCTCCTCCTCCTTCCTCTTCTCCTCCTTCCTCTTCTCCTCCTCCTCCTTCCTCTTCTCCTCCTCCTCCTTCCTCTTCTCCTCCTCCTCCTTCTTCTTCTCCTCCTCCTCTTCCTCCCTCTCCTCCTCCTCCTCTTCCTCCTCTCCTTCTCCTCCTCCTCCTCCTCCTCCCCCCTCTTCTCCTCCTTCTCCTCAGTGACCTGCGTGTTGATCTGGTTTTAGAGCTGTTCTTCCGTTGGGGCGGGTCGCCTCGGTTGTCTGTTCTGGGTGCTTCATGGCCACTCAAGTCCTCCTTGCTGAGGCTGTGGTTCTGTTGGCTGCTGGCCAGCCCTTTTTTGACTGTTTTTCCCCTTTTTTTTTTTTTTTTTTTACACCATGCTGGGCCTGAGATTGGGCGTTCTGCGTTTACCCTCTGCCTGCTTGATTGGCCTCCTGCGGGTTTTTTTGCCGCAGGTCTTCTTTGTTGTCCTCTGCTGCGGAAGTTTCTTCCTAAGAGGTTCCCATGTCCTGGGATATGACATGCCCTATGTTGGGCAGGGTTGGCTGTTATATAGCCCTGGTATGTGCTGGGGGGGTTGTGGTCGCCTGCAGGCTTCTGCTCTTCGTGGCGTTATGGTATTTTGCGGATGCAACCTTCTTCGTCTTTTTGCTTTGAGTGTTCGCTCTGTGGTGTCCCTGGCGTCTGGCGGAGCTTGCCAGTGCTGCCCTCTTGTTCTTTCTGCATCGATGTGCCTTCTTGGGGCTTTAGTGGGACTGTCATCATGTCTTCTTCGCTGCTTCCAGTGGGCCTTGCACTCGGATCTACCTCTTCTCCCTGTGGGTGGGGGGGTTGGTCCCTGACTTCTGGACCCTCATGCGGGCGCAGTTTGTCCCTGCGGGGCGTTGACCAATTCTTCCTGGGTGACCTTGAGTTTTCCCCCCTTTTTCAGCTTCCGCCTGCTTCTTGCTACCGGCGCCATCCTGTCTGGGATTGCCTTTGCTCTTCCTCTTCTCTTTGGAGTCTCTAGGTTGCTCTTCTCCTTTGGTGCTCCTTTCCTTGCCCTGGCCTTGGGCGGAGGTTTTGTTGCCTCCCATGGGCATGGGGTGTTTGGCCTCTTTTCGCCTTGCCTTGTTTCCTCTGCTGAATGAGGACGGGCTATAGTCTTCTTTTCTTTTCCCTTTGCCTGGGGGACGGGGCTCCTTGTATTGTTTTCGGACTCTGCCCCCATGTGGCCCTCTGTTGTTCCCCGGTGGGTGGGGGTCTCTCGCAGACCCTCTTTCCGATTGGGTATAGCTAGGGTATCTATTCTACATGAAGGAATCTGCGGCTAGTAGTCTCTATCAGATGTACGAGTTACTTACCTTCGGTAACGATGTATCTGGTAGAGACGATTCTAGCCGCAGATTCCTTCACAGCCCGCCCTTCCTCCCCGTTCTGCGAGGGCTTGTGGTTTGGTCTTTTGCACTCGCTTCCCTGTGGGTGGCTGTGTTTTCTATGAGTCAGGCTGTGGGAGGATAGGTTTGTTGGTACTTCTGGCTCTTTGCGATCCTTGAGGTGGGGGTCTTTTGGCTCTGCCTCTGCCCTTGTTCCTGATGGGGGTTGTCACACTCTGTGATGGGGATGTCTTGGAGTTTTGTCGTTTCCTGTGTCTCCCCGACTGGTTCCCCTTCCTTGTCTTTGGTTGGGGTTGTAGTCCTGTTGCCTGTTATAGTGAAATTTTTACATATGTCACTTGTCTCCGGGGGGGGGGGGGGGGGCTCTGAACTGGCAGGGTTGCTGCTCTGTTCTTTATTCTTTCCCTGCCTTTGGGTACTGCAGTGCCAGGAACTGCTCTATATGGTGGTGTTCCTCACCATTCCTTTTTCTGCTCTTTCGCACACTGTTCCTATACTCTCACAGTTTTGTGTGCTGGCTCCGCATTGTGGCGCCGAAAAGTTCTCAGAAGAAAACTGACGTAGGCGCGCCGGGGTAGGACTTATGTGACCTCGCTGACGTCACGTACGTGGACGACGCCTGGGCTGAGTCGTGTGATGCCGTCCCCCCCGGCGCGCATGGATGCTGGGCAAGAAAGTTTTCCGGATCCAGTCTCACGCCTGGGGATAATTCTACGTGACGGAATCTGCGGCTAGAATCGTTTCTAACAGATACATCGTTACCGAAGTTAAGTAACTCGTACTTCATGTCCCCTCTAGACCTGAAATGCATATTTTCACATCGCCATCCGCTCAGCTCTTTAGTGCTACCTCCACTACATGGTAAATAGTCAGCACTTCCTATTCAAAGGGTTGCCCTTCAGGGTCACCACAGCTCTAATGACCTTCACTAAATGTCTTGCTATGGTAGCTGCCCACCTGGGGGGGGGGGGGGTGGGGGGTAACCCATGACTTCCCCTACTGAGACAACTGGATGATCTAGAGTTCCAGCAGATAAGACAGCCTCGCACACACCCAAGCTGGCATCTCCCTGCTCTACGAACTGTAGTTGTCAATCAGCACCACCAAATCCCACCTCAAGCCACTTCAGGTTCAGCTCTTCCTGGGGTTAATCTTAAATGCAACAAAGTCTACCCAAGCGATCAGTTGATGGCACCATTCCAGCTTCTACTGCTTCCATTTTAGCCACTCCGCCCTCTCACATTTCTAACTGTAATGCGCCCCTTGGGATGATGGCCTCATGAATAGTCCCTCATGCAAGACACCTTATAAGTCTGCACCAGGAGTGCTCTAGGCACAACGGTCACAGGCGGCTGATAATTGGAAAGATCTAGTGTTGATAAAGGCCATCACCAATCTCTCTCTGCAGTGGTGTAAGAGCAACATCCTATTGTGGAACATGCCCTTCGCAAACCCAGTTCTTCAGGTGACCATCACAAGGGACCCATCGCTCGCGGGGTGGGGGATGCACCTCAATGACATGACAGTCCAGGGTCTGTGGCCACCTTATCAACTGGATCTCCCCATCAGCCATCTGGAACCTTTTGCCATACACCCAGCCCTGAAAGCTTTTTTCCAAGACATTCTTGGCAGGGTATTACTGGTGCAGACCGACAACATGACTACCATGTTTTTACCTCCAAAAGCAAGGTGGCAGACATTCTCCTGTGCACTAGCACAGCAAATTTGGCACTGTGTGATCCACCCCCAAGGACATCTCAGAGGAATACCTCATAGGGGTTGGACAATGATTTTGCACACCTGCTCATCAGGGCACAGCACCAAAGCCTTGAGTTAGAACTTCAGCCACAAGTGCTACTCTCTTAATTTTGTCATAGGGTCCACCAGATAGTCACGTCTTTGCCTCATGGGAAAACAAAAAATTCCTAAAGTTTACCTCTAGGTCATGTCAAATAACTTTTATTTAGGTTAAAAGCCAATATATATACATATATATAAAAGATTCAGAATTCATATTTTGTTCTGTTCAATTAAAAAAATAAATTATGTTCAAAATTTACATTAAAGCAATCATCAGCAATACAGTACTTGAAAAGGAAAATATTGCTAATTCCAGCATCACAATTTCAGACCCATTTTGCCATGTGTAAATCCTACTGCTAATAAATATTTGCACACACTAAAAATTATGTATGGCTTTGTCATGTTTCATTACTCTAAGGGCATCTTGGTGCTCCTAAACCCTAGCTTTTACATGATGGGCAGATTCATTTCTTCCTCACCCTATTGTATGCCGGGCAAAAAAACAAAATGCGTGCAATATCTTCAGTGTGGCCTAAGTTACATAAAGTGCAAGATAATTCTCCCTGTGGTTTCCATTTTGCAGTGTAGGCGTTGATTTGGAAAGTTTCGTTCTGAAATTTCAAGTACAGAATTCTTGTCACGTGTGGTTGAATGCCAGCAAGGTTTCCGCACCACAAGTCCCAGGGCAATGATCTATGGATGAACTGGTCAGGGATCTTTGCATACGCTGTTCCTCCTCTCTCTCTTATATACCATACGTGATGAGGAAACTGTGGCAAAAATCCCTCACCCTCAAACCAAAAACAGACTATTTCTGAGGTCTGTAACAGAAATAGTAATTCCACAGCTTGTGTTATCCATTGAAAGTAAATTCCAGTAATTAACACGACAGAGGATTAATTCTTTGATAGTCTCAATCTTGTTTATTTCAGAATGTATAACAATTTGTTTATATTGATCTCAGAAGCAAATGGGGACCAATACCTCTTTCGTGACATGGTTTGTTAATCAGGGCCAATATATTGTCTAATTTCTTCATGAAATCCAATCTCCACAATATTACCACTTTGACTTAATCCAAAAAATTAAATTTTCATCAATGTAACATTTTTATTATGTTGCTGTCAGCCAGTCAGAGTGCTCGCACCCACAGGAGTCTGACTCCTGCTGGAGCGAATTGGGCCAAAGGAAAAAGAGCTCCATGAGCAAATCGGAACGCTCAATTTTTTAATTGCTGCTCCTGCGGGGTCTTGCGGGAGTCCCTCAGACCAAACCATCCAGATAAAAAAATATTTTTGTACCTTGGTTTTTCAAAAACTACTTGGATTGGATTTACACCAAATCACAACAATCAGAATCTGCTGACCAAAATCTTGCTTCTTTAACTGGTGTAATTCCGTTTATCAGTTTTTGTGGTAGTAGTACTTAAAGAAGTCTCAGGAAAATGCATGGGGCAATTTGCTATTGCGACCGCCCCTTTTTTTATTTCCTCAGACCTTGCTTGATGGATCACACCAACACTTTTCAGGAAGGAGATGAATTGAATTTGCTTTTTTTTAATGTTTTTTGAAGATTTGTCAACAGTACTAAAGTAATTAGTAAACCAAAAAATAGAAGTCTACGGAAAAGATGACCTAACTATAGCTACCCAGTGGCGACCGCCACTAGGGCGGGGGGGTGGGGTGTGTGTGTGTGTGTCTATCAAAACCCCTTTCAGGCATAGAGTGATGCATAAATTATGCAAAAAAAGAAGCAGAAAACTCTGGGTAGTTCTCAAGTTTAGGTGGAAAGCAGCTCCAGTATAGAGCACTCTCAACACCAGTGACACTCTAAACCCCCCTCCGCGCCATTGAAAAAGGCTTCGGTCGCGCCTTCGCGCCTAGGTATGCACCAAAGAACTGCTTCCCATACCTCGCTTCCGGGCCCGGTTAAGAAGCCCATCAAGCCTTCATGCAGCTCGGGCTCGAGCCAGCCTACCCTCGGTGCCGGAAAAACCTCATTGGCACCAACACCGAAAAAGAAAAAGCCCCTTTTCTCGTCCGTGCTGAGCTTGACACCGAAGCTCTCGGCACCGAAGACTGGCACCGGCTCGTCTGCACCGATAACACCCTCGGAGCCGAGCAAGAAGCCGAAAAGCCTCGACTCCCAAACCTCGAAGCCGAAAGCCACCTCGGAACCGAGGAAGTCAAAAGACACTGCTAAACCCCACGGTTCGAAACCAAGAACCAGTGCCAAATCGACGCCTAAAAAACCACGGCTCCGACACCATCGGCACCGAAGGATCTGACCCTTGCAGACTAACTATTTCGACCCTATCCTTACGAAAAAACCCTCGTAAAGGATCCAAAGACTGGGCATTTCTCGCTTAGCACCAGAAAAAGATCACTGGACAAGCCTGCACCAGCTCCACCACCAAAAAGTAGAGACTTTGCCACCTCCCCTTTGAGGATTCCTTCACCTCCTCCTCCTCCTCCTTCTCCTCCTCCTCCTCCTCCTCCTCCTCCTCCTTCTCCTCCCCCACCTCCTCCTCCTCCTCCTTCTCCACCCCCACCCCATCATTCTCCCACACCATCTCCAGATGAGGATGATGATGGTGACATTATCTACGACACAGGGGACGGGGCGGACAACCAACCAATAGGGGACCCTACTCCTACAGGCTCCCCAGACCCATGGGACGACTACAACATCTCAGACGTCCCTAACGTCCCGCAGGAGGATCTTTACCCTTTTAGACCCTCCCCCCAGAGGACACCATGGGCTTTAACCAGCTACTCCATAGGGCTGCTTCTACCATGGGGTTGATCTCCACACAGACCCCGTAGAGGAGGACTTCCTCTTAGATACATTCGACACTGCACACAGGTCCACCTCAATCCTGCCGATGCTTAAGGGGGTTATTAAGCACGCACCAGAGGTTTTTAAAGACCCAGTTAGGGCCAGGGTCATTAACCAATGCATTGAGAAAAAATATAAAGCCGCCCCAACAGACCCACCCTATAATAAAGGCCCCACACCACTAGACTCCCTGGTAGTCTCCAATGCGAGGAAACGTGCTAATTCCCAGGCATCAGGTGAGGCTCCACCACCAGATAAGGAGTCTAAACTCCTAGACGCCTCTGGCAAACGGACGGCGTCCCAGGCAGCCAACATCTGGCGTATCGCTAACACCCAAGCGCTCCTAGCCAGATATGACAGGGCACATTATGATGAGCTGGAGTCAATCATGCAACACCTCCTTGACAAATATAAACATAAGGCCTACAAATTGATTCAAGAGGGTAAAACCATTACAAACACTTCCATCCGTTGTGCCCTCGATGCAGCTGACACCACCTCCAGGGCAATAAATACCAGCACCCTTCTGCGTAGGCATGCTTGGCTACCTATCTCCGGTTTCAAACCTGAGGTTCAAAGTTCCATCCTCAACCACCCCTTTGATGAGAAACATCTTTTTGGTCCTAATGTCGATATAGCCCTGAAGAAGGACACAGACACGTCAAAATCTACGGGAGCCTTGCAGTCGCAAGCTCCCAGGCGCTCCTTTCGCTGTTCCTCCTTTAGAAGCAACACCAGAGGCTACTCCTCCGACAGCGCCTCCACTTCCTACAAAACCCCTACCCAATCCACCTTCACTAAGGGGTTATCAAAGAGGCAGTTACATAGGTAACAACAACAAAGGCAGAGGCAAAACTTACACCTCCCGCTCTGCCTCCACCCCCACCCAGTGACTTCCCTCCCACTTCCCCCAGACTATTCCACTCCAGTCGGGGGCAGACTCCACAATTTCCTTCCTGTCTGGGCTACCATCTCCTCAGACAGATGGGTACAACAAATAATCCAATCAGGCTACTGTCTAGAGCGAACATCTACCCCCAACCATTCCACCCAAACAGCGCCCAATGTCACAGGAACATTTGTCACTTCTAAAGCAGGAGGTAATCTCCCTCCTACAAAAAATGCAATAGAACTAGTTCCTGCCCACCGACAAAACAAGAGAGTTTACTCCCTATATTTTCTCATACCAAAGAAGGACGGCTCTCTCAGGCACAATCTGGACCTCAGACCCCTAAGCTAATGCATACACTCAGACCATTTTCACATGGTAACACTCCAGCAGGTGCTTCCTCTGCTCTCCCAAAACGACTTCCTAACCACCATAGACCTCAAGGACGCCTATTTCCACATTTCCGTTAACACTGCTCACAGGAAGTTTCTCAGATTCGTAGTGGACGGTCACCACTACCAATTCAAAGTACTCCCCTTCGGAGTCACCACAGCGCCACAAGTGTTTACCAAGTGCCTAGCAGTAGTGCAGCACACCTGAGAAGACAACACATCCACATCTTCCCATATCTAGATGACTGGGTTATAAAAACCAGCTCATACAACCAGTATGTACAACACACTCACGCCACTATCCAACTACTTCACGACCTGGGCTTCACAGTAAACTATGCCAAGTCCCATCTGCATCCCTCCCACGTACAACAATACCTCGGTGCCACCATAGACACCTCAAAAGCGTTAGCCTACCCCACCCCAGCCCTGCCAGGATAGCAAGCATACAAGCTCTTTGCGCCAAATTTCAACTTCAACACTCTCTTCCAGCCCGAGTGTTTATGCAACTTATAGGGATGATGGCCTCTTGCATATTCATAGTACCTCATGCAAGACTCCAGATGCGTCCTCTCCAAGAGTGCCTAGCACGCCAATGGAACCAGGCTCAAGGTCAGCTAACAGATCTGGTGTTGGGAGACGGTCGTGCCCATCGCTCTCTGCAGTGGTGGACCACCAAAAACCTTTCCAAAGGGTGACCGTTCCTATAGCCGGTTCCTCAAATAGTTATAACAGCGGACGCATCGCTCTCCGGCTGGGGAGCTCATCTACTACATCACACCATGCAAGGCAGGTGGACACCTCAACAAAAGTTACTCCACATCAACCATCTGGAGTTACTGGCCATATTTCTAGCCCTGAAAGCCTTTCAAACACACGTCTCAGGCAAGGCTGTCTTAGTTCGCACAGACAACATGACAGCAATGTACTACATCCAAAAACAGGGCGGCACACACTCTCTGCAGCTCTCTCAGCTAGCACAGACCATATGGAGGTGGGCCATACCTCAAAACATTTTTCTCCTAGCACAACATGTCCCAGGAGTCCAGAACACCATTGCAGATCTGTTGAGCCGTCAAACTCAGCAAATCGTCGAGTGGGGACTTCATCCACACATTCTTCAACCATTCTTTCAAACGTGGGGGCAACCACAAATAGACCTCTTCGCCACCCACGAAAACGCCAAATGCCCAAGCTTCGCCGCCAGATATCCACACCCATTGTCCAAAGGCAATGCAATATGGATGAACTGGTCAGGCAGATTTGCCTACGCTTCTCCGCCTCTCCCACTCATTCCCTTAGTGGTGCGCAAACTGCAGCAACATTCCCTAACTCTCATCCTAGTTGCTCCAACTTGGTTCAGACAACCGTGGTACACCACATTGCTGGAACTCTCCGTAGTTCCGCACCAAAAATTACACCTCTCTCCACGCCTCTTAACCCAGAACCATGGAGAGATCAGACACCCGGACCCAGCTCAGCTCAACCTTGCGATCTGGCTCCTGAAATCCTAGAATTTGGTTACGTTAATCTTCCCCCTGTCTGTATGAACGTCATTAAAGAAGCTAGACAACCTACCACTAGAGCTTGCTACGCAGCCAAGTGGAAACGTTTTGTGATTTATTGTCACAACAATAATGTCAATACCTTAGATGTGTCTATCCAACACATCATAGGCTACTTACTACACCTACAAAGATGCAACCTAGCCTACGCGTCTATTAAACTACACCTTGCTGCCATAGCAGCCTGTCTACAAAATAGACAGCATCTATCACTCTTTAGAGTACCTGCCATAAAAGCCTTCATGGAAGGCCTCAAAAGAATAATTCCCCCTAGAGTGCCACCCTCACCGGTGTGGAACCTAAACATCGTTCTCACAAGACTAATGGGGCCTCCATTCGAACCTCTACATAAATGCGAGCTTCAATTTTTAACATGGAAAACCGCTTTCCTTGTAGCCATTACTTCCCTCAGAAGGGTCAGTGAGATACAAGCACTCACCATTCAAGAACCTTTTCTGCAAATGCATCATAATAAGGTTGTTCTCCGCACTAATCCAAAATTCCTTCCTAAAGTCATTTCTCCCTTTCACCTCAATCCATCGGTGGAACTGCTCGTATTCTTCTCGCAGCCACAAACCATTGCAGAAAGAGCTCTACACACCCTAGACGTCAAAAGAGCTTTACTCTACTACATCGAGAGAACACAACCTTTTCGCAAGACCAAACAACTATTCGTGTCTTTCTCACCACCACACAAAGGCAACCCCATCTCCAAATCTGGGATAGCTAGGTGGATTGTTAAATGCATACAGATTTGCTACCATAAAGCAAAACAAACGCTATCTGTTCCCTCTAAAGCCCACTCTACACGTAAGCTAGGGGCTTCCATGGCATTTTTAGGGAACATCCCCTTAGATGATATCTGCAAAGCACCTACATGGTCTACACCGCACACTTTCACTAAACACTATTGTGTAGATGTGCAAACTAAGCAACAAGCTAGTGTGGGCCAGGCTGTCCTCAAAACACTGTTTCAAACAACTGCAACAGATACTGGTGGTAGTCGCTAGGAGGGGGTACTGCTTCACAATCTATGCACAGTGTGTAATCTGCAGCTCTAATACCTCGAACGGAATATGCTACTTACCAGTATGCATCTGTTCTTGGCATGTAGAGCCTCAGATCTACACACGCCCACCCGCCTCCCCGGCTACCTTTACCTGTTCCAGTTTTATCTTATTTAGGTACAGCACACATGGGCATCTTTTCTGTTTCTTACAAAGCTCCATCATTTCCCAGCTGGCGAAAAACAATCTGAGGATGGAGCCGAAGCTCATGCGCAATATGATCCAAAGGAGGAGTCACATACCTTGTGACTTACAAAGACGTTCCAAGAGAAAAACAACTGCAACATCCGGGCCCAACACCAGATGGCGATCTATGCACAGTGTGCAGATCTGTAGCTCTACATGCCAAGAACAGATGCATACTGGTATATATATATATTCACTTAAAAAACCATAGGTTTCACACATGTTATAGTTAGCTGGACATTTCACTTGTGAAAAACCATTGAAATTCCCCCGTTATAGTTAGTGCAGGCAACTATAACTCACGCGACCGCAATCCTCTGCTGATGACGTCAGATATTACATCACTGTATTTAGACACTTATTTACCCATGTCTTCTTCCATAAATTTTTAGCTATACATATATTACAAATATTTTTTTTTCAGAAAGACACATATGTCATCAGTGATGTAATATCTGACGTCATCAGCAGAGGATTGCGGTCGCGTCAGTTATAGTTGCCTGCACTAACTATAACGGGGGAATTTCAATGGTTTTTCACGAGTGAAATGTCCAGCTAACTATAACGTGTGAAACCTATGGTTTTTTAAGTGAATTTGCAAGGTTTTTTAAATGCTAATTCCTAACTATAACGTGTGTGAAACCTATGGTTTTTTCAGTGAATTTGTATGGTTTTTTAAATGCTAAGTTATGTATTTATTTTTTATTTTTTTTAGGTTTTTCACCGTGCGCGTACCGCGCGCCCACGTTACGCAGTTCGCGGAATTTTTCCGTTTCTACCGTACGCGCACGCTACGCGTACTCCGCGATTTTTCGCAAAAAAATTAAAGGAAATTTTGGTCCTTGGGGGTCCTTCTGGGACCCCCTGACAAAGGCTGGGGGTCAGGAACTGTCCACCCTGCCCCCTTTTCACTTTCTCCACCTTTGTTTTTCACCCCCTCAGACTGCGAGAGACAAAATGGCGGCCGACACTTCCTGGTTTCGACCGATTTGAATGTTTACTAAGATCTAACAACCAATCAGAATCGCGCTCGCGCACGGCAGCGTGCGCGTACGGTAAGTTTTACCGTACGCGCACGGTGCGCGCTTATAGATATATATATGCTTTTAAGTGCTATTTTCTCAGGAAATACTGAACAGATTTGCACCAGATTCGTCAAGCGGGGGCCGAGAAAAAGGGGGGGTCCCAAAATGCGTTTTCCCCATGCATTTTTCCATAGGACCTTTAGTCGCAGCTACAGCCCGAACGGCTGAACAGAATTACGTGAAATTTGGCAGAGAGGTAGCCATAAGGTCAAGGAAGTGCCTTTTGCAGGTGTAAATCTGTTCAGTATTTCCTGAGAAAATAGCATTTAAAAGCATATCAATATCTATACGCGCGCACCCTGCCGTGCGCGAGCGCAATTCTGATTGGTTGTTAGATGTCGGTAAACATTTGAATCGGTCGAAACCAGGAAGTGTCGGCCGCCATTTTGTCTCTCGCAGTCTGAGGGGGTGAAAAAAAAAGGTGGAGAACGTGAAAAGGGGGCAGAGTGGACAGTTCCTGCCCCCCTAGCCTTGGTCAGGGGGTCACAGAAGGCCCCACAAGGGAGAAAAAAAAAAATTAAAAATGGCAAGGTGCGCACGGCACGCACTGTGCGCCCACAGCGCGCCCACGGTGCGCGCACGGTGAAAAACCTGAAAAAAAAATAAATTTATAAATACATAACTTAGCATTTAAAAAACCGTACAAATTCTCTGAAAAAACCATAGGTTTCACACATGTTATAGTTAGCTGGACATTTCACTCGTAAAAAACCAATGAAATTCCCCCGTTATAGTTAGTGCAGGCAACTATAACTCACGCGACCGCAATCCTCTGCTGATGACGTCAGATATTACATCACTGATGACATATGTGTCTTTATGAAAAATAAATATTTGTAAGATATGTATAGCTAAAGATTAATGGAAGAAGACATGGGTAAATAAGTGTCTAAATACAGTGATGTAATATCTGACGTCATCAGCAGAGGATTACGGTCGCGTGAGTTATAGTTGCCTGCACTAACTATAACGGGGGAATTTCATTGTTTTTTTACGAGTGAAATGCCCAGCTAACTATAACATGTGTGACACTCTGAATCTGCTCTTCTCAAATGTCTGATTTTAAGCATGGGATTAGCACAGTGCCATCCATGCCCAGCTGTAAAATGACAAAAGCCTTTTACCACTCCAGGCACAATATTACAGCATTGGATTGGTAAAATTACCATCCCAGCCAACCTGGAATGAATAAAAACAAACCCTGACATGGGTTTTACTATGTGATGCTGGTGTTGTTGGGTGCTCCATCTATGCAGGAGCTGCTCTCCACCTGGACCTGGGAGCTGCCCATAGGTCTCTGCTTCTTTTTTGCATATGTTTTTTTCTTTTTGGGGGTAACCCCAAAACTACCCTTTGTTTTTAATAAAAACTGACCTTCCTTTACCTCTACCCCCCTGAATCCTGAAATCCCCTTACATGCTTTTACTTCTACCCACCCTTGAAGCTTAAAAACCCATATCTCTGTTTACCTCTACCGGCCCCTGCACCCTAGAAAGTCTTTACCCCTTTACCTCGATCCGCTCTGCACCCTAAAAAACCCTTTCCCCTTTGTCTCTATCCTCTTCTGAACCCTAATAACCATTTACCTCTGGCCACATCTGAACCCAAAAATAAACCACCTTGCCTCCAATCATTAGCCTTATCCATTCATTAACTCTTACCCATCCCATGACTCTTAAATTCCATGCCATAATATTTGTAATTTAAAAAAATGTAATACTTACCTGTGTGGTAAAGTGCTGTGGGGTAGACTACTAAAAAGGGGCCTGCATGGTAATGTGCTGTTGGGGGTCAAATGTGCAGGGTAAAGACTGTATACTGCCCGAGTTCTTCTTGACAGTTAAGATGTAATCCACTATCCTGGATGTGGTAATCAGAGAGTAGTTGAATAAAGGAGTGTTTGATTACGGCGATCAAATTTGCCCATGCAGGTGGGACCGAGAAGTAATCCACTGGCATGGGTGAGAAGGCAACCTAGCCATAGTGCGTGCTCTTTGAGGACTAACTTTAGGTGACACAGGAGTGACTCACAGGCATGTTCTGAAAATGAAACTAAGCAAGCTACCAAGGAAGGAGACTCAAACATGAGGCAAGTCACAAATCTGCAGGATATGGCACACTGATCTGTTTATCGCCTTCAATTAATAGTTCCAGGCCAGACTCAAGGTTTGCTAACAACTGTAAATGCTTAATGGAGTCCACCATGAACAGCAGAGCTAGAGTCCACAGGGATGCACTGGTTAAAGCCGTCATGGTAAATCCTCTGTAAAGTTCCCCTAGGAGTGACAGAAGAGTAACCTACATGTGTGCCTTGCGTACAGACAGACACAGTACAAGCTGTACGGTACATACATACTATCTAGAGTCCACTCAAGAGTGACAGAGGAGCAATGCACATCCATGCACGGGATACAATCATCCATGGTATTTGCGCTTTTGAGTTCACCTGGTAGTGACAGAGACCTCCAAAGTAATGTATAACACAGTGAAGACCGCTTCTAGAGTGCTAAGGTGGGAACACTACAAAAAGTGACGGACTGGCATCACACACCACCCGGTGTCATGCTTCATCATCTGCCAGTCCTCACCCTCCAAAAACCGCGTTTGGTGTAGGGCGGGCATACACCTAAAGATAGGGATGCACTTCTAAACTAAGTGGGGGCCCGGAGGGTAATGTGAGTTTAAAAAGCCATAATAGTGCACCTGACAACTTTTTATTCTAATGTGGTGACTAGATGGAAATAAAAACGTAAGTGCGGTGAATAGGGACCTTAATTATCCCATCGCCGCTGTGTTAGAGGTCGACATGTTTCTGCCAGTTGTCCAAAAAGGTACGTGGCATTCATCAGGACCAAATAGAAAAAGGGAGGGCTCCTAGTCTAATCAAAGACTATCCACTGGGTGTGGTGACCTATGGTCACTCAACACTAAGAGGGTACATTAACCTGTGAAGAGAGAAAACACACAAACAATAATGAAAATGTGTAGATTTTACAAAAAACAAACTCGGTCGAATCAATCATGAGCCATACGCATACGTAAAACTGTAGTGTGTGGCCAAAAGGTGAGCTATACAGTGTCGGATATCTGTGTTCATTCTGACAAAAATAGCAAATAAGACATTATCTATGGTCTTACCCTGCTCTTTCAACCTACTTGCCCCATGGGAGTTGGAATGAGGAGAGCCCCTGTAGTCAAACTCTAGGGGATACAAAAGAGTGACTAATCAGAGGCATGCTAGCAGAAAACACTGTGGGCCATCTCAGGAAGATGTCCTGGAAAGGCCTTCTTTCTTCATACACTCACACACATATTTCATCTAGGTGCGCTCTCCGCGGAATCACCTGTAGATTATACGTCCATCCTCCCCGGCGATGGTTTAGCACTGGGAAAGAGGAGTTTAAATAGTTGTTATGTTATGTTAAAAAGACTTATATAGCGCTCTGTTACCCAGAGGTGTCCTGGTGCTGTAACTATCCACCTGAGATTGGTCTGTGATAAGGAGGTTTAGTTAAATAGCCATGTTTTTAATTCTTTCCTAAAAGAAAGAAGCTCCGTGAACTTCCTGAGTTTAGGAGGCAGACCATTCCAAGCCTTAGCAGCGCAATGGCAGAAACTCCTACCTCCCCAGTTAGTTTTGTTAAAGCGGGGGAGGGTAACTAGATTAGCCTGAGCCGAGCGCAGGGCTCTTCCAGGAACATACCACTGAAAGGCACGTTTCAGAAAATCAGGACCAATTCCACTGAGTTCCTTAAAAACAATGCACAGTGCTTTAAACTGAATTTGTTGCTTGACGGGCAGCCAATGGAGTGTCCTGATACCCTTTCTCACAGAGACAAATCTAGGTGTCCCTGTGATCAGCCTGGCTGCCGCATTCTGTACAATCTGTAGTCTAGCTAAGTGTCTCTCCTGGATATTGATGTAAAGACTATTACAATAGTCCAATCTGGATAGAATAAATGCCGTGACGACTGTCTTTATGCTATCTTCAGGGAGGAGGAATTTATAGTGTCTAGGTAGTGGGCGTGACCCAACAATCAACCTACTCATGCTCAGGTGAGGTGGCGCTGCGTCATGCAGCTTCCTGTGTCCCGAGCGGCGGTGCCAAGATGTACCTGGACTTGCCTGAAGTGGGGCGTGCCTAGGGAAGTGGTGATCGCCTATCTCTCCACACACGGAGTGGAGAGGCGCATTAAGACTATCTGAATAAAGGGAGGGCAGGGAATTGCGTGAGGAAACGTGAGCCTTAAGGGGGCATGAATGTAATGCCAACAAAGCTTACGCATGGAAGCGTGAGCAAAAAGTTTGCGAAATGAATTGCACAAAATCAAGTGAATGGGAGAGCGTGCCGGTATTATGCTGATTCCCAAGGCAACGAGTAGAACATAAAGGCTTAGTGTGCAAAAAAAGGCTAAAAGGTAAAATGGGGGGGGGGGGGGTTGTTGCCAGTGAAGAGCATGCACTCTATGCAATTTTTTGTCAAGTCAAAAGCAATGCACGGATATTGTAGTGATTCAGGCCTTCGGGGACAGAAAGGCTATTTATTCATCTGGAGCCACGGGATGTCATCATTAAGGCCATGTTTCCATGATTGTAAACGAAACACTCAGCGTTGTTCCCTAACATGAAGGGCATGGTAAAGATCCCCTTTCCTCTTTTTCATCACTTCAAGTACAGTCCATTTAAGATCACGGTCTGTATGGTTTTCCTCGAGGAAGTGTCTTGTCAGTTTTGTATTTTCTTTTTTGCAGCGGAAAGTGCTGCAATGTTCATTGATGCGTGTCTTGACCTTTCTTGTAGTCATACCCACATACATCAAATGGCAAGAGCACATCAGGAGATACACCACATTCTCAGTGTTAAAATTGTGCAATACCAAAGGTCTGTTTGTGCCTATGTCGACATCTTTCATTGTGCTGGTGAATTGACAGGCCACATATGCGCCACATGGTGAATGTCCCTTGGGGCGGTCGTGGTTCCAAAGGGTGGACTGGTCGTCTCTGAACGATGAGGGACTTTTGGCATTGACTAGTTCGTCCCTAATATTGCGGCTCCTTTTATATGCAAAAAGGGGCTGAGCCTATGTGATATCGCCTGTATTAAGGATATGCCATTTCTTCTTGATTATGTTTTGAATTTTGTTCGAGGTTGGTGTAAAATTCGTAACACAGACTGTCCTGTCGGTTTTTTGTTTTTGTATGTCTTCCAGGAGTGCTTCTCGATGGTTGTTTTTTGAGCGTTTCTTAGCATTGCGTACCACTTTTTTGGGGTAGTGTCTAGCCACAAGTTTCTCCTCAAGTGAGTCAGCTTGTGACAGAAAGTCTGATATATCAGAACAATTTCTGCAGATGCGCAGAAATTGTCCCACAGGGAGATTTTGCCTGAGGGATTTAGGGTGGTAACTTTCGTACAGCAACAGACTGTTTTTGTCTGTTGGTTTCGTGTGGACCTTAGTTCGAATGCCCTCCTCCGTGAGCTGGATGTCTAAATCAAGGAAGGTAGCGTGTTCTTTATCAATGGCGTGTGTGAATCTGATGTGTGTCAATACCATTCACCCATTCCACAAATTGAGTTGCTTCCTCCATTGTACCGCTCCAGACAATCAGGACGTCATCAATGAATCGTTTCCAAGTTCTTAGCTTGGTGAGAAATGGGTTATGCTCTGCAAAGATATGGTCCTCCTCAAACTGGCGGACGTAGAGGCATGCCAGACTTGGGGCAAAGGTACTGCCCATCGAAGTGCCCTTGATTTGATGGTAAATAATATCGTTGAAATCCAAGAAATTCTCAGTGAGGGCAATTTCGGCACATTCCATAATGAAGCTGATTGGTGTAACATAGTTCCATTCCTGTTCAAGGAGTATTTGCTCAACTACTTCCAGTGTCCGTTGTTGTGGGATACTCGTGTAGAGTGCTTCTATGTCCATAGTTATCAGTATATCTTCACTGGGATTAATAGACATATCCCGAAGGTGGCATAAGACATCTTTTGAACAATAGGTTTAAGGAACCAATCGCAAAATTGTGAAAGTGGTTCTAGCACGGATCCGATTCCCGAGACAATTGGTCTGCCCGGTGGTGGAAATTTGTTTTTGTGCATTTTGGGCAAAATCTAGAACCGTGGAGTCCTGGAATCATCGTTGCTTAAAAATTCTGCCTCGTGCTTAGTAATCCAGTCATTACTGACGGCCTCGCAGATCATTGTTTTAATGCGACTTTGAAGTCGAGCTGTAGGGTCCCTCTGGTACACTTCATAACTGATGTTGTCTGAAAGTAATCTCAAGCACTCCTTTTGGTACATTGCAGAGCTCAGAAGGACTGTAGCCCCGCCTTTGTCAGCCGGCTTTATAACAATGTTGTTGTTTTGTTTCAAATTTAGCAAGGCTGTTCTCTCCCCCTTTGTGAGGTTTTGGAATCCGTTTGTGTTATGGAAATCAATCTTCTCTACTTCAGTTAGGACCGCCTGTCCGAAACTGAGGACATGGCAAGGAACATTTTGTGATGGTGGCGTGAATGTGGACTTCTTCCTGAGGTCAGTATGACCATTGCTTTCCTGATCGTCCATATCTTTTTCTCCAAAAAATGCCCGCAGTCTGATTTTTCAAAAAAAATAGGGCAAGTTCAACATGGAGGTTAAATGAGTCATTGTTTGGCGTAGGAACTAATCCGAGTCCCTTCTGAAGAATGGACTCCTTGTCCTTGGAAAGTTGGTGGTTGCTCAGGTTAACGATATTAGTTATTCCCGGCTCGTCGATGCGACACTGCCTCTCCCCCTGCTCCTTGTTACCGCTCCCGGTATTTCGGGTATCTGGTCTTCCCATCGGACCTCCAAAGTAATGCCCGCGATACAGTAAATGCTCTCTAGAGAAGACAGAGAAACCGGCAGGCAGGCACTGGATATAGTCTGCCCTCGCACCTATTCTGAGAGTCCTGCAAGGAATGACAGTGGAGCAGTTCATCATCATGCACTGGATGCAGGCGGCCATTTCAGTGTGGTAGTCTGTTTCTCCGCTAGGTTATTGGTAGTCAAACACATGAAACCATTCTTAATATGTTAGCCAAGAGCTTTTTTGGGGGGGCGAGGGGGGAGTTTTATATAGCGTGAATTCGACCCGAAGGTATCAGAGCGCTTTACATGTGCACCAGTTGCCTTACATGCAGACAAATTAATTTAGTTAAGCACAGGGAGATTAAGTGATTTTTCCAGAATATCAGGATGTTGAGCGTCCCTGCCGAGACTCGAACCCGGTTCCTGGCTTTGAGGTCAACCGCTCTAGCTGTTAGGCCACATCCTTGCTGGAAGCTCGGTGCAACATTCAAGTTTTGCAAAGATGATAGCTCTCCGTGTAAGGATGTTACTCTCAGCTAAATGCATTTGTAATACGGATAGCGCAAGCACGCATAAAGTACCAGCGCTGTCTTCAGGAGTCGTTCCCTCATGTGCTTGGGGGCGTTCCCCATGCAGATGAGGGATTCCCTTTCTGTGCCTGTGCCCTATTACAGGCGTGGACACAGAGGCAAAGAAGCTGTCAGGAGGTGCACTGACAGCTCTCTGCAAAGGGTAGCGTGGGTCCTGTGGACCCCCCCCCCCATACATCCCCTTGCAGGGAGGTGCAGTCACTGACTGTGCCCGCCTGCAAGGGGGATCTGTAATCCCCTTTAAAAGTGCAGGCGGGTTGCCGCCTACACTGTGAAAACATGGAGCGACTGTAAAGCAGCCGCTCCGTTTTTCAACTGAATGCGCTGCCCCAAGGGCAGTTCAAGTTCATGGCTGCCATGATGGCAGCGCATTCATCATAATGCGTTGCAATTTGCTTCATTGAGCCAGGCACACCTTTTAAAAGGGGCACCTGACGCAGTGGGGGAAAATGCATCGCACCGTCATATGGCCTCATCAGTATCCCGGGCAATTTTACTACACAGGCCGTCTTTGGAGAAATGGGGGGCATGTAAGTCCCTGTGGTGCAATGGGATGAAGTCCCTTCAGGGGGCAGGGCATGCATTCAGCGCAAGGCCAATGAATATCTGTGAAATCTGGGATGCTAGGGGTGTGTGGGGGTATCACAATCTGAAGGTGGCGGGGTCCATCATTTTCCGTTAAGCAACTACGAGGAAGAAACGTTGTAGGGCCATGTCCAGATTGAGTCTGAAATACTAGCCACTCCCTGTGCCATACATCTGGACTATGCCGCAGAAAGAGGGCAGGTCGCATCATATGATGTTGTGGCTTTACAAGGCTAAGACTGGGCATAAGGGGCATACCTGTGAGTGGATTACTAAAAATCAAACAGGGGTGCTTGTTGGGTAACTAAAATCAGCCAAAATAGTGCGAACCAGTGTCATACTGTCTATCTGTAAAAACGGATACAATCTAAGAGCTGTCAGCTGTGCTATGAATTTAAGAATCCCCTCCTGGGTGGGATGTCGACTATTTTCAAAATTACTTTACAGAATAATGGCTTTCAAGAAATGTATAGGCTGGGCAGGGAGAGAAAAGGAGAAGGGAAGCTCGAGAGAACACAGCGCAGAAACAGGAACGAGAGGTGGATGAAATAGGCCAATCACAGGAAACAAAATGCAAGATAACGCAGGCATTGGCGGTACCATATTAAGGGAGGGAAGACCACAGGGACCAGCAGGCGACAGCAGACCGGGAGGAAGTACGTGGATCCCCTCTCAACGTGTAGTGGCAATGCCAATAGTTCTGCCAGTATGGAATCAGGATAAGGAGACAACTGCCACCTATTAACCTGAATACACATATAATTCACTGGTTTGGGTTCCGGAGTAGCGGGCTACTTACCGAAAAGCACAAACACCTCATCAGGGGTAGCAAGTGCTACATAAATGCAAATCTTTTCTCTCTTCTATCCCTCCACTATCTTTCTCAATCCAAATAACTGACTAACATATCCACCACTCAAATTACTTTCATATTTCACTATACTAATACTATACCATACTAATTCATCACTAATCCATTATGGGTTCCATACTATACTAATTCACCATTAATCCATTATGGGTTCAGGAGTAGCCTGCTACTCACCGAAAAAGCGATTTGACGCCTCGTCAAGGGTAGCAAGCGCTATATAAATGCAATTAGAATACAATATCCTGTTTATCTTCTTGAACAGTCAGAGGTGCGATCGTAAAAGTGAATGTTAATAAGCATGATAACCCTAGTAAGGTAGTTAACATTGCATACAGTGCGGGACCATCTGTATGGAATCCCTCACCCCCATCCTGGTGCCTCCCTTCTATTCTACTCCCTACCTATTTGCACCTCCTGTGCAGAACACAGTCTAACAGTAGTCTGTGCCCATGCGTGTTCACTGTCAGGTGGTGTCACTGAAAGCTGGTGAGTCAAAAAACTTCTTTGAAGAAAAACTAGTTGCAACAGTCGGAGCCCACACTAACTTGCAGGAGTATGCAAGGAGAGGAAGGTAGCGGTGCACTCCCTTGGACTTGTACAGCCTATGTGGCAGTTCCTCCAACATATTTGCCCCATTCGAGGCTTCGAAAGAGGGCTCCAGCAGAGGCCATGTTAAACCAACAGGTCTGCAACAACTGACCTCCCAGGCTTTTCAAGCTTGCGAGGTTGTGATCTAAGATCCAGCCGCCAGCTTCAGGTGCAATGATGTACCCAGTCCCCAGCCCCTCCCTTTGCAGCCACCACAATATCAATTTGCTCTTTGCACGGCACAGTCACTCAGTAGGAGATTGGATTAACTTTTACCTCCATTGGTGGCAGAACATCACATCAGATCGATGGGAGATCCATATCATTTAAAATGGGTACACCCGCCCCCTTCTCCCCCATCTCTCCGGACATGCCTCCTACACCACAGTGTCTCATGGAGGACCACTTGTCCATCCTGTGATGTGAGGTTCAGGTCGTCTTGGAGAAGGGAGGCATAGGGAGGATGACCGCATTGTAAGTCGGGACTGGTTGTTAATCCAGTTCCTGATGCTGAAGGAGGACCGAGCCTTCCTCTCTTTCCACGATATTTTCCTTTTAAACTTTTTCCTCAAGAAATGCAAGTTCAAGATGCTCACCATGGTCCAAGTTCTGATATATAGGACGCGTGCTGCGTCCAAACCACTCCTACAGTCCCACAAACGCCATCTGCAGTTTCAAGTAGGCAAAGAGCACTTTCAGTTCTAGATTCTCCCCTTCGGTCTTTCCATTGTGCCTCAGGTGTTCACAAAGGGAATGCTTGTGGTTGCTGCCCACCTGGTGAAGTTGGGAATATGAGTCTTCCTATACCTCGACTGGTTGCTGAAGGCAAATTAGCTACAGGGAATTGTGGCCCAACTTCAAAAGACAGTCAACCTGTGGAGGTCTTTGGAGTTTTCCATTATCGTGCTAAAGTCGCTCCTGACTCCTTAGCAGAGGCTGCCCTTCATTGGAGCCAATATTGATATGGTGCTTTTCTGAGCCTTCCTTCTACTTCAAGTCCAGGGTTTTCGGGCTACAATCCTGATGTTTCAACCCCTGGCCTTGGTTTCAGTGAGAACGCTGTGAGACTTCTTGGCTTTCCTGCATCCTGCTTGCCACATGGCACAGGGCGTCTTCCAACAATGAGGAGAACCTTGGCTTGATCTTTCCGTCAACACAAAGAACAGTGTCCAAGTTTTTCGCTCTAGGCCTGGCTCCGCAGTGCGAGCCTGCGCTTAGGCCGTTTCCACACCTCCCTGAGTTTCCCAGAGCCAAAACGACCCCTGCCCAACTCCAAGATTTCTGTGAGGCCATGCAGCTCCTATTTTGGTGGCCCATTCCTGCTTGCGCGCGTTCAGGCCCCATGGGTTAGGGAGGAGTCACTACTGGTTCATCACTGGCGGGTCCATCCTCTGCGCCAGTTCGGTCCCTTGGATCCACAGATGGATCCGTATCGGCCCCAGTCGTACCACCTCAACCTCCCCTGACGCCCGTCCCCTTGTTGACGGTGACTCCGGCTCTGACTGGAACCATTCCATCCAGGCTGGAGCCTGAGCCCTATTCTTAAGGGCTAGGACTTGGGGAAGATTGGGATGGGCCACCAGACCCTGAAGAATAGCAGCCATTAAACCCCAACATGTACTGGTGTTAGGAATAGCGAATGCCAGTGGACTGGTCACTTCTCAAGATACTGACTTGATCTCGACTCCTTTCTGTGGCTATGGAGAAGGGTGCCACATTTGCTATGGTGGTGAGGAGACCAGCCGAGGTCCTCAACCGTCAGTTGCTCTATGTGGCTGTCTAACACTCAACTCTTGACAGAGATGCTTCAAACTAGAGTCACCCCTTCAGAACAACTTCTCCTATTTAATAAAGCCCTTACGGACTTCCTGCTCAGGACCTGGGCCTAGCACTGCACAGGGGCTCCTGTGGACAGGACAATTACTCACCGCCATCACCCCACCCCAGAGGACTCCCCTTCCTCACCCAACACCCTACCCTGGAGAGCTTGGTGGTCCAAGCCTCCACTTCCGTGTAAATTATGGGGCATTCCCTACTGCTCCCCCAGATAGGGAATCCAGGAAGATGGACACCTTGGGAAAGAAAAAAATTTCTTTCGCCAGTCTGGCATTGCGGTCTGTGAAACCCAAATGCCTTTTGGTCAGTTACTCCCATTCCCTTTGGGATTCGGTTGCGCAGGTGCTGCGCATGTTGCTGGAGGAGATCCGGGCCATACTCTCCCAAGCTATTTCTGACAGGAAAGATGCAGAAAAGTTCACGATTCGATATGAGGGAGATGAGCGACTCACTGGGCAGAGCGTTTTGTTCGTCGTGGCCTTACGGTACCACACCTGGCTAAGAACAACTGGCTTTTCTGGGATGTCCTAGCGTCGCCCTTTGATGGCTCCCATCTTGACGGAGACAAGGCGGACTCAGTGCTGGAGCACTTCATGGATAGCAGAACGATGGCGAGGTCCTTGGTCTTTTCCATGGCCTCTTGAGAGCCCCAGTTCTCCTTTCACTCCTTTCATGGCCACTGAAGGGGCATTCAGCCATGTCTTACCAGCACAGCCACCACGGCACATGAGTCTTACCAGTTTCTGCGTGGCCAAGGACGCGGTACCCACAGACCCTGTGGGTAAGGCAGTCAGAGGTCATGCCAGTCCACCACTCTCCTGGTAGCCGCAGTCTCCAAACCCCTTTAGCTTTGCACTATTACCATCATGGGCACCCATTATGTGGCAGGATACACCATTACCTGCCCCACTGGAGGTGTATAACTTCAGAACTCTGTGTTCTTCAGATTATCTGAAGGGGCTTCTCCCTCCCCTTTTTGACTACACCTCCACTGATGCTACCCACTTGCGACAGGCTGTCGGAGGATCATCTCTCCTTGCTCCGTCTGGAAGTGCCAGCTTTCTTGGCCAAGGGAGCCATAGAGAGGGTGCTGACGCCAGAAGTAGGTCGTCGTTGTTACTTCAGCTACTTTCTGGTGCCCACGGGAGCACTTCGCCCTATCCTAGACCTTCGCCCTCTCAATTTCTTTCTCAAGAAGAAGTTCAAAATGCTCAAGCTTGCTCAAGTCCTGTTTGCCCTGGAACTGGGAGACTGGTTGGTAGCTATGGACTTGCAGGAAGCATACTTCCACATTCCCTTCTTGCCTGCCCACAGGCATCACCTGCGGTTCACTGTGGGCCACAAGCATTTACAGATTGCCATCTTTCCCTTTGGCCTTGCCATTGTCCCGCGGATGTTCACCAAGGTGATGGCGGTGGTTCCAGCTCATATGTGGAGATGAGGGGTGCCAGTCTTCCCCTATCTCCAACATATGGCTTTTGAAGGCGGGCTCGCCCCAAACTGTTGTCTTTAACTTCCAGACTACGGTGGACCTTGTGCACTTGCTGGGGTTCACTATCAACGTGCCAAAGTCACGCCTGACTCCTTCTCAGACACTCCTTTTCATCTGAGCTGTTCTGGACCTGGTGCAGTTTCGGGCTTGTCCTCCCGAACAGCGAGTCCAGGATGTTCTGGCTGTGATACCGTTGTTTCAGCCTCTATCCCGAATTTCCGTGAGACAGACTCTGAGGTTGCTGGGCCTCATGGCCTCCTGCTTGTTACACATGTCCACTGGCATATGCAGGCTCTGTAGTGGGACCTGAAGTTCCAGTGAGCTCAATATTAAGCGAATCTCTCCAACATGATCCAGATCTCAGAGGGAACTGCAAAAAACCTTCAGTGTTGGCTAACGAACAACCGCGATTAGGTCAGTGCCAGACCCTCTTCTTTCCCAACCAGATCTGACAGTGGTGACATATGCATCACTCATGGGATCGGGTGGCCATCTGGGAGAGGTGGAGATCAGAGGCCTCTGGTCATCGGCGGATTCCGGACTCCACAGCAACCTCTGGCGACCCGGCTTGCATTGAAAGCCTTTCTACCCTCCTTCAAGGAAAGTTAGTGCAAGTGTCAGTCAGTCAATCTCCCTTTATTGTATAATTAATTAAAATCAAAATATGTGCAAAAATCAAAAACCTGAAAAAAATACCATAGGTTAAAAGCTGTTATCACAAGTTTAATTAATCTCGGGAAGAACATGAGAAAGCCCAGTTGAGTAACTACAATAAATTAGTTTAACAGTCAAAACAGAGCCTATAGTTAAAATACTTGTTCATTACTATGCAGATAACTTGGATATGCAAACAGTGCATATAGTCTAAAAAGCTGGAAGAGTAATTGTCCGATCACATACTAAAAAGAGCAGCAATGAGAAACATTAAAATTCACTAATATATTATCAAAAGAGAAACCGGGTATAAGGCAAAACATGACTGCACCTAACCACTAGTTGGGTTAAGGTAAATCTTATTCCGGGTGTCAAGGACCTTAGGCGCAATACCCCTACACCCCCTATGGAAGATTCCACAGAATTCTTTAAACAAACAAAATTATCCGGCACTCCACTCAGTGGTAACACATATTATAAATAACAGAATTTCAGATCCAATCAGCAGGTCTTTGTATCTATTCTTTATTCAAAAAATCTTCATGAATTGAAAACGAGGTAGCCAACGCGTGTTCGTCCCTAAGGACTTCTGCAGGGCGACAAGCAAACGTATATGGAGAACAATTTTAGGTTAAATATACATTCATATTTACAAACTTGTATATACACATTAAAAACATCATTTAAGATGCATCCTTATTACAAAAAGATGAACTTGATTTAAGATACATCCTTTTTACAAAACGATGAACTTAATTCGACTCACAAAGTCGTTTCATGTCTATGGGAAAAATATTAAGCTTCCTTTGACGTATGCCGTTTCAAAGCATGACATGCTGAAAAAGCGTGTATCAAAATTTACATCTAATTTGATGATTCACATAGAGGGTCAAATTTGTATTGTAACATTTATATAACAAGAGATGATTGACTTTTTATTGTATTCATCATGGTTGACACTGTGATTCTCAAATCACATAACAGCTTAAGAACTTAGGATGGGCAAAATAGGCTATTTATGACAACAACTCCCCCTGATTAGAGTAATATCTGTCATCATGAAATATTCTGAGAATATCGTCATTTTTTATATATCATATAATAGTGTAGTGCACGGAAAGTATAATTCGTGCAGAAAAAGCCACCCAAACGCAAAGTGAAAGAGCTTACCCAATATATTTCCAACATGTCTGTTTTTATTTTCACAAACAAGAAGAACTTTTTAATATATCACTCACTTTCAAAGCACCTCCTATATAACGAGGAACTAGGAAAAATGAAGCATTTGTTAAACTTAAGATTCTATTTTTTTGATGGTTAAACCACAATTTTTTGACTGAACGGACATACCTTAGTTAAGTTTCAGTTGTCTTAGGTCCCCAGCCTCAAGAGCGTTATTTATAATTAGCTCACTTTCTGCATCCATTAGTGATGAGGGGGTGGCATTTAGCCTTTCGTGACCTAAAAAGATATGCAGTCTTTACTAAAAACGGAAAACAGTACTGCTGATACATCTATAAGTGTCCTATTTTTTGGAAACTCCCAATACAATCAAATGTACTAAAGCTTGTACACTGGTGTATAAATTCTGGATAGTCAGTCCCAAATCTCCAGCCCCAAAACCATTAAGTTATTTAAATGTGAAAAAGACTAGGGATATAGAGGTCATTATATGCTCTCTAAATAGTCAGATATCCAACATATTGGTGTTTGTGTTAAAGATTCAGAGGTAGGTATCAATACCTTTGTCTTATCTAAACAACACCTATATCCCTGATGGTGTTTAAGGAAATCACGACAGACAGGGGAACGGAGAATACTTGTGTTTGTACAATCTACCACATATTGGTATTAGTGTAAAAGAGTGCAAAGGAAAGTATCAGCACTCTTAACATGTCTAGACCACCCTGCTAACTCAAACAGGGTTAAGGCAATCATGGCAGGAAAAAAGAAGAGGGCCAAGGGTACGCTAGGCTATACAGTCTATCACGGCACAGGTTGGTTCGCGTCCAAATCCGAATACGTCCTGTCAGTATGCCGTATTGTGGAGATCTGTCTAGGTGCCGACATTTAAATAACCTACCCGTGTCTGCACCTGATGTCAATTTGAAAAAGGGCACGCTTTCCCTAGGGTAAATGAAGCCACCATCTTGTAGGGGACCGGAAGTATGTGTGTAACTGATGTGACTCAACATCAGGCTATCCAAATGCGCATGACCAAGCTTGATTAGGTTTTTCAGATTTCGATTTTGGCTGGAAATTTATAATTGGAAGATTTTTATAAAAGTTATTTGTCGAAGGCCTATTTCGACATGATTTATATCAAACATTAAGAACCAGGGATAACCTATTTCTCCTAACATAGTTATCGGTGCCATATTATGTGGGACTGAATATTTTAAAAAAACAAAAGATCGATATAAGGGGAAAACGAGCAGTTCTAACATGATCGTTCCGCCCAAATTATAATGTATTTTTTTAACACAAACTTATTTTTTATTTTGTTGTTTTATTTAACTATGTGTGACATTATTTACATCCCGTAGGGTATCATAAGACAACACAAAAATCCATTTTTCATTTTATAAACAGAAATAGAATACAATTCTGTTCTCACTGTGAGAGCTGATGTCCCCATCTTACAATGGACCCGAGAGTCTAATCAGGCCACTATATGGAGTTATCTCTGCCCGATTTCACTTATGATGCCCAATTTATATCCTCCACATTTCCAAAAATATGTTCCATTTAATTGAAAAAAATAATTTAAAAAGGGCAGATTAGGGATTACGTGGTGATAGTGGTTTGTCCATTTTATTCTTACCCCGAGATATCAGAGTATCGGTACCTCATTTAGTCCACATTGGCAGATTTTCTACTTGAATAATTTCAGGATGACAGCATATTAGTGTATTTATTTAATTAATTCATAAATAATAAATGCAGTTTGAGAGCCATATTTATAACATCAACAAGGAGGTATATTCTTATAGTTGTACCAGTCACATGGTCCAACCATAAAATAGAGCATTAGATGCCACATTACCTTTTCATAAAGCATGATAGATTCCATTATTCGCATTCAAACCTATATTGATAATTTCAGAGCAATCATGTCCATTACATCAATAATCCAAAGTATCATTTCAGAAGCCCTAAAACACTGATCTAAGCAAAATAAAGGCATGGAATGATCCTTTGATGTAGGTCATTTCATAAAAAGTGGTACATTTCGTTATTAATGTTCAGGCCCATGCTGATTGTCCTAAGATAACAGAAAAGATACAGAGACCTGCTGATTGGATCTGAAATTCTGTTATTTATAATATTTGTTACCACTGAGTGTTGGAGTGCCGGTTCATTTTGTTTGTTTATTAAAATTCACTGACTTAATGTTTTTAGTAGCGGCGTTAGTCAAACTTTTTGTGATTTTTTTTTTTCTCAAAGTTATGTTTATTAAATTTTTTACAGCTTACAATCTGAGATAGCACCATCACATGGTCCCACGCAGGGGATCAGAAAGCCTCAGCAGGGCCATAACAGTTGAACAAAATGCATTGATCAATATAAACCAGCTCCTCTTCTCATTAAGTAGGCCGAATGATGGATACAGTTTCTAAACGTACTGGAGCTTAAAATGAGTCTTTGCAGAGGTACGATGCAAGCTGGCAGTTCTATAGAAGGCTCAACTTCCTTCTGCAACGGTAGCTTCCCCAAGTTGCTCAGTTGGAGTGATGTACATGAAATGAACAAAAAGCATGTACAAACTTATCCCAACGTGGGATAATTTAAATATAAGACAAAAAAGAAAAAAAAAACAATGCCCACCCTACCCGCGGTGGCGGCAAAACTCATACAATCGAGAAGGTGTTCGACACTGGAACTCTAATCAAAATTGAAAGAGATGGAGGGCTCTTATGGTGGAGGGACACACAGCAGATGGGAGGCCTCTGGAAAGGAAGGAGACAAGGTGTCCCCATTTAAATTCAAAGTTCTTATAGTTATCCCTGAAAATGTCAGCCATATGCTCTAAGCTAAGCAGTCTCCATAGACGAGTGTGCCAGAGGGAAATAGCTGGAGCCTCCCTCCTCTTCCAAGCGGCTGCCAGAGTAACCTTAGCTGCTCCAATGCAAAGCCACATAATCATTTTATCAGCTCGAGTCTGGTGTTCTAGGGAGGAGTCACGAAGCCCCAAAAGAACTCCCGCCATGGTAGTGGGGATGGGACAACCCAGCATGTCTTTTATATGTGCCAGGAGATCTTCCCAGAACGGGCGGATAGCCGGGCAATCCCACCATATGTGTTGGAAGTCCCCAAGAAGTCCGCACCCTCTCCAACATCTATCCGAGGTGGTGGGGAAGATCTGCCGAAGTTTGGATGAATGCAGATACCAATCCATCATGGTCTTCAGGTGTGCTTCCCTGAGTTCTGTGAATGATTGAAGCGTGCAATGTCGGACCATAGGTGCGTCCATTCCTCATTGGAAATAGGGCGGTAAATCAAGTCTTCCCTCGTGGACATATGTCTGGGACGTGGGGATAGAGCTGTTTTAAATAGGAAGCTATATATAAACGAGATCACCCCTTTCATATTAGTAGTCTTGGTGAGGAAGGCCTCAAATTTTGTGAGAGGCCGAGTGGCAGCGTCCCGTATCTGAGGAGTAAAGGACCAATGCATCAATTGTGTGTAATGGTATCTTTCTATGTTTTCTAGTTCATAGTCCCGTGTACAGTGATCGAAAGTGAGAGGATCAAAATTATGGAACAAATGTGTTAGAGCTAAGCAGCCTCCCTTTCTCCTGGCATCAAAGGGTCCCTCATGTTGGGCCGGGGGGAATGAGGTCCATATGTTACCAATGTTTCTCGGATTTGGGTTGGGACCATTCAACCAGGACTCTCAGCTGTGCCGCTTTGTAGTATAAGAGGATGTCTGGGAGGCCTACTCCCCCATCAGTGCGGGAGCGGTGCAGCAGAGAGTAAGAGAAGCGAGCTCGTCCTCCCTGCCAAATAAAGCGTAGGACCATGGCCTCACTTGTCGAAAGAAATCATTCTCCAGTTCAATGGGTAAGGCCTGAAATAAGTAGAGAAGCTTGGGCAGGAGAGTCATTTTCACGGCATGTATGAGGCCCAACCATGACAGGAAAAGAGGTTTCCATTTCGTAAGTTCTGTTTGAATGCGCGCAAGGATGGGAGGGAAATTGGCAGCAAATAGCCCCTCAATACTCGGCGTCCGTTGAACCCCCAGATATTGGATGAATGAGGTAGCCCATGATAGCGGGTTAAGAGAATGGAGCCTGAGGACCTCCGTAGGTGAGAGGGTAAGATTTAAGTATATACGATTTGTTTAGATTTATTTTAAACCCTGACACTAGTTCGAAACGCTCAAGTTTCGACTGGAAGTGCGGGAGAGACGTCGCGGGCTCAGACAGAGACAAAAGAACATCGTCCGTGAACAGAGATATTTTATGGGATTCTCCTGTGAATGGTATTCCCTGGATGTCAGGGTTATTTCTGATCGCTAAGGGTTCAATGCTGAGCGCAATAGGTAGAGGTGAAAGGGGACACCCCTGACGCGTGCCTCTTGAGTGGAGAAAGGTAGATGATTGTATCCCGTTAATCACCACTGTAGAGCGGGGGAGACGGTAATTAGCTCTTATCATATTAAGAAATTTAGGCGCAAAACCGAATGCCGTAAATGTGCGAAATAGGAAAGCCCAGTCCACCCTATCAAAGGCCTTCTCGGTGTCCAAGCCCACTAAGACCGCAGGGATTTGGCGTCTATTGGCCGTTTCTATCAGGTGTATGATTCTACGGGTATTATCGTGCGTTTGGCGTCCTTTGATTAAACCCGACTGGTCCAGGTGAATGAGCGCGGGCATGAGGTCATTTAGGTGTTTGGCAATAATTGAAGAATATAGTTTAGCATCAAGATTCAATAAGGCAATCGGCCTATAGGAGGCGCAGCACAGGGGGGTCTTTCCCCGGTTTGGGAATCACTGAAATCACAGCTTCAGACATGGTGCCAGAAGTTGCACCTTCTTCCGCCATTTTGTTAAAAAGACGTACAAGATAGGGGAAAATATCGGGGACAGATGTCATAAAAAAGAGCCGTATAGCCGTCCGGTCCTGGAGCTTTGTGAGGTTTCAGGCTTTTTTTTTTTTTTTTTTCTTTTTTTTTTTTTTTTTTTTTTTTTTAAAAACCTTTATTCGTGCATCTTAAAAGAACAAATACGGGCCTACAACCGTCAGGCCGGCCACGATACAGTAAAGCACTGATACCCACATTACAGCCCCCGTGCATCAACGGTCAGGATTAACAACAGGTTATGAGTCACATACTGGAGATATCTTTGAAACCCGGGGAAGGAGAAGTGAAGGTTAATTTTAAGTTTTTTGATAATTTTATCAGAGAAAAAAGTCAATGAAGGATAAGATCAAAGTAGATTCGAGTCCGCAAGATAGCTTCACCACACGGGCGAGCAGCAACATCAGTAAGAACAACAATGGGAGTAAAATCTCAATCAGTGAGGCGGTGCAGAGATATATCAGGATAGTCACATGAGCAAGTACGCGCCCCTCCAGAGCCGCCCCCACTCGATCCACCCCACACCCGGACCCCGAATCGAAGAAAGTAGAGCACAGAGACATAAAAGAAGAAAGGCCCATAGAACTAATTGAGAACAGAGTATTACCCCCCCACCCTACACCAATGCGGAGGCTACGGCCTACCCCCCCCCCAGCGTAGTGCCTGTCGCCCAAGGAACCCGAAATATAGAGAAGAGAGAAAGTAGGAACAGAGTAAAGAAGGGAAGAAAACAGAAAAGAAGGTGGGGAGGAGCCCACTAGACACCAGAGCGCCCCGAACCATCAGCCAGTTATGGCCCCCACACACTGAGAGCCCTCTACGCCAAAAACGGCATGCAAAGATACCATGGCACCACAGTTTAAGCAAGGGATACAAGTCGCGACAAGTGCGCGCAAAACATACATACAGTCCCAGTCCCAGGCCAGCCCGTCCATAAACCATAGCGATAGAAGTCAGACTAGCCCTGGCCCGATCGCGGGCTTGGGATTAAACCAGCTCCTGCGTGAAGGCCCCGTGTCCCGAGCGGACAAAGACAAGATGGCCGCTTGTGAGAGGATGGGGAAGTAGGATCACGAAATGGCCGCCGACCATCGATTGAGGTCCCTTGTTGCACCACATAAAATCCAAACCTGGCAAGTAAGGTACAGGAGTTCCACAAAAAGGCAGCAGTGGGCCACCGCGGACGGTCCCTCGAAGCCGTTAAGTATCGCTCAGCAGGATAGCCTCGCGGACGCGATGAGGCAGGGAACAATGAAGCAGGCAGCCATGACCAGGGGGACAAAGTATCCGCAGTTGAGGTGGAGAGCGGTGGACCCTGGGCGCCGGGAGCGCTAGATGAAGGCACCAGTGTAGCACAATCATACACCGCCACTGCGTCCCCGCAAGAGGACAAGAGCACCGGAGGACCCACGCCCTGTGGATGACAAACAGTGCGCTCACGGCCCGCAGCCGACAGTATGGGGTCAAACCTCTCACTCAGCGCCTGCAGGCCAGCGCACATCTGTAGTTGAAAGTCCCGCAGGACAGCCAGAACGGAGCCGCATGTCAGCGGAAGCTGGGCCCCAACATCGGCAGCAATCCGGGACGGCACTGTGGAGCTGGTGTCCGGAAGAGGGAGGGCGAAGTGGGCAGCGGGCGAGACCGGAGTATCACCCCCCAGCCGCGAGCAGGCACTCAACGCCATGTTTTGCCGCTATACGGTGCAATGGCCAGGGGGGGGGGGTCGTGGCAAGTGGTCAATTCCCCTCAGGTCTACGCCGCAACAGGAAAGGCCGACAGTCGCTTATCTTCTCGCCGGTCCCCCTCGCCGCTGGCTAGGCAATAGGCAAAGGGGGCAGCAGCCCCCCACAGCTCGGTCCTCAGAGCGGGGCAGGAGACTCACCGCACCGGGGCCCACCCCACCGCTCCAGCCCGTCAGGCACAGGGTGCAGAAGGTGTCCGGCCGTCTCTCCCCGGGCTCATCCGGCAACGATCCATGGTGCGAGGCGAGATCAGGACCGCGGGGCTCAGGTTAGCGCTAGCTGGTCCGGTAACTGCGGAGCTTCCAGGAGGCCGGCAAAGGCCGTAAGGGCGCAGGGTTTCAGTGCCGAGGACAAAAGCACCCAGAACTCGGGCATCCGGGCGGGTTGAGACTCCGGGAAAGCAGCAGCGCGGTCAGCGCGTCTTCGCACACGGTGCACCTCGAGAATCGGCGAGGATGGGCAACAGGATAGTAGTCCGAGGCCACGGACCGACGGAGCCGGGCGCTCAAGCGTCTGCTCCGGTCGCCATCTTGGCTCCTCCCCAGGTTTCAGGCTTTTAATGGCCATGGTGACATCGTCTATGGTAATAGGAGCGGTGAGCAGGTCATTCCATGCATCAGACACCTGGGGCAGAGGCAATGACTGGAGGTATTCCTGTTGAGCGTCCGCGTCTAAGGATTCCCCAGAATATAGGTTCCCATAAAAAGTCCCAAAGATCCCCGCAGGACCCAAAATGCCGCCTATGTATTCTTTCTCCCGTTTGTCTTTCAATTGTCTGGCAAGATGTTTACCAGTTTTTTTGCCCTGGGTGTATGATAGGTGCCGTAGGTTAAGAAGTGTGAGTTCTGCCCTGTTGTTATAAATGACCCTGAGTTTACCTCGGAGGGCTGTGAGACTGTGTAGCATTTGCCTTTTGGGGTTAGCTTTATGGGTACGTTCAAGAACAGTCAGTTCGGTCTCCAATAGCTCTCGCGAGCGCTCTGCTTATTCAGTGCCCTGTTGAGGGCAATACACTCCCCCCGAATTACAGCCTTCAATGTATCCCAGGTGATAAACTCCGAGGTATCTTCTGGCCTGTTAGTTTTGAAGAATTCAGTAATGGCGTTTCTTATTTTGGAACAGGATTCCTTGTCACGAATAAGCGACGGTGGGAAGTACCATCTGGGAGTGGTCGAGGCATTCCCTAGCCAATTAAGACAAACAGAGAACAAGCTATGATCGGATACCGAGAGGGGGAAGATCTTGGCGTCCTGTAATGCACCCTGCAGGGACTGACTGATAAAGATGTAATCCAACCGGGAGTACGTACGATGAACATGTGAGTAAAACGTGTAGTTTCGTGATTGTGGGAAAAGAGTGCGCCAGGTATCTAGGAGGCCCAGATCATGTATGCGTTGTTGTGTCTCCCCGGAAAAGGAGCCCATGTCCGACCGCTGTGCGTATGTACTGTCCAGGTCTTTTTGCCATATCAAATTAAAATCGCCCATGAGAACTAGCAGGCCTTCTGCAAATTCTGTCAATTTCCCCAAAAATGCGTGTAGGAAGACCAATTGACCAGTGTTAGGGACATATATCGCCGCAAAAGTGCAAACTTTCCCTCTTAGGCGCCCTTTGGTCTTGACCCAGCGCCCATCTCTATCGCTCTGAACTCCCAGAGTTTGGAATTGTGTAGAAGAGCGAAACATAATAGCCACCTCCCGATGTTTCGTGTAGGCCGGGGACCTATAAATTAGTGGAAAGTGTTTGTGTCTGAGACGCGAGTCTTCGGCTCTAGCTAAGTGCATCTCTTGTAGAGCCACGATGTCGAGGTGGTGATCAATAGTATATTTCCCTACTTTGTGGCGTTTTTGGGGGGAGTTGAGACCTTTAACGTTCCAGGTTCCAATAATAATCGGCATCACATCACATTGTAAAAAACTACATCTCTCCCCAAGCCCAGATGGTCCCATCGCGCCTCCACTCCTAATCTGCCCCTCTGTGGTAGTGTAAGATGAGAGCTTGCTGACTGTGCCTTCCCAGAATTTCGAAGATCCCCCAGAAGCATTGTTAAAAGGCTGTCACCACCACCCACCCCAACCCCCCCAGTAACCCCTAGAAAAATAAGAACAAATAGAAACAAGTAAACAATTTGAACATGACTTTTGGTCCCTCTATGGGGTAGAGATGACCCCCCTGAGACCATGGGCGACAACAGGACCGAGGACCCCGTCCACGCCCGCCTCGACGGGAAGTTTGACCAGAGGCATATTTGTGCGGTTCTCGGAGAAGAAACCGATACAGAAAGGGCCAGACTTAATGTTAGCCCAAGCCTAGAGAAACCATTAAGAAGGCATTCACATTGGTAAATATAACAGTTATCAACATTGTGGATCACAGATTGTATCCAAAAGCTAGAAAATCCTCGATTGATAAGCCCACTGTGCTATAATCAAAAGGAAACAACATCAGTCTTACTTGTAAGGTATACAACGTACATGAACACTCTTTCTTAATAGAGAGTATCCGTAGCCTCAGAGACAGGGGCCGCATCGAGACACCGGGAAGGGACATTCCTGGCTCTCCCGGCAGATGCTGGCCCCTGTTGTGTATCATCAGAGGCTTCTAGGGACATCAGCCATTACTGCGGGTAGGCAGGAGGCTGCGAGGTGCAGCCCATGGAGCTTCCAGAAGGCGTTCAGCGCCTCCCCCTGCGCAACCAGGCTGAAGATGATGAAACTCCTCGGGTAGATTCTCCAGCTTTGCCTTGGGCGGTGGCATCCTCTCCAGAGGGAATGCCTAGCAGATCCAAGCCTTCCTGGAGGTCGGTGATATGGCATAGTTTATTCTGGAATTAAAAACTGAGCCCAAAGGGAAAGGTCCATCTGTACCTGATCTTGTCGTCTCGCAACTTAGTGGTAACGGGTCTGAGCAGTTGTCTCCGAGCCAAAGTCGATGGCGTGACATCCTGGTAGATGGTGCAGGAATGATCTTGGAATGTGATGGACGCCCTGGCCGCCTGAAGAACAGCCTCCTTGACCTTATATGAGTGGAATTTTGCCAGGACATCGCGCTGCCGTTTCTTCTCTCCCTGCTGTAGAGACCCAACTCGATGGACTCTGTCCAATTTTATATTGAGAGTCTGTGGAGACAAAATCTCCGAGAAGAGACCTACCACAAAGGCCTCCAGATCAGGCCCTTCAGCGCCCTCCTCCAGGTCTCTGATGCGTATGTTCTCCCTCCGAGCCCTGTTCTTCTGCCTTGAGTTGCGACTGGTGAAGTTGCTCCTTAAGTCAGCGGACATCGTCCCGGAGTCCGGTAGAGTGTTGCTCTTGTTTCTGGTGGTGTGCTTCGAGGTCAAAGACTCTAGTGCCTACTGAGTCCACATCCTGTTGTAAGGAGGATAGACGGTCTGTCAAGTCTGATCGCTGTTGGTCAATGGAAGATTTGTTGTCTTGGCCAATGTTCTTGCGTAATTCGGATTTGAAGTCTTTAAACATGGTTAAAAGATCCGCTTTGGTAAGAGCCATCGCTGCAGAGCCTGCGTCTCCCCGTAGCGTAGATTGTTTATCTGCGGTCAAGAAGAAATCTGAGACCTTGTTTGGAGTCTTAGCCGTTGTCTTCTTAGGCGTAATCGAGCGAAACCTTCAGTCGCGCTGGCGTATGTAGAACTTGGCGCACTAGTTTCCGACTGGGAAGCGTCCGTAGGTGGTGCCTAAAGGGTTAACCTCCTTGTCACGCGGTGTCACACCTTGAAGCCTGCGGGGGGCCCTCTCAGGAGCTCAGCCAGGTAGTCCTCAGGTATACAAGTGTGGCACTGTCGCTGTGTGAGAGTGTGAGGATCAAGTGCGCACTAGTGCCCTTCGTGGAGCCTTGTTGTTTTGCTTCTATGAACAGCCGCTGCAGTGGGAGCAGTAAGATGCTAGACTGTGAGGAGCAGGGTTACTAGGAAAGAGGTCTGCAGGTAATAAGCGCTGGCAGTTCCCGCAATTAGGGGGAGATGTGGAAGCCTGGCGATACCGGGCAGCGGTGTGTAACAGGCCCCAAGCCCTCAGGCCATATCCAGATATGCACCCCAATGCCCAGCGAAACGGAGGCTCTGAGGGCAGTGCTCAGGGGGGCCCTCTTATGTGGAGCTAGCAGGCGATTCCGGGCAGCAAGCCATGAAGTGGAGTGCGGCTGCCATTTTGAAGTCAGGCACACGTGGGGGAGATGTGTATGGGTTACCGCTGTTGCCCCCCCAGGCCATCCAGTACTTGCCGTGCATTCCGCTATCTAATCGAGGGGTCCTGCGTCCTCACCGTCGATCGGGAAAGGCTCCCGATGCTGCAGAGGTCGAGCCGCCATGTTAACCCGGCGCGCCTTCCACTGTCCAGACGGCGAAGTCAAACGCAGCGGTTCCCGAGGCGATCAGCGTGCGCCGACACTCTCCGCTGATGCCTCACATCCTTACATGCCTGCAGCCTTCATTTGTGGTGGGTGTAAGTTGCCGCAACCGCTTCTATCCCCACCGAGACAGCGCGTTAACCGGGAGCCGAGACGGGTTACGTCCGGTCGGCCATCTGGCCACGCCCCCTCTTTTTGTAATTTTTGAGTAATTCTTGTAGCAGGCTGATACATTTGCCGAATTTCGCCAGGTCACATGGCTCCCTTATAGTAAAATCAAACTTTGTTGCCTCTTTACTGGTTCGTATTCTATGGGTTAAGAACAATGATTTTAGCAGGGTGCAGCGGGCATACAGCTACGCAGGGCAGCAACACAGTAAATGGTTAAACATTTCCCTTTTATAGCCACAAAGTCTGAAATTATCTATCATGGAAAGGGTGTGCCACTTTGGGTTCATGTCTTTTATCTTAATCTTTTAATGTGTTTAATCTTGCAGCCATGATTTGTCTAAGACTTACCTTTCCAATTGAACACTGAAGGTATAACTGTGGTCTCAGACAAGGCAGGTGTTGATTAGCATATGTTGTAGCCACCTCTTCAAGTACTGGTGTGGTCTTCAATTTGGCCAAATCAGTTAGCATTGATTACGATATTATCCGTCTTTTCTGAATCGTTATAAGTGCTGGATGCAAGAGCAAGCATTTATTCAGCTCAGAAAGATCTATTTGGAGGGTATCTGCTGATTTATTTAAATACTTTGACCAAGGACTCTTCTTTTGATGAAAGATGTATCAAGGTATTAGGCGGGGCCTTGATAGTCTTGTAATAATATTTTAGAAAAGGTACCCATGTTAGACCACATTTGTGACTCCAGTCCAAGTTCTAATCTGATCATACAGCCTCTTGTGTGTTGTGGCAGCCCAAAAATCCTCTTACATGCTTTGAGTTGCAATTTATCCATTATTTTAGTAAGGTTGCCTGGAAAAGATTTGTGCCCGTAATTAAGTGTGGGTAGAATGCAGCCCCGGAGAACCCATTGAAAAGGGGTTGTAGATGGGCTTTCTAAAATTGTGTTAAGCTAAGTCTGGTAGTGATCAATGTGGCCTTGGTTTTGAGATGGCCAAAATGAGTTTTGATTCCTCCTTTTGTGGTCAGCCACACAGAAAGATAATCATATGAGGTTTTCCTTTGGATTTTTATAGGGCCCAGGCTCCAGGCATAGTTTATTTTCTAGGTCGTTTGTCTGAAAACTACAACTTTTGTCTTTGCCTCATTGACAGTCATATTATTTATTCCATTTTATTTATGAAGGGCATTCAGGGGTTTTTTAAACTCCATTCTCGAGAAATCTAATAAAACAATGTCATTTGTATATTGTAATAATGTAACCTTAACTTCCCCGATTTTTGGTGGAATCAGGTTTGCATATTTTAGGGCTGAGAACATGTCTGCAGTACACAGGTTAAATATAAAGGAGGCAAGGACGCAACCTTTCTCTGTTGTGACTGAGATAACTTAACCTTCACCCAAGTCGAGGTATATAACGACATTATTGCACGCAGCAAATTATTCGGGATGTCCCAATTCTGTAATTTTTTCCACAATTTGTTCCTTTTCACTGAGGCAAAAGTGGAGGAATAGTCAATGAAACATGCGTAAAGGGGATGCAACTTATGACTTGAGACTTGTTGAATCTGAGAGAGACATCTAGCCGCAGATTCCTTAACTTAGAATATCCCCAGGCGTCAGACTGGATCCGGAGAATATTTTCCCAGCAGCACCTCTGCGCGCCGGGGGACGGCGCTGCATGGCTCCCCCATGACGTCGTCCTCAGACATGAAGTCAGTTGAGCCATAGAAGTCCCTCCCGGCGCGCTGACGTCAGCTTCCTACTTTTCCGGGTCCCAATGCGGATCCAGGAGTAGCGGTTCCACTGGCCTGTTGTTTCAGGCCTTCTAGATGCCTTTGGCGTCCGGGAACAGTGTGCGATGCCTTCGGGCATCAAGGCGTGTGAGACCTGTACGCGGCAGATGTCAGCGACGGATCCATACGTGATCTGCACGTGGTGCTTGGGAGTGCACCACGACTCAGAGGAATGCGACGCCTGCCGGCAGCAGAAGCAAAAGTCCCTGCGGTAGCGACGGATGAAGTTGCTGGCCGCCCAGATGTCCCGCTCTTAGTCGTCGCGTCACCGATCTCCTTCTCGAGCTGGAGCTTCTGGTCGGGTCCGGTCACAGAGCCATTCCCGCGGACATCGTTCTCCTGACGCAGGTAAGCGCAAGCACAGGTCACGGAGGTCGCCGACCTCTCATAAACGTGACGGCGGGGCCCGCTGCTCCCGGTCTTTACCGGACACGGGTGCTCAGGAGTCGTCCGCGCCCCCCACCCACGATTTCCGGGTGTTGAGGTGACTCGTGCCCAGATGGAAGCCTATTCCCAGGCTCTCCAATCCATCTTTGGGTCACCACCTCTCCCTGGCGCGCCTTCGGGCCCCACAGAGGAGGTAGGGACTCAGGTCGGGTCTTTGCCGGCGGGTTCGCCCTCAGCGCCGATCGAGTGCCTCAACTCTGGTCTCGGAGTCACAGCGATGTCAGGACACGGCCCAGAGGGGCATCCCAGTCGGATGTCAGACCCTCCTATGCGGTCTCCGCATAGCCCTGCAGGGCTCCCTGCGCTGACGCTGGGTGCGGCTGCTGCTCAGAGCTCGACTCCTGCTCAACATCGTTCCTCTCCGCAGCTTCCTATCTCGGTCGAGTCGACGCCAGACCAATGTCGGGTGGCCGAGTCACCCTTGGTGGTTGTCGACGCCGTCTCGACATCAGTCGTCGCCGGTGCCGGTCCTTGCTATTCCTCTGTTAGAAGAGTATGTAGACCCTTAGCCCTCAGGGTTGTTTCTGTGCTGTCCGGGGCAGGGGCCCATGTGACAATGGTCCTTTGTTCGACTTCAGGCTGCGGCATCTCTCCTTTCTGGGTGAGCTAGCCATCAACCGTCCTCTACAGATGGGTTATTGCCCCCCCCCCCAGAATGGCTACGGAGGCTAGTGCAACATTTGTAAGGGCTGTTCACAGGGCTGCAGATATTTTACACATGCAGCCTCCCTCAGTCTCTTTGCCTTCTGATCCATTATTGGATCATCTGAAAGAAACACGTTAGTTAGATTCCTCACCTTAGCATATCCCCAGGCGTCAGACTGGATCCGGAAGATTTTTTGTCAGCAATACCCCTTGCGCGTCGCTAGGCGTCGTCTGCAGCTCTGCGTCCGTCGTCGTGCGCCGGAATGACGTCGTCGGAGTGCTTAGACTCCGCCCTCGCGCGCTGACGTCAGTTCTTCTTTTTTCCGCGCCAGTAAGCGCAGATCCGGGAGAGCTACCCCTTTAGTCTATTTTTGACTAACTTTTTTGACTCTTTTTGGTCAATTCTCGACTCTGGTGCCGGTAGGATGCCTGGTTTCAAGGCCTGCGACGACGGTCACCGACTGATGTCGGTGACCGATCATCACCGCCGGTGCCTGTACTGCTTGGGCCTCGACCACGACGCGTCGTCGTGCTCCGATTGTATAGCCCTAACCTCGAAAGCTAGGCGGGAGCGGTCCCGCAAGCTTCTCGAGCTTCGCCACTCGGCTCCGCGTCGCTCTCGATCCCGGTCCAGGAGGAGGTCCAAGGATCGGTCGCAGAGCTGCACTCGACATCGTCACTCGTCTGGCTCGAAGTCTTCGGGTAAGTCGAGGCACTCCAAGAAGTCCAAGAAGCGACACCGCTCTTCGGACTCCCCTCGCCAGTCGCGCGATTCGTCCGAGGGTCCGGGTGGTTCCACCCACGCGACTCCGCAGGAGCCGCAGGCGCCGCGCAAGTCCCCATACCCGATGGTCCCTGGGACTGACGCGACGCCGGCGGAGGTCAGTGCCTTCCTCTCGGCCATGAGGAGCCTGGCCCCGCCGTCGATGCCCGCTGGCGCGCCTTCGGGCCCCGCGGACTAGACTGGGCGGCCTCGCATGCCGGCGGCCCCGGCGCCGTTGGAGGCTCCGGCCCCGACGCCGCAGGTCCCCGAGGGGCCCGAGCCTGGGCCCCCATCGACGCCGGTAGACCTCGTTACGCCTCCTCCGCCGACACCGATACCCCCCCCCGACGCCGGCTCCGGTCGACGTCGATCCCCGGTTCAGCCCCTGTCCGGTCCCGGCGCCGCCCGACGCCGCTAGAGACACATATTGTCTATCGACCGGCTCCGATCATTCCTCCTGTTTACCAGGAATCGGATGACGGGGCGACTGGGAGGGGTCTAATGACCCTATGGCCCTTCAGAGCCAACTATCACAGGACTGGGCAGATGAACTGGGGGAGGCCAGTGGGTTGGATACCTCACCAGACACTGGATTCATCTCTCCTCCGACTGTGGCTTCGGAGGAGGGTGCAGCTTTTTCTGTGGTGCTGCGCAAGGCGGCCGAAGCCCTTGGGCTTGAGCTGCCTGCCGTGGCTGTGAGGACTAACATCCTCACTGAGGTGCTTCAGTCTGCCGCATGCTCCACTGAGCCTCTGCTGCCATTCAATGAGGCCCTCACTGACGTTCTGCAGGGCACCTGGTCCAAGCCCTCCACAGTCCCTCCTGTGGATAGAAACGTTGCCAGGCGCCACCGCCCTGCTCCGGGCGACCCCAGTTTTCTGTCCCAACACCCCACCCCGAGAGTCTGGTTATCCAGGCCTCTACCTCCCAATCCTCCTTCCCGTCCGCTCCTCCGGACCGGGATTCCAAGAGACTGGAACAGTTTGGTAAGAAGCTGTTCTCTTCGCTCAGTTTGGGCCTGCGGTCTTTGAACACCGCCTGTCTCTTGGACCGTTATTCCCACTCTCTGTGGGATGCGGTGGAGGACGTGCTGCCACTGTGCCCGGAGGAGGCCCGGGTGCGGCTTTCCTCGGCCCTGGCCGATGGGAGAGATGCAGCGCGCCATGCAATCCGATGTGGACTCGACACTACGGACTCGCTGGGAAGGGCGATTTCTACCACGGTGGCGCTTGGCTGCGGTCCACGTCTTTTTCAGGGGATGTCCAGAGCACCCTCATGGACATGCCTTTTGATAGTGCTCGCCTTTTTGGTGACAAAGCGGACAGTGCGCTGGCTCGCTTCAAGGACTCCCGGGCTACGGCCACGTCCTTGGGCCTCTCGGCCCCGCGGCCACAAACTTCTGCTTTTCGCTCCTTTCGTGGCCAAGGAAGGGGCACCTCCTCATGTCCGCCTAGCCACCGGCCGCAGAACCAGCCTGCACGCGGTCGCGGACGTGGTTTCCGCCGGTACCGGAGGACGACGCGGTCAGTCCACATCCACCCCGGCAGCATCCGCCTCAAAGCCTTCCTAGTCCGAGCTTTCAGGCCCATTCCACGCCAGTGGGCGGCAGAGTTCGCCATCCCCTGCTCCACTGGTGTTCCATCACGTCGGACAGGTGGGTGCTGCAAATCGTCCGAAGGGGCTACTCCCTCCCCTTCATGACGACCCCTCCAGCCATGCCACCGCAGCACCACCGTATCTCGGGGGATCATTTGAAGCTTCTCCACGAGGAAGTTTCGGCCCTCTTGGCCAAGGGGGCCGTCGAGCGCGTTCCGAGCCCAGAAGTAGGTCGTGGTTGTTATTCCCACTACTTTCTGGTTCCCAAGAAGGGCAAAGGGGGCCTACGCCCTATCTTGGACCTCCGGAACGTCAATGCCTTCCTCCGGATGGAACGGTTCAAAATGTTGACTTTGGCTCAGGTTCTAGCTGCCCTAGACCCTGGAGACTGGATGGTAGCGTTGGACTTGCAGGACGCATATTTCCACATCCCCGTCCTGCCGGCCCACCGGCGTTACCTGCGGTTCACTGTGGATCAGGAGCACTTTCAGTTCACCGTGCTCCCCTTCGGCCTTACCAGTGCCCCTCGGGTGTTCACGAAAGTGATGGCGGTGGTTGCAGCTCATCTGCGCAGATCAGGGGTTCCAGTCTTCCCCTATCTCGACGACTGGTTGTTGAAGGCGGGCTCGCCCCAGGCAGTCGTCTCCCACCTCCAGACTACGGCGGATCTCCTGCATTTGCTGGGGTTTTCCATCAACGTGCCGAAGTCGCACCTGAGCCCCTCTCAGAAGCTCCTCTTCATCGGAGCGGTTCTCGATTCGGCGCAGTTCCGGGTCCATCCACCGGAGCAGCGGGTCCGGGATATACAGGCCCTGATTCCCATCTTTCGGCCTCTATCCTGGGTTTCGGTCAGGCTAGTGTTGCGGCTTCTGGGGCTGATGGCCTCCTGCATCCTTCTAGTGCATCACGCCAGGCGGCGCATGCGGGCTCTGCAGTGGGACCTGAAGTTTCAGTGGGCCCAGCATCACGGCAACCTGTCCGACCATGTCTTGATCTCGTTGGGCACTGCACAGCAGTTGCAGTGGTGGCTCACGGACCGCGATTGGGAGAGGCGGAGATCAGAGGCCTCTGGTGTCCGGCGGAGTCTCGCCTCCACATCAACTTGTTGGAGCTGCGAGCGATCCGACTTGCACTGAAAGCCTTCCTTCCCTCTGTCCGGGGAAGTGTCGTGCAGGTGTTCACGGACAACACCACCGCCATTTGGTATTGCAACAAACAGGGCGGGGTGGGGTCGTGGACCCTTTGTCAGGAGGCTCTGCGCCTCTGGACATGGCTGGAACACCAGGGCATCACCCTGGTGGTTCAATATCTGGCGGGCTCTCTGAACGCCAGAGCAGACGAACTCAGCCGCCGGTGCATGATGGATCACGAATGGCGTCTGAACTCCGAGGTGGCGCAAGGTCTCTTTCAGCAGTGGGGAGAGCCTTGGTTAGATCTATTCGCCACCGACGAGAACGCGCAATGTCAGCAGTTCTGCGCGTTGGAATTTCCAAGGCGGCACTCGCTCGGCGACGCTTTTCGTCGCGAGTGGAGTTGCGGTCTGTTGTACGCCTTTCCGCCTATACCACTTCTGCCCAGAGTGCTGAAGAAGATCAAGCGCGACCGGGCCCAAGTCATCTTGGTGGCTCCGGATTGGGCACAAAGGTACTGGTATCCCGAGCTACTCAGTATGTTGACCGATCCTCCGATACGTCTGCCCCTTCGAGAGGATCTTCTGTCGTAGCAGCAGGGGACGGTCCTCCACCCCAACCTGTCCAGCCTCCACCTCCATGCGTGGAGATTGAGCGGCGGCAGTTGATGCCATTTGACTTGCCTCCTGAAGTCTGTGATATCATTCTGGCAGCCAGGCGTCCCTCCACAAAGACGGTATACGCCTGCCGGTGGAACAAATTTGTGGCATGGTGCACAGCAAAGGCTGTGGATCCCCTTTCCGCCCCTCTTTCTGAGGTTCTCCTCTTTCTTCTTTCTTTGGCCCGGCAGGGCTCTGCCCTGGGCACCCTGAAAGGTTATCTTGCTGCCATCTCTGCCTTCTTGCGGCTTCCTGATCAGCCTTCTCTTTTCAAGTCCCCTGTAGTTACACGCTTTCTAAAGGGCATTACTCACACGTTCCCTCCTGTCCCTTTCGTAATGCCTCAGTGGGACTTGAATCTTGTCTTGACATTTCTGATGTGCGCTCCCTTTGAGCCTCTTCACAATTGTCCTCTTCGTCTTCTGACTCTTAAGACTGCTTTCCTGGTAGCCATCACCTCGGCTAGACGGGTGAGTGAGCTCCAGGCTCTATCTTCCAAGCCTCCTTTTCTATCTGTTCATCCGGACAAGGTTGTCCTTCGGCCTCGTCCTTCCTTTCTACCGAAAGTGGTGACCCCCTTTCATCTTGGGCAATCTGTCACCTTGCCCACCTTCTTTCAGCCTCCGCATCCTTCCAAAGAGGAAGAGCGGCTCCTCCGTCTGGACCCAAAACGTGCGCTCTCCTTTTATTTGGACCGCACTAAACAGTTCCGAGTGGACGACCAGGTTTTCGTTGGCTACGTGGGTGCAAAGAAGGGAAAAGCTGTGCACAAACGGATCATCTCCCGGTGGGTCGTTTTGTGTATAAAAATCTGTTATTCCTTGGCAAAAAAGGAACCGCCTGTTGGGCTGCGCGCCCTTTCTACTCGGGCCACAGCGGCTACTACTGCTTTGGGACGGGGAGTCCCTTTGCAGGACATCTGTCAGGCGGCAACGTGGGCTTCGCTGCACACGTTTGCCAGGCATTATTGCCTAGACAGCCAAGCCCGGAGGGATGGCTTCTTTGGCCGTTCTGTCCTCCAGGACTTTCTGGTGTGATCTTGGTTCGCAGACCCACCACCGGGGTTGGTATTGCTTGGGTATCTATTCTAAGGTGAGGAATCTAACTAACGTGTTTCTTTCAGATGAACAAGTTACTTACCTTCGGTAACGATGTATCTGTAAGAAACATTTGTTAGTTGGATTCCTCACCGACCCACCCATCCTCCCCGTTCTGCGAACTGACATCTAGGGTTAAGGCTATCCCTTTCAGGGCCCTAGAATTTTTTGGCACCAGTGTCGGTCTCCTGCATGGCTCTGCGTTCCTGGCGCGGAAGGCTATGTACAAGAACTGACGTCAGCGCGCGAGGGCGTCGTCTAAGTACTCCGACGACGTCATTCCGGCGCACGACGGCGACGACGGACGCGGAGCCGCAGACGACGCCTAGCGACGCGCAAGGGGTATTGCTGACGAAAAATCTTCCGGATCCAGTCTGACGCCTGGGGATATTCTAAGGTGAGGAATCTAACTAACTAATGTTTCTTACAGATACATCGTTACCGAAGGTAAGTAAGTTGTTCTCCTCCACTAGACTGCTATGGAGGCGGAGCCCTGGCTGCCTTTTGGCGAGTCGTTATTTGACACCCTTCTTGGGACGTGGACGCGGCCCTCCTCTGGAGACCCTGTGGATCGGGCCATTGCACATTGTCATGGCCCAACTCCAGATGACCCTGTCGGTTTGTCCCTTCATCCTAGGGCTCAGGGACTGGTAGTCCAGACGGCTTTTGCCTCGCTACCTTCCTCTAATCTTCCACTGTTTCCTCCCACTAGGGAGTTTCGCTGGTTGGAGTCCTGTGGTCGCCATATTTTTGCGTCCTCTAGTTCGGCCCTCCGTGCTCTGAACACGTCTTGTGTGTTTGCACAGGCTACTTTTGCCCTTTGGGACTCGGTCAAATGTCTTCTCCTGTCTCTTCCAGAGGGTCCCCGTACTGACCTGGATTGTCTGCTTCATGGTGGCGGACAAATGGCACAGTTCTCCATTTGTTCGGCCATGGACTCCACTGAGTTTGTGGGTCGTGCGATGGTCAGGTCGGTTGCTCTACGTCGCCATGCCTGGCCGCGTGATGGCAGTTTCCCTGAAAATGTTCAGGAGCGTCTTGGGGATCTACCATTTGATGACTTGACCCTTTTTCACAATCATGCTGAATCTCATGTCTGGGCCTCCATGACTTCGTGTCTGTAGTCCTTCTGCAGATGTTTATTTTCATGTGCAGTGTTGTCTCTTCTTGTTCTGGTAACTGTTGCTGGGTTCATGATGTTAATACTCAGACGATCTGTACGACTATTCAGCCGTTTTTGCTCTATTTGGTGTAGCTGACCAACTAGTTCTACTTTACCTTTTATGGTTGCGTCCTCTGTCTGAGTCCGTATCAAGAGGTGGCCCTTGTTTTCAAGGTGGTTTGAGGCTTACCCAATGTGGGGTACCCGTTCGCTATTGTATAGCTAGCCCTCCTTGCACAGGAAGCCTGGCAGGCTCCTGCGGAGTCCTCTTGTAAGGGGTTGTCCTATGGCTGAGACTGTGGTCTCTTCCTGCTTTTATAGCCCCCCAACCCCCCTCCCCTCCAATCCCTTGTTGCGAGCTACAGGTTGGCGTCGCTCTCTTCTCGTATTTATTCCTTATAGCTTGGGGTGTGTCCGTAGCACTCCCCTGCATCTGTGCCTGCTGCCTTCTTACAGGTGTTTTTGGGGTACTGCCATGCCTGCCTCACCCCGACGTGTTCTTTCGGATTCCCTGTGCTCCTGTTGGCTGTCCTTGCCGTCAGCAAATGTTCTTTTGGGACATCTTGATCTGTACCGTAACGGAGCAGTTCCTCCGTTGCTGACGTCCTGTCCATGGTCGACGTCATGGCGGAGCCATGTGGCGCTGACCCCAGGCGCGAGGGCTGACGCCACATTTCTTCCATGTTCTATGCACGTCATATGGGTGCACCCTGGTATGTTCGCTGTCACGGGGTACTTGCAATATCCCATGTGCTTCTCAGATGGCTGTTTCTGTCGCCACTCTCTGAGGTGGCACTTAATTTCTCGTGGTTCAGACCCTGTCTGGCCTTTGTCTATGGCTGGTGGCATCTCTGCCACACACGTCATTGTTCTATGTGCCTTGTGGCCTACTTACCTAGGCACTTCTCTAACAGGAGTTTCCAGTTTCCCTGCTAATTGCCCCGCATGAGTTCACACACTTCTCCTACCGGCTCCTGCTGTTGTTTTCGGTGGAAGTGTTCTCTTCAGAATACTCACTGTCCTTGTGAAATGTGGTGTGTGTCTCTCTATCGACTCTCCTGTGACTCTGTCAGCGTATCTCCTCCCGGACGCTTGCGTGTCTGGACATTGTTCTCTCCGACTATGCTTTCAACGGTACTTTTTGTACTTATGGTATGGACTCCTATTTTTTTTCATGGATGTCTACTGGTTTTAATGTATATTTCACGCAGACATGGTTTTTCCTTGCTGCGGTGTCGGTGGTCTCTTGTCCCAGCCTTCTCATGGGAGCGTGCCTTGGGTGTGTGTCCTTCTCATGGGAGCGTGCCTTGGGTGTGTGTCCGGCTTGCCGGGTACCCCTCTTCGCCAGTTTCTCACCTGGCAATGGCTTTCGCATCTGTGAGATTAACGCTGCATTCCTTGGGCTTTTACATATATGTGGTGTGACTCTCACAGTTCATGCTGTCTGCTCCTATGTACTTCTGTTTTCCACCCATTTTGTGCAGAAGCGATTGTGCAATGGTCAGTCTTGTGTCTTTGGTACCACAACCACTTCCCAGACATGAGTCAGCTTCCTTGCCATGCTGTCACAAGTACTCTAAGCTGTTACGATTTCAACAGTGCTTACTCCACTGTTGTGCTTGCTTGACCGGTTTTCTTGTCTCTGTCATACCGTATTGTCCGCATTCTGGGTCTTTTCTTTTGCGTATCCATCGGATCCTTTGCTCATTTCACCTTCTCCTGTTGAAGGTTCTGGGTTCTTCCATTCCGCACTACCATACTGGTTCTGTGCTTTCTTTTCTCCTCTGTCAATAGGTCTCGTACAGGGTGTAAAACATTTCCTGTTGTTGTGGACCTGTGGTGGATTATCATGAATCATGTTGTTCCGGTCTTGTTGGACTTCACGGTTACATTTCTGGTTGCAGCCTTCCTGTTGTCTGCCAGATCCTCCTTTTAAAATACCGTTTTTGCCTCATGGAAGGGCATAGTCTTCGCTTTTGCAGGTTGTTTCTCAGAGCGGTACTCTGCTCTTTCCTTTCAATTACGTTTTGTATACAGTGATTTTTCACTGTAATTTATGGTGACGTTTTCTCACCATTCAGTTCTTATTTTGTCATTGTTGCACTGATTTTATTTTAATCTCTTTTTGGCACACTGTTTCTACACTCTCCCAGTTTTTGGTGGTGGCTCCGTGTTGTTGCGCGGAGAAGTTTCTCCGAAGTAAACTGACTTATATGGCTCCACTAACGTCATGTCCGAGGACGACGGCCATCACCCGGCGCGTAGAGGTGCTGCTGGGAAGAAATTCTCCGGATCCAGTCTGACGCCTGGGAATATTCTAAGTTAAGGAATCTGCGGCTAGACAGAGTCTCTACCAGATACATCGTTACCGAAGGTAAGTAACTCGTTCATTTAATTAGATATGGCCACAATATTGTCAGTAGTTAATGAATTTGCCCTAAAGTCCGTTTGGCAAAACGGAATAGTTTTGTTTTCTTCCACCCAAGACTCCTTTTAGGAGGAGAGAGGCCTGTCCCTTGGCTTCAATATCGAGAAGGGCGATGACATGGTAGTTGCCTGGATCTAGTCTTTCACCTTTCTTGAATATTGGATGTAATATGGAGCGTCTCTAGCTTTCCATAACCTGACCAGTAACTGAGCATGTATGATATAATGGAAGAAGTAATGGAGGTCCGCAGATCAATGTCGTCCTTGAAGACTTGAGCTGAGATGGCATTCGAGCTTGGATCTGATTTTGCACAAGGTTTTTCAGATAAATTTTGTCATTAAAAATTGGCTCTTTATTCAAAACCTTGGGCACTGCACATAGATTATTTGCAAAGGAAGCAGTTTTTGTTTTGGTTAAATACAGTTTCTTTATAAGCAGTGTCCACTGAGCCGGAGTGTAGTGCAGGTGTTCATGGACAACACATCTGCCATGTGGTACTGCACCAAACAGGGCGGGGTGGGGTTGTGGACACTTTGTCAGGTGTCTCTGGACATGGCTGGAACAGCAGGGCATATCCCTGGTAATTCAACACATGGCAGGCTCTGTCTGCCAGGGCAGACTAACTCAGCCGCAGATGCCTAGCGGATCACTAAGGGCATTTCAATCCGGAAGTGGTGCAAGGTCTCTTTCAGCAGTATGGAGAGCCTTGGTTAGATCTGTTCACCACCGCTGACAACACGCAATGTCAGCAGTTCTGCGAATTGGAGTTTCCAAGGCAGCTGTCGTTCAGACATGTTTTTTATCTTGAGTGGAGCTTAGGCCTCCTGTACGCGTTTCTGTCCATACTACTCCTGCCCAGAGTTCTCAAGCAGATCTGGAACGACCGGGCCCAAGTCATCCTGTGGCTCCCGACAGGACTCTGAGAGTTTGATATCCGGAACAGTTGGCCATGGTCATCGGTCCTTCGATCAGGCTGCTCCTTTGGGAGGATCTTCTGTCGCAGCAGCAGTGGAGAGTTCTCCACCCTAACCTATCAACGCTCCGCCTTCATGCGTGGAGATTGAGCGGTGACAGTTGACAACCTTTGACCTCCCACTCGAAGTCTGCACTGTTGTCATCCCTCTAGCAAGACTGTATACGCCGGCTGTTGGGGCAAGTTTGTGGCATGGTGTGCAGAGAAACAGGTTGACCCTCTTTCTGCTTACCTCTCTCAGGTCCTTCCCTTTATCCTTTCTCTTGCCCAGCAGGGCTCTGCTCTGGGTACCCTAAAAGGCTATTTTTCTGCCATCTCAGCCTTTATGGGGTCTCCAGATCAGCCATCCCTCTTCAGATCCCCTGTTGTAAATAGGTTCAACACGTTTCCACCTTCGCCCTTCATCATGCCTCATTGGGAACTTAATCTGGTCGTAACTTTACTGATGTGCTCTCCCTTTGAGTATTGCACAATTGTCGTCTCAGGCTCCTTACCATCAAGACGGCCTTCCTGGTGACAGTAACATCTTCCTGGAGGGTCAGTGAGCTTCAGACTTTGTTATCCAAGCCCTCCATACCTCAACATCTACTCAGACAAGCTGGTTCTTACCACTAGAGCTTTCGTTCTGTTGAAAGTTGTCACTCCCTTTCATGTAGGCCAGTCCATCACCCTGCCTATCTTTTGCACTCCGCCGCATCCCACCAAGAAAGAGGAGTGGCTTCGCCATCTGGACCAAGAAAAAGCGTTGTAATGCTGCCCTGACAGTACAAAAGCATTCCCTGGTGGACGACCTCATCTTCGTCGAGTATGTGGGCATAAAGAAGTAAAAGGCGGTGCAGAAGCGGAACTTCTCCCGATAGATCATGCTCTGCATTAAAATCTGCTACATATTGGCCAAGAAACAACCCCCCAAAGGGCTTGCATGCTCATTCCACCAGAGCTATGGCTGAGACCGCTGCATTAGCATGCAGAGTTCCGGTCCTGGATATATGCCAGACAGCAACGTGGGCTTCTCTACACACATTCACAAAGCATTACTGCGTGGACATTCTGATCCATAGGAATGGGCATTTTGCCCTTTTGGTCCTGTGGAACGTTTTAGTGTAAAATTCTCTTGCAGACCTACTTCCTGGGAGGTATTGGTTGGGTATCTATTCTAAGTTAAGGAATCTGCGTCTAGAAGTGTCTATCAGATGGGCAAGTTACTTGCCTTCGGTAACGCCTTAACTGGTAGCGAGTCTGCCTGGCGGCAGATTCCTTACCAACCCACCCATACTCCCAGTCTACGAACTGATTTCTAGGGACAGGGTTTGTCTACTTTTAGGATGTTCTTTCTTCACACCAGTGGTCAGTGTTCTTCTTGACTCCGTGTGTGGAATGTCACTCAAAGAAACTGACATCAGCACCTGGGGTGGTGCCTATATAGGCACCGGGCATGTCACTTCTGACACGGACGACGATGCCACGCCGAGCCGAACTATGCCACCTACCAGCGCACAAGGGTACTGCTTACGAAAAATTTCAGGATCCAGTCTGACACCTGGGAATAATTAGAAGGTAAGTAATCTGTGGCTATATAGTCTGTACCGGATAAGGTGTTACCGAAGGTAAGTAACTTGTTACTCTGATAGACGTCTAGCCGCAGATTCCTTAACTTAGAATATCCCCAGGCGTCAGACTGGTCTGGAAACTTTTTTGCAGCAGCCCCTCGGCGCGCCGGGGGGCGGCACCGTATGGCTCCGCCCTGACGTCGTCCATGGACGTGACTTCAGCGGAGCCATATATGCCCCGCCCCAGCGCGCTGACATCAGTTTTCTTCTTTTCCGCGCAACAGTTCCTGGCCTTGTTATGGGCCTTCTGTGCATCGTTGGTGTCGTACCGGAACAGTGTGCAATGCCCTCCGGGTTCAAAGCCTGCGAGGCCTGTGCACGTCAGATGTCGGGCACTGACCCGCACCTTATTTGCATGTGGTGCCTTGGTGTGCACCACGATTCCAAACAATGCGGCGACTGTCAACAGATGAAGCCGACGTCCCTACGGGAACGCCGTATGAAGTTGTTGGCCCCACGGCTGTCCGGCCCAGCTTCTTCTCGTCACCGCTCTCCCTCTCCAGAGGGAGCTTGAACCCGAAGCCGCTCACGCGACCGGCGCCCTAAAAAAGGTAAGCTGAGCCACAAGCGTCCACTGAGGTCCACCTCTCGTAGGTGTGCCGCTGGCGCCCATTCCTCTCGTAAGGGGTCAGCTACGGGCGCCCGGAGGTCACCTCCTCCATACCCTTCTTTTCCAGGAGTCGGAGCGACGCACGCCCAAATGGAGGCCTACTCCCGGGCTCTTCAGGCCTACTTTGAGCTCCCCTCTCTCCGGAATGGGATGACTATCAAATACAAACTCCGTCTCCTTCTTCTCCTGCTCCTGTTGACTCACCTCCAGTTAACATCGGAGGTTTTCATGTTCTGATGGAGAGAGCTGCACAACAGTTCCTCCTTGCTATGGAAACCAAGAAGGATGATGGTTTCCTTTACGATTTTAAAGACCAGCCGAGGAAACAAGTACGAACAATTCCTATTATTGACTTTATTTGGCAGGAAGGACAAAGTCATGAAGACTCCTGCTCCTGCGGTCCTGCCTCATCTTGAAAAGAAATACAAGGCACTGGATAATTTACCTGCATGTCTAATAGGTCAGGCTAAGGCAGATTCCGTTATCTCCCAGGCAGCACAACGCCGAGCACGGAATCCCTCCTCTCCATTGTCGGCTGCCCCTGATCGGAGTGGGAGACGTCTAGACTCCATTGCGAAAAAAGTTTCGACCATGGCGGCCACTACTGTCCGTGCAGCTAACTCGCTGGCCATCTTAGGCCGCTATGATAAACAGATGTGCTCGGACATCTCTCCCTTTATCGAGATGTTACCTGAGCCCTCCCAAATCAGAAGCGCTCAAAATCCTCCAGGAGGGAGAACGGATCTCGGCTGAGATTATCGATTCTGCTGTGGATGTGGCGTCTACAGGTTTTCGGCAACTGGCAGGTGCAGCAGTCCTGTGGCGACAGGGCTGGTTGAAATCCACCTCATTTCGTCAGGATGTTCAGACGAAAATAATTGACATGTCTTTTGACGGCGAGTCTCTTTTTGGCCAGCATGTTGATGATGCCCTCCAAGCCATTAAAAAAAGATACTGAGACAGCAAGATCTCTCGGTACTCTTCAGTTTTGGAAACCACCTTCTCGAGGCGCCAGAGGTCGTGGATCCTTCTCCGGTTGAGGAGGCTATAACCAGTCGAGAGAATACCAGTCCTATCAAGGTAACCAACGTTACTCTTCTCAAAGACAACAATCCTTCAGGCAACAACCAACTACATCATATACACAGAACAGAAGGAAGTCCTCCTACCATGGACGTGACACGTCTAAGAATCAGTGACAACTGCCACCTGCTCTACTGCTCATTCTTACCAAAGTTGGAGGAAGGATCTCCCGTTTTTACTCAACCTGGTCTGCTGTAACCACAGACAAATGGGTTTTGGACATTGTGGCCAGAGGCCACGTTCTAGAGTTTGTCAAACTTCCTCCGGATTCTCCTCCCAAAGGCCCGCCTCCATCTCATCTCACAGAGCTTTTCTCCCAAATACATTTGATGTTAAGGAAGGGAGCGATCGAAGTGGTTCAAAGACTACAAAGAGGCACCGGTTTCTATTCCAGATTTTTTCTAATAAAAAAGAAATCGGGAGAATGGCACCCCATTCTGGATCTTCGTTCCCTAAACAAATATCTCAACAAGCAATCCTTCCGGATGTTGACTCTCAAAGAAGTCCTTCAACTCCTCACTGCGGAAGATCAGATGACCACCCTCGACCTCCAAGACGCTTACTTTCATGTCCCGATTTTACCCAGACACAGAAAGTTCTTGCGGTTCAGAGTGGCTGGCAGGGACTTCCAGTTCAAGGTTCTTCCCTTCGGACTATGTTCTGCGCCCCGTGTCTTCACCAAGGTCTTGGCACCGGTGGCTGCACACCTTCGACTAGAGGGGATTACATTTTTTCCTTATTTAGACGACTGCTTTATCAAGGCGAATTCTTTCACAGTCGCAAACGCCCATACTCGGAGATGTCTGTCACTTTTCCAATCTCTGGGTCTCTCCATCAATCTAGACAAGTCTCAACTCATCCCCTCGTAAGCAAGAACGTTCTTAGGAGCCACCATAGACACTCCAAGGATACAAGCCTTTATCTCAAATGAAAGACACCAAAAGCTTTGCAAGCTTGCCCAACTACTAGAGATGAAAAAGGTGTGTTTCTGTCCGATAGTTCAAGTCACTTCTGGGGATGCTCTCATCCTGTATTCCCCTGTTCCCCAACTGTTGTCTCACGATGAGACCCTTGCAAGAGGAGCTCAACAAACAATGGCTACAGGTTTCAGGGTCCTTCGACGATCTCATCCGCATCACTCCTCGGATACGGAAAGCATTGCTCTGGTGGACTGCAAAAGGAACGTTGCAGCAGGCCTCTCATTCTTAGTGGAGGCTCCAAGTTTCGTCATCACCACGGGCGCCTCCCTCGAAGGGTGGCACCTTCAAGGACTCACAGTCAACGGCAAATGGAATGCTCAACAAAGGACTTGGCATATCAACCTTTTGGAGTTGCTAGCGATCTTTCTGGCTCTGAAATCTTTTCGCACCATCATTCTTGGAGCATCAGTGTTGATCCGGACGGACAACACAAGTATGCACTACCTAAACAAACAAGGAGGGACAAGATCCACTTTGCTGTCCCAGCATGCCCAGCAAATCTGGGATTGGGCGATCCAACATCGAATAATTCTGGCAGCGTTTCATGTCCCGGGAGTATCCAACATCCTCGCGGACTCCTTCAGCAGGTCGACAGCGTCCAACCACGAGTGGGAGCTCCATCAACCAATGTCGGATCGTATTTTTCAGAAGTGGGTTCGACCCGATTTGGACTTGTTCGCGAGCAGTCTAAACTGCAAATGCCCGTTCTATGCAAGTTGGCTTCCCCACCAAGACTCGTGCGGGAATGCGTTTTTCATGAACTGGTCGCAGATCTATGCCTACGATTTTCCGCAAATACCGTTGGTTCCCAGGGTTCTCCGGAAAAGGAAGAAAGAGCCTTGTCACCTACTTCTCATAGCTCCCAGGTGGCCTCGGCAGTTCTGGTTTACCGAACTCCTCCTTCTATCCGAATGCGATCCCATTCAGTTGCAACCAATACCAAATCTCCTATCCATTCACAACGGGCAGATCTTCCATCCGGATCACGCATGTCTGCGCTTAGCGGCCTTGCGCCTGAACACCTTGAGTTTGCTCACTTAGACATTCCTTCAGAATGTATGGAGGTCTTAGCTAATGCTAGAATGCCCTCCACAATCAAAACCTACGTGCTCAAATGGAAGCGATTTTTCCTGTGGTGTCAAGCCCCCAACATTCACCCAATCCATGCAAAACCAGAACAGCTTTTGCCTTTCTTTTTACATCTGGCAAGGTCAGGCCTTTCCCATGCTACTCTTAAGGTATTCTTAGCGGCTGTCTCAAGATTCTGACAGGATGGTTCACACTCTCTCTTTACTCCTCTAGGATCATTCAACAACTCTTCAAAGGATTGTTTCGTATGTTTCCTCCCATCCGCTGCCCACCTCCACCCTGGCATCTTAACATTGTTCTGTCACAACTCATGCGACACCCCTTTGAACCTATTCATAGGGCTGATTTGAAGTTTGTTTCATGGAAGATGTCTCTGCTGTTGGCTCTCACATCAGCCAGGCGGGTCAGTGACATTCAAGCCATCGCTATTAAACCGCCTTTCCTTCAATTCACTAGAGACTCAGTAGTGCTCTGCACTAACCCCATTTTTATGCCTAAAGTACCTGCAGATTTCCATCTCAGTGAACCGGTCATTTTAAAGACTTTCTTTCTTAATCCTCAATCACCTGTGGAAAGGACTTTACATACTCTTGATGTCAAAAGATGTCTAACATTTAATTTAAAAAGGACATCCTCAATACGAAAATCTGATAAGCTTTTTATAGCCTATATAAAAATGCATAAAGGTCACCCAATATCCAAACAGTCCATTGTTCGTTGGATTTTTGCTGCGATCTCTTTCTATCATTAGCAAGCCGGTAGACCTCTACAGGCAACTCGGAGAGCACATTCTACTAGAGCGATCTCTTCTTCTACTGCTCTCTTTGCTGGTGTGCCTCTTCATCAAATCTGCAGAGCTGCAACATGGTCCAGCAGGCACACCTTTACCAAGCACTACTGTCTGGAGGCTGCCAGCAATGCAGACACGTCTGTGGGACAAGCGGTTCTCCGTAATCTTTTTAAATAAGGTGAGCCTCTGTTCTTCCCTCCTCCTCATTGATGCATTCTTATATACATATCTTTTATATTTATATATTTGTATAATGTTACAGATATACATATGTTTATGTGGTTAAAAATAGAAAGATTGTGGGTTACAGGTCGTTTGCCCGGCGCTTAAAACAGTCTCAGACACTGGTCCCCACCAGTGTAGTACAGTATATTGAACACAGATTCTTCTGAGATCAATGTAAATCTAACATTCAAAAACAGAAACAGATGATAGGTCTTCTTATAAATTCGTTTTTATTCTTGTTCCGTCAGAAGTCAAAGTTCACAAAAATAACACACAAAGTGCCAACACGTGTTTCGCGCCAACTGCGCTTCTTCAGGGCTGTCACATAAACAAAAAATAGTATACTTGTTCAATATGTTTATGTGGTGTTGATATTTATATTTCTTTTTGTATATATATGTATTTTATATATATATTTCTTTGATGATCTCACAAGCATTATTATGGAATTTCTGCTTTCTACTCTGATTCAAGCATGTGAATCTATGAAAGATACCCCAATACTGGAGAAGAACAAAAGTAAGTTACCTGTAAACTGTGGTTCTCCAGTATTGGTGTCTTTCATAGATTCACATGCGACCCACCCACCTCCCCTCAGAGGTTCTCCTATGCTCTTTTACTCTCTTATCACACTTTTGCTGGAAAATCTGAGAGCCTGAGCCTATGGGGAGAACATTCTGGAGAGTGCTGTTGCCTAATACTGTGTTACTGTAGTTTGGACTATATATAATGACTTGGATGAGTCATGAAAGTGGAAGATTTTTTTCTATTAACTTCTGGCTATTTCACTTCTTGGTTCTAATTTACCTATGATATGGTTATTTTATGCATATTTATTGCTATTTTTATGTACCGTGGGACTCCCTCTCCGACGACGGGGAATGATTCAAGCATGTGAATCTATGAAAGACACCAATACTGGAGAACCACAGTTTACAAGTAAGTAACTTTTGTTCTACTGTGTCTACCAGGATTTGGAACCTGTTTTTGATTGCAAGATGATTGTCTTCTCCGTCTTGGGGTCTTGTAATTTCAAAGAGCAGTCCTCGATGGTGATCACTGCCAAGGGCCGTTCCCCTCCACAATATGACATCTTCCAGGTGCTGCTTATCATTAGGTGGTCAATTTGGTTTCTGTCCCTGCCATTGGGAGAGCACCAAATTCGTTTTTGAGTATGACGGTGGGGAAAGAGTCCCTCCTATGACCAGATTATGTGTAGCCAAAATTCCATCAACATTTTCCTGTTGTCATTCATTGTTCCACAAGCTTCCTTTTCCATGGCTCTGTCATGGTTCGTGTTGTCATTTTCCACTTTAGCATTCAAGTCTCCCATCACAATCAGGTCGTGATTCAGTACAGCTTCAAGCTTAGTTTGCATCTGTTGGTAGAGTATGCCCTTGACTGTTCACTCTTCGTCTTTTGTTGGAGCAAAGCACTGGATAATGGTGATGGATTGATGTGTCTGCCTGGCTGTCATGAGTCTGCCGTTGGCTGGCTGCCACTCAGGCATTTCTCTGTCCCCTTGCTCAGGTTGATGACAGCTCCTTAATGATGTTGGTGCTACTCCTTCATGATGTTGGTCATCGTCCCTTCTCGAGAACAGTAGTCTCTCTGCTGTGGTGGTTTTAATTCTGCCAGATCCAGTCAACCTACTTTAACTACCCCCCAGGATGTGTAGCTTTTAGTGCCTCATCTCAGATGATACTTTGGGCAGCTTTCCTTTGTTATTCATAGTCCATATGTTGCAGAATCCGATTCTGATCTTGCACTCAGATCTTTTTGTCATCCTGTCAGTAGTTTCCTTGTGGCTTTGACTACTGTCTGTCATGCTCGTCTCATGCAGAGACTCTGGAATTTCTTAGTGTCTAGACGATTTAGTGGTTCTTGCTGCTGTTGGCAAGGTTGCTAACCTTGTACCCAACTCACAATTTGGAGTAATGGTGGATCACGATTTGTCTAGTCCCTACCCTTTGACCTGTTCAGCTTAGGCGACCCTGCCAGGAGTCTAAGCTTCTGGTCACTGAGGGTCCCCACCTTGAAGTGGTCGAAGTGTTTGCTTGTCACCACGTGTGATCCTCTTAAAGGGATCTCAAACAAGTTATTTTATAACCTGTTTAGGGCTCGGGCTAACACAGTTTTTAAAGATTTGCTTCTACCCCATAATTAAGATTGGAGCCTGCTCCATTTCCCCAACCTCCCTCTAAGGGTTTCTAATGACAGATTTATGTTTAAGTTCACGACTTTCCTTGAGTCTTGTGTTATCGTAACTCCCCGCTGTTTAAAGTGTGTAAGTTCACAGTCCAGGCTGGTCTCTAAGTCAGTTGTCCTCACCCTTTCATGTGTTGAAAAAAGGATGTATTTGTCCCAGTTAAACTGAATCCCCTAGATTACCGGGATTTCTAAAGGGCGTGGCTACTCCTGGAAATGTCCTCGCAATAGTTTAGGAAGTGAGAGTGAAATGCCAGTTTTCAAGTTGCTTTCTGAAAGACCTTTCATTGTCCTTTAGATGTAACTCTTAAGGCACATTGTTCCAAGCTTGTGGGTCCAAGAGGTAGAAGGATCTGCCTCCGGGTTTAGCTCGTTTTACTCTTGGAACTTTGGCACAATTGCAGAGAGATGCGCACAGAGTTCTAAGGGGGGGGAGTAGAATTGAATCCTGTGGGACAGATATACAGGTCCAGACTGGTGCAAAGCCAAGTGCATAAGGGCTAATGTCTTAAACTTTTTTTAATAGAGAGCCAGTGTAGGTTCTTCAAATGAGACGAGATCGAATCTCACCTCAGTAATTGGAGAGCTTGACGGGCGACTGCGTTCTGAACAGTTTGTAATTTCTGCAGAAGTCCTTCGTAAAGGATATTGGCATAGTACAAACTGGACACCCCCAGGGCCAGATGAACAGTCACCCTTGCAGATAGGGAGAGGATTTGCAGGAATGGTTTGGCTGTTCGCAACAGACCAAACCATGAGCCGACCACCGTATTCATTGGAATTTGTACTGTCAGCTGTTTCAGTCTTCATGCCCAGGTTTTTTTTTTTTACTACTTCTGCTTGGATGTTAGGTGGAGGAGCCTCGTCCGGCCAGTGGGCTTGAAGGTTAAAAATGAAATTCTGCCCAAAGCTGAGACTCTGTCTTATCAATGTTGCATTGAGTTGATTAAAACTCATCCACTGGAAGACTGCAGATAAGGAGGGTTTGTTGACATCATGGTTGAATGGCTCATCCTGTAAGTAACTAGAGAAGTGTAACTGGAATCATCGGCGTAGGAAACTATCTTGGCCTGAAAGACTCGACCAGTGTCGCCAAAGGAGTCATGTAGATGTTAAATAGTTGGGCTGAGAGCCGAGCCCTGGGGCACTCCCATCGAGACGCTACTCTAACTAGACGCAAAAGGGGGCAGCCAGACCTCTTGGATTTTCGAAATATGTAAATTGTTTGCATAAGCCTTCTACCGAACCACACAGAGGTTGAAATTGTCTTCTTACAGGGACACTTTGCACTCAAGCCAGTATCCGCAAAATCCCTGGACAAGTCCATCCCTCCGAATTTACTCCACTAGGGACTAGAGTACATGAGAGCTGTGGGGGGTGTCACTGTCTAGTTACTCTTCCAGCTGAGATCGAGGGAGACAATGAACCATTGACCCATACTCTGGCCTTCAAATGTGCTTGCTCAACTTTAATTGCGCGCAAGAATTTGAGACCTGTATTCATTTTGAGAGGATTAGGAACAGGGGTCCCCGTCCACAATGTCAGTGTTTCTTGAAGGTAATTAACAGAATAGTGCCATGTTCTGATATGTGCGCAGCTAGAGCTAGTGCATTTTTTACTTTCCTTCTGTTACACCTCGTTGCTCTTCCAGAAATTAAGTGATTCTTATCTCGGTAGACAAGCAACCTGATAACCCCTGCCAATGTGTTCATAGCCTTTGTGAAAGCTTTGGAAAAATAAGAGAGCTGGGCCTGTAAGAGGCACATTTGTTATGACTGTTACTGTTTCTAGTGCTCCAATTAGAAGCACCTTTTTGAACATATTCCAGAGAAATGTTGTTGTTACTCCCATTAGCTTTATGAAGAGCTCAGTTGAGAGGCCATTTGGGCCAGAAGTATTCCCAAGCTGCGTATTCCTCAGCTCCTTTCTGATATCGTACATGAATGAACTCCGTTTCTACTACTACTCTTTCAGGCATTGGGAGATATGGACTAAACTCCCAAAAAGTGCTCAAAGTCTAGAAAAGGAACAATAAACTCCTAAAAAGAGTGAATGTCCTTCACCCCTTGGTTCCAGCACTGCCTAGAATCGTGAAGTCCCAGACCCCTGGCCCATTCCTTCTGCAGAAAGCTTCTGCATTTCCACATGGTTTGTATATCGCTATGGTGGTATGTAGGGTGGCTCAATCATGGACCTTCAGCTACCCGCTGTGGCAATCAAGACGAATGTCTTGACAGAGGTGCTTCAGCCGGGAGTTGCCCCTTCCGAACCCTTACTCCCCTTTATTGAAGCTCCTGCCAGCATTCTACTCAGGGCTGTGCACAGGGGCTCTTGTGCATTCGACAGTTGCCCACCGACATTGTCTCACTCTTGGGGGCCCCAGTTTCCTCACCCAGCACCCCACCCCAGAGAGCTTATTGGTCCAAGTCCCCCCCCTCCCCCCCTAGGTGTTCCCTACCACTCCCTCCACTGGATGGGAAATCCAAAAAGGCTGGATACCTTGGCAAGAAAATGTTCTCTTCTGCCAGCCTTGCACTACAATCAAGGAACCGTGTGTGCCTTTTGGGCAAATATTCCCTTAGGATCTCTGATCCAGTTGTGCAAGTACTGTATGTGGTCTCAGAGGAGGCCCGAGCCATACTCTTCCAGGCTATTGCTATCGGGAGAGATGCAGCAAAGTTAAACCATACAATATGGACTGGGCACGACTGACCCGCTGGATAGAGCGACTTGATCATTGGTGGCCTTGCCATGCCACGCCTGGCTGAGAACCACTGGCTTTTCAGGGGATATCCGAGCATCACTTATGGACTTGCTCTTTGATGGCTCTTGTCTTTTTGGAGAGAAGGTGGACTCCGCGTTGGAGCGCTTTAAGGACAGCAGAGCTACGGCCAGGTCTTAGGGCTTGTCTATGGCCCCTCATCGCCCACAGTCTACCTTCCACCCGTTTCTTGACCATGGAAGAGATACCAAACCACGACCATACCCTCCCAGCCACCATGGCCAACAGGCTTCTTAGCCTTTTCGTTGCCAAGGACGTGAGTCCCATAGACCACGTGGGACAGGTAGCCAGAGTTCAGGCCAGTCCGACGGGGGGGAGCTTGGCCGCGCAGTGAAATGGCCTCTCGTTAAAGGGGCTCTGCCAGCTGAGCACATAATCTGGCAAATATCCTTAGCCCACTGGCCTTCAATTCGCCCACACACAAGAAGGGATCGCGCACCCGACTACCCTCGGCGGAGTGCATACAACTGAACCTGCAAGGATTGTGGCGCATGGTGCATCGGACATCCGGAGCTGAGAGGCGTCATTTGCATCATTGAGTGTCGAGGTACCGAGCGCCGCCGACCACACACATCGGCGCAAAGGAGCGCCCCAATCCCTAACCCCGCTGCTGACAATTACTCTGTGATCCTGAAACGTGCTGCCCTGCGACAATGCCGTGTCTGTGTCCAGAAGCGAAAAACTAACTCCTGAGGCCAGGCGGCCGACCAGGGCACAGCTGTGGCCGGCTGCGAAGTGTGGAAGCCGACCTGCAATTACACGGATGGGCCTCTGCGCCTTCCGCGCTGCTGGTGAAAGGCCAGATCCCGCCTCCCACCCCCGTTACACCAGGAAGGACAGACCACGTCGGCCCCCATTCACAGGAGAGCACGAAAGCCAGTGGGGTGAGCGGGGCTGCCTTGGGCCTCGCCGGTGGGCTCAAGGAGAATCGCGGAGACCCACCGTGAAAGCTGTACTGGAAATCACCAGCGGGTCGGAAAACCACTATAAGCGCCTACAGCACAATGCAGGAGATGACTTGGCAAACCAGCGGTGAGTAGCCCGGTGACGCTGCGAGGTGGGTTGGCCTGCATAGCAGCCCTTTACTAACAACAATATTATATCATCTCTGCGCCCTTCTCAAACGGACAAAAGGACCCTAGTCCTCGATTTTTACTCCTGCTTCTAACTCTGCTGACCCATAACCTGGTAAGACATAAAAAGCATACGCAGGCCCCACCAAAGGACAAACAAACTCACAACACTATATGGAGGGAGAGCATAAAATACTAAGCACTACAAGGCTAACCCTGCACTGGAGCCGAGCAGGCCCCCAACCTAGGCCTGCTGATTCACCACCACCACGCTCTTTCTAATACTGTCGACAGCAAATCTGACATAGACACTGAGGCTACACAGCAGGCTATTATAAACTGCGACTCGGTGGCCAATCATTGTAACTTCACCTGGAACATCAAGGAGCGCTCCGGTCATAACTGCAAGCACTGTGAGACACTTCTGGGACACAATGGGCGAGCATGACACGTGCCAGTTCCAAATCTTCGTTTGAAAGTAAACACTCGCCAAACAGGAACAGACCAGCCATAGGGACAAACCACGGACCCCCTCATGGACGAACAGAACCAAGAGCAAGACCTCAAATCTATTCTCGCGGACGTCCAATCGAGCCTAAGATGATTCACACTAAACTGGACCTGATGGCGTACTGCCTTGATAAAATTAACAAGAGGGTCAATAAGCATGAAGATCGTTTAGATCATCTAGAAACTCAGGTCTCAGACATAGACGACAACTAAGCAACAACCAAAGAGCAATTACTGAAAATGGACAGGGTCCTAGCCGTCATCAAGGGCAAGAATGAAGACCTTGAAGCTCGATCGAGGTGGAACAATCTCCTCATCCTAGGTGTGCCAGAATCCACCGCCATTGTCAACATGGAGAATCACATGACCAACATGTTAAAAGATCTCTTCAACGAGCACCTGTCTCCGGTGTTCATAGTCGAAAGGGCGCACAAATCCCTAGCGTCCAGGCCGCCACCGGGCGCACCAGCTCCACCAATCATTGCACGCCTACTAAACTATAAGGCCAGAGACACAGTGCTACGTCAAGCGAGAGAGCAAGGAGAAGTGCAATATGGAGGCAATATTGCCTCCTTTTATCTGTACTTTACCATTGGGGTCCAGACAGCCCAAAAAGACTTTCAACCTGTTAAAAAGCTCCTGCAACAAGCCAACGTCAACTATGACCTCCTGTACCCGGCGAAATGGATAATGGCAAAACCCACCATTTTACCAACGCAAAATGTGTGCTCAAGCTCGCTAAAAGTATAGTCGCAGAGACTCGTAAAAGCTCCCCAGTAGCATCTGGAGGATCTCATATCGATGAAAATGACTAGAAACACCCCTGCCAAACCTTTAAAAAAAACACAGGCGCACTCTTTTGAGACACGGAGGAAGATGGATGCATCGCTATGTCTGTATGAACAGCTCCATTATAGACAACAAACTTGTCACACTAAACCTTGATTATCCGGCCATATCACCTGGGCGACATCTGCTGCCTCAGCCACTCAGCCTTAAGCAGGCTGGGGTGTATGCCGGCTCACCTCTGCCCTCTTGAATGAGTCCCAGACGTTGGAAAATACAGGTTTTTGATGAAAGGACAGGAGGGTGGTGGGCCCAGGAAACTCAACCAAGTTTGGGGGTTGGAGTTGGTGGGGGTGGGTTTAGGTATTTTTATGTGTTACTGTTTCTTTTGTTTAACTTAGAACTTTAGAGGACTAAATGACGCACGAAAAGCCCGTCTGGTATGCACCTTTCTTACAGACATCACATAGACATATGCTTCCTGCAAGAACTACATCTTACCCTTTCAATTGCAACCCTCCTTAAAGCCCGATGGTTTGCAGAAACTTGTGCATCCTACTACTCTAACTACTCCTGTGGCACAGCGATACTCATTTCGTCGAACCATTCCATGGAAACTCACACAAGTGAAACTAGATCCAGAGGGACAGTTTGTCCTCACAGCTGGCATACTGCATCACCACCCTTTAATATTTGCATGCATATACGGACCAAACACAGGTTTCCCAGAATTTTGAAGTGAAAAATGGCGACATATTGCCACACTTGGACCGGGGACGGTCATATAGGGGGGCGATTTCAATGTCATACTGGACCCAGACATGGACAGATCCAGCACTATTAGACGCCCACACCCCAAAGCTGCGTCACAACTACACACACTAATAGAAGACCATGGTCTGACTGACGCTTGGCATTTTTCGCATAACACTAGTAGAGAAGGCACGTCCACCACATCAGCGTCCTGGGCCTGGTCACGCATAGACTGCTGGCTTGTCACCAAGGATGTACTGACGTGGACGATAAATACTAAGTTAATGCCCCGTACACTATCAGGTCATGCCCCGGTGCAATGAAAACTAGCGATACTCCAAGCTCCCCCGCGCGACTTCACCTGCCGATTACCGCCTGGAGCATTGCGCAATCAGGTATTTCGAACCGAGGTGCACTTCGCCATCGTAGATTATTTCTCAACAAATGAAGTATCAGTGGATTCCCCAATGGTGTTGTGGGAGGCCTTTAAGTTCGTCATAAGGGTTCTACGTATTGCAGGGGTCCTAAAATCCATACGCACAAGACTTGCACGCTTTGAGGCTGAGTTGCGAGATCTAGAACAAGAATTTTTTCAATCCAATGACCAAAGCATCGCACATGCGTGAAACCTTATCGGAGTATAATGAGGAAGCGGAGTGAGAAATACATTACCTGGGACGAGAGGCTAAGGTTCGTAGGTATGGGGAGGGTGAGCGACCCAGTAAGACGTTAGCCCACATGCTTAGACCCCCTGCAGCAAATAATTATATCGCCAACTTAGTGGATGAACACGAGGAACACCATACTAGATCCACTGATATTCACTTCATGACCGCCTATTACTCCGAACTTTATCAAACTAAATCCCATATACCCACGGACCAAATTAAAAACTTTACTTTAAGTTACTGTGGCTTGATGACGCTAGCCGTCAATACCTAGGCACCCCGTTCATGGAGGAGGAAGTCCTACATGCAATTCGTAGCCTCCCCAACAACCAGGCCCCTGGCCTAGATGGTCTTACCACATCCTTTAATAAAGAATTTGCTGCTACACTAATCCCTCACCTTCTGGCCTTGTACCAGTCCTCTATGGAAACTGCCACAATCACTGCGAGAGGCGGTCATTGTTACCATATTAGAACCTGGCAAATCGACCACTTCATGTGACTCCTACAGGCCACTCTCCATGATAAACGTAGATAACAAAATTTTAACAAAACTTAGCTCCAACTACCTGTCACTGCTTCTCCCCGACATAATATGACCTGATCAATCGGGCTTTGTGCCAGATCGATCTACCGCGCACAATCTCCCCACCTTCTTTGCTGTCATGCATGGGAAAGATCCAAGCATGGCAGCCCTACTTGACGCCACCAAGGCGTATGATTCCCTAGAGTGGCCATACTTATTTCAGCTCCTCCAACACATAGGGCTCAGCATGCACTTTATAAATCTTATTAAACTTCTCTACTCTGCCCCCTTTGCCAGAATACGCCTCAAAGGTCTGTTATCCGACCCATTCCCAGTTAGGCGGCTCACGAGGCAGGGATGCCCCTTGTCCCCACTCCTTTTCGCCATAGTCATGGAACCTCTAGCAGCTAAACTATGCCAGTACCTTGCCCACCAGGGAATCCGAGAACGAGTAATCCTAGTCTCAATGTATGCGGACAATGTTGCTTTGTATGTCAGACAGCCTCCGGAAATTTTAGACTGTCATCAGGGAGGTCATCAAATTCGGGGGTCTTTCGGACATAACTATAAATTGGACTAAGTCCGTCCTTTTTCCTTTAACTGACAGTACTAGACAGTTCATATCTGAATTCCAACTACAATGAGCAACAGAACCAGTGCGATACTTAGGCGTATGGCTAAGCCGAAACACTAGTGAGCTAAGGCAGACCAATTATGATAGAGATATCGCATGGCTGGAGGAGAGGATCCCGATCTGGAACAGTCTTTCCCCTCTCGCTCACTGCCCGACTAGCCATTGCCAAGATTGTTGTGCTGCCTAAGTTTCTCTACCTCTTCATCAACCTTCCGACTCACTCAAGCAAAACATTTTCAAACAACTCAGATCCAACCTAATTTCCCTATCCTGGGCGGGCAAGCAACCTAGAATAGCATGGGAAGTCCTCACACTACCCTTCCGCCAGGGAGTCCTAAGTGCCCCAGATCTGACACTGTACGCGCTGTGCGCCCAAGACCAACATTTACATTTTTGGTTATACCCTGTCAAATTTCTGCTGCACGCTGCTGTTGACACAGACCTAACCTCACCAACGCCGCTATCCACAGCTCTATATCAACCCTATAGAAGAACTTGGACGCCTACGGACATGGTGGACTGTGTGAGATGGGCCTGGAATGGACTGAGATGACGAGCATCCCTGGACTGCTTATACGCTCCCTCTATCCCCATCACGCGCACTCCTGCTCTACCGGCACTAGTTACGGAGGGAATGCGCACTCTGGCCCACAAACTGAACCTCTACACATATGCTGATCTATACCCGATTGACCAGTTCTTAGCTGCACCCACGCTGACTGACACTCCTAAACCCACCATAATGGATATGCTCCTTTACACTCAAATACAAGCCACATGTCACGCAAATCACACTACTTTCCCGGTTCCCTCACCAACACTACATGCTCTTGAGCACGTACTCACGCACACCTCCCATCGTAAACTTGTCCCTAGATTGTACGCAGTGATGCAGGGCAAGACACCAATATGCACCCCCAAGGTGATAGCCCAGTGGCAACTGAATACAGACGCTACCCCCACCCCCATGGACCAATGGTCTTATTGCTGCGCGCAATCTGAGGCACTATCCCCCAACTACAGACTACACCTCATACATTTAAAATGTCTTAATAGACTATACCGCACTCCCCTGTAGTTGAAACGTATGGGCCTAAATGAGGAGGCACACTGTGAAAGGTGCTCGACACCATTGCCAACATTTCTAAACTTGGCCTGGGAATGCCCCACGATACTAGACTACTGACGAGATACATTCCACAATTCAACAAATATTGGGACATGAGATCCCCTTCACCCCACTAATTAGCCTATTAGGATACGTTAAGGATGCACCTGCGTCTTCGCGCCGCCTAACAGCTATGGTATTATTACTAGCTAAACGCCGCTATGCTATTATTACTAGCTAAACGCCAACTCGCTAAACACTGGGGTAGGAAGAGTGTCCCAAAAGTTGCCTCATGGCTCAAGGTTGTGACATACTGTCAGGTACAGTTTAGCTCAATACTGCGAACTGATGCCTCTACAAAGCCGCCCAACAGACATTTGGGAACCACTTCTAGCTCACTTGCGCTTACAAGCTACCACATACGCCTAGAACGCTACACACAGCAAATACAATTCAACATTCCCACACTTACCTAAGGGGAAAAGGTTAACGCAGGTCAGCTGCAAGATGATGTAGCCTAGCTCTATATCACGTAGAACAATTTTGAACTGATCAGGATGCCAGTTCAACCCATCCTATATGCTAGAACAGCCCTTGTGACACATACTTGGAAATGCTAACTTAAGATGTAATGTTTAATCGCCGGCTATGCTCTCTGTAACTTTAATGATGGAAATGACGTGGATCTCCCATCCCACTCTTTTGTTTTTCTCCCCTCCCACTCATCACCATTTCCTGCTATTTATGGTGCTGCATCACTTGCAATGTATGTTGTTATTTTTTCAAATGCCAATAATTTAAATAAATAATGTTTAAAAAAAAATTTTTAGGCTGGTCCACCACTCCCTGCCTGCTGCAGCCTCCAAACCCCTTTAGTTTGCCCTCTGATCCTTCATGGGCATCCAATTGAGGGGGAGGGGATTGGGCATACGCCATCCCCTGCACTAATTTTTGTCAGTAACATCGGACCTTTGGGCTTTGCAAATCCGCCAAAGGGGCTGCTCCCTCCCCTTTGTGACTGCCGCTCCACTCATACCACTGACTTATGACTGGCTGACAGAGGACCACCTTTCCTTGCTCTTTCAGGAAGTGCAGGCTCTCTTGGCCAAGTGAGCCATTGAGAGGGTGCCTGCATCAGAAGTAGGTGGTGGTGGTTATTCCCACTACTTTCTGGTACTCAAGAAAGACGGAGACCTTTGTCCTATTCTAGACCTGCGCCTTCTCAATCTCTTCCTGAAAAAGGAGAAATTAAAAATGCTCATGCAATTTGTCTGCTCTAGACCCGGGAGAATTCATGGCAGCGTTGGACTTGCAAGACGCATATTTCCAGATCCACGTCCTGCCTGCCGACATACCTTACCTGCAGTTCAGTGTGGGCCAAGAGCACTTACAGTTTGCCTTGCTCCCTTTTGGACTAACCAGCGCCCCTCTGGTGTTCACAAAAGTGATGGCAGTGGTTGCAGCTCATCTGCGGAGGTCAGGGGATTCCGTCTTTACTTACCTTTTTGATTGGGTGTTGAAGGCTTGCTCACCCCATACAGTCTTCTCCCACTTCCAAACTGCACCGAAACTTCTGCATTTGCTGGGGTTCACTCTCAATGTGCTGAAGTCACACCTGACTCACTCTCAGACGCTCCCTTTCATCAGAGCTGTTCTCGGCCCATTGCAAGTTGTGGCCTATGCTCCCAAGCAGGGATTCAGAACATTCAGGCTATGACACTGACGTTTCATCCTCTATCCTGGATTTTGGTGAGAATGACTGAGGATGTCGGGCCTCTTGGCCTCCTGCATACTGCTTGTAACTCATGTCCCTTGCCATATGACGGCTCTGCAGTGGGACCTGGAGTCCAAGTGGGCGCAACATCAGGGGTATCTCCCCGACATGGTCCAGATCTCGGAGGGAACTGCAAAAGATTTGCAGTTGTGGTTGACTTTGATTGGGTCAGTGGCAGATCCCTCTCCCTTCCTAAAACAGAGCTGACTGTGATGACAATTGCGTCACTTCTGGGATGGGGTGGCCATCTCAGCGAGGTGGAGATCAGAGGACTCTGGTCTCTGGCGGAGTTTGAGCTCCACATCAACCTGTTGGAGCTTCAGGTAATTTGCTTGCCAATAAAAGCCTTTCTACCCTCCTTCAAGGGAAGCCTAGTGCAGGTGTTAACGGACAACACCACTGCCATGTGGTACTGCAACAAACAGGGCAGTGTGGAGTCGTGGGACCTTTGTCAAGACGCTCTGCGTCTCTGGACATGGCTGGAACACCATTACATTTCTCTGGTGGTTCAACACCTGGTGGCCTCTCTGAATGCAAGGGTGGACATACTCGGCCGAAGATACCTGGCAGATGACAAATGGCAGCTCCACCCAGGCGTGGTGCAAGGCCTCTTTCAACAGTGGGGAGAGCTTTGGTTAGATCTGTTCGCCACAACTGAGAACGTGCAATGTCCGCAGTTTAGTGCGCTGGAGTTTCCAAGGCGACTCTCTCTCAGAGAAGCTTTTCGTCTCGAGTGGAGCTCCGGTCTCCTGTACGCCTTTCCTCCAATACCGGAGAGTCTGGTATCCTGAGCTTTTGAGCACGACCATCTGTCATCTGATGAGGCTTCCTCTTCAAGAGGATCTTCTGTCGCAGCAGGGAAGGGTTCTGCACCCAAACCTGCACACCCTACACCTTCATGCGGGGAGATTGAGTAGCAACAGTTGACCATTTTCGACCTTCCTTCCGAAGTCTGTGATGTTATTCTGGCAGCCGGGCATCCCTCTACCAAGTTGTAGTACGTCTGCCGTTGACATACGTTTGTGACATGGTGTGATTCCCACGGCATCTACCCTCTTTCTGCACCTCTTTCTAAGGTGCTTCTTTTTGCTCTATTGTTGGCCCAGCAGGGCTCTGCTCTCGGCACAGTTAAAGGTTATCTATCAGCCATTTCGGCATTTTTGTGTTTGCTGGACCACCCTTCTTTATTTAAGTCACCTTTCCTCCCGCCCCACCCCCAGTCATTCATCATGCCCTCGTGGTTTCTAAATCTTTTTCTCACCTTGTGCGCACCCTTTGAGCCTCTGCACAATTGCCCTCTTAGGCTATTGGCCATCAAAACTACCTTTCTAGCATGCATCGGCTAGGAGGGTCAGCAAATTGCAGGGACTCTCAGCACACTCTCATTACACCACCTTATTCCCAGGCAAGCTGGTCCTCCAGAAACGTGCCTCCTTCTTTCCAAAGGTTGTGGCTCACTTCCATGTAGACCAGAACATCACCCTGCCTACCTTCTTTGCTCCGCCTCACCCCTCCAAAGAGAAGGGGAGACTTCACGGTCAGGACACAAAAAATAGCTTTGCCGTTCTACCTTGATTTGCACAAAAGAGTTCAGGGTGGACAATCAACTCTTCGTGGGGTACGTAGGAGCTAAGAAAGGGCAGTGTAAGGAAATGCCTCTTTTTGTATAGTCATCCCCAAGCTTTTGGACTGATGCTGCTGATTTTTTGACATAGAGTGCACGGAGGCCTGCTAACTAGGTCTCAGTGCCTGTGCCCTTACTCTTAAACAGATATGTCGAATAGTCTTTTACCCAATTAGCTGAACTAGCTTACTTGTTAATCCCTCGTAAATGGTACCCAGATCATGTGAAATGAAAGAGTACCCACTTGGGATTGCAGCATTGGATGTGCCACCCCGGTGGGGACATGAGCAAAAAGACTCCCAGCATGCTAATTGCAGGCTGGAAGAGGAGTTTAACTGCTGGTTCAACTATCATAGCCAGACCTCCCCCTTGTATATGTGTAATCCACCCCTATGGCAGGGCTTTCAGGGTGCAACGTATTCCACGGGCAGAATAAGTAACTTTAAATCTTTTGACAGTGAAATTGCTGAGCTAGTGTGTTTACTGTGGAAAAGCTTGGTTACCCAGTTGCCGAGTGCAGAGTTGCACGCTGACCCCTCAGCTTTGCTAACTCTGGAAGGGTGCGATCAAAGTGGGTCATCCATGGTATCAATGGGGGGGGGCTTGGCCACGTAGGCCAAGATGGCGGAAGTGTCTTCTTGAGGCTGCGAGCAGCGGCCCGTCCAACAAAAACTTATAGATGCCGACGGAGTCCCAGTGAATCCCCCCACTTGAGGCCAGAGATGCTGAACCGATAAGCGGGAGATTTACGCCCAAAATAGTCTCCTGGGAGCCGGTTTTCCCAGAGAGAGTGCGCCCGGGGAAGCGGGGTCTACTATCAACATGGCCGCACCCGGGGGGCGTGGCTTCGCTGAGCTGCGAAATGGCCGCGCGTTAGTGCGGCTCCGCCGGCCGAGAGACATCAATCCGTCATTAATCTGTTAAAAACTGCTCCGAGTGAGAGCCAGCCGCAACGCTAACGCCCTGCGTGTGCCGGGAATGAGCCGGTGAGCAAAAATTCAGGGCGGTGTGGGCGGCGGCGCAGAGGAAGGTGCGGCCTGCTGGCGCGTCTGCAGTGAAAAAGCCGGGACCTCGAGTAGGGCGCGACCTGAGGAGGCCTTGGCTGGCGATTGGAGGAGCTGCGGCGACGAGGCGGCGGTCCTCCGGGATGCGCAGCGTAACATGGCTGGAGGACCCGGATTAAATGCAGGAGGAGGATCGCTGCCATAGGGAGGCCAGTGTAGGGGACAGAGGTGAGCGCAGACCCGCGAAAGCGAACGCGGCCCTCAAGACGTCGCTCGGGTGCGCTGAGGCCCGGACAGTACAGAGAGGGTCAGCGTCCCCGGGGAAGGCGCGGGCTGTCCCGCTTGAAGGACAAACAGGCACCACTAACTCCAGTAGGTGCGCACAGAAACGCTCAGTCCCTGAATGCCCAGTGAATAGCCGTCCAGACCGAGGCCTCGCCCAGAGGGCTTGCTCGCTGCCTGTGAGGGAGCAAGATTGCGGAGCCAGTGCTGGCGTGCTGCGGCTGGGCTCCGATACATCGGCGCTGGGGGGCCACCCCTGTAAAGTGCACATACAATCGCCCAGTGTTTGCGCCTGCCAGGAGAACGTGTGTGGGGCGGAGGTGGACTTGGCGGCGCGAGACTGGTGTGCGGTCCAGAAGAGGGCACACTGCCTGATGCGGGAGCTCTGAGATCTCGGAGAAGGGAAGGTGGGCGGCCGACCCCGAAGAAGCGGCCCTGGAAGAGAGCCGTAGTGGCGGCGGGAACTGCCAGATAGGTGCAGAACGAACGTACACCTGCTGCTGAGCTGCGCCATAGAAAGAAGATGGCACACGACGCGACATACGACAAATCATAGCCTCAGAGCACTGTGGGGGCAAGTGGATGGGGCAGGCGAGGTGCCAGAGGCATTCCAACTCCGGTGAGCTCGTTACGAACCATAGGAAATAACACGTTGAGACAGATGACGAGCTCACGGAGATGCGCTGACGGAGGGACGCGGTAGACAGTATCTCCTAGAAGGGGCGAGCCCTATGTTGTACAGAGTGTCCTGACCTGCAGGAGGATTGGAGGCCATCCCCGACAGCTACTGGTGGGGCTGGATTCGAACTGCGGATCGCGCTTGGAGGGAAAGTCACACAAGCAGCATATTCACCCTTAGCCACTATCGCCACGGGAACCAGAGATCCGGCGAAGATGGGGAAGCACGACACGAGACAACCCCGGATCACGTTCGAGAAAAAATCTAACAAGGTGACGGAGGGCGAGTCTGGCCAGCAGAGACGGGAGGCGGAAGAGGGGGCTTCGGCGGCGCCACCGGAGGAAGACATCCGGGCCATGTTTAGAGACCTGAAATCCAGCCTTCAGAGCCTTGATTCAAAGATGGACTCCCTGGCAGAAAGAATGGACAGGATAACACATAGGGTAGAAAAACAAGAGGGTCGCATGGCCACGATGGAAACTAGAGTGACGGAGGTAGAAGAGGGGCACACAGAACTGGACAAGAAACTGCAGGAAATGGATGGAGTGCTGCGCATGATTAAGCTAAAGAACAAGGATTTGGAAGCTAGGTTGAGGAGGAATAACGTACGCATCACGGGCATTGCAGAATCCACAGACATACCAAATATGGAGAAGTATATAGAGACTATGATGAGGGATCTCTTCGGTCCTGCCTTGTCCGCCATGTTCCTCATAGAACGTGCCCACAGAACGCTAGGCCCCAGGCCGTGGCCGGGGGCGCCGCCGAGCCCCATACTGGCGAGAGTCCTTAACTATAGAGACCGGGATACGATCCTTCGAATGGCACGGGAAAATGGGGACATACAGTACAATGGCAACAACATCACCATGTACCCGGACTTCACGTTACAGGTCCAAGCAGCCCGCAGAGAGTTCATGCCAGCCAAAAAGATATTTCAGCAGATAGGCACCAAGTATTCGTTGATATATCCGGCCAAGTTGCGGATCCAGGGCCCTGGAAAGCCCACCTTCTTTACGGATGCGAAGGCTGCCTTGGCGTACGCCAAACAGATGGCAAAGGTACAGAGACAGAGAACGACGTCAGAAGATCCTCCTGTGGAACATAATCTGAGCGATAATGACTGATGGACCCAACTCCTTACGTTGAATGAACAGATAAGTTCACTCATCTGCATTCTTTTCGCACACTCATGCAGGGTTGGTCTGTCAATATGTTTTTGTTGCTACATAATGGCGCTGGGTCTGCTGTTGGGGCAGTAAGTGCAACACTCGGCCACCATGCCATGAGTGCAGGGGTTGGATGCCGGTGGACCCACGTACCCCATGGGATGAGTCCCTTAGGGTTCCTAATGTGGAGTTATTGTTCACAGTTGAGGGGAGTTGGGGGGTTGGTGTGGGAGGGATTGGGGGGACCGGGTTGGTTGTTCTATTTATGGGTGCCTGCTGGACTGCGAATGCACACCCAAATTTCGAAGGTGGTTACAGAGTGTGTTGGCCATAACAGCCGGTCCAGGAAAAGCTAAAGGTGTAGACAGCAAATGGTATGTTGAGTGGGCGATTGTTTTCCTGAGGGGCCTTGCACCGCCCATGGGTTGTAAGCGTACAAAGTTTTGGCTCACACCATGACACAACTGAAATGTCTCACAGGGAATATTCGAGGCCTTAATGACCGCCGTAAGTCCAGATTGGTGCACTCATACCTCTCAAGGCATGGAGTGGACATATGTCTACTGCAAGAGACACACTTAATGGGTGGCACAGCGAGCATGCTCCGGAACAATCGATGGGGCGAGGTGGTGGTTGGGGGATACTCCAACTACTCTCGGGGAGTGGCTATATTATTACGTAGGGGGCTCCAGTGGTGTACGCATCGCACAATGATAGACAGGGAGGGACGGTACATCCTATTGCATGGTACACTGTATATCACACCCACGGTGATAATAAACACATATGGCCCGAACTCCGATGCCCCAGACTTCTTCCAGCACATCAGACAATTAGTCCAGTCATTGACTAATGCCACTGTTATATGGGGTGGGGATTTCAACGTGGTTCTCCCGGATGTAGCGGACAGGCAGGGGGCGACACGGGAGCACCACCCGAGAGAGGCCGCGATGCTGCCGGACATAGTGTCGGACATGCACTTAGTAGATTCATGGAGAGCGCTACATCCCACACTTCGAGAAGGCACTTGCGCTACACACCACCGCAACGCCTGGTCGAGATTAGATTTCTGGTTGGTTTCTAAAGATATGCACGGCTGGGTTATAGCAGCCGAACATCACCCACGCACATTATCAGATCACGCACCAGCACTATTGACGTTCAAAGTACCAGGCCCATACATAACCCCGTTCAGCTGGAGGTTTCCATCAGAGGCTACAGTCTTCAGGGAAGAACTGCGGGGGAAAATTGAAGGTTATTTCTCTCTAAATGAGGGGTCGGTGGAGTCACCCGGTATGCTGTGGAAAGCATTCAAAGCGGTAGTGCGGGGGGATTGCATAGCACTGAAAACAGGGGTCCTTAGAGATATACGCACCACACTGCAGAAATTAGAACGCGAAATTGGAGAACTGGAGCGCACATGGGCGCACTCCTCGTCCCCTGCTGTTGCAGCACAGATTAGGTCTAAATTGTCGGTATTTCAGGCAGAGGCGGAGAGGAAACGAAATACCTATATAAACATGCACAGGAACGGCGATACGGGGAGGGGGACAGGGCTGGGAAGACGTTGGCAGGTTTGCTTAGACCACCAAAGGGGGCAGATTACATTACTGAGATGCGCACGGCGGACGGGGAGTTGGTTAGAACGCCGCCAGAAATCTTATGCATTATGTCACGATATTATGAAACACTATATACCTCGAAGTCCAACCCTTCGCAGTCCGACATAGTGGATTATCTGGACACCGTAGCTTTGGCTTGGTTCAACGACAGAGCTAGGCAATATATGGAGCTTCCCATCACAATAGAAGATATTAAGCAGGTAATAAGTGGTATGCCGGCGGGGAAGGCCCTGGGGGCCGATGGGCTTACTGCTGCCTTCTACAAGGAGTACTCGGATCTGTTGGCCCCGCGTCTGCTGCAGGTGTACCTAGAGGCAATGGAGACAGGTGTCCTCCACCCCACGCTACGAGAGGCCACTATAGTCGCTCTGCTGAAACCTGACAAGGATCCGGCGACTCCTTGTCCGCTTTCCTTAATAAACCTTGATGCTAAGATCTATGCTAAACTCATTGCTAACAGACTGCAACCAATGCTGCCGCAGATAGCATTGCCAGACCAGTCTGGCTTTATACCGGGTCGCTCAACTGCCCATAATTTAAGAACACTTTTCGGTCTCCTGCATTTTCTGGCTCCCCAAGTGCAAGCGATTGCTGCGCTGTTGGACGCTACGAAGGCGTCTGACTCCTTAGAATGGAGGTTTCTCTTTGTTCTACTGTCCCGCATGGGGTTTAGCCCTTTATTCCTCAACCAGATACAACTACTGTACGCGGACCCGGTGGCATGGGTCAGAATAAACAGGCGAATGTCGGAACATTTCGCCATAACACGGGGGACGAGGCAGGAATGTCCGCTATCGCCGCTGCTGTTCATTATCGCGACGGAGCCGTTGGCGGCCCGCCTTCGCCAATACCATACTCACAGAAGCATAGGGTTCTCGTCCAGAGGGCTGTTGATTTCAATGTATGCGGACGACATGATAATATATTTAACAGATCTGAAAGAGAATTTCGTAGAAGTCATGCGAGAAGTAGTAAGGTATGGCGGACTCACAGGAATCCAGGTAAACTGGTCGAAATCTGTGATATTTCCGCTTACGGACGACACCATCCAAGTCGACACTGAATTCCCTATACAGTGGGCTGGGGAGGAGGTCAAATATCTGGGAATACGGGTGAGCCGATCACTGCATGACATTTGGCTGGCTAACTACGGCACGCTGATGGGCTGGATCGAGAGCAAAACAAAGAAATGGAAACAGCTTCCACCGACCCTTATGGGACAAATAGCTCTTACAAAAAATGGTCATCTTGCCCAAACTACTATACTTCTTCGTAAACATACCAATGCCGCTTAACTCACATTTCCTCAGGAAACTAAGGACCCACATTCTAGACTTGGTGTGGGCGGGAAGACAGCCCAGAGCATCCTGGAAGCTTTTGACATTGCCATTCACCCAGGGTGGATTGGGAGCACCTGACTTCGAACTCTATGCATACAGCGCTCAGGCGCAATTTCTGCATTTCTGGCAGCACCCCATGCCCTTTCAGCCATACATGGCGGTAGAAATTGACAGGGTAGCTCCTGTACCGCTGAACGTGGCGCTTTACCAGCTCTACAAAAGACAACATTCAGAAATAGACACAGTGGAGACCATGAGGTGGGCCTGGAGAGGCATTGCACAGAGGGCCCATGTCGGGGAACTATATGCTCCATCCATGCCATTGAGGGGTAATCCATTGCTCCATCCTCTAACGGACAAAGCAATGGCAACACGAGCCAAAGCGCACGCGTTGGAAAAGGGTGGCGATCTATATCCAAATGATACATTCATGACCTTACAACAGATGTGTAAATTCCGTGAACCCACAGCATCGGACACGCTTCTGTACTATCAGATTAGTGCCGCTTGCCGGGCCCGATATGTGTCCTTCCCAAAGGCACCTCCGACATTGCCAGCGTTGGAAAATGTCTTGGCAAATCCATCTCCTCGCAAATTGATCACGCGTATCTACAATATCACGCAAAAAGAATCGCCGGTCATTGTGAGCGCATCAAGGGCAGGGTGGGAGAGTGAATTGAACCTGGATATCACGGACAAGCAGTGGCAATACCGCTGCTCGCAGTTAAAGGAACTCTCACCGAATTACAGACTGAGATTGATCCACTTTAACTTCCTGCATAGGCTATATCGCACGCCCTCTCAGTTACATCGTATGGGCATCCACCCGGATGTGAGGTGTTGGATATGTGGGGCTCCGAGCGCTACGTTCTCACACTTGGCATGGGACTGTGGCCCGATAGCAGGATTCTGCGAGGAAGTAATTGAGCATGTCAGGCAAATTACTAACAATCGGATACAGGCTACCCCACTGACGGTATTACTGGGCTTCATTCCCGAGGTTCCAAAGAGCTCCAGGAGGCTCACGGCAATGTTGCTACTATTGGCAAAGAGATAGGTGGCAATTCATTGGAAAAAGCAGCAGCCCCCCCACAATAGCTGCCTGGGTGAACACGGTAATTTATTGTAAAGACCAGCTCTCAAATTATTGGGAGTTAATGCCCAGCAGATCCAGACCCAAGGACATCTGGAAACCATTTGAGGCGTGGTTGAGTGCAGGGGGGTCGGATCTCTTAAGAACCTAAACGGTGAAGAATCACTGACCACGCTACGCGCCAGGGTCAAATTACAAGGGCTACTGGGCGGAGTAGGGTGACGAAGGGGTGATGGGCCCGCGGATTGTTGCCATAGAGCAAAGAGAACGGACGGTTGGGCCAGATAGTCACACACACCACACGACAAACAGGGTGATACCAGAGATCTTTGGGTAAAGCAGGAAGGGAGGGAGGGTACGTTATTAGTTAGATTTGTTAAGACATACCTCGCATCGCTGCTGGCCCGAAGGGTTGTAAGCAGAGAAAGCTGTATCCTGTTGCCAAGATATTTACATGAAGCTAGCTGCCGGCCTCCGGGTTGTAGGCGAACAGCTGTGTTGCAATAAATCGTTTAATAAAAAAACATGGCCGCACCCGGACGGCGTTGAAGACCTCCCACTGAGGCTGCGAGACCTGGAGTGGCGTGTGCACCAGTCGCCGCATCAGATGACGGGTAGGAGCAAACCTCCTGAAGCCCTAACCCACCACCATTGTACGCGCAGTTGAGAGCGAGGATCGGAAGGAGCCCTCCGATACGGTGTTCCCCGCTGCCCAGAGGCTCCACCAAAAGGCCTGGATCGCCCGATGCGGGGGAGCTGCCAGCTCGAGTTGACAACGGCCCACCACTCCTTCCCACCCCCCATGCAGCACCAAAGCTCCCCCGCCCGCTGGGAGCGTAAAGGGAATCTCCACTCCATTCGACTGGGCCTCTGGTTGACAGCCTGATTTCTGGGCCCTGTGGATGACTGCCTCGGGCCTCTTGGACCGCACACTCAGCGGAGATCCCACAGGCCTACCATGTCGTCAGCTGCTGCTGACTGCTGTTCTTGTGGCCCGAACTCTCTTGACCGCCTCTGGGTCCCCTGCTCCCCGGTTTCCCACAAAAGACAGGACTGAACAATTGCTTAGGGCAGTGATTTTCATACTTGACCTTTTCCACCACCAGCCACTCGCTCATCCTTGGGGAAGTGTCTTCTTGTCACCCCATACCATATTGTCTGCATCGGTGCGGCTAAGAAAGATTCGCCACCACTCCAAGAGTCGCTCGATCTACTGTGGCCTGTGTCTCCCTTATGAAGGTGGTACTTGGGGGCCTCTACTACAGCTTGACCCTATGACTCCACAGAGTATTCCTGCTCTCTCACCAGCCCACATGCCCCTGAAACAAACATCCTTGACTTCACATGGCAAGGACAGACTCCGGTTGGCCGCAGCGACCCTGCCGGTCTGGACCCAAGTATCTGAACTTCCACCTAATGCCATACCAGACAACTTCCAGGGAGGTCCCTCTCAGCCGGCGCCCACAACAGACAAATTGGACCTAGCGCTGGCCGCCATAGAGAACTCGCGTGTTACAAGGGAGCAGCGGTTCAGTGCACTAGCCACTGACTTCCTTCACGATAATCATTGCAAGCTCACCGACAAGATGTTGGACGGGGAGAAACAACTAGCCACCCTGCACCCAATTGTGATAGACACCCAATGGACAGTCTTCGAACTGCAAGACGGGGTCCACCAACTAGAAGACAGAGCTGATGACCTTGAAGGCAGATGTTGGGCCTGCCGTAGGGGATTGAAGGCTGTGACCCCATCGAGTACCTAGAGACATGGTTCAAGTCTTTCACCCACATTTCTGAACTCACTCCGTTTTTTTACGCTGGAGAGCACACCCGGGTGCCTACCTGCCACCCCCTTCCGGGATCTTCTTCGAGACCTATGCTTTACTTTAAGGATCGGGATGCCATCCTCAGGGCGGTGCACCGTGTAGGGCCACTTAGAGTGGAGGATAAAAGGATCAGGCCCTTCCCTGATTATACTAGAGCAGTTCAACAACGGTCATCCTTCCTAGGAATTAAGCGCCGTCTATGCCAGCAGGGGGCCTAATACTCACTCCTCTTCTCAGCTCCCTTGAAGATCTTTGTGACCGATACCACCCTTTTCTTAACTGACCTGAAGGAGGCCTGGGACTGGGCGGATCAACAGTATGGCCTCGCAGCGTATGAACGCATTAGACCCTCCCAATCTTTACCTAAACCGATGCAAAAGAGGCACAAACGTTCCCGTACCCAGAGTACCAAACGATCGTCCAAGGCTGTACCCACAATTCATGAACACATCATTGAAGACAAGCGGTATTCCCTGCAGGCGACAGCAAACATTACTCCCAGCAGCGCTTCTACTGATGGCGAAAAAGGCCTCCACCGAAGATGAAGATATTATTTTCTCTGATGAGACTTAGCGTAGCTCCCCGAACCGCATTGAGATGCTGTTGCAAACAGCAGACGATCCTATATGACTGAGCTGCACTGTTGCTTATTGATATGTTCTGTTAATGTTTTGATGTCCCTTGTTCCTGCTAATGCTGCACTGCCTCTCCCTCCCGTTCCTCTCCTCACCGCATGCACAGTCTTCTGCTTATTACATTGCGACTACTGAGACTACAGTACTGTTTCATAGTCGCCTTCTCCTTTCGACTTTGATGCACTGACCTATTTGGGCACCCCCTAAGACGAAGCCCTCGGGATGTGCTCTACAACTCCTATATCCCCCGTTGACCATGCGCACTCTCCCTACCATTTGAAAATCTGTCGCTTCTCTCCCTTCATGATTCACCTATCAGAGCACTCGCGACTTAGCACTACACCTCTTCCCTCGCTTTCTACGATTTGCATACATGACATTGTTTGGGCGTGCCATAGTTACAGTAGGTCCTCCCTGTTCTACTTACTCAGTTACATCTGATTCCCTACTCGGCCCTCTCCCTGTACTTCCTCCACAAAACAGCAGATTCTCAGCCACAACCCCACTGCCGCACCATGTGCAGGATCACGGTAACGGTACTCAGCGCTGGGGTTTCCTGCTCCCAGTGGACCGCATGTAACACATGCATTATGCAGTCGCCTCTAGACACACAACGCCTACTTGCACTGAATGTCTGAAGCATGAAGACTGCCCTAGGACATTCCTATGTCAAAAGGCAGCATGCACATGCGGTCCTCTTAAAGGAGACGCACACCACAAAAGATGAGGTAGAACGCTACTGCAAGCGTGGAGAGGCCAAGTTTACGCCACTACCTAATTGGCGTGTGCTCTAGTCTGGATCAGGCACAGGATCCCTTACCAGATCATGAACGCCACCATTGATGCTGACGGCTGCTATGTTCTCCTGGAGAGATGCCCAGACAGCCGCCCTCTACTCTTTGTCAGTATTTACGCCCCTAACACAGCCAGGCCGACTTTTGGGACACCCTCTCCTCCATTCTCACTGATACTGCATTTTCCTGCATACTAGACCGGTCCTACCTACCCCTACCCAGTTCCCGTCCTTATGCAGAAACAGTTCATCTACACAGCTGGCTACAGCAATGGGCCTTGGTAGACGTCTGGCAGCTCCATAATCCTAGCCACAAACTCTGTTCCTTCTACGTACCCCACTGGCTCCACGTAAAACTTGACCGCTTATGATGTGCGGCTTCCTTAGTACCCCTTGTACATCTCTCAGACTACATAGGGTGTGTGATTTTGGACCATGACTCCCACTACATAGGTTGTCTTTGGGTGTCTCCCAAACCACTGGTTCCCATCTGCCGTCTCCAATGCGACTGCCTTGATGACCACGTTTTCAGAAAGGAACAGGGTGACCATATCTGTCACTGCTTTATGGAGAACCGTGACACCGCCTCATCGTGAGCGGTGGAATGTGGAATGAGACGCATTTAAAACAGTGATGCAGGGCTTTTGCATACTGCAGGTGGTAGGGTTCCGCAGGACTGTGGATAGCGAAATACAACCGCTGAGTAGCACCTTGCACAGATGAGTAAGGCGGCTGATCAAGACCCGGGAGAGGTCCCACAGTTAGTGGTAGCGAAGACAACCTATGCACAACTCTTGTTGCGCCTCTGTCGCTTTGATTTCACAGCTCATGCAGCTAAAGTCTACTTGGAGGGGGCAAGTCTGGCTGACTTTTAGCCTGGCTTGCGATACAAGATACCAGCCCATCCCCCATTATGGAACTGACCACGCCCTCTTCGCCTCTGTTTACTCCTAAGAGGGCATGCTAAACCTTTTTTTTTTTCTTTATATATACACCTTTTATTCCACACTTTTTATTCCACACTGTACCAGGCCCCACCTAACCTTGTGGAAGACCACTCCTAGGCCTTTCTTGAGGACGTCCCACTACCGTGCATCCCCACCACAACAAAGCTTGCATTGTGCACTAAAATCACGACAGAAGACGTGATACAGGCAATCGGGGCCCTATCCCGTCCCAAAACCCTAGGACTTGACGGCCTACCAGTCAAATATTACAGGACCTTTTCTTCACAACTTGCACCCAAATTGACTAACATGTATGAAGCAGCGCTGACTATGGGTGAGCTCCCCCCCATCACTCCGGGAATCTCTCCTGGCTTCAGTCTTGAAGCCCAGTAAAATCCAGACCCAACCCTCATCATATCGACCTGTTGCCATTCTGGGGGCAGATTATAAAATACTAGCAGACCGCTATGCCCGCATACTCCCCGATATCATTCATATAGATAAATGGGTTCGTGCTTGGACGCAGCACCTTTCAGAATATTCGCCGATTGTTTCATATACAAGACCGTGTTCAAGGACGTTTACCACGAGCTGCTGGTCTGATATTAGACTTGGAGAAGGTGTTTGATTCCCTAGCGTGGAGCTATATTTTCCAGGTCTTAACACAACTTGGTGTAGGTCCCAGGCTCCGTACAAGCACTTGACTCTTTACCCCATTCCAATTTCCGGAGTCCGTTTGGGTGGCCTTGTCACTGCCACGTTCCTGGTGAGTAGGGGAACCACAGCTTTTCGCTCTTGCGATGTAGCCCTTACCCATCTGCATATGACGTGAGGGCATTGACAGCAGGATACGCTTGGAGGACAGGGCTCACGTGGGGTCCTTGTTTGCAGATGATCTCATCTATTTAAAAGCATCCCTTCAGACCTTGGCCCACTCTACGCTGCACTTGATGAGTTCGCAACGACTACTGGACTCCGGGTCAATTTGGACTAATCGGCAATACATCCCCTCCACCCTAACCAACCACCTTGGTCCATACACTTGAGCACTACCCCTCTATGCTGGCAGGGAAGGGCTATACTCACTACTTAGTGGTGGCCTGTTACAGAGCTGTCAGTACAGTGGTGGCTCCTGTGTTAAGGCGGAGGACTGTCTCCCACTGCGACGCAACAGTGAAATAAAGGAAACCTAAAATGATAACTGTGTTTTTAATGTTTTCCTTCTGCTGCAGCTTTGCGGGTGGGGCAGCTCACACAGGAGCAGGGGGAGAAGTGGTTTTCCCACACCAAGTGCGTATGAATGTATGGCTGGACTTCTCGGGCCGGCCAAACAGTCATGGGTGTTGAACATGCCCAATCACAGCGCTGCATTGCAGTGGGGAGCCCGGTGTTTCTTCCTTCCTGTTCTGGCCGGGAGAGGACAATTTATTTTTGTTTTTACATCCCTTGCCCCCAATCAGTGCCAGGCGCCACGGTCTGTAAATGGGGCGGTGTGTGGATGAGGATGCCCTCTGCTACAAGGAAACACGAGGCCTATGCAAATGACCCATATGCCCTCAATGGGCCACTCTTTTCTCAGTTTGCACAACTCGCTGGCAAAGATGACCCCCCCCCCCCAACCCATAGAGATCTAGTGAATGTTCCATGCCTGCCAAAACCCAGTCACCCCCACCCCCCTCCCCCCCCCCCCCCACATATGTATCCCACTCAGCATCACTCCATCCATGCTGGTAGAACGCGCCCGCGTTGCTACTGCCTTTTTCTTGTCTCAGATACCTTGAAAAGACAAATCCCGCGTTACCCGCTCCCCCGAGAAGAACCCCTCCTACTTCCCCCCCCCTTTTGCCAGTTTATACGCCTACCTTTTTGTTATGTAAGTTCGATAGCTACTCACGTGAATACGACAGTACTTGTAATGCATTTGATTACTCCCACTGCACTTATATGCTGAACTCATATGTTATGTATTAAATGGTTTGTGCCACATTGGCCCTGTACGGGGAGGTGTATCTCAAACATGCCATACTTTGGTCTATATTTTCCTTTGCAGTTTCTAAAAATCAATAAAACAGATTTTTTTTTAAATTCCAAGGTATCAAACAAGTTGCTACATTAAGCCCCACTTGATTCTCAGGTTGAAATTAATGTAACAAGTTGCAGTGCCCAACTTTAACAAAGTTGCCGCTTGGTTGCCTCTACTCCACTATGCCCATACTGGGTACACACAGTGTTGTGTAGCCAAGACAGATTCTGACCTCCTGGGGAGACATGCTAATGACTCCCAGGAAAGGCTGCATTAGGGCCTGCTCGGGAAGGAGGTGTTGGGCAAAAAGGAGAGCGTCAAAGGAAAAGCCGCTTTTGAAGGGCAAATGGGTAACACTTGGGAGAGGGGCTGCTCCATTTTTCAGGCTGGCATTTGGGACAGGGAGGAGAAAGCAGTTGCCAAACCGTTTTTCTAAGGGTGTGTAGCCCCACCTCTGGGTTGGGCTAGGGAGTGCCATACACTGAGAAAGGGGACCTGCCATATTGGAAGTGGGCCGAATGGAGCATCGAGAGATGCCCAGATGCCTCACTTTGCAGGAAGTAGTCATCAGGTGGGAGGGAGCCTGGAAACCCATTGGCTATGAACCGCATTCTGCCCTGAGGGTATCTTCTGGCCACTCCGAACTCCGATCTGGACTGGACTGAAGGACTGTCCTGCTGCACTGTGGAGCCAGCAAAGAGAGGCTTAACTGGTGCGAACTGCTCCTGCTGACCTGATGGTTAGCAAAGGAGAGGGTTTGTCCCTATTGTGTCCTGCTCGAGGAGAAGCCGTCTCCAGAGCCCGGCCAAGAAACTCGAAGGGGCAGTGAGCTGGCCCTCTTTTAACAGCACAGGTACACAACATCTGAGAATTCTCCTGGGGCAAGTTGGTAGCCCAAAGTCTTCAACCCTTTGCCAACTGCCGCCTTGCAGCAGCAGGGTCCGAGGTAGAAAGTTGCACCCAAGTTTGCTGAGACCAGTAGTGTTGCTGAAGTGCAGATGGGACCCCCAGAGAACGAGTTATCAACCCAAGAAGGATTGGTCTGTGACCATGATACTGGACAACCAGTAGTCCAGTGGTCGACTGAGCTTCTGCCAGCACCAAGAGACTTCGAGGGATGTTGACCCTGTGACCAGGACCACCTCACCTCCTTCGTGGACTGAGGAGTAGTTGCCGCAAGACCCCAGTCTTCCGCATCACATCCACAGCATCCTTTGTGCATCTTCAGCATCCTTCATCCCTTGCATCATGACAATGAAAGATGTCTCGTAGACAGGCCGCTTAGAACAGGTTGTAGGTTTATTTAATAAGTAACAAAGTCAATATAAAGCTCATAAGTAAAGCCTCAGATCTCCTGTAGAGCCCCACCAGGAGCAGCCTCCCTGCTGCTCAGCCCCTCTCTTCCAACTGCCAACTCCTCCAGTCCCACACACTCAACATTCTAAGTGACATCACTCATGGCTGAGCAGCAAGGGACAGAATAGTAATAAGGAAGATGCACACAACACAACAGGTTATAACACCTCTCCCTTAGGAAAGCCCTGCACAGAATGAAAGTGCCTGGAAAGGACTGTAGTATGCTTCTGCTGAAGTAACTGCTGCTGAGAAACCTGACTGGTCACCCTGACTAGCTTCCTACTGGAGCTGGTCACCTAAAGTGACTATAAGGGACCACATTCCAACTAGCCCAAACTTTTTGGTGAAAAAATGTCTAAGTGTCAAATTTGTTGAATTTGCCATTTCTTGTTAGCGGTTGAGTGAAACAATCCAATTTACCAAACCTTGAATATTCTATGTCTCCTGAACCCTCCGAGGGATCTGTTTTATTTTGATGTCTAAAAATAAATGAAAATACAGTCTATTTTTATTAATTGGTGTTGGCTTGTTTTTTGCTGTCTTGTCGATTTTTTTTTTTTTTTTGTCTTCAATTGTTTTGCTGCTGTTTAAACGCTTTACACTTTGTGTACACTTTGCTGCTCGGAGCCACAACTTTTGCTGTTATCTCTTGCTCTCACTATCAAAATTGGAAGGGTCAGACTTGTTGAAGGCGTAATTTTCTCAGTTAAAACGTCCGAAAATGTTAACCTTTCTGGGGCTTTTGTTTCTCGCCTCCCAAAACCCCGACTCAGTCTATGGAGACTTTAATAAATGCCTTTGCCCCTACTATTTACAGTATTCTCAATTTGTAGTACTTGGAGATTTTAGTATTCATATTGATGTCCTTCATAACAATGTTGCAGAGCGGTTTTTGGATTCTGTGTCTGACCCTAAACCTTTTACAACACGTCAAGGATGCCACCCACATTGAGGGCCATACACTTGATCTGATCTTCTCTAGCTATCTATCATTGCGGTCAGATCCTCCGATTAAACTCACTTGGACTGACTATTTTCTTATCCCCTTTACTGTCAATCAGGCCTCAACTAAAATGGCCACCAGGAACTCTGCAGGGACATTGAGGGTGTAGAATTATATTCCAGAACAGAGCATAATGAAACTACTCGGATATAAAAGTTAATGGGAATCAATGCTGTGGTCACTGCCTTTGACGACTCTTCTGTGTAAAGTTTTGATAAACTGGTACCGCTAAAAACCAGCACAGGAAAAATATCTTTTCCCTCTGCCAGTTAGTTTTCACCGCGTCTACACGGAAAACGGAACAGCAAAAAATTAGAAAGAAAATGGAGTTTGAGCCACGATAGTGAAAAAAGCAGGCCTACTGTGCGGCTTAAATATTCTTTAGGAAAAATACAACAAAGGCAAAAAAAAGAGTTTGTTTGCTGTCTCTGAAAACGCTCCTAGTGAAGTATTCAAAAGTGACACGTTTCTCTTAAATCCTGAGGCATGTAAACCACTTACTCCTGCCTCCCCAGCAGTTAGCTGAAGATCTATCTTACTTCTTCCATGCCAAAGTGGAAAAAATCTGCGCACGCTTTTTTTCAGTCGGATGTATCTCTTTCCATAGGGTCTTCCTCACGTCCCTCTCTTGCGCGGAAGGGCTAGTTTTTGGAATCATTCAAAATTATTTCTCTAGAAGAATCAGCAGAAATTCTGCTGAAAATAAAATATGTATCTCCACTTGACCCATGCGTCCCCCACCCCCGTTTTATCATCAAAGGCTGGTTCCATCATTAATCTACTGATTAATGTTCTTTTTTAATGTATCCCTTGCACAGTGGGCAATACCTCTCTCCTGGAAAAGGGCGCTTTTTGTACCCCTTTTAAAAAAGGTCATTGCTGATCCGCTCATGCTGAGCAATTATAAACCCATCTCCCTTCTTCCTATTTCAGGAAAGATGTTGGAATTAACAGCTTTGTTGGAGGTTTCTGTATACATCAGAGCATCTAGATCTTGGTCATAAGGCTATGGTTGTTTTATTAGACCTGTCCGCAGCTTTCAACACGGTTTCCCACAAAATTCTTCTTCAGAGATTGGAGAAGTTTGGAATAGTAGGCAGGGCTTTTGACTGGTTGCATTCCTTCCTTTCTAAAAGACAACAGGCTGTATTTCTATTTCCTTTTATGTCCCCATTCAGACCCATTGGTTGGGGTGTCCCACAGGGCTCCGCTGTAAGTCCCACTCTATTTAACATCTATATGGCCCCTCTGACCTCTGTGGTGCAAAAAAATGGAGTTGTGAACATTGCATCGTATGCAGATGACACCCAGCTGATGCTGGCCTTTCAACAGCTTGACGATTTGGTGGCTAGTGATTTCCAAGGCTGTCTTACGGAGGTCGTGGACTGAATGTATAACAGCTGTTTGCAGCTTAAGGGTGGAAAAACCGAGATTCTTTCGTTTGGGACACCATCTCCAATCAATTGTTCTTTACTTTGGACTTCCAAACTGGGAAAAAAGTTATTATTCCATCCTAAAAGGCCAGAAATCAGGGGGTTCATTTGGATTCTACTTTATCCTTCAAACCTACAGTAAAGGCCACAATAGATTCTTGTTTTGGCTTGTTGAAATCTTTGAAAAAGTTCTTAAAATATTTTACTTTAGCCCGGGGATACTTTGTGCTGGAGTTCCAATTAACGTGTGGGGCCGGCCTGGGTTAGTGTCCCCTCCCCTCAGGCATCTGGGGCCTGACTGTACAGACCCAGAAGGGCGTCACCAGGAAGCCATTCAGACTATGCTGCCAATTACATTTTTTGCTCACAGGCAGTAGAGCGTTAACCCCTTCAGTGCCCATGACGAGCTGGACTCGTCATGGGCTGCGGTGGCGCTGTGCCCATGACGAGTCCAGCTCGTCATGAACTCCGCCCGCTAATGTTAAGCGCGGCACTGGGCGGGGAAAGGGGCGGGCATGCAAGGGGTTAAACAAAACAGAGCGCGATCGGCCTTGAGCTGACAAGCGCGGCTCGGTGAGCTTACTGACCCCACCTGGGCGATCTCCTCAGGCTGGCAGCTCGGGTGGACATGGCGCGCCGCCGCCAAATGAATTCCTCTGAGAGGAATTTAAACATGCGCGCCGCAGTCTTTTGCCGCCTCCAGCGCCTTCTAGCGCGTAGGAGCGGAAAACGCTACTGCGGCCAAACGATGCAAGGGAAAGATCATGAAACCTGCAGCCACAACAGATGCGGTGGCACCGCGTAAACAGAGCAGGAAATTAACACAGTCAAATAGCGCAATTAAAGCACAATTAAAAACCGTAACAGAAAGCACTGTAAGATGAGGTACTTATCTCGGCTGCGCACTGCGCAGCAGTGCAGAAAGAGAGTGACGGGCCAATGAAGGAGGACTATGTTGGACCTATGGGCCTCCTGATTGGACATTGTGGGCCTGTTCTCTGGTTGGATGTTGTTTTTCACTACATTTTTCTCAAGTGTTTATGGGAAACGTATTATCTTTAAAGTGATAGCTGCTGTAATAATAAAGTGAAGAAAGAAAGCATAATCCTCGCCTCCAGTCCTGACATACAATTAAGTTTAAAGGTTTAAAGGTATCTTAATCAGTCACAGAGCTTTCTTTCAGAACGGTTCACCCTTTAGTCAAAATTGTTTAAAAAAAAAATATATTCCATCTAGGGTGCTACGCTCTGCAACTCAAAATCTGCTGCTAGTCCCAAAAGTGCATGGAGCTAAATCTGGTGGCAGATCTTTTTCCTTTCTTGCTCCCACTATTTGGAATTCTCTTTCATTGCATCTTTGCAATATCGCTAGTGAAAGTGTATTTAGAGCCCAGCTGAAAACGTTCTTATTCCGTAAACCATAGTGTCACTCTTTTTTCATGTTGTATTTCAGCGCCAGGACGCTTCTCATGAAGCAGCAGATGTGCTTTAACTTCATTCGTTCATTCCTGCTCTAATACACACAGTTCAACCTGGGCTGCCTGGCAAAGCCACCCTCTAGAAGCAGCTATGCAAGCAACATAAGCCAGTTTTGGCCTACTGGAGTCTCAGTGAGGTGTTGAACCTGCCTCTGTATTCCTGCCCTTTTTGCCACTGACCATTCCAAGTTTGTTATTGCCCATCTTTTGCTGGACTAGAAGATGCAAAGATGTTCCACTCATTCCCAAAGTTCTAATGGTGGTCAGTGACTTAAATCAGATTATAACACATAATATACCCTTTCATAGGAACTGCTGGTCTGTGCTCAAGGTTAACTTTGGTAGAATTAGCAGTCTGAAATATTCTCTGCAATGACGTGCAGAGCAAATTGACTATGGGTGTTCACATCTTTTATTTTCAACATACGGGTAATGTTTCATGTTCGAGGGGCCTTTTGTAATCCGTGTTGGCTGCCTTTTTTGGAATATGCTCTTTGTTAACCACATATATTCCTCCTACTTATTTCTTTTTATTCACATATTGTTGTGTGTTTGCCACACCGTAAAGTGATGTGTAGTTTTGACTGATGTTTTCCATTCATACCTCCCCTTATTCTTTAAGACCACATTCATGGAAGCCTGTTTCTAGCCAATACCGTCGCCAGATAACCAAATGACGTGGAGTTAGTAATCTCGTTCAAGGAGTTTGATAATTGAAAGTGAGAACGTAGATGGCTATTGTAATTCATTAATTTAAAACCAGTGGCTTCTTTCAGTCACCGTCACCTGCTTATTTTTATTCCGCCTGACACCTAGCAGGTGGTTTGACCTTAATTTGAGCTATTGCACTGTGATGGGGTCATGTGACAGATTTCGACATAAATTGTCCATTCAGTTCTCTCGCCATAATCTCACAGCCGCTCCCACTTCTAAACTGTGAATAAAAGAAGGAAGATTTGACTAATTTACAAAACTCTAGTGGTAAACAACATCTCTTTGTTGTATCTGACCATTTAGCAACTATCTTTGTGTGGGACCAATTAGAAGCATAGAGAAAGGAGCACAATAGAAATGGTGAAAGGTTTGTGGAAATATGTGTTCAAAATTCTATTGTTTTTATTTGTCTCGTATTCAAATAATGCCACATTTCTTTATGTCCAAAATATTGCATGTTTGTAAATTGAGGCAGAAGCCCTTCCCAACTCCATATTTTTCTACACTTTACCTACTTTTTTGTTTCTTTCATCTGTGCTTCGAGCCTGCTTCGTTGTCTCCTTCTATCCCCCTTTGTGGTTTTTTTCACTCTGTCATGCTGTACTGTGTTACTGCTTCTTCCCTGGATACTTATGACCGTTTCCTTTTCAGCTGCCCCCTTGCATATTTTGGAGAGAAAAAAATATGTACTTGCAACGAACTGCTGTGATTTTGTAAGGTATACCTATTGGTGACAGTAAATCAAATGTGATTGTTTCATTACTATTTGATAGTGCTATGTGCATGTCTACAGTCCCAACTAAGCTTTTCACTATATCTTGTATTTTATAACATGTTTATAAATGTATTAATATAGTTTGTTCTGGAGTACTTTTGGAGATAACAGTTTGACATCACCTTCCTAAATGATCCCTCTAAGCATTTTTAACCTAAGAAACTAGCTGAGAAATGAGCAAATATATGTATTGCCAAGTTCATGATTTGTAGAAATTGAATGTTCAGGATGAGAATCTCACAAGAAACTGATTTTTTCTACAGGACAGTCACAACATGTGGTAACCCAGATCATCCGGGGGCAGCCGCCCTCTACTGCAGTTTCTAGTACCAGTACTGTTCCTTCAAGCAGTGGGCAGCGGCTCATCAGTCCTGGACCACCTGTTCAGCCTGCTCAGCAACAAGCCACCATTCCCCAGCCCCCACGCCCCCAGCAGGGGCAGGTAAAACTCACGATGGCCCAACTTACACAACTGACACAAGGACAGGTAAGCTGTAGTTGAATGTATTTATATTACCCAGATTCTTATTTTAAACAGGACTTCACCCATATTAACTGTCCATTTTACTTTATTATCGAAGAAATGGTGAAGGAGATGCATTCCATCAGCATGCTTGCTGAATTATTTTAGTTCACCTTTAAATAAACGATCCAAGATAGATAACGTGCTGTTTTGATAAGTCTGTATTCAGTGAATTCAGATTATGAATGGCCTACCACTTGAGAAGTATGTTTTGAAGAAAGACATTTGTTTTTATATTACATTTCATAATGAATATACAACGAGAGAACGTAGAATGAAATGGATAGATACTTACTTCCCATTACTGTCAGAATAACACTGTTTGAGTCCCGTTTACAATGTTTTTTCTCAGTTCCCGTGGCTCTCTTGCTTGTGTTAAATGTCAGCTATCTGGAGCTACACAGCCTTTGCTCACGGGGGGTCCAAATGTAGCTGCAGCCAATTTTACAAAGTGGCTAAATGCGACCATCTTTGGGACAATAGCGGTTATTTTTTCAAACTGCTTCTTGCACTGTTTTTTAACCACATCACTCGGTCAGTCATGAATAAATTGTGGAACTGACCCAGTAGTTGAGCGCGAGACGATTCCAGCTCGTTGCCCGGACCTCACGATTTCACTGTGGAGTGACTTACCCGTCATCCACGCATCCCAACGGATTTACCCGCCCTTTATCTCTGCCGTATTTGAGCAAGAGACTTCTTGGTGTTCTTACTGCGCTTACGCGCCAATTCCGAAGCTTTCCACTTTCCTGCATACCGCGGCCGTTACGGTGATATCCTCACCTCTTTCCACCCATCGAGACTACCACTTGGCTATCTGCCATCCTTATGTTTTTCAGCCCTGAAGAGTCACGGGTTGTTTCCCGTTGACGAAACACGTGTCGGCTGGTTGTTCTCATGTTCCTTTTTTCATTTGATGATACGCACGATTAAATCTACAAAGACATTTCTGGTGTAGACATCCTTCGTACTTTCGACCTTACCCTTCGGTCCCACCACATTGTGTTTACTTTTAAACGTGTGCGCAGAACCTGTTTCCACCTGACCCAGTAGTTGTTTTTAACATCTGCACTCACTTTGTATGTTTTTGCACTGCTTTAAGACCATTTACCACCTTCATTCTTTTGGTAGCGACATCATACTACACCAGGGCTTGAGAATTCTGTGAACTTGTTTGCCTTTCCCTGGCTCCATACACCACACATGTCTCTAGCACCAGAGCTGTGTGTATGGTTGAATCCTACATGATGATATGCGCTAATTATAGTGGCTGATGGGATTCAACACCGATGGTATCATTCACATGTGCTTTCTCTCTCTTTTTAAGTGTTGTTTATTGCAATATTAGGCTCCTATCTTTTGACCCAGGTTACTTTTGGTTGTTATTAAATGCGGCAGTCCCCAAGCTGGCGCCTTTGAAATGCATCAAAACTCATAGGAACAGACCCACTGCACCGTGGTTTTCTCCCAAACTTTGGGCATTGAAATAGAAATGCCAAAAAAATACACACAAAAAAGAAACAGAAATGCCGTAGGCAAGAGAAAGTCTGTAGCGGTTACTATTGTGGAGAGGAAAGGAGTAGATATAAAAATATTTAGGAGTATAAAAAATGTATAATTGTAGAGAAAACTAACCATCTCACGGAACAAATTATCCTAGGCATAAATTCCTCGAGAGAGAGCTTTTTAAAAAAAGTTCAGGCACTCTCCAGCCCGAATATTCCCAATGTCCTCCATCCCAGCCAGTCATTTTTTGATAAGCTGGCAGAATATTTAAAAAATAAAGTGAATAAGATAAAACTTGCTCTATCAGTGTTCCAAGCGCTGAGATTGCCTCCTTGGCCCTCCAATATAGCAAGCTCCGCAACTTTCCACCTTTGACTGAGTGCTAGAATTAATTGGTCACACTAAGTTAGGAGCCCAATCAGATCGCTGCCCGTCGGAAATTCTACACAACATAGTCAAAATTGTAGCCACGGCCCTCATCTCCTCTTTTAAACATAATTTTAACGCTGGTAAAAGCTTCTATTCTTACACTGTTCAGGTGGGCCCCTACTGCATCCACACCAGCAGCTCCAGCACTAGTCAGGCCCTAAGGATCCACAGATGGATACGGTTTGGCGCAGGTCATGCCATCTTGACCTTCCCCTGCGCGGATGGATCCTGAGGCTGACGCTGTCGGGACCCGCCGACACGTAACCGGAGGGGCGCTGTCCGATGTCTGTTCCGGTCCCGACTGGAGCCATGCCTTTCAGGCCAGAGCCTGAGCCCTATTCCTATAGGCTAGAACTTGAGGAAGACTGGGAGGGGGTCATTGGACCCTGAAGAATAACAGCCTTATGACACTTTGGACTGATGTGAGGATCTGGGTGAGGCCAGCAGACTGGACACTTCTCCAGATACTGGCATGCTTTTTCCCCTTGCCTTGGCTACATATAAGGGAGCGTCATTTGCAGTGGTAGTGCGGAGGGTGGCTGATGTTCTGGACCTTAGCTTGCCCTCGGTGGCGGACAAGACTAATGTCTTGATTGGAGTGCTTCAGCCGGAATGTTCCCTTCCAAGCCACTTCTCCCATTTAATAAGGCAGTAAATGATGTCCTGCTTGGGGCCTGGTCTCCTGTGAACACAACAGTTGCCCGCTACCACCGCCCCAGGGGACCCAAAATTCCTCACAGAACATCCTACCCCAGAGAGCTTGGTGGGCCAAGCGCCTCCACTTCACATGTAAATCCTGGCACATTCCCAACCACCCTTCTGGATCTGGAATCCAAGAGGCTGGACAATTTAGGCAAGATGTTTTCTTACAGCAGCCTCACAATGCGGTGGGTGAAAACCGCTTGCCTTTTGGGCCACTATTCCCACGCTCTTTGGTATACTATGGTCCAGGACGAGGCCCAGGCCATGCTAAGTTCACCATTAGATGTGGACTATACACAACTGGCTCACTAGGCAGAGTGGTTTTGTTGACAGTGGCCCTGCGACGCCTCTACTGGTTGAGGATTACTGGCTTTACTGGGGCTGTCCAGTCATCACTCATGGGTATGTCCTTTGATTTGCTCCCGTCTCTTTGGAGACTAGGCTGATTCGGCAATGTAAGGACAGCAGGGCTAAGGGAAGGTCCTTTAACCTGTCTATGGCCCCTCGTCACCCTCAATCCGCCTTTCACTCATTTCGTGGCCATGAAAGGAGCATGCAGCTGAGTATGACCCATCCAGCCATCGCTGTACGCATGCTTTCCACCCTCTGCGTGGCCACGGTTCCTACTGGCCCCGTGGGTCATGTAGCCAGCGGTCGGGTCAATCCACCACACTCCCCTACCTCCCCCCCCCCCCTGTAGTTGTAACCTCCAAACCCTCCACGTCTGCCCATCTATCATCTTGGACACCCAGTGGGCAGCAGGATTCGCCATCACCTACCCCGCTAGCAGTCCATAACATCAGAAAGGCGGGTTGTGCAGAATTGCCGAAGGGTCTACTCCCTCCCCATCAAGACTGTCCCTCCCTCCATGCCACCCACTTATGACAGTTTGATGGAGGACCACCTATCCCTTCTCCGTCAGGAAGTGACCGCTCTTTTGGCCAAAGGAGCCATAGAGAGAGTGCCGACGCCAGAAGTAGGCCGTGATTGCTATTCAGCTACTTTCTGGTGCCCAAGAAGGACGGAGGGCTTTGTCCTATCCTTGAACTGCTCTTTCTCAATGTTTTCCTCAAGAAGGAGAAATTCAAGATGTTCTCTCTTGTGCAGGTCCTGTCTGCCCTGGATCTAGGAGACTGGATGGTAGTAGTATTGGACATGCAGAACACATATTTCCACGTTCTCTTCCTGCCTGCCCACAAACGTTACCTGTGATTCACGGTGGGCCACAAGCACTTTCAGTTCACTCTGCTCCCTTTTGGCGTCACCAGCATCCCTCGGGTGTTCACCAAGGTAATGGCGGTGGTTGCAGCTCATGTGCAGAGATCAGGCGTGCCATTTTTCCCCTATCTCGACGACTGGCTGTTGAAGGTCGGCTCACCCCAGGCTATTGTCTCCCACCTCCAGACTAGGACGAACCTCCTGCATTCACTGGGGTTCACTATCAGTGTGCCAAAATCACACCAGACACCCTGTTAGACACTCCCTTTCTTTGGAGCTGTTCTGGACATGGTGTAATTTCGGACCTATCCTTCCGTCTGGCGAGTCCAGGGTATTCAGGCTAGGATACAGATGTTTCAGCTTCTTTCCTGGATTGGATGAAACACTGAGGGTGCTGGGCGTCAAGGCCTCCTGCATCCTGCTTGTGACACGTGCCCTCTGACATATGTGGGGTCTGCTGTGGCACATGAAGTATCATTGGGAACAGCATCAGGGGAATCTCTCCGACGTGGTACAGATCTCGGAGTGAACTGCAAAAGACTTGCAGTGGTCGCTAATAAACCGCAATTGATTTGGTTGTCAACCCCTCTTCCTTTCCCAACCAGATCTGACAGTAGTGGCAGATGCGTCACTTCTGGAATGGGCCAGCCATCTGGGAGAGATGGAGATCAGAGGACTCTGTTCTCCATCAGAATCGGGACCTCACATCAACCTGTTGGAGCTCTGAGCGATCTGATTGGCATTGAAAACCTTTCTATCCTCTATTCCGAGAAGGCTAGTGCAAGTGTTCACTGACGACACCACCGCCATGTGGTCCTGCAACAAGCCTGGGGTGGTGGGTGGGGTTGGGGGGGGGTTAATGGACCCTTTGTCAAGATGCCGTGTCTCACTGGACGTGGATGGAACAGGGCATATCCCTGCTGGTTCAACATCTGCCAGGTTCTCTGAACGTCTTAGCTGATGAACCCAGCCGAAGATGCCTCATGGATCACAAATGTTTCTCTCTATTCACAGAGGGTCAAATGTCTTTTTCCACAGCTCGGAGAGCCTTGGTTAGATGTGTTCACCACCGATGAGAACTTGAGGTGTCAGCAGTTCTGCACATAGGAGTTTCCAAGGCGGCTCTCGCTCTGACGTTATTTCTCTCGTGTGGAGCTCAGGCCTCCTGTAAGTCTTTCCGCCCATACCACTCCTGCCCAGAGTTCTCAAGAAGATAAGAAATGACCGGGCCCAAGTCATCCTTGTGGCCCTGGATTGGGCACAGAGAGTCTGGTATCCCGAGCTGTTGACCATGGCCATCTGTCCTCTGATCAGGCTGCCCCTTCGGGAAAATATTCTGTTGCAGCATCAGGGGAGGGTTCTCCACCAAACTTTATCTTGGCAGCCAATCGTCCCTCCACCAAGACGATATACGCCTGCCGTTGGACAGCATTTGTGGCATGGTGTTCAGAAAGACAAATTGATCTCCTTTCTGCCCCCTCTCTCAGGTCCTCTCGTTCATCCTTACCCTTGCCCATGAGGGTTCTGTTCTGGGCCCTGTTAATGGTATCTTTCTGCAATCTTTGCTTTTCTCCGGTTGCCTGGCCATCCTTCCCTTTTCCAATACCCTCTTGTACATAGGTTTTTGAACGGTTTGCAACATGTTTTCTTCCTCTCCTCTCATTATACCACAATTGGACCTTAATCTGGTCCTGATGTACCTGATGTGTGCTTCGTTTGAGACTGCCTTCCTGGTGGTGATAACATCTGCCTGGAGGGTCAGTCAGCTTCAGGCCGGGTCATCCAAGCCTTCTTATCTTAACATCTATCCAGACCAACTGGTGCTTCTTACGTGCACTTCTATACTTCCGAAAGTGGTCACATAGGCCATACCATCACTCTACCTACTTTTTATGCTCTGCCTCATCTCTCTAAGAAAGAGGAGGGACTGCACATTCTGGACACAAAAAGAGTGTTGTTCTAACTTGAGAGTTCCGGGAGGACAACTAACCCTTCTTAGGGTATGTCAGAGCAAAGAAAGGACGGGCTCTGTATCAAAATCTGCTATGCATTGGCTAAGAAGCAGTCCCCTGATGGTTTGCATGCTTATTCCACCAGAGCTAAAGCTGCCACAACTGCGTTTGCTTGCGGAGTTCCAGTCCTGGATATCTGCCAGGCAGCAACGTGGGCTTCCCTGCACAGATTTACCAAACAGGGCTGTCTGGACAGTCAGGTCTATAGGAATGGGCACTTTGCCTGCAGGACTTACTTGCGTGAAATTGGTCCGCAGACTCACTCTGGGGAGTTATTCCTTGGGTATCTATTATAAGGTAAGGATTCTGCGGCTAGAAGTCTCTATCAAATGAACAAGTTTCTTTTCCTTTGGTAACTCCTTATCTGGTAGAGTCTGTCTAACGAATAGTTTCTTACCTGTCGGTGTAGTTTTGCAGCTTGAAGATCTTTCTGGATTCACTATGCTGTGCATTATTCAGCAATCTGGTGGTTGGGTCCGGATTCGTAGTCTTTTTTTGTTTTTTTGTAGCCCAGGTGGGCGTCGACGTCCCACTATTTGGTGCACCTCTCGTGACGTCGTCGTGCTTCCTGCGGAAGTCCCACCTTTGGGGCGCCATCTTCGGGTTCTTTTTTCCCTTCTTTTTTTTTTTTTAACCCTAGGCGTTCTCTTAATTTTCCTTTTCCAATTTCTTTTAGTATTCCAATCATTCTGTTCTTCCATTTCCTTCCACCTCTTCCTCCATCCTCATCTTCCTGGCGGAGGTGGGTGGGTTCGCTAGTGAATCCAGAAAGATCTTCAAGCTGCTAAACTACACAGACAGGTAAGAAACTATTCGTTTTGCAGCGTGAATCTTTCTGGATTCACTATGCTGTGCATAGACTTTGTAGCGGTTTGTTATCTTTGTGGCAGCTGGGTGGTAGATGAGTGTTGGCTGTTGAATATGTGTTGAAGCACCTTCTGTCCTACTTGTGCTTCCTTGTTCATCTGAACGTCCACGCAATAGTGCTTAGTGAACGTGTGTACTGAAGCCCATGTTGCCGCCAGGCATATGTCCTGAATGGGCGTATTTGCCAGAAAGGCAATAGTTGCTCCCTTCTTCCTTGTGGAGTGGGATCGCGGCCCCTCCGATAGCTCCTGCCCTTCTTGTTTGTGGCAGAATTGTATTGTCAGTGCAATCCATCGTGCAATGGTGGCTTTTGTCACGGGTCTACCCAGGAAACTAGTTGCAAAGGAGACAAAGAGCTGCTTGGTCTTCCTGTGCTCTTTGGTCCTCTCAATGTAGTGCATCACTGCCCTTCTAGCGTCCAGAGTGTGCAGTGCCCTTTCTGCGCTTGTCGTGGGGTTTTGAAAGAAACTTGGTATCTGAATTGTCTGGTTCATATGGAACGCCGACACCACCTTAGGCATGAAGTGTGGGTCCGTTCTTAGAACCACCCTATCCTTGTGTATCTGGATGTATGGCTCTTGCAGTGTCAGAGCTTGCAGCTCGCTCACTCTGCGCAGCGAGGTTATCGCTACCAGGAAGGCTGTTTTCATTGTCAGCATTTGCAGCGTGGCCTTGTGGATGGGCTCAAACGGCTCCTTCATAAGCTCGGTTAGGACCACGTTGAGGTTCCATGCCGGCGGCGGCATCCTCTTTGGAGGCGCAATTCTTTTCGCCCCTTCCAGAAATCTCTTTACTACCGGACGTAAAGAGACTTCCTCCTCTCTCCCCTCGTGTGTAAGCCACGATTGCCGCCAGGTGTACCCTTAGGGAGGATGAGCATAGATTACTTTTTAGCAGGTGTGTGAGATATCTAAGCACCGTTGACTCTGTTGTCATTTTATTCAGTAGTTTATTTCTGCTGCACCATATTGTGAACCTTTTCCATTTCTCCCCATAGCATTTTCGTGTTGTAGGTCTCCTTGCCTCCCGCAGCACTTGCATAGTGCTTTGAGGTAGGTTTAGGTGCGCAAACTCTAAGTCTTCAGGAGCCATGCTGCCAGGCTGAGGCTCTCTGGTTCTGGGTGCAGTACCTCTCCGTTCTGCATGGAGAGCAGGTCCTTTCTTCTTGTGAATTTGTGAGGAGTGCCTTGTGCCATTTCCACTATTTGAGAGAACCAAGTTTGCCTTGCCCACTGTGGTGCCACTAGGATCAGTGTCATGTTGCTGGTCCTGCACTTGTCCAGCACCCTGTGTAACAGCGGTATCGGTGGAAAAGCGTAGGCAAATGTCTTTGACCAGCTTATCCATAGGGCATTCCCTTGCGATTGCCGTTCTGGTTGTCTGGATGGGAAGTTTTGGCATTTTGCATTCAGGCGTGTTGCAAACAGGTCTATTGTCGGTGTTCCCCACCTTTGGAATAGCCTCTGTGTTTCCTGCCCATTGAGCTCCCACTCGTGGGATGCCGATGTCTGTCTGCTGAGCCAGTCTGCCTCCACATTGTCCTTCCCTGGTAGGTGTATGGCCAGCAGGTCTATCTTGAGTGGGATGGCCCATCTCCAAATCTCCTGTGCCAGAGTGGAAAGGGGGAACGATTGTGTCCCTCCCTGCTTGTTGATATAGAACATGGTAGTGGTATTGCCCATCTGTATCAACACTTTCTGGTTGTATAGCTGTTTCTGGAAGGCCTTCAGGGCTAGCAGGACAGTCTTCAATTCCAGGTAATTGATGTGTCTGACCGCATCTGTCGGAGTCCACAGGCCCCTCACCCTGAGTTTGTTCATGTGTGCTCCCCATCCTATTTGTGAGGCGTCCGTGGTATTGGTCACAGTTGGGTTTGGTGGTTTCAAGGTCTTTCCTGATGTTAAGTTCTCCCTGTTCCACCATGTTATCTCCTCTTGCACTGCGTGCGTAACAACCACTAGATCCTTCCAACTCCCGCTTGCTTGTGACCATTGCTGTTGCAGCCATTCTTGGAATGGTCTCATGTGAAGCCGTACATTGGGGACTAGGTGGATGCATGACGCCATCATCCCCATGATCTTGCTCACTGTTCTCACTGTCAGAACTCGCCCCTTCTGGTAGAGACGCGTCTCGTTCAGCAGGGCTATTGTTCTTCTGTCGCTGGGCATCACCGTTCCGTCTATGGTGTTGATCTTCGCCCCCAGGAAGATCTTCACCTGCTCTGGTTCTATCGATGACTTCCCCCAGTGTATCGAGAACCCCAGGTTTGTTAGTGTTCTTGTCACCCGTTCTGCGTGCTCCTCGCACTGACTAGCCAGTCATCTAGGTAAGGGTACACATGAATCCCTTCCCTTCGTAGGTACGCTGCTACTGCTGCAAGGCATTTAGTGAAAACCCTTGGGGCTGACTTTAAGCCGAATGCTAGGGTTGTAAACTGGTAATGTTCCTGGTTGATGTTGAACCTTAACAGGTTTTTGTGTCGCCTGTTCATTGGGATGTGCAGGTATGCGTCCTTGAGATCCACGGTGGACATGAAGTCTCCGCCTCGCATTTGGGGTAGCACTTCTTGTAGTGATGTCATCTTGAATTTTTGCGTCTTTATGAACTTGTTTAGGAACCTTAGGTCCAGGATGGGTCTTAGTGTTTCGTCCACCTTTGGTACAAGGAAGTAGTTTGAGTACACTCCCTTGTTCCTTTCTCTGCATGGCACTGGTTCTATGGCTCTCTTTTTTAGTAGTTGAAGTGTCTCCTCCCTGAGTTGAGCGAGCTCTTGGCCCGAGCGTTGTGTTCTCTTTGGTTTCTTATTTGAAGGCCTTCTCTCTAACTCTATGCAGTATCCGTGCTGTATGACGTTGATAACCCATTTGTCTGAGGTTATTTTTTGCCATTGTTGTAGGTAGAGGCCCAGTCTTCCGCCCACCGGTGTTGCATGCTCGTAGGCGCTTGTTTTGTGTAACCCCCTTGGGGTTTTTACACTGCGCTTCACCCTTCGGGGTATGCTGTGGGTGATCGTCCTCTTGCGTGTGTAGTCACTTAGATGAGGGTTGATCTCCCCCTCTCCTCCTTTGGCCACATCCGTTTCCTCTCCCTCGAAAGGACTGGCCTCGGGGCTGGTACTGCCAATTCTGCTGTCCCTGCTGGCTGTGACTGTCACCCTGCTGCCCGTGTTGGAATGTCTGGTGCGACGCACCCTGCTGGTTCCTCCCCTTCCGTAGGGTCTCCGATTTGAATTGCAGGGCCCCCATGGATCTTGCTGTCTCATTTTCCTTTTTCAGTTGGGTGAGCTTCTCGTCCACAGTTTCCGCGAACAGCGTTTCACCGTTGAAAGGGGTGTTCAGTATGTTATTCTGGACTTCCTGCTTGAATCCAGAAATTCTGAGCCAAGCCTGTCTCCTTTCAGTGATCCCTATGGCCATCAGTCTGCTCGAAGTTTCCGCCCCGTCCAATGCAGTCTTGATGCATGAGTTGGCGATATTCTTCCCTTCCTCTACTAGATGGGAAGCTCTTTGACGGTACTCTTCTGGGAGATGCTTGACTAGTTCCCCCATTTCATCCCAGTGCTGGTACTGGTGTCTGTTCAGTAGCGCGTTTGAGTTTGCCATGCGCCAGTGCATTGCGGCGTTTCTTTTCACCTTCCTTCCAGTGAGGTCCATCTTTCTGCTCTCCTTATCAGGAGGTGGCCCCGATGTCGCCGGCACATTGGCTCTTTTCCTGGCCGTGGAAGCAATGATGGAATCTGCAGTAACCGATCCCTTGATGTAAGGAGGGTCCTGCGAGGAGTGCTTGTACTTCTTTTCCGTTCTGGGTGTGATGGACCGGTATGTTCCAGGGTCCTTAAACGCCTCCTTCCCTTGGTTCATCACGCTTTGGAGCATGGGGAGGAACTGGCTCCTTGTCTGTATGGGAAGCAGAGTTTCGAGTAGGAAGTCTGCTTTCGGCTTCTCCTCGTCCAATTTCACGCCAAAGGCTGCTGCAGCACTCTTGACGACCATGTTGTACGCCCCGATGTCGTCAGGCGGCGAAGGCCTCGAAGGATACGAGTCCACGGGCTCTTCGGGGTTTTCGGTGTCGATGTCCTGCCATTCCAGCTCCTGGCTCATCAACGGCGCCGAGCCGTAGAACGACTGCTGATCCTCTTCATCACCTTCTCCCTCATAGTAGGTTCCTTCTTCCTCCTCTTCAGGACCCCTCGACTGCTCTTCGGCGTCGAAATCTCCTTCTTCGCCAGTTTCTCCACGACCTCCGTCGACGGGACCGTTGAGATTCTGAATTGTTTCATTTTTTCATCGAACTCCTTCTTCCTCTGAAGGATGCTCTCCATCTCCGCCTCGAGCCTTCTCTTTTTCTTTTCCATGCTTGAGATGTGCTCGGCGTCGACCGCAGGTCTCTTCGACAGAGCTTGCGTCGACGCGGCCTTGTCTTTCGTCGCCGAACGTCCCACCTCGTGGGCCTGTTTCGACGAACTTTGCCTCTCGGCGGTCTTCGGCCCCTGGGAGTCCTTGTCGAAGGATCCGCTCGGCCTTTTGTCCTTTGAAGCACTGGCGGACGTCGAAATTTTCGGCGCCGGTGTTTCCTTCGAGGACTTTGACTCATTTTTTCGAGAGTCACCATCCGATTTTCGGGGCCCTTTCGGTGGTTTTGAACTCTACGTGTCTCTTACCTCGTCAGGCGTTTTCTTATCGGTCTCTGCGACCGTGAAGACATCAGGTCCCTCGGCGATGTCGTCTTCATCGTCGGTGGAGAGGCCCAGATCGTACAGCGACGGGGCCTTACCCTTGCCTTCCATGCTGAAGTTGGCTCTCCTCTGACGTTCTCTCACCCGGAGAGTCTTCGGCGCGAAGGCGGAGCAGGCGTTGCAGTCCTTGCTCTCGTGGTTGAACGGCAGGCAAAGGTTGCAGACCGGATGTTGGTCCTTCTGCGCGTACTTGTGGTGGCAGTTAGGGCAGAACTTGAATGGTGTCTTGTCCATTGCGCTCAGAGCCTCTGAGTGCGCATTTTCCTATGTGCGTCGAAGAATTTCGAGGATCCCCTCCTTCTTCGTCGTCCCGGCTGTAATACCTTTCTCTCTGTAGTCTTCTAAAAGTTCTCCTTCGATGAAAATCGCGTATTTTCCTCCTTCCTTCGTCTAAAACTCTGGAGCTTCTCGATGACGATCCAGACCCAACGGCGGAAAAAAGAATCTGAAGATGGCGCCCCAAAGGTGGGACTTCCGCAGGAAGCACGACGACGTCACGAGAGGTGCACCAAATGGTGGGACGTCGACGCCCACCTGGGCTACAATAAAAAAAAAAAAAAAAAGAGACTACGAATCCGGACCCAACCACCTGATCGCGGAATAATGCACAGCATAGTGAATCCAGAAAGATTCACGCTGCAAAACCACAGATTCCTAACTGACGCACCCATCTTCCCCGCTCTTCAAAGAGATTTGTAGGGAGAGGGCTTTCCCCTTTCAGGGCCCAAGTTGTCCACACCAGTGGTCAGTGTACATCGTTGCTACATGCTTCTGGCGTGGAAAGTCGCAAATAGAAACTGACTTCAGCATGCCTGGTTTGCGCCTATATAGGTACAGCGGACGTCACTTTCAGCGCTGATGACGCCACGCGCAACTGAACTGCACCACCTACCGGCATGCAGGGTACTGCTCACAAAATATTTACAGATCCATTTGACATCAGGGGATATTTCAAAAGTAAGGACATTTAGTGACTTGATACAGTCCCTCTGAGATAAGGCGTTACCCAAGTTAAGTAACTTGTTAGCACAAATGGTTAGTGCCTAAATACAGCTTTGCTCCGTCCCTTCCTGGGTGGTATGGAGCCAACACAGAGCCACACAGTGCCACCTAATGACACAGTGCTTTAAAAAACTCTGGCTCCCTTCTGGTTCTGGTGGATATTCTATGGTGATTGATTGATTGATTGATGTGAAACTTGTATAGCGCGGCTGTCGCCCTACGGGCATCCTGGCGCTTATGACTAAAGATCGGCATTAGAAGGTGACAGAGGAGGATCCTGGGGCCAGCCTGGATTAGGCTGTAGGATATAGCCAGGTCGTAAGTCCCTTGCGAAATTCAAATAGGGATTTACAATGTCTCAGGTTTGCAGGGAGCTTGTTCCACATGCCAGACGCTACTATGCTGAAGGCTCTTCCTCCTACCCTGGCGCGCTTGAATCTCGGAACCACCTGTAGACCAGCTGTTGAAGAGCGAAGTTGCCTGCTTGGTAAGTGGCGTGCAAACTTATCCTGCAAGGGGACAGGTCCCAGTCCATGTACTGCTCTGAAAGTCATGCAGAGGGACTTAAAGAAGACCCTTTGCCTCATCGGAAGCCAGTGCAGATCCCGCAGTGCTTCGGTAGCCGAGGCACAGCGCCGCCTATCAAGCACTAATTTGGCTGCGGCTGACTGAATCCTCTGCAATCCTTGGAGGATATACTGCGGGGCCCCTAGATATAAGGAATTGCAATAGTCGAGCCTGCTTAATACCGTGTTGCGTACCACTGTAGCTCGTGACTCCCTAGGGAGCAGAGGTAGAATGCTACGAAGCAGCCGCAACAGGGCAAAGCAGACATTGACGGTCTTGCTGGCCTGAGATACCATCTGGAGGTCATCGTCGATAATCACCCCAAGATTGCGAACCTTCCTGACCGGTGTAATCGGTACTTCCTCCGGTGCAAGGCAGAATTCGGAGGGCAGATGTTTAAGGATCCTAAATGGTGAGCAGAAGACCACCTCAGTTTTACCGCTGTTAAACTGGAGAGAGTTCCTTCTTAGCCACTCCGAAGTCTGGCACATGCATTGATGGAAACGGTCCATGGAGAGTGCTTCATCCCCTTCTAAAGAGAAGGCCAACTGCGTATCGTCAGCGTAGTTCACCAAGCTGACGCCGAAGGATTTAATTAATGGGAACAGGGGTCGCAGGTAGATGTTGAAAAGAATAGGGCTTATTGCAGATCCCTGCGGCACCCCGTGCGCAACTTGGGACCTGCAAGAGGAGAAGGGTGCCATAGTGACTACCTGTTGCCTACCTTCTAGGTAGGATTGAAACCACTGCAGCACTTTACCTTTTACTCCTATTTGCCTCAGCCTTTCCAGCAGGACCGGGTGGCTCACCGTATCAAAGGCTGCCGACATATCGAGAAGCACTAAAATCATGGCATTCCCGTTGTCGGCTCGCAAACGAAGGTGGTCCAGCATGGTAGTAAGAGCTGTTTCGGTTCTGTGGCCAGGACGGAATCCGAACTGGTCCCTATCAAGCAAGAAGTTCTCCTCCAGAAACTGGGACAGAGTCTTGCTAACAGATTTTTCAAGTATTTTCACCAGGTAAGGCAAAAGAGAGATGGGCCTGAAGTTAGCTGGCACCAAAGGGTCCAGATTCGGTTTTTTTATCAGAGGGGTAACAACTGCTAATTTCCAGCAGTCTGGGACAGACCCCGCCGTCAGGGACTGGTTGCAGATCATCCTTAACCAAGGAAAGGTGTCACGGCCATAGCGCTTCCATATTCTATGGGGGAGAGGGTCTAGGGGAGAGCCAGACGACACACTTTCCGTCAGATTATCAAAAGCTTCCTGGGAAAGTGGCTGAAAGCTGTCCAAAACAGCGGTCGCTTGTAGATCTCCGTCATTCAGGCTAATTATTTCCTCAAGACCCTCCTGGATACTGACCTGCAGATTATTTACAATGTTAGAAATGTTCTCCTGGAAAAAGGAGGCGATTTCATTGCATAGAGTTTGTGAGGGGGCTAATCTATTGCTCAAACACTCCGGGTTAAAAAGGTCACGGACGATCTTAAAAAGAGCTTTGGACCCATTGGGAGCCTGAGTGTTGGAGTTGGCACAGAAATCTGCCTTGGATCTCAGAATGAGGGTTTTATATTCCAGTTGTATTTGTCTTAGTTCTTCTTTATCTTCCTCTGAGTAGTTTCTCCTCCATTTCCTCTCCGCTTGTCTGCGAGAGAGTCTAAGTTGATGCAGCTTCTCGTTATACCAAGGCGCTGATCTTTTGCTGGCCTTCTTTAGTGGCTTTATGGGAATAGTGCGGTCCAATTGCTTAGTTATGTGTTCCGTGAAAGACCTATAATTTTCCTCCACGGACTTATTAGGAGAAAAAGAACTGGTATCAAAAGATATAGTTGGAGGGTCAGCTTTTGCCAGTTTGGCCCATTCTCTGTCCAACCTGTAAAGGCTCTGCTGACTAGGCAGATTCTTCTGACAAGGCAACGCCATACTCAGGTGGATAAGAAAATGATCGGTCCAATTCAGGGGCCTTATATTAAATACTTCTGTTGTAGCTGGATTGGCAAAGATCAGGTCCAAAATGTGTCCCTTCTGATGGGTGGGGCTAGCCACCAGTTGATGGAGGTTCAAGTTGGAGCAGGTGTACAGGAGGTCCCTCAGTTGACTGCAGAGGCCTCCGTCCTCACTGAGGTTAAAATCACCTAATACAGCCATGTTGGTGTGAGTAATTTTTAGATTGGTGATAGTATCTGCTAGAAGGTGGAATTGTGTGGCTGCGCCCGGTGGCCTGTAACAGAGCATCCCCGTGAGTAGGTTCCCACTAGGAGATTGAAGTGAAAAGCCCATAATTTCTATCCCGCCAACCTCATCAATCTGATATGGTCTGAAGTCCAAGGTATCCCTGAAAATCAGGCCCACTCCTCCCCCTCTGCCCGAGCTACGAGGCTTATGAAGGATTTTAAATCCACTAGGACAGGCCCCACTCAGACTAACAGTGGACTCAGTAGTGGCCCATGTTTCTGTTATGAAAAGAGCGTCTAAATCCATATCTTCCAGAAGGCTGAATACTTCAGAGGAATGCTTAACAAGCGAGCGGCTATTTATTAAGCCGCAAGAAAGACTAGCACTTGCTGGCTTATGTCCCCTTGATGGATTTAGCTGTACAAGTTGTGCTCTGCTGTATGTCACTCGTTCTGGCTGGCAGTTCGGCCGAACAGCATTGCTGGCGCTGGGGGCGACCGGGGCGCGGACGGGCGCAGACGGGCTTGCCTCTGGCGCGCCTCCGGCGCGCCATCGGCGCGCGCGCGCTTGCATTGGGCGTCTTAAATAGGTAACCGCTGACTTCCCCAACCGCTAGAGCGCCTTCTAAAGATGGCGACTAATAGTGGCACCAAAGCCGGTTTACACGCCCAAGATGGCGGTGCCGGGACGAGCATGGAGTCGTCACGCTAAAGCAGCGTGTGTACAATTCTTTTACAGTGCGGGTAAGTGAGGCAGGCGATGTATATCGCGAAATATAGGAACACTTACAATTTTAAAAACAATTTAACAGGCACGAGTGGAACAGAGATGAAGCAGCACCACACGGAGCCCTACAATTAAAACGATAGTAACTGCACACAATCACTCTTTCTGTCACTCAATGCAATCCTCAGTCATTAGGCTGCGCGCTTGCATTGGGCGTCTTAAATAGGGGACCGCTGACTTCCCCAACCGCTAGAGCGCCTTCTAAAGATGGCGACTAATAGTGGCACCAACGCCGGTTTACACGCCCAAGATGGCGGTGCCGGGACGAGCAGGGAGTCGTCACGCTAAAGCAGCGTGTGTACAATTCTTTTACAGTGCGGGTAAGTGAGGCAGGCGATGTATATCGCGAAATATAGGAACACTTACAATTTTAAAAACAATTTAACAGGCACGAGTGGAACAGAGATGAAGCAGCACCACACGGAGCCCTACAATTAAAACGATAGTAACTGCACACAATCACTCTTTCTGTCACTCAATGCAATCCTCAGTCATTAGGCTGCGCGCTTGCATTGGGCGTCTTAAATAGGTGACCGCTGACTTCCCCAACCGCTAGAGCGCCTTCTAAAGATGGCGACTAATAGTGGCACCAAAGCCGGTTTACACGCCCAAGATGGCGGTGCCGGGACGAGCAGGGAGTCGTCACGCTAAAGCAGTGTGTGTACAATTCTTTTACAGTGCGGGTAAGTGAGGCAGGCGATGTATATCGCGAAATATAGGAACACTTACAATTTTAAAAACAATTTAACAGGCACGAGTGGAACAGAGATGAAGCAGCACCACACGGAGCCCTACAATTAAAACGATAGCAACTGCAGTTTAGGAATATCTAATGCATTAATTCTTCTAGCCTGGATGACAGGGGGAGAGAGTGATGGTAGTAAAAGGGAGGGGTGGCATTTTTCAATTCTTGCCTAGGGCAGCAAAACACCTAGAAACGCCCTGCTCTGCGTAAGCTATGTGAGCACCAAAAAATGGGCAGATTGTCCAGAAGAGGACTTTGCTTTGCATTAATATCTCCTAAGCCCTAGCCAAGAAGAAACTGCCTAAAGCTATTGGGCCCTGCTCCACCAGGACGAAAAAGCAACTTTTTCAGTCTTATCCAGATGTGTACCGATCTCTGACATAGGGGTGACAATGTGGATTATTTCCATATGTTTATCAAGCATTACTGCTTAGACTCAGAAGTACATAGAGATGGTGATTTTGCATGATCTGTGCTACAGAACTTTCCTGTGGGACCATATCCTCAGACCCACCACCTGGAGGGGCACTGCTGTGGTATTCATTCAAAATATGAGGACTCTGCAGGTAAAGTATCCATCAGAAGAACAAGTTGCTTAACTTTGGTAACAATCTTTTGGTAATAAGTTTCTGGTGAATACTCTGGTCAAATTGCAGATTCCTCATCGATCCCTCCAGCTTCCCCAATTTGAAGAGTGCTGATAGCTACCATGTTAATAAGGTTCGAAGTTAGATTAGTGCACTGCATAACTATTGGTGAAATTGTATTGCCTTTATCTCCACGTCCTAGGGCATGTAAAAAAATAGATGAGGAACTGACTTCAGTGCAGCCGTACATGACTCCAGTAGGGTCACTTCCAGGAAGGTACCAGGTGCAGAGGGGCAGCTGAACGCCACATATCAGTGCAGGAGAGCTACTTCAACTTTTTCAGATCTAGCTGTGGAATATGTAGGTAGATACTGTATCCACCAGAAAGATTGTTACCAAAGGTATGCAACTTGTTCATTTAAAACTGTAGATCCGATTCCTGTGCCAGTGGGAAGCTGGGCCTAGCCAGTTAAGTCTTTATACAGATGCATTTTTGAAGGTGTGATGTTGTGCTAATAAAAGCTAACTGGGAATCCTTCCAGGAATCCTGAGAGCCCAACCTACTAAAGGTAAGGCTGATGCTGCAGTGTTTTTTCATTAAGGTATATTGGCATAAACCTGCGTAGATATTTTTGTGCATATTACTGCTTGTATATGATGATTGATTGTTTAAAAAAACAAAAAAAGCAGCCCTCTCTTAGGATTCTTTTTGGTTATGCCCACTTGAATCATCTGTTACTTTCGAGTACAAGTTTTTATTCTGTGCCAGTAGTTATGAATCTCTGGAGTATTCCTTGTTGAAGTAAAAGTTACTCCCAACCATTGTTTTCTATTGAGGGTATGATCACCAGATGCATGAATGTTCCTCCCCTTATTTGAGGTTGGCTGCATAGCAACACTGAACAAAAGAATAAGGATAAAATAGATCCAGAAGATTTGTGTGCCCCAATCTCCCCAAGATTAAAGAACATCATTTATTTGTCATTTGTTAAAAGAAATCTAAAACATGGAATGGGAAAAATAGGTGCTATCTTTGAATTAAAAAAAAAAATTCTAAAGTCCAGCCTGGTTGATAGTAGTACAGTTTTGTATAGGTTATGAATCTGGGAAGGGTATAGTCTCTAAAGAGCTGCTTTTATGAGCAAGCACCTTTTGTCAATCACACTACCCCATTCAAAATAGCAGAGCTACATGGTGTTACTCCAACGCTGAAACACAACAACGTACTGGCAGTGATTGATCTGAAGGTGGCAGGATCCACATCCAGAGCACAACAAAAGCTTTAGTTTGTTGTAGGTCACAGGCATTGTCAATTACTTATAGCCATCCTTGGTTCACATACGCTACATAAGATTAAAAAAACTTACTGTCATGATCATCTTTGGTGCAGAGACTCACATGTGTACCAGTTGTATATGTGACCCCTCTGTGGCGAAGGGAAATTCCCTTTAGAAGGGAAGTTCTCTTAGGCAGTTTCAGAGCATATGAAGAGGACCATTTACTTTTGCTTTCCTTCACTGCGAACATGCAAGTCATGTCTGCACCCCACACACAGTTGAAAACATTTCATGAGGTTAACATTCTGTTGTGAAATAGGGTGCAACTGCTTTCAAGATTCCCACACAGCTTACTTGTAGGTTCCTGGCATTTTATGTGGTAGTGCCAATGTAAGGGCACACCATGCAAAGAGTACAAACAACCCTTATTGGTTTACAGGGCTTACATTTTGATTCCAAGTGCTCTATTTGTGATATTGTGGTCTAGCAGCTTATGCTTAGAGGTTAGTGTTAAGCATTTGTTGTACACGCAAGAGTCAATAAATGAGGCCCACACTAAACAGAACTCTGAGACCTGTTACATTTTTTTTTAAAAATGTAATAAATGTTTAGACGCCAAGCTCATTGGAATCACGCAAGTACTTTCGGGAGTTATAGATTTTTGTAGAAATAGAAAATACATTCAAAGAATGATTTGGAGGTATGAGCCTCAAACACTGTAATATTTTGCCCTAGTACTGATGCTATTCAACTGAAAGTGTGTTAGGTCCCTGCTAACCAGTCCCCCTGTGCCAGTGCTTTTCCCTTAAAACTGGTAAATGTCTAATTGTAACCCAATTGGCAAGGACTTTAGTATCCCTGTAATCCCCTAATAAAAGGTACCTTTGGTATCCAGGCAATGGGTACTAAAGAGGGTTTGTATGTGTTGCAGCGTGCATTGTGCCACCCAAAGGAAACCACACAAAAGCTGCATGCAGCCTGCCATTGCAGGATGTGTGAAATGGTGCAAACCATTTTTAAAACACAACATGGCCCAATCCCTGTGTGCCATGCCCATACACATTGCATATACTATATGTAAGTCACCCCTACAACATATTTAGAGCCCTATGGCAGGGTGCATTATAATATATGTGAGAACATATCTGCATTAGCGGATATACCCCTGTGATGTCTGGCTCCATTGCCATGACTTTGCAAGTGATAAGAAAGCGATCTTAAGCATCTGTACTGGGCACTGGTCATTACAAGTTACCCAGTTAAATAATGGCTTCACTGAAAATAATGATGTTTGATATCAAACACCTTGTCTTAATAAATCCACACGGATGCCAGTGTTGGCTTTATAATGACATTCACCCAGAGGGCACCTTCGAGGTAGCCCCTGAAACCTACCAGTCATTTAGTCTGCTCGCTGATTGGACTCTTCCAGCCTGCCACTACAGGCGAGCTTCTGGCCCCCTGCTCAGAAGGCTCTTGGGGCCCATTTGGCGACAAGAAGGCAGGAAAATGAGCTAGTCAATAGGCGTGTTACACTATCAGGCTAGGCACACCCCTAAGGTGGTCAACCTGAAGTGGGCTCTCAAAGAAGGGTTTCCCCATCTTGTTTTTGGTGAAACTGGGAATCCCGGGGACAAGTAGCCCATTGGCTACTACTTTACACTCCCTTTAATGCCCCTAAATTCATTATTTAGGTGGTTCCCTGAACCAGGAGCCCCGTTCGACTACCTGGGAACTGAAGGAGAACAGAAGAAAGCAGTCACCGCGAGAACTGAGGACTTACCCTGAACTTGGCACTAAACCCTGCCTTGCTGCTGGTACCGCGGCAATTACACTGGCCAAGCTCATCCAAAAGCTGTGCATCCTCCCAAGCCTGTTGTGGACTGTCCAGCGCTTCAACAACCAAGCAGCATCTCCCTTGGTGTGGCGGAGCCATTCACCTGCAGCTGCAGGCATGACCACGCTTGTCCTGTACCTCAGCTTGCCGACCATGGGTCACTGAAGGAGCATCTCACCAGGAAGAGGCCTTTGCTGCTCCATGAGTCCAGGTCCGTTTCCCTGCAGAGTTAGAAGACGACAGGCCCTCCAAGAGTCGTCCCAGCACCAATACCCTGGGTAGCTGAGCATTTACCACGGGCAAAGATTTTTGTGGGTCCAATCCGGCCACTACCAAAGCCAAACCGACCTGCTGGCGGTGGACTCCAGGATCACGAAGGTCAACTCCGAGAGTGTCCCTGCTGTTGTGTTTTCTCTCCCTCTCCAGGTCACCAAAGCCAAGTGAGAGCCTCTAACCACAGCAACCACTGGTCAAAAGACCTCTGCATCCAAGCCCCTCAGCCTGGGTTCATAGAAACTGACTATATCCCTGTGCCCCAGACACCCTCTAAAGTGAAGCCCCCTTTTGGGTTCTGCTGGCCTTGTCCCCATTTGCAACCTTTCCTTTCAGGTACCTTTGCTATTGACTTTGACGCATAGCGCTCAAGGCTACCAATGTGACCAGCACCTCTGCACCCAGGCCGGTAAACCCAAACTGCTGGTGGTTCTTGGAGCTTGGCCCCTAAGCACATTAAGTCCCTAATGTTGTCCCCCATAACCATTTGCAAGTGTACCTATGCAGTTTGTTATTCTCATTGGATAATATTACCAAGTTCCGTTATTCAACTGTATTTTCTATTTCTATAAACAATTCTATCTCCGAAAGTGCTTACCCGATTCCGGTGATCTTGGTGTCTAAATTACATAAAAATCTGTTATTTTTCTAAATTGGTCTAGTTTCTTCTTGAGTGTATCTCATTTATTAGGTCTCGCTGGCATTAGCAATCAATTCAACATGTGCACACGTATGGAGGGACAAAGATGGCGTCAGGTTGTCCACATGCGCGTGCATTTTTTGTCCCTCCGTACGCTTGCACATGTTGAATCGATTACGGCCGCGCTTGTTTCTTTTACAGAAGAGGACTGAACCAGACTTTGAGTCCCTTCATTTACAAGACAAGCAGCGCTAAGCCACAAAGTGGCATACCCTCCCATTAAAGTATGACTGTAAATAGAAGAAAACACATTTTGCTGGCGGTCTTGGCTGTAGATTGATGAGATTTTTGGCGTTTATTTACAAAAATCCTTTCGATCATTTCCTTGATAGCCCTATACAGTTTAAACAAACAGGAGGGATGTGACATATAATAATAAAATCCACGTTTTTAACAAAAGAGTACTATGTTCGTCCAATACATTTTTTATTGAAATATGACATAAGCAATTCAGTTGTCAAATCCACTTCTGACAGTTATTCACACTGGTACTTTTGCCGGCTGTCACCGCCGGTCCTCAAGAGAATTGGACTGAATAATGGCCTTCAAAGAAGATCTTAAAACCAAGCCTCGAGTTGAAATAAATCACTTTGGAAACCCGAGCGGAAGGCTCTCCAGACCTCTATATCAAGAGTGGGGGAGGCACTGTATGACATAGTGGCCTTGATTGCGTTCCCAGAAGGCTCTTGCGTCCTCCCTGACACGTCCCTACGGCTACGGAGAGTGGATTTCAACAACTGTTTCACCCCCTTGTGAGCAAGCTGTCTCTACTTCATCTGACAGGAGATGGGCAAGTTAACACACCTGTCTCAGATTTCTGCACTAAGTGTGGGAGCTCGCACAGTAAGAAGGAAAGGAAAAAGCTTTGCGAGACAGTGGCGTATTAAAACATGATGAGTCCACCCTGCAGAATATACTCATAGCCTTGTCTAGAAATGGACCATTCTGAACGGTGGGACCCTGCTTGTGTTATGTCTCTGTCACAAACAAAACACTCAATTAAATTTCACATGTAATAGGATGTTTGCTCTAAATTGACATGAATGCAGTGTTGAAACAGTTTTGCGTCACCAGATCTGCCAACCCACACAGTCACTGGATTTCTGCTCCCTTCACACAGTCACCTGTGGAGGAGCCGATACCACATGGTGGAAGGAAAGACAAGATGGAAATCATTGCACAAAGTTACTTTGCAGCCTATCTTTGTAGGCTGTAAAAACACACCAGCAGGGGAGGCTACTCCATTGGAGCGGAGGAGCGTCTCCTCCATTGGAGCGGAGAAGCGTCTCCTCCATTAGAGCGGAGAAGCGTCTCCCCACTTAAAAGCCCCCTAAAGCCTGAGAGATTAAAAGTAAAATGGTAATTTATTACCATTTTATTTTTTGTGCCCCGTCCAGAACAGAGCGTCAGGAAAGGAGCAGGGCTGCTGCTGAGTGCATGTCACTCAGCAGGGAGGAGGGTAGGCTGGCTGTGCACTGCTTAAAGTGCGCATGTCTTGGCCAGCCACACATGCACACTTTAAACAGGTCTAACCCAGCCATCTACCCAGCTGTCTTAAGACAGTTGTGTTAGAGCAAGCCAAAGCCTCTAGAGCGCTGTGGAGCGCCGAGTGAGGCCTCTCTCACCAATCCTAGCGCTGCTCTCACGCTGCATGAGAGCAACGCCAGGATTGGCCAAGGGAGTTGGTGCATCCAGTTCCAGTGAAAGAGGAGGTCTGGACCGGAGGATGAGGTGTTCTGTAAGTAAGTGTTTCTTTTACATATTCTTTGCATGCGTGCCCCCCCGCCCACCCCATAGATGCCAGCTGCCACTGCACCCCAGGACATCGGTGATAACCTCAGCGACCCTTTGATTTTGTTTGGGAAGTGGTGGTGTGGGGAATTGTTGAGGGCAGAGTGCCTTTTAGGTGGCTGTCAACACAAGACCCTGCACCCTCCTCTACCCTGGACCCTCCTCAAACTGTGAAATATATTAATAGATGGCAGATCTGCGTCGCGTACCATGAAACCCCTAGTAATCTATACAAAGTCGACATGAGATTGCGAGACATTGCAAATATAGTGAAGATGAATTTTCTCATTTGTGTTCAGGCTGACATGAGCACCCCTCATACAGGTGAATATTCACTAGATGTAATTTTCCACTCACCTGGTTCAATCAGGATAAGTAATACTCTAATAGGCTGCTTTAAACTTCCAGTCTACAAAATTAACAGCAAGAGACTGATGACTACCTCTAATTCCAACGGCAAATGTATTGGTCCAAATCATTTGGAAGAAACGCTGGAGAAGCTTGTTACGAAGACCCTTGATCCAGCCTGTCTAAATGCCACTGAGATTAGCTAAACAAGCATTTGCAATGCATTAGGTCTCGCATTTACGTGAGTTTAAGCTATTGGCATTGTAAATGACAATGCCTTTTATTTATGTTTTAAAAACGAAAACAAAAATAAAAGGCATTGTTATTTGCAATGTCAATAGCACAAACTCGCCTAAATGCGAGACCTATTGCATTGCAAATGCTTATTGACTCTGTGTCTACAACACATGCTTCAACACTACCCTCTGATAAGTCTAAACTGCTCTGCCACACTACCACAAATAGAGCACTTGAGGTTATTAATTTAAGCCTTCTAAACCAATATGGGTCATCTGGACTATTTGCACGTTGTGCCCCTACATTTGTACAATACATAACAAGCTTCCTACAATGTCCTCGTGAGCGATGGCCAAAAAATGCTTTCCTACAAAGAGAAGATGCTTTTCTGTTTCCAAGACTTAACAGCATATTAATGCATCACATGTGAATCGCCTCAAACTCAGTTATTCTCACTGGGATATAACTGTTTAAATACTCAAATTATGTTGCCAGACATTTTTCTGCGCAATAAAGGCTGTGAGTGGGAAAAATACTTAAACAATTGTGTGATTTTTCTTTCTTTTTTTGTTTTTTGTTTTAGGGTGGAAGTCAGGGTCTGACTGTAGTAATTCAGGGACAAGGTCAAACTACAGGCCAGCTACAGTTGATTCCCCAAGGTGTTACTGTAATTCCTGGCCCAGGACAGCAGTTAATGCAAGCAGCGATGCCAAATGGTACAGTTCAGAGGTTCCTTTTTACCCCTATACCTGCCACACCATCCACTGCCAACACAACTAGTGCAACAGTCTCATCTTCAACATCTGGTAAGTGGTAGTTTTTCCAAAATAAAGAAATGTGCTTATATCTTTGCTCTTATATTTTAAGTTGTTGTGTGAAGCAAAACATACTAGTGTTTTTAAGGTTTATACTTTCATGTGGCAACTAAATTTGTACACCCCTGGGAGTATTAGAATTGAAGTCTGAGCTTTTTAAAGCTGCAGTACAAATTTGTCATCGTAGCTACTTGGGTCTGCCCTTAGGTTCTAGTCTAGCCTAAAATTGTGTAATGCTTTCTTTGTCCTAGTTTAACCACTCAAAGAAAATGTCTTCCTACTTTCTAGTCATAGTCATTAACCCACTACTATCCTCCTTGAGTTCCCAGTGGTAATTGTTGATTACTCCAGTATTGGAACTTTCATAGATTCACATGCTTGAATCATTCCCAGTCATCGAGATGGGAGTCTCTGGTATATATAAAAATAGCAATGCAAAGACATTACAAACCAGAAACCAGGCCTAGGCCCATTCTAGTTTTGTAACATATCCACCTCTTTTTGTAAAAGAGACCAAATCAAATCAACAACCAATCAGATTAGCCTCACCCTCTAGAACCCTCCTGAGAGAATCTCACACCTTCAGATATTCTACTGCACGTTGTGCTAGGGAGTCTCCACTGAGCTCTGCTCAGTTTTTTCCTTGTTCCATTATTATTGAGTTTTTCAACAGTTTTTTTTTCCTTCAACAACTTTTACAGCTTCGAGTTCTTTCTCTTTTTCTCTTTTCAACTTGACTGACAAAGAGAAAAATTGACTTTTTAGAGCTTGTGCCGTCTGCTCTAAAAAGAGTCTCTACGTGGATGACCCTCACAAAGACTGCATCTATTGCCTGTTTCCAGATCACAAGGCCAAAGATTGCAAGGTTTGCCTTACTTTTTTTCACCAAAACCTTGAGAGACCGTGAGGGACGTCTCCTGACCTGGCTCCAGAAGCTAAAGTCCAGGAGAGAGCCAGTCTCCAGTGACGAGGCCTCATCAGCTTTGTCCTCAAGGAGATCACTAACAAGGGGGAGATCTGACCCTTCTTCAGAAGAAGACTGTCCTGGGAAAGCCTCTAAAAAGACCTCTCATGGGTCTGACAGGCTAAGTTCAAGCAAATCTCCTCACCAAGGTGTAAAGGAGAGGGAAGGACTTGCAACAGGAGGGACTGTAGTGAGGGATTTGAGCTCTGTACCTCCATCTTCTCCTCCTGAGGGAAGGAAGGCCTTTAAAAAACCCTCCTCTGTTTCTTCTGAGGGAAAACAAGCTAAAAACGTCCCACCGTCGATGAAGCTGTCGACACCCTCGACGAACAAATTATCGTCGACGCGCAGTGAAAAGGCACAGTCTCCTCAGTCCGTTCCGGCTCCGACGATGGGATCGTCGGCGAGAGTTTCCTTGCTTTCAACAACCACTCAACATCCATTGTCGACGGCGGTGACGATGACGGCCGTGGTGATGATGACTACAGCGATGACGACAATGTCGACTGCAACGGCATCGACGGTAATGACGACTGTATCGGCGACTGCACTGTCTATGACAACATCTACATCGTCGAATAGAGAAAATATTTCTGGGGACATTATCAGGAAGCTTCATATAACTCCTGAGCTCACTTTTCCTAGCAAAGTGACACCTTTGCTACCTATTCGCCTCTTAGAGGAAGAAGATTTGGATGAGGAAAGTCCATTTGGTTACGCACATAGTCTGTCAGAACTGCACGTTAAGTGCCAAGATCTAGACTCTGAAGACGGATATGGTGAAGAACAGGACTATGATCCTTCCCAGGACTACCATAGAGGTTATCAGGAGGAGATGTTCTGTATGCCATCCTCCTTGATTTCATACCTGCAGTTCATGCTCTCCGACTATAAATGGAGATTTCCAACACCACCTTCAGCTCATGAACATGTCTCAGTTTCCGCTGGTCCACCTGCGGAGCCTTCCACCCCTCCGCTGCCACCACCGCCACTACAATTGATGGAGGATCCACCACCAGCTGCTCCCCTTATCCAGGATGATACCTCAGATGAAGACCAGGGAGCTGCAGATCTCCCAGACTCACATAGAGAATGGGATGATTATATTATTCCTACTCCTGCTTCCCCTTCACCGGTTCCAGTAGATTCTCCTCCTGGAGACATAGGCGTTTTCCACAATCTACTAGAAAGGGCAGCCAAAAGGTTCGATCTGCCTGTGCCTTCTATCCAGTCTGAGTGCTTCTTAAATGACTTGGAGGAACACTTTAAGAAGTCTGTAAGAACAATTCTTATTGTCAATGTATGGGAAGAGGGGCTGAAAGTCAGGAAGACCCCAGCCACGGTGGTCCTGGTGCTTCCTCGGCTGGAGAAGAAATATAAAGCCCTGGAGGATAGCCTGGCTTGCCTTGTAAGTCAGCCAAAACCGGATTCCGTTATCTCACAGGCAGCGCAGAGGAAGGAAAAAAATCCAGCAGCTCCTCTAACGCCGCCTCCGGATAAAGAAGGCAGACGCTTGGACAATGCTGGCAAGAGGTTTTCAACTATGTCAAGCCTGCTCGTCAAAACGGCTAACGATTTCGCCTTTTTGGGGCGCTACGACTGCCAGATGTAGTGTGATTTCTCTCCTTACCTAGACCAACTGCCTGAAGACAGCAAGGCCGAAGCGAAAAAGATCCTCCAGGAAGGAGAGCGGGCCTCCTCTGAGGTGAGTGATTGTGCAATCGATATTGCGACAACTGCGTTCCGTTCCCTGGCTGGGGCAGTGGTCCTTCGTTGCCAGGGATGACTTCGAGCAACCTCGTTTAGACCTGAGGTTCAGAACAAAATTTTGGACCTTCCTTTTGATGAAGAGGCGCTCTTTGGTAAGCACATAGATGATGCGTTCCAGTACATTAAGAAAGACACAGACACGGCGAGGTCGTTAGGGACACTTCAATACCGCAAGGTCCCTTTTCGGGAGCAAGGGATAGAGGTCTCCCGTCATACAGAGGAAGTTACCAGCAATATCGCTACTCCTTCTATACACCTGCCTCGCAGTGTTACCGTCCACAATACAACCAGCGGCAGGGTCAGTCCACAACATATTTGAAATCTGCACCCAGAGGAAGAGCAGGTCGTCAGGGGAAGGATTCCTCTAGGCGTCCTTAGCGGCATGCTGGCTCTGACTACTGTTTCTCTCCCTCATCAAACACCTGTTTGGGACAGGATCTCCCTTTACTTCCAAAATTGGCAATGGATAACATCGGATCGTTGGTTGCTCAATATAATCCAATTCTGCCACACGTTGGAATTTGTTCATCCTCCTCCAACCAACCCCCCTCGCTCCATCTTAACAAAGCATCTTCGTCTCCTGCGCCTAGAAGTCCAACAAATGCTGCAGAAAGGGGCGATAGAACCGGTCCCTTTCTCCCAAAGAGGAGAGGGTTTCTACTCCCGGTTCTTTCTAGTTCAAAAGACTGTCAAAGTGGCGCCCAATTCAAGATCTGAGGGAACTCTATAGCTATCTCATCAAACAGTCGTTTCGAATGATCTCCTTGCAGGACATACTTCGACTTCTAAATTCAGGCGATTTCATGGCCACTTTGGACTTGTAGAACGCATATTTTCATGTTCCCATCCATCCATCGCACTGGAAGTTCCTTCGCCTTACAGTAGCCAAGAGCCACTTTCAATTCAAGGCCCTCCCCTTCGACCTCAGATCGGCACCAAGGATCTTTACAAAGATGCTAGCTCCGGTAGCGGCGTTCCTAAGAAATAGCCGCACCAGGTTTTCCCCTACCTGGATGACTGTTTGCTACAGGCTCCTACCAAGGCAGCAACCGAGAATTTGGTGGCAGCTTGTACAACACTGTTCAAGAGTCTGGGTCTTACCCTCAACAGAGAAAAGTCAAATTTGTGCCCATCCAAAAACGCAAAATTCCTGGGAGCCATATTGGACACGTCCCACGGCCAACTACTGCATCCGGATCCCAGATCCCTGCAATTATCAGCGTGGCTCCTGAGCACAATCAATCAATCAGTACATTTATATAGCGCGCTACTCACCCGCGAGGGTCTCAAGGCGCTGGGGTGGGGGGTGCTGCTACTGCTCGAATAGCCAGGTCTTGAGGTGTTTCCTGAAGTGAGATGGTCCTGTGTCAGTCGTAGGTGTGAGGGGAGGGAGTTCCATGTTGTGGCTGCCAGGTAGGAGAACGATCTTCCTTCGGTGGTGGTTCTGCGTATCCGTGGGACGGTGGCGAGGGCAAGGTTGGCAGAGCGGAGCTGGCGGGTGGGGGTGTAGAACGAGAGGCGGCTGTTGAGGTATTCGTGGCACATGTCGTGGAGCGCTTTGTGTGCGTGGGTGAGGAGCCTGAACGTGATCCTCTTGCTGATGGGGAGCCAGTGCAGGTTTCTCAGGTGGGCAGATATGTGGCTGTGGCGAGGGATGTCGAAGATGAGTCGTGCTGAGGCGTTCTGTATGCGTTGAAGTCGTTTCTGAAGTTTGGCAGTGGATCCTGCTTATAGCGCGTTTCCGTAGTCCAGTCGGATGGTGACGAGGGCCTGGGTGACGGTCTTTCTGGTTTTGGTGGGGATCCACCTGAAGATTTTTTGGAGCATGCGCAGGGTGTTGAAGCACGAGGATGAGACGGTGTTGACTTGCTTGGTCATTGTGAGGGAGGAGTCCAGGATGAATCCCAGGTTGCGTGCGTGGTTCGTGGGTGTCGGTGCGGTGCCCAGCGCTGTGGGCCATCAGGAGTCCTCCCAGGCGGATGGGGATTGTCCGAGGATGAGGACTTCCGTTTTGTCTGAGTTCAGCTTCAGGCGACTGAGGTTCATCCATTCTGCGACGTCTTTCATCCCTTCCAGGAGGTTTGTTTTGGCGGTGGCTGGATCTTTGGTGAGGGAGAGTATCAGCTGGGTGTTGTCGGCGTAGGAGATGATGTTGATGTTGTGTCTGCGTGCGATGGCGACGAGGGGGCTCATGTAGATATTGAAGAGGGTTGGGCTGAGCGAGGAGCCTTGGGGTACGCCGCAGATGATCTTGGTGGCCTCTGAGCGGAAGGGAGGGAGGCGGACTCTCTGGGTTCTATCGGAGAGGAACAAGGTGATCCAGTCCAGGGCCTTTCCTTGGATTCCAGTGTTGAAGAGGCTGCGATGGCATACAGTGTCAAAGTCTGCCGAGAGGTCCAGGAGGATGAGAGTGGTTGTTTCTCCGTTGTCCATCAGGGTCCTGATGTCGTCGGTGGCTGCGATGAGGGCGGTCTCGGTGCTGTGGTTGGCTCGAAATCCGGACTGGGACGGGTCGAGCGAGTTGTTTGCCTCGAGGAATGCAGACAGCTGTTTATTGACGGTCTTCTCGATGACTTTAGCCGGGAAGGGTAGAAGAAAGATGGGGCGGAAGTTCTTGAGGTCTTTGGGGTCCGCTGTGGGTTTCTTCAGAAGGGCGTTGATTTCTGCGTGCTTCCAGCTCTCAGGGAAGGTGGCTGACGTGAAGGAGTTGTTTATGACGTTCCGGAGGTGGGGTGCGATGATGATGTCGGCTTTGTTGAAGATATGATGTGGGCATGGGTCAGAGGGGGATGGTGTTCATGACGTAGGTGGTTTCTTCAGTGCTGATGGGGGTCCAGGCGCTGAGGGTGGTGGTGGGCGTCATTGGTTCGGTGACTGGAGGCGAAGTCTGGGGTCCGAAGCTGTCGTGTATGTCTGCGATCTTGCGGTGGAAGTACGTGGCGAGGGAGTTGCAGTGGTCTTGTGACGGTGTGATGTCGTTGTTGTTGGCGCTGGGGTTGGAGAGCTCTTTAACGATGCTGAAGAGTTCCTTGCTGTTGCTGTCGAGCCGCTTTTTGAACGATGAACTTTTGGTGGTGCGGATCAGCTGGTGGTGTTCGCGAGTGGCGTTCTTGAGGGCTGTCATGTTTTTTGTAGTCCGTTTGTGGCGCCAGGTTTTTTCGAGGGTACGGCAGGATTTCTTTGATTCTTTGAGGGCGTCTGTGAACCATGAGGTTTTCCTCTTGCCAGTCATGCAAGGGGGTTTCTTCAGTGGGGCGAGGTCATCGGCGCAGTTGGTGATCCACTGTGCGAGGTTGTGGGCTGCGTTGTTGGTGTCAGCGGTGTTTGCTGGCGGGTTCCGGCTCAGCGATGAGAGGAGCTGGTCTGTGGTGATTTTGCTCCAGCTTCTGCGGGGGATTTGTTGCGTACGGTGGTGGGCTGTATTCTTTTGGAAGGTGAAGTGGATAAATCTGTGGTCGGTCCAGTGTAGTTTGGTGGAGTGGCTGAAGGAGACGTGGTTGCTAGCGAGAAGATGGGGTCGAGCGTGTGGCCAGCGAGGTGGGTGAGGGTATTCACCAGTTGCTTGAGTCCAAGGTTGTCGAGCAGGGTGGTGGTGGTGGTGGTGTTGTCGCTGTTTTTTCTCCAGGTGTAAGTTCAGGTCCCCTAGGAGGATGTATTCTGGTGAGGCTAGTGCGTGCGGGGTAATAAAGTCGGTGATGGTTTCGCTGAATAGTGTGCGCGGGCCCGTGGGTCTGTAGATGAGCGTTCCTCTAAGGGTGGTCTTGGGGTTGGTGTGAATCTGGAAGTGAAGGTGTTCGGCGGCGGAGAGTGTGTCTTCGGTGTTGGTCGTGATGTTGATGGTGTTCTTGTGGACTATGGCGATTCCTCCTCCGGTTTGGTTGATGCGGTCCTTCCGGGTGATCTTGTAGCCTTCCGGGATGGCTATGGCGATGTCGGGGGCCGAGGAGGCGTTCATCCAGGTTTCCGTGAGGAAGGCGACGTCTGGTGCTGTTGTTTCGAGGAGGTCCCAAAGTTCGATGGCGTGCTTGTGGATGGAGCTGGTGTTGAGGAGGATACATTTGCGCCGGAATGACGTCGTCGGAGTACTTAGACGTCGCCCTCGCGCGCTGACGTCAGTTCTTCTTTTTTCCGCGCCAGTAAGCGCAGATCCGGGAGAGCTACCCCTTTAGTCAATTTTTGACTAACTTTTTTACTCTTTTTGGTCAATTCTCGACTCTGGTGCCGGTAGGATGCCTGGTTTCAAGGCCTGCGACGACTGTCACCGACTGAAGTCGGTGACCGGTCATCACCGCCGGTGCCTCTACTGCTTGGGCCTTGACCACGACACGGCATCGTGCTCCAACTGTATGGCCCTGACCTCGGAAGCTAGCCGGGAGCGGTCCCGCAAGCTTCTCGAGCTTCGCCAGTCGGCTCCGCGTCGCGCTCGATCCCGGTCCAGGAGGAGGTCCAAGGATCGGTCGCGGAGCCGCACTCGACACCGTCACTCGTCTGGCTCGAAGTCTTCGGGTAAGTCGAGGCACTCCAAGAAGTCCAAGAAGCGACACCGCTCTTCGGACTTCCATCGCCGGTCGCGCGACTCGGCCGAGGGTCCGGGTGGTTCCACCCCCGCGGCTCCGCAGGCGCCGCGCAAGTCCCCATACCCGACGGTCCCTGGGACTGACGCGACGCCGGCGGAGGTCAGTGCCTTCCTCTCGGTCATGAGGAGCCTGGCCCCGCCGTCGACGCCCGCTGGCGCGCCTTCGGGCCCCGCGGACTCGACTGGGCGACCTCGCATGCCGGCGCCGTTGGAGGCTCCGGCCCCGACGCCGCAGGTCCCCGAGGGGCCCGAGCCTGGGCCCCCGTCGACGCCGGTCGACCTCGTTATGCCGCCGGCGCCGACACCGATACCACCCCCGACGCCGGCTCCTGTCGACGTCGATCCCTAGTTCAGCCCCTGTCCGTTCCCGACGCCGATGCGGCGCCGCCCGACGCCGTATCCGACGCCGCTAGAGACGCATCTTGTCTATCGACCGGCTCCGATCATTCCTTCTGTTTACCAGGAATCGGATGACGGGGGCGACCGGGAGGGGTCTGAGGACCCTATGGCCCTTCAGAGCCAACTTGCTCAGGACTGGGCAGATGAACTGGGGGAGGCCAGTGGGTTGGATACCTCACCAGACACTGGATTCATCTCTCCTCCGACTGTGGCTTCGGAGGAGGGTGCAGCCTTTTCTGTGGTGCTGCGCAAGGCGGCCGAAGCCCTTGGGCTAGAGCTGCCTGCCGTGGCTGTGAGGACTAACATCCTCACTGAGGTGCTTCAGTCTGCCGCATGCTCCACTGAGCCTCTGCTGCCATTCAATGAGGCCCTCACTGACGTTCTGCAGGGCACCTGGTCCAAGCCCTCCACAGTCCCTCCTGTGGACAGGAACGTTGCCAGGCGCCACCGCCCTGCTCCGGCCGACCCCAGTTTTCTGTCCCAACACCCCACCCCCGAGAGTCTGGTTATCCAGGCCTCTACCTCCCAATCCTCCTTCCCGTCCGCTCCTCCGGACCGGGATTCCAAGAGACTGGAACAGTTTGGTAAGAAGCTGTTCTCTTCGCTCAGTTTGGGCCTGCGGTCTTTGAACACCGCCTGTCTCTTGGACCGTTATTCCCACTCTCTGTGGGATACGGTGGAGGACGTGCTGCCACTGTGCCCGGAGGAGGCCCGGGCGCGGCTTTCCTCGGCCCTGGCCGATGGGAGAGATGCAGCGCGCCATGCAATCCGATGTGGGCTTGACACTACGGACTCGCTGGGTAGGGCGATTTCTACCACGGTGGCGCTTCGACGTCACGCCTGGCTGCGGTCCACGTCCTTTTCAGGGGATGTCCAGAGCACCCTCATGGACATGCCTTTTGATGGCGCTCGCCTTTTTGGTGACAAAGCGGACAGTGCGCTGGCTCGCTTCAAGGACTCCCGGGCTACTGCCACGTCCTTGGGCCTCTCGGCCCCGCGGCCACAAACTTCCGCTTTTCGCTCCTTTCGTGGCCAAGGAAGGGGCACCTCCTCACGTCCGCCTAGCCACCGGCCGCAGAACCAACCTGCACGCGGTCGCGGACGTGGTTTCCGCCGAGGCGGTACTGGAGGACGACGCGGTCAGTACACATCCACCCCGGCAGCATCCGCCTCAAAGCCTTCCTAGTCCGAGCTTTCAGGCCCATTCTACGCCAGTGGGCGGCAGAGTTCACCATCACCTGCTCCACTGGCGGTCCATCACATCGGACAGGTGGGTGCTGCAAATCGCCCGACCGGGCTACTCCCTCCCCTTCGAGACGACCCCTCCAGCCATGCCACCGCAGCACCACCGTATCTCGGGGGATCATTTGAATCTTCTCCACGAGGAAGTTTCGGCCCTCTTGGCCAAGGGGGCCGTCGAGCGCGTTCCGAGCCCAGAAGTAGGTCGTGGTTGTTATTCCCACTACTTTCTGGTTCCCAAGAAGGGCAAATGGGGCCTACGCCCTATCTTGGACCTCCGGAATGTCAATGCCTTCCTCCGGATGGAACGGTTCAAAATGTTGACTTTGGCTCAGGTTCTAGCTGCCCACGACCCTGGAGACTGGATGGTAGCGTTGGACTTGCAGGACGCATATTTCCACATCCTCGTCCTGCCGGCCCACGGTGGGTCAGGAGAACTTTCAGTTTACCGTGCTCCCCTTCGGCCTTACCAGTGCCCCTCGGGTGTTCACGAAAGTGATGGCGGTGGTCGCAGTTCATCTGCGCAGATCAGGGGTTCCAGTCTTCCCCTATCTCGACGACTGGTTGTTGAAGGCGGGCTCGCCCCAGGCAGTCGTCTCCCACCTACAGACTACGGCGGATCTCCTGCATTTGCTGGGGTTTTCCATCAACGTGCCGAAGTCACACCGAGTCCCTCTCAGAAGCTACTTTTCATCGGAGCGGTTCTCGATTCGGCGCAGTTCCGGGTCCATCCACCGGAACAGCGGGTCCGGGATATACAGGCCCTGATTCCCATCTTTCGGCCTCTATCCTGGGTTTCGGTCAGGCTACTGTTGCGGCTTCTGGGGCTGCATCCTACTAGTGCATCACGCCAGGCGGCGCATGCGGGCTCTGCAGTAGGACATGAAGTTTCAGTGGGCCCAGCATCACGGCAACCTGTCCGACCAGGTCATGATCTCGGAGGGCACTGCACAGCAGTGGTGGCTCACGGACCACGATTGGGTCACGGGCAAGAGCCTCTCCCTACCCCTACCGGAGCATGTCGTAGTGACGGATGCGTCCCTCCTGGGATGGGGTGGCCATATGGGAGAGGCGGAGATCAGAGGCCTCTGGTCTCCGGCGGAGTCTCGCCTCCACATCAACTTGTTGGAGCTGAGAGCGATCCGATTTGCACTGAAAGCCTTCCTTCCCTCTGTCCGGGGAAGTGTCGTGCAGGTGTTCACGGACAACACCACCGCCATGTGGTATTGCAACAAACAGGGCGGGGTGGGTTCGTGGACCCTTTGTCAGGAGGCTCTGCGCCTCTGGACATGGCTGGAACACCAGGGCGTCACCCTGGTGGTTCAACATCTGGCGGGCTCTCTGAACGCCAGAGCAGACGAACTCAGCCGCCGGTGCATGATGGATCACGAATGGCGTCTGAACTCCGAGGTGGCGCAAGGTCTCTTTCAGCAGTGGGGAGAGCCTTGGTTAGATCTATTCGCCACCGAAGAGAACGCGCAATGTCAGCAGTTCTGCGCATTGGAATTTCCAAGGCGGCACTCGCTCGGCGACGCTTTTCGTCGCGAGTGGAGTTGCAGTCTGTTGTACGCCTTTCCGCCTATACCACTTCTGCCCAGAGTGCTGAAGAAGATCAAGTGCGAGGTGGCGCAAGGTCTCTTTCAGCAGTGGGGAGAGCCTTGGTTAGATCTATTCGCCACCGAAGAGAACGCGCAATGTCAGCAGTTCTGCGCATTGGAATTTCCAAGGCGGCACTCGCTCGGCGACGCTTTTCGTCGCGAGTGGAGTTGCAGTCTGTTGTACGCCTTTCCGCCTATACCACTTCTGCCCAGAGTGCTGAAGAAGATCAAGTGCGACCGGGCCCAAGTCATCTTGGTGGCTCCGGGTTGGGCACGAAGGTACTGGTATCCCGAGCTACTCAGTATGTTGACCGATCCTCCGTTACGTCTGCCCCTTCGGGAGGATCTTCTGTCGCAGCAGCAGTGGACGGTCCTACACCCGAACCTGTCCAACCTCCACCTCCATGCGTGGAGATTGAGCGGCGGCAGTTGATGCCATTTGACTTGCCTCCTGAAGTCTGTGATATCATTCTGGCAGCCAGGCGTCCCTCCACAAAGACGGTATACGCCTGCCGGTGGAACAAATTTGTGGCATGGTGCACAGCAAAGGCTGTGGATCTCCTTTCCGCCCCTCTTTCTGAGGTTCTCCTCTTTCTTCTTTCTTTGGCCCGGCAGGGCTTTGCCCTGGGCACCTTGAAAGGTTATCTTGCTGCTCTCTCTGCCTTCTTACGGCTTCCAGATCAGCCCTCTCTTTTCAAGTCCCCTGTAGTGTCACGCTTTCTTAAAGGCATTACTCACACGTTCCCTCCTGTCCCTTTCGTAATGCCTCAGTGGGACTTGAATCTTGTCTTAACATTCCTGATGTGCGCTCCCTTTGAGCCTCTTCACAATTGTCCTCTTCGTCTTCTCACTCTTAGGACTGCTTTCCTGGTAGCCATCACCTCGGCTAGACAGGTGAGTGAGCTCCAGGGCTCTATCGTCCAAGCCTCCTTTTCTATCTGTTCATCCGGACAAGGTTGTCCTTCGGCCTCGTCCTTCCTTTCTACCGAAAGTGGTGACCCCCTTTCATCTTGGGCAATCTGTCACCTTGCCCACCTTCTTTCCGCCTCCGCGTCCTTCCAAAGAGGAAGAGCGGCTCCACCGTCTGGACCCAAAACGTGCGCTCTCCTTTTATTTGGACCGCACTAAACAGTTCCGGGTGGACGACCAGCTTTTCGTTGGCTACGTGGGTGCAAAGAAGGGAAAAGCTGTACACAAACGGACCATCTCCCGGTGGGTCGTTTTGTGTATAAAAATCTGTTATTCCTTGGCGAAAAAGGAACCGCCTGTTGGGCTGCGCGCCCATTCTACTCGGGCCACAGCGGCTACTACTGCTTTGGGACGGGGAGTCCCTTTGCAGGACATCTGTCAGGCGGCGACGTGGGCTTCGCTGCACACGTTTGCCAGGCACTATTGCCTAGACAGCCAAGTCCGGAGGGATGGCTTCTTTGGCCGTTCTGTCCTCCAGGACTTTCTGGTGTGATCTTGGTTCGCAGACCCACCACCGGTATTGCTTGGGTATCTATTCTAAGGTGAGGAATCTAACTAACGTGTTTCCTTCAGATGAACAAGTTACTTACCTTCGGTAACGATGTATCTGTAAGAAACATTAGTTAGTTAGATTCCTCACCGACCCACCCACCCATCCTCCCCGTTCTGCGAACTGACATCTAGGGTTAAGGCTATCCCTTTCAGGGCCCTAGAATTTTTTGGCACCAGTGTCGGTATCTTGCATGGCTCTGCGTTCGTGGCGCGGAAGGCTATGTACAAGAACTGACGTCAGCGCGCGAGGGCGGCGTCTAAGTACTCCGACGTCATTCCGGCGCACGACGTCGACGATGGACGCGGAGCCGCAGACGACGCCTAGCGACACGCAAGGGGTATTGCTGACGAAAAATCTTCCGGATCCAGTCTGACGCCTGGGGATATTCTAAGGTGAGGAATCTAACTAACTAATGTTTCATACAGATACATCGTTACCGAAGGTAAGTAACTTGTTCTGCATTGCTATTTTTATATATACCATATATACCGGGGACTCCCATCTCGATGACGGGAAATGATACAAGTATGTGAATCTATGAAAGCTTCCAATACTGGAGAACTAAAGTTACAGGTAAGTAACTTGTTTTCTTATTATAAAGGGCAGATATGCTTATAGGGCTAAAATTGCTATTTCCTGGATTATCTTAAAAGTCTTGTGCAAAGGTGTGTTACGGGTCGTCTGCTAGACAACCAAATTGAATACTCTAGAGAAATGGGTGGGAAGCTCATTATTATTACATTCAGGTGTTCAGGGTTTGAGACTTTGAGCACCTGATTCTAATTAACCTTCCTTTTATTTTCTGCAGCTGCAGAGCAGAAAACTTCATCTCAAGTTGAACAAACCCATGCACAACACATTCACGCACCGCTGCCAACAACAGTGGCTCAATCGGTCTCTCAGAGTCAGAGCCAACCAACAAATTCATCTCAGCCATTACCAGTGCTTCAGCCACGGACTACTCATTTGCAGGCTCAGATACTGACAGAAACAGCTCAACCACAAGGCCAGACTCCAGTTGTGCAGACAAAAGCTTATTCTCTACCTGAAATCCCAACGCAAACTGAAGCACAGACTTATTCAACAAATCATTCCCCTTTCCCATCAGAAGCACAGCAAACCATGTTACAAGCGGCTAAACCTCAAGTGACTGTCCAGTCTTCAAGCCTGGTTCATTGCCAGTCTCCTCTTCAGAACCAAGCACAAACTTGTATTCTACCACAAATTCAATCTCATCCCCTCACCCTCCAACAATCTCAAGGACAAGTGCAAACTCAGCATCACCAGCAAGTAACACTTAATAACCAACCCTCACTACAAAATCAAAGTCAGATACAGTTGCCAACCCAGTTTCAACCTCATACTCTCCTTCAAAACCAAATACAGACTATTTCAACAACACAGACTGTGAACCATGTGACTGTACAATCCCCCTCTCACCCTCAACTACAAATCCAACAGTCCCAGACTCAGGTTTTAAGTGTACCTCAAATTCAGCAGCAAATGCAACTTCTCTCTCAAATTCCACCACACGTTATGGCTCAGATACAAGCTCAGCAGGGTCCTACACCACAACAGATTAAACTTCAGCTCCCTGTACAGATTCAGCAGACCAGTCCAGGTCAGGCCCAGCAGATTCAGAATGTTGTAACTGTGCAAGCTGCTAGTGTACAAGAGCAACTGCAGAGGATTCAGCAGCTTAGAGAGCAGCAGCAGAAGAAGAAGAACCAGCAACTTGAAGTTAGACGAGAGCATACCCTGCAGGCCTCTAACCAGAGTGAAATTATACAGAAACAGGTAAGGCTTTTTAAGGTACAAAATAGTGAATATAGATTTCATATAAAAATGCCATATTAAATTATTTCTTGTTTGTATGAACCACTCAAATGAAGTGCCTAGTAGTGGTCTATTGAACCTCTTTTATAAGGTAACAATGTACATTTTGAATTCCACGTATCCCCAGAAGTTGTTTGCCTTGTAAACTGGTGGTGAAAGAGGTGAGATTTTGGATTTGTGTAATGTAGCTATTTATGGCTCTTGAGTATCATGTTACTTATTGCCAGCGAGAGTTGAAATCTAATTTTTACTCTTTCATAAGTGTAGACAGGTATAAATTCATTTTCCTAAATTAGACCTTTTCTAGATTCACATGTTTTAGAAATGTTGCAAGTTACAGTGCTTATAATTTGTGTTACATTGAACATTCCCAAGGTAAAGATATTCAACTTATTCATTAGCATGTGTAACCTATTGTGAGGAAATTGGCTATATTATGTGGTGTGATTGTGCAACCTCGCTATGTAATACACTTACCACCCTCTTTAGGACCAGTCTGTTTTGTCCATCAAAACCTTTAGCTCAACCCTGGGTAGCTGTGGCTCAGACTTACCCAAAGGAACAAGTGTAACACATTTAAACAGCACCAAAACAATTGAAGAAGAAATACATGTGACGCTCAAGAAATGGGACATCAATTTTTAAAAATATATTGTATTTTTAGATACCACAATATGAGAGATATGCTGGAGGATTCCGGAGATATAGAATTTTCAACGTATAATGAATATGCAATTTTTCACTTAACCGCGAACAAGCAATTGGGCAAGTGTCAATGCGGATACTTTAGGCGACCAACTCCGGCTGGGATCCAGTCAGGGGACCAGCATGGTCTACAGAAACCCTTATCTCAAAGGTAAAAGCAGTCTTCAGTCAGTTCCTGGCATTTTTATCCCTTTGCTATAGGTCCCTATGGAACCGGTCCTGATGCAAGGGCTAATTGATGCAAGGGATAATTGATGCTGAAAATGCTCGAGGATGCTGTAGATGCGGTCGACTGGGATCTTCCCGCGGCTACTCCTTGGTCCACAGAGGGGGTGAGGCGGTCCTGTCCTTGGAAGCCTTCTTGGTTCCCTGTGGAAGTCGAGTCGCTACTTAGCTACCTGTCGCCCGGTATTACGGTCACAGCCATATCCTTCTGTGGGCGATAACTCGTCTTATGGGGAACCAATCTGCTCTCCTCTCCTGAGTCCAGCAAACGCAGGTTCAACTTTGAGCGTCGGTTCCTGGTCTCTGGTGCTGCCCAGCAGTTTTTGGTGGTGGGGTGAAGATTCTCAGCTACCAACTAGCCCCATCATGCTTCTTCAACTCTTGAATGAGGTCAGCTAAATGGCCCTTGTTGTCTACTGATTCAGCGCGGCTCTGAAGAGGACTTCTCCACTGGAAGGACACTGCAGGCATAGTCTTTTTTCCTTTGCTAGCCACTAGATTCAGCAGGTGCAGACCACTCCAGTGCAGCATCTCTTTGCTGGACCCTTCGTGCAGCAGGGCAGGCCTTCTTTGGTCCCTCTTCCAGTCCAATCAAGATCTGAGTTCGGGGTGCCCTTTTATGCTCAGAAAATGCCCTCACAGTAGATGCAGGTGATAGCCAATGGGCTATCATGTTCCCTTCTTTCTGATGACTAAGTCCTGTGAAGTGTAGCATCAGGCTATCCCAGAGTTCTCCATTGTGCCCATCTTCAAGTTAGCAGTACCCCTCTCTCGATCTCCTGATCCCTTTATCCCAACCCAAATGTGTGCCTACCAATGGGGCTATACGCCACTAAAAAAAACTGTTTGGCAACTGTTTTTTTCTTCCCTCTACCTAGTGCCAGCCTGTCTACCTAAACAGTGGAGAAGCCCCTATCCCAAATGTTACCCATTTGCCCTTCGAGGGCGGCTTCTCCTTTAAAGATTGCCTTTTGGACCAGCACCTCTGTGGCTTTGTGTAGGAGGAATGTAACACCTCTCCCTAGTGCAGGCTTCTATTGTCTCCTTTCCTGGGAGTCATTACCACGTCTCTCCAGGAGGGCAGAAAGCGGTCTCGGGGACAGACTTCTTGTGCAGCTGTTAAGGGCAGAGGAGACTAAAGGCAACGAAGTGTCAACTTTGTAAAAGTTGCAGACTGCAACACGTTAATTTAATTTTGAATTGAGAATCAAGTCTGGCTTAATGTAACATGTTTAATTCTTTGGAGTATCAACTTTGGTTGCATCGTTCAGGAATTAGTACAGCTGAAGGGGCAGGATGTAACCCTGTATTCACCAATGGGGCGACCAAATCTTTCCACAGTAAAAATACACTTTTGTGTTTTACTGTAAGAACACCTAAAATACGTGTTCTAACTGTGGAATATGCTTCACCCTACCTTAGGGCTTGGTAGACCTCTCATAGGGGAGACTTGCACATATTGCAGAGAGAGGTTTGACTTTGCCATTTCATCTGATAGAGACTTCTTGCTGCAGATTTCTTACTTTAGAATATTCCCCACTTGCCAGACTGGATCCGTAAAATTTCGTGAGCAGTACCCCTGCTCACTGGTATGTGGCATCATGTGGCGACGTCCGCACTGGAAGTGACGTTCACGATGCCTATATAGGCGCGCTGATATCGGTTCTTTACTTGCCGCCCCAGCCAGCGCATATCTGGGAAGAGCTATTGTGAGAAAGTGCCATCTTTCTCGCATGGTATGCCCCCACTTTTTGCTGAATTGCTGATGTACGTTGACTGAGTGTGCCCTGGGCTCCTGCCAATCAGGAACCCAGGGCCTGTGTTCCTTCCCTAAAACTGCATTAAAGCCTAAACCCAATTGGCATCTCTGGCCACATGTCAGCCCCTGGTAAATGGTACCATAGGTACCCAGGGCACTGTGACCAGAGAAGGCCCCTAAGGGCTGCAGCACTTATTGTGCCACCCTTAGAGGCCCTGTACCCTGACACCCACACACTGCTTTTGCAGGCTGTGTCTTGGCGCAGAACAAAACAGAGTCGACATGGCACACATCCCTGTGTGCCATGCCCGCAAACACACTGCCCTGGCATACCTCAATCACCCCTCAAGCTGGGTGCCCTATGCCAGTGGTGTGGGTACAGGTACATGAGCCCTGTACCCCTACAGTACCCAGGTCCGTTCCTGGGCACTGTAAGTGCAGTGTGCCAGTAAGAGTATATGGTGCTGGGAGGTCGTCATCACTAACTCCACAGCACCATGATGGCTACACTGAAGACTGAGAAGTTTGGTATCAAACGTCTCAGCACATTAAACCCACACTGATGCAAGTGTGGGATTTAATGTAACATGCTTCACCCCTGGGTAGAGAACCATCCGCTCTCGTGGGCCTGCAACAATGCACATCCTGGGCGAGGTGCTAGTTCTCCTCCCCCAGGATGGGCAGGGGAAGCTTCAAAGGCATGCCGCCTTTGTGAGCTTCTCCAGGCCACTTGCTGTACTCAGAAACTGGCCCCACCGTTTCTGACCCCCACTCTGGCGGAAAGATCAACGGGAAAACCCAAGTGACGAAAGGGGGTGTGCCAGCCTCTGCCAACCCCACCCCTCAGGTGGGGGAGGCGAGGTGAAGCACAACTTCGGGATCTCGCCATTTTGAGGATGGGGAGCCCTACCCAATCAGGACTAGGCTCCTGCCCCCCTCCCACTGGAGAGTGGCAGGCTAGGGGGTGTACCCACCCCAGGGAAGGGACCCATTGGTCCCTGACCTCTACCTACCTGTAACACCCCTATATACAGAGCCACGTTCTTACAGCTACCCCTTAGTCACTTTTTGACTAGGTTTTTTCAATGTTTTGCCAGTTTTTTTTTTTAGGTTTACCTTTTGGTGTGGCAGGGATGTAATCCAAGAAAGCTGGCTTCAAGCCAGATGTCGGTGACGGTCCGCACCTTGATTTCCTTTGGTGTCTAGAGCAGGACCACGACCTGTAGGCCTGCGCCGACTGCCATGGAAGACACCCGAAGGCCTTGATAGAGCGATCCCTCAAGGTAATGGTGGCTCAACATGAAACGCCGCAACGTTCACCGTCTGGGACGAGAAAAGCGCCCCAGGAGTGGTCACGAGCCCAAAGTCATTGAGGCATTCAGGTAAGTCCAAGTCCCTCAAAACAAAGTCGTCGAAGCGTGCTGTGACTGCACTCGTCCGTCAGTCGACGAGCTGAGGGAGGGTCTCCACTCAAGGCCTGGCTCAGCAGTTGAGCCAGTGTCTGGGTCAGCGCCACGCCTTCCCGAGTTTCCCGGAGTCAGAGTGTTACCCGCCCAATTCAGAGAATTTTATGGGGCCATGGATCTTATCTTTAGGTGGCCTGTTCCTTGAAGCATGCCTTAGGCCCTATGGGTTTGTGAGGGGCCCCTACTGGATCCAGGTCGGTGCCAGGTGGGCCCCTGAGACCCACAGATGGATCCTGTCCGACCCCAACGCTACCGGTGCCGTCCCCATTCTTATCCCCAACTGCATCCTCATTCTCATCCCCTACTGCGGCATGGAGCCAGAGGGGCGTCATCCGACACCAGCTCCGGCCAGAGCCTGAATCCCTATTCTTACGTACTAGGACTCTGGGAGGATTGGGAGCGGTAGCTGGACCCTAAGGAATTACCTGCCTTATGAACAACCACTGGACGGGGCTGAGGACGTGTGAAGCCAGTGGACCGGATACTTCTTCAGATACTGGCATGCTTTCTCCCCTTACCATTGCTACGGAGGTGAGAGCTTCTTTAGCAATGGTGGTGTAGAGGGCAGCTGAGGTCCTGGACCTTAGCTTGCCCTCAGTGGCCGTCAAGACTAATGTCTTGACAGAAGTGCTTCAGCCAAGAGTGTCCCCATCAGAACCACTTTTCCCTTTCAGTGAGGCACTTACTGACGTCCTGCTTGGGACCTGTGACCAAAACGATTGCCCTCCAACACTGCCCCAGTGACCCAAATTTCCTCACCCAACACCCTACCTCGGAGAGCTTGGTGGTCCAAGCCTACACACTCCACTTAAATTCTGGCGCAATCCTTACCCCACCCCCGGAAAGGCAATCAAAAGAGGCTGGACAATCTTGGAAAGAAGATCTATTCTATCGCCAAGCTGGCTCTGCGGTCTGTAAGCACGACGTGCCCTTTGGACTGCTTTTCTCACATGCTGTGGGATGTGGCTGCACAGGTGCTGCCAGCGGTCCCAGAGGAGGTCCCGGATGTGCTCTCCAAGGATGTTGCAGATGGTAGCGAAGTTCACCAGCCGATACCAATGTAAGGACACACCATGCAAAAAATCTGGCCGACCCTTATTTGGTTTACAGGGCTTACTTTAATAATCCCAAGTGCTCCATTTTTGGTAGTGTGGTTGAGCAGCTTGGGCTTATCAGAGGGGAATGTTAGCATTTGTTGTACACGCACTCAATAAGAAATCTGTGACCAATTTTAACAAACAAAGTAGATTTTTAAATGATTTTGGACACCAAGATCTTTAAAATAGCTTAAGTACTTTTGGATATATAATTTTAGAAGAGAAAAGTAAAAATACTCAAATAATGTAATGCATGTGCCTCGAACTTAACAGTCATAACCGATGGGAAGAAAAATACATGTAGCAAAATGTTACTTGCAGTTGGAGTTCAGGTGTTCCCTTTGGGACTTAAGGTGCTAGGGGGCCAAGGTCCAAAGAATGACAGTAGTTTCCCTTTACGCGCCCTTATGTGTCCGGGTGCAGAGGTACTGGTCGGTTTGGTAGCCTGGAGCGCTACACAGGTAAAGTCAAGGGGACCTTAAACAAAGAGGCTGCAATGGGGGACTTGGGAACGAGTCTGGCTGAACCCAAAGGGGGCTTGGGTCATGGAGGACGCCTAGGCCAAGCGAACACAGTCCGAAGTCGTGAACCTTGGCTGGGGGCTCGGGTGCAGAAGTGCTTGGCTGGCTGGTCATTTGCATTTGAGACTCCAACAGTTGTCAGTATACCTACAAAGGAGAGAAAACAAGAGAGCAGGGCCACTCTGGTTGTGGGTCTCGTCATTCCTGAGGTCCCTCGACGTGCAGGATGCTTCTAATGTGGTGGTGTCCAGGCTGGATGGCGAACAAGCCTTGACTGTATTATGTTCCCTAACTTAGGCCTAAGTAGCAAAGCAACCTTTTGCCTGCATTTGGCCTACCTTGCTCTGCATAACGGTTCTAGCATTGACCTTTTACCCAGTTATGTGCTGAATAAATGTCGATTGGTTTCCTTGAAACAAGCCTAATTTATTATGCATGAGGATTCTTAGAAAAGTCCCCTTCACATGAGGTACATAACAGGACTAACATACTCTGTATAAAAGTCATGCTCATCTTCATCTTAGGGCGACAACTACTTTGCATAATTGCAGGTATTGATTTAGGCTCATTTACATAATCGTACTCCCAACATATTGATTGTAGTAGGAACCCGGAGGCTATCTTTATGGTATAAAATAACCATACCTTCACTTGATAAGTAGAGGAGACACTTCCACGCTAACACAAGACACTAAGGTCCCCGGCCTGCTGAAGCTTCAAGACTCGCAGCGGTCTGACATCCCTTACGGGGTGTCCAACTTGTGATCAAGACGGGGAACTTCGTTCTCTCCCATCAGTTTATAGGATTGGCTCTTTCCTAGGGAATTCTTGTCTTTACACCCACATAGATGTAAGATACACTTAGGTAAGGTCTTCATAGTAGGATCACGCTCTATTACTGTCATGTTTATATGCCTGGATATATTCACTGTTTCAGCACCAGGGTAGGATTCTACCTTTATATTTACTCTGTTGGTGCTTGTAATCTTTTTCATTTGCTTCTGTCTAATGATTGTCGCAGCAAACATGTTTTATACTAGAATGATGCTGGTTAAATAAATGCTTATTGAAAACATCCCCAACGTTTATTCTGTGTATCTCTCTGAGACTGAGTGAGCACGATTGACTGAGCGAAAAGTACTGTACTGTTATGGAGTGCCCTAAGAGGGAAACTGTAATCTTGTCAGCTTTCTCCGACCTTGTTCCAGAGTCACTTAAACACTCATAAGCACAGGAGTGAGCGTTAGTGCTAGCTTCCGCACTTTACCGCAATCATGTAGGGTGGGATGCTGAGTCATGAAATTCCATTAAAATCTACTCCTACTCCACAGAGCCAGTACCCAATAAAACATGACGCAAATAAACTAGTCAGGGAGATCTTAGATCAACTTGAATACTAAGGTGTCATTGAAAACTGCACCTCTTCCATGAATAATCCTTTGTTTACCATAATGAAACCCGACAGTTCATACCGCTTAGGTTTAGACTACAGTCATTTGAACACATGCACATGAATATTTGCAGTACAAAATGCACACAGTGCCGCATTAAGGAATAACATTGTGCAGAAAAAATACAAAACACTAGATATCTCGAATGGATTCTTCTGCCAAAATATAGCACCTGGGAGCAGATATTTGACAGCATTCTCAGCTCGAGGCGCTCAACGCCAATTCTGTAGTCTTCTCCAAGGGTATAAGGATAGCTCCGGATTGTTCTCAGCAAGAGTAACAGAGTTACTTCAAAATTGTGATGAGGAGGTATTGTCCCACGTAGATGAGATTTATCTGATGGACGATGAGGTATTGGAACACCTGAACAGGGTGAACAACATAATTCTGGGGTTCGCCACTGCGAACTACAAATTTTGCCTACCTCAATGTGCTATTTTTGGGTCATGGGCTATCGAGTGAAGGGAAAAGCCTGGCAGCGAATTGTTTGAAAAATGTGCGTTACTCCAACCTCCAATAACTCTGAATGATTTACAATCCATTTTAGGATTCCTAAATTTTGGCAGAACATACATTTTGGATTACGCAGAAAGGGTTAAACCTTTCTTCGACCTAATCAGACCTGATTTTTCAGTCCAACAGTGGACACAGGAACACACAGAAATTCTCTGTTCTGTACAAGCTCACATGATAGCTTCCAAACACTTACACGCACGTGTAAATACTACTAATTTGTTAATCCGTGTAGTCGCGGGTCAATCAGGGTACACTAACCTCACCTTCAATGAAGGCGAAACAGTACCCATAGCATACAAATCACATTTGTACACAAACGCTGAGATGTGTTTTGCATCCACAGAAAAGATACTGACAGTAGTACAAGGGTAAACGCATAATTGTTGAGACTCCTGTATCAATCTTAGAGGCTGTTACTAAAGCGAGCACTTGAAACACAAAAGCACTACATCCGCGATGGATACGATGGGCTAATTCTCTCACTGCAACATATGTAAACTACAAATTTGATTCTATATTAAAAAGACCAGCATTTCTGCAGTACAAACAAGATTATCCTCTCCTGAATGAAATAATGCCTCCTATACCAGTATGAATACATAATTTATACTAACGGTTCTGCTCAGCCTGCCATAGGAAGAATACAGCGCAGCATGGGCGATTAGGAAGGGACAAATGCGAGACGGCAAGTTCCGTCATAGCAATGCACAGACGCAGTCTCCAGGAGATTGCACAGCACAACTGGCAGAGCTGAATGCCGTGATACTGACACTAATAAACACGGATCGAGAATTCCCCATACTCATCGTTTGTGACTCTTTTTATTGTGTCCAGTCATACAATGAACATCTTCACTATTGGGGCCAGAGTGGGTTTAGAGATTGCAAAATTTGCACAATAAAGCACAAGCTGCTTTGGAAACAGGTGCTCAATGTTTGCCACAGGCTCCTGTAATTCACACATAGAGTAATCAGCATGTTGACGTGCACGTTGAAGGGAATTAATTGGCCGATGAAGCCGCCAAGACGGCAGTGGGAACTGCTGCCGTTGCTGCAATCATTTGTTATAGTACAAGGCTAGACGGACAGATAATAGCTGTAAACACTCCACGCAACAGCTCAGCCTTGCCAAAAGTTTTTCCACTCAAGTAATCCTACAACTTAGATTCACAAAACATTTCTTATGCTTAAATTCCAGGAGTGCGGAATAGAGTAATACAAAATATGGATCTCCGATTAGGATTCATTCTAACTGCACCCGAGGGTCTGGGTTCAGCACATGCAGGTATCGCTGCGACATGTTTCGCTACTAAAGCAGCGTTATTGGTGGCCAGGTCTTACTAAACAGACCAAGGGTTTTTTCCTCAAGTGCGACATCTGTCAGCAGATGAAAGGTTCCACCGTAGCACGTCCACCTTAAACACCTCTACTGATATCAGACACACTACTCGCATGTGTCTATTTGGACCACTGCGGTCCCTTACAATCTTAATGGGGATTACAAGTACCTCTTGGTGGCAGTTGATTCATGCTCTAGATTCCCGTGGGTTTGGCCTCAGCACTCAGTGGATGCCGAACTGTTATAAATGATTTGCGAGTCTTCATAGGAACATACGCAATTGGCACAATACGTTCCGACCGTGGCCCTGCATTTAGCTCACAGGCTTACAAAGAAGCCATAGGAAGTTTGGGTGTAGCATTGTGGTACTCCTCTCTGTATCATCCCAAGGGAAATTTGATTGTGGAGAGGAAGAACCGAGACTTAAAGCAATCCTTAACAGCCAGGGATTAGGCTCGGGTGGCAGTTGGGTCAGTCACACATATGGGGTCCAGAGGACACTAAACAACATGTTAAGAAGTTACCTGGGGGGCCGTACTCACATGAAGTCCTGTTCGGGATAAGAATGTGGGTACCAGACCTCGACTGTGGCAGCACAATGGCGGATGAAAAGCTATTTGACATCAATAATCGTTTGGCTGTTTTACAGGAACTCACTGAATTCCGGGCATTACAAAGCAATGTCCAAGTATAACGCACTGCCATTGGAGAAGTGAAAGCTGTTCCAGCAAGACCAGCCTGGGTCCCGAAGATCGGGGACTTGATCAGAGAAAAGATTGTGGACAAAAAAGAATTTGGACCCTCTAACAGAGCGCCTGTACCTGTCCTGGCTGCCGAAGGAACAAGAACAGTGCTTCTTTTGCCTCTTGTCGGCTGCAAAAACAAGAGATACCTCTCAATTGTTCTGATCACACCACACTATGTGGCCGATACTCAACAGTAGGCCGCGTGGGCTCCTGGGTAGCCACCGATCTCCTCTCGCTAGCATACAGGAAGTTCAGATGGAAAGATTAATACACTTTGAAGACTCCACTCCGCGAACTGAAGGAGTTACCAACAATGGAATGCAAATTGTACCTGTTCAAGATGAACAACATCAAACTACAAAAGAAACACAGATCTCAATGCAGCCTAACACAGACATCTATGTAAAAATGTCTCAAACGGAGACATCTGCCAGTTCCACAAAACCTGCTGAGCTACCAAAGATAGATCAAACTGCGTCTGATTACTTCATCGATTTTGACAATTTCTCATCAGATCCAAGTGAACCCGAGTTACCTCCACCGCCTGTTTCCAACAAACAAATTCCTGATTTCTACCTTTGGCTGAAAGACTTTGTTTTTCCCTGGCTACAGCTCTGGATTGCAATTGGTCTACTGTTCCTAGTCCTTTGGATCGGTATAGTGACTGTCTTCTTCTTGCTACTGAATAGACTTTATCTCCCAGATTGCTCTGCAGTACAACATATTAATTTGGTCCTGAAACGTCATGCATCATCACACTGGGAACAGAGGGACCTGTCCTTAATGAATATTACAGCAGTTCCAGTTCCTGAAGGAATAGTATGGGACAAAGTTTCCTATGATGTATATGGTCCTACTGAACTTTTAAGAATACCGCATTTATTTAAAATTTCTCTTCATGATATCATCACTTCTAGTACTCTCTCTGATGATTGGGACATTGAAACTCTGCATTCTTATCTGTCTGATTTAGAACAATTTGCTGCATTTTAAATGATGAACTGTATGATGGTACATGTCATTTTGACACCATGTTTTGTTAACAAAACTATGGTCACTATGTTTTTTGCACAAAGCAAGTATCCAAAGTAATGTTTTCACTTACCATCAATGGGAACATTGCCCAACACCGCCAAAAGGTAGTTCAACAACATTTGCACAGAAGTTTGCTTATTTTTCTGGGTTTAACACTTCAGACCCGGCTTCTTATTACTATAAGCTTGCACCTATATCTGCAAAGAAAAATATGCTTACTAACACTAAGCTGATATACTCTGCTTCCTTTGTTTCCCAACTGACTTTACAGGGTTTTAACTTTTGGAGGGACACTATAGACACAAAATCCGTCTGGGGGAATAAAGATTGGCAAGTTCAGGGAACTGAGACCTTACTTAGAGCATGCCTCATACCACATCAAATGATTTTCCTGAACGGGAGTGTGCAACAGACTTACTGTCTTGGGCTAGCCAAGATCAAGGAATTGAACACACCTCGGATTCCCTCGCTTACACACTTTGAGGGTTGGCAAAATTACATACAACACAGTGAGGATACATTAAGTGCCATGCTGCACAATGGTTCGTACAATTCATCTGACCCCAATTGGAAGGGATTGTTGGTTTGGCCTATCGACACAAATAGATGTCAGTCAAGATTCAGGGGCTCCACCAAAGAGTTTAGTATCCATAGGCCTGAACCCTCGGTGTGGTGAAATCTTACAGTGTTGGGAAGTTATGCCTAGAGTGTCTGAAAACCTCAACACTGTCCCAAGTGAAACAACACTGCGTGGGCCTCGCTGCACACTTTTACTAAGCACTACTGCCTGGACAGCCAAGTCCGGAGAGATGGCTTCCTTGGCTGTTCTGTTCTCCAGGACTTCCTGGTGTGATCTTGGTTCGCAGACCCACCACCGGGGTGGTATTGCTTTGGTATCTGTTCTAAGATAAGGAATCTATCACTACGTGTTTCTTTCAGATGAACAAGTTACTTACCTTCGGTAACGATACATCTGTAAGAAACATTAGTAGTGATAGATTCCTTACCGCCCCACCCATCCTCCCCGTTGTGCGACCTGATTTCTAGGGTTATCATCCCTTTCAGGGCCCTAGTTTCAAGGCACCAGTGGTCAGTATCTTGCATGGCTCTGCATTTTCTGACGCGGAAAGTAGTGTACAGGACTGACGTCATCCCGCGTCGGCGGCGTCTAAGTAGCTGCCGCGACTTCATCTCGGCGACCACGACGCCAACGACTGACGCGGAGCCGCACAACGCCACCTTCCGACACGCAGGGGTACTGCTGATGAAAACTTTCCGAATCCAGTCTGAAGCCTGAGGGTAATTCTAAGGTAAGGACTCTATCACTACATCACAGATATAGCGTTACCGAAGGTAAGTAACTTGTTCGTTGATGACGGCATTCTTGGAGCCTTCACAGGATGCTTCAGCTCCTGGCGGAACGGACAACGGCTCTTCAATAGGCCCACAGGTATCAAGTGTTTCCTCAGTGGCTGCTGTGGGAACTGAAGATAACCTTTACTCCATTGACTTAATACAAGAGGTGTTACAGGGACCATCGTCTGCGATTGCGAGCGACAATGATGTTGCATCTCCCAGACAGGACACAAACATTTGCCTCTCCGTGTGATGAGAACAATTCGGCCATTTTCCAAAACAAGACCAAATTGAAATGAAAAACATTATTTTGTTTTATTTTTATTTTCTGTTCTCAAGAAGCACCATGGATTTCGATGTGCTCAGTCAGTCGAATCATATATTGACTCTTTAGTGGACTTATAGAGCTTTTTTTTAATTGAATTTTAATAAGCATCCTTTTTACATTTAACTTGTTTTTAACTTGTTTTTAGCTGGGGTCGCCCTGCTCCGGGCGACCCCAGCTTTCTGTTGGTACACCCCACCCCTGAGAGTCTGGTTATCCAGGCCTCTACGTCCCAGACCGCCTTCGGATCCGAAATCCAAAAGGTTGGAGCAATTTGGGAAGAAACTGTTTTCCTCCCTTAGTTTGGGGTTGCGGTCCATTAATACCGCGTGCCTTTTCGACCGTTGTACCAACTCCTTGTGGGATTCGGTGACGGACGTGCTGCCCCAGTGTCCGGAGGAGGCCAGGACACGGCTCGCCCAGGCTCTTGCTGAGGGACGGGATGCAGCATGGTACTCCATTCGATGTGGACTTGACACCACAGACTCACTGGGTAGAGCAATTGCTACGACTGTGGCGATTCGTCGTCACGCCTGGCTGAGGTCCACAAAGTTTTCAGGGGATGTCCAGAACACCCTCATGGACATGCCCGTCGATGGCCGGATAGTGCCCTGGAGCGCTTTAAGGACTCCTTGGGCCTCTCGGCCCGCGCCCGCAAACTTCCGCTTTTCACCCCTTTCGTGGCCAAGGAAGGGGCGCCCCCCGCACGTCCGTCCAGCCACAGAACCAGCCTCAACGCGGTCGCGGATGTGGATTCCGCCGTGGCGGAGCAGGGGGACAGAGACCCGGTCAGTCAACTTCTGCTCCCGCAGCATCTGCCTCAAAGCCTTCCTAGTCCGACCTTTCCAGCCCATTCCACGCCAGTGGGAGGCAGAGTTCGCCATCACCTGCTCCACTGGCGTACCATCACGTCGGACAGGTGGGTGCTGCAAATTGTCCGAAGGGGCTACTCCCTCCCCTTCGAGGCGACCCCTCCAGCCATGCCACTGCAGTACCACCGCATGTCGGGGGATCACTTGCAACTTCTGCATGAGGAAGTTGGCCAAGGGGGCCATTGAGCACGTTCTTGGCCCAGAAGAGGATTGTTACTCCCACTACTTTCTGGTTCCCGCAAAGGGGGCTTACGCCCTATCTTGGACCTCAGGAGCGTCAACGCCTTCCTCCGGAATGAGAAGTTCAAGATGCTCACTTTAGCTCAGGTTCTGGCTGCCCTAGACCCTGGGGACTGGATGGTAGCGTTGGACTTGCAGGACGCATATTTTCACATCCCCGTCCTGACGGCCCACCGGCGTTACCTGCGGTTCATGGTAGGCCACGAACACTTTCAGTTTACCGTGCTCCTCTTCGGCCTCACCAGTGCCCCTCGGGTGTTCACGAAAGTGATGGCGGTGGTCGCAGCTCATCTGCGCAGAATAGGGGTTCCAGTCTTCCCCTATCTCTATGACTGGTTGTTGAAGGCGGGCTCGCCCCAGGCGGTCGTCTCCCACCTCCAGACTACGGCCGACCTCCTGCATTTGCTGGGGTTCTCCATCAACGTGCCGAAGTCACATCTGAGTCCCTCCCAGAAGCTCCTTTTCATTGGAGCGGTTCTGGACTCGTTGCAGTTTCGGGTCTATCCTCCCGAACAGCGGGTTCGGGATATTCAGGGTCTGATTTCGATCTTTCAGCCTTTATCCCGGGTTTCGGTCAGGATGGTCATACGGCTGCTGGGTCTGATGGCCTCCTGCATCCTGCTGGTAAATCACGCCAGGTGGCGGATGCAGGCTCTGCAGTGGGACCTGAAGTTCCAGTGGGCTCAACATCAGGGCAACCTGTCCGACCACGTCCTGATCTCAGAGGGCACTGCAAGACAGTTGCAGTGGTGTCTCACGGACTGCGATTGGGTCAGTGGCGGCAGATCCCTCTCCCTACCCCAACCGGAGCAAGTGGTGGTGACTGATGCGTCCTTCCTGAGATGGGGGAGCCACATGGGAGAGGCGGAGATCAGAGTCCTCTGTTCTCCGGCGGAGTCACAGGACCATATCAACCTGTTGGAGCTGCGGGCGATCCGGCTTGCACTGAAGGCATTCCTTCCCTCTGTCCGAGGAAGTGTAGTGTAGGTGTTCATGGACAACACCACCGCCATGTGGTATTGCAACAAACAGGGCGGGGTTGGGTCGTGGACCCTTTTTCAGGAGGCTCTGCGCCTCTGGACATGGCTGGAACATCAGGGCATCACCCTGGTGGTTCAACACCTGGCGGGCTCTCTGAACGCCAGGGCAGACGAACTCAGCCGCCGGTGCATGATGGATCAGGAATGGTGTCTGAACTCTGACGTGGCGTAAGGCCTCTTTCGGCAATGGGGAGAGCCTTGGTTAGATCTATTTGCCACCGAAGAGAACGCGCAATGTCATCAGTTCTGAGCTTTGGCGGCGCTCGCTCGGAGACGCTTTTCGTCGTGAGTGGAGTTGCGGTCTGTTATGCGCCTTTCCGCCTATATCACCTCTGCCCAGAGTGCTGAAGAAGATCAGGCGCGACCGGGCCCACGTCATCCTTTTGGCTCCGGAATGGGCACGAAGGTACTGGTATCCCGAGCTACTCAGTCTGTCAATCGATCCCCCGATACAACTGCCTCTTCAGGAGGACCTTCTGTCGCAGCAGCAGGGGACGGTCCTCCACCTGAACATGTCCAGCCTCCACCTCCATGCGTGGAGATTGATCGGCAGCAGTTGATGCCATTTGACTTGCCCCTGAAGTCTGTGATGTCGTTCTGGCAGCCAGGCGTCCCTCCACTAAAACGGTATACGCCTGCAGGTGGAACAAATTTGTGGCATGGTGCACTGCAAAGGCTGTGGATCCCCTTTCCGCCCCTCTTTCTGAGGTTCTCCTCTTTCTTCTTTCCCTGGCCCAGCAGGGCTCTGCTCTGGGCACCATCAAAGGATATATTTCAGCTGTTTCTGCCTTCTTACGGCTTCCTGATCAGCCTTCTCTTTTCAAGTCCCCTGTTGTTGCTAGATTCTTAAAAGGCATTACTCACATGTTTCCTCCTGTCCCTTTCATAATGCCTCAGTGGGACTTGAATCTGGTGTTAACCTATCTGATGTGCGCTCCTTTTGAGCCACTCCATAACTGTCGTCTTCGTCTTCTGACTCTCAAGACTGCTTTCCTGGTTGCCATCACCTCTGCCAGAAGAGTGAGTGAGCTCCAGGTTCTTTCTTCTAAACCTCCTTTCCTCTCTGTCCATCCGGACAAAGTTGTTCTAAGGACTCGTCCTTCCTTTCTTCCTAAGGTGGTTACTGCCTTTCACATCGGCCAGTCTGTTACATTGTCCACCTTCTTTCTGCCTCTGCATCCCTCGAAAGAGGAAGAGAGGCTCCACCGTCTGGACCCCAAACGTGCGCTCTCCTTCTTTCTGGACCACACAAAACAGTTCTGGGTGGACGACCAACTCTTCGTTGGCTACGTGGGCGCTAAGAAGGGGCGGCCAGTGCACAAGCGGACCATTTCTCGGTGGGTCCTTTTGTGCATTAAGGCCTGTTATTCCTAGGCTAAGAAGGATTCTTCTGTGGGGCTGAGAGCATATTCCACTCGGGCCACAGCGGCTACTACTGCCTTGGGACGGGGAGTCCCTCTGCAGGACATTTGTCAGGCAGCAACATGGGCCTCGCTGCACACGTTTGCCAAACATTACTGCCTGGACAGCCAAGTCCGGAGAGACGGCTTCTTTGGCCGTTCCGTTCTCCAGGACTTCCTGTTGTGATCTTGGTTTGCAGACCCACCACCGGGGTTGGTATTGCTGGGGTATCTACTCTAAGGTAAGGAATCTAACTAACGTGTTTCTTTCAAATGAACAAGTTACTTACCTTCGGTAACGATATATCTGTAAGAAACATTAGTTAGTTAGATTCCTTACCGCCCCACCCATCCTCCCCGTTCTGCGAATCGATATCTAGGGTTAAGGTCATTCCATTCAGGGCCCTAATTTTTGGCACCAGTGTCTGTTTCTTGCATGGCTCTGCGTTCCTGGCACGGAAAGGTATGTACAGAACTGACGTCAACGCGCGAGGGCGGCGTCTATGTGCTCCAACGACGTCATCCCGGCGATCACGACAACGGACGCGGAGTTGCAGACGACACCTACCCACGCGCAAGGGTACTGCTGACGAAAAATCCGGATCCAGCCTGACGCCTGGGGATATTCTAAGGTAAGGAATCTAACTAACTAATGTTTCTTACAGATATATCGTTACCGAAGGTAAGTAACTTGTTCAACAGGATTAACATACTCTGTATAAAAGTCATGGTCATATTCATCCTAGTGCGACAGAACTACTTTGAATAGTTTCAGATATTGATTTAGTCTCATTTACATAATTGTACTCGCAACATTGTGATTGTGGTAGGATCCCGAAGGCTATGTTTATGGTATAAAAGAATCATACCTTCACTAGATAAGTAGAGGAGACACTGACACGACACTGAGGTCCTGGCTTGCTGAAGCTGCAAGACCTGCATCGGTCTGCCATCCCTTGCGGGGTGTCCAACTCGTGACCAAGGCGGGGTCCTTCGTTCTCTCCCATTAGGTAATGGGGTTGGTTCTTTCCTAGGGGATTCTTGCCTTTACACCCGCATACATGCTAGGTACACTTATGTGGGGTCCGCATAGTAGGAGCACGCTCGATTACTGTCATGTTTATATGCCTGTATATGTTCACTGTTGTAGCACCATGGTCGAACTCTACCTTCTAATTACTCTGTGGGTGCTTGTAATCTTTTACATTTGCTTCTGTCTAATGATTTCCGCAGTAAACATTTTTTATAGTAGAATGATGCTAGTTCAATAAATACTTATTGAAAACGTCCCCAATGTTTATTCTGTGTAGCTCTGAGACTAAGTGAGCACGATTGACTGAGCGAAACGTACTGTATTGTTTCCACGATCCCCGAAGGGTCAAGGGTTGTCATGTTCAGCAGTTGCCAGAAAGTATTCGCTCCTTGGTAAGGCTAGGGGGCTTATGGTGGCATGGGGTGAGCTAGCTGGTATATAGGCTGACATATCCTGTGGGTGTGTCCGTAATCAGTCTTGACACCAATCCTTTAGTTTGTTACGTACAAACGTGCAAATACTATGTATTTTTTGGACCTACATGACAATTGGTGCTGGGGGGGTCCTGGAGGGTCTTGCGTCTCTAAACTCGGCAGAGAGACGGGGCTGACCTCCTACAGCCACAAACACCTCCTCCTGAAGTGTTGCTCCCTCGGCGGGCCCGATGGCCAACAGCACCGTGAACCAGGCAGAAGCAGCCGGTGTCTGCAGATGCAGGGGGGATGGCTCCTCCACCCTAAGGGAGATGCTAGATGGTTGTCGAAGAGCTGGATGGTCCTCCAACTGCTGGGAAGAATGCACAGAACGTGTCAGGTGTTTGCAATCCTTAAGGAGGAGGCAGCAAGGCAGGGTTTGGTGCCAGTTTCTGTGCAGGTCAGGTTCTTGCGGTGCCAGCTCTTCTTTGTCCTCTCCTGTTCTCAGGTAGTCAAATCTGAGGGCCTGGTATGGGGAGGACTCCTACATACTCAATTTAGGGGCATTTAGGGGAGTATATGGTAGTAGCCAATGAGCTACTTACCACGAGGGTGACTACACCCCCTATATGACCACTTCGTGTGGGGAGTGGCATCACCTTTACCCAAAACTCTCTATTTCACGAAAATTCAAGATGGTGAAACTCTTCTTTGGCTGTTCACTTCAGGTAGCCCACCTTAGGGGTGCGACTAGCCAGTGAGTGAAACATGCCTCCTGAATATTTAATTTCCAGCCAGCTCTGGTGCCAAATGAGCCCCAGGGCAGGGGGTGGCATTCCTCAGGTTTGGGGGATGCCGGGGTTGCATGTCAAAGGCGGCAGAGGCTTTGAAGCCTCTGACCTTGATATGCTAAATTGCTAGCCATCCTGCTGGAGGTGGTGAGAACACCTTCTACTGAGCAGGCATTGTTTCTGACCTCAGAGCACACTCTCCCTTGCAGGGGGTCAGAATCTTGTTTGTGGTGGCAGGCTGGAAGATGCCAGTCAGCCAACACACTAATAGACTAGTAGGGTTACAGGGGGCACCTCTAAAATGTCCTCTGGGTGCATGTCTTTATAAATCTGATACCGGCATCAATACAGATTTATCAAGATGAGGTGTTTGATTACCACGGTCTTACACGAGGGCTAGCAGAAAGCTTTGTGCCGCTTTTGTTGCTAGGGTCGATATTGCAAAACCTGCCCCCGGTAACAAAAACAGCTCCCAGGGGTCTAAATCCGGCCCCACCCTGGTGGCCCACCAGGGAAACACCCGGTGCCTGCTGTAGCCAGGCCGGCCCTTTTTTTGGTCAAAGGAGCCACGGAGAGAGTGTCAGCGCCAGAAGCAGGTTGTGGTTGCTATTCCCGCTACTTTCTGGTGCATAAGAAAGACAGATGCCTTCCTCCTATCCTCAACCTAGGCTCTCTCAATTTCTTCCACAGGAAGGAGAACTTCAAGATGCTCACTCTGGCTCAGGTCCTGTTTGCACCTGGAGACTGGATGGTAGCGTTGGACCTGCAGGACACCTACTTTTACATTTTCATTGTGCCTGCCCACAGGCGCTACCTGCTGTTCATGATGGGCCACAAGCATTTTCAGTTTGCTGTGCCGCCTTTTTTCCTCATCATTGCCCCTCAGTTGTTAATTAAGGTCATGCCGGTGGTTGCAGCTCATCTGTGGAGATCAGGGGTGCCAGTCTTTAACTATCTCGATGACTGGGTGTTAAAGGCAGGCTCGTCCTAGGCTTTCGACTCCCACCTCCAGACTATGTGTACCTCCTGCATTCACTGGGGTTCACTATTGATGTGCCCAAGTCACACCTGACTCCCTCTCAGACGCTCCTTTTCATCTGAGCTGTTCTTGATATGGTGCAGTCTCTGGCCTGTCCTTCCAGGATATTCAGGCTGCGATACCGATGTTTCAGTCTCTATTCTGGATTTCGATGAGACTGACTCTGAGGCTGTTGGGCCTCATGGCCTCGTGCTTGTGGCTCATGCCAGTTGGCATATTCGGTCTCTGTAGTGGAACCTGAAGTTCCAGTGGATGCAACATCAGGGTAATCTCTCGGACATGGTCCAGATCGCAGAAGGAATTGAGAAGGACCTACAGTGGTGGCTTATGAACCACGGATGAGTCAGCAACAAACCCCTCTCCCTTCCACAACCTGATTTGACAGTAGTGACAGATGCGTCAATCCTGGGATGGGGCGGCCATCTAGGAGAGGTGGAGATCAGAGTACTCTGGTTTCCGGCAGAATCTGGACTCCACATCAACCTGAAGGCGCTCCGAGCAATCTTATTGGCATTGAAAGCCTTTCTACCCTCCTTCCATGGAGAGCTAGTGCAAGTGTTCACGGACAACACCACCGCCATGTGGTACTTCAACAAGCAGGGTGGATAGGGGTCGCAGACCCTTTGTCAAGAGGTCCTGCGTCTCTGGACATGGCTGAAACAGTAGGAGATATCCCTGGTGATTCAACATCAGGCGGGTTCTCTGAATGCCGTCCACTAAATTGATATACGGGTGCCGATATAGCAATTTCTTTTCAATATTGTACAGAACAGTCTATTGACCCTCCCTCTGCCTCCCTTTCTGTTATCCTCCTTTTCATCCTAACTCTTGCCCTGCAAAGCTCTGCTCTGGGCACTCTAAAAAGTTAACTTTCGACCTTTTCTACAGTTACCAGACCAACCGTCACTATTCAAGTCTCCTATTGTAAATAGATTTCTAAAGGGGCTTATACATTTGTTTCCCCCCTCAACTTTTATCATGCCCCAATGGGACCTTATCTTGGTCCTCACTTACCTAATGTGTGCGCTATTTGAGCCACTGCACAATTGCCCCCTCCGGCTGCTCACCATCAAGACAGCCTTTATAGTGGCAATAACTGCTGCCAGTAGGGTGAGTGAGTAGCAGGCCCTTTCTTGTCAGCCTCCTTACCTGACCGTCTTTCCAGACAAGGTAGTGCTCCGCACTAGGTCTTCTTTTTGCCTAAACTGGTGAAATCTTTCCACTTGGGGCAGTCACCTTGCCCACCTTCTATGCTGCTCCGCACCCTTCTAAGGAAGAACGTCTCCACCATCCCGAACCCAAAACGCCATTATCGTTCTACCTTCCACCACCACACTGAAGAGTTCCAGGTGGACGAACAACTCTCTGTGGGGTATGTTGAAGCAAAGAAGGGACGTGCTGTGCAGAAGAGGACCATCTCCTGATGGGTTATCATCTGTTATCATCTGCATAAAGATATATTATACTCTGGCAAAGAAAGAACATCCTGAAGGCCTCGGGGCTCATTCTACCAGAGCTAAGGCAGCCATCACGACTCTCCTGGGTGGTGTCCGGTTCTTCGACATCTGCAAGACGGCTATGTGGGCATCCCTGCACACGTTGGCCAAGCATTATTGCCTGGATAATCAGGTATGTAGGGAAGGCATCTTTGGCTGTTCGGTCCTACAAGACTGTCTGGTTTAAACTTTTCCGCAGTCCCTCCTCCGTGGATAGTATTGCTTGGGTATTCGTTCACAGGTAAGCAATCTGCAGCTAGATGTCTCTATCAGATGGGCAAGTAACTTGCCTTCGGTAATACCTTATATAGTAGAGAAATTATCTAGCCGCAGATTACTTACCGACCCACCTATCCTCCCCGCACTGTGGATCAGTTCTTCATGTCAGGGCTTTCCCCTTCAGGGCCCTAGTTGTCTAAACACACCACGGTCAGTCAACTTCATGGCTCTGTGCTTCTGGCATGGAAAGTTGTGAAAAGTGCTAACGTCAGCGCACCGATGTGGCATCTATATAGTCTCACAGAGACGACGGTGACTAAGTCACGCGGAGTTGACCTACGCCACCTATCAGCGCGCAGGGGTACTGCACAAGAAAAATCTTCTGGATCCAGTCTGACGCCTGGGAAGTTCACAGGTAAGATATCTGCGGCTAGATCCTGTTTCTACCAGATAAGACTTTACCTAAGGTAAGTAACTTGTCCTTCTAACACAAGGCCCTAATAGTTCAGATTTAAAATGTAGAAAAATACTAAAATCAAAAACTTAGCAAAATTATTTTTGACTAAAGTCAATTGTGGATTTCTTAGTGGAATCACCTATTGACAGGATGGTATCCGCAAATGCAAAGTCTTGTATCCCAGCACTGAACCACCAGTGTAGGAAGCTGGCTATTTATGTAGTGTACCAAATGTAGGGGTACACCATGCAAATAGTCGAGGGAACCCTTCTTAGTTTACAGGGGCTTACTTGGATAATCCAAAGACCTCTTCTAGTGATAGGGTGGGTGAGCAGCTTAGGCTTATCAGAGAGAAGTGTTGAGCATTTGTTCTCCACACAGAGTCAATAAGCAAAACGTACACTCAAAAAGAAATCTGAGACCAATTTAGAAAAATAACACAGATTTGTACATCATTTTAGACATCAAGATCATCAGGATCAGGTAAGTCCTTTCGGAGATAGGAATTTTTGTAGAAATCTAAAATACAGTTGAATAACAGTTTTTGAGGTCTGAGCCTTGAACACAGTTATGTTATCCTATGGTAGAAGCATTCACTGCATAGAATTAATTTCAAACAGTTGTCAGGGTTCTTTTCCTGGACTTAAGGAGCCTAGGGACCATGTTCCAAGAAACCACCACCAGCAGTTTGTTTTTATCTTCCCTGGTGTGTCCAGGTGCAGAGGTGGTAGTTGCGTTGGTAGTCTCGAACGATACGCGGTAAAGTTAATGGAGAAGTACCTGCTCAAAGAAAGGCTGCAAGTAGAGACTGCGGAGACCAGTCCGGCAGAACCCAAAGTGGGGCTCAGCTCTTGAGGGTCTCTGGTGCACAAAGACAGTCGGTTTACGTGTACCCGGACTGGGGGCTCGGGTGCAGAGGTGTTTTGTCCAGTGGGTTGCTCTCACTTTGTTTCCGTAACCTGGAGAGGGGGGAGTAAACAAGACTGCAGGGCCACTCTCAGTGAAGACCTTGGAGATCCTGGCGTCCCTCGTCAACAGGGCGGTGTTGGCGTCGGTGGTGTCCAGGCTGGACACACAACAAGCCATGGTGCTTGCAAGGGTTCCTGTACCTCGGGTATTGGTGCAGGGAGGTGCCAGGAAGACTCAGCATCTCGAGATGTGGTGAAGCTTCAAGGCTGATTTCCTGGACTCTCGATGACCTCCTCATGGCAAGTCGCTCCCTCGTTGGACTCGATGGTCAGCAAAACGGTGAACCGGCCAGATGCTGTGGGTGCCTGCAGATGCATGGAGATGGCAGTTTTGTAAAGGACGGGGCCCCTGAATACTGGATAAATTGCCACAACAGAGAATTATAACTTTTAGAAAAGATCACCTTGTCCAGGTGGGTCAACAACAAAATACAGGCACATCTATAACAATACATTATTTAAAGCGACCACACATATCTCAAATATACAAAAACATATTATTTGTTAAATTTACTTTTTATTTTATTTTTTGTTTTTTATTTTGTTTGATGAAAATAATCACATTTTTATATAAATAATTTCTATAAAAAGTGATCTATTGCAGATAATTTTCTTATGAAAGGTTGTTTGGGTGTACATACATTTTAGTACTAATAATTACTCACATTTCTCAATGAATATATCCATATCAATGATTTGATTCTTTATGGGAGGACAATTCAATATGTGCATTTCATTACATCCGATAACAATGCCATTAACTGTTATATACATTCAACATTTTCTTGATATGGGAAGACTGGCGGTATATATTCTTAGCTGCGCGCGTTTCGGCTTGCGCCTTCGTCAGGACTCTGTCACAAATTCTTTTAGCAGTAGCTCTAAACAAGATGGCTCTACTTCTCTTCAATTTAAAATGTTCTGCAACAGTTTGATTGTTGGCTTTTTTAAAGGTCTCCAGTTAGGTAACTTAAACACAGTTCTATTCACTTTCCACGATTGTTGTGTTGTTTCTTCATTATATTTACAACCTTTTTGTTGGGAATCTGTTGCCCTAATCCCAGTTGGTTAATTTTGGTAAGGTTCAATGTATATAAAGGACATATTATCGAGCCTTGTTTTCTTGTGTACTTTCTTCAAACTTTGCTCTCCTCTGGTGCACCGATGGCCCTATGCTAGGGAACATGTGCGACGCCCAGCGAGCTGGGCCGCTGACACCCGCCTCTGCTCCTTCCACTATCAAGTCTAGGCGATCAGCTGCTCCACATCAAGGGAGATGCTGTTTGGTTGGTGAAGTACTGGACAGTTTTCCAATGGTTTCGGGAGGCTGTTCAGTGGCAGAACGAGTTGTTCTTTGCAATTGTCGGAAGAGCAGCAGCCAGGCTGGGTTTGACGCCAGTTTTTGTACTGGTCCGCAGTTCTTGCATTGTTGGCTCTTATTTGTCCTCCTTCTGTTACCAGATAGATGTATGTGAGTTCCTGGTATCAGGGGGCACCTAAATGCTGAATTTAGGAGCGTTAAGAGGAGTGTAAAATAGTAGCCAGTGGAATACCTACCCCTGGGGTGACTACACTCCCTATGTGACCACTTCCTGGGGAGAGTGTGCATAAACCTGACCCAGGTAATTTTCCTACCTGCTGAGGTGCCAAATGTGCCCCAGGGCAGGGGGTGGCATCCTCCAGGTCTGGAGGAAGCCGGGGTTGCATACCACAGGCTGCAGAGGCTTTGAATCTTCTGGCCTTGGTATGCTAATTCGCTAGACATCCTGCTGGAGGGTGTGTGATAACTTTCCTCCAGAGCAGGTGGTGGCAGGCTGGAAGAGTCCAGTCAGCCAGCACACTAAAAGACTGGTAGGTTTCAGGGGGTGCCTCTAAGGTGCACTTTGGGTACATGTTATAAGAAATCCAATACTGGCATTAGTGTGGATTTATTAAAACTAGATGTTTGATTACCAAACACCCTAACTTTCATTGCCACCCATCATGTAGCTGGGTCACTCATAATGACCAGTACATTATTTTGAAATGGCTGCCTAAACACGTGCAGTGACCAGCAATGGAGCTGGGCATCACAATGGCATATCGGCTCATGCAGATATGTCCTCACTTATAATATAAAGCACCCTGCCTTAGGGCTGTAAGGCCTGCTGTATGGGTGACTACATATAGCATATGCAGTGTCTTTGGGCATGGCACACAGGGAATGGGCCATGTTGTGTTTTCGAAAATGGTTTGCACAGCCTTCAATGGCAGCCTGCACGCAATTTGTGTGTGGGTCTCTTGGGATTGCTTAATACATGTTGCAGCCCTTATGGACCCTCTTTAGTACCCATGCCCTAAGTACTAGGGTTACGTACCACTTACTAGGGACTTACTGGGGTGCCAAAGTCCTTGCTAATTGGGTTACAATTGAACATTTTACTTGTTTGAAGGGGAAGAACACTTGCACTGAGTGCCTGGTTAGCAGGGTTCTAGTGTACTTTCAGTCAAAAAGCATCAGTACTAGGGCATAAAGTGGGGGATGACTATGTCAAAAAGGCACTTTCCTTCAAAGTCCTACTGCTAAAGGGCGCCATAGGGGTGCTGCCCCGCACAACTACAGAAGTGAGGTCTACTCGATCTAATTCCTAATTCCCAGAAACGACAACTTCCTAAGTCCCATTCTCATCTCGAGCCCCTGAATCAATACATCCTAGCAGAACATTTCTACATGACGCCCCGGAAGTGACGTCATCCTACTCCTTCAGCAGGGAGAGTTTATGACAGCTCTCAACCTTGATAATGCCTATTTCCAAATTCCCATCTACCCGGTTCATAGGAGCTACCTTCGCTCTGTAGTAAGTAGATAGCACTGCCAGTTCAGAGTACTCCCCCTTGCGGTTACTATGGCTCCAATGGTGTATAACAAGTGCCTACCAGTGGTGGCAGCGCAACTACGATAGGAGGGCACTCTTATTTTTCCTTACTCCGACGATTGGCTGATCAAGAGCAGCAAGCTAAAGTGTTTGTTACATACTCAAACAGTGGTATCCTTGCTTCACCGCTTGGGGTTCACCATAAACACTACGAGTCCCACTTGCAACTGCTTCAAATAGTCCTTTCTAGGTTCAGTTTTAAATGTGCTCACAGGCATAGCCTGTGAAAGAGCCTTAACCTTTCAGCGCCTGCTCCCTCTTTCCCTTCCCAATCCTCAACTCAGTTTGCATAGTCATGCACCTTTTAAGAGTGGTGGCCCCTGCTTTGCCATTATCCCTCAGGCAAGATTGCATATGCAACCACTCCAAGAGCATGTCACGTCTCCGTGATATCAAGCAGAGGGTCATTAGACATGAATGTTGATACAGGCAATGTGCCCCACTCTTTGCAATGAGGCAACACTAATTACATGGTGCAAGGCAGGTATTTTGCAGACCTAGTTCCACAGATTATCATTGCAACAGATGCTACTCTCAAAAAATGGACGCACATCTCAATAATAATATGTTCCAGGAGATATGGCTCTCTCAGCAGTAGGGTCACCACATCGGTCATCTCGAGCTGGTTGCCGTCCGCCTAATGCTCAAAGCCTTCCTACAAGTCTTTCCAGGCAAGATAGCCCTCTTCAGGACAGACCACATGACTGCCATGTATTATATTCAGAAGCAGGGCAGCACACACTTCTCTTAGCTCTCCTGCTTGACGCAGAAGATCTGGCCCTGGGCACTCGGCTACAGCATTCACCTCATGGTGCACCTCTCCCAGGGGTGGGCTGCGTATTGGTGGACCTACTCAGCAGAATGCAAAAACAAGTCCATGAAATAGACCTTACCTCTAGGTTCATCACACAAACGTCCTGTATTCAGGCACCCCACAGATAGACTTGCTCGCAACCCCACAAAACGCAAAATGCCCAAACTTTGATGCCAGGTAAATGTAAATGTTGTAGACTTGTAAAGCGCACAGCTACCCCAGCAATGGGGTGTCCCGGCGCTGTAGACCGCTGGGGAACCCGTCCTGGCTATCCACATCCATACTCCATGGGTAATGCACTTACTATGAACAGTCTGGGAAATGTGCCTACACTTTTTCACTTATCCTGCTGCTTCTCAAATTGGGTAGGAAACTCAGACAAACTTCACTAATGATCATCCTAGTAGCACCAACCTGGGCCAGACCTACCCTTCTGGAGATGCCAGAGACTCCCCCCCCGGCCCCTCCACCCCCCTCCCCCCCAAGGCCCAGACCTTCCCACACACAGGCAATGTCAGGTCAGGCATCTGGATCCTGGGCAGTTCTACTTTGAGATTTGGCACCTAAGGTCAGAGAATGTAGGTTTCTTTAAGCTTCCACAAGAGTGTATGGCTATTTGAAGGAGGCCCGTCGACCCAGAACTGAGACGCGTTGTGTGGTAAAATTGAAGAGGTTTGTTCAATATTGCTTCTTTAAAACCTGGATCCCCTAACTCCTACTGTTCAGGTTATCATGGCCTACCTTGTACAATTACAGTAGGCAAGCCTTGCCTACACCTCTATTCATCTTCACATAGCTGCAGTCGCTCCCTTCATGCAGAAGACAGGACACAGGTACTTCTTTAGCATTCCTGTGCCAGTGATTTTATAGAGGGCTTCAAAAGGGTCATACCTCATAGGATACCTCCTGCTTTACACCCCAGACTCATAACTCAATCCGTGGAGTTTATGCATTTGTGCTCCCTTCAGTTCCTGTCCTGGATGGTGGCCTTCTCCATGGCTAATACTTCCTTTAGGTGGCTTAGTGAACTATAATCGCTGATCCTGCAGGAGACATTAATCCAGGTTCACAGAGATCTGGTTGTTCTTAGAACGAATCCTAAGTTCCTCCCTAAGATGGCATAATGCTTTCACCTAAGCCAAATTATAGACCTTCCACAACCAGATTCTGTTAAGAAAAGAGCACCGCACACCATTGTACTACATTGACAAGACATTCCGTAAATCAGACCAGCTCTTGGTATCCTTTGCAAAGCCTGAACGAGGTTTTGCAGCATGAATCCATTTCTAGGTTCACATGCTGTGCATTATTCCACCACCTAGTGGTTGTGTCCAGAATTCTTTTCCTCCTCTGTTGTGGGCATCGTCGACCACCATTTGGTGGCATGTCCATACCTTGGGTGACATAAGACTACGCTCTGGAAGTCCCTGTGCAAAGTCGCCATCTTCAGAAATTATTTTTTTAGCGCCGTTTGGTCTGGAAGCACGACGGAGGTGCTCTGAAGGTTTTTTAAAAAAAAATCTAAGATTTTTGAACAATATCAACCAAATCGTCGAAGACTGTGAGAAGAACGACGGCAAGAGAGAAGGGGACCCTTTGCTTTTCTTCCCACTTGGGACCACGGCGGTACCGACCACGTGGTCAGAGAATGAAGGCAGAGAGGGGTCATGGAAAACACCCCTTTTAAATTCTGCCCCAACTGCCACCACAAGTTTGCCAAGAGAGACTCCCGCGAGGTCTGCAACCTTTGTCTACCGAAAGATCACAGGGACAAAGACTGCGAGGCCTTTGCTGCGTTGGTACCCAAGACTCTAAAGGTACGTCAATAGGCCAAAGCACTACACCATGGGCAGCATTCAGAGGACGGAGGTTTCACTAAAGGACCTCAGTCTATCCAGTGATGACAAGGAAAATGTCGAGGAAGCCAAGATAGCTCATTGGAAAAGAATCAGAAGCCGAGATTGTGCAGTCAACACCGAAAAACAAGTGGTAAAAAAGGCAGCGAGGGATTCTAAAAAGAAGCCAAAGTTAATTAAAGCACAGAATGGCTCAGATGCCCAGCCCTTGGACAATAAGTCCCACAGGGCATCCTCTGCTTCAAAGCAGTCGTCGACTGATGGTCAGCTGAAACAAAAAGGCACACAGACATCAACTGAGGGATACCGATGAAGGCAATGCACCGTCTAAACCTTCGACACAACCATCCACACGAGAGGGAGCAAGAGACCAGAATAAGGTTTTGGAGATGGTGGACCTATCGATGCCGAAAAAGAGGCAGACGCTAGACGCCGAACAAAGTGCTTGAGTTTCAATGCAAAAAGAGAAGGCTCAAGGCTGAAACCACCACCCACCTGTAAAGGAAGGACTTTGATGACTCCTTGAAAAAAATCCGTATTCGAGCAAAGCCTCCGACATCGACTGAGACAGAAGACGACCAGTCTGCTTTGGAGGCCCCAGAAATTCCAGAACCTCATGAAGAGGAGCAGGTAGAGTTGTAAGAACTCGAGGAGGCCGAACACGCAACATGATGAAGATTCGTGGCACGATCTTTACGCAGAGTCTCCGGAGAAAGGAGTGGATAGCTACCCTTCGAGGCCATCTCTACCAGACGACCTATCTCTCTACAACAGCCTCATTTGGGGGTCATTTAGTGGAGGAAAGGGGAGATTCACGTTTCCTCCTTGAAACGAGAATGCCCTCTCACAAAGGGAACCTTTATCTACCCAGGCTCTCTAGTACATTAGATCAAGAGAAGGAGTCATTCAGGGAACCAGCCACTGCAAGGGCTGTAACACACAGAGTAGGGAAAAAAATACTCACCTTCTACTAACGACTCTAAATACATTAAGGGGAACACTTCTGCGCACACAATTTTAGCAACTGCCAGTAAAAAGAACAACACCCACACATCCACATGCTCACCACCTGAAAAGGAAAGTAAAGACTTGACCAGGTGGGAAGGAAAATGGAGCGGGAAGCAGCAGTTCACTGGATGATCGCTAACTCAAATGCACTTTTAAACAGATACGGCCTGCAACAATGGGACGAGATAGAGTCCCTCATGCAGCACCTCCCAGATGAATACAAAAAAATGGAAGAACATTGCTAACACCTGCCTAAAATAGGCTTTAAATGCAGCAGACACTGCAAGCAGGCTGATGTGCACAGTAACAACACTAAAATGGCAAACATCTCTCAGCGTTTTCAGACTCGAACCAGAGGTACAAACCTCAATAATCAACATGACGTTCACAGGCGACTTCCTGTTCGGACAGGCGTTGGATGAATCCCTTCAACATCTGAAGAAGGATAACTACACGGCAAAGGCAATGTGGGCACTACAATTCAGGGGCTCCTTTAGAAGAGAAGTAACCGTAACCAGAAGGCCCACAGGCAGAGCGCCCTTCACAAAGGACCAATAGCAACAACAGGGCTGCTCACACCATGCCACGCAACAAACGTCATACCGGCAATGGCAACACCCTGCAAGGCAGTCCTTTCGTGGATGAGGAAGGGGAAGAGCTCAAGCTCCCAGAGGGGGTGGAGCAGCAGGAGTGGGAAAAAATCACCTCGGACAATTGGGTTTTAAACATAATACATCATGGATAATACATTCAACTGCACAAAAAACCACCAGAACCCCCCCCCCCCCCTCCCCTCCCTCCTCCCCCCGTTTAGACCTGGCCATATGCAAATCAGTCTTGACCCTGTGCCTCATGGGAACAGTCCAGCCCGAACTGCCAAGCCAGGTCCTCACTGGACCGTAAACAAGCATCCTAGGACCGGTTTCGGGGTTTCACCCCTCTTCAGCCAGGATAGCTTCATTCCAGTGGCACAGTGAGCCCAGGACCCACGTCCAAGGATGCTTGGTTCCAGTCCAGGGAGGACCTAGCTTGGCAGTTTGGGCTGGACTGTTCCCATGAGGCCCAGGGTCAAGACTGATTTGCATATGGCTGGGTTAAAACTGGAACGGCATGGTGAGCAACAAAACGATGGATTTAGGCCCAGATCTTTGGATTGGGGTGAATGTATGACATTGCTCTACATTCTGTCCATCAACTGTTGTTTTTGCATTTGTTACCCCGAGTGGGAAGGGTATGCCCAGACGTGGGTCCCGTGCTCTCCATGCCACTGGAACCAAGCTATCCTGGCTGAAGAGGGGTGAAACCCTGAAACGGGTCCTAGGATGCTTGGTTTCAGTCCAGGGAGGACCTAGCTTGGCAGTTCGGGCTGGACTGTTCCCATGAGGCACAGGGTCAAGACTGATTTGCATATGGCTGGGTTCAAACTCGAACGGCATGGTGAGCACAAAAACGATGGATTTAGGCCCAGATCTTTGTACTGGGGTGAATGTATGACATTGCTCTTCATTCTGTCCATCAACTGTTGTTTTTGCATTTGCAGTGATAGTAGCACACCTTAGAAGACTGGGAATCCATGTCAATCTATACTTGGACGTTTGGCAAGTAAAAGCACAATCAAAAGAAAAATGCCACAAGGATGCACAAACAGTGATTGCCACACTGCAACACCTCGGTTTCACAATAAACCTCAAAAATCATCACTACAGCCGGAACAGGAAAAGGTGTTCCTGGGAGCAACCCTAATCTCAAGGACAGTGCAAGCATACCCAGTCTAAAGGAGAGCAAAAGGGATCACAGCGCAGACTCACCTTTACCAGAGCAGTTGGTCTCTGACAGTGAGAACTGTCATAAAATTGAGAATTATGGCATCATGGATACCACTCATAACATAGGCAAGATTACACGTGTCCAAGAATGGATCTGCAACAAATGATCACAAGCCAACAGAAGTTGGAAGGATTAGTGGTTGTCACAGCAAAGGTAGAAAAAGATATGTGAGAAGTTGGCCTGGTATATGCTGACCACCAATTAAAATGGGCACCTTGTACCAGTCCAAACAACCCTTATTGATGATTAGGTTAAAGACAACCTTTATAGAAAGCTATCCTAGTGGTAGCTGTGGAGAGCGGCCTTTAGGCTAAGTCTCAAAGCAGCTTGTTTTACCAGATCAGAACCTCCTGAATGACCAAATGAAAGGAGAACCACACAAGAGATAAATAAATATATGTATTTATTACTAAACACTCTCTACTAACCTCTTTGAGATTAGAGCACAAAGTACACAATATTAAATCACTAGAACGGCAGTAAATAGCACAATACACAGCGGGCTCCAGGAGAGACCGAACCACATACTAAGAAAGTGGTATAACAACCACGACTTAACTATAAACAGTGCCTAGAGCACGAAGAATCGCTGGAACCCCAAGGAACCACCCAAAGTAGTGACATAGGGGACCCACGGAGGACGAGTGCAGTGTGTGAACACAGGCGTGAGCTCCGTACAACCTTATGGGAAAGTCGCGGTTGGAAATTTTGAGTTTAAGACACTTTGGAGAGGACTTTAAGCAAACTCTTTGTAACATGGAAGGTTCTAAGGCCAGCACCCTTGAGAGTACTGAGATACCCGTGTTTACCTATCCCAGAGGAGCCGGGTGCATAGGGGTCAAGTGGTGTCGGAAACCTTCGTTGCTTTCAATGGCGTGATGCGAGAAAGTGCTGCTGCCGGGAAGATGAAGTGTCCGTTGTGATCCAAGCCTGGATCCGAGGTGAGAAGAACCTGACATAGTCTGGGTCACTTCAGGATGACCAGTGGCTCAGTAGACGAATGTCCACCGATGTCGGGTGCTTCAGGTTGGAAGATAGGATGCTTGACTCTGCAGCCACGGGGACCAGGAGACGACGACGACCAAAGTCTGGAGGTGAGCTTTTCCACGAAGGATGTCGAGTGCTGGGGTGTCAGTGTCCGGATCGAACACCAACAAGCCTTGGCAACTGCAACCCACGCGGTCAGAGGAAACAAGCTACGGTGCGGAAAAAGCAAGGTCCTGGGGACTCTCCAAGCAGTGGAGAGTCAGGGCACGTCTGGAGCAACCAGGAAAGCCCAAGGAAAGTCAGTTACCTTCAGAGGGACTCACAGGCCAACAGACCAGGGATCGCAAAGGGACCTTGAGCTGAATCACGAAATACCAACCCATGGAACACTCGTGGAGTGTAGGCCGGAAATCTTCGGTGGAAATACTGGTCGGGGTCAGGACTACAAGTAGCCCAATGCACAGCCTCAGGGGTCGCCGAAAAGCATATGCTGCTGCAAAAGTACACAGTGCACAGGGGTTCGGGTTGCACGGTCCCCACGAGGGATACTGGTCTCAGACTTGCTGAGAGAACAGATCGACTTCGGAGACCTCGGGAACCCACCTCCTGTGTTGCAGAAATCATCGGCATCCTCAGGAGCCTGGGAGATGCAAACCGGTCAGATGCGTTAAGGTGCCTGTTGCTGCAGGGGAGTAACTCCTTTACTCCAAGGGAGATTCTTCAGTCATCCAGCGTAGTGTAGATCGTCGAAGTACTTGGTTTATGTAGCAGAGTTTAGTCCAGGTAAAATCTAAAGTCCTGTAGTCAGGGTTCCTACTTTATACCCAAGGAAGGGGTGGGACAAACTCTGGGGACCCACCTGTGGGTGGGTCAGGACAGAGGTGTGGCTACACCCATGTCCTTTGTCCAGTTTCGCACCAGAGCAGGAGCAAATGGCTCCTGCAACCGGTTTGAACTGGACTATGCACAGGGACACCAAATGTGCCCCCAGTGCAGAGTTTCAAACACTGAGTGCACCACTCAGCCCCAATACACTAAATCCTGTCTGGGAGCTGGTCACACCTCCCTGTGACGGAAACCTATTGTCAAGCCTTCCCCTGCTTGAGCTTGGCTCAGCAGCAGGAGGGCAGACTCATGTCTGTGGCTGGCAGCATCAATTTTGTGATGCCCAGGTCGAGAAAGCTGGTACCATGGTGTACCGGTGTTTCACATGAGTCCCTCTAGAAGGGTGGAATCATACCTCCTACACCGGTTACTGGTGTGGAGGTATGATTCCAAGGTGTTTGACACCAAACACGGCATGTTTCTAAGCAGCCGTTTTAAAGTTCGCATTTACCGCGAGGTTATAATGCACTTAAATATATATATGGTTGGCTGCATCACAAACAACTATCTAAGTAAGGAGTGCATGCACCACCTTACACGGGCTGCAGTAGCAGACCTGTGGTGTCAGTTTGAATGGTCACTAAGGGGTGGCACAATACATTCTGCAGCCCCTGGGAGGCCACTGGGTACATAGTATACCATATGCTAGGGACTAATAATGGTACCCCAGTATCCAATCTGGAGTGTACCTAAAGTACATGCAATCAATTTAGAGGAGAAAGCAGCTAGACTGGGGTCCTGGATAGCAGGATCCCAGTCAGTCTAAGTCGAAAATAATGATACATCAGCAAAAAGTGGGGGTAACTATGAGAAGCAGATCCTACAGGATATACAAAGGTGGGAATCTAGAAATGTGACCATAGGGAGGCCATTCAAAACACTAACTCCAACGACCAACGGATGCGTTCCACAAGGGTTGGGAAGCACACACCGGCAACCTGAAAGTACGGGGACAGTGTAATAGCACAGATGCGCTGAAACGCTTCAATTACCTGGGAATGAAGACAGTTTTCCTAGCCATGAGGGCTTTCCATTTCACACATAACAGGTCAAACCATACTAATCCAAATAGACAACACAACACCCATGTTTCATCTCAACAAACAGGGAGGCACAAAATGGTTCACCTTGCGCAATGTAGCCCAAGAAATATGGAGATGAGCGATACCAAGATAAATCACACTGCAAAAGTCCACCTACCAGGAAAATAGATCACGGAGGCAGACAGACAAGCAGGCGGGAAAGCACCTCCCACAATTGGGAAGTAAAGCAAGAAACACTGGAGAACATTTTTAAGATCTTGGGGAAGCCAAAAATAGACCTGTTTTCTTCAGCAAAAAACGCGAAATGCCAACACTTCGCCTCCAGGTTTCCACATCACCAGTCAGAATGGAATGCCCCGTCAATAAACTGGTCAGGGAGATTTGCATACGCTTTTCCTCCGATTACCCTGATACCAAGTGTACTGTATATAGCCAGACAACCAAGGACAAAACTCATCCTTATAGCTCTATAATGGGCCAGACAGTCCTGGTACTTGGATCTACTAGAGATGTCCAAGGGACTGATGATCACAATCAAAGTAGAACAAGATCTGCTAACAATGCAAGACGGGAGATTATACCACCTGGAGCCAGCGACACTCAGCCTAGCGGCTTGGCTCCTGAATATCTAGAATTCGGGCATCTACAGCTTCTAACCAGAACAATGGAAATCCTAAAGAAAGCAAGCACAAGTGAATGTTATGCTGCAAAATGGAGTAGATACCTGCAATGGTGCACAGGTAACAGGAAAATAGAGACAAGGGCACAACAGGAACTGTACGAGCATATCTCTCTCACCTGTTAGATAGCAAACTAACCTATGCATCGTTAAAGGTACACCTGGCAGCAATAGTAGCCTACACCAGGGATACTTCAGGTAACAGCTTCTTCACATCCCCATTGGTGTAGATATTCTTGGTAGGTTTTAAGTGTGCCACCACTAAGATCAGTTTCAGCACCATTGTGGAGCTTAAACACTGTGCTAACGCAGTTAATGACAGACCCTGTTCAACCAATTTGCAAAACGGATCTAAAGTCCCTCACTCTGAAGACAGCCTTTCTGATTGCAGTCACATCGTTACGTGAAAGAGCTTCAAGCGCTAACAATACAGGAACCATACCTACAAATACACAAGGACAAGATAGTTCTCAGAACCAACCCACATATTGTGCCCGAAGTGGTGACTCACTTTCATGTCAACCAAAGAATACAGCTACCAACTTTCTTCAAAGGACCTAAAACAAAGATGGAAATAGCCCTACTCACGTAGGATGTATGGAGGGCTTTAATGTACTGTTTGCAAGAAACAAACATTTTGTAAAGGAAACCAGTTGTTTCTCGCCTTTGCCAAAGCAAGCAAAGGTTCTCCAGTAACTAAAGGAACAATCACAAGATGGGTAGAAACAGTACAGACTTGCTATCACAGCGCAGATATAACACAACCCACACGCCCCAGAGCCTACTCAACCAGGAAAAAATTTGCAACACAGGCGTTCATAGCAAACGTTTCCAGTGACACGGGCATCAACACACACCTTTGCAAAACATTATTGTGTGGTCATTAAAATGAAAAAGGAAGCACAGGTGGGACAGAAGGTACTCCAACACCTGTTTGCTAACACTTCATTTTATCACAACCAACCTAAGGGAAAGGGTACCACTATATAATCTAATGCACAGCATGTGAATCCAGAAAAGGATCCATGCTGCAAAACAAAACGGTTACTAACCAGTAGAAGTAGGTTTGCAGCTTGAAGAGTTTTCTGGATTCACATGCAACCCACCCACCTCCCCAGAAAAGGGAGATGCTGCAACCAGGTGGAGGAGTAAAAAAAAAAAGAGAGGCGCACGTGCACCAGAAAAGGAAAGAAAAAAGAATCAGAAGATGGTGACTACGGGCAGAAACTTACGGTGCGCTGTCTGATGTCACACAGGGGATGGACATACCACCAAATGGTGGTCAACAATGCCCACAACTGAGGGGGGAAAAGCAAAAATAATAGTTCCAGACCCAACCACTAATTGGCAGAATAATGCACAGCATGTGAATCCAGAAAACTCTTCAAGCTGCAAAACTACTCCTACTGGTAAGTAACCATTTCTTTATCGCATCTCCCAAGCCAGGTATCGCCAGGTGGATTGTCAAATTCATTCATACCTATTATGTCAAATCAAAAAGGGTTGCACCTGTCCCGCCCAGATCACACGCCACCCGCAAAGAGGGAGAGACATGGCCTTCCTAGGCAACATCCCTCTAGCGGTTATCTGTAAAGCAGAGACCTGGTCACACCTTTCCTAAGCATTACTGTGTGAACATCTTAGTCTATCAACAGCCTTGAGTGAGCCAGATGGTGTTAAGGGCATTATTTCAGAAATCTGCTTCATCCATGCGCTAGCCACCACTTTCTCGAGGGTACTGCTATACAGTCTCTGCTAAGTATGCGTATCTACAGCCACACCGGCTATGAATGGAAATTACTACTTACTCCGTCCGTAACGTGTAATGCTGTAGATTCACATGCACACATCCTCCATCCCAGAATCGTGTGCTTTTGTTGCAGATATCTCACTTTAATTATTTTCCACTGCACAATTCACTTTATGCACCTTACTGTTCATGCACACTCCATACATACTCTCGACTGCTGTACGGAAAACAGTCTAACATGGAGTAGCTGCCTATAATAGGTTTTTAGATAGGACTCTTAGCCAGTGTGAGTTATTAGGTGATTTTATTGTCTTTAACTGGTGGAGGTTTTGACATAAAGGGAAAAAAATCTCTTCTCGTCAGTAAGCCGTGACCTTCTCCTTTGGAAATTCCGGCATCTTCCTGACACTTTCTTCTCGAAGCCCTGAATGGCCCTTGGGGAAATAAAAATACACAGGCCTTGAGTAATCAGGAATTCTTCAATAGATTCATCCTGTCAGCGACACCCGTGTGGTATATAGCACTGATACACAGAGCATAAGAGAAAGAAGCATCATACCTTTTCTTTTTGTTTCAGCACACCATGAGTGTATGTGTTTTTCATCTCTTCCTCATGTACTCTTTCCCTTGCCAAATTTGTGCCATGTGCTCAATATTGCTCTCTCCCTCTTGTGTGGCTTCCTCTTTTTAGGTCTCGCCTGAGACCACACCCATGCGCAGTCGCTTACAACAAAATAGTTTTTTAAAGCTCTAAAATGGAGCTTTTAGCCCGCACATTACTTAAGATTGATTGGCTTCCTAGTCACTCTTATTTTCTTCTTTTTCATTTGTGATCATTTGTTTGTGCATGTCGCTTTCACTTAGTGTTTTTTTTTTTCTCCCCTGGAGTATGGAAAAACTACATATTGATTTCTGTATTACTTTCAACTGCGCTTCATGTACTCATATTGTGGTACCGTATTTTTTGTGCGTGCATATTTTTATTTCATTTTTTAATACCAGCTCCCATGCTATTTTTCTAGTTTTTTAGCTGCTTTAATACCCCTTCCATTTTCTTTTTTGTCTTGGGCTCACCGCCCCCTAACTCATTGTTTGCTTTCCTGATTTTTCAAAACTTCTCTTTCTAGTAAGCTGCTTTTCTCTGGCCAGTTTTGTCCAGGCCATATAAAAACACAGTTTATTAAATTTAAATGAAGTTACATGTTGCACTATTCACTAAGAGTTCTTTTGTTTATTACTCATCCTTGTTTTGATTGCATTCCATGTAATGCTACCTTCTTTCCAAATGTGGGAAAGCCAATATAAGTTAGATGTTTTTAAATGTTGTTACCTGGTTATATCAGCGCTTTAATGCATGTGTATGTACATTAAAGCAGTTCATAGGTTGTTCGTGTCAATAACCCACCATGCCATACTAATACCGTAATTCACAAGACAATAATGGGCCATGACATGGCATGCTCAATACAATAACAGCCCATGCCATTCTATAAAATGGCAAGCCATACCAACTTGCCATATTATACGACATACCATATCATATTTTCCAATCAAATCGCCCTCACTTCCCTATACCTCTGAACACTCAAATCACACTTGCCTCCCTTTACCTCAACTTGCCCCTGAACCCTCAATTGACCCTCACCTCCCTTTAACTCTAGCCACCCCTAAACACTCAAGTAAACCTCTCCTCACTTTACCTCTAACACTCCTGAACCTTCAAATCCCCTTCACCTCGCTTTACCTCTACCATTCTTTAAATTCTCTAATCCATTTTTTTTAAATAACATAAAAAGTATGTTATGTAAGAATATTCTTACCTGCATGATAAAGATTGCATAGTAAAGGTCGCAAAGTAAAGGCTGTTTGCCTTCAGACAGGACAAATGTTTTTGAAGCGCTGTTGGTTGCTTTATGCCCTTCAATATGTTTGGCAGGCACATTCTTTGCCTCTTTTGACAGTTTAGCCCCTCCCTCTCCTCCTTTTCACCACACCCTATACTTTGGATCTCGGCTGAGATAGCACATGTGCTGTTGCTTGTAAGACATTTTATTTACTTGGGGGGCTTAGAGCCCACCCATTGCTTACCATTGGTTGGCTTTATCATCCCTTTCATTTCATTCCTTCACTTTGGTCAGCAAGTGCCAGCTGTACTTCCTCTTAGTAAGTTCATCCCTAACCTGGAGCATGGCCCAAATACTGCTTCCCTTGACTAGTGTCCTTTCACTGTTCTCCACTTTCAGAGGTTCTAGTTTTCCTTTTACTTGCACCCTCTTGCTCTCTCCCTCCCCCTCCCTCATTGTTTCTTGCCCTGCTCTCCCCCTGCATTGTTGCTTGTCCAGTCAGCCCTTCAGCTGCTACTGCTTGCCCCGTCTAACCCTCACCACCTCCCTCTTTATTGCTGCCTTCAGTCAGGGCCAAAACGGCAAATTTCAGCCCGGACATAAGATAATGAAACTTTTTTTTAATGATGATAAAATAATGCCATACTAAGAAAACAAATCACTGCCCATATTGGTCATCATGCAGTTGCCCGCCTGCAAAATTACGTGTCCATCGGCCACATTGTCGCACTTACTTTTATTTTTATTTATTTTGTCTGATGCTACACAGCACCAGCAATCAGCACTGGCAAAACCAATATGTCCAAGGAACAAGATGTTGAGTCATGTGTGGCTGTAAATACACATGTTATGCATACTCCTGCCATCTAGTGTGGGGGACCGGATGTGGTCAAGTTCTTTTTATTCAAAGAAGTCTTTCGAATCATGAGGTAAGGTGACTCTTCCTCTTGGTAATAGTGCATATGGGCATCGCTTCCATTGTTAGATTGCTTTCTTTCTGGTCTCTGATTCAGACATATATTACTGTGCTCCAGTTCAAGACCATTTTCTGGATCCTTTCAGTGCGTAATCCGCTCTACCCTCTGTATTGTTTCGAACGCTTTTTCCTTCTTCTCATATCGAAGTTCTGAAGGCTCTCATTCGTTGGGTCGGCAAGTTCAGATCGTGGCCTTCAGGCCACGCCCGATCGGGCTGCCTTTACTCTCACTCTACTCTATTGGTGATACTCTGCTTATGAAATGGACTCTGTTTATATTCTGCCCCTAGTGCCATTCAAAGTACCCGCGGACCCACATTCACGGGGTCTGCAATCTGTGCTTATCCCCCCTAGCTCAGCGAAGAAAACTGTGAGGCCTGTTGGTCGTTTCGATCAAAAAGACCCTGCGAGACCATTGGGCATGGAGCAGAGAAATGCAGAGACGTGAAATTGAGTCACGCCTGATATCTTCAGACAGGAAGAGAAAAAACTTGATGCCTCTGCTGCCAAAGAAGAGGAAACCTTTTCAGTTGGAGATTCGGATTCCAAATTGGAGATCGATTTGGAATTGCATGAACTACCGCCGGGTCAAGGTGCCATGAGTACCCAAATCCTCACCTGCCCAAACAAAAGGCTTCGGGCTGCTATCTGTCCATGGTAGGCACTGGGATTCAGCTTCAGCTTCAGCTGCCGCGCCCTCAGGCACGGCACCGAAAGCGCATATAAAGCCTTCCGCGTCAGCACCGAGGCGAGATGCCACCTCTTCTTCTACAACCACTCCGGTTCCGAAAAACTAAAAGCGGTTCGGCTCCGAAACCTTCGGTCCCGAAAACAAAATCGAATCCCTCTACACTCCCAGAGCCTATTTTGGAAACCATGCAGGAGAGAAAGAAAAATGGATCCATATCCATTCAGATGCTGGCCGCATTATTACAAAGACTGCATAAGTTCCTTCTGATACGCGGCAAACTTCTTTTCAAGAAGCCATTGATTTGCCACTGCCTATGAAGAAAAATAAGGAGAACAAGGCTACAAGTCCTCCACACCCTATTCCCCCTACTTCTACATCTCACCACCACCTCTACCATCTGTACCTCATTCACCACAGAATGCCCTAAATATTGCACCTCAGGGATCTCCACATACAGTCCCAGATTCAGATCAGGGGGAGGGGTGATGACACTTGTGGCGTAACACCACCACCACCAGATCCTTGGCACAATTATGACATAGACCCACCCAGGGAAAATGGATCCAGACCTATATCATGCCAAACCCTCACCTCCTGATACTACATTGATCAAGAGCTTATTGCAAGGGCAGCAGCATACCCTTGGGTTACAATCATAAAGAATCCATGTAGGCAGAATTATTTGGGGGAGGTATTGTGCACCACACACATGGAGTCTCAATCTCTTCTAATGGTTAAAGGTATGATGGGCCATGCAGATGATCTCTTCAAGGATCCTGCTCGGGCTCGCATTATCACCCAGATAAGAAATATAAGGCTGTACCTTATTACCCAATTTGTATTCAAGGCAAGATCCAACCAGACTCCCTAGTTGTCTCAAATGGCTAACTCACAAACTGCAGCCGATGCACCACCTCCTGTTAAAGAATCCAAACTCATTGATGCATCAGGCAAACTGGTTAATGCGCAACCCACAAATCATTGGCAAATTGCAAACACACAGGGGTTATTAGCTGGATACGACAGAGCTCACTGGGATAAGATGGAAGAAGTCCTCCAATATCTCCCAGAAGAACATAAAAAGGAAGGAAAGATAATTTCCAACTCTTCCATTAAATGGGCACTGGACTCTACAGATACTTCCGCCAGAGACATCAATACAAGTGTCCTCCTACGCAGGCATGCCTGGCTGCGTATCTCGAGATTTAAACCATCAGTCTAGCAATCTTTACTGAACGTCCCGTTTGATAAAGAGCATCTCTTCGGCCCACAAGTAGATGAGACCTTAGAAAAAATTAAGAAAGACACTTAGGTTTCCAAATCCATGGGAGCATTTCAAACACCCACTCATCGGGGCTCCTTTCGCAGCTTCCCTTACAGAGCAGGTCCCAATACGATATCTACAGATGTCTCTGCATCCGGATACAGATTGCAAACTCACACCTCTCCATTCAGAGGGTATTTCAGAGGCAACTACAGAAGTTATTTCAAAGGTCAGAGCAGAGGTATACCAACCCGTAATGCCATCCAGTAACACTGACTTACTTCTCATTCCCCCGATCCTTCTACACCTGTCGGGGGTTGGTTGCAGCGGTTTCTCTCCACCTGGCAGTTTATAACATCGGACCAGCGGTTGTTTGACATTATTCGACATGCTTATTGCCTGGAGCTAATCAGCACTCCTCCCAATATTCCACCTCGCAACTAGAGACTTTCTCTGGAACATCACCAACTGCTCAAACAAGACATGCAAGCTCTCTTACTAAAAGTAGCTATAGAGCCAGTTCCTCTACATCATCAAGGGCCATGGGTCTACTGTAGGAATCTGACTCTGTATATATTGTACCAAAGTAAGGTATAGTGTGCACAGAGTCCTGGGGGATCCCCACAGGTATTGCAGAGCCTAAATTAGATAATCACGAACGGCTCTCTTTGTGGTAGTATGGTTGAGCAGTTAGGCTTATCAGGAGGGTATTAAGCATTTATTGTATTCACTCAATCAAGGCTGATGGCACACACTCAAGGACAGAATCCAGACCAATTGGGTGAGTATGAAAAAGGTATTCTTATGTTATTTTTCTAGAACCAAGCAGGACTTGGCACATATAAGTGAAATATGTTCTCAAATGCAAGACTTTACAAGAAAATGCTGTTGTGGTTGAATTTGCTATCGTTACAGGTTTGTATTTAAAACAGTTTAAAATACATAAAGATTACTTTGGAATACCTTTAGAATACTTTTAGATTACAGCGTTTACTCAGGGTGATCCGCCTAGATATCACACCGTGGATCCTACAATACAAAGGTAAGTAAAGACACTATCTGAAAGAGACACGTTAGTGATAGATTCCTTACCTTAGAATATCCCCAGCCGTCAGACTGGATCCGGAAAGTTTTTTCAGCAGCAGTACCGCTGAGTGTCGGTAGGTGGCGTCATGCGGCTCCGCGTCCATTGCTGGCATCGCATGCGCCGAGATGACGTCACAGAGACTACTTGGGCGCCACCCATGCGCGCTGACGTCAGTTCTTTCTTTTTCCGCGCCAGTAAGTGCAGATCCGGTTAGAGCACGTACCTCAGCCACTTTTTGAGTATCTTTTTGAAACTTTTTGTCTCCTGTCTACTCTGGTGCACCTAGGGATGCCTGGTTTTAAGTCTTGTCGGGCCTGCCATCGCAATATGTCGGTGGCTGACCCCCACAACGTCTGTCTCTACTGCCTGGAGAGCGAACACGACTCCCGGGCCCGTATGGACTGTTGGGCCATGGCCCCAAAGGCCTTGAGGGAGCTGCGCCGGAAGCTGTTTGAGGTCCGGCACTCGTCCCCGCGCCGTTAACTGTCCAGGGGCTGCTCCAGAGAACGCTCGCGGGGCCACCATCATCGCTCCTCGGGTTCCAAGTCTTCACCCTCGGATTCGGTTAAGAGACGGCACAAAAAGAAGGCGAAGTGTTGTCGCTCTCCGACGTCCCCCCGTCTGTCCCCGGATGCGGACAAGGGGGGACAGGGGTTCTGCCCTGCAGCTTCTTTGGAGCCCGGGAGTCCCGCGGCCTACCCACCTTACCCGGGTCCGTCAGCGACTCCCGCACAGGTGCAAGAATTTCTGCTACCTTGGACCGCCTGTTTAGGCCTCGGGCTCCCACTGGCGCGCCCTTGGGCCCCATGGTCCCGTGTCGGGCCGTTGACGACGCCGGCGGCGGCTCCGGCGCCGCAGGATCCTGCGCTGCTGGCTCCGGCCCCGGTGCCACAAGGCCCTGTGCTGCCGGCTCAGGCCCCAGCGCCGCCTTCGGCTCTGCCTCCGGCGCCGCAGTAGGTACCATTTGTTCCGCCCCTGCCCAGGTTCTCGGACAATTTTGTCCCTGCCTGGGATCCACATGGGGATACGGCGCCGTTTCGGCCCCGTCCGGCGCAGTTTGTTCCTTCCCCGGTCCCTACCCTGCTGCCGCAGCCTGTCCCACATACGGCGGAGGTGGAGGATGACTGGGCGGGGTCGGAGGACCCTCTTGCTAGTCAGTGTGACTCCGAGCAGGACTGGGCGGACGAGTTAGAGGAGGCCGGCGGCCTTGATCTCTCCTCTGACCCGGGGTTTGCCTCTCCTCCTCCTACCATGGAGAAGGGCGCTTCTCCTCACTGAGGTGCTCCAGACAGCGTCCACTTCGTCGGAGCCCCTGCTGCCATTTAACAACGCCATCACTGAAGTCTTACTGGGCACTGGTTCGCGGCCTGCCACGGGGGCCCCGGTGGATAAGAATGTCGCCAGGTGTCATCGCCCGCCGCTGGGTGACCCTGCCTTTCTGACCACTCATCCTACGCCCGAGATCCTGGTCATCCAAGCTTCGACGTCCCAGAGTGCCTTTCCCACGGCTCCATCGGATAAGGACTCTAAGAAGCTGGAGCAGTTCGGCAAGTGGTTGCCTCTTGAGCCGCTATTCCCACACGGTGTGGGATGCCGTTGCCTCAGTGTTCTGAAGAGGCCCATCACCACCCCCACTGGCACGCTATCACATCAGACAAGTGGGTGTTGCAGATCATCCGTACGGATTACTCCCTTCGCTTTCAGTCCACCACTCCAGCCATGCCACCTCAGTACCACCGCATGTCGGGGGAACACTTGGCAACTCTCCAGCAGGAAGTTACGACCCTCTTGGCCAAGGGGGCCATTGAGTGCGTTCCTGGGCCGGAAGTATGGAGTGGTTGTTATTCCCACTACTTTCTGGTCCCCAAGAATGACAAAGGGGGTCTGCGTCCCATCTTGGACCTCTGGAACGTCAACCGCTTCCTCTGGAAGGAGAAGTTCAAAATCCTGACTCTGGCTCAGGTCTTGGCTGCCCTCGACCCTGGAGACTGGATGGTAGCGTTGGACTTGCAGGACGCATATTTTCACATCCCCGTCCTGCCGGCCCACCGGCGTTTCCTGCGGTTCACGGTAGGCCCGGGGCATTTTCAGTTTGCTGTCTCCCCTTTGGCCTTACCCTCTCCCTACCCCAACCGGAGCACACAGTGGTGACAGATGCGGAGATCAGAGGACTCAGGCATCCGGCGGAGTCCTGGCTCCATATCAACCTTTTGGAGCTTCGGGCGATTCAACTTGCACTTAAGGCATTCCTTCCCTCTGTCCGAGGAAGTGTGGTGTAGGTGTTCACGGACAACACCACCGCCATGTGGTATTGCAACAAACAGGGCGGGGTGGGGTCGTGGACCTTCTGTCCGGAGGCTCTGTGCCTCTAGACATGGCTGGAACATCAGGGCATTACCTTGGTGGTTCAACATCTGGTGGGTTCTCTGAACGCCAGGCGGACGAACTCATCCGCTGGTGCTTGATGGCTCACGAATGGCGTCTTCACTCGGAGGTGGTGCAAGGTATCTTTCAGCAGTGGGGAGAGCCTTGGTTAGATCTATTTGCCACCGAAGAGAACGCGCAATGTCCTCAGTTCTGCCCGTTGGAATTTCCAAGGCGGCACTCGCTAGGCGATGCTTTTCATCACGAGTGGAGTTGCGGTCTATTGTATGCCTTTCCGCCTATACCACTTCTGCCCAGAGTGCTGAAGAAGATTCGGCGCGACCGGGCCCAAGTTATACTTGTGGCTCCGGATTGGGCATGAAGATATTGGTATCCCAAGCTACTCAGCATGGCGATTGATCCCCCGATCCGACTGCCTCTTCGGGAGGATCTTCTGTCGCAGCAGCAGGGGACGGTCCTCCACCCGAACCTGTCCAGCCTCCACCTCCATGCGTGGAGATTGAGCGGCGACAGTTGATGGCTTTCGCTCTTCCTCCCGAAGTCTATGATGTCATTCTGGCAGCCAGGCGTCCCTCCACAAAAGCGGTATACACCTGCAGGTGGAACAAATTTGTGGCGTGGTGCACAGCCAAGGCTGTGGATCCCCTCTCTGTCCCTCTTTCTGAGGTCCTTCTGTTCCTTCTTTCTTTGGCCCAGCAGGGCTCTGCTCTGGACACTATTAAAGGTTATCTTTCGGCCATCTCCGCCTTTCTAAGGCTTCCAGATCAGCCTTCTCTCTTTAAGTCCCCGGTTGTTACCCATTTCCTGAAAGGCATTACGCACACGTTTCCTCCCATGCCTTTCATAATGCCTCAATGGGACTTAAATCTTGTCTTGACCTATCTGATGTGCGCTCCTTTTGAGCCTCTTCATAACTGTCCTTTACGTCTTCTCACTCTCAAGACGGCTTTCCTGGTAGCTATCACCTCTGCCAGAAGAGTGAGTGAGCTCCAGGCTCTTTCTTCTAAACCTCCTTTTCTTTCTGTTCATCTGGACAAGGTGGTTTTAAGGACCCGTCCTTCTTTTTTGCCAAAGGTTGTCACGCCCTTCCACATCAGGCAGACCATCACCTTGTCCACCTTCTTTCCGCCTTGTTCAAAAGAGGAAGAGAGGCTCCACCGTCTGGACCTAAAATGTGCGCTTTCGTTCTATCTGAAGCATATGCAGCAGTTCCAGGTGGATGACCAGCTCTTCGTTGGCTACGTGGGTGCCGAAAAAGGTCGGGCCGTGCACAAACGAACCATCTCTCGGTGTGTCGTTCTGTGCATCAAAGCATGTTACTCCTTGGCCAAGAAGGAGCCTCCTGTGGGGCTGCGTGCCCATTCTACCAGGGCAACTGCAGCCAGTACTGCCTTGGGACGCGGCGTTCCCTTGCAGGATATTTGTTAGGCAGCTACGTGGGCCTCGCTGCACACATTTACCAAGCATTACTGCCTTGGCAGTCAAGTCCGGAGAGACGACTTCTTTGGCCGTTTTGTTCTCTGTGACTTTCTGGTGTAATCTATCCGCAGACCCACCTCCGGGGTTGGTATTGCTGGGATATCTATCCTAAGGAAAGGAATCTATCACTAACGTGTCTCTTTCAGATGCACAAGTTACTACTTGTGTAACGATATATCTGTAAGAGACATTAGTTAGTGATAGATTCCTTACCGCCCCACCCATCCTCCCCGTTCCGCGTACTGATTCTAGGGTTAAGGTCATCCCTTTCAGGGCCCTAGTTTCATGGCACCAGTGGTCAGTTTGTTGCATGGCTATGCGTTCCTGGCACAGAAAGTTGTGTACAGAACTGACGTCAGCGCGCATTAGTTTCGCTTAAGTAGTCTTCGTGACGTAATCTCGGCGCATACGACGCCAGCGACGGACGCGGAGCCGCACGACGCCACCTACCGACACGCCGGGGTACTGCTGACGAAAAAACTTTCCGGATCCAGTCTGACGCCTGGGGATATTCTAAGGTAAGGAATCTATCACTAACTAATGTCTCTTACAGATATATCGTTACACAAGTACTAACTTGTGCTTTTGATTTAAAAAACAGTTACTTTTCTTCCATACAAAACACAGGTCAACACAGACATTTTAGGAACAAAAACTCATAACATTGGATCCTATGGGGAAAAGAGTGTTAACTGTTTGCACCGTGGTTAGCACCCCAAGAGTGTAGTCACCCTAAGGTCATTATCTCATTGGCTACTGACCTCGAAACCCCTAAACCACCCCCTAAATACAGTATTTAGGGGTCAGCCCTGAACCAAGAAGGCAGATTCCCGCAACCCGAGAAGAAAAAGGACGAAAGAAGACGCCAAGCAGAGGAGACTGCAGAGAACAACTGACTTGGCCCCACCCCTACTGGCCAATCTGCAGTTTCCAGAAATCCTGCACCAAAAGTTGCCTTGTCCTGCTGCCAGCAACCTCCAGAACCCTGGGAAGTCGGACTGCCTTCAAAAAAGTTTGGATATCCTGTGAACAGCAGCTCTGTTCAAAAGAAAACTCCCAAGATAGACTCTGAGCCTGCTGAGGATGAAGAAACCCGACACCTGGAAACACCACTGCACCCGTCGCCTTCACCCCAAGTTTGAGTGGCCCACCGGTCCCAGCGAGGTCCCCCAGCGCTTTAGTCCAAGTCCACCGTGGGTTGACCTCTCCAGGACTCCCCGATGTCCCCCGCAGCTCAGCACGGAGACCCCCCCCCCCAAGTGCGAGTGGCTCGGTAAGGTAAAATCCGACCTCAAAAGACACCCCTGCATCCAGCCGCCCTGCACCCTGGAGAAAAGAACCTAAGGTGCATCTATGTCTCTGGGCCCTCCAACATACCTTCCCAGCTGTTAGTTCCTCCCGGAAGTCTTCCTGGACCGAGCCTGCAGCTAAAAACCAAAACCAAAAATCCCCTTTGAAAACAACAGGGCACCCAATGCCAAAACGGCACCCTGCACCCAGCCGCCCCTGCACAGCTGCGGGTGCACTTTGTGTGCTAAACCGGATCCCATTTTGCCCTGAGCTAAACCCCAGGAGCTTAGCTCCCACAACCCAGTGGCCTGCTCGTTAGCAGCCACCAACCAGAGGCCCCTATCCCCCATTGGATACCATTGGGCCTCGGCACTCTGCACCCGGTCGCCCTAGTGCCGCTGAGGGTGTAACAAGAGTGCATCCTTGACCCTGGGGGAACCCTTGTTCTTACCCCAGAAACTCATCCCCAAAGACCAAGTAATTACCTGGTAACCGATAACTTCATTTCTCTCCATAGGAATACATTGACTGTTTTTCTCTGAAAAATGTTTCAAGTGTGGAGTTGATTCATATGGAAGCCTGTAAAACTCCAACTGTGCAAAACTGATTTTACTTACCTTTTCGCTAGGAAATGTCCCAGTGTGATATCTAGGCATATCACTCTATGTAATCTAAAATGTAACTGAAAAGTAATCTGTACAGTCATTTTGAATCCTTGACTTACCTGTATTTCAAACAAACTGCATTTGAACAAACATTCAATTGCAAACACTGCATAATATTTTGCAAAGCATTTATTTCACTTACCTGTGCCAGGCTTGACTTGGTTCTAGAAATAAAATAACTTAATATTTTTATACAAACAAATTGGTCTGAGTTCAGTCTTTGGGTGTGTGACATAATTTGCTGATTGAGTGAGTACAACAAATGCTTAACACTACCCTCTGATAAAGCCTTACTGCTCGCCCACACTACCACAAATAGAGAGTAAGGTGCTATCTACTTTTACCTCTTCCTATCTTTGGGGTTCCACTAGACTCTGTGCACACTATACCTCATTTTGGTATAGTATATACCGAGCCAGCTTCCTACATGCGACCCTTCAGGTTGAGGCTGCAGGCATTGACTGAAAGCTCAAGGTAGGTCGGGATCACCATATCCCAGGTCAGAATCGCTGGGGAGACCTCCTCATGGTGTTGGGCCACTCAAACTCGGGCCGTGGGCGTCGGGTGCAGAGCGGTGCAGAACCGCAGAGCCGCCTGGGTCCGGGTTCCTTGTTGGAGTCTTTGTTGAGCAAATCCTATGCTTACGGGAGACTGTCTTTAAGATGAGTGCAGGGAATGTCTTCTAGGCTCTAAGGCCTGCTGACCACGACGGGGGTTTCTGCTGCAGTCAGGTCGGAGTGGGAACAGGCCGGTAGGGTTGGGGCCTAAGCAGTAGGTGTCCTGTTCTGCCTGGGTCTGCACGGGTTTTTGGTCCTTCTTTCTTCCTCGAATCTGAGGAGGGGAGCTTCAGGGTCGCCCCTAAATATGAAATTTAGGGGCGTTACAGGGGTGTGCAGGTCGGGACCAATATGTCCCTTCCTTGGGGTGAGTACACCACCTATTATGCCACCCTCCAGTGGGAGGGAGGCATAAGCCTCTACCTAATTGGCTGGGTCCCCTCATCTTCAAGATGGACGGGACTGAGATGTGTACTTCACCTCACCTACCCCCACATGAGGGGTGGGGTTGGCAAAGGTGGGCACACCGCTCCTCCTAACTTGGTTTTCCTGCCGATTCTCCCACCCAAAGTGGGGGTCAGAACTGGTGGGAACCAGATGCTGGAGGCAGCAAAAGGCAGGGACAGCTTTCAAAGACGGCAGCCCTTTGAAGCTTCCCCTTCATGGACCCAGCCTATCCTGGGGAGGAGGCATGACACCTCTGCCCAGAATGGGCTTTGTTACTTGACCCGGAGTGCTGAGGCCCTCTACCCAGAGGCCCAGAAAACTGTCTGGTGGTGGCCAATGGCAGGCAGCCATTCAGGAACTACACCAGGGCTGGTCGTTTTTCAGGGGGCATCTTTAAGATGCCATCTAAGTGCATTTCACATTAAATTCCACACTGGCATTAGTGTGGGTTAAATGTCCTGAGACGTTTGCTACCAAACTTCCCAGTTTTCAGTAAAGCCATTGTGGAGCTGTGGATTTCGTAATGACCAACTCCCGGACCATATACTGAAAAATGTAAATGAAATCGGGCTGGACGTTTCATCGATGTTGACCTATAGGTTTGTGACCCAGTACACTTGTCCTCGTTCTGTTGACCCTTGCTGGGTATCCCGCATTCATTTGATTCCTTTCTTTTGTCTCCATGTCGCCCTCTGCGCCCCACTTCATCTGCCGCCCTCTGCGCCCCATTTCATTTACTCCCCTTCGTGTCCTTTTTCTTCTGCTCCCTTCTGGCCAATTTTGTGTCTGCCCCTTCTGTGTCCCTGTCCTTGGTCCCCAATGTGTCCCTTTCATCTGCTTCTTGTATAAGTCCCCTTCTGTGCTCCTTTCCTTCCACTCTTCTGTGTCCCTTTCCTTCCCTTTGTCCCCTTCTGCAGCCTCATCTTCTGCCCCCACGTGTCCCTTTCTTCAGCTCTCCTATCTCCTTTTCTTCTGCACTTGGACATGCCAGGCCCCCAAAATGGAAGTCACTGGTTCCCAAATTGTAGCAGTTAAAAGACAGTTTGTGGAAGAGCCAACCTACTACCCCTTCATCAATGTAGTTGTAAGCTGCACCTTAGACAATAGGTCACAGGCTGCTGCTTGAAACAGCAATGACATTGAGCATGGTGGCTTGAGCTTCTCACTTTGGCCTATACCTTTGGGCCAGGATCACACTATTAAAAAAAAAAAAAAAACGAGCATTTTTTGAAATGTATATAAAACCTCTTGAGGAAAAAATGCCGGTAATGGTTTAAAGTGCCTTGTTGTTACCTGGCAACTAGTTCCACCCACGGGCCTCCGCAGTGCTCAGTCAGGTGTGGTGATGGATTTGTACGGGCGGGTCAAACCTCCAGTAGTGAGTCCCGAAATAAGACTGCACAGTCTGTACAGCTGCCAGTTGGAGCCGTGGGAGTTATTTGTGAAAGAGACTCGCAATAGACCACATACCTAGTTTATATATGTAATGTGACTCTGGTGCATTCCTGATGTAATAATCTGTGTCCAGCGGTCATCCCTTGCCACTATCTGGAGCAATCTTCAGGTACCTTTAGCAGGCTTCCTGCCCCTCGCCGAGAACTGACCTTCCTTCCGGTCTGAGAGAAAGCTCACTTATGGAAAACACCAACCACTGTGCTCAAGCCGAAGACATTGAACTAGGGGCTGCAAGCATACCTGTAACAGTGGCCCCGTGAAGAGCAGAACGAACTACAGGCACTGCTGCCATCCTAACGTTTCGCAATTTAAACTGAGTAAGCCACTTAAATAGTACTTGTGCAGATCACTCCACTTTGATGCAGAGAGGCAGCAGTTTCAGAGCTACTCAGAAACATAATCCATCCTCCCTCTCTCCATTCCTCAGCATACCCATACCCCCCCCCCCCTCCATATGGAGGCACCAGCACTTTATTTACAATACTCAGTGGCGGTGTGCATAGCACTGGTGTTTGTCCTGCAGTGCCGTTAATCAGCTATACTCAGAGCCACTGGAAATATGTGTTTGTGCTGTCGCAGAGTTTTTCGCATAATTACAAATTTGCCGTATTTGCCACATAATTTATCATCTACTGTATAATCTGCAGATTTTAGCATAAAATAGTTTAAACGGTTCAAAAGTTACTAAAAGGCAGTCACATATGTTGCTGCACAGTGGAAGGCCAGTTGCATAGGCTCACTGGTTACCTTTCTGTTGCGTATTACTATATTTGGGAGATAAACCAACACTAATGATGTGCAACCTATGCCAGACACTGTTAACAGGTGTAAAAATGTGAAAATATTAAATACTATCACAGAATGTACCACATGCTGCATAATTTGCTTTATCTTGCAGCTTAATGTAGTCAACCCTGCTGCATAAATTGTCCCTTTGCTGCTGCATAATTCCAGTGACTCTGGCTATACTTCACTTGGCCTCAGTCAGTGGTTCACAATTATTACCTGCTGGCAAGTAACTAATTTAAGCAGAATTATACCAATATATAGCCACAATACACAACTTTTATGTTTTGACACATATCATTTAACTCTCTTTTGCAGTTTCCAACAAGAATGTTATTGAATTTCTCTACCAAGTATTAATATTACTGATTGAAGAGCAACTCAATAAATATTAAATAATGCTTTATTGATGCGGTACCTACTGTAGCTTGCCCTTAACCTTACATATGTATTTATTTTGAATTGTGTGATACCACATGCTTTCAGTGATAAACAAGCATTTGGAATTCAATAGGTCTAGCATTACTGAAAGTTTGACCTATTGGAGTTGCAAATAATAATGCAATGCCAATAGCTCAAACTTTCAGTAATGCTAGACCTATTGCATTGCTTGTTACTTTTGCGCTCCCTAATAAAGGGAAGCCCATTTCTAAATCAGATATTTCTATATGGATCGTTAAACGTATTTAAACATGCTAAATCAAAGCTAAAAGAACTTTGACTATACCCCCTAGGGCACACTCTTCTTGCAAAATAGGGGCGTCTATGGCTCTCTTGGGCAACATCCCCATATCTGACATTTGTGAAGCAGCTACATGGTATGCACCACACACTTTTACTAAGAACTATTGTGTGGAAGTTCTAGCACACCAACAAGCAAATGTAGGACAGACAGTGCTGTGTACACTTTTTAAAACCACTGCAACATCCATTGGTTAGCCACCGCTTTTGGAGGATACTGCTATACAGTGTATGCAAAGCATGTGTATCTACAGCCACACATGCCTCGAACAGATTGTTACCCTGTAAGCATCTGTTCTTGGCATCTAGTGCGGTAGATTCACATGTGCCCACCCTCCTACCAGGACATCTATGATCATTGCAGTTCAAATCTATACTTTCATATGCATGAGCATCTCCTAACTGATACTTGTACTCCATTCTCACCATCCTGCGGGAAAACATTCTAACAATGGAATCTGTGCCCATGCGCACTATTACCAAGAGGAGGAGTCACCACACCTTGTGACTCGAAAGACTACTTAGAAGAAAAGCAACTTGTACACATCCATACCCAACACTAGATTGCAGGAGTATGCAAAGCATATGAATCTACAGCACTACATGCCAAGAACATATGCTTACAGGGTAAGTAACATAATCCTTATTGCCTTTACAAATGCTTGTTCTGGTAGGTGCACCTTCTTTTGCCTTCTAGCTATTCTTATTAAAATATGTGAATCCATGAAAGATTCGCTGCTGGAGAAGAAATAAGTTATTTACCTGTAACTGCAGATCTCCAGCATGCATATGTTTAATGGATTCACATGTGGCCCTCCCTCCTTCCTTTTTGGGAGGCTCACTAATTAGTTGTTCCAGCTTAAACCAGTCCTTAATTAAGTTTGACCTGTAGGGACCTCTCAGGCATTTAGAGTTCAGAGCACTACCACCTCATTGGTTTCCAATGAGGTGCATTAGCTATTAGCTACTAAACTAAAAGGGCTTTTTTTTTTTAACTTGTGTTCATGACTGACTGGTATGTACTGTTGATGAATGTGACTGAAGGCTCCCACCTCAACGACTGAAATGTTTCAAGCACATTAGTGCATGAAAGCTGTAAATGCTGTAGAACTACAGTTTTGGGTCAGTAACATATTTCTTTGGTAGGAGGGAATACCTTACCAAAGTTAAAGAACCCAGGACTGTGCGTTAAGCAGCCATGAAGGATGGGACGGATTACTTTGGACAGTTAGATACACAGTAGTCTCATTTATCAGTTTTGAGAAACAACTTCACAAAATTTCTCAAAAGACAATTGTGTTATGAATTTATTCATTCTTAAAGTCAGCTGATATTCAGATAATTACAATGATCTAGAAGCAGAAACGTAGTTTTAAAATCGTGAGAAAGACAAGTAAGTATTTATTATTAAAACACAATTCAAACTCATTCACATTTTGTCTTTTAAAACCGAGCAAGCAACATTTAACTATTTTTGAGCACGAGTGTACACACCAAAACAAAAGTCAAGTACCCAATACTTTCTCTAGAACAAATAACACTTGCCTGCACCCACCATTGTATTCCACTTCAACATATAGCTCCATTTTTGCTGGATCTTCAAGCCTGACATTAGTGTTTGTAAAATGTAGACTCTGCTTTCTTCTTCCCGTCCATTGTAGTCACTTTTCAGTCAGCCAGCTACCTGATGGCTACTGTTTTATGAGAGGTTTGTGTTGCCCAGTCTCTCATATGCTGATGTCAAAATCTCTTCTCATTGACCACTTCAAATTCCTGTTAACAATTTTCATACTGACTTTATTGGGTCCTTATTTATAAGTCTGCTACTTTTTTGCAGGCCTCTTTACACTGTGCTTTGAAGGTATTTTGTATGCCCGTATTAGGGAATCCTTTACTGTAGTTTATAGGAATCAGTGGAGGTGAAACTTTTGTGAGATTCTATGACTGGGCTAGAGTTTCATATTTCTGGTGTAGTGCTTGTGATTTGACTGTTGTACAAACGTGGAGGGCCGGCCTCCTTGCCAACTACAGTACATCCCAAACCGACCTGTCCTTGTGACCCCAATGTCTGCTGAAATCCCTCTGGGACCGCACCCCTCTTACACAGAGTTGAGCCACTCAATAATAATTTTTGACGTGTGGAAATCCTATGTTTTAAAAAAATGTTGGTCCAGGGTTTGCATATTGGCTCCAAAATGATCCCTTTTATGGCGCTTATGTTCCTCCAGGTGTCAGAGGGATTAGGTGTACAGTATTAAAGGCTTAAAAAGCAGACAGAACTGTTTGAGCAAATTGCAGAAAATTACTTGCTGGCTGTTATTTCACTTGACATATTTCTGTGGATTTTCTTTTCTATAAACTTCTTCCAAACAACCTATATACATGTCCAGCTATCTCCAACGTGATAAATTCAGAATGCAATTAACTCAAACCTGTGCCCTGTCTACCAAACTGCCTGCATCACACAAGTAGGTTAGACCTTTAATGTATTCCATGTGCTTGGATTCCACCTGAACCCGGCATTGATCTGATCTGGCTAATGATATCCCCTAGTATATGAATTGGCATTTGCATACTCCTCCCTATTTTATGAATGTTCTAAAGGAGACCTGGGATGCTCCCAACCACAATTTGTTAGTATCAATTTAAAACTTGTTTTGTAGTTTTGTGTAAATCCTAAGCAAGATTTCACCGAAATGTTAAAGCCACCCTTTCCTTCATGGTGAATTAAATAGGTTGTACTATTTTTTGTTTGCATCATTAGGTTGTTATGAAACAGAATGCTGTCATAGAGCACTTGAAACAGAAAAAAACACTGTCTCCGGCAGAACGAGAGGAAAATCAAAGGTAAGAACTCTCTGGAAGCATGGAGTCAGACATATAAATACTCATATTTACATGTACTAACAGCTTAAGAGTCCTATAATGAAAACTTTTACTAGTATTGGAACAATTTGAAAATAGCTTTTTTCGTTTTGAGAAGCCTTTAGTATTTGCAAGCCATTGCAACACGGGTGGTTGCATGATTTAAACGCTGATGCTGGATTAGTGTCGTTTAGGTGGGTTGTAAGAGTCTTTCCCAGTCCATATATACACTGGGCATGCCTATTAACTTCCATGAGGAACCTTTCAAGACTGCACTGGGTTGTTTCTCGGAGCGAATCTCCATTCATTAATGGTCTGTAGTTGAAAGGCCCAGGAATACTCCTTATGTCTGGAAGTACATGTCTCTGGTTCTACCCTGATCTACAGAGTGTCTGTAGAACTATGCTGAGTGTGCCCCTGTCCCACAGAAGTGTCCTGACCAGTTTGTCAAACCTCATTAACTAAGACTCAAGATCATAAAGGGGTATTTTGGAGTACATAAAATAGCTTTGACAGTATGATCATTTTGAAAATTGAGGCCTTCCACATCAATGAGAGGGGCATTCTCTGCCACTGCTCTACATCTACGAGAAACTCTTGCAGCACCACTTCTACTTTCTTATTTAAGAACTTGAGCCTAGTTGTCGCCACCACTATTCCCAGGTATTTAAACCAGTCTGCGGAAGTGTCTATGCCGCAACTCGTATCTCTCTCCATTGCAGTCCCTATCTGGTATAATATGGATTTATTCCAATTGTTGCGATATCCAGAGTATTTCTCAAAGCAGCGAAACAACAGGGCGGCTGGGATCGACATTCCAGGACTCGTGAGATAAGGTATAATGAAGTCTGCATATAGAGAGACCTTTTTTGGCACCCCCATTTTTTCTGGATTCAAGTAATTTCCGAACTGAGCCTGACCCAGCAGGCCAACGGTTCTATGCAAAGGGCGAAAAAGCAGGGAGGAAATCATGTAGCCACATTTGGTGCCACAATGAAGCTCAATTGAGTCAGAGAACTCCCAATTTACCTTTACTAAAGCTGCTAGTGCATTAAATAGCACTGTCCCCCATTTACAGAAATTAAGGCCGAATCCAAATCTCATCAATATCAGGAGGCTATCTGACCAATTAATGGAATCAAACTATTTTTTGTGTGTCAAATGATACGTTGGCCAGTGGGTCAGATGCTTCTTTAACTTCATCTAACCATATGTATGTAAACGTCTACGGTTATGTCACCCCGGCCGGTAAACTCTATCTGACCATGGTAATGAACTTCAGAAGGCGCATTGTTGTTTTTAGCCAGAATCTTAAGCTCAGTATGTGTAAGCGACATGGGACTATATGAGTCACAGGCGATTTTTTTTGTTTTTTGTTGGTTTGCCTGTTTTATGTATCACCATAATTGTTGTGCTGCCTCAAATCAAAGGGTAAACTTCCCAACTCCCCATCCTCTTTAAACATATTTAGTAGACGCTTCCCTAGGGTGGGGGCCAAGCTTTTGTAGAATTCTATTGTGTAGTCACTAGGCCCAGCAGATTTCCTATTGTGCAACGATTTTATGGCTTCTGAGATTTCTTCCATTGTTATGTCTTCTTCCAGCATGTCTCTGTCCTCTCCAACTGGCGTTGGCATGGTCAGTTCCCTTAAGAATTCTGAACAATCCTTTTCTGAGGCAGTCTTTCTAGCCTTGTAGAGTGTCTGATGGTAACTTGCTAATGCCTGCACAATTTCGGTCATTGGTAAGACTTGTACCATTTTCCTGTATTATTTCCCGAACCCATCTGGCATACTCTTCTCCCTAGGCAGGCCAATACACGGTTGTCTTGTCACTGAACTCATACAGTTGCCTAGGTACTATTATATACCTTGTGAGCCGTGTTACGGTATTCAGTCTCTCAAGGTCTCTAGGTGTGCTAGTGTTTCTTACATTCCAGATGCTAGGTAGTGCTCAGGATTTCTCCCTTATGCTCTAACAATTGATTTTCCCTGCATCTCTTATGTTATGCAACTAGGTTTTGGGCCTTGCCTCTGAGGACGGTCTTGTATGCTTTCCACAGTCTTATGGTGGAGCCAGCTGTGTCCCAATTCTCTGTGAAATATAGGATGGAGTCTACTAAGAGCCCTCCACTGACTTTCTTACCTTGCAGTTCCCAGGCATCCAGTGCCAACCCTGCCATACATTTCTCTTTTGCTGACCAAATGTAATCCTGTGGGGTAAGTGATCCAAAATGCCCCTGGTCAGGTACTATGCCCGTCTAATCACAGCCATCTCAACTACCTGGATGAAAACATAATCCAAGCAATAGAAGGACCCCTGAGTGCCCCAAAAACTTTTAAACTATGGGCTGCCACACATCTGCTAGGCCCATATATTTAATAAGTTCTGTGAGCCCAGTAGGTGGATTCTGCCCACAATGATTGCCTGTCAGCCCCTCTTAACCACCACATCATTGGAATCAACCTCACATTTCTGTGTCTGTTTCAAGGAAAAGTGGTCCTACTTTACTAAAACCCTCTTTTGGAATTCAGGTTGTGCATAAACATTCAGGATCTACATGGACTTCACCATGTACCCCATATTTCCACACACATCCCACTGGGTCTATCCAGGATTTGGTGATGTTGGACGGCAGGGTTATTTCGCTCCATAATGGCTACACTTCTTGAGCCCCTTGATAATACAGCATGTTCTGGTAGTGTGTATTGTATCCTGTTGAGGCATTTACAATTGGTACCTATCAAGTAGGTTACTTGCCAGAGGACTAGATCTGGTGCTTGTCTGGATGTATTGCTCCCCCACTCCTAGTTTAATCTTGTTAGCTAGCCCATTAAGATTCTATGATAAGATCCGAATGTCATCCTTCCCAGACCTATCAGTCACCTTTGGGAGCTCATGGTTGTCTCCTGAAGTGATCCTGCCACCACTGCAGACTTGGTTAATCTGCATCTGTTGGTGTATACTCATACATTGTGCATAGAAGAACCCCAACTATTCAATATATGTGGATTTAATTACAAGAGGAACAGAGGAATGCTTCTTAAAGGCAGATGTTATAACTGGTGCAATAAAGGAACCATGCCTGTCCAAGCTACAAAGTGTCTTGCAGCAGGACAAAGAATATTTCAATCACCCTCTCCAAAAGAAAAAGGAAAACTGTTTCACCAAGGCTTGAGGTGTATGAAATCTCTTCAAGCACCTGGATATGTGAAGAGTCTCATAAATCCAGACTCATTAATAGTACTTTGAGGGTGATGGCTTCTAAAGAAATAGCCCAATGGGATGCCTTTAAGGTGGTGGTGAGGAGTTATTGTATTAGCCAAGCAAAGGGTGTGAAGAAAAGAGAACATGATCTAGTCAGGGAGTCGAGACAAGATGATGCCTGTGTGAGCGGCTGTGCTAATCGCTCCCTGCCGCCCGGATCAATGTGAAGCAGGAAAAAAAAGATATCCTTTGCTGAAGATTCTAAAATTATTTAGATGAGGACTTACTCATTGCCTTCCTGGATCGTGGATGTTTGGCGAGGGGCCGAGGCGGCAATTGTGGCTGCGGTGACTCCAGGTAAACAGAGGATCTGCCGAGTGCTGCCACTTGCCTTGCTTCTGACTGCGGGTTGGGGAGGAGCTGCCGCTGGTGGTGCCAGGTGGTTTGCGGCCCAAAGCTGCATCAAAGGAGTGATGCCACCGAAGGCAAGCCACTCAGCTCGGGCCAGGAACTGCAAGCCCAATGTTACAGCTGAGACACCGGCATCCCCTTACGAAAACAGAAGCATGTCCCTGCAACATGGCAAAGTGGGGAAGCCAGGTGGCAGTGTCTGCTTTACTAATGCAAATCCATAAACATCCCTGAAGGGAAAACAAAATGTGAACACCTTTAAAAAAAGGAGACATGAAGGGTGAAGGAAAGCCGGCTATAGTTAACTGGGGAAAAACCAGAGAGATACAGGACGAAGGTACTTTACAGCATCAAACACAGCCTCAGTTGCAATCTCCGCAGCACCCGAGTATCACCTAATTTTTCCCCACCATGCTGATTCCTGCTGGAGGCTCCATGGACGAAGCCATGGCAAATCCTGAAGGGGAACGGAATAGAATGAAGGTATTAATAACATGGTCAAGATTAAGTCTGGCACAGATGGTCCTTCAAACAAAAAAGAAGCACCGCACAAAGGTCAAATGGGGCCAACTAGCCTGCAGGTAAGCCCTAACCCGGATTGTGTTCCAGGGGAGGGGCTGATAAATAAGGACAATGTAAAGTGCAAGAATTTAGGGCTACCAATACAAACACCCTCAAGTAAGGTGATAGGGCATCATCATTTTGCTCAACCATCGTAGGCACAGGCTACGGACATTTTAGACACCAGCACATTAATCGCAGGTGCTACAGGGGCAACAGGGCTCAAAGGGCTTTAAGACTCCCTGGAAATGGGGGATAAATTCTTCTCCTTAACTGATGGCTCTGAAATCAGCTCATCTGACTCAGAAATTGGGAGTAACACTCAGCTTTTTAGCTCTAGCCTTAATAGCCAGCTAGCAGGTCCTTGGATTGTGTTTAGAAGGAAACGGCTTTCCAGGAAAAACAGAGACCCCTCTATCTGAGCCCTCAATGTATGAAATTGTGAGGCACAATGTAAATTCTGCGTTGAAATGAGATGACTCCGCTACACAAAATTTATTCTGATCCCTCGAGGCAGGACGAAGTATCCAGCAATGCAAAGTCAATACAAATGGAAGAACCATCCCTGAAATTAATCTATGAATCTATCAAGCAACTACAAGAAGAGACTCGACTGTATGGAAAGAAAAATTCAGTTGCAACTAAAAAGCATCAGGTCGCGGTCAGAAAGATGACAAAAGCTTGTGTAGACATGAATACGAGACTATCTGCTGCAGAAGAGCGAACAGCAACCTTAGAAGTTGAAATAGCTAGGGTGCAAACCCAGGCAGAGTCGGAAGGGGCACAAATAACAGATATCCAATGGAAGATGGAAGACTTCGAAAATAGGCAGCGGAGAAATAATCTAAGAATTTGGGGTATCAAAGAAGGAGTAGAGGGAAACTATATTCAAACCTATGCCCGTAACCTATTGAAGGGAGCCTTTCCGGGACGCCAGTGCTGGAATTGGGACCTAGAAATACAGCTGGTGCACGTTTTCCACTGACCCTTTAAAAGCCAGGACAATTATGCAATGGAGAAATCCCGAAGCCAAGAGCAGTTTTAATTTATTTTGGGAACTACTTGCTCCAGGAAGAAGTGTTTACGAAAGCGCGCCAGGTGCTAAACGAACATATGAGGACCAGTCTCTTTTCGTAAGACCGGATCTTTGTCATCTCACATTCTGATTGGTTGTTAGATGTCAGTAAACATTCGAATCGGTCGAAATCAGGAAGTGTCGGCCGCCATTTTGTCTCTCGCAGTCTGAGGCAATGAAAAACAAAGGGGGAAAACGTGAGAAGGGGGCAGGATGGACAGGTCCTGACCCCCTAGCCTTTGTCAGGGGGTCACTGAAGGACCCCCAAGGGTAAATAAATAAATATTTTTTTTTGCGAAATATCGCGGGGTGCGCGCACCGTACGCGCACGGCACGAACAACGCATCGTGGGCGCTTGGTGCGCAAAGCAGTGAAAAAACTTTTAAAAAAAATAAATACATAACTTAGCATTTAAAAAACCGTACAAATTCACTGAAAAAACCATAGGTTTCACACACGTTATAGTTAGGAATTAGCATTTAAAAAACCTTGCAAATTCACTTAAAAAACCATAGGTTTCACACATGTTATAGTTAGCTGGACATTTCACTCGTGAAAAACCATTGAAATTCCCCCGTTATAGTTAGTGCAGGCAACTATAACTCACGCGACCGCAATCCTCTGCTGATGATGTCAGATATTACATCACTGATGACATGTGTCTTTCTGAATAAAAAAATATTTGTAATATATGTATAGCTAAAAATTAATGGAAGAAGACATGGGTAAATAAGTGTCTAAATACAGTGATGTAATATCTGACATCATCAGCAGAGGATTGCGGGGGAATTTCAATGGTTTTTCACGAGTGAAATGTCCAGCTAACTATAACATGTGTGAAACCTATGGTTTTTTAAGTGAACACACACACACGCGCACACGCACATGCCCCCCCCCCCCCCCCCCCCCCCGGCACATTCCACTTCCTGACAGGCGAGGAGGAAAGCAAACGGACACTGATCGTGCTTCACAGAGATTTATTTAGAAATCAGCAGCGGCATGACACGTCATTACGCGTTTGGGCTTGATATATATGTATTTGTGTATATATATATATATATATCTCAAAGCAGAAGTGTTCCTCCTGGGATCTCAGCCCATAGTCAGGTGGTGCGCAGGAGCTGGTGGGACCAAGCCAGACAATAATGTTACAAAAGACATAACTCCAATAAACCACACTCTCAGAAAACGATTACCTTGTGCAGGTTTATTACTCAAAGCTACGCGTTTCGACAGAAAACTGTCTTGTTCACACACTGAGTAAAATTTCGAAAGTGCATTACATAGAAACATGGAGACATAGACAAAGGACTCCCTTCGTAGTTCACCCTGGAACTTGAGAAATTTGGCAGCCATCTTTTAAACTGTAACATACTCATGCAACATATGTAATGTGAATGGTCAAATGCATGTTACATTAACACAGTATTGATATCTGTAAATTAATAGTAATATTGATTATGCACCATTTTTCTTTGTGATCTCCCAGTGAAATTGGCAATCCTACACTATATAAAGCACAGTGCAAGCGGTGTAAGTACCCTCAGAGTCACTGAATGTCCATGATATGGAGCAAACGTGGTGAAAACCACCAAGAACAAAATTGTGGATATCGGACAATGTCATCTCTAGGCTCTGCCTGCGCAGGACCTGTGGCGATGAGTGCTGCCGGACTGGGCTGATGCCATTATGCCAACAGTGGCCAGAGAAACTAAAAACTCCAAGTGGCAGATCGTACCTATACCTAAAGAGAAAATGTAAGCGCCAAGTGGCAGGATTATGCAACATCTGGAGGGTGGGGGGTGGGGGGGGGGGGGGGGGAAAGGAGCGTACACTGATGCCAACATGCGTGTATTGCCGAGTGGCAGGTCATATCCTTAAACAGTGTTCCAAAAGGGTGGAGAAACAACTAATCGCCACAGTGGCGAAGTGGTGCATGAGTCACAGAAAGCCACATCTCCATGGTAATAACAGGTTGCATATAAAAAGTGAAAGAAAAACTCTTATCTATACCAAAGTGCACACCCTGGATCGGGAAGAAAAGGGTAGGGAACCCGTGAAGTGTCCGTCAGCATGCAGTGGGTCCCTTTCTTTCCTCCTGTGAAAAAACAAGTAAATGTTATAATTACATGTGTAGATATATCAGTATAATAAAATCAAATGTATTCTAAGCCTAGAATACGGAGGAAGAACAACGTCGACAGATTATAAAGAACAGAATATTATTCATCATGCATATGTATGGCTAATTCTTCATCGAGGTTGTGGCCCCCGGGTACTTGGACTCTAAATCAAGCACCCACCTCTATTCCCTTTTGCGTAATTTCAGCACCCTGTTACCCCCTCTCGGGCCTATGTGAACCTGTTCGATGGCAAAAAAAGCGCAGTAAGGAGTTATTGGACAGAAGGTACTCCTGGAAGTGTCTCACTATGGAGTAATGGGGGTCCTTGTTGGTGATGGATCGTAGATGTTCTAATATTCTTTTCTTAACCATCAAGGTCGTGCTACGAACATACCTCATCATACAGGGGCACTCTAGAACATATATCACAAAATTGGAGCTACATTGCAGAAACTGGGTGATGTTTTTACTTTTGTTGGAACCTGGTATAGTGAACTCTTGGACCATGTAGCTGTTGCGGCAAGCATTACAATGACCGCAAGGGTAAAAACCCTAGAGATTGTGTTCACCTGATGTTCTAATTTCAGTTATGTCTACATGTCCCAGAATGTTTCTGAGACTCCGGCCCTTTCTGTACGTGACCATGGGGCGATCTCAGATGGTGTTGCCTACAGTGGGGTCACTTTTGAGGATGTCCCAGTTGTCTGCTAAAATCTTGTGTATTTTTAGTGAATTCTTGTTATACGTGAGGGTAACCCTGGTATTCACGTTATCAGGTTCTCTAATTTTGGCACCCAATGTTTGTTGCCTGCTGACTGTGCTCATTTTGAGCACTCATTCCGGATACCCACGCATTCTGAATCTAGAGATCATGATATCTTGTTCAATGTGGTATGCCTCATCATGACTGCAATTCCTTTTTGCCCTCAGCAGCTCCCCATATGGAATACTCCTTTTCAGGGTGGCTGCTGAGGGCATGGAGGAGGCTGTTACCTGCTGTGTCTTTGCGAAACAGGGTAGTCTGCCCTGTCGTACTTCGACCCTGACATCAAGAAATTCTATACATTCCTTGCTTATGTTGAGTGTACGTGTGTTGGTATTAAGTTTGCTTATGAAGTTGATGGCTTCCTGTTCACTACCACTCCATATAATAAAGAGATCCTCGATGTAACGCAACCATAACTCAACTTTAGAAAAGTCAGGACAAGGAGTGGTATCCCTCCGTATTGTCTCCTCCCACAGGCCCAAGAATAGATTTGCAAAGCTTAGGGCAAAGCATGGCTGTGCCCAATGTTTGCTTATACAGATCACCATTAAACATAAAGAAGTTATTTTGAAGACATAGATAAATCATTTCAATGAGCATATTAGTATGTTCCAAATTACTAATGTGTTTGTTTTTCAAGAAATGTGTATTGGCCATTATCCCCTGATCGTGATCTATTATGGTATATAGAGAGTTCACATCAATAGTGAGGAGGATGTACCTATCATCCCATGTGATGTTCTCCAATGTACATAAGAAATCTTTGGTATCTTGTATATGTGATGGTAAGGTGGTTACATATTCCCTCAAGAAATGGTCCACATATATGGAAATATTTCAAACACACTGCCCTGGGATGATACAATAGGTCTACCAGGGGAGACCACAGGGTTTTTATGTACTTTGGGGAGGAGGTACAGAATAGGCAGCTTGGGATAATCTCTTTTCAAAAAAAGATATTCTTCCCATGTGATAATGCCCTGTCGCTGCCATTCAGTAAGTTTCTCCCATGTGGTCGTAATGCTTTCATTGTATGTAGCTGTACTGCATGTGCAGTAAAATAAATGATCCTCAAGCTGTGTACGTGCCTCAGTGATGTACATTTGTCTACTCATAAGCACAATGTTACCACCCTTATCAGCAGGGCGAATCACAATCTCTGTGTCATTAGATAATGATGTAATAATGTTATTTTGTCTGATTGATAAGTTCTGAGATGGGGAGCCTTTAGATGCGTTCTGATGTTTCCATTTGAGTATGGCTTTGGTGACTACTTCATGAAACGTATCTATGTTATCATGACGGAGGATTGGGATAAAAGACAAAACGGGGTCTAAAGGTCGTGGAAGCCACCCTATACTATACATGATAATACGTAGTTAGGACCTAGTTTTGCCGAGGAAAAGCATTGAATCTGCGACTCCCGCCCAATTCTTTTTTTTTTTTTCTTCAATCGAAGCGTGGGCTCCCGCGCTTTGTTTAATATAGGCCCCTGGGTGGATAGGTCCCGGGGGCATATGGAAATAAAGATGAGGGGCCCGAGAAGGCCCCCTGCAGCCTCGGGGACTGACACCTCCCTGGAGCTAGATACAAGAGAAATGCTGGGGGCCACATGGCCCCCTCCCCCGCCCCCCACCCACCCAGGCCTGGGAACCACTACGTCCCTGGGGCACACTGTTTTTTATAATAAGAAGTTGCTCTAAGGCCTCCGCCGCTACCCCGGGGACCGCCACCCTCCCGGGGAACAAATACAATACTTTTCGGGGGTTCGTTGTGGACCCCTGGCTCTGGGGACCACCACCTCCCCGGGGCTTAATTCACAAAGGAGGGGGGCTGTGCAGCCCTCATCCAAGAACCCTGCATGGCCCGAGGGACTGCCACCCCTAGGGCTGGCTCCAGCAACAGTTTGCTATGGCGTAGCAAACTGCCAAGCCATAGCAAACTCTCTGCTTAAAGCACTTGCTTGCTGAAAGCAGAGAAAATATCTGTTTCCCTGCCCGCTGTGAAAAATGTTCTTGCCACCCAAAAACCCATACCCACCCTGAACCTCTAAAAATTCCCATCTCTTCAAAAAACAAAAACCCACCCTAAATCCTAAGAACTCCCTAGCACGGATATATATATATATATATATATATATATATATATATCACAACACTTCCTGTACCTCCTTGCGGCGAACACGAAAGACAACGTCCCATGCGAAAGTTCACAGTCACAGGTAAGTTTTTATTTTCTCATAGTATCACTCCTCACGATGCGTTTCGGGCATCCAGTGCCCTTTATCACACAACGGATTGGCGGTACAATTCAAATATATATACTCTTTTTTTTCTTTGATGTTTTTGCAATTTCACCACGTGATAATGGAAAGTAACAACATACTAACAAGTAGGCTTTTTTTCTCTTTTGTCTTTTTTTATCTTTTATGTATCTTTCTTCACTTACTATGTGTTAATACATAATAAACGCGGATGCACCATAAATCTTATACATTGACATAAAGCAAACTGATCTATGCATATCGTATAGAGTATACGTATTGTCTATTTCTGCACGTAATAAGTAAATAAGCACAACATGCATAACATAACTGTGCAAATACGCATGTGCAAAAAACGCTGTAACTCTCTAGTATAAATATATTGAAAGTCTGCAAATTGTCATGCTACTCTCAAATAAATTCATATATTTGTTGTTTTAAAATATGACGATATTCAACATGTGTGCAAAAATACGCAACGTAAATGTGCAAAATACGCATGTGCAAAATGTGCTATATTGAGTGCAAATTTTTGAAATGTGCAAATTACCACTTCAATGTGGAATCGCTGTACAAAAAATGCAATAATAAATACTTAATTTCGTATGAGAGTTAGTTTACAAGTGTTAAGTGCATCAGTTATTTATTGAGATGTTCCTGATGACATTCATAATAGCCTAGATGTTCATGATGTTACTTATAAATTAAAGTGACTAGTGCAACTTCATCTCTGAATTATAATCCCAAGGACAAATTACTATTTAAGAAAAATATTATTTAAGAAAATACGCTGAGGCAGATTAGACAGATAATTAATAGAGGAAATTAGAGTACCTGCAGCGAAATAATGAACCTGCTTAATACAATAACCATGTCTTAACATAAATCTGTTAAAAATGGAATGTTATGTATTAAAAATTTTCTGATTGGGTCTTATAATGCCATGCAAATTCAAACTGAGCCCAGTTAAGATTATAAAAAAGTGTGCATGTCTTCTGTGTTATTAAGACCATTTGGAAATTTGCTATCAAGTTCTAAAATATATTTTGTCTCTCGCTGTCTAAGTATTTTCTCTCGATTACCTCTTCTGCGTGAAGCTAAAACTGAGTCAATTACAAAATACGAAAGGCAATTGAGATCTTTATTATGAACTTCTTTGAAGTGACGAGCGACCGGATATGCCGGATCGTTGTTGATGATGGCGCGAAGATGTTGCAGTATCCTCACATGCACCTGGAGCTTGGTACTTCCCACATACCTAAGCCCACAGGTGCATGTGAGAACATATATCGCAAAATCAGTACGACAGTTGTAATTGCCTTTGATTTCTACCCCATTTTCCCTAAATGGAGTGTTGTATTTGGTAGTGTTAATACCGAATTTGCATGCACGACAACTTGTGCACTTGAAGAAACCTTTTCTAGGTTTCAACCATGAAGTTCAGGACAGTTTTTAGATAGTTGTACCCCCATAGATTGATTTTTTCTAAAAGTGATGGTGGGTTTCTCAGGCAGCTTATTGTTGAGGACATTATCGGTAAGAACAATAGGCCAATTTTTGTTCATTATGGCTCTAATCTTCCTTTCCTGGCGACTAAAAGTTGTAATAAGTCTAGGTGATTCTTCCGATATGGTATTATGTTCTTCCTCTTCTGTTGCATCTGGTAAGAGAGATGCCCTCGATCTCTTACTGGCTTTTGTAACTGCTTCTGTTAAAATTTTATTAGAATAACCCCTTTTCCTTAATCTAATCAGGGCTTCATTTTGACAATTCTGAAAGTCTTCTGAGTTGCTACATATGCGTTTTAATCTTAAAATTTCCTCATAAGGAATGCTGCTGATTAAATGTTTAGGATGTGCACTGGTTGCGTGTAATGTTGCGTTTCCTGCTGTAGGTTTTCTAAAAGCAGTGGTGACTAGTTCACAGTTCTTAATTTGAATGCAGACATCTAAAAATTCAATTTTAGTGGGGCTAATACACGATGTAAAATGTAAATTAAAACAATTCATATTGATAGTTCTAATAAAATCCTCTGCACTTTTGGAATCTCCGTTCCATACCATAAAAACATCGTCAATATACCGCAACCAGTGCATAATTCTTGTGTCGAACATTTCCTTGTGTTGCGTCCTGAGGACCCGCTCCTCCCAATAGCCCACGTGTAAACGCGCGTAGCTAGGGGAGAAGCAGGCCCCCATCGCAACACCTTGTATTTGCCTGTAAATATCTTTCCCAAACATGAAATAATTATTGTTCAGACACCAGGAAATTAAAGATGACAACATTTTGTTATGCATAAAATATTCACATGGCCTAAAGCTCAAAAAATATTCTATTGCATTAATTCCACATGAATGCTCAATACTAGTGTAAAGCGATTCTATGTCAAGAGTTACTAAAATCCAATCATTATTCCACGAAATGTCCTTTAGCTTATTTATGAAATCTCCTGTGTCTTTAACAAAGGAAGGTAATGTCTTTACTATATCTTGTAAGTAAAAATCCACATATCGCCCCACTTGTTCAGTCATACTTTTGATAGCTGAAATAATGGGGCGTCCAGGAACTGGAACCTTCTCTTTATGAATTTTTAGCAGTAAATAAAGGAAGGGAAGGACTGGATATTCATTAAACATGAATTGATATTCTTCTGTGGAAATAAGTCCCTCCTGTCTCCATTGTTTCAATTCTTTCTTTAACGATTCTTTCGCTTTGTTATAGGCTAGTTTATTGGATTTCTCATAGCAGTTTGTCATTTAGTTGTCGCATAGCTTCCTGTGTGTATTGTGTCCTAGGCCAAAGGACAATGTTGCCACCTTTGTCTGATTTTTTTCACAATTATTTCATTATCATCGCCCAGTTTTTTCATCAAATTTATCATGTTTTTGATTGAAATTTGATTTACTTTTTTTATAATTGACTTGACGATGAAGTTTCTTTATTTCATCTATAACACGTTCATGGAAGATATCCACGGCGTCCTTGGGCATGATTGGCAAAAATGTGGACTTAGCTTTGTAGGGGCTTTCCCCTGCACCCTTTTGGAGTAAATCAATTGTGCGTAATTTTTGTTGAGTTGACTCATCGTGCTCATTATTTTTTAATTCATGCATAGTCAACAATGTTTGTACATCAGAGACTTGTAGTTTAAACTGATTAGTCATATCTTCAAAGTTCTTTTTCTTTTCCAAACCTGCTTTAATCATGAAGATTTTTTTTAATTTTAGTTTACGTATGAAGCAAAAAATATCGACTCTTGTTGTGGCGTAATCAAAGTTGCTCTCAGGGCAAAAATTAAGTCCCAAAGCTAGAAGTTGTTCCTCAGCCTTTGTTAGTGTTATGGATGATAGATTTATGATGGTTTTCTCATCCGGTTCTACCTTTTGCGCCAATAATTTCGCTGATTTCCTCTCCGCTTCGCGTTTCCGCCTGCGGCGCCTCGTCCTTCTGATTGTATTACGTCTTTTCCTGTGTTGTTCCTTTCGTTCCGCGGTCTCAGAGTTTGTCTCCGAGCATCCGCTAAAAAATCAACCTCTTCGCCCAGAGTCAGAATTGCATCATTGGGTGTTCTTTCAACATTAAGGCCCTCAACACTTGATCCACTCGTGAGAGATTCAGTGTCAGTTTCAATGATGTTTGCCTCGATGTTGCTTGTTTGTGCGAGACATATGGCATTGGGTTTGTTAGTATTGCTTGCTTTTAGTTTTCTTGCATTGTCATATTTACGTGTAAATGTGTAAATTTGGCCCAGCTCATAGTCCGCCTGGTCACGAGCAAACTTATGCGCCTTTCTTGCTTTTATTTTTTCTTCATGTTTTTTTAGCCGTTCGTCAATTTCTTTCCGTTTTGCTGAGATAAAATCTTTTTTTATTTTCAATTTTGTCTAAATCTTTATTGATTGTTTCGATTTCCGTCAGCAACACTTGGCGATCAATTTCAGCATATTTAATTAATATGCGTACTAAATTCATTGATGCTGCCAGGTTACTTTCACCCCATTCTCTTTGCATTGCTGGCTTGGGATTGTCAAAACTAGGAGCCAGAAGAATTCTTAGTCCCCGAGGTATTCTATCCACCTCCACATATTTTGTCAGGGATTTGTGCTCCCACCACTTCGTTACTTCATTTCTCATTTTTTTCTCTACATTCTTCAGCATGAAATTGACATCGGTGTCTATATTGCCATTAAGTTCGTTGATACTTGTAGCATTCGGATTGACTCTTGGTAAATTACCAAATAATGTAATAGCTGCTGCCTCACGTTCTCGTACCGCGTCACTAGACATATTTTGAGGTATTGCTCAGTGATAAGTAGAAACAACGTTGATATTGTTGTTGAAAGAAAATAGCCCTGTGTGAACTCACGCAATTCCCCAACCTACGTAAATGCCGTCTTACTCACCAGTGTGTGCAGTATACCTTCGCGAGTCCTCCGACTACAAACTTGGGTGTCTGCTTCCTGGTGTGCGTCTTCACAGCTCGTAGGGGGTATGCAGCCAAAATTCCTTTTCGGATTCACAGCAAAAGTTCGATTGAGGGCTGCCACCAGCTTGCGGAGAAGGCACTGTTGTAGCGGAAGCAACCGGATTTCCGTGAATTAGTATCAAAACACTTCCTGTACCTCCTTGCGGCGAACATGAAAGACAACGTCCCACGCGAAAGTTCACAGTCACAGGTAAGTTTTTATTTTCTCATAGTATCACTCCTCACGACGCGTTTCGGGCATCCAGTGCCCTTGATCACACAACGGCTTGGCGGTACAATTCAAATATATATACTCTCTTTTTTTCTTTGATTTTTTTGGAATTACACCACGTGATAATGGAAAGTAACAACATACTAACAAGTAGGCTTTTTTTCTCTTTTGTCTTTTTTATCTTTTATGTATCTTTCTTCACTTACTATGTGTTAATACATAATAACAAACGCGGATGCACCATAAATCTTATACATTGACATAAAGCAAACTGATCTATGCATATCGTATAGAGTATACGTATTGTCTATTTCTGCACGTAATAAGTAAATAAGCACAACATGCATAACATAACTGTGCAAATACGCATGTGCAAAAAACGCTGTAACTCTCTAGTATAAATACATTGAAAGTCTGCAAATTGTCATGCTACTCTCAAATAAATTCATATATTTGTTGTTTTAAAATATGAGGATATTCAACATGTGTGCAAAAATACGCAACGTAAATGTGCAAAATACGCATGTGCAAAATGTGCTATATTGAGTGCAAATTTTTGAAATGTGCAAATTACCACTTATATATATATATATATATTTACACATGCATATATGCATATAATACACCTACCTTTATACTTACATTTTGTGTGTTAATGGCCTGCATTGTAAAGGCAGGTTGTTGAAAAAAACTGCATGGTGAAGGCATGCACGGTAAAGATGCATTTTCGTAGTAATGGAATGCGTGGTTCAGACTGCGTTGTCATTGCTGTTTCCCTTACTGAACAGATGGATGTTTTTTGCAGATGTTTAAGGAATTCAGTTGTATTCAGTTGAGCATCACTATATGCATAGTAGAATTTATAATAATCACTAAGACTTTCCTTGTTCTACCTTGTTTTTCACCAGAATGATTGTGTGCAACCAGGTGATGAAGTATATTTTGGACAAGATTGACAAAGAAGAAAAACAGGCTGCAAAAAAAAGGAAACGAGAAGAAAATGTTGAACAGAAAAGGTGCAAACAGAATGCTACCAAACTGTCTGCTCTGCTCTTCAAGCATAAAGAGCAACTCAAAGCTGAGATACTAAAGAAAAGAGCGCTTTTAGACAAAGATCTACAGATAGAAGTGCAGGTGAGCTAGTTGTTATATTTTTTTCTTTATTTGTTTCCTTCTCCCTTAATTAGTTGCACTCTCCCAGTTATACTTTGTCCCACAATGCTAAAACAGATAAGATACTGTGAATGTGATATTCTTTGTGTATAGTACGTAACTGCTGAAGCTCACAATACTACTTACTTTGCTTCAAGAAAGTGAGTGGGGGCTAATTTTAGGTGCTGTAGACCTCCATGCACTCAAAGAAAGTGCCTCTGAGTCTTTGAACAACTGAAGCAATGATAAACATCTTTTGCAAAAGGTACTCATATCTGTTTGTCAATGTTCCCAAATTATGTAAATTTTCATGCATTGCCTTTTTTAAATTTCATATGTTGTCATAGGATCATTCTTCTTAATCTATTCCCCATTGTATGCCCTCACTTTGGTTGTCCCTCCTGTCTAGCAAGACCTGAAAGTTGCATCAAGATCCATTTTCTGGGATATCATACTAATGTATACATTTCTCATAGATCCCCTCCCACCTTATGAATATCCTCAACGTCATACTGGTTCCTGAGACCGCTTCAGCAGTAGCTCTTTAGTGTCACCAGATAGCACCATGTGAGTTTAGACACGACTCCTCCCAAATCAGATGTGACATGAGCCATTGTTTATAAGGCATCAGCCAGCTCTCTTGTGTCAGTTCCCTTTTTACCACCTCTTCAACGTGGGTCTCAAGCTCCTCTCTGTGCTCCTCCTGTGAAATTCTTTGCAATTTCAGCAATGACTCTGTCAAATGTCTACTTAGATTTCAGGGTTTAAACTTTGTTGCAGATGCTGTAAGATGTCCTTATTGGACCTACATAATATCTGTATTTGGTGTCTTGAATCCAGTCATAATCCCACAGTCTGCGACTCCTGTCCCTTGATACATCCGGTAGTAGGAGGTCAAGATTTGTTTGGCCAGTGCCTGCAAAGATACACCAAAGTGTTCCCATTTTCCTTGAGGTAAGCCCCCAGGTAGGGAATATTCTCTCACCAAATCCTTCCACAAGAAGTGAAAAAATAAAGTGCCACAGGAAGATGGATTTCTGTTCTTCCTTGAGGAAATAGTCCCACTTCTGGACATAGCAGAGTTTTGATACCGGCCTCTTCCTCATCATCTGAGCAAATTCCAACATTGAAAAAGTTGAAGTCAGAATTTCTGTTCCATTGGCTGTTTCTACACAGGCTAGGGCCTTCCAGCTAACTAATCTGGATCTTTTCCTGACAGCCCTGTTATCCTTTGTGCCACTCCTCTTGGGTGGCCCAATACTGCATATTTGTTGACTCCGACTCGGTGCCTCTACAGGCTCGGACTGTGGGGCATAGAAATAAGTCGGTGCCCTCCAAGACACTGTTCCCATGCCTTCAGGGCCAACTGAGACATTTGTGTCACCAGTGTAACCACTTTTGGTGAAGCTCTCAAAGTCTCCTGAAATCATCAGAGTGACAAAATAGTACGTTACAGCCTGCTTAGATGATGAGGCCCTGATGTTGCCCCTTTCAAGGTACTAGAGATTTGGCCAGATGAAAGCACTCATTGGGTCTGATGCTTGTCATGACTCACAGGGATTAATGTATTTCTGGAATATAATAACTTTGAAGCTAATAATCGCTTCTCCTCTTACAACAATGGCACTGGCCTCTACATGGACTTCTAAAATGCAATGCTTTGGATTCCTCTCCAGAATAGAATATCCCTTACCCCTGTGGGTCTTTTTCGGAGGCACTCTCTTTGTTCACAAAGGTGATCTGTAGTGAAGATCGTTATCTACATATGTACAATGCTAAGTTAGCACAACTGCGTTAGATGTTAGAAAGCCATCTTGCCGCTTTTGCACACGACACTGTAGTCACATGTTATTAAATTGAGAAATGCTTACTCGACTTTGCTTCACATGAGAACTGTCTGTTGTTAACATCCCAAACAGTGAGCAGCGACCTTGGTCTGTACACAGTGTAAAGAAACAGTCTGGGTCGCTAGACGGTGCATGTTGTTGAGTTCAGGTTGATCGGCCCACTAGTTTAGCCATAACACGCACACAGCTGCAAATACCTGAAAGTCGGGTGCTTTTAATATTGCAGTGTTACATGTTTTCATTACATTCGGAAGAAGAGCGTTCCTAGGAGCAGATCATAGCTGATCCTGTGACGTGAACTCACTGAGCTGATCTTTACGGTATGGGGTTCCCCATTCAAGCCTAGAGACCTTTTATTAGTCTAATAATACTATTAGTGTGTTAGAGAAAGGAAGGTGGCTTAGATCCACTGTCATTTTAGTATGATTACTCCTTTCATTTTCTATGGTATTTTAACTATGCTGATGGTTTTGATTTTAATCGTTTGCCTGCTTATGTTAGCCAAACTGCTGCATCTTAGGACACGAGGTTTATAAAATAAACTCTTTAAACTTTTACCGTGTCTCTGTTTATTCTGTTGTGGACTGGTATGAGAATAATTACGAAAAGGTATTTCTGATTCCCACCATTCCTGAGAAATATACTAAGTCGCTTGTTCTGGGTTGTCTATACATTGGGACCGCCGAGCGAAACCTCGGATAGGACACTGATGCTGGCCGGATAAGGGGTTCTGGGTTCTGAGATGAGTTTTTGGTACACCACAATTCACTGAGGGCCTGGGTTCCTGCGCATAGTTATGCGCATAAGCAGAATCCCTGCAACAGATCTAAATAACAGCAGAAGCATTGGAGTTGACTTTACGCACTCCAGAAGCAAAATCTAACATTTTGATCTTGCATCCTTAATCTAAAGTTTCAGCGCTCCATTTACTTTTCAGCAAGGCATTATTTAAGCCTGTACTGACTGAATATGAAAAAACCTTTTTAAGACCCAAGAGACTGCATGTAATCTGAAATTCTGATGGATACATCTGCCAGTGGATTCCTCACCTTGTGAATATCCCCTGCGCCAGCATTCCACGGAATTTTTCTTCCCCAGCACTCCACGTCGACGTGGGCGACGTCATAATACATCGGCTCCGCTCGCGACTCCGTATGACGTCACCGGAGCCATAAGAGGCCCACGTCGGCGTGATGACGTCAGTTCCCTTTTTTCCGCGCCGTCGACGCGCAACGGTTTTTTCCAGTACTCCTGCTACTTTGTAGTTGTAAGGTGTTTCTGTTGCAAAATTCTGTAATGTCTGCGACGAGGAAGTCGGGCTTTAAGCCCTGTAGGGAATGTGGTGGACATATGTCCATGACGGACCCACATGAGGACTGTTTGTGGTGCCTTTCGTCGGACCACGATGTCGAAGACTGTGCATGTTGTATGAGGATGAATCCTAAAGCATTAAAGGAAAGAAAGGCCAAGCTGTTTATGGCGAAGATCGGTAAGGAGAAGAGAGGGAGAAAGAAAGAAAGAGAAATCGAGGGCGTCGACTTCGAGGTCGTCGAAGTCAAGGAGACATCATAAAAAAAGAAAACACTCTTCACGACGCCGGTCCTCGAAGAGCAGGAAGTCGAGGTCGACTTCACCTCGGCGTCATAGGAGTAAGGACATTTCACCTTCTCCTTCTCCTTCTCCCTCTAAGACTCCGGGAGGTTCTCCGTCTCTGAAGCGGGCTCCAGAGCAGAGTAGGTGATGTTGTGCGGCTCCATACTGCCCCAGAAGTGACTGAGTGTACCTTCGTCTAAGCATCACCCCTACCCTAGTCGCAGATGTCAGTTTCTTGCATTATGCGACTTCCGACGCAGATCTAGAACTCCGCTCTCACTTTATCGACTTCTAAAACATATTCTGTGTGCTAGGTAATGAAGTCCCTACTGTATACAGGATTCAAGCTGTGTTGCAACTGCAGAAAGCAGTTGTTGGTCATGGAGCCGCACAAGGTGTATCTTGGAGCCCTGCACTCTGGCTCAGCTCAAAATAGTGATCTGAAAGAAACACGTTAGATTCCTCACCTTAGAGTATCCACAGGTGTCAGGCTGGATCCAGAAAGATTTTTCGTCAGCAATACCCTTGCGCGTCGCTAGGCGTAGTCTGCGGCTCCGCGTCAGTCGTCGGCGTCTTGCGCCGGGATGACGTAGTCGGAGTACTTAGACGTCCGTTCTTCTTTTTTCCGCTCCAGACAGCGCCGATCCGGGAAGAGCATACCCTTTTAGTCATTTTTTGACTCTTTTGGTCTACTCTGTTTACTCGACTCTGGTGCCGGTAGGATGCCTGGTTTCAAACCCTGCGATTCCTGTCACCGACTGATGTCGGTTACGGACCACCACTACCGGTGCCTCTACTACCTTGGGGCCGACCACGATTCCGAGTCATGCCTCGACTGCCGGGCCCTGACTTCGAAGGCAAGGCGGGAGCGGTCCCGCAAGCTACTGGAGTTCCGGCAGTCGGCTCCGCACCGTTCACGGTCCCAGTCGAGGAGGAGGTCGAGGGACCGGTTGCGGAGCCGCAGTCACCACCACCACTCGTCTGGTTCCAAGTCTTCGGGTAAGTCGAAGCATAGTAAGAAGTCCAAGAGGCGACATCGCTCTTCGGGCTCCCCTCGCCGGGCGCGCGACTCTGCTGAGGGTTCGGGCGTCCATACCCGCTGGTCTCTGAGACCAACGCGACTCCGGCGGTGGTCACTGCCTTCCTCTCGGCCATGAGGGGCCTGGCTCCGCCGTCAACGCCTGTCGGCGCGACTTCGGGCCCCGCGGGCTCGACTGGGAGGCCTAGAGAGCCGGCGGCTCTGGCCCCTGCGCCGTCGCTGACTTCGGTCCCGATGCCGTAGGTCCCCGTGGGATCCAAGCCTGGATCCCAGTCGGCACCGGTCGACCTCACGACCCCTCTGCCAGCGCCGACTCCGGTACCACTTCTGGCGCCGCCTTTGGACGACGCCGTTCCCCGGTTCAGTCCCGGTCCGGGCCCGGCGTCGGAGCGGCACCGCGTCCGACGCCGATGGGTGGCAATTTCATCCGGCTCCGATCATTCCACCTGTCTACCAGGAATTGGATGACGGTGACGACTGGGAGGGGTCTGATGACCCTCTGGCCAGCAGGGCCAGTTATCACAGGACTGGGCAGATGAGTTTGGGGATGCCAGTGGTCTTGATACCTACCCTGACACTGGCTTCATCTCTCCTCCGACCGTGGCTTCGGAGGAAGGTGCTCCTTTTTCTGTGGTGCTGCGCAAAGCAGCCGAAGCCCTTGGGCTAGAGCTGCCTGCTGTGGCTGTGAGGACTAACCTCCTCACCGAGGTGCTCCAACCGTCAGCAAGCTCCTCGGAGCCTCTGCTGCAGTTTAATGAAGCACTACTGGATGTTCTGAAGGGCACCTGATCCAAGCCCTCCACAGTACTTTCTTTGGACCGGAACGTAGCCCAGCTTCCTGTCCCTGCACCCCACGCCCGAGAGCCTGGTTATCCATACCTCGACTTCCCAGACCTCCTTCCCGTCCGCTCCCCCGGATCGAGAATCCAAGAGACTTGAGCAGTTTGGTAAGAAGCTGGTCTCCTCCCTTAGTTTGGGACTGCGGTCTGTTAACACTGCTTGTCTCTTGGACCGTTACTCCCACTCCCTATGGGATACGGTGGAGGACGTGCTGCCCCAGTGTCCGGAGGAGGCTCGGACACGGCTCGCCCAGGCTCTTGCCGAGGGGCGGGATGCAGCGCGGCACTCTATCAGATGTGGACTGGACACTACGGACTCGCTGGGTAGGGCGATGTTGACCACAGTGGCGCTCCGCCGCCACACCTGGCTGCGGTCCACGAGTTTTTCAGGGGATGTCCAGAGCACCCTCATGGACATACCCTTCGATGGCAGTCGCCTTTTTGGCGACAAGGCGGATAGTGCGCTGGTGCGCTTTAAGGACTCCCGGGCTACGGCCAAGTCCTTGGGCCTCTCGGCCCCGCGCCCGCAAACTTCCGCTTTTCGCCCCTTTCGTGGCCAAGTTAGGAGCGCCCCCTCACGTCTGCCTAGCCACAGGCCGCAGAACCAACCTCCACGCGGACGTGGATTCCGCCGAGGCGGTTCAGGGGGACAACATGCCGGTCAGTCCACATCTACCCCGGCAGCATCCGCCTCAAAGCCCTCCTAGTCCGTGCTTTCAGGCCCATTCCACGCCAGTGGGAGGCAGAGTTCGCCATCACCTGCTCCACTGGCGTTCCATCACATCGGACAGGTGGGTGCTGCAAATCGTCCGAAGGGGCTACTCCCTCCCCTTCGAGGCGAATCCTCCAGCCATGCCACCGCAGTACCACCGCATGTCGGGGCATCACTTTAAACTTCTACAGGAGGAAGTTACGGCCCTCTTGGCAAAGGGGGCCATCGAGAGTGTTCCTGTTCCAGAAGTAGGTCGTGGTTGTTACTCCCACTACTTTCTGGTACCCAAGAAGGGCAAAGGGGGCCTACGCCCTATCTTGGACCTCAGGAGCGTCAACGCCTTCCTCCTCAAGGAGAAGTTCAAGATGCTCACCTTAGCTCAGGTTCTGGCTGCCCTAGACCCTGGAGACTAGATGGTAGCGTTGTACTTGCAGGACGCTTATTTCCACATCCCCGTCCTGCCGGCCCACCGGCTTTAACTGCGGTTCACGGTGGGCCAGGAGCATTTTCAGTTTACCGTGCTCCCCTTTGGCCTCACCAGTGCCCTTCGGGTGTTCACGAAAGTGATGGCGGTGGTCGCAGCTCATCTGCGCAGATTGGGGGTTCCAGTCTTCCCCTATCTCGACGACTGGTTGTTGAAGGCGGTCTCGCCCCAGGCAGTCGTCTCCCACCTCCAGACTACGGCCGACCTCATGCATTCGCTGGGGTTCTCCATCAATGTGCCGAAGTCGCATCTGAGTCCCTCCCAGAAGCTCCTCTTTATCGGAGCGGTTCTGGACTCGGCGCAGTTCCGGGCTTATCCTCCGGAACAGCGGGTCTTGGATATTGAGGCTCTGATTCCCATCTTTCAGCCTCTATCCCGGGTCTCGGTCAGGTTGGTGCTGCAGCTTCTGGGTCTGATGGCCTCCTGCATCCTGCCAGATGGCGAATGCGGGCTCTGCAGTGGGACCTGAAGTTTCAGTGGGCCCAGCATCGAGGCAACCTGTCCGACCACGTCCTGATCTCGGAGGGCACTGCAAGACCGTTGCAGTGGTGGCTTACGGACCGCGATTGGGTCAGCGACAGATCCCTCTCCCTACCCCAACCAGAGCACGTAGTGGTGATGGATGCGTCCCTCCTGGGATAGGGGGGGGCCACATGGGAGAGGCGGAGATCAGAGGCCTCTGGTCTCCGGCGGAGTCCCGGCTCCATATCAACCTTCTGGAGCTGAAGGCGATCAGACTTGCACTGAAGGCATTCCTTCCGTCTGTCCGGGGAAGTGTGGTGCAGATGTTCACGGACAACACCACCATGTGGTACTGCAACAAACAGGGCTGGGTGGGGTCGTGGACCCTTTGTCAGGAAGCTCTGCGCCTCTGGACATGGCTGGAACATCAGGGCATCACCCTGGTGGTTCAACATCTGGCGGGCTCTCTGAACGCCAGAGCAGACAAACTCATCCGCCGGCGCATGATGGATCACGAATGGCGTCTAAACTCGGACGTGGCGCAAGGCCTCTTTCGGCAGTGGGGAGAGCCTTGGTTAGATCTATTCGCCACTGAAGAGAACGCGCAATGTCAGCAGTTCTGCGCGTTGGAGTTTCCAAGGCGGCACTCGCTCGGGGATGCCTTTCGTCGCGAGTGGAGTTGCGGTCTGTTGTACGCCTTTCCGCCTATACCACTTCTGCCCAGAGTGCTGAAGAAGATCAGGCGCGACCGGGCCCAAGTCATCTTAGTGGCTCCGGATTGGGCACGAAGGTACTGGTATCCCAAGCTACTCAGTATGTCAATCGATCCCCCGATACGACTGCCTCTTCAGGAGGACCTTCTGTCGCAGCATGCGTGGAGATTGAGCGGTGACAGTTGATGCCATTTGACTTGCCTCCTGAAGTCTGCAATGTGATTCTGGCAGCCAGGCGTCCCTCCACAAAATCGGTAAGTGCCTGCAGGTGAAGCAAATTTGTGGCATGGTGCACAGCAAAGGCTGTGGATCCCCTTTCCACCCCTCTTTCTGAGGTTCTCCTCTTTCTTCTTTCTTTGGCCCAGCAGGGCTCTGCTCTGGGCACCCTAAAAGGTTATCTCTCTGCTATTTCTGCTTTCTTACGGCTTCCTGATCAGCCTTCTCTTTTCAAATCCCCTGTTGTTTCTCGCTTCTTTAAGGGCATTACTCACATGTTTCCTCCTGTCCCTTTCGTAATGCCTCAGTGGGATTTGAATCTGGTCTTGACGTTTCTGATGTGCGCTCCCTTTGAGCCACTTCATAATTGTCCCCTTCGTCTATTGACGCTTATGACTGCTTTCCTGGTAGCCATCACCTCTGCTAGAAGGGTGAGTGAGCTCCAGGCTCTCTTCTAAGCCTCCTTTTCTTTCTGTCCATCCGGACAAAGTTGTTCTCAGGACTCGCCCTTCTTTTCTCCCCAAGATGGTAACTGCCTTTCACATCGGGCAGTCTGTTACGTTGCCCACCTTCTTTCCGCCTCCGCATCCTTCGAAAGAGGAAGAGAGGCTCCACTGTCTGGACCCAAAACGGGCACTGTCCTTTTATTTGGACCGCACCAAGCAGTTCCGGGTGGACAACCAACTCTTTATTGGCTACGTGGGCGCTAAGAAGGGACGGGCGGTGCACAAGCGGACCATCTCTCGTGGGTCGTTTTGTGTATCAAAGCTTGTTACTCCTTCGCTAAAAAGGAACCCCCTGTAGGGCTGAGGGCCCATTCCACTCGGGCCACAGAGGCGACTACTGCCCTTGGCGTCCCCTTGCAGGACATCTGTCAGGCAGCAACACGGGCCTCGCTGCACATGTTTGCTAAACATTATTGCCTGGACAGCCAAGTCCTGAGAGACGGCTTCTTTGGCCGTTCTGTTCTCCAGGACTTTCTGGTGTGATCTTGGTTCGCAGACCCACCACCGGGGTTGGTATTGCTGGGGTATCTATTCTAAGGTGAGGAATCTAACTAACGTGTTTCTTTCAGATGAACAAGTTACTTACCTTCGGTAACGATATATCTGTAAGAAACATTAGTTAGTTAGATTCCTCACGACCCACCCATCCTCCCCATTCTGCGAACCGATATCTAGGTTTGAGGTTATCCCTTTCAGGGCCCTAGCATTTTTTGGCACCAGTGTCAGTCTCTTGCATGGCTCTGCGTTCCTGGCGCGGAAAGCTATGTACAAGAACTGACGTCCGCGCGCGAGGGCGGCGTCTAAGTACTCCGACGTCATCCTGGCGCACGACGCCGACGGTGGACGCGGAGCCGCAGACGACGCCTAGCGACGCGCAAGGGTATTGCTGGCGAAAAATCTTTCCGGATCCAGCCTGACGCCTGGGGATATTCTAGGGTGAGGAATCTAACTAACTAATGTTTCTTACAGATATATCGTTACCGAAGGTAAGTAACTTGTTCTTTAAAATGTGTCCTAATGCACCCAAAGGTGAAGATGTATGCCACTCAATAAACTGAGTAGTCAACGTATTCATGCAGGTCACGATTCATGCCACACAGGGATGTTTCTGCGACCGCTCCACTTACTACTCAACATCTTAGGGTAAGTCGAAGTACAAATTTAAGAACAAGCATAAGAAAGTAAAGCAGGACCCGTACATATCCCTCCAGTCTGACTCCAAACATTACAAACTTATCAGATTTGAGTACCCCATTTAAAAGAGAGCGGGATATATGTTTTCTGTAGAGTTGATTGTAATTTCCTCATTGGCCTGCCCTCAATTTCAGGGCACGCGAAAACTTTTATTTGGGCTGAAATTCAGTACTAATATTCCCTAATGAGTTATCCTGAGTTTCCACCCTCTGCATATCTCTTATGACTGCTTTGCATGGCTAAAAAAACTCACCATCCATGCCGCTGCCATCCATTTAGATACTGTAATTTGTTTGTAAATTCTGCTTCTGTGCAGATGATTACGAAGTTGGCCAGAAGACTGTAAGTAATAGTAAAATACTCATAAGTTTTTATTCATCAGATGTTAAACAACTTGTAAACCCCTCTCTTCACATAGCAGGCCACATATTGAACCTTATTGCAGCTACTTCAAAAAGCATCACTTTGTCACTGTTCAGAGGTCTACCCTGGTCAGGCCACTCCCCTATATGATTTCATATTGCGAAAAAAGGCTATACTCTAAAAAAAAAAAAAAAAAAAAAAACAATACCGTAGGCTCAGGTGTCACTCGTACAAAATCAGAGCAATTCAGCTGTTATAGTTAGTGAGCTAACTATAACTCGCACCCCTGCAATGCACTGCTTATGACCTCGAATATTACATCACTCATGGCTTGGTCAGTGACATCATTGATTACATCCTCCACAGAATCTTCAACGCACCCACTCACACCCTCATAGAGCCTTTCATACACCCACTCCAACTCAATACCCAGACATTGCCCGAGCCGGCCCTGGCGTGTGGCGGTCCCCAGGGCCAATTAGGGCTCCAATATAATTAACCCTGGGGCAGGTGGTGGTCCCGGGGCTGCATGGGGGTGCTCGAACAACCATCACACATTTTTATTTAAGTTGGCCCTGGGGAGTTGGCAGTCCCTGTAGGGGCAGTGTGGCCCCCTGCTTTCGTTTACTTTAGCCCCTGGGAGGGGACGGTTCCTGGGGCTGCGGGGAAAGGCCATAAGTGCCTCCCGTGCATTCATTTAATTAAATAGTTCCAGGGAGGAGGCGGTGCAGGTCGGGGCTGCAGGGACTAGGCAGGCCCCTGGCATCACTTGGAATATGTTTGCCCTGGGGAAGTGGGAGACCCCAGTGCGCGAGGTGTGCCGCATGCCCCCACCCTTGGATGTTCCTACCCTGCCCCCTTTTCTTTTATTTTTTTATGTTTTTTCTTGTTTGAACCGAGTCACAAGATGGCTGCCAACACTTCCTGGTGTAAAGTTTTGGCAGCCAATCGGGTCTCAGCACGAGATCTCGTGTGGCGACCCGGATCCTCTACGTCCCCAGTTGTATATCTTAAAAATATTTACATTTCTCCGCAACCACTTAACAGATGTACACCATTTAACAAAAAGGTCGCTTTCTGGACCAACAGCTACCTTTCTGCCAAATTTGGTGTCATTTCGTTCAGCAGTTAGGGCCTTAGCCATGTCGAAAGTTTCCCATGGAAATTAACATGGAGGAAAAGCGTTTTTGGGGACATCCCCCCCCCCCCTTTGTCTCGGTCCCCGCCTGACTGATCACCACGAAATTTTTAAGGTAATACATTTGTACACACACACACACACATACAGATAGATATAGGTATGCATGTGTGTGTGTATATATGTATATATATATATATATTCACTTAAAAAACCATAGGTTTCACACATGTTATAGTTAGCTGGACATTTCACTCGTAAAAAACCAATGAAATTCCCCCGTTATAGTTAGTGCAGGCAACTATAACTCACGCGACTGCAATCCTCTGCTGATGACGTCAGATATTACATCACTGTATTTAGACACTTATTTACCCATGTCGTCTTCCATTAATCTTTAGCTATACATATATTACAAATATTTATTTTTCATAAAGACACATATGTCATCAGTGATGTAATATCTGACGTCATCAGCAGAGGATTGCGGTCGCGTGAGTTATAGTTGCCTGCGCTAACTATAACGGGGGAATTTCATTGGTTTTTTACGAGTGAAATGTCCAGCTAACTATAACATGTGTGAAACCTATGGTTTTTTAAGTGAATTTGCAAGGTTTTTTGAATGCTAATTCCTAACTATAACGTGTGTGAAACCTATGGTTTTTTCAGTGAATTTGTACGGTTTTTGAAATGCTAAGTTATGTATTTATTAATTTATTTATTTTTTCAGGTTTTTCACCGTGCGCGGACCGTGAAATTTTAATTTTTTTTAAAAATCGCGAGGAGCGCGCAACGTGAGCGCGCAACGTGCGCGCGCAGTGGGCGTTTGGTGCGCTTTGCGCACCGAGCACCCACGGTTCGCGCACCTCGCGATTTAAAAAAATAAATAAATTGTTTTTTTCTCCATTGGGGCTCCTGCTGTGACCCCCTGACCAAGGCTAGGGGGTCAGGAACTGTCCACTCTGCCCCCTTTTCACGTTCTCCACCTATTTTTTCACCCCCTCAGACTGCGAGAGACAAAATGGCGGCCGACACTTCCTGGTTTCGACTGATTTGAATGTTTACCGACATCTAACAACCAATCAGAATTGCGCTCGCGCACGGCAGGGTGCGCGCACAGTGCGCGCGTATAGATATTGATATGCTTTTAAATGCTATTTTCTCAGGAAATACTGAACAGATTTACACCAGACCTGCAAAAGGCACTTCCTTGACCTTATGGCTACCTCTCTGCCAAATTTCACGTAATACTGTTCAGCTGTTCGGGCTGTAGCTGCGACTAAAGGTCCTATGGAAAAATGCATGGGGAAAACGCGTTTTGGGACCCCCCTTTTTCTCGGCCCCCGCTTGACGAATCACCCCGAGACTTTCAGGGTAGGAGCTGGGCGGAGCGCCCCATTCGTTTTGAAAATTTTGCGAGGATTCGTCAGACAGCGCCAAAGTTATTCAAAATAGATTTTTGAGATTTCCTATGGAAACTAGGTTGTAACTATAACTATCTACTGGCGACCGCCAGTAGATTTTATATATATATATATATATATATATATATATATATATATATATATATATATATACACACACACACACACACACACACACACACACACACACACACACACACACACACACACACACACACACACACACACACTTCACTTTCTGATATATATTTTTTGTTGCATAGGTATATGTGGTATAGGCATTACGTGGAAAAGTATGCGTGGTAAAGGCATGTGGGGTAACGTCATAGATCTATGCCTAAGAAACAGAGTTAATATATGTGCGAAGAACCGATGTGATGAAATAACTGGAATTATGGACTTGATCTTTGCATTTTCCTCTTGTGTGTCACTATTGGGTTTTATATAGTCATTTATCTGAGTGCACATTTTATCATTTATAAATTTGTGCTGCATTTAGAATTGAGTGCACTTGTGCAACATTCAACATTTTTTTTTTTTTTTGTAGTTTGATATTACATCAGTTTAAAAATATCGATATTGATTATAAGTGTGTGTGTGTGTATATATATATATATATATATATATATATTCACATTCACTGAAAAAACCATAGGTTTCACACATGTTATAGTTAGCGGAAATTTTACTGATAAAAAACCAATGAAATTCCCCCGTTATAGTTAGTGCAGGCAACTATAACTCACGCGACCGCAATCCTCTGCTGATGCTAATACTGTATTTAGACACTTATTTGCCCATGTCTTCTTCCATAAATTTTTAGCTATACATATATTACAAATATATTTTTTTCATAAAGACACATATGTCATCAGCAGAAGATTGCGGTCGCGTGAGTTATAGTTGCCTGCACTAACTATAATGGGGGAATTTCATTGGTTTTTTATCAGTAAAATTTCCGCTAACTATAACATGTGTGAAACCTATGGTTTTTTCAGTGAATTTGCAAGGTTTTTTAAATGCTAATTCCTAACTATAACGTGTGTGAAACCTATGGTTTTTTCAGTGAATTTGTACGGTTTTTTAAATGCTAAGTTACTTTACGCCATTCGTGGCGTGCGCGCCCACTTAACGCTGTTCGTTCCTTACGTGCACGGTGCGCTTCGCGCACCGTGCGCGCACAGTGAGCACACGGTGCGCTTCGCGCACCGCGCGCCCACTTTACGCAGTTAGTGCCGCGTGCCCACGTTACGCTAGATGGGCCATGGAGGACATATGATGCACTTCGTTTTGAAAGGTAATATTTAAATTTTTCACACATCTTATAAGCCATGCACAAATGGTGCCCTTCGGGCACCATTTGCACACGGGGTGGGGAGAGTGTGGATAATTTTTTTTTTTTTTTTACCGTACGCGTACGGTAAGCGTAATCGGCGAAATTAGCGAAAAAATAAAAATTCCGTTTTTGGCCTTGGGGGATCTTTGGGGACTCCCTCAACATGGCTAGGTGTTTTGGAGCTGTCCAAACAGCCCCTTTACATGTTTTTGTGCTTTGTATTTTAATCCACACTTTCAGTGCGAGAGAGAAAATGGCGGACGCCGCTTCCTGGTTTCGGCCGATTCGAATGTTTACTAAGATCTAAGAGCCAATCAGAATCGCGCTCGCGCACGCCACCGTACGCGTACGGTAAGCGTACCGTAAGCGCACCGTAAGCTGGCTCAGATATATATATTGATTTAAAGGCTATTTCCTCAGAATCTACTGAACAGATTTACACCAAACCTACAAAAGGCACTTCCTTGACCTGAGGACTACCCCAAATTTCTAGTAATTCTGTTCAGCCGTTCGGGCTGTAGCTGTGTCTAAAGGTCCTATGTTGAGGGAGTCCCCAAACATCCCCCAAGAGCAAAAACGGTTTTATTTTTTTTTCGGCAATTTCGCCGAGTACGCTTACCGTAAGCGTACGGTAAAAAATAGAAATAAAAAAAACACTATCCACATTTACCCCACCCCCTGTGCTTTTGTTGGCCGTAGGCCACCAAATGTACAGGGCTTATTACATCAATAAAAAAACTATATTTTGGCAACATGAAATTATAAAATCGAAATAAAAAAAACACTATCCACATTGACCCCACCCCCTGTGCTTTTGGTGGCCGAAGGCCACCAAATGTACAGGGCTTATTAAAGTTGATAAAAACCGTGCACGGAACGAACTGCGTTAAGTGGGCGCGCACGCCTCGAATGGCGTAAAGTAACTTAGCATTTAAAAAACCGTACAAATTCACTGAAAAAACCATAGGTTTCACACACGTTATAGTTAGGAATTAGCATTTAAAAAACCTTGCAAATTCACTGAAAAAACCATAGGTTTCACACATGTTATAGTTAGCGGAAATTTTACTGATAAAAAAACCAGTGAAATTGCCCCGTTATAGTTAGTGCTGGCAACTATAACTCACGCGACCGCAATCTTCTGCTGATGACATATGTGTCTTTATGAAAAAAAAATATTTGTAATATATGTATAGCTAAAAATGTATGGAAGAAGACATGGGCAAATAAGTGTCTAAATACAGTATTAGCATCAGCAGAGGATTGCGGTCGCGTGAGTTATAGTTGCCAGCACTAACTATAACGGGGCAATTTCACTGGTTTTTTATCAGTAAAATTTCCGCTAACTATAACATGTGTGAAACCTATGGTTTTTTCAGTGAATATATATATATATATAATCGGTCGCCAGTAGATAGTTATAGTTAGGACCGTGTTTCCATAGGAAATCGGCAACATTCTATTTGGAATAACTTTGGCGCCGGTTAACGAATCCTCGCGAAATTTTCAAAATAGGTGGGGCGCTCCGCTCCTACCCTGAAAGTCTCAGGGGGATTCGTCAAGCGGGGGCTGAGAAAAAAGGGGGGTCCCAAAACGCGTTTTCCCCATGCAATTTTCCATAGGGACCTTTAGTCCAAGGTACAGCCCGAACGGCTGAACAGAATTACTTGAAATTTGGCAGAGAGGTAGTCCTCAGGTCAGGGAAGTGCCTTTTGCAGGTCAGGTGTCAATCTGTTCAGTAGTTCCTGAGAAAATCAAAAGTAAAATCATATATATATGTGGGCGGAGCCTAACCACACATCTCATCCTGAGAGCTGATTGGCTGTCAGCACTTTATCCAAGAAGTGTTGGCAGCCATCTTGGGACCAATATACATGATAGCACCTCATTAAAAAGCATTGCAGTTAATAGAAGGTTTTAAGACTTTAGTTACATTATAAATCATTTGTTGATGGTACCATACTCATTTTAGGAATTGTGGTATGTTCTAAGGTGATTTCACCATGTGAAAAAGCCTTCTGCTGGGATATCATGTTTGAGAGAAAAGTATTTTCTCATGCTTTTCCCACAGAGGTTTGGAAGGCGATCTATAAGCTAAACTGAGAGCATATTTTCTGTAAATTCACATTATCTTTCTCAGTCATGTGAGAATGAAGTCTGACATTCTCAGTAAAACATGTACATCCAACAACGGCAGAGACTGTCAGTTGATTCCTTAGTGTTCTACTGCAGCTTCCCAGAGTGTTCCAAAGAACAACTAGAGCGCTAGCAGTCCTACTTATGATAAACATATGGCACACTTGAAGCCATCTTGCTTGGATTAAAGTGATAACTCTTAAAACATTTAATTTAAAAAGGAACAAAATGAGGGGGTTCATTTTTCCATAAAAAGTATGATTAGTGCTGCAGAAAGAAAAATTAGGGCACTCCTCTTCTATTTCATTAAAAAATTCTGACATGCAGACTGAAACATGCACTTTCAATACCAGCAGCAGTTTTCCCTGGTGAACAGTAGTTTTACTACAGTGATCTAATGAGCAACTAGAGTGCTAACATTCAGAATTTATGGCAAATGTGTGACACATCTGAATGCCTTCTTGATGGAATCAAAGTAAAAAACTGAAAGTATTTCCTACTGAGGAGACTGCAGTACATGAGGAAATTAGGAAACTTCATAACAAATAAGTCTCCCAAGATGGCCACCGGAGACAAAAGAGCCCAAATGTAGCCCAAAATCACCCAGATGTAGCCCAAATATAGCCCAATGGCAGAAGTGTGCAAAACACTTATTATTTTGTGTTTTTGCAGTGTTATATAGTGCAGACTTGTCAGGTATTGGAGTGCTTTACATGAGCATTGGTTACATCACACAAGAACAAATTCATTTTGGTTGTAGACATGGGGAGACTAAGTGATTTGACCAGAATCACAGAATGTCGAGCTGAAGCAGAAACTCCAACCTGGTTCCACAGTTGCAAAGTCTGCAGTTCTGGAAGTAACACCACATCCTCTCCCCTAAGTGCAACATTTAATCAAGTGGTCAACTGGATAAAAAAACATAAAGATAACAAATAATTTAAAAGTGCTTTGTCGCTATTTGAAAACTCAGAAAATATGTCCTTATTTTAGTCTTTTAGAGCACTAACCATAATTTTGATGCCAATAAGACCCTCTCATATATATAATTTCTAAAGGAAATGCTCTAGGTATTACAGTTTTGATTACATCAAGATGACGTCAGGCGTTCCACACTTTTGTAATAAATATAGAATGTTAGCAATCTAGTTGTTCATTAGGATACTGTTGAGAGGCAGAGGCCAGGGGCACGGACTCTGAATATTGAAGGCAGGTAGGAGGGTGTAAAGGCAACAATTTAACCACACTGAGCAGGCAGGAAGGGCCGTGGCAGCACAACAGACTATGGAGGGCAGTGGAAAGGGGGGCAGGGGCAACAAACCAACAATACAGGACTGTAATAGACCATTGTGGGCAGAAGGAAGAGGCAATGGTAGTACAACCATACATGCCAACAGACCCGATTCAGCCAGGAAACGTCCAATGTTTTTAAGCTCAAATGGGCTTTATTTGATCTGTCTCCTGTCTACAATCTCCTCTTTTTCAATGTAAAACAAAGGAGAAAATCAATACCCCAGTTTTTTTTCAAAATCTCCCTCTTACCAAGTTCAAAATGTTCGCAAGTATGGTACATTGGATCATGGAAGGAAATGGGGTAGGGACATGGACTTGGATAACAGAGGACAGGAGGGACATGGAGAGGTGCACCAAACTGACCCTGCAGGGCAGGCATCAGGGTTTGCAGCAGCACAATACACCACACGGGGCATGCGGGATGGGACTGCAGCACAACAATCTATAGAAAGCAAGAGGGAGGGGACAGGACCATGCACATGGACAACAGAGAACAGAGGGGCAAGAGGCAATGGTAGCTAGCTGACCATAATGGACAGACAGGAGAGAAAGATGCAGCATAACAGACCATAAAGGGCAGGAGGGACGGATCAGGGGCATTACAATGGAACAGACAAGCCAGGAGGGAGGGAGTAGGGGTCTGCACATGTAAACCGAGGGCTGGGGGCAAGGGGGCAGGGCAGGAGCAGCAAGATAGCCATGGAGGTCAGGCAGGATGGGCACTAGAAGCAAGACACACCATGAAGAGCAACACTGAGACTGTGATGGCATACACACAGACCATGGAGGGAAGGTGGGAGGGGGTCAGGGGCAGCTAACTGACCACACAGGGAAGGTGGGAGGGGCCATGGCAGCACAGAAGACCATGCATGGCAAGTGGGAGGGTTAGTGGCAGCACAATGGCTATGATGGGCAAGAAGGAGGGTGCAGGGGCATGCACAAAGGACGATGGAGGATAGAAGGGAGGGTCAGGACCTGTGCACAGTCAAGAAAGTTCAGGGGAAGGGGCCTCACAACAGACCGCACGGGGCAGGCAGGAGGAGCAGTTGCAGCACAACAGACCAGGGAGGGAAGAAGGGTGTGGCAGTACAATGGACCATGTAGGACAGGAGGAAGAGGATAGTGGCATGGCATGTGGACAGGCAAGGTGGAGGTGGCAGGGACAGGTTACAGTCATCTGACAATGCTAGGCAGGTGGGAGGGGAGTGGCAGCTCAACAGAACACTCAGAGTAGATAGGAGTGGCAGGTCCATGGAACATGGTGGGCAAAAAGGATGGAGCAGGGACATGCACAAAGACATCGGAGGGCAGGGGGAAGGAGAATAGGGGCAGCAAGCTAAGCACAGAGTTTAAGCAGGAGGTCAATGATGGGGCATAGAATTGGGCAATGGAGGGCAGGAGGAGTGGACTGGTACATCATACTAAATTGAGGGCAGTGGCAGCACATCAGACCATGCATGGCAGGAGGGAGGAGGCTAGTCCATGGATTCACACAACAGAGGATAGGGAGGAGGGGGATGGGGCAGCAAGCTAACTGTTCAGAGAAGGCGGGTATTAGGAACTTTATTGTTTTTAAAATGTGTGTCTGTGCGAACTACTTAAAATATGAACAAGTATGCAGCATAATCTCACTTTTATTCAGGAAGAAGAGGACGTTTGTGACTGTGACTCCGGGCTCACTTGGCAGAAACACCCCCTGACCCTCCACCCCCTATCGCAAAATGTAATGCCCGTGAAAAGGGTAGGTGAACACAGTGTTATATAGAACATAGTCCTGAGAGCACGATTGAAAATGAAAACTAGATATAGTGTATGGTATAAACTATGCACCAAAAAGTGTGATATAAGATGAACCGGGCGTGAAATATAATATGCAATACATTGTGCGCAATTATAGATTCATTAGAGAGCGCGAGATAGCACAGGCACTAGCGCGTGCTATGCGACATGCGCCTTGGAGTGTAATATGCACAGGGCAGTGTTGTGTAACCTAACTAGTCTCTAAAGTTGTAATATAAAATATGTGCTGGGGAGTGTAACGTTGCATATGCACTGTGACAAAGATATGGATCCCAGATTGTAATATGTATGGCATAGCACTGTACGTTATAACATAGGCATCGAGGAAGGCACGTTAGATGGGGCAATATAACCCGTGCGAAGACAAGTGTGGCATGACATATTCTCGGGGTGGTGTTACAGTGCACATGGGCTAGAGAGTGTCATAGCATATGCACTAGCTAGTGGAATACAACACAGAGGTGTGTGGCACTCAGCAGGCAATGGTGGGTGTAACACAGCATTGGGCTCTGCCAGGAGCGCGCTGTGACTCTCAAGTGATGTTCGTCCCCTTTCCAGAGAGTAAAATAAAAAGTATTACACATCCGGCAGTGGATGTGTGTTTTATTAACCGTGAGGGGGGTTTCTTGCATAGTTTTGGTCGAATTTTTGTCGAATCCCCTTTGAATGGCTTGGTGTGCATGTGTATTAAATGTGCCCGTCAATAGCTACCCATGTTTGTATAAATAAACGACAAGGGTGTCTACCGGGATTAGGCACGGTAGGGCATCAGACATGTCAGAGCTTCACTAGTGGTGTAAATACATTCCACGTGGATTCATTGTATGCATAGTCGCCTTTTAATGAATATCACGCAAATCGTCATGGTGATAGGTACGTACGGTTTGTCCAGCATGTCCTAGGTGTGTCTATAAATATATATTTTTTTAAAATAATAAAAAACAGTGGCCGGCCCTGGGGATTGGGGTCAAAAAAATATAATTAGTTGACAGGCCATGGCGGATGGGGTCATCAGGGCCAATAAATTAGAATAAGAAGGGGAACCACACAGCCCCCCTTCTTAAAATATTAAAAAAAATAAAAGACTGGCATCGTGCCGGAGGCCACGCCCCCTCCTTGCAGCACTCTGCAAACGCGCCCCCTGGCGAATTGTAAGTTGGGGAATTAATTCCTCTTCAATACTGAGGGTCCCTGAGGGCCAACTAGCCAAACAGGCATCTCCAGTATGCGCCAGGGAGCTGTGCTGCAGACAGGTGTTCTGAGGCCAAGCCCCTTTTTACACCTCTCTGCAACGCAGCTCTGTGGCGCTTTCTGGAGGTACCTAGTGGTCTAGTTTGACCCTAGGGACCCTTAGGATTCAAGGGGACTTAATCTCTCAACTTAGAACAGCCGCATGGCGCGTTTACACAGTGGTGAAGGGATGGGACGGGGCCTGAGGTGACGTGTGCAAACACACACTATGGCACGTTTTAAATTGGGGATATAATTTCCCTTCAATACTGAGGGCCCCTGGGGGCTAACTAGCCCACCAAGTGCTTCCAGTAAGCGCCACTGAGCTGCATTGCAGAGAGGTGGTCCAGGCCGTGCCACTTTTTACACCTCTCTGCAACGCAGCTCTGTGGCACTTACTGGAGGTACCTAGTGGGCTAGTTGGACCCTAGGGACCCTCAGGATTCAAATGAACTTAATCTCCCAACTAAAAACGGACACAGGGCGTGTTTACACAGTAGTGAAGGGAGGGGACGGGGCCTGAGTTAACGTGTGCAAAAACGTCCTGTGGCCTGTTTTAAGAGGTAGTTGTAATCCCCCTGCCCTATTATATACATGGGGCTTACAGAGGAGGTCATGCTAATCACAGGGGGACCCCAACGCATAATGTTCCCTAGTGTATGTAGGTGTTTTCACTGTATTCTAAGTGTCTTTTAACATAGCACTGGCTCTAGGACTGGTTAGTCAGACTCAGTTACCACCAGTATCCGTCTGAAAAAGTTGAGGGTACAGGATGATTTTGCAACAAGGCTCCTTTCTGCTCTTCTTTTTGTTCTTTCTGCACGTTATCCTTCTTCCTGCACTTTTCTTAGTCTTTGAGGACTTCCGTTGCTTCTTTCTGCACGTCTTTTTTTTCTTTCTGTGCATTTTTTCTTCTTTCTTCACATGTCCTATCTCTGTAGGCATAGTTAGAAATTAGCATTTAAAAAACTTTTGAAATTCACTGAAAAAACCATAGGTTTCAGGGGTGTTATAGTTAGCTGGACTTTTCACTTGTACAAAACCATTGAAATTCCCCCGTTATAGTTAGTTCAGCTAACTATAACTCGCGCGCCCGCAATGCACTGCTGATGACGTCACATATTACATCACTCATGACATGGTCAGTGACATCACTCATGACATCACTGATGACATCTCAAATGACATCACTGATGACATCACTGATGACATCATCCTTGTGATAGTGGCAGACCTCCTCTCACCCTAATATAACCTTTGATACACACATTCAAAAATAGAGACTACAATTTTCGAAACAATGGACATACCAATACCAGTTACAACAACCTCTTCAGTAATTCTAAGATCCACATACACATCCACTCATTCACCAACAGTCCTATACAGTCACTCATACATGTACTCACTCATCATATGTACTCATACACCTATACATCCTGTTACACAATGCCACTCATCCATAGAGTTACTCACACACATAGTCACTCATGCTAATAAAGAATCAAACATACATTTACTTGCATATACAGTTATACACACACCACCACACTTACTTCTACGGAAACTTACACATACTTAGTCTTTTAAACAATCACTTATAGAAACACATACTTATTCATACAGGAACTCTTTCAATCTCTCACTCTCACATATACTCACTTATATACACCAAAAGTCACATATACTAGTTTAAAACATATGTAGTTACTCATAAAGACACTATTGAGACAGTCATTCACTCACTAACACAACCATGCACACACTCATCTACCCATTCAGTTCTGCACACATGCTGTCTTCAACACATACAAACAGAGAGTCACTCATTCATGCACCTATGCACTACGTAATACCCCCCAGTGAACCATGCAGACACTCAGACTGATACTCAAAAAACCAACCACTAACCTATATAGACACCCATGTAGCTACTCCCAACCCATGCAGCCACTCCCAACCCATGTAGCCACTTATACACAGTGAGAGACTGATACAGATATTTACATATTTAAACATTACTCACTAAGCCATGTATTCACTATGATACACTTAGTCAGTTACACAATCAATTTTTCAAAAACAAATCCTCCATTTAGACACTTATATACCCATTTATTCTTCCATCGACCTTGAGATATACATATATAAAACATATTTAATTTTCAGAAAAACACACATTCACTGGATGAGGTCATCCGTGATGTCATCCGTGATGTCATTTGAGATGTCATCAGTGATGTCACTGACCATGTCATGCGTGATGTAATATGTGACGTCATCAGCAGTGCATTGCGGGCGCGCGAGTTATAGTTAGCTGAACTAACTATAACGGGGGAATTTCAATGGTTTTGTACAAGTGAAAAGTCCAGCTAACTAGAACACCCCTGAAACCTATGGTTTTTTCAGTGAATTTCTGAGGTTTTTTAAATGCTAATTCCTAACTATAAAGTGCCTGAAACCTATGGTTTTTTCTGTGAATATATATATATATATATACCTACTGGCGGTTGCCATTAGGTAGTTCTAGTTAGGACCTAGTTTCCATAGGAAAAGCATTTTTTGACTTACTTGCCTTTAACTTTGGCGTCGTTTGACCAATCTTCATGACATTTGACAAAAAAGGTGTCAAGGTAGGTTCTGGTTGTCATCGAAAGTTTGGGGGTGATCCATGCTGTGGGGATTGAGAATTTGGAGCACGGAATAAGGGTGCGTTTGTAATGTTAATTCCCATGGGAACCTTTAGCCACAGCTACAGTCTGAACCACTGAACGGACTTACACCAAATTTGGCAGGGAAGTAGATGTTGGTTCAAGGAAGTTCCCTTTGCCTATTTGGTATAAATCCGTTAAGTAGGTTTTGAGGAATTTAAGCCAAAAATTATAGTGATATCTCTGGTAGCGAAGCCTTTGCAAACCAAGATGAGCTCGTGCAGGAAAATGCACTGCTCTGATTGGCTGCCAACACTTCAACCTGGAAGTGTTGGCAGCCATATTGTGACTCCGAGTCAACATCCTAACCCCCTAGTCCTCTGGGGGGTCCCAAAGGGCCAAAACAGCATTTAAAAAAAAAAACATTTGCCGGGCGTCTCGCTAGATTTGCGACTCCCGCCATTCGCCACTACCTATGGGATGTTAACTCAAAAAATACAAGTGAAGAATGGGTTAAGACGGGGTTGTGTTCTAGCCCCTTTACTCTTCTCTTTATTTGTCGCTGATCAACCAATGACTCTAGCTGCCACTAATGGTTTTAGTCCTAAGATGAATGGTAAACATGTGGCGTGCCTCCTGTATGCAGACGATCTGGTGATTTTTAGATCAGACAGAAATAGGCCTGCAAAGAAAAATAGACAAGTTTGAGGTTTATTGTAGGGGAAAAGACTAGTGGTAAATATGGATAAAACTAGGGTACTTTGTTTTAGGAATTCTGATGGTAAATTTAACTGGCACCTAGGTGCAGAAAGATTGGTACTTGTTAACGAATATAAATACCTTAGAGACTGATTCGAACGGACCTTGAAATGGAAAATTCACCTAGAGACCCTGAAGACCAGAGCTATTGCCTCGGTAAGTGGGTTGCAATAATGTAACAAGGCCTTCGGAGAAATGTCATGTAGACCAGCACTTAAAGCCTATGCAGCAATGATCCCCCCGCAACTGCAATATGGAGCTGAATTGCTATACATAAGTGGCAAAAGCAGGTGGGATGCTGAGGAGGGGAAATGCTTGAAGTATTTGCTCTCACTCCCCAGCTCCGCCATGATACAAGCAATAAGAATGGAAGCTGGTATGATCTCCTGGAATATACCGGCTGCAAAAGCCTTAGTAAGGTTCAGGGGAAAATTGAATAAGAAGGAAGGACAGAAAATGGCTCAGTGGTGCAAGAATAAAATTGTGCAAAGTGAACTCAAATGGGCTAGAAGGGCTAGGTCTAATATGGTTGCCGTGTGTAAAAGATATGATAGTAAGGCTGCCTCCGCAGCCTTTACAGATTGAAATTTCAAAAAGTGAGCTGAAAGCGTTAGGCAAAGAATTGTCCTACGAAAGTGATTACAATTATGTAAAAGAGAAAAAATAAGTTCACTTTATGCTTAACGCATGGCAGAATAATGTGAGTTACCCGTATGTGGACACCCTACCTAACCAGTTATTACGAAATGAAGTATTAAGAGTAAGAAATGGTCTTAATCCTTGTAAGACAAATGATATGATAAAAGCTAAAATGGTCAGTATAGTAGAGAGAGAATTGTTCTTGTGAGTTGAACTCTAAATGTGATATGTTGCATATCCTGTTGGACAGCCTAACAATTAAACAACAGCGGAGACAGTGGTTACGCCCAATATTCCTGAAATATGGAATTAAGACACGAGGGCACGCTGCAAACCAATATGCGCTTTTTAGATGTAGCATGTGCTATTGGGAGATACTTGAGGGCAGTAAGTGTAATGCTTATAGAGAACTAGGAGGTGGGTTGAGGTACCACTCATGGGCATTTGTAGATTTTATTGGAAAACATGTAGATTTTATTGGAATGTATATTTTATATGACAATTATATATGGTCTTATCAGATATATTTTTATATATGTATTTGTACTATATTTTAATGGTGGTGTGTTTAAAGGCCATCGGTCTAAATAAACATAATTTTTGATTGATTGATTGAGCTAGCTATGCACTTCGTATCCCTTATAAGGACTTCGATTTCATCTTTTCTCTGGTCCTTATGTCCATATGGGTGATAATGGTACCACAGGCAGGCAAACTCTGGCCTAGATAACTTTAATTCCGGTCTACGACCTTCTTCGGTGTGGACCTTCTTTTTGTTCTGTTTTACTCTGTGAGACACACAGATTGTTTCCTACTCATCTTTGTGTTCCTATTGAAGTGGGCCTGGGATCCGAATTCACCTCCCCCTTGTGGTGTATTAATTTTCCCTAAGGCACTTAAGGTATCTGCATCTTTTTGGCGTATTAGTTCGCATTGTGCCTGGGTACCACTTTCTTGTGTAAGCCCTTTTGCAACTTCGTTGTCTTCCTGATGCTGTTTATCTTCTGTAGTTTGTCATTCTTGTACCTGTTTTTACCCTTTAGGTGTTCTTAGCTACCTAATTGAGTTACAGCCACTGCTGTTGCTTCCTGGGGGGTTGAGGGGCTTTATATATGCCTGCCATCGCACCTGTCGATTATAGCTGTTGTGTCTGCTGTTCTTTTCAGTTCTGTTCCCCTCGGACACCAGTCCCCTTGATCGTTTGGATCAATGTCTTAGTATCCTTATTTCAGAGAGGCTAGGTTTCTCTTTCCTTCCTGTATCTTTCCACCCTCTCTGTAGATGGAGATACTGTTCTCTCCCTCACAGCTGTGTGTGTCACTCATGTGTTTTGTGGCTTCATTTTTTTTATGGGGATGTTCTATTTGTCTCCTTTTCTTGGTGGGGGTATTTCATTACTTTCAGCCCCTCCTCCAAGATGGTATTGCTTGAGTATCTGATTTTAAGATAACGAATCTGCGGCTAGATGACTTTATCAGATGAACAAGTTACTTACCTTTGGTAACGCCTTATCGGGTAGAGACTGGGTCTCTAGCTGCAGATTCCTTATCGACCCACCCATCCTCACAGCTCTGCGAACTGAGGGCCCTGTTTTCTCAAAAATTCCCTCTTGGCATACACCTACAGTTCTTGCCCTTTTGGCACACTGTTTCCAGAGACTGTTTTTCTAAGTGGCTCTGCGTTGGCGGGGCAGAAATAGTAACAAAAGAAACTAAAGTCAGCGCGTTGGGGGAGGGATTATATGGACAACGTTGGCGTCACATTCAGGAGATGACGTTGCTACAGAGTCACTCGAAGACATCTAACTACGCGCAGAGCTACTGCTGAAAAAATTCCAGGATCCAGTCTGGCCCCTGGGGAGGATTCTAAGATAAGGAATCTGCAGCTAGATCGTTTCTCTACCAGATAAGGCGTTACCAAAGGTAATTAACTTGTTTGTTACAGGAAAGCAGGAGCGACACTAAAGAAGATCCCTAGGGCTCACTCCACTAGGATAAAGGGGACAACACTTGCCTTACTAGCCAACGTTGCTATTAACAACATAATTTGTTTTTTGTTGCTATTTACAGGCATCACTAATGGATATACTCTTACACTGTATCTCGCCAATTCAGAGCGAAGGGAGTTTCTGTGTGTTCTGTGAGGCTGTTGACCCAAAACACTTTCTGCGCCACTTCAGAAAATGTAGGGACGATTCTAGGGGCTCTGGTATATAAGCTGAGATCGCCTTCTTAGTCAGTAATGCAGCATACAACCCAATCTTTTAGGGGACAGACCATGCCCAGGCCAGGCGGGGAAGAGTCTTCCAAGTTCTCTTTCCCTGCTACAAGGCCAACATTAACAAACTGCTACGTTTTCCATCTGCTGGGAAGCAGGATCCTGAATTTCCTCTCGGGTTGGCGATGTATCACGTCTGATAGATGGATTTTGCAAATTGTTAAAAACGCATACCCTCTACCTTTCTATCTCCCACACCAGATGATAGATGCATTTTGCAAATTGTTAAAAACGCGTACCCTCTACCTTTCTATCTCCCACACCAGAACACATTTTGGAAAAGTACCTGTCTATCCTGTTACAAAAGGGTATTCTTCTTACTTGGCAAGATTGCCATAGAAAAAGTCCTGGTGGGTGTTTTTTATTCCTGCTACTTTCTCACCCTGAAAAATGACGGTGGCCTCAGCTTTGTCTTGGTCCTCCGACTCCTGTACATCACAATGTGAAAGAACAAATTCAGAATGCTCTGATTGGCTCAGATCCTTTTCTGCCCTGGGGCGTGAGAGTTTGGACAGTGTCTTTGGACTTGCAGAATGCATATTATCTGATAGCGACTTCTAATTGCAGATTCCTTACCTTAAAATTGTCCCCAGGCGTTAGACTGGTTCCTGAAATTGTTTGCGATTAGTACCCCTGCGTGCCAATATGTAGCGTTGATCATCTCTCTGTAGTGTCCTCCTTGCCTGAACTGACGTGCATGGTGCCTATACAGGCACCAACTGAGCACGCTGACTTTAGTTCCTTTCTTCCTGCGCCAGTAAGCACAGATCCCCAGAGAGCTATGCCAGCAGTCTCTTTTTGACTAAGATTTTTTGGATCATTTGTCGAAGTTTTTTGAGAGTTCAGCTACTGGTGTAGGAGGAATGTCCACTAGCAAGACCGACTTCAAGCCCTGCATCACCTATCATGGACAGATGTCGGTGACAGACCCGCGTCTTGTTTGCCTCTGGTGCCTGAAACACAACAATGACGCAAAGACATGCGCCCATTGCCACACCATGCACCCCGAGACCTTGAGGGAGCAGTTCAACAAGCGCCTTGCTGCCCGACGAGTGATGCCATGACGGTCTCGATTGCTTTGGAGAGGAAGGTCCCGGAATCGGTCACGGAGTCCGAGATCCTTGTCATATTCCAAGTCATATGGCCACTCGGGTAAGTCCCACAAAAAGGAAAAATGGAAGAAGTCGAAAATGTCTTTGACTTCACCTTCCCTGTCAGCTGACGAGAGAAGGGACCGGCGACATTCGAGACCTGGCTCCGCAGTTGAACCATTAACTGGGTCGGCTCCGTGCTTCTGCGAGTTTCCGGGAGCCATAGTGACCCCCACTCAATTCCATGAGTTTTTTTAGGGCATGCGTCTCATATTTGAGCAGTCTGTCCCTGCCGGAGTACCTTCGAGCCCCTCGGGTTCAGGAGGGGATGCTACTGATTCCACACTGGCAGCTCCGGTGAGGTCGGACCCCTTGAATCCACGGATGGATGCTGGACTGGTGCTAGTCGTACCATCTTGACCTTTACTGGCACCGGCCTCAATGACAGCGCTCCCGGCAGCCTGCTCAATCTGATCCCTGCCTCCGACACAGAACCGGAGGGGTTTCGTCAGACTCCGGCGGTCACTGGAGCCAGGCCTTCCAGGCCAGAGCCTGAGCCCTATTCCCATGAGCTAGGACTCAGGGAGTAATGGGAGGGGTCCTTGGGCCCTGAGGAAAGCCAGCTCTTGGAGGCCCGTGGACTGAACACTTCTCCAGATACTGGTATGCTTTCTCCCCCTACCTTAGCTACGGAGGAAGGAACGTCCTTTGCAATGGTGGTGGAAGGGCAGCCAAGATCAAGGACCTCATCCTGCCCTCAGCAGTCAAGATGAATGACTTGACAGAGGTGCTTCAATTGGGAGTGACCCCCTTCAGGACTGCTTCTCCAATTCAGTGATGCCCTTACTGACAACGTGCTTGGGACCTGGTCCAAGCCGAGCATTGGGGCTCCTGTGAACTGGATGATTGCCCGCTGCCACTGCCCCGCGATAGCCCAATTTCCTCACACAGCACCCCAACCCAGAGACCTTTGTGGTCCAATTCTCTACCTCTCACGTAAATCCTGACGCATTCCCTACCACCCCTCCAGATAGGAAATCTAAGAGGCTGGACACCCTAGGGAAGAAGATGCACTCCATGAACACTGCGTGCCTTTTGGACTCCCATGCTCTATGGAATTCGGTTGCGCAGGTGCTGCCCATTGTCCCAGAGGAGGCTAGGGCCAAACTCTGTGCAGAGTGGTTCCATCGACACTGGCCTTACGGCGCCACGCCTGGCTGAGGACAACTGTCTTTTCAGGATATGTCTGGGCATCCCTTATAGACATGCCCTTTGATGGCTCCTGTCTCTTTAGAGACCAGATGGATTTAGCACTGGAGCAATTTAAGGACAGTAGGGCTACGACCAAGACCATGAGCACTTCCATGGCTCCTCACCACCCCAAGTCTGCTTTTCGCTCCTTTCGTGAAATGCAAGGTGCTTCCAGCCACGTTTTGACCCTCCCAGCCACTGTGGTGCGCAAGCATCCAGCCTATGCGTGGCTTAGGACACAGTACCCAGAGACCTCGTGAGTAGGGCAGCCAGTGGTTGGGCCAGTCCACCCGTACAACCCCCCAACACCACCCCCCATCGGCTGCCGCAACCTCCAAACCCTTAAAGTTTGCCCGCTTACCGTTATGGGTAGGATAGGTCAACACCTGTACCAATAACATCAGATCAATGGGTCCTTCAAATTGTCCAAAGGGGCTACTCCCTCCCCTTCGTAACTACCCCTCCACCCATGCACCTGCGTGCAACAGGATGGGGGAAGGACCATCTTAATTTGCCCCACCAGAAAGTGACGACTGTCTTGGTCAAGGGAGCCATAGAAAGGTGCCGATGCCAGAAGTAGGTTGTGGTTTTTATTCTCGCTACTTTTTTGTGCCCAAGAAGGATGGAGTATTTCATCCTATCCTAGACATGCACCCTTTTAATTTCTTCCTCGAGGAGAAGTTCAAAATGTTCACGCTTGCAATAGCTTCCTGTCTGCCCTGGACCAAGGAGACTAGTTGTTGGCTTTGGACTTGCAGGATTTGCACATTGCCATCCTGCCTACCCACAGGCATGGTTCACGGTGGGCAATGAGCACTTTCAGTTCCCTGTGCTCCCTCTTGGTCTTGCCAGCACCCCTCGGGTGTTCAACAAGATGATGATGGTGGTAGCAGCTCCTCTGCGGATATCAGGGTTGCTAATCTTCACCTATCTCGACAACTGGCAGTTGGAGGCGGGCACGCCCCAGGTTGTCCTCTTCCCACCTCCAGGCTACACCAAACCTCCTGCATTCGCTGGGGTTCACTATCAATATGCCAAAGTCACACCTGACTCCGCCTTAGATGCTCCCTTTCATCGAAGCTGTTCTGGACATACCATTTTGGACTTGTCCCGTCACCGCAACCCCCCCCCCCCCCCCCCCCGAAGGGTGACTCAAGAATATTAAGGCTGTGATTCAGATCTTTCATCCTCTATCCTCGATTTTGATGAAAATGGCACTGCTAGGCCTCATGGCCTCCTGCATCGTGCTTTTGAAACATGTCCGTTGCCATATGCAGACTCTGCAGTGGGAACTGAAGTACCAGTGGGTTCAGCATCGGGAAAATCTCTTCAACATCTTCGAGATCTCGGTGGGAACTGCAAAAGACCTGCAGTGGTGGTTATTGAACCGCGATTGGGTCAACAGTAGACCCCTTCCCCAACCAGATCTGACAATGGTAACAGATGTGTCACTCCTGAGATGGGGCAGCCATCGATACTGCAAAAAACAGGGCAGGGTGGGGTTGTGTACCCTTTGTCAAGAGGCTGTGCATTTCTGGGCATGACTGGAATGTCAGGACATTTCCCTGGTGGTTCGACACCTGGTGGGCTCTCTGAATACGAGGGTGGACAAACTCAGCCGAAAAGGCCTGGCGTATCATGAATGTAGTCGCCATCCGGAGGTGGTGCAAGATCTCTTTCAGCAGTGGGTAGAGTCTTGGTTAGATCTGTTCGCCACCGCCAAGAACACTCAAATGTCAGCAGTTCGGTACGCTGGAGTTTCCAAGGAGGCTCTAACTTGGAGACGCTTTTCATGTTGAGTAGAGCTCAGGCCTCCTGTATGCCTTACTGCCCATACCACTCCTGCTCAGAGTTATCAAGAAGATCAATAATGACCGGGCCCAGGTCATCCTTGTGGCTCCAGACTGGGCTCTGAGAGTTTGGTATCCTGAGCTGTTGACCATGGCCATGGTTCCTCCGATCAGGCTGCCCCTTTGGAAGGATCTTCTGTTGCAGCAGCAGAGGAGGGTTCTCCAGCCTAACCTGTCAACGCTCTGCCTTCTCTAGTGGAGAATGAGTGGGGATAGCTGACGTCTTTTAACCTTCTGCCCAAAGTCAGCGATGTTATTTTGGCAGCCCGGCATCTGTCCGCCAAAATGGTTTACGTCTGCCGTTGGCGCAAGTTTGTTCCATGGTGTGCAGAAAAGCAGATTGCCTCCTTTTTGCTCCCCTTTCTCAGGTTCTTGTCTTTATTCTTTCCCTTGCCCAGCAGGGCTCTGCTCTGGGCACCTTAAAGGGTTCGCTTTCTGCAGTTGCCTAACCAGCCACCCCTCTTTAAATCCCCTATTGTACATAGATTCTTGAAAGTTTTGCCACATAAGTTTCCTCTTTCCCCCTTTATCATACCTCAGTGGGTCCTTAATCTCGTCCTAACGTTTCTGATGTGCGCTCCCTGTTGAGCCCTTGCACAACTTTGCTCAGGTTCATTGCCATCAAGACAGCCTTCCTGTTGGTTAGTAAGCTTCAGGCTTTGTCATCCAAGCCCTCCGTACCTGAACATCTACCCGAACAAGCTGGTCCTGCGGATTAGTGTTTCCTTTCTAACAAAAGTTGACACTCCCTTTTATGTGGGCCAAAAGGACAGACTTTACAGACTGGACCCAAATAGAGCGTTGTCCTTCTACATTGACCGCATAAGAGAGTTCCTGGTGGACGACCGACTCTTAGTGTGGAATGTCAGAACGAAGAAGGGAAAGGCCATTAAAATCTGCTACGCATTGGCCAAGAAGCAACCCCGAGTACTTGCGTGCTCATTACACCGGAGCCAAGGCTGCGACCACTGCGTTAACATGCAGAATCTCGCTCCTGAACATCTGCCAGGCAGCAACGTGGGTTTCTCTGCGCATGTTCACAAAACACTACTGCCCGGACTGTCAGTTCCATCGGGACAGACACTTTGCCCGTTCGGACCTGCTGGACTTTTTAGTATGAAATTATTTTGCAGACCCATCTCCGGGGTGGTATTGCTTGAGTATCTATTCTAAGGTAAGACATTTGCGGCTAGAACTCTTGAACAAGTCACTTACATTCCGTAACACCTTATCTGGTAGAGTCTCGGCGGACAGGTTACTCCGTCACAACGGTGACAGATATCCCATCCGCCAAAATATAAATTCCATATGATTCCGTACTGACCCACCAGTCCTCCCCACTCTGCGAGTCGATTTCTGGGGACAGGGCTTTCCCCTTTTAGGGTCCTAATTTTCCACACCAGTGGTCACGCTCCTGGCATGGAAAGTCACAAAGAGACACTGACGTCGGCGCGCTTGAGTGGTGCCTATATATGTACTGCGCATGTCACTTCCAGCGTGTAGAACGCCGATGATGCCACCTCCTAGCGCACAGGTGTACTGCTTATGAAAAGTTTCCAGGAAGATTCTAAGGTAAGGAATCTACAGTTAGATAGCCTCTACCAGATAAGGCGTTACCAGAAATAAGTAACTTGTTCTTTATATAACCATCCTGCAGTTCCACAGGCATTAGCTGCGTTTCACGGGGGTACTGAAGCATTTTCAGCTTGTCGTGCTTCCCTAAGGCCTTTCCTGTGCCCCTGGGGTTTTCAGGAAAATTAAGGTGATGGTCACTGCCCTTCTTCAGAGGTCAGGAGTTCTTGGATTCCTGTATCTTAGAAAGTGGCTGCTGAAGTCAGGCTCACCGCAGTCGTAGACCACGTCTGGATGATGGCGGAACTCCTAGCATTGTTGGGGTTTATAATAAAGGAGCAGATGAGGAAGTTATTCCCTTAATGAAAAATAGGGCCAGAATCCTGAAAAATTATAGACCTATATCTTAACGCCTATTTTGTGCAAAAACCTTAGAGGCTCATGTAGCCCAGAAATTCTGATAGCACTTGCAGATGACTGATTTCCCCCATCTTTTCAAGCAGGATTTTTGACCTATGCACAGTACATAATCTGTAATGATGTCTGTTCTAGATTATCAAAATGGGATGATGATGATGATCAAGGCTGGTATCTTTACTGGTACTACTAGACCTGTCTGTTGCCTTTGACACGGTCGACCATAAGATACTGGTCGACCGTGTGAATGAAGTGAGACTTCAAGGAACCTCCTTAAGCTGTATTAAATATTTTCCGGCAGAGCGCAACCATGCAGTAAAGCTAGGGAAATTCTCAGCTAAGGCAGTATAGTGAGGGTTCTCATATGGCCCCTTACTTTAAACTCATCTATTTAATCACGGAATTAGTTTCCAGAGGATACAGAGTTTATAATTACACCAATGATTCAGTTGCAACTCTGCCTTAATGGAACATCGGCATTGCAACATGAATTCCAAAACATAATGAAATTTATTGCGGTCTGTGCTGGATGAGCGCCAATCATCTAAAGCTAAGCACAGAGAAGACCGAGTGAAGTCAGTTCAGTTAAAGTTTATATGGCTAAAAATTAGCCATAAAAGTGAAACATCTTAAAACATACATCTCATAAAAAAATAATGAAAATCGTTTAAAACATCTTTAAAATTAGATACTATTTAAAACCGTAGGAAAGTAGGATCTGCTTTTATGGTTTCCCCCACGTTTTGCTTGGAGTCCATGTGTTTTTGACCTAGTTTGCTGGGATCCTGCTAATCAGGACCCAGCAACTGTGCTTTCTCCCCTAAATTGACATGGTAAGTACTTTGGTACCTCCACAATTGGCTACTGGTGTACCCTTGTAAGTCCTTAGGATTATGGTAGTATGGTACTCAGGGCATAAGTACAACAGGGGTCTCCCATGGGCTGCAGCATGTACTGTGCCACACATGGGAACCCACTTAAACTATGACTACAGGCCTGCCATTGCAGCCTGTGTGAGCTGGTGCTTGCACCTCCCACAACAAATATAAAGTTTTCTTATAGCTGAGATCATTGTACATAAAACCTATATGTTACCCCTATATAAGGGACTTCGGTCCTGAGTGCATGGTGCTTGTTTATAAGTGTGAGGGTGCCCATGCATGAGCAGGACTCCCCGCAAACCACGGAGTTGATTCTCCAGGCTTGCAAGTGTGGGCAGCCATTTTTAGAGCTATAGTGGGCGTTAGTCATTACGAGATGCCTAACTGTATAGTGGCTGCACCAAACCCGGTCATGTTTGGTATCAAACATGCTGGTATCATACCCCAACACCGATTCCAGTGTTAGAAGTATTATCTCATGTACTGGTGGGCTCCTTATGGGACCCCCTTGTACTCCCAGTAACAACCTTTCAGGGTCTGCAAGCAAGCTAATGCCGACCACAGGCACGATTCTGCCCTCCTGCTGCTGAGCCATGCTCAAGCCGGGGAAGATAGGACAATAGGTTTCCTGTCATACAGAGGTGTGACTACCTCCCAGACAGGGCTTAGTGTATTGGGCCGGGGTGGGGGTGCTTGCCAGTGCCACCAGACTGCTTTGAAGGGCACATTTGGTGCCCTCCTTGCATACTCCAGTTTGAACCAGTTCAGGGAGCCCTTGGCTTGCGCTCTGGTGTGAAACTGGACAAAGGACATGGGAGTATTCTCCCCTCTGTCCTGCCTCTCCTCTGGGAGTGACCCCCGAGTTGTTCCAACCCTTTCCTTAGCATACGTAAAGGTTCACCTATGGGTGGGGTCCTTAGATTCATTGTGGGACAAGACGCAACCCTGAAACTACTTCAGTCTTCACTTGTGTAGACGCTTGGAATTCTTTGCCCTTCGACTTGAACCGAGATTGCACCAAGGAAGATTCCTGCTGCTCCTGGTCTCACTGTTCTTCATCATCTTTGTCTGTGCTGCTTCCAGGTTCTTCAACAGACCTGTGGGCATCAAGGTCACCTGAAGAAATCTCCCTTGGAGTGAAGGAGTCACTTCCCCTGCATCTGCAGGCACTGCAATGAAGCTGACCGGTCTGCTGCTCCTTTTGTCATGCGGACTTCCAAAGGCCTTACCTGTCCACTCTGCAACTTTGAGGCCACTGTCCCTCGTCTGAACCGCTGGAACCAAACCCCTGTGAACTGCATTGACATGGCGTTGCCAAGGTTTGTTGCTCTGAACTCCAGAGATCTTGAGGCTACAAGAACCTCCAGCCTCTAGCATCTCTTCCTTCCCAAGTTCAGCTTCCTCACCGTATTCTCTGCACTGTAGGCCTTCATCTTTGGTGAGCTGCTCAAGGTCCTCTTATGACTCATGTGTCTTTAGCCTGTGGTTCCGCCTGAGGGTCTTCTCTCGCTTCAGTGTCTCCCCTGCTTGCTTGGGACCTGCTCTGACTCTCCTGTTGTAGGTAAGTCCTTTGGACCTTGCTGGTCCCAACGTTGCTCCTTCTTCATTCTCCACGCCAGTTGCGGCTACCAAAGTTTGTTGGTGCCCCCCTCCGACACCGACCTCCTAGTCAGCGATACAACATGGGACTGCTTGTGCATGGCTCCCGGTCCTCCTCAGTGTTGCCTGGTCCTCATAGCTGCAGCGACAAGGTCACTGTTGATTCTTCAGAATCTCCTGACATCAATGGGCATTGTGTCGCCGTGCCTCCTGGTCACGTCCGAGTGCCATACTCTTTGTCACCTCTGCTTGTAGGTTCTTCACTTCCAGAATTCACCCTAGGAATCCACCGGACTCCTTCTCAGTCTTCTCCAGAGGCATCTTCTTGGAAGTCGTCCATTGTTGTCTACAGCAGGTTGTGACTTCACTTCACCCCTAAACACCTGGCTTCCCTGATGCAAGTAACCTGGTTCCCGGGGCATCCACAGGTGGGGTGGCTCTCCAACCTTCTGTCTTCCAAAATATTTTTTCGGGGTCCTCTGCGAAGGGTCCTTCTCCAAAACTGCAACTGCGACTTCTCCTTTGACTTCCATTGGGCATGCAGCTGTGTTTCCACTGTGTACACAGCCTCCGTGGAGTTCCGGAGTACTTACCATGGGTGGTTCCTGGTTTCCCCAGCTCCTCTGGGCCTTCTGGTCCAAGTTCTGATCTTCTTTGCAGTTTGCATTCCACTTTCTTACTATATGGTTTTGTCTCCCCCGGGAGACCAGTGTGTTGTGTGCGTACTTACCTGATTGCTTTTGAAGTATTTTTGTGTATTGTGTTTATAGCTCCAGGTAGGAGATATACCAATGTGATAGTGATATTGTGTTAAAAAGAATTATTTTTGCCTAACACTGTATGGTTTCCTTTCCTCTGACCTAAACTACAGATTAAACTGGTAAAACAAGCTGCTTAACACTCGTTGAAGATAAGCCTGAAGGCTGCTCTCCGCAGCAACCACTTGGAGAGCTTTCTATGGTTATCAAAGACCACCAAATTCACCATCAGGGTTGCCTGGATTAATGCAAGTTGCACCACTTGAATACGTGTGCACCATATACTAAGCCAGCCTCCTAACAAAACAATTATACATGATTATCATTCAGTTTGTGTAACTGGGTAGCAATCCTGTATGATAGCCTAATTTTCAAGGCACAGCAAATAAAATTCATAACAGCAATACAAGTCGGTTCTGTTTGGTACCAGCACCACAGAAGTATGGTACCAGCAAATTGTTACCTTGGAGCACTATACAATGTGCAAAAAAGCCTATTGTGTGAAGTGCTTTGTGGTGAAAAATTGTTCACGGACAAAACCAGTCAATGTTACCCTATGGAGAAAATGTGAGTTATCGGCCTTCAGGTAAGTACTCAACTGGCAGATTTATGGTTCTGGGCATAGACTCCGGGGTCTCCCAGGGTCAGGTAGGTACAGTTGTTACACCCTCAGCGGCACAGGGGCAGCCGAGTGCAGAGAGAGTGGGCCCAATGTTAGCCTATGGCGGGCAGGGGGCCTTTGGTTGGTGGCTGCATGCAGGCAGGCCACGTGGCTGTGGGAGCTGGGCTGGTCACTTACTCGGGGCAAGTGGGGAAGTAGAATAGGACAGATGCTGCACTTCCAGGGGCACTCGGGCGGCTGGGTGTAGGGTGCTTTTGAGCCGTCGGGCGCTCGATGTATTTCAATGGAGAAGCTGCAAGATGAACAAAGCTTGCAAGGAGATTCTTCAGGTGCGACCACCACTTCGAGAGGTAAATTGGGAAGCTGTAGGTTAGGTAGGCACCCAGGTGTTGGGCACAGGGGGCCGCAGGGTGCCGGGTTCAGGGGTGTCTTTTGGTGTCGGGGAATCTTACCCTCTGCTGGTTGCGGCTGGAGGGGTCCCTGGTATTGAGGCTGCAGACGTCGTCAAGAGCGTCGAGGAGGGTCCTTGGGTGCTGGATTCTTGGTCACAGTCGCCGGGGGGGGGACGTCCTCGTGGTCTTTGTTTGCACAGGCCGGGCTCGGCGGGTGCAAAGTGTGCTGGATTCGCGGTTCCTGGCTGGCACCAGGGGTTGTTGCTGTTTGAGCAGAACCACTGCGCGTGGGAGTCCCAGTCTTTAGATGAGCAAGGCAGTCAGGTCCTCTGGGGTTTTCAAGCTTGCTGACCACAGGAGACGCCGGGATTTAGCAGGAGCAAGTTCGAGGGTCGACAGGCCTGTAGGGATGGGGCCAAGTCAGTTGGTGTCATCCTCTTGTTAGCAGCTGCACGGCTGGTCTTCTTTCTTCTTTTTCTTCTTCTTGTTTCGGAATCGGGATCTGAGGAAGGAAGGTTCAGGGTGCGCCTAAATACTAAATTTAGGGGCGTTACAGGTGGGTAAAGGTCAGGGACCAATGGGTCCCTTCCCTGGGGTGGGTACACCCCCTATCCTGCCACTCTCCAGTGGGAGGGGGGCAGGAGCCTAGTCCTGATTGGGTAGGGCTCCCCATCCTCAAGATGCCGAGAGCCCGGAGTTGTGCTTCACCTCGCCTCCCCCACCTGAGGGGTGGGGTTGGTAGAGGCTGGCACACCCCCTTTCCTCACTTGGGTTTTCCTGCCGATCTTCCCGCCAGAGTGGGTGTCAGAACCGGTGGGGGCCAGTTGCAGAGTACAGCAAGTGGCCTGGGGAAGCTCACAAAGGCGGCATGCCTTTGAAGCTTCCCCTGCCCATTCTGGGTGTGGAGGCCTAGCACCTCGCCCAGGATGTGCTTTGTTGCAGGCCCACGAGAGCGGATGGCTCTCTACCCAGGGGTCCAGCAACATGTTTGCTGGGTGGCAGCCTAGGCAGCCTCTCAGTCAGGACGCTGGTTGTTGGTTAGTTTCAGGGGGCATCTCTAAGATGCCCTCTGTCGTGCATTTTACATTAAATCCCACACTGTCATCAGTGTGGGTTTAATGTGCTGAGAAGTTTGATACCAAACTTCTCAGTCTTCAGTGTAGCCATTATGGTGCTGCGGAGTTCGTAATGACAACCTCCCAGCACCATATACTCTTAATGGCAGCACTGCACTTACATTGCCCTGGAATGGACCTGGATACTGTAGGGGTACAGGGCTCATGCACCTGTACCCACACCACTGGCATATTGCACCCAGCTAGAGGGGTGACTGAGGTATGCCAGGGCAGTGTGTTTGTGTACATGGCACACAGGGATGTGTGCCATGTCGACTCTGTTTTGTTCTGCACCAACACACGCAGCCTGCAAAGGCAGTGTGTGAGTGTCAGGGTACAGGGCCTCTAAGGGTGGTACAATAAGTGCTGCAGCTCTTAGGGGCCTTCTCTGGTCACAGTGCCCTGGGTACCTAGGGTACCATTTACCAGGTGCTGACCTGTGGCCAGAGATGCCAATTGGGTTTTGGTTTCAATACAGTTTTAGGGAAGGAACGCAGGCCCTGGGCACCTGATTGGCAGGAACACAGGGCACACTCAGTCACAGTACATCAGAAATTCAGCAAAAAGTGGGGGCATACCATGCAACAAAGATGGCACTTTCTCAAATGGACAATATGGCAGATTTGTAAACCATGAACCACGTGGTAAATGCTAATAAAAAGTGCTAAGTGTTCAATCTTAAGTGCATCATATATAACCTGTGCTGTGCATTTATCATAAATATCCATGAGTGCTCCAATCCTTAGGTTGTCTGTAGAACCATATGACACACGGACAGGGATTTGGCACCTTCTATTTTAATACAGGATTTCTCATGATGATTAAAAAACAGATACTTCTCTCTGTCTTTGGACATTGTATCTATAGACTCAGGATTATCAAACAGCTCAGATACCGCCAGAGTTACATGGGCCTGTTTAATATAGGAGAGCCAATGTATAGCACTCATATTATCTAACGCCAAATAGTCTTTAATTGCTGTTATTGAAAAGCATGTTTCCCCTTTACCCCAGACTGACATCCCCAGCAATATGGACATTATCTTTACTAGATCTTCCCTATAACATAAGTCTGCCTCAGAATGACACACTGAGGAGAGACACGCTTGTGGGACTGCTAGCTATCTACATAAAAAATTGTGTTCTGCCCTCTGAAGAATAGCTGGGTTTGTATACTCACATGACCCGGCACCATAAAAAGCTACTGAGAGGCATTTGCTTTTATAGATTTCCAAACTACTTTTAGTTGGTGCATGCCCAACTTGGAAACAAATCTAAATGCAGACTTTGAAAATGTTTGAGCTCTAAAGTTAAATAGTTGTCTGCAAGTCAAGGCAGAGTCAAAATTAACGCTTATTTATGTAAAACATGTTAGTCTTCCCATATGTTTGTTCCCAATTGAGATCGGACCTTAGTGGTTTTTGTACCAGAGGTGTTAATGAAAGACTTAGTTAAATTGGTGTAAAGATTTAAGGACTTCATGAAGTAAATAAATTCACGTAATAGGGTTTGGAACCCATTCGCCATCCTTGACAAAAGGACTGCATCGTCTGCACACCACAGAACTGTGATGTTTCCTCAAGTGAGGCATACATTTTGCTTTTTCAATTGTCTCTCCAAGCCATTAATATCAGCTGTAAATAAGAAGGAAACCATGGTGCATCCCTCCTAGACCCCACATGTCAAACCAGTTTTCTCTGTGCACTCCCTATTTTGAACCATAGCAGACCCTGGCGGTCGTGTCCAGGTGTAGATGACTTAACAAAGATATTATTGGTTTTTCGATCCTTGTGGTTTCTTGATTGCCCACAGCTTGAAATGGTTCACAGTGTTATATTCATGAATGCCTTGTGAATCACCCCCTGCTTGGCTTTAACATATTTTCCAGTCATCAAATCTAGATGGAGACACTGGCCAGTTATCCCCAGGCCAGAGCGAAAGCCATATGGTGCCTCTGTTCTTGATATAACGCTTCCCAAAATGTTCACAGTCGAATAGACAATGATCTAGGACAATAACAGCTTAGTTCATTCCTGTCTCCCTTTTTGAAAATGTGTTGTGCTATAATAGCTTCAGACCACGATTGTGGAATGGTATTAACGATGGCAGCCTTGATTACATTTGTTATAAGTGGGGCCCATAGAGGTATATTATCCTTAAAAACATCAGTCAGAGCTTTGTCGGGGCCTGGAGCTTTTGCCTGACGAGCTGTTAATAATTACCATACTCGCTGCCTTCACCTCTATTGAGTGGCTAACCTCTAGCGCTCCTTTTTGGTCAGTTATGCATTCAAAGATGTGTAAAGCAGGTGGGCAGAATCGAAAATATTTTCAAAATGTTCAACCCACTTAACGGCAGGAATAAGGTTGTTCACCATGGGAAAAGCAGGGTTATTAAAATACAAGGCATTCACCACCCTCCAAAAAGCGGTACAAACTATATTTCTCCCTACAACTTTCAAGTCCCCTGAAGCTTTTTTCTAAAGTCATCCTTCCTCAGCGCTATTAACGCTTTATATGACTTCCTACAGACCTGGATGTCAACCCTCAAGCGTGGTAATTCTGTTAGGGCTAAGTGATACTTTTTATGAGTAATAGAACTAACATGATTAAACCAGTTACAGGGCTGTCCTCCTCTTGGAAATTGCTTTTGTGGTTATCAGCAATTTTATAGTGTCACAAACGGAACAAAATAAACATAATATGATTTGTGATTCTGCATCTTGCTTCAGACATTCCCTGCATGCTTCCCCTTCTGTGGATAAAAGGTTTTCCAAAAATGTAAGGCCTTTATTTTGTTATACTTATTAGCCACCCCTTTATTAGCGCCTGTTTTCACACTTATCCTTAAACCGACTATGAGTGGGTTCTGGTCAATTGGGCATAATTTTTTTAATTAGAAACCACATTTGAGAACTTCGCAGAGAACTGGATGAAGTTTCTCCCCAGCTCAATACATGTAAACGTTGAAACTATGCATTCCGAAAAAGACTGCATCTGATGCAAAAACCAAATTATGCTTTATTAAACTATTCAGTGCCTCCCCGTAAGAGTTCTGTTTAGTCTTCCCCAGCTGAATCAATAAAACCACATAATGACAAATTAGAACATGTATATATTTTTGTATTTACAGTTTCCTTCCAGCCAATTGTAGGAGGCCTTTGACTTTATCTTAACCAACTAATGATTTCATTGTCTAGGTCCACAACCATTTGACAACAACCTGGATCAAACCTATTTTGATAAAAAAATTATCAATAATAAATCCTTAAAGCCCCTAATCTTTATGAGTATGATTTGATAATGAGACGAGTTTCTCACCGCCCCAACAAAAAAACCTGACAGATTAGCTGAGATGAGGATAGCCAGTCTACCCCCTGGGCTCTTCCCGCTTTAGCTTATACTGCCGGCTTGCATATAGTATAATATCCATTAATATTGAAGGCCTCTGTAGTCCCAGTTTCATGACTGCATATAATTTCATAATTGTCAATTAAAGCCAGCCAGTCAGAATTTTCCAGTTTGCTTCTAATTCCCAGAATGGTCCATTTAAATAGCTTAATATTCGGATTGTTCAAATCCCCCTGGCCAGGTGGAACTCGATCTCCATGATGATTGTAGTCTGGGATCATTCTATGCTGCCCCTCGTCCCATATATTCTCTGAGTGTTCATGTTTACTTTTGTAGATGGTAGCAGTTAGTCAATTTCTTCTAATACCTGAAGTGGTTCAAATGAATTTCTTGTGACTGTATTATATGGTCTGATCAGGCCAAATTGTATTGAGGAAGAAGCTCTCATGGGTAGCTGTTTGTCTGTGTTCTGGATTTTAGAAGTAACCTTATGGGCATACCTTAATTCTCCTCTCCAAGTTAGCCCTGAATTGAAGTCTGGGCAGTAAATTCCCAGTCAAAATAGGCTTTTATTTTAATTTTATCACCCGCAATCACTGAAATATTGTTTTTTTAACCATAGCCTATCAATCCACCCAATCCTTCTCATTACTGTTATTTATTCACATAGAACATGGGCCCAACAACAATGTTTCTTTAACCATTGAGCACCTTTATTATTAAGTTCATGCCATTCTTCCTCGGAGGTCAGGTAAAGCAGGGACATTTTCTAATACAATTATAAATGAAGTAGATTCTGGCAGTAATTGGAAGTGAAGTGTGCTGTCCCTATGTTGAGTTTGTTGTAATTGGGATGGATTTTTGGGGATATTCATAATATTGGTCTGCCTCTCTTCTATTCCTCCCCGTATTTTCCCATGGGTGCCCCATGAGAATCATGCTATTTGTTGACTCATCATTAATTTTATTTGCATGGTTCAACTGTTTGCTTTGTGCCACACAATTTGCTACATTATCCGCTGCTGTTGATGTTGTTGTTAATGATTTCGAATGATCATGAGTGTTTTCTGATTCTTCTTGGTCATCTACAGTGGTAAAAATGAAATGTTATCTTCTAGAACTTCTCATTTATCCAGCACAGAGTTAAAGAAACCCCCTTAATGAGTCTTCTAGTTTTAATAAAGAACTTGAAAAATGTGTAATTACATTTAACTCTAGTTATTTCAAATCCTTTGAATTCCAGCAAAGAGGGCTTTCTGTTAGATCCTCAAGGGGGCTTGTGTTGTGAACAATGACTATATAATCAGTTAGCTTCTTTGTTACAGTCCTTATACTTGCTGAATAATCTCCTTTTTAGGTCAACCCTATAGCGGCAGCGCGCATGCGCTGCTCACTTTGCGAGGCATGCAGTATTCAGCATAGAGTGGAAGCTCCGCCCACTCTACGCCCATGTTTTCCATTGGCTCGTGTCATTGTCTTTCGTAAATGCTGCCGTCTAATTGATTATGAGGCTTGTTAGTCCCTCCTTACTATTGCCATGTCGTCATTTGTACCCTCCCATGGCTACTGGCCCCTTTACTTCGAGCGTTACACAGTACTTTCCTGTTATTTAGACTGTGAGCACTACTTTGTCCGTGCCTTCTCGCTCCCTTCTCCCCCTGCCCGCACTCCCGTCGTCCGTGCTGCCCCCCCACCTCCTGTTGTCCGTATTGCAATGCAATAGGTCTTCCATAAATGTGAGTCCTATTGCATTGCAAATGCTTGTTTTCTTTTTAGCTGGTAGAGGCTTAATGATTTTGGGACGGTCAGAAAGGATACTTAAGGACTAGTTATGGATGCAAGAAGTGGAGATTGAGGGAGCCCGCTTTTTGTTAGTGGGCTTGTTGCTTGCTTCAGGAGCCCTCAACCCCTACAACACTTGAGCTGACAGTGGAGTGCCATTCAAATCACTAGAAACCTCTTGTGCTACAGAGAGCCTTTCCTTCCCAAGCCCTATCTTATCAATCACTTCCATAGTGCTCAGGAGGTAATTGGCAATGGAGGTCATAGATATCCTTGACCTTTCCTCCCCCGCTTTTGTTGTATTCATTTTCCTTGTACCCATTTCCGAGAGAGGATTCTCTTTCCATTTTCAAACCAAGGACTCTTGTTCTAAACAAAAGGACTAGTCTTTTGGACCAACTTTATTGGCCCAGAGAATGGGGCACAGTGCCCAAACCAACATCGCCATTAAAAACGCCTAAGTGTTGTCTATGTCTTCAAATTACCGATGAAACCACAAGTAAGATGAATAGTATTTAATTGCTCATTCTCTTGAAAGTGTTGAGGAATATTGCGCCATTCTTTCCAAGCGAGGCACGGAACTTATAGTGATCAAGGTCATCATTTCTAGACTCGAACATGTCAATTCTGTTTACAAGGGCTTACCCAGTACTACCCTACATAGGCTCCATGAAATTCAAAATGAGGCTGCAAGATTTATATTTCAAATCCTTAGAAACTCACATGCCACTCCATTTCTGAAAAAGCTTCACTGGTTCCCGGTGAAGCAACACAAGTAGTTCAAAATCTGCTGCTTTGCTTTTAAACGTCTGAATGGACTAGCACAGTTATTTGTGACAAAGAAAGTGGAAAGGTATATTCCAACTCACAATCTAAGATCTACATATGCTGACCAACTTAGTGTCTCATAGTTTTGCAACCAACTTAGTGTCTCATAGTTTTGCAAGAGTAGATCTGACGGATGTTGCTTTGCAACACTAGTCATGGCAGTTTGGCGCTCTTTGCCTAACACAATCCACTTCGATGCTGACTTTAAGTTATTTCTGAAAAATGTAAAGACTTGGTTTCTTAGCAAGCCTAGCCTATTAATTCTAGCCTTCCCTCCCTGATCGAAACTCTGCCTCAGTATTGATGTCTTAGTAAAAGCGCCAAGAAACCATAGACGACCATGTGCACTATACAAGAACAATTAACATAACTTAGCTTCAAAGCACTCAACACCCACAACATGAATTTCAAAGAACCAGACACTAAATCACATCTCTGGGTGTGCACTATAAAAGTGGGAGCATGAGACCCACAAGCTGTTCATCAGCATGATAAGATCACGAAGACCTCAAGCTTCTGCCACCAAGACTGAGACCAAGGCCTGTTAGTCTTCCTGCTGGGCGAGGGACCATCGCCCAGGAAATCACCACCACTTCCCCTGAGCCTGAAGCACCAGCCTTCTGCTTACCAAGATGTGGTGATGAAGAAAGCACACACGGTATGCTTCAACAGGTAAGCTTTATTTACGGCCTGTCATTGCATGGCTTACGTCCAGCCAAATTCCAACTGCCCGCAGTGGAATCCACGCAACCCAACACTCCGAAACTACATGATGCTGGCACACGAGCCAGCACGAGGAAAGATTACAACCCAAGACCATAGGACTCTGTGAGGAGGAGGAGCGTCTGGAGGGAGTGAGACCCATCAGGATCCTGTCAAATTGTATCCTGGTGAGTGACACCCGATCCAGTCATGGCTGTATGCCCCTCTCATTAAGTCGGCGACCACCCGTATGCCAAGTGGGGGCCACCTTTAAGTAAGGTCTGTCGCCCTTGATGTGCTGCAACCCTGCAACCCCCCACCCACATTCCAGGTGTGGGTCTACAAGAAAATACCTGCCCTAGAGACCTCACTTGTGGTAATATTTACAGAAAGCAAAGGAGACTTCCGGCATCACCACAGAGACTGCATGGGCCAGTCCTCACTGGGAGTTGTGCACACTTACATAACATAACGTGTATTTGTAAAGCACGCGTTCACCCAGAAGGGTATCTTCGCACTTGGCACTGTTTAAATGGCTCTTAAAACCAGATCAAGACTTTGCTGCATGTTGACTAGTGTGGCTCACTCCTGAAAGTCACATCCATTATTGAATGGAGAATAACCCACTCCATTCGAAGGGAAGGAAGAAAGCTGGAACATTGCCAAGGATGATTATAGCGCTCCGATCTTAAGTGACTGTGGATAGCATTTAGATTGCTCATATATATATATATATATATATATCAATAACGCTTGCCTTGAATCCTTATGTACAGCAGAAAGCAAGAGCAGACCCGAATTTGCCTAGAATGATGTTTTATTAGCACATCACCATGTCGCCATTATATATATATATATATATATATATATATATATATATATATATATATGTGTGTGTGTGTGTGTGTTCTTATATTAAATGCTACTTTCATCACAAAGTATTTGTCTGGACAGTCATTTTTTGGGGGGTGCGGTTCGTACTTTGTTTTGTGCCTGTGTATGCCTTGACACCCCCTCCCCCCTCAAGAAGCATTGAACTGCTTGACCCGTGGTACTACTGAAATTCAAGTGCTGAAAAGGTAGTACTACGCTCAGCTGTTTGGGACCCATTGTAGGTCTGGCCTGGGTCAGCAGGAATAAAAGGCCACAACCCCCACAGTTGGTCTCAGTAACACCTGCCTGACCCATGGCCCACTAAAGGGGAGTTTGACAAAGCCATTACGGTGGACACTGTATAAGGTTATTTTTCAGCCTTTTTACGTATGTCAATCCAACTCTCATTGTCTAAATTGCCTATTGCAATGACATTTATTAAAGGTTTGACACACCTGTTCCCTCCCAATCAGTTTGTGATGTAACAGCGGGACCTTACCTTGGTCTTGAGATTTCTAGTGCATACATCTTTCGAGCCTGTGCAGAGCTGCTTGTTGCTTCGCCTGATCTTGAAGACGGTTTTCCTCATTCCAATTAGGTCAGCGCGTCGCATGCGACAACTGCAGGCTCGGACAGTGTAACCACCCTACACCGCTGCCTTTACAGACAAATGGTACTGAAGAACCAGGCATTCTTCTTGCCAAATATTCTCATTCTTTTCATGTCTCGCAGTCATTCACTCTACTTGCGTTTTTTACTCACTTTTTGAAAAAGGAGAAGCTCCATTGGTTTAGTCACAAAAGGGTTTTAAAGGGACCAAAGAATAGATGTTCAACTTTGTGTGGGGTTCTCTGGAGCATAGAAAGGAAAAGCTGAGCAGAAGAGCCCTGTTGAGGTGGATAATCCACTGCATTAAGATGTGCATCACCTTGTCCAAGAAACAACCCCCCGGTTGATCTGATAGTCCATTCCACCAGGGCTAATGCTGCTAACATTGCATTGGTGTGATGAGTGCCTGTCCTTGTTATTTGCCAGGCTGTGATGTGGGCATCTGTGCATATGTTCATGAAGTACTACTGCCTTGACAGCCAGATCTGACAGGAAGGACACTTTACCCACTCAGTAAAGCAAGACTTTGTTGTGTAATGTACTCTACAAACCCTTCACCTTGTAAGGGTACTGCTTTCATATCTGTTGCAAGGTGGGGAATTTCCAGATAAAAGTATCCATCAGATGTTTGGTTAACTCTCATACTTGCTGATAATCTATCTAACCTCTGACTGCTCACTGCTCTCCCACCTCCCTGTTCCATGGAGTGTTCTCTTTTTTAAAAGGATCTGAAGTTAGTTCTCAGCACGCTGTTTCCACCTATCGTTAATACTCTGGGTCTGAGGGTTCATAAAGGAAAAAGACAAACTGACATTGTTATGTACGGCTCCTCTCTATAACTTCTGGGGCGGTAAGAAGTCACTGCAGAGCTGCACAACGCCACCTACTGGCGTCCTAAAGCACGGCATTTTCTGACAGAATTAATGTATTTGTTCCCTCCCACTCCATTGCTAGTTCCTCAGTGAGATTAAAACGTTATGGTGATTTTTCTCACTGAGTCTCCATTTGGGCCTATGCACTGTTACCTTGTTCTACTTCTCACTCTAATGATGGACTTCACCTCATAGTGTCAATGAGCTAAATGTCATCTCACTGACCACTCTGATGGTATTCTACACAGATACAGGCTCTGCCCATCTTTTCTACCAAACATGGCATCTCCTTTCACATGGTTTTGTCCATCACTCTTCCATAATGTTTCACTCCTTATCCCACCACAGAGTGATATAGTGTAAACCCCAGGCATGCAAAGTCCTGCTACATCGGCCACACACAACAGGACAGAGTGGATTATCTTTGTGCTGTAGCCAGGATGGGCAAAGCGGTTCCAAATGCACCATTTCATGTTTGTTTATCCACCAAATCAAGATCTGTCTTGCCTTGGCTTGTGACGGATACCTTGCCAGGACTGAGCTACTTTATTTCCTTGGGTTATCTGGTACTACTGAGTTCGTCTCCCAGAGAGTATTGCTGTAATCCTTATTAGGTGAGCAATGTGCGTTAAGGTATAGCCATCAGAAAAAAAGTTACTTGCCTTTGGTAACACAGTTTCTGCCAGATACATAATCTTGCTGCAGATTCCTCAACCCCCACTTCCCTCCCTGTTGAGTTAGTGCCGAGAATACGACACTGGGGTATGCAAAATTATTATATGCTAAACTGTTGCAGTCATTGTTTCTATATCTGGTCCTTTCTGTACACTTAGATTGGGTGTGGAAAAGGCACCATGAACTAGCACCAACACCCTGCTGTCTCGTCCAGGGTGGGAGGACACACAGCTTGAGCTTTTGATGTCACCTACAGCAGTTGGAGAGCGTATGCTAGGTAAAGTTTTGGGATCAGTGCTACACTTAAAGGATGTTCATAACGTGAGGAATCTGCAGAAAGATTATGTATCCACCAGAAATTCGAGCAGTTCTTTAAGGCATTTACAAAATGCAGATCTAGATCAGTGCAAAAAACCAGTGCAGAGCTTTGACACATTTCATGGCTAAAAAACAAATATCTAGAGCTTACTCTGTAAAAGTCTGCATTTTTTTTTTATTTCAGGAAGAGTTAAAGAAAGATCTAAACAAAATGAAGAAAGAAAAAGAAAAGGCACAAGCTGCAGCTGCTGCATTGGCAAGTGCAGCTGCTGCAGTGGCGGCTGCTGCAACTGCAGCAAAAATATCCCCTCCACCACCACTCCCAACTCCACCAATGTCACCACCCACCCAGCATGTGACTGTTATGACATCGAGTACATCAGTAACATCTGCCTCATCATCATCGCATAAGAGGAAACGAGATGATGAAAAAGATCTCTCTTACTCAAAATCTAAGAAAAAGAAAATGATTTCTACTACCTCAGTGGATTCAAAGGAAACAAAAGAGGATGCGCAAGACACAAAGCTTTACTGTGTCTGTAAAACACCTTATGATGAGTCAAAGTGAGTTAAATTCTGTCTTTTTATGTATTTTGTTGTCTGCAATTAATTCTTAAAATGGTGTGTGTGTTAAAAAAATAAATATATGGTTGATATTAACCTGCATGCCTTAGCAGACAATTAGCAGCTTTTCCCACCACATTGTACTTGCACAGTATGGCAGCGTGTTCTCATAACCGTTCTTTGTGCAAATTTCATTGAGTTGGTGTATGGTGTCGAAAGTAGAAATTGAAGTGGGTCACCTTCAAGCTTTTTATAAGTGAGATGCAAGGGGCAAATTTGTTATTCCAAAGCCTGGTAAAGTTTTTTGCTTTGTTTGTTTTAACGTTTGTAGCCAACGATTACACTGCCAAACTGATGTTGTTAATTCTACACATTCCCCCCAAACATTTTCAAGATTGATTTATTTTCTTGTCTAATTGGCTGCCTTCAAAATAACATGGCTGGAAATATTTCTGAGTTACTTTGTTGTATTAACGTTTTTGTATCTGAAACTGTTCTCAATACTTTGATTCTTACCTTTTGAGATCCACTTTTTGATTTTCTCCAGAGGGACTACATATAATCTCGGGTGCCTTTGTTTGAAGTAGCTTATCCTCCTATTCTTATCCCACCTAAAACTGTGCCTTGAAAATAACTTTGCTTTACTCTGACCTTATTGAAGACTTACACAGGCAAAGAGAAGCCATTTCTCTATTCTAGCTGTGTCAAAGCTATGTTCCCCCTGAATTTAGCACTACCCCTGCCACAAACAAAAAACCTTGCCAGACTGCACACTTAAACCCTTTAGATCCAGGATTGATAAGACTTAGCAAACATGCAAGGCATCTCTGGATAGTAGACTTTAATCTAGGGCTTATTCTTTCGGGAAAGACATTTTTTCGGTGTTCCATACATTAGTTGGGCTGGTGGTGAACCTTAAATTCCTTGAGCAATCTTTTTTTTTTTTCAGGTTCCAAAACATTTTAGTCTTCTAAAGCCTTAAGTGGCAACTTGCCTCATAAACCAAGGTCTGCCATACCCAGTTAGTCACACCTTTTCATATTAAAACAGTCTTACTTCTACTAAATTGGCAGCTTAGCTCCTTTAAGAGGAACTATCTGATAGAGGCTTCGAGCTGCAAATTCATTACCTTAGAATTCCCCAGGTGTCAAGCTGGATCTGGAAACTTTCGCATGAGTAGTACCCCTTGCGCACGCCGTCCGGTGGCTCCATTCGGCTCCGCGTGATGGCAGCGTTAGTGTTGTTTATGATGTCTCGGTCACCTATATAGGCACCAACCAGGCACACGGACTCCTGTTCTTTTCTTTCCACGTCAGTTAAGTGCCGATCCCGGAAGCGCTACCCCTCTGTTGCTTTTTGACAGGTTTTTTCAACATTTTGTTTACTGTTTTTCCTTGAGACTTTCAAGGATGTCTTATAGAAAGACCAGGTTCAAACTGTGTGGTGCCTGTCACTGCAACATGTCAGTTACCGACCCCCACCTCATCTGCCTTTGGTGTGTTGAGCATGACTATGACTCAAAATTTTGCTCGGACTGTTGGGCCATGGCTCCAAAGGCCTTGTGAGTGCAGGCTTTGAGGCTCCTTGCGGCCTGGCAGTCAACACCAACCAGTGAAACTCTGTAAGGAGATCCCGGTCCCGTTCAAAGAAGATGAGGTCCTGGGACGCTCTCGAAGAGCCAAATCTTCTTCCTCCCATTTCAGGTCTTCGGGACACTTTGGAAAGACAGATGGGCTGCTATGAGGAACTTGGGGATGCCAGTGGACCCAGCACATCCGCAGATACTGGCATGCTTTCTCCTCCAACTGTGGCTACAGAGTAGAGGGCTTCTTATGCCTTGGTGGTAAGGAGGGCAGCTGAGGTCCTTGGACTGGAGTTGCCCTCTGTGCAGTTCAGGACTAATCTCCTGATCAAAGTGCTGCAGCCTGGGGCTTCCACCTCTGAACCCCTATTGCCCTTCAATGAGGCACTTACTGACATCCTACTAGGCACGTGGTCCAAGCATAGCTCAGCGGCTTCTGTGAATACGACAATTGCACGTCCCCATCGTCCAGCTCCTTGCGACCCAAAGCTCCTCAGCTAGCACCCTCTCCCTGATAGCTTGATAGTACAGGCTTCTACTTCTCATGGTGCATTCCCTTCTGCCCCTCTGGATAGGGAATCCAAGAGACTGGAAACATGTGGGAAGAAGATTTTTTCTTCTGCCAGTCTGGCACAGCGGTCGGTGAATACCGCATGCTTATTGAACCGTTTCTCCCTCTCTCTTTGGGAAACGGTTGCACAAGTGCTGCCTCAGGTCCCGTAGGAGGCCTGGGCCGTACTCTCCCAGGCAGTGATGGATGGGAGCGATGCAGCAAAATTTACCATTGTGTGGCCTTGACACGACTGACTCACTGGGCAGAGCGGTTTCTTTGACAGTCGCCTTATGGCGCCATGCCTGGTTGAGAACGTCTGGTTTCTCTGGCGATGGCCAGGGTAATTTGATGGACATGCTCTTTGATGGATCTCATCTCTTTGGAGAGAAGGCAGATTCTGCCTTGGAGCCCTTCAAGCATTCTTGAGTTACAGACAGATCCTTGGGCCTCTCAGTGACATCACGTGGCCAGTCTAACTTTCGCCCCTTTTGAGGCCACAGAATGGGTTTCCAGCTGTGCCAACAGCATCCCAGCCACCTTCCTGCACAGACTTCCCAAGTTGTGCGAGGACGTTAGCACGGTTCATTCTGTCCTCGGAATGGAAGCCAGAAGTCGTCTGCCACCCAGCCCTTGGCTGCCGCAACCCCCAAGCCCTCCTGGTCTGACTCTGCAAGACCAGGCTACTCCAGTTGGTGGGAGAATCCATCATCTTCTTCCTCACTGGAATCCCATAACATCGGGCAAGTGCGTCTTTCAGATCATTCAGGAGGGCTATTCTCTGCCTTTTCTTTATTTTCCTCCTCCTATTCCGCCACTTCAAGGATTGGGTAGCAGAGGATCATTTAACTTTACTCCAAGAGGAAGTTAGAGCTCTCCTGGCCAAGGGGGCTATAGAGAAGGTCCTGATTTCAGAAGTAGCCAGTGGTTGTTTTTCCTGCTACTTCGTGATTCCGAAGAAGAACAAAGGGCTATGGCCCATTTTAGATCTTCGGACTGTCAGTCACTTCCTCGAAAAGGAGAAGTTCAAGATGCTCACATTGGGTCAGTTCTTGGCTGCTCTAGACCAAGGAGACTGGCTGGGAGCGTTGGACCTGCACGATGCGTATTTTAATATTCCCATCTTGCCGGGCTACATACGTTACCTGCTGTTCAAGATCGGGCACAAGACCTTTCCGTTCAAAGTTCTACCTTTTGGCCTTACCAGCGCCCCCGAGTGTTCACCAAGGTGATGGCGGTGGTTGCAGCTAATCTGCGCAGGTTAGGTATTTGTCTTCCCCTACCTCCACGACTGGCTGTTGAAGGCATCTTTGCCCCAGGTTGTCGTCTCCCACCTCTAGACCACAGCGGACCTCCTGCATTTGCTAGGGTTCTTTATAAACGTGCCAAAGTCACACGTGACTCCTTCCCAGGTGCTCTCTTTCATCGGAGAGCTTCTGGACATAGTGCAGTTTTTGACTTATCCTCCTGAGCAGCGAGTCCAGGATATTCAGGTTATGATACCGATTGTAGGAAAGTAGGATCTGCTTTCATGGTTACACCCACTTTTTGCTGGTGTTATTCTGTTTTTCTGACTGGGATCCTGCAAATCAGGTCCCCAGTCACAGTGCTCTCTCCCTAAATTGGACTATGGTAGGAACTTGATACCTTCCTAATTGGCTAGTGGTGTACCCTTCTAAGTCCCTAGTATATGGTACTAAGATACTCAGGGCATAGGTACACCAAAGGTCTCACATGGGCTGCAGCATGTATTATGCTCCTGGTCTCTCCCGAGCGGCATAGACTCTGTCCCCTCTTCTTGCAAGAACTCCTCTTCAAGAATCCACCCTTGGATTCCACCAAACTCTTTAACTTTGTTTGCATGCTGCATCTTCACTGAAGTCCTCCATTGTGGTCTACAGCGGTTTCCGACGTCCCTTCACACCTATGCAACCTGCATCCCTGGTGTGGGTATCCTGGTTCCTGGGGTATCCATGGGTGGGGTGACTCTCCAACCTTCCATCTTACCGGGGCTTTCTTCAGGGTCCTTCTTGAAAATGCAACCGCGACGTCCCCATTGACTTGTTTTGAGAATGCGGTTGTGTTTCCAGTCTTCACAAGGCCTCCGTTCCTGTTTACTTACCACGTGTGGATCCTTGGATCCCTGGCTCTTCTAAGTCTTCTGGGTCCAATATCGACTTTGGTCACGGTTCGCATTCCACTTTATTAGTAAATGGTTTGTTCTCCCCCTGGCGACCACTGTGTATTTGTGCTACTTACCTGCTCTACTGTTGAAGTATTGTGTAAATTGTGATTATATCTCTGGGTAGGGGATATACCAATGTGTTTATGAGTGTTTATAATAAATACATATTTTTATAACTTCGCTCTGTGCTTATTTTTCACTTAATTACACTATATGATTAGTTCTGGTAGAAAAAAGTTGCTTTACACTCCTTCTGGACTAACCTGAAGGCTGCTCTCCACAGCTACCACAGAGCTTTCTATGGTTGTCTAAGACCACTAAAATCAACAAAAGCGTTGCATGGATTAGTGTAGGGTGCTTCACGTAAATAACTGTGCACCATATATTAAGCCAGCCTCCTACACCAATATTTCAGCCTCTATCCTGGATATCGGGGAGACTGACTTTGAAGCTGCTGGGCCGGATGGCCTCCTGCATCCTGTCAGTAAAACACGCCAGATGGTGTATGCGGGCACTGCAGTGGGGCCTGAAGTTCCTGTGGGTGCAGCATCTGGGGAATCTGTCCAACATGGTCCAGATCTCAGAAGGAACTGCTGAGGACCTGCAGTGGTGGTAACCGAACTGTGATTGGGTCAGAAGCAGACCCCTCTCCCTTCCCCAACCAGATCACACAGTGGTTACAGATGTATTCCTCCTGTAATGGTTTCTGGTGGAGTCTGGGCTCCACATCAATTTGTTGGTGCTTCGAGCGATCCGGTTGGCATTGACAGCATTTCTGCTCTCTGTCAAGGGGAAGTTAGTGCAGGTGCTCATAGACAACACCACTGCCATGTGGTACTGCAACAGGGATGGTGGGGTCATGGATCCTTTGTCAAGAGGCCCTACGTCTCTGGACATAGCTGGAACAGCAGGGCATATCCCTGGTGGTTCAACACCTGGCACGGTTTCTGAACACCAGGGCGGACTAACTCAGCCTTTGATGACTAGTGGAGCATGAGTGGGCGTCATCATTCGAAGATGGCATAAGGTCTCTCTCAGCAGTGAGGAGAGCCTTGGTTAGATCTGCTCGCCTCCGAAGGGAAAGTGCAATGTCAGCAGATTTGCACGCTGGTGTTTCCAAGGCGGCTATTGCTCGCCAATGCTTTTCATCGCCAGTGGTGCTTAGGCCTACTGAACGCCTTTCCGTCCATACCACTTCTGCCCAGGGTTCTCAAGAAGATCAAGAACAACCGTGCCCACTTTATTCTTGTGGCTCCAGACTTGGCACAGAGAGTTTGGTATCCAGAGCTTCCGAAAAAGAGCATCGATACGCCTCCATGCGTGGAGATTGAGCGGTGATAGTTGATGGCTTTTGACCTTGCTCCTGATGTATGTAAGGTTATCTTGGCAGCCAGGCGGCCCTCCACTAAGACTGTATGCACCTGCCTTTGGCAAAGGTTTGTAAAATATTGTACAGAACAGTCTATTGACCCTCTTTCTGTCTCTTTATCTACTATCCTTCTTTTTATTCTTACCCTTGCCGAGCAGGGCTCTGCTTTGGGTATGCTCAAGGGTTATCTTTCTGCTCTGTCTGCTTTCTTGCGGCTGCCAGACCAACCCTCTCTGTTTATATCTACTGTTGTACATAAATTCTTAAAAGGGCTTGTACATATGATTCCACCTTCGCTCTTTGTTGTGCCTTAATGGAACCTTAATTTGGTCCTCACAGTTATCATTTGTGCTCCTTTTGAGACATTGCATAATTGTCCCCTCCGGAAAGACAGCCTTTCTCGTGACAATAACATCTGCCCGGAGAGTGAGTTGCAGGCATTGTCGTCCAAGCCTCCCTACTTGCTCTTTGCAGATGCTTCTCATGTTTCATTCTTGCCTAAGATGGTGACCCCATTTCCCTGGGTCAATCTATCACGCTGTCCACCTCTTTTCCTCCCTCGTATCCCTCTAAGGAAGAGGAGCGTGTTCACCACCTGGACACAAAAACAGTGTAGTCGTTCTACCTTGTCTTCACAAAAGAGTTCTGGTGGACAACCAAATCTTTATAGGGTATGTGGGAACTAAGAAAGGTCGGAGAGTGCTGAAAAGGACCCTTTCTCGCGGGTCATTCTCTCAATTAAGATCTACTATGTCCTGGCTAAGAAGCAGCACCCTGAGGGATCAAGAGCCCATTCCACTAGGGGAAAGGCTGCGACCATGGCGCTGGCTCGGGGTGTCCCAATCCTGGACAGCTGCCAGGCAGCAACATGGGTGTCTTTGCACACATTTACTAAACACTACTGCTTGGACAGTCGGGTCCACAGGGACGAGCTTTCACCTGTTTGGTCCTCCAGGACTTCCTAGTATAGACCATTTGTCCGCAGCCCACCTCCAGGATGGTATGTCTTGGGTATCTATTCAATGTTAAGGAATCTGCAGCTAGAACTCTCTATCAGACGAACAAGATACTTACCTTCGGTAACACATTATCTGGTAGAGACAATATCTAGCTGCAGATTCCTTACAGACCCACCCATGCCTTCCCGCTCTGTGGACTTATTGATCTGAAAGAAACAGTTATAGATTCCTTACCTTAGAATTACCCCCAGGCGTCAGACTGGATCCGGAAAGTTTTTCGTCTGCAGTCGTGCGCGTCGGAAGGTGGCGTTGGACGACTCGGCGTTCGTCATCGTCGTTGTGATCGCCGGGATGACGTTGTGGTACCTACATAGACGCCACCCTCGCGCGCCGTCAGTTCTTTCTTTTTCCGCGCCAGCTAGCGCAGATCCGGAGAGAGCGGTACCTCCAGTCACATTTTGAATGACTTTTTCTCGACTTTTGTCAACATCGTTTTCGAGTCCATCTACTCCTGGTGCACGAGGGATGCCTCGCTTCTAGGCTTGCGGTTCCTGCGTGTGCCTCTTCTGCCTGGGGCGTGACCATGACCCCAAGTTGTGCCCCGACTGCCGGACCATGAACCCAAAGTCTTTGCGGGAGCGGTCCAGAAAGCTTCTCGAGGCCCATCAGTCTGCTCCGTGCTGCTCGAGGTCCCGGTCGCGGAGCCACCATCCTTCTTCTTCCACGTCTTCGCTCTTCGACTTTGGGCGACGTGACGAAGGATGCGGGTAGTGCCCCTCCCGCAGCTCCGCGTGCGGAGCCTGAAGGGTCAACTCCGGCTTTTCCCCCCTTACCGGGACCCGGAGCGACCCCTGCCCAGCTTCGTCAATTATACGAAGCGATGCAAGCCATCTTTGGGCGGTCCAACTCTGCCAGTGCGCTTTCGGGCCCCGCGGACTCGGCTGGGGGCCCTAGGCCTTCGACGCCTTCGGCTTCGGCCTAAGACACACAATTGATGGACGGAATGCAGAACAAATCAAAACATTCACCACCGCAGGGTCCCCTTGGATCCAGTCCTAGATCCGGATTGGCGCCAGTCGACCTTGTAATCCCACCACCGGCACCGACTCCACCGGCACCACGTCCGCAGCTGGCGTCGGCTGTGTCCCCAGCCGACGTCGACCCCGGCCTCCACCTCGAGCTAGTCACGGAACCGGACCGGCGTCGACTGATGACGGATCTGGCGCCGATGGGTACTTTTGTGCCCCTGTTCTGCCCTGGCTCTTTGAGACCAGATTGGCAGCCAGAGGAAGGTGAGGAGGACTGGGAGGGGTCAGGAGACCCTTTGACTGACCAGTTGGGTTATGAACCGGACTGGAGAGAGGATCTGGGGGAAGCCAGTGGTCTGGATACCTCCCCAGATTATGGCATGTTGTCTCATCCTACCGTGGCTACGGAGGAGGGAGCGTCTTACGCTGTGGTGTTGCGTAGGGTGGCTGAGGCTCTCCACCTCGAGCTACTTACGATGGCAGTCAGGACTAACCTCCTCCTGACAGATGTGCTTCACCAGCGGCAAGCTCTTCGGAGCACCTGCTACCGTTTAATGAAGCCCTGACAGACATCACTTTGGGCACCTGGTCCAGGCCCAACACATGGGCTCCTTTGGATAGGATGATTACCCAACGCCTTCGCCCGGCCAAGGGCGGCCCCACTTCCCTTTCCCAACACTTCACCCCTGAGAGCTTGGTGGTCCAAGCCTCCACCTCCAAGGGCGCATTCCCTACCGCTCCACATGATAGGGAATCCAAAAATCTGGACCGTCTTGGGAAGAAGATGTTTTCTTCTTCTTCCAGCTTGAGACTGCGGTCGGTAAACACAGCATGTCTTTTGGGACGTTACACCCACTCCCTATGGGATATGGTTGCGCAAGTGCTGCTTCAGTCCCCGAAGGAGGCCCGGGCTGTACTCTCTCGAGCAGTTGTCGAAGGGAGAGACGCAGCAAAGTTTACCATCTGCTGTGGGCTGGAGACCGCCGACTCACTAGGCAGGACGATTTCCACGTCCGTAGCTCTTCGTCGCTATGCCTGGTTGAGGTCAACTGGTTTTTCCGGGGATGTCCAATCCACCCTTAAGGACATGCCCTTGGATGGCCGTCGCCTATTCAGTGATAAAGCAGACAGCGCGCTAGAGCGCTTTAAGGACCCTCGGGCTACGACCAGGTCTTTGGACCTCTCCACCACCCGCCCTGCGCAGTGTGCTTTTCGCCCCTTTCGTGGCTACGGAAGGAGGGCTTGCCACGTGCCGCCCAGAGCCACGGGCCAGCGTATGCTGTTCCGCCCCTGCGCCGCCAGGGACGTGGGAACCAACACCGTGGTTCTGGGAGCCAGCGGGCGGGCCAGTCCACCATAGCCCCCTCTGCAGCAGCAGCCTCCAAACCCTCCTAGTCTGACCTTTCAGGGCCAACATTCGCAAGTGGGATTCGCCATCACCTCCCCCCCCGGGCACCATCACGTCGGACAGGTGGGTTTTGCAAATAGTCCGAAGGGGCTACTCCCTCACCTTTGAGACTACCCCTCCATCCATGCCACCTCAGTACCATCACATGTCGGAGGATCATGTGGCCTTTCTCCTACAGGAAGTTTCGGCACTCCTGGTCAAGGGTGCCACGAGCGAGTTCCTGTCCCAGAAGTAGGACGTTGTTGCTATTCCCACTACTTTCTGGTGCCCAAGTAGTGCAAAGGCCTGCGTCCTGTCTTGGATCTCAGGGACATCAACCGCTTCCTCTGGAAGGAGAAGTTCAAAAAAAAAATTTTGGGTTGTTTTTTTGTCCTCATTCGCCACCAATCTCATTTCACTACGCATCAATGAGCTCTGTACCAAACTCAGAAAGCTGGGAGAGGGTGGGCATATAGGTATAGAAGCCCACTTGCAGGTACAAGAAGTCTGCTTGGATGCCAGTGATAGGTCAACAGAGATAACTCTCATACCAAGCTCCAAGAGCTGGGGAACCCCTACTGTAAAGTAGGGAGCACATGGCATAGCCCGGAGAGTGTTGCAGTAGCATAATCATAGGATTCAAGCAAAAAACAAAAAAACTCACACACTTCCTGGGCCCAAACCGAGAAGTAACAAGTCCCAGAATGCCAGCTTCTTCTTGCTGCAAGATCTAACAATATCGAGTTTAGAAACCGCAACAGCTGATGACAACCGTTCTGAGAAGATGGGAGGGGAAGGATCTGTCCACCTTTTGCAGATTTCTCTCCTGGCCAACAAGATGAGATAAAAAAACAATGATCTAGGAGCGCCCGTCCAAAAATGATAAGGGACAAGTCAATATAGATTGAGGAACTCAAGATCCTTGTCAAAAAACAACCAACTTCATCCCAAAAAGTCTCCAGAGCGGGGCATTCTTTAAACATATAGATGTCCGAGGCTGAGGGCAACCCACATTTCTTGCAACAGACCGAAGGACCCGAAGAGATTTTTGGAGAGAAGTAGGCCCGATGAATAGTATACAGGTGGTTTCTCTTCAGCCATGCAGGTTTTACCGTCTCATATAAAAGCTTAAACAAACTCTGCCACAGATGATCCCAATTTTGTGCAGGTAAGGAACCCCCCCCCACAGTTCCTCCGCAAGCTTAAATTCACCATCTACGGAATCTACAATGGCGCGATACCAAAATGAGACCTCCCTTCTCCCACGTGGCTTAGACACCAACTGATGTTCTAGAAAAGAGCTTTCCCCCTCAAAATTCCTATGATCAAGCTTAGATTGGGCCCAGCTTTTCAACTGGAGATATTTAAACCTGGAGAGACCCTCACCGACTTTATCTTTAAGTTGATCTCATGAAATGAGGATACCGTCGGGAGCCATATCCCCCCCCCCCCTCCCCCCCCCCAAACCACTAGACCAGCATCTCTCAAAGGAATTGCCAGCCTGTCCCTTAAACGCTCTGGAGTACCAGGAGAATCCCACAAAGGCGACAGACTGGAAAAGTAGCTGAGTGTAATTTCTCCCCTAAGTTTCGCCCAGGTTTTAGTGAATCCTTGTAAGACCTTCAGCTTGATCTTTTAAAAAAAATTTGGGTCCCCAAATTTAACAAAAAAAAACCCTCCTCAGCTAAGCTGGCACCTCTGAGCATGGCTAAGAACATAACCCCTGCACCTGTGTTAACCGGCATTTTCAACAACATGCGCAAATGTGTAAGTTGGAAAGCCCAGGCATAGAGCTGAAAATTCGGCAAAGCAAGGCCACCCTTCTCTCTCCTCCTCCTCAACTTTTTTCAGGCTATTCTTGGTGATTTGTATGCCCAGACAAATGAGTTTATATCACGCTGGAGCTTGTCAATCACAGATTTTTCAAAGTGTAAGGAGATACAATTAAAAAGAAAGGTGACCGTGGGGAGTATTGACATCTTAACTAGGTTGGCCCTGCCTAAGATGGATAATGGAAGCAGGGCCCAAGATTTTCAACAGCCTCCAACACTCATTGGCCACCCCAGCTAAGTTGGTCTCGGCAATCTTCGTGATGTCCTGAACTATATTAATCCCTAAGTATCTCATTTTAGGGCTGATATGATACTGATGCTGGTGCAATGTCCCCTCAAGGTTCCACGCCATAATTTTGGTTTTAGCAGCATTGATCTCATATCCTGAAACCAGGCCGAACTCCTGTGCTTGACATCACTGCGGGGAAGGCTGTTAATAAATTGGCTGACATTATTAAGATGTCAGCGTACAAGGCAACCTTCCTCTCCCACTCACCAAATTTAAATGGCTGAATATTAGGGTCATCCCTGAGCCGTTGAGCAAAAGGCTCAATATATAAATCAAAAGGGAGAGGGGGCAACCCTGTCTTGTCCCCCTTGACATTTTAAAGGGCTCCGTGGTGTTCCCATTCACAAAAAGTCTGGCCATAGGTTTCTGATAAATCAGCTGCACCGATCGAATGAATCTTGGCCCTAGATTGAATTTCCCCAGGACTTCGGTCAAATATGTCCAGTTCACACTATCGAACGCTTTAGTAGCGTCTAGAGTCATTGCTGTTAAAGGGCGGGACTATGCAGATGCCACATCGATGGCCCCGATGAGATCATAAGTAAGATCTGATAACTGCCGTCCCCTGACAAAGCCCTTTTGGTCTAGGATATCACCTGCCAGACGTCCCAACCTAGCTGCCAAGATTGAAGCAAAGATCTTATAGTCTGCATTCAAAAGCGAAATTGGCCTGTAGGACCCGCAGCAGGAAGGGATTTTCCCAGGTTTCAAAATCAAGATAATTGTGGCATCATTCCACGAAGTAGGGAGCGCCAACCCTTGCTGTAGGATCTGGTTGAAGAGCAATGTCAGGGTTGGGACAATCTGGTCACTCACTGCTCGATAGATCTCCGCTGGGAGCCCATCGGGACCTGCAGATTTCCCATTCTTACAGGACAATATAACTTCCCTGACCTCCACTTGGGTAACTTCCCGGTCTAACTGTTGCTGCTGTCCAGGGTTTAGGGAAGGAAGAGTGATATCCTCGAGCCAGCTCTGAACACTAGAGTTCACCACCCTTTTTTCCTCACAATAGATGTTTTGAAAAAAGGTCTGAAAGACATCGCCTATATCCTCATCTGTGGAAAAAGTCGTGTCTCCCCTGACGATTTCTCTAATATGATTCCTTACCCGATCAGATTTAGCTTTCCAGGCAAGGAGTTTTCCAATCCCTTCTCCATACTCGAAATGGGCGATCTTGCTAGCTTCCCATCTTCGAGTAAGTCTGGTGTGTAGGACAGACTCCAACTGTCCCTTTAAGTTGTCATACTTAGCCTGGCGCTCTTGTTGGATTAAGGGGGAAGCTTGGCTGATTAGTTCAACCTCTGCTACCTTAAGCTTGACTTCTAATGATGAAACCTCATCTTTATATTTTTTATTCCTGTAGCTTGACCTACTTGTAAATTTGTGGGCTTTTAGAGAGTCCCAAACTACTGCTATAGGAGCCGAATCCACATTTACCCCCCAAACAAATCTATTACCTGAGATAAAAAGAAAATCTCCTCTTTTTCCAGTAAAAGGGTACGGTCGAAGGACCATGACCTAGTAAGGCTAACTTTTGGCGGCTCAAACCCCAGCAAAATACCGGAGTGATCTGACAAATGTGAAGCCAGGTAAAAGATCTCTTTTACTCTTCCTCTTAGTGTCTCACTAATCCATATATAGTCTATTCTAGATGTATGCCGATACTTAAAATTCCTGAACGAGGCTCCAATCTGCTGACCTGATTTTTCTCTCCATATATCTGAGAGGGCAAATTGCTTCATGGCACCTAATAAAAATTCCCGTGATTTAGACGGGACCCTAGCTCTGTTATTAGGTGTCTTATCAAGCAGGGGATTCAAAACAATATTAAAATCGCCGGCTAGTACTACTGGGTCAGGTAACTCGACCAAATAGAAAAAGAAAGTCTTCAAAAAAGAAGGGTCATCCTGATTTGGCCCATAATAGCCAACCAGGGTGAGCTGGAACCCCATAATAACAGCTTTCACAATAACCCACCGACCATCCGGGTCTGCTAGCTGGAACAGGATACGTGGCCTGGCCGATTTCTTAAAAAGAGTTAATACCCCTCTAATATTAGCTGTCTGATTAGTGCAGGCATATGGTCCTACCCATTTTTTATTTTTTAAAAGGGCGGTAACCTCCTCATTACGAAGATGGGTTTCCTGGAGGACAATGACCTGCGCAGGGGAGTCCCCGAGGTATCGCAAAATCTTATCTCTCCTTGACCTTATACGCAGACCATTGACATTCCAGGACAAGATCTGGTAAACACTCATGGTGGATCAAACCAGTACACCCACAGAGACCAGCACCGAAGACCAACACTGCAAAGCTCCCTAAAAATTCCATGATTACTCTGAAAGATGAGATTAGCACTGTAAAAAAGAGGAAAATGAAGTTCAAAATGTTGATGCTGGTTCAGATCCTGTCTGCCCTCGACCCTGGAGACTGGATGGTAGCGTTGAACTTGCAGGACGCTTACTTTCCTATCCCCGTCCTGCCGGCCCACCGGCGTTACCTACGGTTCACGGTAGGCCACGAGCACTTTATTTACCATGCTCCCCTTTGGCCTTACCAGGGCCCCTCGGGAGTTCATGAAAGTGATGGCGGTGGTCGCAGCTCATCTGCGCAGATCAGGGGTTCCATTCTTCCCCTATCTCGACGACTGACTATTGAAGCATGCTCGCCCCAGGCTGTCGTCTGTCGTCTCCCACCTCCAGATTGCGGTCGACCTCCTGCATTCGCAGGGGTTCAACGTGCCGAAGTCACACCTGACTCCCTCTCAGAAGCTCCTCTTTATCGGAGCGGTTCTAGACACAACGCAGTTTCGGGTCTATCCTCCTGAACAGCGAGTCCGGGATATTAGGGCTATGATTCCGATCTTTCAGCCTTTATCCCGGGTTTCGGTCAGGATGACCCTGAGGCTGCTGGGCCTCATGGCCTTCTGCATTCTGCTGGTAGATCATGCCAGGTGGCATATGCGGGCTCTGTAGTGGGACCTGAAGTTCCAGTGGGCGCAGCATAAGGGGAATCTGTCCGATTGCATCCAGATCTCGGAGGGCACTGCACGACAATTGCAGTGGTGGCTAACGAACCAGGATTGGGTCAACGGCAGATCCCTCTCCCTTTCCCACGAGAACACACAGTGGTGACAGACGCATCCCTTCTGGGATGGGGAGGCCACATGGGAGAGGCGGAGATCAGAGGCCTCTGGTCTCCGGCTGAGACCGGGCTCCACATCAACCGTCTGAAGCTTTGGGCGATCCGTCTTGCACTCAAAGCATTCCTTCCCTCCGTCGGGTGAAGCGTAGAGCAGGTGTTCACGGACAACACCACTGCCATGTGGTATTGCAACAAACAGGACAGGTGGGGTCATGGACCCTATGTCAAGAGGCCCTCCGCCTCTAGACATGGTTGGAACATCAGGAAATATCTCTGGTGGTTCAACACCTGGCAGGTTCACTGAACGCCAGGGAGGAAAAACTCAGCCGCAGGTGCATGATGGATCACGAATGGCGTCTTCACTCAGAGGTGGTTCAAGGTCTCAGCAGTGGGGAGAGCCTTGGTTAGATCCATTTGCCACCGAAGAGAACGCACAATGTCAGCAATTCTGCACGTTGGAATTTCCAAGGCAGCACTCGCTAGGCGACGCTTTTCATCACTAGTGGAGTTTGGGCCTTCTATGCGCCTTTCCGCCTATACCACTTCTGCCTAGTGTGCTGAAGAAGATCAAGCGTGACCGGGCTCAAGTAATTCTTGTGGCTCCGGATTGGGCATGAAGAGTCTGGTATCCTGAGCTGCTACACATGGCCATCAATCCTCCGATCAGACTGGCTCTTCGAGAGGATCTTGTGTCGCAGCAGCAGGGGACGGTCCTCCACCCGAACCTGTCCAGCCTCCACCTCCTTTCGTGGTGATTGAGCGGCGACAGTTGACGTCATTTGACTTGCCTCCCGAAGTCTGTGATGTAATCTTGGCAGCCAGGCATCCCTCCACTAAGACGGTGTACGCCTGCAGATGGAACACATTTGTGGCATGGTGCATAGCAAATGCTGTGGATCCCCTTTCCACCCTTCTTTCTGAGGTTCTTTTGTTCTTTCTTTCTTTGGCCCAGAAGGGCTCTGCTCTGGGCTCTCTAAAGGGCTATCTCTCGGCCATTTCAGCCTTCTTTAGGCTTCCTGATCAGCCTTCTCTTTTCAAGACCCCTGTTGTAAATCGTTTCCTTAAGGGCATTACTCATCTTTTTCCTCCTGTTCCCTTCGTAATGCCTCAGTGGAACTTGAACTTGGTTCTTACCTATCTTATGTGCGCTCCCTTTGAGCCGCTACATAACTGTCCCCACAGGCTTTTACCCTTGAAAACTGCCTTTCTGGTGGCCATCACCTCTGCGCACAGGGGGAGTGAGCTACAAACTCTTTTTTCCAAGCCTCCCTTTCTGGCTGTTCATCCGGACATGGTTGTCCTCAGGACTAGACCTTCCTTTCTTCCCAAGGTGGGTACTTCTTTCCACATTGACCAAACCATCACTTTGCCCACCTTCTTTCCGCCTCCGCATCCTTCAAAAGAGGAAGAGAGGCTCCACTGTATTTCCAAAACGTGCGCTTTCCTTCTACTTGAATCGCACCAAACAATTCCGGGTGGGCTACCAGCTCTTAGTTGGTTACGTGGGCGCTAAGAAAGGTCAGTCCATGCACAAACTGACCATCTCCAGGTGGGTCATTCTCTGCATCAAAGCTTGCTATTCTTTGGCAAAGAAGGAGCCTCCAGTGTGGCTGCGTGCCCGTTCCACTAGGGCGACGGCAGCTACTACTTCTTTAGGACAGGGAGACCCTCAGTGACATCTGTCAGGCAGCTATGTGGGCATCGCTGCACAAGTTCACCAAACACAACTGCCTGGACAGCCAAGTCCGGAGAAACTGCTTCTTTGGCCGTTCTGTTCTCCAGGACTTTCTGGTGTGAACTTAGTTCGCAGACCCACCTCTGGGGTTGGTATTGCTGGGGTATCTATTCTAAGGTAAGGAATCTATAACGGTTTCTTTCAGATGTACAAGTTACTTACCTTCAGTAATGATATATCTGTAAGAAACATAGGTTAGTTATAGATTGCTTAACGCCCCACCCATCCTCCCCATTCTGCGAACTGACTTCTAGGGTTAAGGACTCCTTTCAGGGCCCTAGTTTTGTGCACCAGTGGTCAGTGTCCTGCATGGCTCTGCGCTTCTGGCGTGGAAAGTTGTGTACAGAACTGAAGTCAGCGTGGAAGTGCAGGGTCAATGTAGCTACTGTGACGTCATTCCGGCAACGACGAACGCGGAGTCGACCGACGCAAGCTTCCGATGCACAGGGGTACTGTTGACTAACATCTTTCCAGATTCAATCTGATGCCTGGGGGTAATTCTAAGGTAAGGAATCTATAACTAACCTATGTTTCTTACAAATATATTGTTATCATAGGTAAGTAACTTGTTCGTTAGGGCTAATGTTGTTCCCTTTTTCGGGGCCCTAGTTATGGCACACATTTAAGTCAGTCACTTCATGGCTCTGCGCTTCTGGCATGGAAAAGGGAAAAGTACTGACGTCCGCGTGCCTGGGTGGCACCTATATAGGTGACCGCGACGTCATAACCAACGCTAGCGACATCACGCGGAGTCAAATGGAGTCACCTGACCGTGCACACAAGTGGTACTACTCACGCAAAGATTTCCGGATCCAGCTTGACGCCTGTGGAATTCAAAGGTAAGGAATCTGAAGCTAGTTAATGTCTCTACTAGATAATGCGTTACCAAAGGTAAGTAACTTGTTCCACAGGAGCCTATTACCATTGAGCACTTGGGACGCTTTTTTTTATTAAAGGCATACCACTCTTTCACCTTGCCATCAGTTATTTTACAACCAAAATTTCTGTGTTAAAACTAGAAAGCTACAGAACAGGTCAGAGGACATAATTCACTGTGGTGGTAATTCTCAATGACATTAAGAGGAACCTTAGACTAAATACATAATCTTCTCAATCATTCGTCACAACTGTAAAGTCCGTATCTTTGGTGGATTAGCTGTTGTAGGAAAAAAGATTATTTGCCTAAAACCCTACCCCAAATCTGCCAGGAGTCGATCTCTCCTCCAAAGGCTGTCACCCTATCAAATTCCGTGCTGTATATCGCCCACTGGTGAGAAATCACAATTCTTTGAGGGTCTAACAGACCTAATAGTACTAAACTCAATGAAGAACTGCTGATATTAATCTAGGAGACCTAAACTTACACTTGAACTATGGTGGCGATATAACAGTACACACCTTATCCACCCTCCTTGAATCAAAAAGTCTCACTCAACACTGCAAAAAGCAAACCCACAATAAAGGCTCTACTCTCGACAGTCATCACCAACCACAATACCATTTCCCTCCATTCCATCCTGCCGATAGACTGGATTGACCACCACCTAATTCTATTCGACCTCAATGTCAACCAAAATAAGCTCCCCACTCAAACCTATCACCCTAAGCACTGGGCAAGGAACATGCACCAACTCCTTCAATCAGTGCCTGAATCTCTAATCAGTTCCTAAATTCTCCCACCACCCAACCTTACTACCACTGACAACCTCACCTCCCACTACAACACAAACATGACAGAACTTCTTGATACCATCGACCCCCTAAAACTCAAATCATGAGCCATCCCTTCCAGATCCTGATTTAGCAAAGACCTTAACAAAGAGAGATGACACCTAAGACTGATTGAACGAACCTGGAGAAAACAACCCTCACTGATCCATCTCTCCCTACTCAAAGCTGAATGCCTAAAATACTAACAAACCTCTACAATGAAAAATGTTCCTTCTTATAAGCCCAACTCGACCACTCCAAATAGAGATCTAAAGACCTCTACAAAATCACCAAACCTCTTCTATCCTAAAACGTACAACTGATGTCTCCACCAAGTGTTGTGATTTTTCTCAGAAACAATAACAAACATCAAACTCTCACTAGATAACACCACCTTTACTCACACTACCAAAGATTACTTTCCTACTAATGAGTGCCCTATCATTGCTACCTCTTTAACCACTGGTCCCCCCAAATCTGCCACCTCAGACAACAAGCCCTCCATCACCAATCCCCTACAACTGAAAAACAATGTATTCTGAACCAAGTCTGAAAATACCTCTGAAAAAGCAAAACTCTCAGACACATCATCACCCCAACTTGGACTAAAATCATTAACTCCTCCTTATCCACTGGCTCTATGCCGGCCTCTCTTAAACCAAGTCACCCAGCTCCACAAAAAGCCAGAAGCCGATCAGAATTACCTGAAAAACTACAGAGCTATTATCAACCTCCCTCTCCTTGCCAAAACTATAGAAAAATGTGTCCTCTCTCAACAACCACATAGATAAGTTAAATCTACATGTCACTTTCCAATCCCAGTTCAGGGAAGGATGCAGTACATAGACTGCCATCCTGAACATCACTGATGACTTGCACAGATCCCTCGATGATGGTGAGGCACATCTCCTAATCCTCCTAGACCGCTCAGTGGCCTTTGATTTCATTAACCGCTACATTCTCCTTAGCGCCCTCTCACAGCATGCTGGCACAAATGAAATTCTCCTGCAGTGGTTCACCTCATACCTGAACCAAAGATCCCACCTATTCAAATTAAACAATGCCACCTCACCAGCAGCATTAGTACCACAAGGAGTCCCCCCAAGGATTCATTTTGTGACCTGCCCTGTTCAACCTCTAAATGGAACCCCTTGCAGTGATCCTGAAACATGTCAGAAATGCTTACCATCTTTATGCTGATGACACCCAACTCTTCATCAAAATCACATCTTCCAAAATACATCTAACACCTAAACAACACTCTCTCCTTGGTACAAACCAGGCTAACCAACAACCACTTAAAGTTTAACCCCAACAAAATGGAACTCCTCTTACTCCAACCAGAAGGAAAGTCCTACCCTATCCGTAACTGGCTTGACAACCTAAATGCACTAAACTTTAAACTATCTATTTCTGACCTGGTTAAGTCACTAGGGATTACTCTTAACAATAACCTGAACATGAAAGACCACATTAATACATATTCAAAAATTGCCTTCTACACGCTAAAACTCCTTTAAAATAAAATCAAACCCTTCATCCCTCTTGAAGATCTGAAGACTGTAGTTCAATCTTTAGTCCCCTCCAAGGTAGACTACAGCAACACAACGATCACTGGTACTTTAAAAATCCACCTTATACCCAAGAAATCCACACTCAACACAATTGCTAGACTTCTTTTGGGGAGAGGCGATTTGATGACATGACGACATCGCAACCTCACTTTAAAAAACTCAACTGCCGCCCCCCCAATTCTAAGATGAAAAAAATCACTCACCTGTTCCTTCTCTGGGAATTCACCCAGAATTTAAGAACGCTATACCACGAAAACTTTGTGACAATCATACGTAATCTTTAGGAAAAACTTTAAACTATTCCTTCTCAACAAATCCCTCTTAAAAGAATCAGCTTCCTCAGATGAACTCCCCCACCTGCCCCCCTCATTTTCTGTCGGAGCCCATACATAGCTATCTCAGAAAAATCTGCTCACTCACCTCAACCAGCCCCTATTACACCATACCATCGCAACCCCCGAACTATATCGACCACCTTTCTCTCCTTCCGTATATATGTGTGTGCATAGATATATATATATATATTCACTTAAAAAACCATAGGTTTCACACGTTATAGTTAGGAATTAGCATTTAAAAAACCTTGCAAATTCACATAAAAAACCATAGGTTTCACACATGTTCTAGTTAGCTGGACATTTCACTCGCTCGTAAAAAACCATTGAAATTCCCCCGTTATAGTTAGTTCAGATAACTATAACTCGCGCGACCGCAATCCACTGCTGATGACGTCACATATTACATCACTCATGACATGGTCAGTGACATCACTCATGACATCATCCTTGTGATAGAGTGGCGGTCGCGCGAGTTATAGTGCGAGGAAGCTGATTCTTTTAAGAGGGATTTGTTGAGAAGGAATAGTTTAAAGTTTTTCCTAAAGATTACGTATGATTGTCACAAAGTTTTCGTGGTATAGCGTTCTTAAATTCTGGGCGAATTCCCAGAGAAGGAACAGGTGAGTGATTTTTTTCATCTTAGAATTTGTAAGGTTTTTTAAATGCTAATTTATGTATGTATTATATTTTTTATATATTTATGTTACAATAAACTACCTATGTAAATAGTTACAGATTGACTGTATCCTGTAATATGGAATGGCTCGTTTAAAATGATTTTTTTTTTTTTAAGGGTTTTTCACGGTGATTTTTTGAAAAAAAAATAAAATGTTTTTTGCACCCTTCGGGGTCCTTCAGGGACCCCCTGACAAAGGCTAGGGGGTCAGGAACTCTCTACCCTGCCCCCTTTTCACGTTCTCCACCTTTGTTTTTCACTGTCACACACAAAATGGCGGCCGACACCTCCTGATTTCGACCGATTCGAATGTTGACTGACATGTAACCACCAATCCGAATTACGCTCGCGCACGTTATGGTGCGCGCACGGTGTGCGCTTATAGATATTTATGTACTTTTAACTGCAATTTCTCAGGAACTACTGAACAGATTGACACCATATATGCAAAAGGCACATGCCTGACCTGAGGACTACCTCTTTGCCAAATTTCAAGTAATTCTGTTCAGCCGTTCGGGCTGTACCTTCGACTAAAGGTCCTATGGGGAAAACGCGTTTTTCTCAGCCCCCGCTTGACGAATCACCCCGAGACTTTCAGGGTAGGAGCTCAGCGGAGCGCCCCATTAGTTTTGAAAATTTCGCGAGGATTCGTCAACCGGCGCCAAAGTTATTCAAAATAGGACCGAGTTTCCATAGGAAATCTGAAAATTCTAACTATAACTATCTACTGGCGACCGCCAGTAGATAATATGCTGCAACTCGCCCACACTTCCTCTTTTTTTTTTTAGAAACGAACGAGCGTGGACCCAGTAATTCTTGTGCTAAGTTACTTTATGTAGCCAATTCCGCCATTACGCGTTTCGGGCGATCCCGCCCTTGATCACAAGACATCTCATCGGCTGAAAACCACATTATTTTAAGTGCAAGTGCAATGACTTAATTCATGGACATAGTAAAAACACTGTAGTATATCAAAAACGCGCTAAACAGGATCATATATAGTTACATAAATGTAAACTGCAGATCACACTTTTTTAGCTACAGGATTGCAAAAAAGAAACTATTTTCTTATGTTTCTTTTAAATTTCCATTGTTTGAAATAAACAGGTACTAATAGCAGCATAAATGCATAAATTAATTCTAGATTTCACTATGTCCTTACCATGAAACCATAAATGTGCTTATCAAAATATAATAAAGTGCTATTTATAATAAACCTTGAAGAAAAAAGAAATGTATAAACACTAAACAGTTTCGGGTTACAACTAGGTGACCAATCGAGGTCTCCATTCCTATTCAAACTCGCATATTAAAACATCCATCTCCACTGTGAGTCGAGAGGTTGTGCAAACAGCAAGAACTTTCTAAAGTGCAAACAGTTTTCAGGACAACAATAAATATCATAAATATTATAGGTAGATCCAACTAGAAATCAATCCATATATGTGGAAGTATGCAATATGCTTTCCATTACTGATTCCTAAAATCAATCCTAAAACATCATAAATATATAAATACATCCTAAAATTTGCCTTAAAAATTCCCCCCCCCCCCATTTTCTGTCGAGGAGCCCATACATAGCTACCTCAGAAAAATCTGCTCATTCACCTCAACCAACCCCTATTACACCATACCATCGCTACCCCCGAACTATATCGACCACCTTCCTCTCCTTCCGTATATATGTGTGTCTATGTATATATATATATCGATAATCAACAAAATGCCCTGTAGCATTGAGAGAGCACTCGACAGTGCTCTGCCCTCCAGCAATATCACGCAGCTTCAACTCAGACTTTCATCATAATCTGCCAACGCGTTTCAGGGCCAGAGCCCCTTCTTCCTGGGCGCAAAACACCACACATGAAACCTTCATTATTCATTTCCGATTTTATTCAGGCCAAGACCCAACCTCCCGTGGGCATGTGCTGAAATCAATGTCCCTCGGTGCTTTATGGGGCATGGAGTCCTTAATGCAGGCAATAATTCCCTTTTAGTAAGTTCATGAGTGGTTTTGCCATTTGTAATTCAATTAAATCCTTTAGTAGGTAGCAGAGCGTGAAGGAAAGCTCTGTGAGCGTCTGGAGCACTGTGCCGATTTCAGCCCTGACTCATTCAGAGCCCCGGCCTCTCCCAGCCAGTGATTGCAATTTTCTCCAGCTGTTGATGGTGCTCTCTCCACGGCCGGGCTGCCGTGCGTAGATATGGAATCAACAAAATGCCCTGTAGCATTGAGAGAGCACTCGACAGTGCTCTGCCCTCCAGCAATATCACGCAGCTTCACCTCCCAACTCCGACTTTCATCATAATCTGCCAACGCGTTTCAGGGCCAGAGCCCCTTCTTCCTGGGCGCAAAACACCACACATGAAACCTGCATTATTCATTTCCGGTTTTATTCAGGCCAAGACCCAACCTCCCGTGGGCGTGTGCTGAAATCAATGTCCCTCGGTGCTTTATGGGGCATGGAGTCCTTAATGCAGGCAATAATTCCCTTTTAGTAAGTTCATGAGTGGTTTTGCCATTTGTAATTCAATTAAATCCTTTAGTAGGTAGCAGAGCGTGAAGGAAAGCTCTGTGAGCGTCTGGAGCACTGTGCCGATTTCAGCCCTGACTCGTTCAGAGCCCCGGCCTCTTCCAGCCAGTGATTGCAATTTTCTCCAGCTGGTGATGGTGCTCTCTCCACGGCCGGGCTGCCGTGCGTAGATATGGAATCAACAAAATGCCCTGTAGCATTGAGAGAGCACTCAGCAGTGCTTTGCCCTCCAGCAATATCACGCAGCTTCACCTCCCAACTCCGACTTTCATCATCTGCCAACGCGTTTCAGGGCCAGAGCCCCTTCTTCCTGGGCGCAAAACACCACACATGAAACCTGCATTATTCATTTCCAGTTTTATTAGTCGAGTGCCTTCTCAAAAGCTCACGGGCACTTTGTTGGACAATTGATTTATACGGCTGGCCCTTGCCGTGGAGAAGGCACCATCTCGCAATACAGAGAGGCTGGGGCGAGGAACTGCTCATCTCCATTCAGCACATCGCTCCGTATGTAAATTATCAGCCCGTCAAGATGATCTGATTCCTACTTAAGGATTCACAATGCTGTTAATCACAAATGATAACTGAACTTACTATAAGGGTAGAATATTTCTCACACAGCGGGTCTATATGTACCATCAGGCATTGCAGGGGCACGTGATGTAATATGCTGCTGCAGGGTCATGTGAGTAATAAAAACCGGAGGATCACCTGTGTGAGCCTCAGTACCGTTTGTAAGCTGCCCAAGAAGAAGGGGCCTCTGTGCCTTGAAACGCGTCGGCGAAAGTAAAGAAAATTCGGAGAATTCAAGGCGAGCTGTACTCTAGGCCGGATGGTGGGGGCGATGTTGAGTGCCTTCTCAAAAGCTCACGGGCACTTTGTTGGACAATTGATTTACACGGCTAGCCCTTGCCGTGGAGAAGGCACCATCTCGCAATACAGAGAGGCTGGGGAGAGGAACTGCTCAACTCCATTCAGCACATCGCTCCGTATGTAAATTATCAGCCCGTCAAGATGATCCGATTCCTACTTAAGGATTCACAATGCTGTTAATCAGAAATGATAACTGGACTTACTATAAGGGTAGAATGTTTCTCACACAGCGGGACTACATGTACCATCAGGCATTGGAGGGGCACGTGATGTAATATGCTGCTGCAGGGTCATGTGAGTAATAAAAACCGGAGAATCACCTGTGTGAGCGTCAGTACCGTTTGTAAGCTGCCCAAGAAGAAGGGGCCTCTGTGCCCTGAAACGCGTCGGTGAAAGTAAAGAAAATTCGGAGAATTTAAGGCGAGCTGTACTCTAGGCCGGATGGTTGGGGCGATGTCGAGTGCCTTCTCAAAAGCTCACGGGCACTTTGTTGGACAATATATATATATATATATATATATATATATATATATTCACTTAAAAAACCATAGGTTTCACACAGGTTATAGTTAGGTGGACATTTCACTCGTAAAAAAACAATGAAATTCCCCCGTTATAGTTAGTTCAGATAACTATAACTCGCGCGCCCGCAATCCACTGCTCATTACGTCACATATTACATCACTCATGACGTGGTCAGTGGCATCACTCATGACATCACTGATGACATCATCCTTGTGATAGAGTGGCGGTCGCGCGAGTTATAGTTATCTGAACTAACTATAACGGGGGAATTTCATTGGTTTTTTACGAGTGAAATGTCCACCTAACTATAACCTGTGTGAAACCTATGGTTTTTTAAGTGAATTTGCAAGGTTTTTTAAATGCTAATTCCTAACTATAAGGTGTGTGAAACCTATGGTTTTTTCAGTGAATTTGTACGGTTTTTTAAATGCTAAGTATATATATATTTTTTTAAGGTATTTCACCGTGCGTGCACGGCGCTTTGCGCACCATGCGCGCACCATGCGCGCGCTTTGGGGGCGCAGTGCGCTGCGCGCACCATGCACCGTGCGCGCACCCCGCGATTTTTACAAAAAAATATAAAATGTTTATTTCAACCTTGGGGGTCCTTCTGTGACCCCCTGATAAAGGCTAGGGGGTCAGGAACTCTCTTCCCTGCCCCCTTTTCACGTTTTCCACCTTTTTTCACCCTTTCCAGTGCGAGAGATAAAATGGCGGCCGACACTTCCTGATTTCGACCGATTCGAATGTTGACTGACATCTAACAACCAATCAGAATTTCGCTTGCGCACGGCACCGTGCGCGCACCATGCGCGCACGGTGCGCGTATAGATATTTATATGCTTTAAATGCTATTTTCTCAGGAAATACTGAACAGATTGACACCAGCCCTGCAAAAGGCACTTGCCTGACCTGAGGACTACCTCTCTGCCAAATTTCAAGTAATTCTGTTCAGCCGTTCGGGCTGTACCTTCGACTAAAGGTCCTATGGAAAAATGCATGGGGAAAACGCGTTTTGGGACCCCCCTTTTTTCTCGGCCCCCACTTGACGAATCACCCCGAGACTTTCAGGGTAGGAGCTGAGCGGAACGCTCCATTAGTTTTGAAAATTTCGCGAAGATTCGTCAACCGGCGTCAAAGTTATTCAAAATAGAATTTTGAGATTTCCTATGGAAATACGGTCCTAACTATAACTATCTACTGGCAACCGCCAGTAGATAATATATTCATTCCATTAAGGCCATTATTGAAGATTGGTGTTAGTTAAGCCCCATTGCTTCTTTGCCATTGCCAGTAGATTGAATAGGTTAGCAAGCATTGGCAATGCCAATAGGTCTGGCTTTAAAGTAATGTTGTACATAATGTGAAGAACTAGCATGGGAATAGATGTGTGTGTGTTTTAAGTAAAGAACCGTAGAATAATATTGTTGTAGGTTTAAAGGTAAGGTGACCATGCACTGTCAAGCTAGGCCTAAAAATGCATATAGGTTAATGACTGCCCTCCTCCCATCGGCGATGCACCTAGAGATAAGCACCATCAATTATTTTGTTATCTTTAATAGCATTACAATGCTATTGTGTTCCCCTGGAAGTTCAGTCTCAGGCAGCTGGATAAACAAACAAAATTATCACAGTTGTGTGTAGGGAAGCACACAACTCCTTCCCAATGAAAACATGTACTACTGGCTACTAACATGTGGGAGGAGCTAAAGCCCCTCTCCTGGTGATTCTCACATGATTGTCTGGTGACAGCTGCACTGTCAAGCCAGAACATGACAAGGTAGATGATACTGGCACAAAAACGACTCATACAGCATCTACAACAATTAGAGCAATTAAGTCTAGTGTAATACTAGAGTTCAGGAGAGAATTTTCATATAATGATAACTCTTCTTGCGGTCTTGGGGTAAGGAGTGCCTACTGTATATTTTTTCCTGTATTCTTTTTCACTCTTGATGTACCCGGGACTCAATACTAAGACATTCCAATTCAATAACTAAGCTATTTTCTTTGGACTCCCCTTAGTAGTGAAGCTCAACATCCAATGATTACTCTAGGTTATGGTAGGGGTTAAAAAAAATAAAATGCAGCTTATGACCCAATAATTAGTTCACAATAAACTCAATTTCCAGTGTTGTAATTTTGAAGCATAGTATGACTAAGCTGAAATCAAAATAGACTCGGCACTCCAGAAGGTTGGAGCACTTTCCGAGGCAGAGGTATGATCATAAATATTTTAGAAAGTTTTTGCTGTGGGTTTTGGGAAAACGTTGAGTCCTGAAGCATTTTTTGTGTGCTGTCTGTAATTTTCAGGACTTCTTAGGTGTAGGCTTTTGTTTATATATAAACATCAGTGGATGGAACAGAGGTATACACAGTTGCTATGTTGTTTTTAGACTCTAGTTTCCCTGGCTCAATGCCATCTATACATCTCAGTGCTACTGAGTTTCTTATTGATATAGGAAAAAAGTCCTTAACAGACCACACCCAAACTACAAGGGCCCCACTCAAGTGAGGTAAACAATGATGACTTTAGGCCAGCAAGAGTCTGTTTCTCCAGTCAATGAAATTGGGCCCAGTTAGTTGTACCAGTAGGGCACATTATGTTAAAGTGCGGTCTAAAACCTAACTGGACTTCAAAGACCACCCTTGAAGGAGCAAAGTTGTAGAAAGTCAGCACTCACTACGTCATTTTCTGGCTGTATTTAACTTTAGTGGCACATATCTCAGAAATGACCAGTTGTGAGTACCAGTGGTGGTACACCAACAGGATAAGAGGAAGGCCCAGTGGGCCATTGGAGAACTCCAGTACTACAGTGGAACTGGGCATTAATAGCGAGAGCCCAAAGATAGGTTCAAATTCCAATGACTCAATAACAATACAAACTAGGAGAATGGTTTTGAACTCCGTATTTACAGATGGTTGAAAATAGATCACAACTCCACTAGAGCATCTGAGGGCAGGAACCCTCTGGATCATTGTGGCCCTCTATTGGAAATAAACTGCATCCCAGGGGTATTGGGCCATTCGGGTACTATTGCATGCTCACCATTTATGTCAGAATGTGGGTATCCTGCTGTGTACATCTGGTGTTATCTTTGGCATGGTAAGGCTTTGATGTCGATCTGCCTTCCTGCGTTTACCTGATCATCCCTCAGTGTTCAAGTCATCCACTGTGATGCGTTTTCATTTAGGTTTCCCCTGTTCCCTTTATGATGCTGCAGATTAGGGCCAAGATTTTTTGATGTGTTCTCCTTTCAGTCACATTCATAGTTCTCATAAACTCTTGACTGTGAAAACGATGTCAGTTCAGCCTCTGTATGCCACCTTCTTTTCTAAAAAAAACAGGTATTTTCTCAAATGTGGTGTCACATTCCACACATGGCATTCCATCATGCTCCCTACGTCCTTTTCTCTGCCACATCCATCTGAACTAGGAAGAGAGGCTTCTTATTCACAGTATGTTTTTAGTTTTGTATATTGATAGAATTTAGGAATACTGCGGGAAATTATCATCTGTCTGTTGTGTTAGCTGGGGTGGAGGATATAAAGGAGTTCCAGAACTGACCTTTCCTAGTGGATTTTCATCTGCATTAAACTGTTATTCCTTGATGAAAAGGGATCCTCTTAACGGTCTTTGTTCCTAATCCACCCAGTGCTTAATTTGTGAAAAAGTGTATGTTGGCAATTTTTTTTCTAAGAAGGCTGGAGCTGTCTTTCGCCACTGATGTGGCCTATTATAATACTGGCGCTAAATTCCTCTCTATGCTGTACCCATGCTGTCCTCCCACCCTGCTCCCTCTTTTGCTGCCTATGCTCACTGTACTGTACCCCTTCTATCTCCACCTTTGGTCCATGGATTATTAATAACAGTTTTTTAAATATTGCTTAATACCAAAATATTGGCATGTCTAAGCGCTGTGAGAAACAGTTAGCAATTTAATCGTACTCAGTTTACCTACCTTGGAACGTTGGGAGTTGGACTGCCATGATTCCAAAGTATGACTTGGAAACCTCAGATGCACTGAATTAAACTGCGCTTCCTGGTGTATATCTACAATCTAAATCTGTTGGAGGCCACCCTGGAGTTTTCAGAACTTTGTAGTCTCATTTTCTAATTTACATAATGAGGCACCTGATGTTTGTTAAAAAAAAAAATGATTTGCCTCCTGCAGCACAAGAGAAGGGAAACGTACCCAGGCTCTTGGATGTCAGCACACTTAAATTCTTCGTCCATCACACAAGCCTCCTCCCTCAACAGCATTTCCAGTGTTCAGTGTTGATATATCAGAACAATAACAAACTCTTAAATAAAGAGACTTGCAGCTATATGAACCTATTATTTGATGGATACTTATAACCGCAGATTCCTCACCTTGTGAATATCGCCAGGCTTGATCCAGAAAACTCCAAAGCAATGCTCCTGTGCTCTGTTAAGTGGTGATGCTGTTCTATTCCAGAACCGACAAGCGGAGCCGCATACAAGTGCCATTCATGCGTGCTGATGTCAGGTACTTTCTTTGCGCGCTTCAGACACTGATACAGAGATACTTCTTGGTTTTTCCAGAGCCCTTTTTTTTTTTACTTATACACATAGTGAACAAGAACATCAATCCCATAAACAACAGGGTTCAGCCCATGTTGGGACTTCAGATGCAGATCCAGAGCTGTGCTCCAATTTATCCACACTTTGTGAAGTGGTTGTGTTTTTCTTTCACAATTTTCCAGAGTGTGCAAGGGACCATAACGCCCTCCTAAGACTACAGGGCTTAAGCCTTGTAGGGATTGTCGCAAACAGATGTCTGTGACAGATCACCAGGAAGTGTCTATGATGTTTGGTGCATAACTCCAAGACCTGTGACAGCATTGCCTAGATGAATTCAAAGTCCATCCAAGAATGCAAAGTTATGGCGGTCCTGCTCTTGGTCGAGAGGGCGGACCCACACCCGAAGTCATTCACGTGCCAGTTTATCTTTGAGATTGAAGTCTTTGGGTAAGTCCAAAAAAAAAAAACATAAGCACGATTCGCAACTTCACTGCCACTCTCCTTCTCCGGTGAATGCACAAAGGCCCCACCATACCCCCAGGTCATGCTCCCTTTTTACTGAGGAGTCAGTTCTGTCATTGGTCCCTATGCACGCCTGAGTTCCTGGGTCTGTCAGAAGCATATCAATATGTTGAAGCCTTTCTGTGGCATGCTTCTGGCTTCTGGTAGTGAGCATAGGGGCCCCAAGCATCTGCAGGGACTTCAGTTGGGTCACCGCCAGTGGGTCTGCCCTTGGCAGTGTCTGTGACCTTTGAACATGCTTCGTGTTCCTCACATGCATAGGTGTAGACTTGGAGTTTGGCTCAGAACTCTGCTCCTGTCCTGTCTGCTCCTGAGATTAGGCCTTCTGTGTCTTTTTTTATTGGCCGATTGGCAAGCCGTCTACGGTTTTCTCCGCAGATCTTCGTTTGTCCTCAGGTCCGGTCTTCATGCCGATGGTCTTGAAGCAGGTTGGGTTGCGCCCGGTCCGTCTTTCTCCTTGTTCGCTACGTCGCTAGGCCAGTCTGGCCTGCTGTCTGCGGCATCGTGTTGTGGCAGTTCCGCACTTCTGTCAGGTGTTTCGGCTTGGTCCTCTGTCTGCTGTTCAAGAGGGACTGGCTTTCCTTGGCTTCTGTGTTTCGGTGGACGGCTTGGTCCGTCCTCAGTCTTTCTTTTCTGGCTGGTTCCACTTCTTTCGTAGGTCAGTGTGTGTGTTTTTCTGGACCGGCCCCTCCTTTGGGGTGTGTCCTAGCCCTCCCTGGCCTCTGTCTTCGGCTGGCGTCTGGCTTGTCCTGGGTGGTGCGCCGTTCCGTGGTGTTGCCTGCTGCTGGCTGCGCATACCCGTGCAGGCCTGCTTGTTCTACTCCACCGTTGTGGCCTTTGATTTATTCCCTTGTGCCCCTGGTTCCGTTTGGGCTTTGCGCCACTGTACCTTTCTTCTTCCGTCTGCGCTATTGGTGGTGAAGCTGTTCCTGCCTTGTCCGCTGCTTGCGGCTGAGGTGTGTTCAGCTATTTTCTGTCACTGTGTCTGTGTTTTTTACGGTGGGCCCTGCCTCCGGTTCTACCTCTTCTCCCTGGGGTTGTTTTGGTCCTTGTGTTCCTTGAGGCTTTTCGGGCACTGTCTGCCCCTGCAGGGTGTTGAACGGTTCTCCCTTGGTTGGGCTTAGGATATCCTTGCCTTTCCCTTCTTGTCCCTGTGACATGCCCCCTGCTGGGGCCCTTTGTCTCTCCTGGTGGGGAGGCTCTCTCGCAGGCCCACCTCCCTTTTGGGTATGGCTAGGGTATCTATTCTACGTTAAGGAATCTGCGGCTAGTAGTCTTTATCAGATGTACAAGTTACTTACCTTCGGTAACTATGTATCTGGTAGAGACAATTCTAGCCGCAGATTCCTTCACGACCCGCCCTTCCTCCCCGTTCTGCGAGGACCCTCTGCTTGGGTTTCTGCAGTCGCCTCCCTCTGGGTGGCTTCGCTTCTATGGGTATCTTCGTTTTCTTCCGGTCAGGCATCCCTCCAGCTAGTTCCTCTCCAGTGTAAGGGCCTACTTTTGCTCTTTTCCCTCTGTTGTGAAAGTTTCTGATCCCCTTGTGGTCTTCTTCGTTGGGGAATCTTTTGCCTGTCCTTTGGCCTCCTACTCCTTTCAGGGGTTAAGGCCATCCTTGGCAGTGTAGTCTGGGGATGGATGGCTGTTGCTCCTCTGTTCCGGGCTTGTGGCCCTTCCCTCTGTGGTTGTGGTTGCAGACCCTCTCTCTTTCTGTCACGGCACTTTCACATGCTTGTGCCTCCAGGATGGCTCTCGCCTTGGCTTGCATGGTGGTTCCACCGAGTGGTGCTTTGCGCTTTTCTTGCTGTGGCTTCGCTGCTCTGGCCTTATGGTGCTTTAGTGCCGACTGGTGCTATTGCCTTGGCTTGCACGGTTGTTCCTCAGAGTGGTGCTCTGCTCTTTTACTGCTCTGGATTTGCTGTTGTATACTTCTGGTGCCAGCTGGTGCTGTTCCTCCCCTTTTGTTTCTCACTATTTTGTTTCTCTGGTTTTTTCGCACACTGTTCCTATGCTCTCCTCAGTTTTGTTGTGATGGCTCCGCGTTGTGGCGTGGAAAAGTTTTCCGAAGCAAACTGACGTCAGCGCGCCGGGGTGGGGCTTATGTGACCTCGCTGACGTCACGCCCGCGGAGGACGTCGGGGCGGAGTCGCGTGGTACCGCCCCCCCGGCCTCGCAGAGATGCTGGGCAAGAAAGTTTTCCGGGTCTAGTCTCACGCCTGGGGATAATTCTACATTAAGGAATCTGCGGCTAGAATCGTCTCAACCAGATACATCGTTACTGAACGCAAGTAACTTGTACATCTTGACAGAGTTCTTTCAGGCACCGACCAAATTTCTTCTGCCCTCAAACGAGGGTTCTGGCCCTCTTGTCAATCAACCGGTCACCCGCTGCCACAGACCACTCCAAGTGACCCTGGCAATTTATCTCAGCGTCCAACCCTGAGAGATTGGTGGTGCTGGCATATACCAGTAGAATCGACCCAAATGTCATTCAACATCTCCTCCTGCCATAAAATTTATTGGCAAGAGGATGTTCTCCTTGGCCAGCCTTGCATTGGTATCAGTCAACGCTATCTGCCTTCTTGGACACTATACCCACAGTGTTTGAGATCGTACCAGCAGTCCTGGAACACTTTCAGGCTTCTTTGGTCCAAGCCATTAGTGATGATCGGGATGCGGTCAAGTTTATCAACCAAGGTTATCATGCGCTTGACCCTGGACAACACAGATTTTCTTGGAAAGACGATTGGGAAAAGAGTGGTGCTCAGTCATCACAAATGGATGTGATCCACAGGCTTCTTAGAGGATGCCCAGGCATCCTTGAGGGGCATTCCCTACTACAGTACCTGCCTGTTTGATAAAAAGTCGATCTCGGTCATTGAGCGCTTTAAGGAAAGCAGAACTAAGTTTGCTCTTTTGGCTTTTCAGCACCAGTCTGGCTATTCCACCCTCCCTCCCTCCTAATGTGTGTAGATTGAGCCGGGACAGTTTATCTCCTATGACATTCCTCCCAAAGTTGTTAATGTCATCTTGGCAGCCATGTGCCCTTCCTTGATATTAGTGTATGCCCGTCACTGGGATGAGTTTGTGGGTTGGCGTGATACCCGCCAGACGGACCTGTTGGAGGCCGGACCAGATCTCCTTATTTAAATCACCTGTTCTGATGCATTTTCTTGAAAGGTTGAAATATTGTGTTTGAGGCATATGAGCTGTAGATCATATGCTTTTGTATAGATCGCCATCTGGTGTTGGGTCCGGATGTTTGCACTTTGTTTTTGTTTGTTGAAGTCTTGTAGTCACGAGATAGGTGACTCATCCTTTCAGTGATAGTGTGCATGGGCGTCGACTCCATCCCCAGATTGTCTTTTTTTCTGCCATCGGGTTTGGATGTGTATTGCTGCCCTCCGGTTGGGTACCGTTTTTGGACCCCTTTGACGCGCAATCCACTACCCTCGGAGGTATTTTTATTGCGCGCGATCCCTCATTCGACTCGCATCGTCTGGCTTTGGAAAACTTTCCATTGGAATCCTCGATGCAGGCCGTTGGGCCTACCCGTGCCAACCGCGTTAGCTGTCAATGGAACGGACTCCATTTAAACTATGTCCCGGGTGTCGTGCTAAATTTCCACGCACCGACTTGCATGAAGTTTGCAATCTCTGCTTATCCCCGAAACATAACGAAAGTAGGTGCGACGCGTGTCTTTCCTTCCGATCGAAAGGTGATTGTCCGGCTCGGCGACACGAAATGCAGCACCACAGCAACTCCATTCAGGACCTCTTTGGAGAAGATTCCGACATCCAACCTGTAATTTCGGAGCCAGAGGAAGAAGAGCTGGTCTCCGTCTCCCAAGTCGACTCAGACAATGGAGCAAGAGGAAGACATCACTGCAGGACAGCGTACCCTGTGTACAAATCATCTTGTACCCAATTCACAAAAGACAAAGGCTCCGGTCCCTCCTTCACCTTCGGGTTCAGGTCAGCACCGACAACATGTTTCCGATGCCCCGCCTTCTGGCCTGGCGCCAAAACAAAAAGAAAAGCCTTCGGGCTCAGGCTCGAGCCAGCCCCACTCCAACATCGAACCTACACCTTTGGCTTTGAAACATAAAAGCAACCTACCTTCGGGACTGAAGGTTTTACCTGCTACGCCGAAAGACTCGGTGCCGAAACCTTCCAAGCCTAAAGACTCTGAGCCGAAACCATCCAAAAATAAGGACTCTGCGCCTAAATCCTCCAAAACCAAAGATTCGGAATTGAAAACTTCCAAAACCAAAGAGACTGAACCAAAATAGTCTAAAACCAAAGACTCTGATAAACCCAAACACACGGAGCCGAAAATGCCAGCACCCAAGAGTTCTGAGCCGAAATCTTCGGTGCCAAAGTCTCCAAGAAAAGATAAAGACACTTTCCCCAAGGAACTTCCATCTAATGACCCAATTTTCGACACAAAACAGAAGAAGTGGTCATAAATCCTACGACTGGACATATTCAAGCAACTATTCCAAAACAACAGAAAGCTGAATTGCCAGAAGACCACTATGCCCCTCCTAAAAAGAAGAATATTGGCACTAACCCCTCTCCTCCTTACATACCACCTCCTTCTCATCCTCCTAATCCTAACCTTCTCATTACACCTATACATTCACCAACTAGGCCCATTACACCTGGCCCACAGGATGAAGGGGACAAGGATGAGGACGAGGAGGCTGATGCTTTAGAGGATTACCACACAGACCCAAATACAGACAATGACCCTGATTTGTTCCCCACCTGATGACGGCATTGGTTACTTGGAACTTCTTAACAGGGCCGCTAATTACCATGGGGTAGAACTTCACAAAGAACCCTTAGAAGAGGATTTTCTTTTTGAAACATTTTCCTCCTCCGAAAGAACAACTCATACCTTGCCAATGTTAAGAGGTATGCTTCAACATACGGATAAGGTCTTTAAGGATCCCGTGAGGGCTAGGATTATCACTCCTAGGATAGACAAAAAATACAAATCAGATCCTATTTATATTAAAGGACAACTACCTTTAAACTCTCTTGTGGTATCCAATGCATGCAAGAGAGCTAACTCTAAAGCTACAGGAGACACTCCTCCTTCTGACAAAGAATCTAAGCTTATCGATGCCTCAGGCAAAAGGATAGCTGCACATACTGCAAATAACTGGCGCATTGCTAACGCCCAAGCACTGTTAGCCCGTTATGACAGAGCTCACTATGATGAGCTGGAAAAACTAATCCAACACCTGCCTGACCAATATAAATCTAACGCTGTCACCCTCATACAAGAGGGTAAGCTCATTACGAACACCTCCATAAAATGTGCACTGGGCGCAGCACACACGACATCTCGTGCTATTAACACGAGTGTATTACGGCGCAGACACGCTTGGCACAGGATCTCTGGTTTAAGCCAGAGGTACAAACCTCTATCCTTAACCAACCATTTGATAAAGAGCATATTTTTGGCCCAGCTGGTGACACCATGCTGGAAAAGATGAAAAAAGCCACAGAGGTCGCAAAGTCTTTACAATTGCCGGCCGGTAGACTTCCTTTCACCGCTTCTTTTACAGGGTGGCTCAAAAGCTGTCTCCACTGACCAGATGTCTTTCTCTTACAAGGGCAGCAACCAGTCCCCCTCCCACAGAGCAAATTATAGAAGGGAACTATAATAGAGGATGAGGAAGAGGTAATTCCACATGCTCTTTCCCCGCATACAAACAATGACCTCTCTCCACTACCCCCCGATCATCCCACTCCAGTCGGGGGATGTCTCTCCCAGTTCCTCCCTATCTGGAACTCAATCACCTCAGACAAATGGGTACTACAAATTATCCAACATGGTTACTGCCTGGAGCTTACAAACACTCCACCAAACATTCTTCCTAGAGCACATACACTGCCACCAGAACATCTCACTCTCTTAAAGTAAGAGGTTCTATCCCTGTTACAAAAGCACACTATAGAACCTCTTCCGTTAATACATCAAGGGGCGGGAGTGTACTCCCTGTCTTTCTTAAACCCTAAAAAGGACGGCTCTCTCAGGCCTATATTAGACCTCAGACAGTTGAACCTCTACATACAGTTGGACCACTTCCACATGGTCACACTCTAGCAAGTGCTCCCACTACTTCAGCAAGGCGACTTCCTATCCACTCTAGATCCAAAGGACGCCTATTTCCATATTCCCATTCACCCTGCTCACAGAAAATATCTCAGGTTTATAGTGGACAGACAACATTATCAATTCAAGGTCCCACCATTCTGAGTAACTACAGCATCCAGAGTTTTCACCAAGTGCCTCACCGTTGTAGCAGCTCATCTAAGAAGACAACACTTTCATGTCTTCTCCTACCTAGACGACTGGCTAATAAGGGCCAGATCACAACTAAGCTGCATACATCACACTCTAAAGACAGTCCAACTGCTTCACGACTTGGGTTTCACAGTAAACCTCGCCAAGTCTCACCTCCAACCATCCAACATGCAAGCGTATCTGGGAGCCACAATAAACACTTGCAAAGCCTTAGCTTACCCCAACCCAGTCAGGATTCACAACATCCAAGCTCTAGTTTCACTATTTCAACCTCGACACTCACTACCAGCCAGAGTGTTCATGTAACTAATCGGAGTGATGGCTAAGCGTTCCATAAGCAAGAATCCAAATGCGTCCCCTTCAGGAATGCTTAGCACGTCCGTGGAACCTGGCTCAAGGTCAGTTATCAGATCTGGTGTTGATACATCGCCGTACTCGTCGCTCTCTGCAGTGGTGGAACATAAAAAACCTTTCCAAAGGACGGCCATTTCTCGATCCAGTTCCAGAGATAGTGATAACTGCAGACATATCCCTTACTGTTTGGGGAGCACATATGGGAAAAGAGATCATTCAAGGCATGTGGACTCTACAGCAAAAACAACTTCACATAAACCACTTAGAACTGCTAGCAATTTTTCTAGCATTGAAAGCCTTTCAATTTCATCTATTAGGCAAAGCTGCCTTGGTCCGCACGGACAACATGACAGCTATGTACTACATACAAAAACAGGGGGTACACACTCTGTACAGCTGTCACAGTTAGCACAAAGCATCTGGAGATGGGCCATACCTCAAAATATATATCTCCTTGCAGAACATCTTCCAGAAATACACAACCAAGTTGCGGATCTGCTCAGTCATCAACGACAGCATATACACAATAGGGAACTTCACCCCCAAGTTCTCTTACCATTCTTCCAAATATGGGGCTTCCCACACATAGACCTGTTTGCCACCCACCAAAACACAAAATGCCCAAACTTCGCGCCCAGACATCCACACCCATTGTCCAAAGGCAATGCACTCTGGATGAATTGGTCAGGGATATTTGCTTACACTTTTCCGCCTCACCCACTCATTCCGTTAGTGGTTCAGAAACTCAAACAACACTCCCTGACACTTATCCTAGTTGCTCCAACATGGGCCCGACGACACTGGTTCACCACCGTTTAGGAACTATCAGTATTTCCCCACCAAAAACTACACCTCTCCCCCAAGTTCCTAACTCAGAACCATGGAGAGATAAGACATTTCGATCCCAATCAGATCAATCTTGTGATTTGGCACCTGAAATCCTGGAGTTTGGCTACCTCAACCTTCCGCCAGACTGTATGAATGTTATCAAGGAAGCTAGACGTCCCACAACAAGACAATACTGTGCAGCAAAGTGGAAGAGATTTGTGGTTTATTGTAACAACACTGCATTCTTGACTCTCTAACGACAGGACACCTTATGGTCCAGTAGAGCAATTAACCTGCGCAAAACCCTAACCGCTACACTCTTGACTATCATTGATATTACACCGGATGGCCCGTTAGAGGATTTCCCCTTAACCCAAATTGCACCGTAAGGCACCAACTCTTCTAATTGAGACATTACCCCTTACCCCCCACCAAGCAGTAAGCCCACGTTAGCATGTACACATTACTCATGGAGGCTTACATAAGTTAGCAATAACACTCTCGGTTACCACTGACATTCTGTTCCTATAAAAGCATCTTTCTACCTAACCAGTGTTCTAGCTAGCTAACATTCTAGTACATCCTCTAGTTTGGCACACAAGCGTTTTCCATGTCCTCTCAATAAAGTTTTTGAAAAACATCCTTCCAACATGGCCGCCATGCTTCCACACGCTCTAGACACTGCTATTTATAGCAGAGAACCGGAAGTCATCCTCACGGGGCCCAGGGCAAGGGTAGGACGAATGCTAGTTGACTGCCTACACCTGTGAGTATACACCCGAACTTCCAGCATGGCCGGTAAGCAACCACCGCTGTTACTGGTTACTGAATCCACTGTCTGTTCTTTACAGCGACCGGAGCAACGACGTGCTCTGGTTATCCCCGTCAGCCTTAGACTGTGTAGCTAGGGGTGAGTCTGTTACCATTATGTGTTTGTTTGTGTACTCCAGAAGCTTTGTGTTTGTTACATTACTATAGGTTGCGGTAATTTACTCCTTGCTGCCCACGCCATTCCCGACTTTTAGCCCATTGACATTACCTGATCACGACTGTCCCGCGCTGGAAGTAAGACATCCTAAATTGCTCACCCGCGCACGTTTTTCTAGCATCAGCGCCTCAGTCCAATGTGTCCATTTCTTGAGTCTTGTGTCTTCCCGCACAATTCGATTACATTATGCCATCAACCCTCTACTTGCGAATAGTCTGGAACACCATCACCACAGACATGTGGGTGAGGCAAATCGTTCAAACAGGTTACTGTCTGGAACTCACCTCTACTCTCCCTAACCATAGCACCCAATGTCATTAGAACATTTATCACTTCTAAAACAGGAGGTAATCTCCCTACTACAAAAACATGCAATAGAACCAGTCCCCCTGCATCAGCAAAACATAGGAGTCTACTGCCTGTATTTCCTCATCCCAAAGAAGGACGGATCTCTGAGACCTATCCTAGACCTCAGACCCCTAAATCTGTCCATACACTCAGACCACTTTCACATGGTCACGCTTCAACAAGTCCATTCTCTCCTTTCACAAGGCGACTTCCTTGCCACTCTAGATCTCAAGGACGCCTAGTTTCTTATTCCCATTCACACCTCTCACAGAAAATATCTCAGGTTTGTAGTGGAAGGCTAGCATTACCAATTCAAGGTACTCCCTTTAGGAGTCACCACAGCACCCAGAGTATTCACCAAGTGTCTGGCAGTAGTTGCAGCTCACTTGAGAAGACAGCACATTCACGTCTTCCCATATTTGGACAATTGGCTCGTAAAAGCCAACTCATACAATCAGTGTGTACGTCACACTCACGCAACAATCCAGCTACTTCACGACTTAGGGTTCACAGTAAACCATGCAAAGTCTCATCTACAACCGTCCCACATACAACAGTACCTCGGTGCCACAATAGACACCTCAAAGGCACTTGCATACCGCAGTCCAGCCAGTATAGCAAGCATGCAGAGACTCCTAACAAAATTTCAGCTGCAACACTCTCTTCCAGCTCGCGTGTTCATGCAGAGAGATGATGGCCTCTTGTATATTCATAGTACCTCACGCAAGACTCCAAATGCGTCCTCTGCAGGAGTGCTTAGCACGTCAGTGGAACCAAGCTCAGGTTCAACTAACAGATCTGGTGTTGGTGGACGGCCGCACTCATCGCTCTCTGCAGTGGTGGAACACCAAAAACCTCTCCATAGGGCAACTGTTCCTCGAGCCGGTTCCACAGATTGTGTTAACAGCGGATGCATCACTCTCCGGCTGGGGAACCCATCTATTACATCACACCATGCAGGGCAGGTGGACTTCACAACAAATGTTACTCCACATCAATCACCTGGAGTTACTAGCGATTTTTCTGGCCCTGAAGGCACATTCCAAAAACAAATATCAGTCAAAGCTGTCCTAGTCCGCACCGACAACATGACAGCCATGTACAACATACAGAAACAGGGCGGGACACATTCCCTACAGCTCTCCCAACTAGCGCAAAGCATTTGGAGATGGGCTATTTCTCAAAATATTTTTTCCTAGCCCAACATGTTCCAGGAGTCCAGAACAGCATCTCCGATCTGTTAAGTCGTCAAACACAACAGATTCACGAGTGGGAACTTCATTCACAAGTTCTTCAACCCTTTTTTCAGTTGTGGTGGCAGCCAGAGATAGATCTCTTCGCCACACACGAAAACGCCAAATGCCCAAACTTCGCCGCCAGATATCCACACCCATTGTCCAAAGGCAATGCGATATGAATGAGTTGGTCAGGCAGATTTGCGTACGCTTTTCCGCCTCTCCCACTCATCCCACTGGTGGTTCGCAAACTGCAGCAACATTCACTGACCCTCATCCTAGTTGCTCCAACATGGGCCAGACAAGCGTGGTACACCACATTACTGGAACTGTCTCTAGTCCCGCACCAAAAACGACACCTCTCCCCACACCTCTTAACCCAGAACGATGGAGAGATCAGACACCCGGACCCAGCACAGCTCAACCTAGCGATCTGGCTCCTGAGGTCTTAGAGTTCGGTTACCTTAACCTTCCCCCTGACTGTATGAACGTTATCAGAGAAGCTAGATGCTCCACCACTAGAGCCTGCTATGCAGCAGCGTGGAAACGATTTGTGATATATTGCCACAACACCACAATCAATCCTTTAGATGTGTCAATTCAACACATCATAGGTTACCTACTGCATCTCCAAAGGTGTAACTTAGCCTATACATCTATTAGATTACACCTTGCTGCCATAGCAGCCAATTTACAAAATAGACAACACTTATCACTCTTCAGGATACCTGCCATCAAAGCGTTTATGGAAGGCCTGAAAAGAATAATTTCCCCCAGGGTACCCCCTACCCTGTATGGAACTTAAACATTGTCCTCACCAGACTAATGGTTCCTCCTTTTGAACCTCTGCACAAATGCGAACTACAGTTTCTAACATGTAAAGTTGTTTTCCTAGTAGCCATTACTTCCCTTAGAAGAGTCAGTGAGCTACAAGCACTAACTATTCAAGAACGTTCTTACAACTCCATCATAATAAAGTTGTTCTCAGAACTAATCCAAAATTCCTCCCTAAAGTTATTTCTCCCTTCCACCTCAGTCTGTGGAGTTGCCGTATTCTTCTCGCAACCACAGACAGTTGCAGAAAAAGGTCTTCACACTCTAGATGTTAAAAGAGCACTGCTTCATTACATTGAAAGAACAAAACCTTTTCATAAGACCAAACAACTTTTCGTGTCCTTCTCACCACCACATAAAGGCAACCCCATATCAAAATCTGGCATAGCAAGGTGGAATGTCAAATGCATACAGATTTGCTATCACAAAGCTAAACGCACCTTATCTGTTCCTCCTAAAGCCCACTCTACCCGGAAGATAGGGGCTTCAATGGCCTTTTTAGGGAACATTCCTCTAGATGACATCTGCAAAGCAGCCACATGGCCTACACTGCACACATTCACAAAACACTATTGTGTAGATGTGCAAACAAAACAACAAGCTAGTGTGGGCCAGGCTGTACTCAAAACACTATTTCAAACTACTGCAACAGATACTGGTGGTCGCCGCTAGAAGCGGGTACTGCTATACAATCTATGCTCAGTGTGTGATCTGCAGCTCATATGCCTCGAACGGAAAATGCTACTTACCAGTATACATCTGTTCTTGGCATGTAGAGCTGCAGATCCACACACGCCCACCCGCCTCCCCGGTTACCTTTATCTGTTCCAGTATTATCTTATTTAGATACAGCATACATGTGCATCTTTTCTGTTTCTTACAAAACTCCATCATTTCCCTGCTGGCAGAAAACAATCTGAGGATGGAGCCGATGCCCATGCGCACTGTGATCCAAAGGAGGAGTCACCTATCCTGTGACTTCCAAAGACTTTTCCAAAACAAGTGTACACATCCGGGCCCAACACCAGATGGCGATCTATGCTCACTGTGTGGATCTGCAGCTCTACATGCCAAGAACAGATGCATACTGGTAAGTAGCGATTTCCGTCTTACCTGGAAAGTAGCCTTCCTTATAGCCATCACTTCTCTAAGGAGAGTGGGTGAGCTTCAGGCATTAACCATAGAGGAACTATTTTTGCAAATACACCAAAGTAAAGTGGTCATTAGGACTAACCCCAAATTCTTACCTAAAGTCATTTCTGCCTTTCATATCAACCAATCTGTTGAGTTGCCTGTCTTTTTCTCTCAACCAGATTCAGTGGCAGAACGTACCCTTCACACATTAGATGTCAAAAGAGCACTGCTTTACTACATAGAAAAAACAAAGCCCTTTAGATAGACTAAACAACTCTTTGTGGCTTTTGCTCCACCACATAAAGGCGATCCTATTTCAAAATCAGGCATTGCATGGTGGATAATTAAGTGTATTCAGATATGCTACATCAAAGCTAAACGCACACTAAAAGTTTTCCCTAAGGCGCATTCTACATGTAAACTAGGGGCTTCTATGGTCTTCTTAGGCAACATACCCATAGATGACATCTGCAAATCTGCAGCATGGTCTACACCACACATTCACAAAACACTATTGTGTGGATGTGTTAGCAAAACAGGCTAGTGTGGGCCAGGCAGTTTTATGGACACTATTCCAAACCACTGCAACAGCTACAGGTTAGCCACCGCTTAGATATAACTGCTTTATAGTCTATGGTAAAGCATATGATCTACAGCTCATATGCCTCGAACGGAAAATGCTACTTACCCAGTATGCATCTGTTCTTGGCATATAGAGCTGTAGAGTCATAAGCGCCCACCCGCCTCCCCGGATACCTTTACCTGTTGCAGTGATATCTTACTTAGATACAATCTACATGGACATCTGTTTTATTACTTTACTAACTCCATCATCACCCTTTATGGCAAAACAATCTAGGGATGGAGTCAATGCCCATGCACACTATCACCAAAAGGAGGAGTTGCCTATCTCGTGACTACAAGACTTCTTCGAACAAAAACAAAGTGCAAACATCCGGACCCAACACTAGATGGCGATCTATGCTAAAGCTTATGACTCTACAGCTCTATATGCCAAGAACAGATGCATACTGGGTAAGTAGAATTTTCCTTCTGCCAAGCCCTTTGTGATGCTATAGCTGGTCTTAAATGTGATCCTTATGTTCCTCATGGAACCTATTGCACAGTTGACCATTGCACCGCCTCCCCTTAAAAACGTTTTTTTTAGTTTCAATAATATCAACACGCCAACGAGTGAACTTAAGGTCCTCTCAGTCCAACATCATTATGCCATTTTTTTTCCAGACAAACTGGTGTTAAGTACTCAAGTAGCTTTCCTACTGAAGAGACATTTCCACGCCAACACACTTCCAAGCTCCTTTATGCCGGAAAGAAGAGAGACTCAATCATTTGTATACCAAAAGAGCGCTCACATTTTATATTGATCGCACCAAGGAACAGCATGTGGACAATCAGCTATTTGTTCAGGTCTCTGGGACAAAGGACAAAACAGTGCAGAAGCAGTGTATAGTCCTCTGTATTAGGATCAGATATGGATGGGCTAAGGTGTGCGGGCTCATTCTATCAGAGCTAAAGGTGCTATCACTGTGTTGGAATGCTTGTCCTGAAAATGTTAGGCTACTACATGGGAATCAGTGCACACGATTACGAAGCACTACTGCCTTGACAGTCAGGTCTGGTGTACCTATGCCCTGGGTACCTTAGTACCATATACTAGGGACTTACAAGGGTACACCAGTAGCCAATCAGGAGTTGACATAGGTACTCACCATGTCCAATTTAGGGAAGAAGCACAGAGAACGCAGTCATGATTAGCAGGATCCCAGTCAGACTAGTCAGGAAAACATAATGACACCAGCAAAAAGTGGGGGTGACCATGAAAGCAGATCCTACTTTCCTACCATACTCTCAGCAGAGTACAGCAACCCAGTGGTGTAGGAAGCTGGCTTTTTACGTGGTAGTGCCAATGTTAGGGCGAACCATGGAAAAAGTACAGACGATCCTTATTGGTTTACAGAGCTTAAATAAAAAATCCCAAGTGCTCTATTTGTGGCGTGCGGTCGAGCAGGTTAGGCTTATCAGAGGGTAGTGTTCAGACAGAGTCAATAAGATGAGACTCCCCCTCATAAAGAAATTCGAGACCAATTTAGAAAAATAGCACAGATTTGTATATATTTTTAGACATCAAGATCATTAGAATCAGGTAAGTACTTTCGGAATTATAGATTTTTGTAGAAATAGAAAAATACAGCCGAATACCAGTTTTGAAGTATGAGCTTCAAACGCATTAATTTTTTCCTATGGAAAAAACATACACTGCATACATATAGCATACATATACTTGTGAGTGATTCTTGAGGATGCCATTTGGGACTTAAGGTTCTTAGGGGCCAAGGTCCAAGAAACCATCAGCAGTTCGGTTTGACCAGCCTTGGGGAGTCCGCGTGCAGAGGTGCTGATCGCTTTGGTAGCCTTGAGTGCTACACGGTTAAGTCAATGGCAAAAGTACATGAAAAAGAAAGGCTGCAAGGGGGACTCGGGGACAAGTCCGGCAGAACCGAAAGAGGGGCTCATATTTGAGGGTCTCTGGAGCACAGGGACACACCTGGTTTATGTGAACACGGGCTGGGTGGCTTGGGTGCAGAGGTGTTTTGTCTGGTGGGTCTCTGTAGTTAGAGGCTCTCACTTGGCTTAAAGGCCTGGAGAGAAAACAGGACAGTAGGGCCACTCTCGATGAAGATCTCATGGATCCTGAAGTCCCTCAATGGCAGGTCGGTGTTGGCGGTGTCTGGACTGGACACGCAGCAAGCCTTGGTAGTTGCAAGGGCTCTGGTACTCAGGGTATGGATGCTGAGAGGCTCTGGGAGGGGTCAGCATTTTGAGAATTTGTGAAAGCAATGGGGCTGGACTCATTACAACCTCTCCCTGGCGAGTTGCTTACCCTGTGGGTCCGATTGCCAGCAAGACGAAGTACTGGGTCGGTGCAGACAGTGCCTGCAGATGCAGGGGTATGGCTCCTTCACCCCAAGGGAGATGCTGCTTGGTTGTTGAAGGTAAGAACAGTACTACAAGGGTTTGAGGAGGCTGTTCGTCTTCTGGATGAGTCGGTCTTTGTGCTTTCTCGTGGTGTAAGCAGACAGGCAGGGTTTGTTGCCAGTTTTGGTGCAGGACCTCTGTTTTCATGACTTCTGCTCCTCTTTGTCCTCCCTTCAGTTCTCAGTAGACTCATCTGTATCCTGGTGTGGGTAGGGGCCCTAAATACTGAATGTAGAGGCAGTTAAGGGAGTGTAGGGTAGTAGCCAATGGGCTCCTTATCCTTGGGGTGACTACACCCCCTATATGACCACTTCTTGGGGAGAACGGGCATAAACCTGACCCAGAGTTCCAGTTTCACCAAATTCAAAATGGTGAAACGCTTCCTTGGCTGTCCATTTCAGGTGGCCCACCTTAGGGGTGTGCTTAGCCTGAACGTGTGAAAGAAGTGCAAGACTCATCTTGTATACAAGCTGTTAAAAGACATCCAGGACTTTATGAGAAATTGGAGAATTTGTCGTCTTAAACTTGAGAGTTGCGGTATCATGTTGTTTCTCCTGTACAGGTATTATGTTTCCCAAAAAATTCCTTAATCTAAGAATCCTCATAAATTTGAAAAACGTGGCTTCGTTTTCAAGTGCTGTGCTGTTATAGGTGGGGACAAAAGAGATTCCTTTATTAAGCACCGCTGTTTGGATAGAAGTGAAGTAGATGAGATGTTAATCACTAGACTTTGTTCTGACTTCTGAGACCCTTCTTTGTTTTTTCTTTTTCCTTTTCCTCTCCAAGTTATACAAAATGGATGCCAACATTGTTATCTAAACTTAGCTTCTACAAGATAACTGCCTGTTTGTCTTGAGTTTGATCTGGTGATTGGGACACAAAAAGAGACCAAGGGTGTCTGATCTATGCTGTCTTTAACCATAATCGAACATTGTGTAGTGTCTGCTCTGGGCGGGAACGTTTTTAAAGGCACTCGTCATGGTTGAATATCTGTATCAGACACTACACTTTCCTTAGATGATGTGTTGGTCTTTTTGGACAATCTTCTCTGGGCATGCACTTCTGCCCAGGTTTATGTTTCATTCAACTTGTAGTCGATCGTATCTCGTTTAAACTTTCTTAGTTTGGTTCCTGTAGTTCTTTCCCGTCGGTATCAATTTTATGATTGAGATCCTCCAAAAATTGTTCCCAGTTGCATTCTGTTGGATACTTCACATTTGACAGTATCAATTTCCTCCTCTAATTCATGGATGGTTCTTCGATCAGTAATAGAATTAAGTCCAATGAGCATTTATTTAATATCATGTACCATTGCTCCATAAATGCTCCATTGTGTTGCAATCTATAAAGCATTGGTTTGATACCTAGCCTCAGTCCTCACGGTTTTCATTTCAGTTTGTGGTATTGTACAAGAGGCGAAGCATGTAGTCGTTGATTAAGCTCATGATGAGTTAAATACTCCAATTGTTTTAACTGCTGTGTAATCGAACCACTTTCTATATTGAAAGTTTTTGCTTCTTGTATAAGACCATATATTTCTGTTGCTTGTTCAGCAGTGTATGCTTGGGTGATTATGCGATTCTCTGTTATGTTTGCAGTGGCTTCGAAAGACATGATTAATGTAGGGGGCTCCAATCTAGATGTAGACAAACATTAGATAGGTAAACGAATTGTATAGATTGTGCACTCCAATTTTTTGTACATTAATGCACAATGAAAATCAAGAAAACGATCAGTGTGCTTTGCCTTCTGGTTGCTGTCTATGCACGCACTATGCAAGAAGGAAGACCAAGTTGCATCAAACGATTTGGATAAGGTGTGCACCACTCTAAGTAATATATTCTCACTGTGACAATGTTTCACATTTTTACAATTCATCACATTTATTTTGACCAGTGATTCACGTGTTTTTTCTATGTGAATTCCTTTAACCTGAAAGTGTGACACGCCTCCTGACTAACTACTTTCCTGACTCTGCTCTGGTCCAAATGGGTCTGAGGGCAGGGGTTGCCATTCCCCTGGTCTAGGGGGAAGCCATTGTAGCATATCTAAGTGGCAGAGGCTTTGAAGCCTCTGGCCTTCACATGCTAATTCACTAACCATCCTGCTGGAGTACTTGTGAACACCTTCCTCCAGAGCAGGCATTGTTTCTTGCCTCTGAGAGTGACAACTCCCCTACAGGGAAGTCAGAAACTAGTCTGTGGTGGCATTCTGGACGATGCCAGTCAGCCAGCACACAAGAGGATTAATAGGTTTTCAGGGGGGCACCTCTAAAGTGCCCTCTGGGTGCACGTCATAATAAATCCAGTACTGACATCTGTACAGATTTATTATGCTAGGTGTTTGATACCAAACACAATTGGTTTCAGTGCAGCCATCATGTGGCTAAGTTACTCTTAATGACCAGTGCCCAGTACATCTCCTCAAGATGGCTACCTGATCACTTGCAATATTTAGTAATGGGACTAGACATCACAGGGACCTATGTGCTCATGCAGATGGACGCTCACATATAATATAATGCACCTTGCTTTACCCCTCCAAGGTCTGCTGTAGGGCTGACATACATAAAATATATGCAGTGTACCTTGGCATGGTACACATTGTGCTATGTCGTGTTTTCAACATGATTTCCACCATTTCACGCATCCTGCATTGGCATGCTGCATGCAGTTTTTGTCTGGGTCCCTTGGGTGCCATAATACATGCTGCAGCCCATAGGGACCTTCTTTAGCATCCTTGCCCCAGGTACCGGGGGTACTATTTACTAGGGACTTAAAGGAATGCTAAAGTCCTTGCCTCTTTACAATTTGTCATTTACCTTGTTTTAAGGGAAAGAGCACTGGCACGGGGGAGGGCGGGGGTGGGGGGGGCAGGGCCTGGTTAGCAGTGACCCAGTGCACTTTCAGTCTAAAAGCATCAGTACTAGGGCAAAAAGTGGTGGTGACCATGTCAAATAAGGCACTTTCCTACAGGTGGGAAGCAGGATGAAATGTTTCCTGCCGAATTGGCAGACCATAACATCAGACAGGTGGGTCCTGCAAATTGTTTAGTGGTTATATGCCCTACCTTTCATTCTCTCGCGGCCAGATCTTCCACCGAACACCCCCCCCCAGCGATGGACAGAGGATCATCTCTCTATTTTACAGCATAAAGTGCAAATTCTTTTGGTCAAATGGGTTATTGAGATGTTGCTTGCACCAGAAGTAGGACGTGGTTGTTGTTCCCACACTTTCTGGTGCCTAAGAAGGACTGAGGCTTTTGTCCTCTTTTAGACCTGCGCCGTTTCAATACTTTCCTCTGGAAGGAGAAATTCAAAATGTTCACATTGGCCAAGGTTTTGTCTGCCCTCTGCTTTGGAGCCTGGATTGTGGCATTTGAACAGCAGGATGCATATTTTTATATACTTATCCTGCAGGTCCATCGGCGCTGCCTGCGTTACGTGGTGGTGCAGGGGCATTTTTTAAGTTTGTTGTGCTCCCCCTTGGTCTTACCTGTGCTCTTTGGGTGTTCACGAAAGTGATGGCGGTGGTGAAAGCGTACCTTCGGTGGTCAGGTGCTCCATTCTTAGCATGCCTTGACAACTGGTTGTTGAAGGCGGGCTCGCCCCAGGCAGTTGCCAACCACCTCCAGACTACGACAAACCTCCTGTCATCTTTCGGGTTCACTATCAATATGCTAAAAGTCACACCTGACTTCTTCTCAGACGCTCCCCTTCATTCAATACATGGTTCAACTTCATTCATTGCCCCGAGTGCATACAGGACATTCAGGCTATGATTCTTATCATTCAGCCAAAGTCCTAGATTTCAGTGAGGTTGACTCTGAGGCTGCTGAGATTGATGGTCTGCTGCTGACGGATGCATTGTTACTGGTTTTTGGAAGCCTTCTGGGAGAGGTGGAGATCAGAGGCATCTGAAAGAAACACGTTAGTTAGATTCCTCACCTTAGAATATCCCCAGGCGTCAGACTGGATCCGGAAGATTTTTCGTCAGCAATACCCCTTGCGCGTTGCTAGGCGTCGTCTGCGGCTCCGCGTCCGTCGTCGGCGTCGTGCGCCGGAATGACGTCGTCGGAGTACTTAGACGCCGCCCTCGCGCGCTGACGTCAGTTCTTGTACATAGCTTTCCGCGCCAGGAACGCAGAGCCATGCAAAGACCGACACCGGTGCCAAAAATAAAATCTAGGGGCCTGAAAAGGATAACCTTAACCCTAGATGTCAGTTCGCAGAACGGGGAGGATGGGTGGGTCGGTGAGGAATCTAACTAACTAATGTTTCCTACAGATACATCGTTACCGAAGGTAAGTAACTTGTTCATCTGAAAGAAACATGTTAGTTAGATTCCTCACCTTAGAATAGATACCCAAGCAATACCATCCCCGGTGGTGGGTCTGCGAACCAAGATCACACCAGAAAGTCCTGGAGGACAGAACGGCCAAAGAAGCCATCCCTCCGGACTTGGCTGTCAAGGCAATAATGCCTGGCAAACGTGTGTAGTGAAGCCCACGTCGCCGCCTGACAGATGTCCTGCAAAGGGACACCCCGTCCCAAAGCAGTAGTAGCCGCTGTGGCCCGAGTAGAATGGGCGCGGGCCACACGGGAGAATTTTTTCTTAGTAGTACCCCTGCACGTCGGTAGGTGGCGTCGGTCAACGCTTCATCCGTCGTTGGCGTGGAATGACGTTGCGGTGTCTCCTTCGACGACGCCCCTGCACACTGACATTAGTACTTTTTTTTTCTGCGCCAGACTTGCGCAGATCCGGAGAGAGCTACTCCTTTAGTCATTTTTTTACTACGTTTTTTCTCAACTTTTGCCATTTTCTTTTTTGAGTCTTCCGACTCCTGGTGTACAAGGGATTTCCCATTGACGGACCGAGTTTAAGCCTTGCAAGGCCTGTAACTGCCTGATGTCGGGTATGGACCCCTCCTCGTGTGCCTTTGGTGCCTGGAGCGCAACCACGACCGAAGCCGTGCTCCAACTACGTGCTCCCACTACCGGGCAATGAATCCGAAGTCTTTGCAGGAGCAGTCCGTAAAGTTGTCGGAGGCCCAGCAGTCGGCTCGGCGTCGCTCAAGGTCCTGGTCAAGAGGAAGGTCTCGGAAACCGGTCACGGAGCCACCACCATCATTCATCGTCCAAGTCTTCGAGATCTTCGGGTAAGTCAAAGCACTAGAAGAAAGCGATGAAGCAGCGACGCTCTTCATCTTCTCCCAGTCGGTCGGCCGAGGCCAGTGGTCTGGATACCTCCCCAAACCTTGGCATGCGTGGCTACGGAGGAGGGAGCGTCATATGCAGTGGTGTTGTGTAGGGCAGCTGAAGCCTTGGGCCTGGGGCTTCCTGCAGTGGTAGTCAGGACTAACCTCCTGACAGAGGTGCTGAAACCGGCAGCAGTTTCTACTGAACTCCTTCTGCCTTACAATGAAGCCCTCACGGACGTCCATCTGGGCACTTGGTCCAAGCCAAGCACAGGGGCTCCTGACGCCACCACCTGGCCCTGGGTGACCCACTTTTCCTCTCCCAACACCCGACCCCCGATAGCTTGGGGGTCCAAGCCTCGTCCTCTAAGGGCGCATTCCCTACTGCTCCCACAGATAGGGAATTCAAGAAGCTGGACCATCCTGGGAAGATGTTTCCTTCCGCCAGCTTAGTGCTGCGGTCTGTGAATGCCGCATGCCTCTTGGGCCGTTATACCCATATAGTGTGGGATACGGTTGTGCAGATGCTGCCACAGTGCCCAGAGGAGGCCCGGGCCGTTCTCACCCTTGCAGTGGCAGAGGGTAGAGACGCAGCCAAATTCACAATCAGATGTGGGCTGGATACGGTCGACTCACAGGATAGAGCGGTTTCCACGTCAGTAGCCCTTAGGCGCTATGCCTGGTTGAGGACGTCTGATTTTTCTGGGGTTGTTCAATCCACCTTACTGGGCATGCCCTTTGATGGCCATCACCTTTTCCATGATAAGATATATGATTTGAAGACTCCAGGGCTACGGCCAAATCCTCCGGCCTCGCGGTGAGCTCTCGTCCCACGCAGTCTGCTTTTCGCCCCTTTCGTGGCTACAGAAGGGGTGCCCCACCACATTTGGCCCAGTCTAGCCACCGGTTCACTCAAGCTGCCCAGCCTGTGCATGGCCGCGGATGTGGGATCCAGCGACCTCGCGGGTCTGGGGGCCAGCAGGTGTGCCAGTCCACCCATAACCCCCCTGCAGCAGCCTCCAAACCCTCCTAGTCCAGCCTTTCAGGGCCACCGGAGGCCAGTGAGTGGCAGGATTTGCCATCACCTCCCCAACTGGCACACCATCACGTCGAACAGGTGGGTTTTGCAGATAGTCCGAAGGGACTCCTCCCTCCCCTTCGAGGCTACACCTCACTCCATGCCACCATTGTTCCATCGCATGTCAGAGGATCACTTGTCTCTTCTCCACCAGTAAGTTGCAGCTCTCTTGGCCAAGGGAGTTTTAGAAAGGCTCCCTGTGCCAAGTAGGTTGTGGTTGCTACTCCCACTACTTTCTGGTACCTAAGAAGGACAAAGGCCTGTGTCCTATCTTAGACCTCAGGGCCCTCAACCACTTCCTCCGGAAGGAGAAGTTCAAGATGTTCACGTTGGCTCAGGTCCTGTCTGCCCTCAAGCCTGGACACTGGATGGTAGCGTTGGACTTGCAGGACGCATATTTCCATATCCCCGTCCTGCCAGCCCACAGGCTTTACCTACAGTTCACGGTAGGCCACAAGCATTTTCAATTCACTGTGCTCCCCTTTGGCCTTACTAGCGCCCCTCGGGTGTTCACGAAAGTGATAGCGGGGGATCAGGGATTCAAGTCTTCCCCTATTTCGACCACTGGTTGTTGAAGGTGAGCTCACCCCAGGCTGTCGTCTCCCACCTCCCACCTCCCGACTACGGCGGACTCCTGCATTTGCTGGAGTTCACTATCAACGTGCCGAAATCACACCGGACTCCCTCTCAGAAGCTCCGTTTCATCGGAGCAGTTCTGGATATGGCGCAGTTTCGGGCTTATCCTCCCGAACAGCGAGTCCGGGATACCGATGTTTCAGCCTCTATCCTGGATTTCGGTGAGAATGACCCTGAGGCTGCTGAGCCTCCTGGCCTCCTGCTGGTGGATCATGCCAGATGGCATATGCTGGCTCTGCAATGGGACCTGAAGTTCCAGTGGGCACAGCATTAGGGCCATCTTTCCGATGTTGTCCAGATCTCGGAGGGGACTGCACGTCAATAGCAGTAGTGGTTAACGAACCAAGATTGGGTCAGCTGCAGATCCCTCTCCCTTCCCCAACCAGAGCTGACAGTGGTGACCGATGCGTCACTCCTGGGATGGGGCGGCCACCTGGGAGAGGCAGAGATCAGAGGACTCCGTTCTCCGGCCGAGTCTGGCCTCCACGTCAACCTTTTGGAGCTCCATGCGATTCGTCTGGCACAGAAGGCATTCCTTCACTCTATCAAATGGAGAGTAGTGCAGGTGTTCACAGACAACAGCACTGCCATGTGGTACTGCAACAAATAGGGCGGGGTGGGGTCATGGACCCTATGTCAAGAAACTCTTCACCTTTGGACATGGCTGGAACATCAGGGCATGTCCCTGGTGGTTCAACACCTGGCAGGTTCTCTGAATGCCTGGGCGGACGAGCTCAGCCGTCGGTGCATGATGGATCACGAATGGCATCTTCACTCGGAGGTGGTTGCAAGGTCTTTCAGCAGTGGGCAGAGCCTTGGTTTGATCTGTTTGCCACCGAACAGAACACGTGGTTCAGCGTGGTGGAATTTCCAAGGCGGCACTCACTCAGCGCCGCTTTTCGGCGCGAGTGGAACTGTGGCCTCAAGTACGCCTTTCCACCTGTATGTCTTCTTACCAGAGTGCCGAAGAAGATCAGTCTCGTCCGGGCCCAAGTCATTCTTGTGGCTCCGGACTGGGAACGAAGAGTCTGGTACCCCGAGCTCTTGAGCATTGCAATCGATCCTCCGATCAGACTGCCTCTTCTGGAGTATCTTCTGTCGCAGCAGCAGGGGACAGACCTCCACCCGAACATGTCCAGCCTCCACCTCCTCGCTTGGAGATTGAGCGGCGACAGTTGACAGCTTTTGACCTTCCGCCCAAAGTCTGTAATGTTATCTTGGCAGCCAGGCATCCCTCAACAAAGTATGTATACGCCTGTAGATGAAACAAGTTTGTGGCATGGTGCACAGCAAAGGTTATGTATCCCCTTTCTGTCCCTCTTTCGGAGGTACTCTTGTTCATTCTTTCTTGAACCCAGTAGGGCTCTGCCCTGGGCACTCTTAAAGGCTTCCTTTCGGCCATATCTGCCTTTCTTCGCCTTCCTGTCAAGTCCCCTATTATAAATGGATTTCTAAAGGGCATTACTCATCTCTTTCCTCCTCCTCCTTTCATAATGCCCCAGTGGTGCTTGAGTCTTGTCTTTACGTACCTTATGTGTGCTCCCTTCGAGCCTCTACACAACTGTCCTATTAGACTCCTTATTCTGAAGACTGCCTTCTTGTTGCCATCGCTGGCAGAGTGAGTGAGCTTCAAGCTCTGTCCTCAAAACCTCCTTTTCTTGCTGTTCATCCAGACAAAGTAGTCCTTCGCAAGAGGCCCTCTTTTCTTCAAAAAGTGGTTATCTCTTTCCATATAGTCAAACCATCACTTTGCCCACCTTCTTCCCACCTCCACAACCTTCCAAGGAGGAGGAGCGACTCCACTGTCTGGACCCAAAACGTGTGCTGTCTTTCTATCTAGACCGCATAAAATATTTGCGGGTGAACTATCAACTCTTTGTTGGCTATGTGGGCGCCAAGAAAGGTTGGGGTGTGCAAAAACGCACCATCTCTCGATGCGTTGTCCTATACATTAAAATCTGCTATTCCTTAGCGCAAAAGGAAGCTCCAGTAGGACTGCGTGCCCACTCTAGCAGGGCTATGACAGCTACTTCTGCCTTGGGACTTGGAGTCCCACTCATTGACTTTAGTCAGGCGGCCACGTGGGCATCCCTTCACACGTTCACTAGAGGTTATTGCCTAGACAGCCAAGTCCGAAGAGACGGCTATTTTGGCCGTTCTGTTCTCCAGGATGTTCTGGTGTGAACTTAGTTAGACCCATGGAGTTGGCATTGCTGTGGTATCTATTCTAAGGTAAGGAATCTATAACTAACAGTCTCTTTCAGATGAACAAGTTACTTACCTTCGGTAACGATGTACCTGTAAGAGACATATGTTAGTTATAGATTTCTTACCACCCCACTCATCCTCCCCTGTTCTGTGAACTGACTTATAGGGATATAGACTCCCTTCCAGGGCCCTAGTTACTTGCACCAGTGGTCAGTGTCTTGCATGGCTCTGCTCTTCTAGCGTAGAAAGTCGTGTCAGAACTGACGTCAGCGCACAGGGGCGGCGTCAAAGTAGACACCGCGGCATCATTCCGCCGAACATGACGCCAACGACGGACATGGAGTCGACCAACGCCACGTACCGACGCGCAGGGGTACTGCTAAGAAAAAATTCTCCAGATCCAGTCTGACGCCTGGGGGTAATTCTAAGGTAAGGAATCTATAATTAACATATGTCTCTTACAGATACATCGTTACCGAAGGTAAGTAACTTGTTTGTTTTGCTGCTAGTCTGGCAAGGCTTTGCTCTGGGCACAGTTAAAGAGGTACCTTTCAGCTCTCCAGGTTTTTTGCGGTTGCCACTGTTTGTCTCCGGTTGTTATGCTCTTTTTTGAAAGCTTTACGTGTGTTTTCTTCCTCTTCTTTTCTGATGTGCACTCAGCCAGAATGTCTTTATTCAAATAGCAAAAGCAATTATAAAAGTACAAAAACAAGTATAAACACAGCAGAAAATTCAATATACCTATTTCACAGATTGGCCCATTTAGAGCAAATTAGAACAATATGTAAAGTGTTCAGTGCAGAGGTCATGTCACATGTACAAATAGAGGGGTCTGATGGCTTATGCCATCCCACTAATAGCTGAGGAAACAAATTCAGACGAAAGTATGTTGAAAACCTTCTATGCAAACCCGGCATATCCAATATCTTAAAGAAACAAGTTAGTTATAGATTCCTTACCTTGGAATTACCCCCAGGCGTCAGACTGGATCCGTTAAGTTTTTTCTACAAGCAGTACCCCTGCGCGTCGGAAGGTGGCGTTGGCATCACCGGGATGATGTCACGGTAGCTACATAGACACCTCCCTCGCGTGCTAACATAAGTTCTGTCTTTTTCCACGCCAGCAAGCGTAGATCCAGAGAGAGCGGTACCTCCAGTCACTTTTTGACTGACTTTTTTGCGACTTTTGTCGACTTCGTTTTTAGAGTCTATTGACACCTGGTGCACGAGGGATGCCCGGCTTCAAGGCATGCGGTTTCTGTTACCGACTGATGTCAGTGACTGATCCGCACTGGGTGTGCCTCTACTGCCTGGAGCGCAACCATGACTCCAAGGTGTGCTCTAACTGCCGAACCATGGCCCAAAGTCTTTGCTGGAGCGGTCCCGAAAGCTCCTCGTGGCCCGGCAGTTGCCTCCGCATTGCACAAGGTCCTGGTCACGTGGGAGCTCGTGGGACCGATCGCGGAGTCATCATCACTCCTCTTCTTAGTCTTCGCACTCGGGTTCAAATAAGTTGAAGCACAAGAAGAAGTCAAAGAAGCATCGTCGCTCTTCGACTTCCTCTTGTCCGTCGACCGACGCAACAAAGAGTGCTAGGGGTGCCACTCCCACAGCTCCGCTTGCGGAGCCTTCAGGGTCTACTCCGGCCTTCCCGGGACCGGGAGTGACCCCTGCCCAGCTTCGTCAATTTTACGAATGATACTCGCCATCTTTGGGCAGTCCGACTCTGCCGGCGCGCCTTCAGGCCCCGCGGACTCGGGTGGGGGCCCTGGGTTTTCGTCACAGGGCCCCCTTGGATCCAGGCCTGGATCCGGATCGGCACCTGTAGACCTAGTTACACCTCCACCGGTGCCGATTGCACCGGCACCACGTCCGCAACCAACGCCGGGACTGACCCCCAGCCGTCGTCGACCCCGTCTTCCGCCTCGATGTGGACACAGAGCCGGGCCGGTGTAGACCGACACCGGATTCAGCGCCAATGGGGACTTTTGTCCCTGTGTTCCACCCTGGCCATTTTCAGCCAGATTGGCAGGCAGAGGAAGATGAGGATGGCTGGGAGGGGTCTGGTGACCCTTTAACAGACCAGTTAGATTACGATCCGGACTGGAGAGAGGAACTGGGGGATGCCAGTGGTCTGGATACCTCCCCAGACCAAGATATGTTGTGTCCTCCTACCATGGCTACGGAGGAGGGAGCCTCATACGCAGTGGTGTTGCGTAGGGCGGCCGAGGCTCTCCACCTCGAGCTACCTACGGTGGCAGTCAGGACTAACCTCCTGACAGAGGTGCTTCACCAGCGGCAAGCTCTTCGGAGCACCTGCTGCCGTTTAATGAAGCCCTGACAGACATCCCTTTGGGCACGTGGTCCAGGCCCAACACAGGGGCTCCTTTGGATAGGATGATTACCCAATGTCATCGCCTGGCCCAGGGCGGCCCCACTTTCTTCTCCCAACACCCCACCCCTGAGAGCTTGGTGGTCCAAGCCTCCACTTCCAAAGGCGCCCTCCCTACCGCTCCACCTGGTAGGGAATCCAAAAAGCTGCACCAACTTAGGAAGAAGATGTTTTCTTCCTCCAGCTTGTGACTGCTGTCGGTAAACACCGCATGTTTGTTATTCCCACTCTGTGCGGGATACGGTGGTGCAGATGCTGCCCCAGTGTCTGGAGAAGGCCCGGACCGGGCTCTCCCGTGAGGTTGCCATGGGGAGAGATGCCGCAAAGTTTACTATCCGCTGTGGACTGCACACTGCCGACACGCTGTGTAGGACAACGTCGGTAGCCCTTCGACGCTACTCCTGGCTGAGGTTGACTGGCTTTTCTGGGGATGTCCAGAACACTCTGATGGACATGCCTTTTGATGGCCGTCGCCTGTTCGGTGACAAAACAGACAGTGCGCTAGAGCTCTTCAAGGACTCTCGGGCTACGGCCAAGTCCTTGGGCTTCTCCACTACACACCCTGCATTGTCTGCTTTTCGCCCCTTTCATGGCACGAAAGGGGTGCCCCAACACGTTCCTTCCAGGGCCACAGGCCGGCGCAAGCTGTTGACAGCTAGCGTGGCCGGGGATGTGGGAACCACCGATGTGGTTCTGGGGGCCAGCGGGTGGGCCAGTCCACCACCGTCCCCTCTGCAGCAGCCTCCAAGCCCTCGTAGTCTCACCTTTAAGGCCCATCACACGCTAGTGGGTGGCAGAATTCCCCATCATCTCCCCCACTGGTGTACCATCTCGTCAGGCAGGTGGGTTTTGCAGATAGTCCAAAGAGGCTACTCCCTCCCCTTCGAGGCTGCCCCCCCTCCCCCCCCAGCCATGCCACCTTGGTACCATCGAATGTAGAAAGATCATCTGGCCCTTCTCCAACAGGAAGTTATGGCTCTCTTGGCCAAGGGCGCCATTGAACGAGTTCCTGCCCCAGAAGTAGGTCGTGGTTGCTATTCCTTCTACTTTCTGGTGCCCAAGAAGGACAAGGGCCTGTGTCCTATCTTGTATCTCAGGAACGTCAACTGCTTCCTCCGGAAGGAGGAGTTCAAAATGTTGACCCTGGCTCAGGTCCTGTCTGCCCTAGAGACTGGATGGTAGCATTGGACTTGCAGGATGCTTATTTTCACATCCCCGTTCTGCCGGCCCACCGGCGTTACCTGAGATTCACGGTAGGCCACAAACACTTTCAGTTTACCGTGCTCTGCTTTGGCCTTACCAGCGCCCCTCAGATGTTCACGAAAGTGAAGGCGGTCGCAGCTCATCTGCGCAGATCAGGGGTTCCAGTCTTACCCTATCTCGACCTCTGGTTGTTAAAGGCAGGCTTGCCCCAGTCAGTTGGCTCCCACCTCCAGACTATGTCCAACCTCCTGCATTCACTGGGATTCTCCATCAATGTGCCAAAGTCACACCTGACTCCCTCTCAGAAGCTCCTTTTCATCGGAGCGGTTCTGGACATGACGCAGTTTCAGGTCTATCCTCCAGAGCAGCAAGTCCGGGATATTCGGGCTATGATTCCGATCTTTGCGCCTCTATCCCGGTTTTCGGTCAGGATGACCCTTCGGCTACTGGCCTCATGGCCTCCTGCATCCTGCTGGTGGATCATGCCATATGGCATATGAGGGCTCTGCAGTGGGACCTGAAGTTCCAGTGGGCACAGTATATGGGGAACCTGTCCGATTGCATCCAGATCTCGAAGGGCACTGCACGACAACTGCAGTGGTGGCTAACAAACCAGGATTGGGTCAATGGCAGATCCCTCTCCCTTCCTCAACCAGAGTTCACAGTGGTGACCGATGCATCTGATAGAGACTACTAGCCGCAGATTCCTTAACATAGAATTATCCCCAGGCATGAGACTGGACCCGGAAAACTTTCTTGCCCAGCATCTCTGTGCGTCGGGGGGGCGGTACTACGCGACTCCGCCAGACATCCTCCGCGGGCGTGACATCAGCGAGGTCACATAAGCCCCACCCCGGCGCGCTAACGTCAGTTTTCTTCTTTTCCGCGTGCAATGTGGATCGGGATCTTGTCCTGGCCTGTTTCAGGCCTTCTTTTTCCGATTTTGTTGATAACCGTGTGCGAATGCCTTCGGGCTTTAAGACGCGCTCGTCTTGCGCGCACCAGATGTCGGCGACAGATCCTCAGCCCATCTGCATGTGGTGTTTGGGGGAGCACCACGGCTCCACGGACTGCGAGGCGTGTCAGCAGATGAAGCCGAATCCCGGCGGGAGCGCCGGATGAAACTCCTTTCGGCGCGCATGTCCCGCTCGGCGTTGTTGCCACGGCCGTCCTCCGCGGAAGGCTTCAAGACCCACCGCTTCCGTCTCCGACATCGTCCCTCTCCCAGGCAGCAAGGGCGTCGCTCACCTGTTGGTAAGTGTCGCAGTTTATCCCCGAGGCCCGGTCCCCGGCCTGTTGGGTGTGTGGGTTCTCCGCAGGTGATGCGGCCTCGCGTGTCGCCACCCTATCTGCCTTTCCCCGGCGCGGGGGCGACCAGAGCCCAGATGGAGGCCTATGCGGTGGCCTTGCAGGCCTCGTTGGCTCTTCCTTCTCCTCCTCCTCTTCCTGGGATGTCTGCAGATCCCTTGCTGCGTGCGGGGACTTCTGCGGCGTCGTCGACGGCTCTGGCGCTGACAGGCTTGGATCCAGGTTCGGAGGATGTGGTGCCTCCGGGGTACGGCCCTTCGGGGTTCCCTCCTTTGGACCACGGCGCCTCTGCCACGACGCAAACCCCCGCGGGGGTCCCTGTGTTTTCGTGGGAGGTTGCCGGGGCTAGGAGCATGTCCTCGAGTCCCCCTCGGGGCAGGCGGCGGCCTTGTCCGAGGCAGAGGTGATCCGCTCAGGCGCCGGCGGCTGTTGGCCCTTGTGCCGCCGCAGGGGTCGGGGTGTGTCCCCGGGCCCCCCTCGTCCCTCCACGCAGGAGGCTGCCTCGTCGAAGGTTGTGTCGAAGCCTTTTCGGCGCTGTTCCTTCGCCACCCCGGCTCCGATCCAGCCTCGGTCTCCTGCACCGCGTGTTGTGGCGGAGATCGTTCCGGCGTCTCCTTCGGCGCCGGTCGACGTTGATCTGACGCCGGTTGCGGACTCTACAGCGCCGGGCCGGCGTCGGGTCTTTGATTCGTCTTCGGACACCCCCTCTTCTCCGGAAGTTTGGCGGTTGTTGGTTTCATCTTCTCCGGAGACGGGTCGCCGCGTCGTGGCTTTTTCCCCGGCGTCTTCTAAGGACGGCTCTTCGCCGTAGCCGCGCCTGCAGTCTTCACCGGAGGCGCCTTAGGTTCCCCATTCCTCGGTCCCCATTCCCCCTTTCCGGGCTTGGCCTTTCCTTCCTCCGGTTGGTTTGGGGGATGGTCGCCTTAGCTTGCAGCCGTTGCCCACAGAAGAACTGCTTTCCCCGCCACGGGGCCCTAAGGAGGCGAGTGCTGCCTTCGCTCGGGCTGTTTCCAGGGCTGCGGGAATCTTGCGCATGGGCGATCCAGCTGCCCATTTCCCCACGGATCATCTCCGGAGGTCCTCCATCAGGGTTCTGGTGGTTGGGAGCTGCTTCTTCCCTTCGAGGCTTCAATTCCATACTTCTCTTTTGGGGGCTTGAGTGAGGCCCGCCACGGGGGACCCGGTGCCCCAGCAACTTCTGCACGGCCACCGTCCTGCGCCGCATGATCCTGCCTGTCTTTCCCTCCACCCCTCTACCAGGGGCCCTCTTTTACAGATTGCCTTTACCTGCCTGCCATCAGTGTTGTCTCCCCCGTCGCGGGAGGCCCGCTGGTTAGATTCCTGGGGGCGCAATATCTTTGCCTCCACATGTGCGGCTTTGTGGGCCCTTAACACTCTTTGTGTATTGGCTAGGGCCACTTCTTGCTTGTGGGATTCGGCGGAGTCCCTTCTGTCTGCCGCTTCTCAGGGGGGTGCCTGTGTTGATCTGAGACACCATGTGTTGGATGGCCGGGAGCTGGGGGCATATATTCTTCGCTCGGCTCTGGACATTTCGGAGGTGCTTGGTCGTACCATGGCTTCTTCTGTGGCCCTTCGTCAAATGCCTAGCTCCGGGATAGTGTGTTCCCGGAGAACGTTGGGGAACGGCTGGTGGACCTTCCCTTTGATGGCACTCTTTTGTTCCACGCCCCTGCGGATTCTGCCATTCAGAGGTTTCTTGCGGGGCTTCGTCCTCCTCCTCCGCCTTCTGTGTATTCTTTATTGGCTGATTGCCAAGCCGTCTGCTGTTTTCTCCGAAGGTCTTTCTGTTTGTCCTCTGCTGCGGAAATTTTTTCCTAAGAGGGTTCCCATGTTCTGGGACGTAACCTGCCCTGTGTGGGGTAATGGTAGCTATTATATAGCTTTCTCATGTGCTGGGCAGGTGTGGTCGGACTTTGGGCTTCTGCTCTCCGTGGCGATACGATCGGAGGAGACCGGACGAATGCCTGAGCCCCTCTTTGAGTAACCTGAGACTCCGGTTTTCAAATCATAAGAACCTTTATTGAGAGAACAAAGAGTGATCGCACCTCAAGACTGGAAATCCCCACAGAGGAGGATTTAACGTTGTGCAGGAGACTCATGCTCCCATAAGGGCTTTTGCCTAACTAAACGAGGATTCTTTAACACGCCCTGCAAGCAGCATTGGGCTTTCTTAGGCTGTCACTTCCCTGTCCTGATGAAGACCCGCATTGACTAGATAGTAGTGCAGATCCTGGGTTGAAACGTCGACAAATATCCCCTGGACCAGTTGAAAGACTCTGCGCAAAGACCTATTTATTCAGTCTGTAGACCTACTTAAATATTTGTTTTCCTGGCCTTTTTAAACTGTCGAAATCCTTCTAGTCACTTTGTATATATTATGCACTATCACTACATCACTGAGAACCACATGTCACCTTGTCACAAATTATATTTCACTTTGTGCCTTGACAGCCTTGCAAAATGTAATTTGGGTATTTATAAATGACGCAATTTATAAAACTCTTGAATACCCCTTATGGTCTTTGTGTGTGTTGCTTATGACTAATTATCCTTTCTATGAATAAACCAAAGATTGGTTCAATGGTTTAAGAAATAATTTTCACCCGACAGAACCACTGTTACTTTTGTATACGATTGCCCAGGTTCTGAGGGAAACTGGGTTACCCCATTGCTATTCTAATTGAATGGTTTTAGAGTGGCTTGCGTTGCGCCCGGGTACGTCCTTCTCCTGGATTGCTGTGTTGCTGGCATCGTCCGGCCTGCTGTCTGCGGCATTGCGTTATAGCGGTTTGCGCTTCTGTCCGCCTTGGTACTTGTCTGGTGTTCCGGGTGGGTACTGGTTTCCCCGGTTTTTGTGTTCGGGTGGACGGCTTGGTCCATCCCCGTCTTTCTTTCTTTCTTTCTGCCTGGTTCCTCTTCATACGTGGGTCGGTGTGTTGACACCTCCCTTGGGGCATGTCCGGGACCTTCTTGGCCCTGCCTGGCCTCTGCCTTCGGCCGGCGTCTAGCTTGTCCTGGGTGCACCGTTCCGGGGTGTTGTCTGCTGCTGACTGTGCATGCCTGTGCGGGCCTGTTTGTTCTGCTACGCCGTTGTGGCCGTTGCTATATTCTCTTGTGCCTTTCTTCTTCCGTCTGCACTTTTGGCGGTGCGGCTGTCCCTGCCTTGTCCGCTGTTTGCGGCTGGGGGTGTGTGCTGCTCTTCTGTTACTGTGTATGTGTTTTCTTCAGGTGGGCCCTGCCTCCGGTTCTGCCTCTTCTCCCTGGGGTTGAGGTGGTCCTTGTGTTCCTTGAGGCTTTCAGGTGCTGTCTGCCCCTCCGGGGTGTTGGGCAGTTCTCCCTTGGTTGGGCTTAGGTTTTCCTGGCCTTTCCCTTCTTATCCCTGTGACATGTCCCCTGCTGGGGCCCTGTGTCTCCTGGTGGGGAGGCTCTCTCGCAGGCCCTCCTCCCTTCTGGCTATGGCTAGGGTACCTATTCTACGTTAAGGAATCTGCGGCTAGTAGTCTCTATCAGATGTACAAGTTACTTACCTTCGGTAACGACGTATCTGGTAGAGACGATTCTTGCCGCAGATTCCTTCATGACCTGCCCTTCCTCCCTGTTCTGCGAGGACCCTCTGCTTGGGTTTCTGCAGTCACCTCCCTCTGGGTGACTTGTCTTCTGTGGGTGTCCTCTTCGTTTCCTTCCGGTCAGGCATCCCTCCTGCTGGTCTCTGTCCAGCGTGAGGGCCTACTTTTGCTCCTTTCCTCTGTTAGAGTTTCTGCTCCCCAACCGGTCTTACTTGTTAGGGGTTCTTTTACCTGTCCTTTGACTTCCCGCTCTTTTAGGAGGTTCTGGGCCTCCTTGGCACTGTAGTCTGTGGATGGTTTACCTGTACTTTGACCTCCTACTCCTTTCAGGGGGTATGGTCATCCTTGGTGGTGTAGTCTGGGGCTGGATTGCTGTTGCTCCTCTGTTCCAGGCTTGTGGCCCTTCCCCTTGTGGTTGTGATTGCAGTCTCTCTCGCTCTATTTCTATCTCTCACTGTGTTTTCACATGCTTGTGACTCCAGGAGGGCTCTTGCCTTGGCTTGCACGGTGGTTCCACGGAGTGGTGTTTTGCACTTTTCTTGCCTTGGCTTCGCTGCTCTAGCCATCTGGTGCTTTGCTGCCGCCTGGTGCTTTTGCCTTGGCTTGCACAGTTGTTCCTCAGAATGGTGCTCTGCTCTTTTCCTGCTCTGGCCTGCTGTTGTCGCCTTCTGGTGCCTTGGTGCCACCTGGTGATATTTCTCACCTTTTGTTTCTCTCTATTTTCTCTGGTTTTTTTGCACACTGTTCCCGTACTCTCCTCAGTTTTGTTGTGATTGCTCCGCGTTGTGGCGCAGAAAAGTTCTCCAAAGCAAAATGACGTCAGGGCCACGGGGTGGGGCTTATGTGACCTCGCTGACGTCACACCCGCGGAGGACGTCGGGCGGAGTCGCATGTTACTGCCCCCCGGCTCGCAGAGATGCTGGGCAAGAAAGTTTTTCGGGTCCAGTCTCACGCCTGGGAATAATTCTACGTTAAGGAATCTGTAGCTAGAATCGTCTCCACCAGATACATCGTTACCGAAGGTAAGTAACTTGTACATCACTTCTGGGATGGGGCTGCCACATGGAGGAGGCAGAGATCAGAGGCCATTGGTCTCTGGCGGAGTCCGGGCTCCATATCAACCTTCTGGAGCTTTGGGCGATCCGTCTTGCACTCAAGGCATTCCTACCTTCTGTCCGGGGAAGAGTAGTGCAGGTGTTTATGGACAAAACCACCGCCATGTGGTACTGCAACAAACAGAGCGGGTGGGGTCGTGGACCCTATGTCAGGAGGCTCTCCGTCTCTGGGCATGGCTGGAACATCAGGGCATTTTCCTGGTGGTTCAACACCTGCCAGGTTCTCTGAACGCCAGGGCGGACGAACTCAGCCGCAGGTGCATGATGAACACGAATGGCATCTTCACTCTCAGGTAATGCAAGGTCTCTTTCAACAGTGGGGAGAGCATTGGTTAGATCTATTCGCCACCGACGAGAACGCGCAATGTCAGCAATTCAGCGCATTGAAAGTTCCAAGGCGGCACTCGCTAATCGACTCTTTTCGTCGTGAGTGGAGTCTGATATCCCGAGCTGCTCAACATGGCCATCGATCCTCTGATCCGACTGCCTCTTCAGGAGGATCTTCTGTCGCAGCAGCAGGGGACGGTCCTCCACCCGAACCTGTTCAGCCTCCACCTCCTCCACAGCAGTTGATGTCATTTGACTTGCCTTCCGAAGTCTGTGATGTAATCTTGGCCGTCAGGCGTTCCTCCACTAAGACGGTTTACACCTGCAGATGGAATACATTTGTGGCATGGTGCACAGCAAAGGCTGTGGATCCCCTTCCTGCCCCTCTTTCTGAGGTTCTCTTGTTCCTCCTGTCTTTGGCCCAGGAGGGCTCTGCTCTGGGCACTCTTAAGGGGCTACCTCTCAGCCATTTCAGCCTTCCTCAGGCTTCCTGGTCAGCCTTCTCTTTTCAAGTCCCCTGTTGTAAATAGATTTCTTAAAAGCATTACTCATCTTTTGTCTCCTGTTCCCTTTGAAATGCCTCAGTGGGACTTGAACTTGGTTCTTACTTATTTGATGTGCGCTCCCTTTGAGCCGCTACATAACTGTCCTCTAAGACTCCTTACTCTGAAAACTGCTTTTCTGGTGGCCATCACCTCTGCATGCAGGGTGAGTGAGCTACAAGCTCTGTCTTCCAAGCCTCCCTTTCTGGCTGTTCATCTGGATAAGGTCGTCCTCAGAAATCGACCTTCCTTTCTTCCAAAGGTGGTCACTTCTTTCCACATTGGCCATCATTTTGCCCACCTTCTTTTCACCTCCGCATCCTTCAAAAGAGGCTCCACCGTCTGGATCCAAAATGTGCGCTCTCCTCCTATTTGGATCGCACCAAACAAATCCGGGTGGACGACCAGCTCTTTGTTGGTTATGCGCGGGCGCTAAGAAAGGTCGGGCCGTGTACAAATGGACCATCTTCAGGTGGGTCGTTTTGTGCATCAAGGCCTGCTATTCTTTGACAAAGAAGGCGCCTCCAGCGGGGCTACGCTCCCAATCCACCCGGGCAGTGGATCCCAAATGTTTTCGACCTGCGGCTCCCTTGACCCATTAGCCATTGCCCGTGGCTCCCTACTGCTACTTTTTTGGAGGGGGGGGGAGTTGTAAGCCCGGTCTCGGGAGTACTTGCATTTTTCTCCATGAAAATAATTGGGATGAAGCTGAAGAAGGTATTATAATCATATATGCAGGGTGTTTCGGATTACTAAAGCGGCGCCTCTAATAAAATATTCCTACTTACACTACTTTGCCCATGTCTTTTTTTAGAGTACCCACTCAAACGTTTTTATCCCACTTACAGTGCTAGATTGCACCCCATATGCATGTAGGACCCATTGCCTAAGTGGTTGTGCTTGAACAATATTTGCATGCACTTTCATTTCTACACCTCTCTCAGCAGGGTAAATCACGATTTTTTGTTTTAAACCAAATACAGCTTTATTTTTGCTGTCTCCTCCCTAAAATTGCCTCCAAATCAATGCAAGCCAAATAAATTACTCACATTTTGTTTTTAAACGCCCCTCTTTCTTGCTTCTAAATGTTTGCATTATGCCCTTTATGGTGTTTTACTTCCCTGTGCTCAAGGAGAGAGCAGGCCTATCTGGAAATGTGCGTGTACTGAAAGAAATGTGTACTGGAAGTACCTATGATTCAAGTACAAATGTCAGTACTTAATAATACTTAGTGTGTTTAATTGACAGGACAACTGTACTTTCCTGATAATTTGCATTGGTGTAAAATGCATTTGGGAAAAAACAAAACTATTAACGAGTCTAACAAAATAGATCAGGCATCTTCCGCGTACTTTTGGAGTGTTGGAACGTGGGGATCCAGTGAAAAATGGAGGTCATATCCCTCGACATGCCATCAACCAAGCACTATGCTTACAGCTTTAGGCATGTCACTTACAAATCATCGACATCATGCGTTTAAGTCGAATTAGTTTAACTGAAGTCGAAAGACCATTCAACATTATATGCATTAAAGTGCTTGGTTTGCGGTTCCCCGGGCTAGGTTTGACGGCTCCCCAGGGAGCCATGGTGCACAGTTTAGGAACCACTGCACCAGGGCAACGGCAGCTACTACTGCTTTGGGACGGGAAGTCCCCCTACATGACATCTGTCAGGCAGCTACGTGGGCATCGCTGCACACGTTCACCAAGCACTACTGCCTGGATAGCCAAGTCCGGAGAGACGGCTTCTTTGGCCGTTCTGTTCTCCACGTCTTCCTGGTGTGAACTTAGTTCGCAGACCCACCTCCGGGGTTGGTATTGCTGAGGTATCCATTCTAAGGTAAGGAATCTATAATAACTGTTTCTTTCAGATGATCAAGTTACTTACCTTTGGTAATGATATATCTGTAAGAAACATATGTTAGTTGTAGATTCCTTACCGTCCCACCCATCCTCCCCGTTCTGCGAACTGACTTCTAGGGTTAAGGACATCCTTTCAGGGCCCTAGTTTTGTGCACCAGTGGTCAGTGTCTTGCATGGCTCTGCGCTTCTGGCGTGGAAAGTCGTGTACAGAACTGACGTCAGCGCACGAGCGGCGTTTAAGTAGCTACTGCGGCGTCATCCCGGCGACCACGATGCCAACGAAAAACAGGGTGCCGACCGACGCCACCTTTCGACGCGCAGGTGTGCTGCTGACAAAAAACTTTCCCTATCCAGTCTGACGCCTTGGGGTAATTCTAAGGTAAGGAATCTATAACTAACCTATGTTTCTTACAGATATATCGTTACCGAAAGTAAGTAACTTGTTCATCTGTCTACGAAGCATCATTTGCTAAGTGCCAGTCAGTATGACCTTGCGCGTTCATGGTCCATAAGGCATGGAGGAGGTGTGGTGCAGCTGCCAGGGTTCATGGTTCGATCCCCGGAGCCTGTGGCAGGTTAGCCCAGCACCATGTGACTCTGGGCAATAAGTCGCTCAATCTTCCTAAGGATCCCCAGCGCCGGGACACCTCTCCGGAGGTAGCTGTGCGCTTTTCAAATGCTGATATATATATATTCGAGGCATATGAGCTGTAGATCGTATACTTTATTATGCATAGATCGCCATCTGGTGTTGGGCTCGGATGGTTGCACTTTGTTTTTGTCTTGGGGGAAGTCTTTATAGTCACGAGGTAGGTGACTCCTCCTTATGACCATAGTGTGCATGGGCATCAACTCTATCTCCAGATTGTTTTTTTCCGCCAAGGTTCGGATGTGATTTGCTGCGCTACGGGTCGATATCGGTTTCGAACCCCCCTGCGACGCGCTTTCCTCGCCAATCGACGGTATTGTCTCGATCGAGTTTCCCTTTTGACGCGCATCATTAAAAACAAACTCCTCGATCTTTGACGCGGGTCGTTGGGCCTATCCACGCCGACCACGCCTGCAGTCAGTGGAAAGGACTCCCTTTAAAAAATGCCCCGGGTGTGGTGCTAAGTTTCCACACACAGACTTGCACGAGGTTTGCAATCTCTGCCTCTCCCCGGAGCACGAAGACCGAAACTGTGAGCCCTGTGCATTGTTCAGGTCGAAGAAAACCATCTGTGATCGTCGGGCTCGACATCACGATATGTCTCGCGGAAGCAGCTCGATACCGGACATCTTCGGAGCAGATCCCAATGTCCAGCCGGAGCAACAAGGTGATGAAGAAGACATTTCCGTCTCCGAGGCCGACAACTTCGACATCAAAGAGGAGACAATCACCCCAGCTCAGCGGTCTGTGAGTACCGAAACTCCTCTCCCAAAACCTCGGGCTCGGGTAGACACCGGCAACATGTTTCAGACGCCCCGCCCTCTGACCCGGCTATGAAACCTAAAGACACGCCTTCTGGCTCGGTCCCATTCTGGTGCCGAAAAGTCACCTTCAGCACCGAAGCACAAGACCAAAGATGTGCCCTGCTTTGTCGGCACCGAAGACAGCCCCGACGCCGAACACCTCTGCGTCGAAACATACCAAAGACAAACAGTCAGAACCTAAAAAATCTTCGGAGCCGAACACGCCCTCAGAGCAGAAAAAATTGTCGGAGCCGAATAAATCGCTGGAGCCGAAAAAAGTCTCGGAGCCACAAACTCCTATAAAACCTAGGGAGCCCAAGCAAAAAGCCTCAGAGACTCTATCCAAAGAACATTCTGACCCAAAATCTTCGGCACCAAAAAAAGACACACAGTCTCTACCTGACTTTTCGGATTCAAAACAAAAAACTCTTTTTATTGATCCAGAGACTGGCAAAGTCGTCGCAAAACCTCCAAAAAAGAGAAAACTGGGCACTTCAGAGGAACCTGAAATACCTTTGAAGCGAAAGGAGATGAGTACTAGCACCTCTCCACCTCCTTCTCCTCCTCCAGCTGATCCAAATCTTACAATTTCTCTACCTCACTCCCCACAACATACTTTTTCACCTCAAACACCAGATGATGAGGATACCGATGGGGGTGGGAATTATAGATCCAGATGGGGATAATGATGGTGATACCACACAAAGTAGACCCTTGGGATGTCTACAACACAGATCCCGACCCACATAATGATCCAGACCTCTACCCATCTAGACCATCACCACCTGATGACAATATTGGGTTTGCGCAACTAATCAATAGGGCCGCCCAATACCACGGGGTAGAGTTACATTCTGATCCCTCAGAGGAAGATTTTTTACTTGAAACTTTTGCACCCTCGCAAAAATCCACGCGCACCCTGCCAATGCTAAAGGGCATGCTCAATCATGCTCCTGAAGTGTTTAAAGACCGTGTCAGGGCCAGAATTCTCAACACCTGGGTAGACAAAAAATATAAGGCAGCTCCCAATGACCCAATTGACATTAAAGGTCAAGTCCCTTTAGATTCTCTTGTGGTGTCTAATGCACACAAGAGGGCAAACTCGCAAAGTACAGGAGACACTCCCCTGCCTGATAAAGAGTCCAAACGAATAGACGCATCTGGTAAACGGATTGCGTCACAGGCTGCGAATCATTGGCGGATTGCCAATGCCCAAGCTTTATTGGCCTGGTACAACAGAGCACATTATGATGAGCTTGAAAAGCTCATGAAACACCTTCCTGACCAGTACAAACAAAAATCTAATGACCTTATACAAGAGGGGAAATTGATCACAAACACCTCAAGTAAATGTGCGCTTGACGCGGCTGATACCACATCTCGTGCCATTAACACTAGCGTTTTGTTGCGCAGGCATGCTTGACTCCGGGTCTCCGGATTCAAATGAGGTGCAATCGGCTATTCTTAATCAGCCCTTTTATCAAGAGCATCTTTTCGGGCCCTCAGTTGACACATCTTTAGAAAAGATGAAAAAAGATACCGACACTGCTAAGTCCATGGGGGCCTTACAAATCCCTTCCCCCTAGAGGTTCTTTTCGCTGCTCCTTCTACAGGGCTGGCTCCAAAACCATTGGCTCAGAACATCCCTCTTCTTCCTATTAGAGCCCCGCTCAAACGTCCTCCAAAGGATCCTTGCGCGGAGGCTACAGAGGCAACAATGGTTAAGGAAGAGGTTGCGGCAACAAATAACCGCAACTCCTCTACCACCAAACAGTGACTTCCCTGCACTTCCCCCCGATCATCCCACTCCTGTCGGGGGACGTCTTTCACAGTTCCTTCCTGTCTTGAATTCAATCACAACAGACAAGTGGGTAAGACAAATTATCCAGTATGGTTATTGCCTGGAACTCACCTCTACTCCCCCAGATATTCCTCCCAGACAACGTCCAATGTCCTCAGAACATCTGACACTTCTCAAACAAGAGGTTCTCTCTCTATTACAAAAGCATGCAATAGAACCAGTCCCCTTGCCTCATCAAGGCACAGGGGTTTACTCCCTATATTTCCTAATCATAAAAAGGGACGGCTCTCTCAGGCCCATATTGGACCTCAGACCCCTAAACCTGTACATTCAGTCAGATCACTTCCACATGGTCACTCTCCAACAGGTGCTCCACTGCTTCAACAGGGCAACTTTCTCTCCACTCTGACGTAAAGGAAGCCTACTTTCATATTCCCTTTCACCCTGCTCACAGGAAATATCTCAGGTCCGTCATAGACGGACAACACTACCAATTCAAAGTCCTCCCATTCGGGTTAACTACAGCACCCAGAGTCTTCACCAAGTGTCTAGCAGTAGTTGCGGCCCACTTACGAAGGCAGCACATTCATGTCTTCCCTTATCTGGGCGACTGGCTCATAAAAGCCAGGTCACACAGCAACTGTGTGCAACACACACACAAAACAATGCAACTGCTTCACGATTTGGGATTCACGGTAAACCTCACCAAATCCCTCCTCCAACCATCCAGCATACAACAATATCTAGGGGCTCCCATAGACACTTCAAAAGCTTTAGCATACCCCAGCCCAGTCAGGATAACCGCCATACAAGCTCTATTGACAACATTTCATCCTCAACACTCACTGCCAGCTCGAGTGTTCATACAGCTAATCGAGAAAAATGCTACTTACCAGTATGCATCTGTTCTTGGCATGTAGAGCTGTAGATTTGTATACGCCCACCCATTTCCCCGGATACCTCTATCTATTCCAGTACTATCTTACTTCGATACATTACACATGGACATCTTTTCTCATTTTTACTAACTCCGTCATAACCCTCCATGGCAAAAACAATCTGGAGATGGAGTTGATGCCCATGCGCACTATCGTCCTAAGGAGGAGTCACCTACCTCATGACTACAAAGACTTCTTCCAAGACAAAAACAAAGTGCAACCATCCGAGCCCAACACCAGATGGCGATCTATGCATAAGTATACAAATCTACAGCTCTACATGCCAAGAACAGATGCATACTGGTAAGTAGCATTTTCCATATATATATATATATATCTCAAATCAGTCCTTTCAGGTGGCCGAATTTGTCCTTTCAGGTGGCCGAATTTCAGCTTCGGCTGGTGTTAATAAACATATTGGTGTTAAATGCATGATGAATCAAGGATTTTTACTTAGACTCCCTTTGTAGGGTTGGAATGGCATTAGACTCTATCATTTAAACATGAGCATTAGTTAGTTTCCACTGATATGTTTGTGAGCTGCAGGGATCATCCAGGTGTCTTGATAAATTCTATTGACACATTTGAACCTTGCCCAGGAGTATATTTCAAGTGTTTGAACATTTCCACTATAATTCCTATATGTCCTGTACCTCTGAAACTAATCTTAGGTTGAAAAGGTTGTGCAATAATTCAACACGTTTGAGTAGGTGTTTGCAGTATTACATGTTGAGAATGCTACTTGAATTCATAAAATATATTTAAAAAAAGCTTATCTGCAAGGGAAGAAAACCATGAGGTTTGCTGGAACAAAGGGGAAATAAATTGATTGGATCGCTGTTAAATTTTAGGTTATCCGTGTTTTTCCTAATCACTAGAAACAAGTCTTCAAATTATATCTTCTTTGTTGAGTGTTCATGGTATCATCACACACTTGTCACTGAATCATTTTGAAACTGGATATATAGTTTGATAAAGAACTGCAATCATCGAGTCATGAAAGTGGTTCCGTTTTTTCCTTTGTAGGAATTTTTTTTTTCTTTTTTAAACCTTTATTAGAATTTTGCGTATTACAAAGTGTCATCGAGTCATTTTATACATATTCATTGTCTGGTAAGATTTACATTCAGTATAACACTTATACTTGGCGTTACAATTGATAGCAGTATACAGACCGTTACTTGAATTTGGTTTAAAATCCAGGTAGCTATCATGCAATAACTGTACAGGGCGTAACAACTTGCGTCATCCATCTGTAATTCTTTGTATCTAACTCGACATGGTTTGACTCGCTATTGTTCGTTCATACCCCAATATTACTGTGATATGCTAGCACGTTGCTGTTGCTTTGCTTCACCTCACTCCCTCCTCCTCATGTGCGGGCTCAACCATGCCTATCTCCTCATCGTCTTTAGTGAGTATGTATGTTCTATACAACCCCCAGAAGTTTTTAGGATAGCTATGCAGGGGGAGGAGTTCACTGTAATTTTCTGTTTGCTTGCACCAAAACACCATGTCTTTCGCCCAGCTTATAACAGTGGGGGCTGGACCCCGGGACCAGCAAATCTCCACTCTGCGCTTAGCTATCAGGAGTGCCATGTCTACCAGTCGCCAGACTGCTTTTGGTACTTGTTTGCAATATCCCAGTAGGGCCAGCATGGGGTCCGGTGTCAGTGCCATATCAATAATCTCTCCTAGATTTAAAAAAAGCTGATCCCAATAGTTCGCAATCCCCGGACATAACCAGGCCAGGTGGAAAGTCTGCTTCCCGTGAGCCGCAGCGGTCGCAGTCCGCCGTGTCTCGCAGCCCGTACCTGAATCATCTCTCTGGGGTATAATATACCCTGTTAAAAACTTAAAGTGGATCAGTCTGTGTCTACCATTCAGTGATATCCTCTTCGTGCTTTCGCAGCAGTATTTCCACGTAGCATCGTCAAGGTCTGTTCCCAGGTCCGCCTGTCAGGCTAGCCGGGCCTTAGTGTGATGGTTGGCTCTATACTCCTGAGAACGTTTATGGATGTTAGATACTATTTTGGTAGGTGAGTCAGTTTTAATCGTGTATGTAAGTGCGGCGACTTCTGGCGGCTCTGCCAGGGCACTGCCCCGTATATACAATAATGCCTGTCTTGTTCTATGGAACTGAAATTTAGTGAGTAGCGTGGTAATGCGTTCCGAAGCCACCATGTCTTCCCATGTTTTCGCCGTGCCCTCCGAGAACAATCGCCTATCACTCGAATATCGATCGAGCCTAATGCCTTAGTCACGCCTCGGTCTTTGCAGGGTGGAAGCCAACTGCACCAGGTAAGGGGAGTCAGTGGAGAATACAGAATGGCTCCATCTTGTGTTTTCAGAAGACGATGCCAGGCATGGACTGTAGCATTAAGAGAATAGAGTATACCCGTCCTCCGATCAGGCGGGTTAAATAATAGGGCCGGCAGTGGAATAGGTGCAGCTACAGCTTTCTCAATCTGTACATGAGGAAGCTGCTTAGGAGCTTTAAGTCTATTTTTAAGTTCTTTGATGCCCCTACAGCTGATTATTCAAGCCACAATACTGTCACGGCTGGACTATGCTTCGACTCTCTATTTGGGGGCCAATAAGGTTGAGGTCCACAGGTTACAGAGAGTCCAGACCGCTGCGGCTAGAATGTTGCTAGGTCTACGTAGATCTAGCTCTGCCTCGGATGCAATTCGAAGACTACACTGGTTGCCTATGGAAAGACGTATAGAGTTCAAGGCACTTTGTGTGGTCTTCAAGGCATGGAAGCTGGCTTCTCCACAGATGTTAACAGACCTGATCCAGCCTTATGAGCCCACGCGCCAACTTCGATCCTCTAGCCAAAACCTGTTGAAGGTGCCACGGGTTAAGAAAACCAGGGCAGGCGGTAGATCTTTTAGGTATAAGGCAGCCAGACTGTGGAATTCTCTCCCAGCATTTATTCGTGGTCTAAAGGATTATCTGCTTTTCAGGAAGGCCCTTAAGACCCATCTCTTCCCCAAAGTCTAATCTGTGTTGGAAGGTGTCTTGAGGGCTTAGTCCTGTCAGGAGTGCCGGGACGCCCCTTTGTTGGGGCAGCTGTTGCGCTATATAAATTGTTATAACATAACATAACATAACATAACATGAGGAGTGCTATGGAGAGGTGTGGCTCACTGGTTAGAGGCGGCAGACCCGTAAGCAGAGGACGGCCCGGGACCAGGGTTCGATTCCCAACGCGGCAGGGTCGTGGACCAGGGTCAGCGGGCTCGATAATTCTCGCCTCGGTGCCTACTCCAGTCAGGGACCACACTCGGCAACTCTGGGCATTAGCTTGCCTCATCTTCACAACGGCCCCCCAGACCGCCGGGGACGCTTGGTCGCACCTTAGAGATACCCATTAGGGACCATCTCTCGGGGTGAGCCAGGACGGGTTCCCCAGCGGTCGAAGCGCGGAGATACTCCTCCGGGAGTCGATTCTAGCGCTATATAAACCCACAATTAAATTAAATTAAATTATGGGGGGCCATCTATCCAAAAATGAGCATGCGCACTTTGCACCGCCCTGTAGCATAGATCCAGGTCCGGGGCTCCTAAGCCTCCCAAATGACCTTCCTAAGATTCCTGTAGTCAATAAGACCGCAGACATTCCAGGATAAGATGTTTATTTAACTGTGCTGGGCCTGGGTCATGTATGCTTCTTGGCTTCTCCACTATCATTATCGAATGTGCTGTTATGTTTGCTGTCGGTCTGTCCTTGCTAACCAATCGATGCTCAAATTGTGCAGTAAGTATACCTTTACGTTCACAAACAATTGTTGACTCTGTGCCCCCCTTCACCCCCTCCCACGCTAAGCATCCCACAACTGCGCTTAGGTGAAATCCCCCCATACAAACCCTATAATCCGTGAAACAAAATCACATTTAATGATTCAAACAACAAAAACAACATTGAACTTTAAGTAGTGGTTCTCACTCATGGGTCGATCTTGCCTAAGCCCTACCTATACTAAGCTGTGGGAATTTGTAAACTGCACACTCTACACCGTCTATATCATCTATTGCATCAGGTCCCTTACATAACAGTACTTTCTTCATCATAGCTCCCCGTCATAAATTGTTAAACTAGTTTCAGAGTCCCCTTCCCCCGCCCATTACCGCCATCGCTGTTAAACTATCTGATCAGAGGCCGACATTAAACCACACCTTTCTCAGTACTCCGCTTCTCTAGAGAAGCATCTATTGCTCATTAAGTGTCTCAATTTACACTGCTAGCAGAAGGACTTATCTCACAAATCGATCGTCCCAGTAGCTAGTCGTGCTCGTCCAGGCTGCCCCCTGTCGCTCCTTCTTCGCTAGGCTGCTCGCTGTTGGTAGGCTTGTTTCTCGACCAATCCTTCAGGGCTTTTTGTAACATTTTGGGGTCCGTGAAAATCCAAGATCGCCCTTGTCTGTTTACTCGGAGTCGCGCCGGGAACAGCATAGCGTAGTCCAGGTTCTGTTCCCTTAATTGTCTTTTCAGTGGCGCAAGTTGTTTGCGCGCTTCCTGAACTCTGAGCTTGAAGTCCGGATAGAGCGAAATTATGGATCCCTCGTATTGTAGCGTTTGTTTCTCCCGAGCAACTTTAAAAGCAACATCTCTATCTCGGTAGTTCAGCAGTTTTGCAATGATAGGTCTCGGCGGAGCACCAGGAGGAGGTTTCGGGCCCAGCGAGCGGTGTGCGCACTCTACCACAAATATTGAGGAGAACGTTTCGTTACCCAACAGCGTCTTCAGTAGCTTCTTCACAAAAATCTCCATGTTCCCAACGCTTGTGGATTCCGGAAAGCCCGTAATTCGAAGATTGCTTCTTCGGCAGCTGGCCTCAAGGTCTTCTGCTTTGTCTTGTAGGGACTGGAGCGCCTTCCCCATTTGTTTCTGTATAGTATCCGTTTCGGTCTGGGCCTCTTCCACTTCCGTAACCCTACGTTCCATCATGTCAATGCACTCCGCCTGTTTGTCCAAGCTCTCCATCATTCTATCCATATGATATGATAAGGAGTCTATTTTGCTATCAATAGTGGACAAGCTCTTTTGTATAACAGCCAGCGCGGTGCGAATATCACACTTCACCGGATCCAGCGGTTCTGTTTGCGAGTTGGTACTCTCTTCTGGCGCGTGTTCCCGCTGCCTAGATTTCTTTTGTTCAAATTGTAGCTTCGCCTGGGTTTTATCCGTTTTTCCCATGATTGCGCCGACAGCTTGGCTTATCCCGATCGCCAACAAGAGATCGTACAGGACCTTCGCAGCGTTGCCTCCCAGTTGTAATGCCAGTCCTCCTCAGACAACCCCCAGAAAGCACTTTGCTGAGGTCATTCCCGGTGATACTTTACAGGCTGTTTCGACTGCATTTAGGAGCGAGCGCCTTCAAATTGCTATACGGTCTTCCGGTGTTCCCAGCTAGGCCTGGTGGCCCCCTAGCGTGATGTCAGTGCACTCTACAGAGCTGACCTCAAGGAGTAGTAGTGACCGGACGTCTATAGGTCCCTAGATACAGAGGGAGCCCAACCTATCCCGCTGCTTTCGTGTAAAGTTGCAAGTCTCTCTCTGGTGCTATGAAGCAATGCACACGTACACTCCAATGGCTCAGTTCAGTACAATATTACAGACGCAGTCTGCCAATGTGCCTTGACAGTGACAGAACTATTCCTTGACCACCAGGTGTTGCTAGCTCTTTTGGTTTGGAAGACGTCGCAGGTTCAGTTCTGGTGTCTCTCCATCCAGTTGTCACACCTGACGTGGGAGTCCGGCACAGGCCACAGCGCAAACTCCGCTGCAACGCGGTAATATCCGCCTGCTCCGCCTTCCACCAGCAGCCTCAGTTGATCCCAGTGTCCGGTTCTCACTGTACTTCCCTTTGTGCGCAGTGAGAAGCGCATCTACGCCCTGTCCGAAAGGGAGGGGGGACAGGAGGGAGCAACTTGCCACTTCCCTGCACTGGGACGAGCTAGGATTTCCCTCAGCGCCTCCTGGTTTATATGCCTGGGACCATTGCGATGTCAGCGCTCCTCACCCCTGTTCACCTCAGCTCTCGATCTGTTATGTGGGCGGAAGCCCCAACCGGGCGAACTGCTTGCGCTCAGATTCCCACTTTTTCACGCCACTTACTGGCGTTCATCAACCTGGCAGCTGCCCTGCAGGAACAAACTGTCTGTCCGACGGCGAGTGGTTGCTTAACCGCCGGAGGCCCAACAGCATCAATTCAGCCGCACGTCGTTGGCGGGCACTCCGGACGGGCTCCGCTCATCCTCCCCGCTGCGTTATCAGGCTCCAGGGAGTCGGCAAGCTCCCACGGGCAGGAGTGTAGTGCAACCCTCACCGTCGATCCGCTAGAGACGGGCCACACGCTGGATGTCCTTGTCTTTGGCTGCTTACGGTTGCAGTTCCTGCAACGTAACCTCGGCGCACTGAGTTCGAGGTCAGGCCTTCACGCCGATGATCTGTATCAGGCGATCCACTCGTCTCCGGAGCCCCTGGTCAGACCTACACAGAGGTCAAGCGTTCCGATTCGACAATTGGCTGGGGTTAGAGCAATTAAGCTGAACTGATGTAGGATAATTTGCAAATATTACAGCGGCTGGCCGGAGCTCCCGAGCTACGCAGCCATTATGAGCTTAGGCAAGCTCCGCCCCCACCCCCTCCACCTTACCTTTTTCTTTTGTAGGAATGCCTTCGGTGTGTCAGACTGATTTTTCAGTTGTTAAAATAAAGGTGCCATCTCCCAAGAAATAAGCAACACAGTGCACGATTGATCCTCAACAACCCAAGGTACTCATATGAAAGTCTTCCAGTTTATACAGTGGCTCCGCAACCTCCCCTTCAAACATTTATGGTAAAGTACTGGGAGGATAGCGTAAGTTAGTGGGGCTTGTTGCTTTGCAGATCGGCCCGCAGCATACACTAGGGTTACACAAAAAACACGCTCTACTATTGATTATACTTTTACAGATTACGACCTTTTCCCGTACATCGCAAATTTTCAGATAAAAGATAGGGCGGAAAGTGACCACCAACCACAATCTTTTTCGTTATTAATATCTTTCATAACCTCAGAAAAAGCAAAGGCGCTATCATCTTTAACACAACGCTATAATTTAAAACGCCTCCGCTGGAATAAGAACAACATCGAGGCCATTGTAAGTACTTACACCAGTCTTTTGGAAAAATCCAATCCCGAAACTCTAACCATAAAAGCTTGGGAGTCTTTTATTTAAGAAATTAATAATACATTTTCAAAAAATGCCCATGCCCGCAAAGCTGGAAATTCAAAAGGGGCTGTCTGGTTCAACAATAATCTGAGGAAATAAAAACAACAACTAAATAAATACCTCAGACAATTACGATCTCGGGGACCCGATTGCCACCAGGAAGTTCTGCTGTTAATCTCAAAAACTAGAAAACAGCTAAAAAATGACATAAAACTCACAAACAAAGAGCACCAAGGACATATTTGGGCCAAACTTCATTACGCTTGCAAATTGGGGGATTCCAGGCTTTTCTGGGAACAAATTAACCAACTAACCAATGGCCGGAATCGACATCATCATTCGGATATACTGGAGGCCACATGGAGAGCTTACATTGAACTCCTATACAATGGAGCTGCACCTCAATTGGCTCCAAACTGCGAATCACTAACAGTGAAGGAGGCGGGAGGCCGAGATAGTTATTGGTATCAAGAACCTCGAATCCCTTGAGGATTTAGTGCTGTTCCCTGAAATTCAAGTGCTAAAAATTATAAAGAACTTAAAATCTGAGGGAGCCCCAGGTCCGAACGCACTACCAAATGCCCCATTTCGGCATGACCCCGCATTCTGGTCCCAAGTTCTGACTCCTCTTTTTTCCAAAGTCACAGCAGATTGTTTAATCCCTGAGTCCTGGAGAGGAAGTATCCTTAATCCAATCTATAAGTCGGGTTCCCGTTCGGACCCCTCCAACTACAGATTGATTGCGTTGATAGACGTAGAGGCGAAAATTTACGCATCTAATCTCCTAGTAGAATTAGAGGCTTGGGTCAGTCTAAAAAACGTAATACCTCCCACGCAAACTGGATTTCGGGCGGGGATGGGTACCCTAACGAACATCTCTGCGGTCACCCTTTTAGCTAATCAAACCTTCGTAAAATCAAGGCCCCTGTATGCCTGCTTCGTGGACCTTAAAGCGGCTTTCGACAAAGTTCAGAGAGCCTCTCTGTGGGCTAAGATGCAGGCTTGGGGGTCCCGTCCAGACTCTTGGAGGCCATTATCAACCTGTATTCTCACACCTGGGTGCAAATTAAGAAAGGAGACGGGTCCAGTGTAACCGGAAAGATCCCAACATCAAATGGGCCAAAATAAAGTTGTGTATTAGCACCTTGCTTGTTCAACATTTATACGTCAGATCTTGACAAGTGCCTTCAGTCAATTCCAGCTGACGCCCCAAAACTGGGCAAAATACCAACGCATGCCTTCAGTACGCAGATGACATAGTGTTGCTAGCACAAACTCCAGCCGGCCTGCAGAAACTGATCACGGGACTAGGAGCCTACACCACCTTAAACCAACTTACGATCAACCATCAAAAGACCAAAGTCATTGGGCAAACAACCATTAGCCTGCGTTACCTCTTATAAATATCTAGGCTCCTTGCTAGACAGCAAGCTTAACTTTAAACAACACATGGAACAAGGATGTATAAAAGCAAAACAACTGTTGTTCGCCTTCAAAGTTCTGAAAAAAAAGCTCATAGGTTGGTCGACCGGTCACCTGCTACAAGTGATAACCGCAAAATTTCTACCCTCCATCGCGTATGGCTTAGAAATCCTGAACACTAAAGATGCCACTACCTTAAATACAGCACAATCCATATTTTTCAAAAGATTGTTTTCAATACCGTTACACATCTCACAAGACCAAATCCGTTTAGAATTTGGATTAAAAAAACAGATCATGGCCAGACAAGGTGCCTTAGTGAAGTACTACTGGAGGATGAAGGAGGCAGAAGATAATACTCTAGCCCACCGTTGTTGGGTTGAGCGTGAAAATCAAGCTCGACAAGCTAACTCGACGACGACAATCCTGCAGGAATCCTTGTCGGCGTTACAGCTAGAGGAGGTCTGGTCAATACCAGTAATGTATTCTGGATTCAAAAACGCGGTGAACACCGCAATTAAGAGGAACTCCCTACTAACTGATAAAAATACTTTTTCAAAAAAATACCACGCCTGGGCCGTGATACAGACCTATCAGAGGCTAAAACCGCAACGGTATTTGATTGAACATATTTCTTATCATAAAAAGCATAACTTGATGTTGCTGCGACTGGGATCATTCCCCTCAAAGGATCTAACCCCGCAATGGAAATTCGTATGGCCATCGAAGGAATGTCGCCTTTGTGGTCAAGGGGAGAAGTCATTACTACATTTATTGTGTATATGCCCTTTTTTATTGAAAACACGCAAATCCATTCTTCGGGAGATTTTAAGGAATGAACAGATCAGAACATGTAGAGCTGCGGTCATTAGGTGTCTTGGAGGGCTCTCGACTCCTCTCTCCTGTAGCACCATAAAATTCTGGAAAACAGCAGCAAAAGAACTGGACAAAATTGCTTCAAGCCAAGTAGCTATCATACAACCCGCTGGCTGACCTTTTAACAATGATCATGATCTTTTAAGGTTTTCTTTTTGATTAATGTTTTTTTTTTTTTTTTTTTAAAAGGTTTTACACATATGCTTATTTAATGTTAAGAATCAGTATTTCATGATGGTTTGCCATCCTTTTACGATTTTTAAAGAATCAATAAAAGTATTTTTTGACTTGACTTGTCGCTTTAGTTTTGTTGTCTCAGTGCCTGGTTGTAGTTAAGCAGTTCCACCCTGAATGGAAATGCAAATGCTTAGAAATCTGTGAGGCAATGAAGTCTTACTTTAACAATTGCACAATTTGGCAGTTGCTCGTCTGAGTGACAAGTTTCGGTGTAATTATGAAGTCATATAGTCGCACACCTATTCTTAGCTGCTTCGACGATTCTTCAAGCAACAGCATGCTAGTTCTAACTATCTTCGTTGCATACAAGCATGTTACTCTTTCGAGAAATTATTTCTCCCAGGGATGCTTCTCTTTTGAGACAAAGGAACACCGTTGTGGTCAATAAAAAGGCTTGAAACCCTTATAAATGGCAGAATTTAAATTAGTCAGTCAGAATTTTGGATAAAGCTTGCCCAAATCACTCTACAACGTAACATAATTAGTTTGTAAGTAATCGGCAGCAGACGACCCTTAGTACAAAAAACAACTATTTTTCTTTTAAATCATGAGATAGCTCTCAAGTGTTAGCTTATTACTTTAAAGAAACACAAAAGGCAGACAAGGACACTATTGTTGACATTAAAGCCATTGTTAAATTCTCGTTTGGAATGCATGCTTTATTAAAACATTAATTATAAGTGCTATAAGAAGTTTGAGTTTCCGAATGCAAATATCCCAAGCTGAACTTTGTAGCCAGAATATAAATAGAATATATACTGCATTTATCCTAATAATCCTATTCAGTCAAATTAACACTTTGTGCGCAGCCACGTTGCTTTGGTTTCGTTTAGTGTGCTTAAAATGAATGCAAAAATTAGTGTTGAGTGCAGAAAAGACTGGGCTTATTTGCAGTTGTGAACTGGCTCCAAAGTCTTTAGTGTGCAAATCTTTAAGCTGAAATTTAGCACGTGCATTTTATATTCACTGTCAAAGAAGCATGAAATACTGCTAATACCGTCACTGATTGATATCCCGATATTCAATCAGTTACATACTAATGTACTTAATGTGGTTAATGTACTAGGTAATGTACTTTTTAGTTTATGTTGAAAGTCAAGAATGTATGTGCCTGTTGTGAAAATAATTGGCATGCAAACTTTACAGACCGGATTGGTTCTTACTGTACCGTTTTATCTGCAGTTTAAGCTATATTATACCAATGATTTATGATTGATTTATTTTCCCGAGGTCAACTGTTGAATCCACATACGCAGCTTCCATTATTGTCCTTGCATGGCATGTGTTTGCAAATCTTGGCAGACTTGTAGAGACAGAAAATGCAGGGAAGAAACGAATTTACAGTTTGAAATGACAATTACATTGTCATTTTCATTGTGAACACTTTTAGGTTCTATATTGGCTGTGATCTGTGTACTAACTGGTATCACGGAGACTGTGTTGGCATCACAGAAAAGGAAGCTAAGAAACTGGATGTGTACATCTGTAATGATTGTAAGCGGGCACAAGAGGGCAGCAATGAGGAATTATACTGTATCTGCAGAACACCTTATGATGAGTCACAGTGAGTTCTGTTAAGAGCATCTTATTTAATGTATAGGTAGCATATTGCTCTGACGTCAGTTATTTAAGACGTTTTTTCTGCATATGTAATTACTGGTGTTTTATATATACATATATTTTTCACCTTTATTTTCTTCCATTTCCCATTCCACGTTTCGACCAAGCCAAAAGCATGTAGTTTGGTGTGAATGAACACAACCCATCTAGAGACGTTATGAGCATCTCTGATGTCACTTAGTTCTCTGTTAGGCAATCAGTGAATCTCACATTTCTTGCCCTCAAAACTGACATCGCTGATCAGTAATGATTTTGGATAGATTTTCAAAACGCATCACTTAACTGTTCTTTTATAGTATAAATTAATGTTGTGTACTAAATAGCAAACTGTAGCAGAAGAAGTATGTGGCCAATAAAACCATTAATTGCTCTGTTGCTGGCCATACAGTTCTTAGTTGAGATCTTTAGATTGAATGCAAGATTTGCCCCTGACTACATTGCCATCTAGATGTCTCATCTGGGGCAATCCGATACAATATGGCTGTTTGGGAACACATCCTGATTGAATAGCACCTTGTGACTAAAACAACCACCCGTCAGCAGTCTGATCAGGGAGGTCAAGAAAAGCAAGTGTGTGAAAGCTGGCACCTTCTCATTCCTTGTATGTGTATTTCCTGTGCACACTTGGACATGTTCGAAGTGCTGTCACGAGAATCATGCACTGATGCTGTAGGTGCTAGAACTGATCCTCTGATGCTGGAGAATTGCATTCAGATCAGTCTGCGCAAAAGAACTAACATAAAAGCCAGAGGAAACAAAAGGCAAACGAGAAAATGTATAAACAAGTACATTCTTTAAATAGTTATTATTGTTGCTATATTCAATTGATAATCAATTGATTGAGGTATTCTGTAAAACACTGGAGCCTTATTTTTTATCGCAAGAAATGTTACCTGCATTAAAACTTCCATTCAAACAAACTAAGGTTTTGACATAAATTGGTCAGCGTGGGTAAGTCTGAGCATTAACAGATCATTGCCTGAAGCAAAGTATTTGCTGAGGTTTGCATGCATCATAACCAGTGTATTACACACACCACCTATTTGTTAATGCTTATTTTTATATTTTGTCTTTGTTTAAACTATTCTGTGTTATGCAAAAATATTGTGGTTGGAAAATAGTATCTACCTTAACCACTATAAAGCAAATTATATCAGTTACTGTCACTAAGCATTTTAAGTTTGTGTTTTATATGTTGTATTTTCTATGTGAAGAGTAAAATATTCATAATCCAACTCAATATTATAAAACCTAGCTCTGTTATTTTGCATGTGATGTTTGTCACATTGTGTGTGATTAACATTTCACATTTTGAACCTTACAGATTTTACATTGGCTGTGATAGATGTCAGAACTGGTATCATGGGCGCTGTGTAGGTATTTTGCAAAGTGAGGCAGATCAAATTGATGAATACGTCTGTCCTCAGTGCCAGTCTACAGAGGATGCAATGACCATGTTCAGTCCACTCACTGAAAAGGATTATGAGGGACTCAAGAGAGTTCTCCGCTCTTTACAGGTGAAGATTTACTGATGGTTCTAATGTTACTTCGAGAACAGATATTGTGTCACTGTGTATCTGGTGATTTTATCTTAACATCAATTTGTTCTGTGTTTATGCCTGAGCCATCCCCCAGTGACAATAATGATAATGCAGCCCTTGTATTTTTCCACCCAAACATGTCATTTACAGCACTTAAACCACCTTAAAGTGCAATATTTAATGATTTTATAAAAAAATTGTCACAGAAAAAGCAATAAATCATATTAGCTTTTTTGCCTATTTTGTGGTCAGTACTGATGTAGACAGCAAGAAAGTTTGGAAAGACAAGTGTTGGCAGCCAGAGCTGCTTTACCCAATACCAGTTTTGCAGAATTAATGTTGTGTGCGGTAGGCATGATTTAGGTGGTTGCAGCAATGCATTGATAGTTGTATATTAGCATAGATGCCAGATGATAGTGCTTGAGGTTAGAGTTGGCGTTACAGGAATGACCATGTGAATGGGTAAAGTAAAAATTGTTATGAGCAGCAACGGCAGTGTGTGCAGAAATTTGAGTTACTCCAGAGGCAGTGTGAGAACAGCAACACTGGAGAAAGCTGCAGAGGCGAACAGATTATAGAATGTCAGAGTATTGTAACAGTAACTACACTTATTATTTTTAATAATTGTATTTTTATGAACTGATTCTTCACACTTTCTGTAAGGCGCATTCAACAGTGAGCCAAACAAGGACTACTTTTGTTATATTGGTTTGCATAAACTTTTTTGAGGTATCATGTCGCCTCCAAAGTCATCCGGCTTCAGGTCCTGACTTTCTTGTTGATGCCAGATGTCTGACTGATACACAGTGTACACGATGTCTTGTTTTTGATGTGCCTTGACGAAGTTCAGGGTTGTAGAAGAGAGACTAAGACAAAGCTCATTAGGGCTTCATATGAGTTAGTCAAGATCTCCCTCTAGGTCATGGGGTCAGGCGGCACTAGCTCAGGTTATAGGATCCTTCCCCCAGGGGGAGGCTTCTTCTTTCAAGCACAGGAGGGTGTAAGAAGGCCAAAGAGCCGTCATCTTCCTGTTCAGAGACTATCCCTACTTTGCAACTTGTGTAGCAGGTACATTTTCCTCCTAAGGAAGCCTTCAGCTAACAGCTGAAGGATTTCAGGAAGGCTATATGCAGCTATCCGCTTAGTAGTATGCCTTCAAGAACCTCTGTGGTGGATCCATTGCTGCCAGCGCAGTTTGATGCCTCTGGTCCAGTTCATCCCCTACTTGAACCGTGCTGGATGCTGGTTTTGACTGTGTCCTCAGCACCGGTCTTAGAGTTGCATTGATTCTGTCAACTAAGCCTAGTTTGAAGACTGCTAGTCAGAAGACTGTTTTCTACTTAAGGAAATTGGAATCCTCCGACATCCCAAAGTCCAGGGAGAATTATTTTAATAGGAGGGAAGACTTAGTTCTGATTTAGACCACTTGTTTTTTCTTAATACACCCTCTCAGGATAAGGGTAGTTGGGGTGCTGAGGCTAATATGCTTCCTACGGATTACAGACACATTTGTCAGTGTTGATGATTGTACACAATACCTCTGGGATGGAATCCTCACCAAAGGCCGAGTTTATGCCTGCTGATGTTCCATTGATTTTCAAGAAGGCTCAATATTCTGCAGTGATACAAAAGGCTACAGAAACACTAGATGTCTCGCATCACATAAAGCATCCAAAAATGTTTCTATTTGTGGAGATTTTGGAGCATAAGCATTTGTTTGAGGCAGTGCTTTCATTTAATGAAACATTAATGGATCAGCTGAAGGAGGCTTGGTGGTAGCCTCAATCAGTATCCACAGTAGGGAGATCTATTGCATGAAAATATAGGCCACGAATACTTCATTTCAGTTTTTTTCACTGGAAACCAGATAACATGGTAGCGCAGATATCTTCTGCTTCCATGAATAAACAGAGCGTTCCCAGCGATTCCTCCTGACATGGCATCTAAGCTCCAAGGCACTCTGGGCAAGAAGATCTTCTGACTGCAAATTCCTCACATTAGAATATCCTCCTAGGTGCCAGTGTGGATCGGGAGAGTGTTTTTTTTAGTAGTTCTCCTGTACACCGCTAAGTGGCATTGTGCAGCTCCATGCTAGCTCCATAACCCTCAGAAAGTGACACTGCAGAGCTGTACATATGCACCACCCCTGTACGTTCCGTTCTTAATGCGCCTTCCAGTGGATCCAGAGCTTCACTCCCAATTGTCAGTTTTTCAATGACTCCATACCAATGTCAGATCTCAAACCAAAGTCTTCTTGAGCTCGACCTAGGTTGCGCTATGAGATTACAAAAATGCAACCTGTTTTCGTGCACCCAAAGTATAACACTGTGCCTCTTTCGCATTGCAGCTATAAGCAAAGGTTCCATTATCTTTTTGGTCCTGACTGTGATTCTGTACCTGATGGTGGAACACCCCATATTATTGATGATGGTGAGGAAGATGGCTTGGTTCCCCCTCATTACACAGATGATGACTCGTACCTTGATTTATAAAAAGCCAGTGGGCTTGGTATCTCTCCTTCTGGGCCACCAATGAAAGACAGTGTCTCTATTAAAGTCGTGGTTCATTAAGTGGGTGAGGTACTAGAATTACTGCTGCCATCCATTGACATTAAAACAATTGTTGTGATGAAAATTCTGCAGCTTGGGTCGGCAACATACGAGCCTTCCATGTAATGATTCCCTCACAGATACTCAGGTGACTACCTGATTGAAACCATCCTCTTATCTGCCTGTTAGGTAGCAGATGGCCAGGTATCATAGACCAGCGCTGATGATCCATACGTGTCTATAAGCACCCTACTCCAGAGAGTCTTGTCCTACAGGCCTCAACCAGTAACCTGAACCCAAACTCCTTTCCAACCAGTATTCGTGATAGAAAATCCGAACGGGTTGATGCCTTTTGCAAGCATATGTTTCCCTGTGCCGGCTTGTCCAATCCATAAACGCAGTCTGTCTGTTGGGCTGATACACACATGCCCTTTGGGACATCGCCACTACAATCTGGCCATCAGTCCTGGAGGATTGGAGGATTCCCTGGCTTAGACAATAAATGACAGACAGGATGCAGCAAAGTATGTTATCTGTGCTAGTATGGGTACCACAGACTACATTTGCAGGATGGTCTGTACTAATGTTGTTCTTTGTAGCTGTGCCTGGATGAGGTCCACCAAATTCTCCAGCAACATGCAGGCTTTACTAATGGACATGCCCCTTACAGGGGCTCTCTTCTTCGGAGAGAAGCCAGATTCTGCTTTGAAACAGTTAAGACAGCATAGTTAAAGATCAATCTTTAGGGTTGTTGACCCCTGCCAAATATTTTCCTCCCCCAATTCAGGAAATTTAGGGTCTATTCCAGAGGTTGGACAAATTGCCAAAGAAAGCCTTCTTGGCTGGTGATGCAGCAGACTTTCCAGTCGTTTTGCGCTACAAACTCTGATCCGGCTGCAATGCTCGGACCAGCAGTGACACCGGTCCTTCTCCTGCTACGTCGTCTGTAAGGAAATGCCTTTTTTGTAGGGTCATCCCAAAGTGTTTCAACTAATGCGGCTGGTTTTTCAACTTCATGCACTACTAACCAGTCCTCTGTGCCAGTGCCCTGACCCTAAACTGTATGTTGAATTGGCTGTACCCAATTGGAAATGGTTAACTTATCTGTAAGTCCCTAGTAAATGGTACCCTGGTATCCAGGACATTTGAGTTTGAGGGGTTCCCAAAGCCCTGCACCACTGATTGTGCCACCCTGGAGGATCCCCAAGCATAACAAGTCTCCCACTCCACCACTGAAGGCAGGTAGAGCAGTTGTGCACTGCTAGACCGACTTTTAACCTCTTTGCTGCGGTGCAAATTCTGCCGCAGTGCTGGACATTCCATTCCTGGGCGTGGTCATGACGTCTCCCGGCCGTCGTCCGCACACGCCCATCGTGACTCATGACGGCCAGGAGACGTCATGAGCATGGAAGAGGTTAAAGAAATGGCAAAGCCACCACTACCCCATGACATATGTGTAAGTCACCCCTCTGGCAGGCCTACCAGACCCTAAAGGCAAGGTGCAACATATGACCCCCGTTTGACATGTACTTTCTGATGCCCTGGCAGTAAATCATGCACAACTGCAGTTTTTCCTGTGGAAAGACTTGGTCGCACAATTGGCGAGTACAGAGTTACACTCTGACCCCCTCAGCTGTGCTAACTTCTGAACAGTGCGACCAAAGTAGGAACTCCGAGGTATCAAACAATTTGTTACATTAATCTTGACTTGTATCTCAAGTCGAAAATTAATGTAACTTGTTGCAGTGTGCCTCTTTATCAAAGCTGTCACTTTGTTGCCTTTAAAACTCCTGCGCCTTCCTGGTCACACATGGAGCCTCCTGCCTGAGACGGCTTTCTGCCCTCCTGGAAAGATATGCTAATGACTCTCAGGAAGGAGAACCAAGAGGGATTGCAGGTCAGGGAGGTGTTACCATCCCTCCTGCTGGAAGCCACTTGGGTATTCGTCCCAAAAGGCAGGCTTCAAAGTTGAAGCCGCCTTTTAAGGGCAGATGTGTAACACCAGGGTGGAGACGTGCCCCCATTGTTTAGGTAGAATCCGTCTGTCGAAGTCATCCTACAAGAAGAGGGGGAGTCTTCACTCGAGGCCTGGCTTTGCTGTTGAGCCTGCGTCTGGGCTGTCTCTGCGCCTCATTGAGTTTCCCAGAGCCGGAGCGACCACAGCCCAAACTCTGAGAGTTTGATTAGGACATGCACCTCGTATTTAGCCGGCTCCTTCTCGATGGTGCGCCTTCGGACCCCTCAGATTCAGGAGCGGTCCCCTACTGGTTCACCGACGCCGAGAACGCCCTCGGCGCCAGTCGGGTCCCTTGGATCCACAGATGGACCCGGACCGGCGCTGGTCGTACCACCTGGACCTTCCCAAATGCTGGTCCCCACACGGAGCTGGAGAGGCATCGTCCAACGACGACTTGGGTGCCGACTGGAGCCATTCCCTCCAGGCCAGAGCCTGAGCCCTATTCATATGGGTTTGGACTTGTTGAAGCTTAGAAGGGCCACTAGATCCTGAAGAAAACTAGCCCTCAGACCCCGAAGAAAACCAGCCCCTAGAACACAACATGGACTTGTGTGAGGAATTGTGGGCTGGCATTGGACTGCACAACTCTTCAGATACTGGCTTGGTCTCTCCTCCTACCATGGCTACAGAGAAGGGTGCCGCATTTGCTATGGTCATGAGGAGGGCGGTTGAGGTGCTCGACCTTCAGTTGCCCTCTATGGCTGTCAAGACTAAACGTCTTGACTGAAGTTATTCAACCAGGAGTCACCCTTTCAGAACCACTTCTCCCATTTAATGAAGCCCTTACGGACGTCCTGCTGGTGGCCTGTTCCAAGCCCTGCATGAGGGCTCCTACGGGCAGGACAATTGCCCACCACCATTGCCCTGCCCCTGGGAGACCCCTCTTTCCTCACCCACACCCTACCCCGGAGAGCTTGGTGGTCCAAGTCTCCACTTCCCATGTAAATCCTGGTGCATTCCCTCCCCCCTCCCCCACCTCGATAGGGAATCCAAGAGGCTGGACAACTTGGGAAAGAAAATGTTTTCTTCTGCCAGCCTGGCTTTGCAGTCTGTGAATACTGCATGCCTTTTAGGACATTGCTCCCATTCCCTTTGGGATTTGGTTGTGCAGATGCTGCCCATGGTTCCGGTGGAGTCCTGGGACATACTCTGCTGGGCTGTGGCTGATGAGAGAGTTGCAGCTAAGTTCACAATCAGGTGTAGGCTGGACACGAAGGACTCGCTGGGTAGAGCGGTTTTGTTGGTGGCCTTACGATGTCATGCCTGGCTGAGAACAGCTGGCTTTTCAGAGGATTTCCAAGCTTCTCTTATGGAAATGCCCTTTGATGGCTCCAGTCTCTTCGGGGACAAGGCAAACTCAGCGCTGGATTGCTTCAAGGACAACAGGGCTACGGCCAGGTTCATGGGCCTTTCCATGGCTCCCCATTAACCTCAGACCGCCGTTTGCTCCTTTCGTGGCCACGGAAGGTGGGAACAGCTACATCTTTAGCCACACAGTCATCCATGTCCCACAAGCATCCCAGCCTCTACGTAGCCTAGGACACCGTGCCCATTGACCCTGAGGGTCAGGCAGCCATAGGTCGGCCCAGTCCACGCCTCCCATCACCAAACAGCCGTAGCCTCCAAGCCTCTTTTGTGTGCCCTTCGACCATCACGAGCAACCATTGAGTGGCAGGATATGCCATCACCTGCACCACCGGAGGTCGATAACCTCAGACAGCTGAGTTCTCCAGATTGTCCTAAGGGGCTATTTCCTCCCATTTGTGGCTGCGACTCCTTCCATACGATCTACTTACAACAGACTAACAGAAGACCATCTATCCTTGCTACGCTAAGAAGTAGTGCTCTCTTGACCAAGGGAGCCATAGAGTGGGTGCCCGCATCAGAAGTTAGGTCCTGGTGCTTTCTGGTGCCCAAAAAAGATGGAGACCTTTGTCCTATCCTAGACTTACGCCCTCTTAATTCCTTCTTGAAAAAGTAGAAATTCAAAATGCTCATGCTCAGGTCTTGTCTGCCCTGGACAAGATGGTCGCGTTGGGCTTGCATGCTGCATATTTCCACATCCCCATCCTGCCTTCCCACAGACGTTACCTGTGGTTCATGGTAGGCCACGAACACTTTCAATTTGCAGTGCTAGTCTTTTTCCTTACCAGCACCCCTCGGGTGTTACCGAAGGTGATGGCGGTGGTTGCTGCTCATCTGCGGAGATCAGGGGTGCCAGTCTTGCCTTGTCTCGACAACTGGCTGTTGAAAGCTGGTTCGTCCCAGGCTGCCGTCTCCCACCTCCAGACTACAGCAGACCTCCTGCACTTTCTCGGGTTCACTATCAACGTGCCGAAATCACACCTATCCCTTCTAAGGAAATCTCCCCTTCATCAGAGCTGTTTTGCACATAGTACAGTTTCGGGCTTAACCTCCCGAACGGTGAGTCCAGGTTGTTCAGGAAATGATACCAATGTTTCTGCCTCTCTCCTGGGTTTTGGTGAGACTGACTATGAGGCTGCTGGGCCTCATGGTCTCCTGCATCGTGCTTGTGACACATGCCCATTAGTGTATGCAAGGTCTGCAGTGCGACCTGAAGCTCCAGTGGGCGCAGCATCAGGGGAATCTCTCCGACATGGTCCAGATCTCGGAGGGCACTACTAAAGGTATGTGGTGGTGGTTAACGAACCACGATTTGATCAGCCTCAGACCCCTCTCCCTTCCCCAACCAGATCTGACAGTAGTGACCGATGCATCACTCCTGGGATTGGGCGACCATCTGGTAGAAGTGGAGATCAGAGTCGACATCAACCTGTTTGAGCTATGAGCAATCTGACTGACTTCGAGAGTCTTTATACCCTCCATCAAAGGAAGGCTCGTACAAGTGTTCACGGACAACACTACCGCCATGTTGTACTGAAACAAACCGGGCGGGATGGGGTTGAGGACCCTTTCTCAAGAGGCCTCTGGACATGGCTTTGAACATCAGGGTATATCCCTGGTGGTTCAACACCTGACAGACTCACTGAACGCCAGGGCAGACAAACTCAGCCACCAATGCCTATCTGTTCATGAATGGCGTCTCACTCTGGAGATGTTGCATGTTCTGTTTCAGCAGTGGAGAGAGCTTTGTTTGGATATTTTCGCCACTGCCGAGAACGCACAATGTCAGCGGGTTTGCACGCTGGAGTTTCAGGGCGGCTCTCGCTTGGAGATGCTTTTCATCTCTAGTGGAGCTCAGGCCTCCTGTATGCCTTTCCACCCATACCACTCCTGCCCAGAGTTCTCAAGAAGATCAGGAATGACCGGCCCAAGTCATCCTTGTAGCACCAGACTGGGCTCGGAGAGTTTGATATCCTGAGCTGTTGTGGGTGGGCATCAGTTTTCCGGTCAGGCTGCCCCTTTATGAGGATCTTCTGTCGCAGCATTAAGGGAGGGTTCTCCATCGGAAGCTGTTAACGCTCCATCTTCATGTGTGGGAATTGAGCGGCAACTCTGACCGCTTTCAACCTTCTTCCCGAAGTCTGCAATGTTCTCTTGGTAGCCCAGCGTCCCTCCACCAAGATGGTATACTCCGGCCGTTGGAAAAATTTGTGGCATGGTGTGATAGGTTATAGATTGATCCTTTATCTGCCCCCCCTTTCTCAGGTCTTGTTTATCTTTGTATCAAACATCCTTTACCTTGCCCAGGAGGGCTCTGTATTGGGCACCTTAAAGGGTTACTTATCTGTCATTTTCACTTTACTGTGGCTGCCAGATCAACCTTCCTTCTTCAGCTCCTCTATTGTAAATGGGTTCCTTAAAGCACTTTTTCACCGACTCCATTTGTAATGTCTAAATGGGACCTTAATTTGGTTCTTACTTTTCTGATTTGTGCTCCTTTGAGCTGCTTCATACCTGCCCTCTTTGGCTTCTCACCATCAAGATGGCCTTCCTAGTGGCAATTACAACCAGTCCAGAGAGTCGGTGAACTGCAGTCACTGTCCTCTCAGCCTCCATATGTGTCTTTCTTCCCGACAAGCTGGTCCTTGGGACTCTAGCATCCATCTTGGCAATTGGTTCCCCATTCCACGTAGGTCAGTCCAACCCTTTGCCTACCTATCTGAAAGAAACAGTTTGTTATAGATTCCTTACCTTAGAATTATCCCAGGCATCAGACTGGATCCGGAAAGTTTTGTCATCAGCAGTACCCCTGCGCGTCGGAAGGTGGCGTCGGTCGACTCCGCGTTCGGCGTCGTGGTCACCGGGGTGACATCGAGGTAGCTACATAGATGCCGCCCTCGCGCGCTGACGTCAATTCTTTCTTTTCCCGCGCCAGCTAGCGCAGATCCAGAGAGAGTGGTACCTCCAGTCACTTTTTGCCTGACTTTTTCTCAACTTTTGTCCGGCCTCTATATCTGTAAAGTAGACCCCATCACAACTTCAAAAGAAATGCAAAGCAAGTGCCAGACCCCAGGGCCTGCTTTTTCTAATGTCAGGTCGATATTAATCTAAGCAGCACGAAAGTCATAAGCAGCTACACCTTCCTCCACTGTTCCTACTTACAAGGAAAGTGAAAGCATGGATTCAGTGGGCAGGAAGGTGTGTGGCAATTTGGCAACCAGCATGAAACCACCGGTGCTACATCGCATTTAGAGAGGTACAACAGGTCTTTAAGGAATGCTTTACAAAAATTTGCAGACAATCTTCTAAGGGAACTCAGACGAGACTTCCAGGAGGTCATTCGAAAAAGGGATGCCAGTGTCAAACCAAGTAATTGCTGCAGCGGATTCAGCAGACCTTTTTGATCATGGCTATTGCTAAGATGCAGTTGGTGGCTAAGACTCACAGGTCTGAAGCCAGACGTCCAACAAAGTGCCCTAAGTCTCTAGACCATCCAGAACGCCGCCAGACACATCCTTGACTTCCCTCATCGCACCCACATCACCCCCCCCCCCCCCCTTAGGCAGCTGCACTGGCTCCCAGTCCAGAAACGATGCCAGTTCAAGCTCCTCCCACTCATTCAAGGCACTGCATAACAGTGGACACCCCGAACCACTGCCTCCACTTCCACCAAACCTTCAGGCACCTTGTTTTGCCTATCTCTCACTCGCCCGCACACCCTGTCTACACAGAAGCGGAGCCAGAGGCCAGTGCTTCTCCCACCTCTCAACGGAATCCTGAAACGACCTCCCCCTCCACGTCACTGCTGGAATTCCAAAAGTTATTGCGCAAACAAATGATGGAGAGAATGCTGAACAAATCAAACATTCACCCCCAGTCACAGATCTGGGTTAAACCCGTTGTTTTTTTAACTAACCCCGCCATTCCAGCTTGGACTCTGCCATATATCCTTTTTTTTTTCTTTGCAGTGTTTTATGTAGCGCGAACTTGACCCTCATCCAATCAGGTATCGGAGCGCTTTACATAGCACCAGTTACGTTACATTAGGACACACATTCATTCTTTGTTAGGCACAGGGAGGTTAAGTGATTTCCCCAGAAGCACAGGATGTTCAGCGTCATTACCGAGACTCAAACCCAGTTCCCCAGGTCCAAGGTCGAGTGCCCTAGCTGTTAGGCCAACTCCTCTCCCCACCCCCAGTCACAGATCTGGGTTGAATCCATCATCATTCTTTAGCTCACTTCGCCACCTCAGTTCAGACCCAGCTATATGCAAATTAGTCTTGACCCTGCTCCCCATGGGAACAGTCCAGCCCGAACTGCCATGCCAGGTCCTACCTGGACCAGAAACAAGCATCCTGGCACCAGTTTCAGGGTATCACCCCTCATCAGCCAGGCTAGCTGGAATCCGGTGGTGCAGCGAGCATGGGACCGAAGACTGGGCATACCCATCCCACTTAGGGCAGAAATTACTGCGAAAACAGATGATGACCAAATCAAACATTCACCCCCAGTCACAGATCTGGGTTAAATCCATTGTTTTTTTTGCTCGCCACGCCATTCCAGATTGGACCCAGCCATATGCAAATCAGTCTTGATCCTTCTCCCCATGGGAATTCTGAAAGAAGCTGAAGACTTGGCTCTTTGACTAGTCCCACCATTGTCCTCAGACAGACTTCGATAACACCCTCCTAGCGCCTGGATACCCTCACGGGTGATAAGCTGTGCTGTACAAATCCTCGAACATGACAAGAGCAGGTCAGAGCTGGAATTAGTTAACAGGTAATATATGCATGCCATTCTTTCTTAAGGATCTTAAACATCTACCATCAATCAAGATGCATGGCTGGTGCTTATTGGGGCGCCCTGAAGATAGTGTGATCTTTGCTTGTATTTGTTATGTTGATTTTTCCTGGTAAAAGATTGGAGATTTGTGCTCTTGATCCCTTTTATCCAGTGTTTTGATGTTTCGTGTCACCACAGATCAGTTGACAGCTCTTGCTTTCAGGTTTGTTGAAGTGAGTGATACTTAAGTTACTAGAGATTGTCATATAGCTGTTCCGGTGGAGGTTCTTATGGTTTCTCCAACGGTTCCTTAAGATTTTTCTCTCAAGATTCCTTAAGCTGATACAAATGTTTGCACCCCCAGAGGGCCTCTGTTGTTGTTGGATCTTTTGGTCTGGGAACTTTCTGAGGAAAGTAGTCCTTGTTTGGAGATGATCTTCTGCTCATAGGTTGTCCTGTGTTTGTTTAGTGATGCGCCAAGCTCTTTAGATATGGTGCAGAGTTTGCCAAGCTCATCTAAAGTAGGTGTAGCGATTTGATGAGGTTATGGGTGCAGTCAGATTGGTAGTTGCTTTGGTAGTCTTTGGAGACTAGGAGAAACTTGCTTACCCATTATTGCGGAATGTGGTCAGATAGGAGGGAGAGTAGGTGTGAACGTTAGAATTGAGTAGTTTGATTCTGTTGGATGTTGAGATGGGAAAGGTAGCTTAATGTTATTGGTGTATGTTATAATTGTCATATGGCACAGATTGTGTTAGGGGTGGAGTTGTAACAGCATTAGTAGTTTGTTAGTCACAAGATGTGCAATAGGTGTTAAAGCTGGAGAAAGTGTAAATATAGAGGGATTCTCAGTGAGTAAAGAAGTAAGGTGGAAAGGGAAGCAGGTGAGTCGATATGGAAGTGATAGGGAGTTAGGGGAATAGTGAGGTTGGCATGATGGTGGGAGGCCTTTTGTTGGACGGGGATACATGAAAGGCTGATGGAAGGAAGGTTTGGGGGATAAGAGTAGTGTGGGTAGAACTTCTGGAAGGTGAAGCGGGACTAGGATAGGTTAATGCATTTGCTAGATGGTTACAGAACCTCACAGTAGAACTTGGGTAGCAAGGACTTTTAGTTGAAGGGTGCTGCTCTTCCTTGAGAGGCTGAGACTAAGTTTTGTGATTCTTCATTTTTTGGGGACATTTTATTCCTGATTTCCTTATCATTGTTGGGGCCTTGACTATTGGTGAGTTGCCTCGGTTGCAGTCAGTTGGGATAAATCTATAACTTTAGAATCCACCAGAACTGCAGTGATAGCTCTGTGAGATAAACCAAAATGAGATGTGAAGCAAGTTTAGTGATATCTTTTTTAATCCAAAGATCCTACAGCGGTAAGGCTATGAGACCCACCTTGATGTAATAGGTAAGGACATTCGACTGAAAGCTTTAGAATTCAGATCCTACATTAGTACGTTTGAGAACCTCACCCAGATGAAAAATGTAGGTAGTTTGATAACTTTTTTAATCCATGGAGCCTTTAGTAGTAGGCTTCCCAGGTTCATCCATATACTTAGGTGAGGAAACAAAACCATGCAATGCCTAGAACAAGAAACAGCTAATAGCTGCCTAAACGACATTCAGGACCAAATGAATTTAAATTGGTTGGCTATGAATGAATGAAGAATTAGCTTCTAGGTTTAGGACTATTTCTATGCCTCAACAAAATTGTGTTCTAAAAGTTTGTAAACTGCACATTTTGTCATGTTTAATTTGAGCCCCACCTGCTAATGGTAGCAGTCTTATGAATTTGCTGTGAATCATCACTCCATTGTTGGAAACAGAACACTTATAATAAATATTAATCCCTGCAGACTCCTCCTTTGAAGTCCTCTCCGGGCATAATACTGGATTGGATAAGTGTGTATAGGGACCCACAGGCTCTGCTGTTATCAGTGTTTTTTCAGATGTGGACCCTGGAGTTATTCCTATTGTGAGGTTCATTTGTTTTTTCAGATTTTTAGGCACAATGAGTTACTTTTACTTCCAACCCCCACACCTCCCAAACAGTCTTAGGGATTTAAGAGTTGAGAATAATGTCTCTCTTCGGGTGAGTTCTTCCCCTTTAACCCTCCACCTTCCCCCTTTTGTTGGAGAGCCCCCAAAATGTTTCCTCGAGCACTACTGCTCAAGAAGGAAGGTTGTTAAAACTGCTTTAAAGAAGTCTGTAACATACATTGCTCCAGCCTTTACTCTTACAGTACTGGCTCCCATAACTTTGGCACTGCAGTACACTATAGTCCCAGACAGGGTAGGACGTCTAAGAATGCATTCACCTCTGGGAGAGTAGTGCTCTTGTCGCAAATGCCTTCTACCTGCTGGATAGATGCACCCATGCATAGTCGAAGATGGCAATACTTGCAGTATTTGTGCAGATTGGCTTTGATGTAACTGACGTAGTTGATCGTTCTTTAGGCTCTGGTGTTGTAATATGCCAGTACGTGCATATGAAAACTACTGGGTTTTCTGGCAACATCTAGGCTCAGCTGCTGACCAAAAAGTCTTTGAAGAAAAAGCTTACAAATCTGAAGTATTTTATAACGAGCATTGCTAGCAAAAGAGCTTTGGGGCTGGCCTCTATGGTCTGTAACAGTATAGGGTTGCTGAAGTTTTAGCCACCAGTCTTTTACACAAAGACCGCCTGCAGAGCCACAAGCCCAGCAGCAGTAGTACATTCATCTCTACAGGGGCAGTAGAGCAAACAAAGAAAGTTCCCCCCTCAGCACTCTCCTTACTCCACAGATATGATGCAAGAGATTTCGGCTTTATTGATGAGGGGCCCCATTAACAAAGTACTGATTTAGAGTTGCCACATTTTTATTAAAGTTCAGATTTGCACGTTGTAGCGGATGATTGTTGAAAATGCATATGATTCCTAGGAGTGCCCCTATATGCAGCATTTACTAATAACTTGGCCAGTGTCTGTTCTGTTCCCATTTAAAGTTTGTATTTCTTTTTTAAATGCAACTATTTTAGTTACTATTTGTTTTATTATTCTGGTTTTAAAAATGTAGCTCTAGTCCTTGTATGTACATTTTTAATCTTTGTATAGACGGTATTTGAAGACTGTGTAGGCAAATAATTGTGTAGCAAAATTGAAACTTCCATATTATATTCATAAACACTTAAGTACAAGTTGAGAATTGAAACCAGTCTCATCTCTTTTGTCTACCCCAAATAGGCCCATAAAATGGCATGGCCTTTCCTAGAACCAGTAGATCCGGTTGATGCGCCAGATTATTATGGTGTTATTAAAGAACCAATGGGTAAGAATTGTGGTCAAGTTTGTCAACAGAATGTATATGTATTCTTAAATGTCTTTACAAGCTAAGAAAACATTACAATGTATACTTTGTTTTGCAACATTACTTTTGTCCTTCACTGAAGCCATCTTAGATCAGTACCTTTTTACAGCAAGAGTTATTTCTTAGTCATAACACTTGAGGATATTCTCCTGACTTGGGTATAAACCTTAGATTCTCTTAGTTGTTTGTGCTTTGTTTAATTTTTTTGTTTTTGTTTGACTTCTGGACTACAGCCCCCTGTCTCCATGCAGGCAAACAAATCGACTCATGTAGGAACGATCTTTAAATAATAAAGACTGTATGGGTACCCCCTAACTCCTGCACACACACCCTTTTATGTATGGGGTACACTCTTACAAACACACAGATCTATACACCAAGACTGTTCACAAAGAAGATTATGACAAAACAGTGTCTGTGCTAACTTATGGAAGTGTTGTAAACGTAAACATAGAACTGTGCAAATGTTTCATTTTCCTCATATATTCTTCTGTTAGGAATTGGGTCTCTAGTTGGCAGAGGTATGAACCCTTTTCCAAGTAGGGACCACAATCCTAGTTACCGTAAGCTAGATACACAGTAAAAGATAATCTGTGCTCACCCTCTGATAGCTTGGCACAGAGTAATTAGGTTTATTTAAAGAGGCAATTTGTAAAGTATATGTGCAACACACACACAGTAACACCATGAAAACACCGCAAAAGAACTGCACACAGGTTTAGAAAAATAGAGACTACTTTTATGAGTAAAACAAGACCAAAAAACTAAAATCAGTAGAACCAGCGTTATGGATTTTTAAAGAATAAACCAAAAAAAGTGCTTAGAAGGCAATAGTGCTAAGGGGCTACTTGAGGTCACGTTAGACATGGGGAAATCCAAAATTCGGGCCGACCGCGACGAAGGGCAGGCTGGCTACAGGACTCAGGCAGGCCCCGCTGGCAAAGTACCTTGGATGAGTCAAGGGTCGACGTCGAAGACTTTATGCGAGGAGGCACTGCGTCGTCGATCCCGTGGATGAAGCCGAAGCGTCGGCGCAGATCTACGCAGTCAAAGGCTTCAGTGTCGCACCCCTTTACGATGCAGGCGCTGCGTCGGCATGGAGGTGATGTAGTCTATCGACTCCTGCATCTGCGCCGAAGGGCACTTGGTCGATTCTGATCAGCGCAAAGTCGGTACTGCACTGAGTTTGATGGTTTTGTACAGCAGAAATCACCTTTCAAGGGCCCAGGATTCGTTTGGCATCACTTGACTGGGCAGGGCTCACAGACGGTAGAGTCCAGGTGCTGTTTCAGAATTACAGAAAGTCTTTGATGGCCCTGAGACTTCATAACAGGGGGCAAGGCAGCAAGCCCTTGGAGTCACACTGGTTTCAAGTGAGATGGGTCCAGTCCTACTCAGCAGGGGAGAGATCTGCAAGGCAGCTCAGCAAACAGAAAGCAGTTCCTTTAGAGTGGCAAGGTGGCAATCCTTGTGGCACAAACGTCTTTAGTACTGGCAAAGTTCTTCACAGGTCCAGTAGTGTACTTTCTTTGTAAGGTCAGCACCCCAGTACTTCTACCCAAATGTGCCTTTGAAGTTGGGGTTACTTCAAAGCAGGTCTTGAAGTGCCCAGGTCCCCTTTCATCTTAGCCTGTCTGTCAGGATATCTGTGTGGGGTAATCAGACCTTTATGTGGGACACAGGACACTGCCTATTCAGGTGCAAGTGTCTGCTCCCCTCCCCCTTCCTGCCCAGGAAGAGCTATCAGAATGCAGATAAGTTCTCTATCACCCCACCCTTACTATGTTTCTGGCTGTCTAGTGGGAATACACAAAGTGCAGCTGTCACCCATCCCAGATGTGTATTGGAGATGGACTACAAGGCACACAGAGCAGTAAGAGCAGAGAATTGACCACTTTATAAAAGTGGCATTTCTAAAATAGTAATGTTAAATCGAACGTTACCAATAAAGAGGATTTATCATTACAATTCCAAAGATATGAAACATAATGCAGCTTCTCCTATCTAATCAGGAATTACAACTTAAGTGTTTTAAGGAATTCCTGTTACTAGCCTATGAGAGGAGTAGGACTCACAGTAGTGAAAAACTAATTTAGCTATTTGTCACTACCAGGGCACGTAAAACTTAAAAGTATATGTCCTACCTTTTAGTTACACAGCACCCTGCCCTTAGGGCTACCTTAGGGGTGACTTATGTGTAATGAAAAGGTAGTTTAAGGCTTGGTAAGTGGTTTTAAATGGCAAGTCGAAGTGGTAGTGAGCTGCACACACAGGCCTTGCAATGCCAGGCCTGAGACAAGTTTGAAAGCCTACTTGTGTGGGTGGCGCAACCAGTGCTGCGGGCCCACTAGAAGCATTTAGATTACAGGCTCTGGGCATATGGTACACTACTTTACGAGTGACTTTTAAATAAACTAAATATTCCAATCAGATACACACCAATGTCACCATGTTTAGGAGAGAAGCTCATGCACTTTAGCACTGGTTAGCAGTGGTAAAGTGAGAAAGAAATCCAGAACAAAAATGTTCAAATATAAGTGTCCACAAATCGTTGATGTAGATAAAATTTCCACTTTATTCCCAGTTTTGTTTGCAATTCCAAAGCATCTAATATGAAATGCAGTCTTCACTTTCTTTCCAGTTTTCTTTATAACTGTAAAGCATCCAACATCCAGAAGAAAATGCAGCCAACATGTGTTTAGTCTGTGGGGTTTGTACCACTGACTTCATCAGGGCTACAAAACAATAATAACCAATCTTAGCATGTTTAGATTAAATTCACAATATTCAGTTACAGTCCTCATAGCGTAAACACCACCCAATCCGAATGAAAGAGCTCATAAGTAACACCTTGAATAGTCATAAAATTCTCCATGTGACATTTAAATTACCAGCTATTTGCAATCGTGAATAAATCAAAATTAAAGTGCAAGTAAAATCAATACAAGGAAAACAGATTAAAATAATTTTAATCATGCGTAGGATGTCATGCCAAGTCACACACCACCATATTGTGAGTAGAGATAAAGAGGAGATGTACAAAATACGAATTCCCTATGCAACTTTCCTTACTCCCCTAACATGCCAAGTCAAACATCACTATGTTGAGAGTAGAGATAAAGACTCACCTAACACATCAGTTATCACTCATTCATAATTCTGCATATGGTAATCCAGTCAAGTTCTTCTGAGTACTAACTAGAAATATAATTCCATTAATAACCTAAATAATAATTGTAATACTGGAAATTAAAATACTAAAATCAAATCATACCTAATTTTTTGGCCACCGGCCCTTATTGATGGTAAACACATCAATAGAAAATATTTTCTTCAATCTGTGATATAATTATGCAATCGATGTATCATTAGATCCAAGTAACCTCATATTCAACTCTCTATATATAATTGATCAATACACAGTGCATGCATCTCGAGACAGCGTTTAAGCATACCAATGACATCTAACCCGTCTATGAATTATCTAAAATAAGATAATCGTCCCGTAATGGTACATATATCTTCACAGATTTTAGTAACATATTTGTTTTTCTCACCCGAAAATCATAACAGAAAACCAGGAGAGTACTGCTCGCACAAACGGTGTGCCACATCAGCGCCATCTCTAAATCTCCTTTTATACACATCATAAATAGACATCGTCAACGGCCTATATAAAAAAAGGTGTCCTCTATCAGCACCATCTTAACATAGGTAAAGTGTCATAAAATTGAAATAAAGCAGCGCCATCCAGGTAAATGGTAAACCTATTATCATAACTTAGGGGTAACTTCTCTGTGCCATCTATGTAATTAATACTTATTATCATAATAGTAATCAAAACTAGCATCATACCATAAACAATGGTAAATGTTAAATTCATAATCACTTTTACGGTCGTAAATAAAAAACGAAGAATGCACATAACATACCATATTAATCCCATTTCATAATACTCTTGTCAAAGTTGTCTTATATCCGCACCATCGCAGTACAGTATCATTACTTATACTAAGTGAAATATCACATAGAAAATATTTTTATGTCATATCTCTTTAATGCAGGACAGACACCATGAGCGGCTTATATAAAACCCTGGGCCAGCATCATAATCCCCACAACCGAAACATGTGTTGGCTGCATTTTCGTTTGGATGTTTGATGCCTTACAGTTATAAACAAAACTGGAAATAAAGTGGAGGCTGCATTTCGTATTGTATGTTGAATGCTTTGGAATTACAAATGAAACTAGAAATAAAGTGGAAATGTTATCTACGTCAACAAATTGAAGACACTCATATCTGAACATTTTTGCTCAGGATTTCCTTATTGTTTAAGCAGTCGTTGTCCCCTATATAGAAGCGTAAGGTGGCCTCTCCTAATCCTTTGATTTATGCTTTGTAAAATATATGGTTATTCGCAGGACTTTCCCAGGCACGTTCTTATTGTAAGCAGTGGTAAAATGCTCTAAGCCCAACAAAACGATTCAGCAAAAAGTGGAGGTAAGCAGGCAAAATGTTTGGGGGAAGACCACCCTAAGAATGACAGGTCTACCATCTTACATGAGGGAGACAATTGAAATATTAACCTTAGCAAAAGTGTTAGTTGAGCCTTTGAGCCACAAGAGAGGCCTACCTGCCACCCAGTTAGCATTGGAAAAGTCTGCCTCCAGTCAGTAGGTTTTTAATGTGTAGGACCAGAAAAATACTGTTTTACATGGTTTGATTCATGAATTTGGGTTCATTTTTCAAATATAATGAGTGATCTGGCGGTTTTTCAAAATCTGTGAATGGTCTGAATACTTAATTACAAGTAATCTTAATTGCTCCAAGTCCTAGCCGTCCTTGTTTTAGTCTGAACTATTTTAGCTTCTCGCTCCCCAAGACAGGCAACGATCGGTGCCTCCATTGTGTGGTGTCCTTTTTAACAACAAATTTTTATTCATTTTGAAAGATACAAAATGGGCAGAGCCCTGCAGAGACGGTACATATATTGTATATGAAATGCAGTACCTAATTATTTTATACAAAACAAAATTGCCTGCGGAACGGCAGACCAAAAGTATAACAAACCACACCGAACACACACAGGGAGTCTTAATTGCGCGTTAACAAAAACCTGACTGTAAAGAGTCAATGTCATCGGACTATACAAGTGAATTTCTGACCACCAATTGTTCAATAGGATCGTGGGAGTCTGGATGTGGTAATGGGGGAAAGTCAATGCCTCTGTATGTAGCCCCACGGGCCCATAATTTTCCTATGCTTCTGTGGGCATCCTCTTGCCTGAAAAACTACAGTTTCTGCTGCCATACACCTGTCCATTGCCTTCTTCCATCCCGGAACACTGGGTGGGGAAATAGCTTTCCAATTCTGTGCAGTATCCCTCTTGGTTAGGGTGAGGCCCAGGAACAGGAGGTGCTGCTTGTAGCGATTCCCCCCCAATCTCATCAGTGCTATATAGGAGCAACAATCTGGGGTCGAGCGGGACGGTCCATGCCAGAATGTGACCTAGGCAAGACGTCACCCGTGTCCAGAATGGTTGAAACTCTGTACAACTCCACACAGTATGAAGGAAGGAGCCCTCATCATTACTGTAGCGGAGGTATTGAGGCGGCGGAATAACACCCACTTTCCACAACCGGCATCTGGTGTAATGTACCCAGTGGAGGTACTTACCGAGGACTAGCCAGGGCTTCCGTCCAATCATCATCTGTCAAGGCCAGCAGATCGGCCTCCCATGCCGCTCTGGTTTTATGGATGGTGGTCTAAGTGCGAGTTTTAAGCGCCTGATAGATTTGTTTAATTTTGGAAGCCCCAATGTCCCTCATCAGCAAGCGGCCCTCTATTGGGTGGAATTCCGGCAGAGCCTCCAAATGACGAATATGGGGGTCTGAGGCATGCTGTAATTGCAAGTAGCGATGAAACTGAGATTTATGTAGGTTGTAGTCGGTTTGTAACCATTGAAAGGATTTAAGTGTAGTGCCTTCCATAACATCGCCATAACATCGCCAAGCGTAGGGATTCCAATGAGGTCCAAACGCGCCGTTTATATGTGCCCTGCCAGAGGGGAGTGGAACCTCTCAATCTTCCCCACCAACCCATGGATTTGACTGTGTGTCTCCAGGTTTGTATAACTATCTTGCAAGCTGGAGGTAGTGTTTCAAAGGACGTGCAGCTGTACATGAGATGTAGCAAGGGCGTGCCAGCCATAGCCATCTGTTCAACTGCGTATGCTGGATCTGACCGAGAACCATACCACAATTCATTGACCGCCAAAAGGTGAGAGGCGGAATAATATGCGTGGACGTCGGCCACTGCAATACCGCCGAGTATATGGTTTGTGTGCATGTACGGAGTGCAACCCGGATTGCTCCCCCCTGCCATAAGAATCGATTCAGAATCGTGTTAAGTTGTGTAAACCATGAAGGAGGAATATTATATGGAAAATTCCGAAGCCCCTATAGCAGACGTGGTAAGGATACCAGCTTAAAGGTATCGGATCATACATATAGCGATAAGGGCAGCTGGGACCAAACGGTTGTCTCATTGCGGGCAGCAGGGAGTAGCGGGGCGATATTTTGTGCCAATGAGATCGTAGGACACGGCGATATGAAGACCCCTAAGTATTTAAAGCATTCCGTAGCAATAGATAGTTGTGAAGCCCAAACCTGGTGTCTCTGAACCCCACATACTGGGAAAAGTGTGGATTTGGATGGGTTGGTGCTCAACCCAGTGGTCTCAAAGTATCTGGAGGACACGAGGCCCCGAGAACTGTGGGTCTGTCATAAAGAAGAGGACAACATCGGCGTAAAGCACCATTCTGTCTGAATATTCCTACGTCCACTCAAACCCCCGGATCAGCGGGCCCTGACACACCCACACCGTCAGGGGTTCTATGGCTAGGGCAAATAGAAGTGGAGACAGGGGGCAGCCCTGTCTTGTGCCCCGGCGAATGGGAAAGGAGGTCGGCTGATATCCTGCCACACGGACAGATGCAGAGACATCAGTATATAACAGCTGGGTATATGCTATGAACCGTGGTCTGAGATTTATGGCATGAAGGAGTTTGAAGAGGTAAGTCCAACTCAGGGAGTCGAATGCCTTATCTATGTCGGCCAGCAGAACTGCCGCCGGGCGACTGAGTCTGTGGGCCCCTGCAATTGCGTTGTGGACTCGCCTAATATTATGTCTGGCGGAGCGCTGTGGCATGAAGCCAGACTGATCGGGGTGATTGAGATCGGGGCTAGGACCTTCCCCAGGAGCTTAGGCTCAAAATGAAGCAACGAGATAGGACGATATGAAGCCGGGTCTTCAGGAGGTCGGCCAGGCTTGAGAATCTTGGCATGGCGCCAGTCTGTGGGTAGGATATGCTGCTCTAGTGCCTCATGCAGTGCTTCGAGCAGATGTGGGCCTAACATCGTCATGTGTGGTTGCATGAAATCGCTGGGAAAGCCATTTGGACCCGGGGCTTTGCCAGGGTGAATGCTAGATAGCGCTGCCCTTAGTTCATCTACAGTTATGGGGCTATCCAGTGAGTCTCTAACTTGGTCGGAGAGCTTACGGGGAGGAATAACCGACAAAAACTCATCTATAAAAGTCTCCGATATGAGCTCCCGCTGTTGATAGAGTGTGGTATAAAAGGATGCGAATGCCTGGACTATCGTCTCCGGGGAAGTGCAAAGCGTACCATCCGAGGCCCGTAGAAGGGGTACCTGAACAGGGGCTTTCTTGGCCTGGCATTTTGCTGGACTTTTAGCCCCATTGGTAAATCCTGTGCTGTGTTGCCAGACACTCTTTTTTTGGCCTCATCAGTAAGGAGCTGATGGATTTGTTTCTGGTTAAGTAGGAGATTATGCCGAGAACTTGGGTCCGACCCCTCTAATACTTGTGCCTCCAACTGGCTTTGACGATCTTCTAGTTCAAGTAACTGGGTCAGGCGTTTGCGTTTCTCGCCGGTGCGGAAACTTATATCTACTTCCCTGATCGACGGCTTGAGGCCCTCCCACAGAATTATACGCGATGGGGATGAGTCTGGATTGAACTGAAGATATTCTGCGATGGTGTGCCGCAGAGTCTCCTGATATTGAAAGTCCCGAAGGAGCCAGGGGGACATACGCCACCTGCATGGGGCCCATTGAACTTTCAGGCTTAGCTTAATCTGAACAGGTGATTGGTCTTAGAGACCCCGGGATAAGATGTCTGTATTTGATGCTCTGTGTATGAAATTATGGGGGAGAAATATGTAGTCCAGCCGCGATAGCGTTTTATGCACGGCCGATGTATATGAAAACCCAGGAGTCGAAGGGTGAAAGGCCCGCCAGGTGTCCGACCACCCCAATGTATGGGCCAGAATGTTCAGTTTGGATTTGGAAGGGGGGTTGTCAGGTCTCACTGCACGCCACCTATCTTGGGGTGTCATAATATCATTCCAGTCACCACCCAGGATCATCAAACCGTCAGGAAGGTCACCCCAAAGCTGTCATTTTATCCACGAACGTTTGTGCCGGGGGGGCGGGGGGCATATATACTCCCAATGGTTATATGTTCTCCCGCGACTGTGCTGGAGATCACAGTGAATCGCCCACCAGGTTCTAGCCAGTGTTTGGAAATGACGATCGGCACGCGGCGATGTATTAGGAACGCCGTGCTCCGAGCACCGCGTGTAAACCCTGAGTGATACACCGTGGCAAATCCAAACCTACTAAGGCATGGAGTTTTATTGCCTAAAAGGTGAGTCTCTTGCAGCAAAATTTTATCTGCGTTATACCATTTCGCTAAGATTGAGTGGTGTTTTGTTGTAAAAAAAATAGAAAGTGTACTTTTCAATTTATATAACTCTCCTCTTCATGTTGTGCTCTAAAACATCCCTTCACCATATGCTATTCCTGTCTCCAGGACAAAACGGTTGAGCCCCAGTATGAAGAATGATGTAGGTGTTTGTTAATAAATGTAACTGATTCAGTGTATGCTGAGTCAGGAATTCCTGCCTTGCTGTGCGGAAGCATGCGTGAGGTGTTGATGCACATCTGTCTTGGTGCACTCAGAAATGTTTTGTTTCAGCAGTCATAATATCCCTGTCCTTCTGTCCCATTCACTGTACAATAGGTTTGAGGTTGTGGTGAAATGCACAAGTGAGATACGACCTGACTCAGATAGTGCTGTTCTATTGCTTGGCAAGATCATGAGATAATTGATGGTTGCCTAGCAAAAGATCCTCGCTGGAAGTGCCTTCTTTGCTGATTTTATTTGGAGACTTTATAGGTTTTTTTTGTCCTTGACAACGAGCTTATTACATGCTAGACAATGCGGGTCAATGTTTCCTCACTGGAGGAACTTCAGAGGAGGTGGAGAGGTGCTGCAGGGGGACCCTCAGAGGCAGCCCTGCCAAGTACCAGACATCATGGGTTAGACTAATGCATTTTAGTGCTAGTATCTGCATCACCACACTAAAATGTATTAGACCTGCAAAGCTTTCACTGACCTCCTGAGGTGGGCTCAAAGTTCAGAAAGCACACCATTAGCAATTGCGCTTTTGTGCGTCACTGTGTGCACAAAGAGCAACACTGATCACTTTAAATAAATGACAGGACTTGCAGCCCAAGGAACTTTGCTCTAGCATGGCTGCCCTGCAGGCACATTTCTGAACTTTGTCGAGCCTGAGCATATCAAATGTTAGGACACCTTCTAAAACACTCCATAGACCATCTAACCACTTCATGGACCCTCTACCTCCCTGTTAGACCCGGCCTCGTAGCATGGCTCTTCCTGTCCTCGCACTACCTAACCTGGTACCTGGGACCCCAAGCACACGGCCCAGCCGATCCTCCCCACCAGAACACACACACGCGACCCGGGCATCCCCGTCCATGGCCTCTCTCCTTTCGGCCACCCCGGGCACGCGTGCCCACTTCATGCACCAAGATGGCCGCCCGGCCCCAGCACAACCCGGGCCTAGAGGCGCCACTCCGGCTGGAGGACATCACGCTTCCAGGGGATGAGAGAGGGAGGAGCAGTTTCTATCGCACCTCTGAACTCCCCTGGGACGATGGGTTTCGATCGGCCCTCCGGCCTCCCTGAGGGCTGGCTCCACGCCTGCTGGGTGTCTGGGACTCCTCCCGACCCGGCCCTGAAAGGATCAAAAGACAATGGCAGGAAACCTCGACAAGCGACCCCCAGGTGACAAGACCCCTGCCTGCACAGACTCCGGACATCAAAGAGGGGTCGACCTATAACAAGGGGTGCTCTGGGACTGTCCGGCAGATTCGCCTTGGAACATCTGAGCCCTGCTGAGTGACTCGCGGCTCCCTGAAGATCGTAAGACCTCCGAACTTGTGCTTGAGCCCTGCTGAGTGACTCGCGGCTCCCCGAAGATCGTAAGACCTCCGAACTGGTACCTGAGCCTGCTGAGTGACTCGCGGCTCCCTGAAGATCGTAAGACCTCCGAACTTGTGCTTGAGCCCTGCTGAGTGACTCGCGGCTCCCTGAAGATCGTAAGACCTCCGAACTTGTGCTTGAGCCCTGCTGAGTGACTCGCGGCTCCCTGAAGATCGTAAGACCTCCGAACTTGTGCTTGAGCCTGCTGAGTGACTCGCGGCTCCCCCAGACTCTCTTTGGTCCCGCCGGACCCCACGACGACAAGCGTATCCCCCAGCTCGAGGATTGTGAGCTGTGCACCGGGTACGCTCCTGCATTTGATCCATATCCCCCCAAAGACTGTCCCGCTACCTCCTACCCCCGCCAAGACTCTGTGAGCCCACGCTCTGCTTGTAAATATCTGCCTTGCTGATCATAAAGATCCTACCACTTCGATTTGATAAAGCTTGAATCCTAAGAACCCTTGGTGTGGTGTCTCTTTGTCGTGTGGTGCCGAGTGTACGATCCTAGATACGAGATTCCTCCCCTGCGGAGTCTCCCGCCAGTGCCCGGCTACGATACTTTGAGGGTGGGTCTCAGGACAGTCAGGGCCCCCTCCGGGCCCCTCTGAGGTCGCCTTCTAACACTCCCAGCATACTCCGAGATCGAAACCTGTATTCTCCCACTATGGTCCAAGATTGTAAACACCTCACTACGTCAAGGCACTATCTACCCTTACTTATGTAGTAGATGACATACTAAAAATGCTGGATCATAATGATTCATGCCTTTTAATATTGCTGGATTTATCAGCTGCCTTTGACACAGTCAAACATGATAACCTATTAAAACTACTGGAACATAGGATGGGCTTCTCAGGGGTTGTATTATCATTCCTCCAAAACAGATCCTTAAGAGTCCAAATGAATCAATCTCTCTCCAAGTCACACGCAATCACTCTTGGCGTTCCCCAAGGATCTTCCCTCTCACCCATTCTCTTTAGCCTCTATTCCTGGAACCACTGGCAAACCTCCTAAAAACCTCTAACATCCACTACCATATGTACGCGGATGACACACAGCTGTCTCTCAAAATCATATCCATCACATCCATCCTACAAAACACGCACCTCTGGCTCACAGTTAACCATCTCAAACTCAAGGCGACCAAAACTGAATTTCTTCTCATCTCTCCGCCGAATAAAAACCCCAAGATTGATCTTTGAATGAAACCTCTTACAGCCCTCATATGCTCGCCTCACATCATAGACTCTGCCAGCTTCCTTGCTGCACGGAACACACAAATCCATGCAGTGAAAATCTTGTCTGGCCAAGCACATGATGACATTCAGCAACCAATCCAAGGTTGCTAGGCTTCCCACTACTACTAGAATGTTTCCACCTACGTGATTGGCTGTGAGCACCAAGGTGCTACTGCAAAGCTTTGCCCTCCGCCAATGTAATTGCAGACCAGAAGCCTTACATTGCAAGTGCAAAATAATGGAAAAACTGGCCCCCAGTCTTAAATCACTGACTGTTCAGTTATGTTATGGACAATTGACTACCAAGTGTGATCTACAGAGCTCAAATCTACTGGGTTAATAAAGCCCCAGACAGGGAGACAGAGTCTGTGAGCAAAGTGAGCTTGGAGTCAAAGTCTTGGCAAAAATCTGGCTGTCAATAGAGTGCAACTTTGTAAGCAGAAACTGGCCACGGGGTTAGAGACAGCGAGGAGATCCTGACCTGGTTAACAGAGACTAATGTGATTGTACCAGCCTGGTGAGCAGAGACTGTGCTGAGAAGACTGATCTCGGCGACTCCGGCCCAGCTGCAGGATTTCCTTCAGCCATGGCCCGCCTCTTTGGGCCGTCGGGCCCGACTGGGGGCCCTCGCCCTTCACTGTCGGCGGCTCCGGCATCGCTGTCTGCTCCTGCCCTGGCGCCGCAGGGCCCCAAGGATCCAGGCCTGGATCCCGGTCAAAGCCGGTTGACCTCGTTACATCTCCACCGACGCCGACCCCACCGGCACCACCTCAGATGTCGCCCGTGGCACCGGACGACGTCGCCCCCGGTTTCAGCCCCGACATGGACACTGAGCCGGAACGGCATCGCTCAATGCCGAGTCCGACGCCAATGATGCCTTTCTACCCCTATGTCCAGCCTTCTTATTTTAGGCCTGTACATCAGCCTTCGGAGGAAGGGGAGGACTGGGAGGGGTCTGAGGACCCTCTCCCAGCTCAGTGTGAGTATGACCCAGACTGGGCAGAGGAATTGGGGGATGCCAGTGGTCTGGACACCTCCCCTGACCTTGGCATGTTCACTCCTCCTACCGTGGACGCAAAGTTTGGGAAGGGAGTCCGGCCTGGTGACAAGAAAGCACCCGTGTGGTAGACACAGGGCCAAGATGCACCACAGCTCTGCATTTGGTAAGACTAATTGCCCGTAGTTCCTTCCTGTTCCACACCCTTTCCAACTCTGTGCACAGGACAGTAACACCCTGGGCCCAATTCAATAAATGTTTTGTACTACCCGTTGATGGCTCGCACTTGTGAGACTCCTTTTTGGTTTTGAGTGCTTGGTGTTCAATAGCCCGATGACTTAATATAGGTTTTGTAATGTAATATCTGAAAGAAACACGTTAGTTAGATTCCTCACCTTAGAATATCCCCAGGCGTCAGGCTGGATCCGGAAAGATTTTTCATAAGCAATACCCCTTGAGCCTCGCTAGGCGTCGTCTGCGGCTCCGCGTCTGTCGTCGGCGTCGTGCGCCGGAATGACGTCGTCGGAGTACTTAGACGCCGCCCTCGCGCCAGACAGCGCTGATCCAGGAAGAGCTTACCCCTTAGTAATTTTTTTACTCTTTTTGGTCTACTTGTCGACTCGACTCTGGTGCCGGTAGGATGCCTGGGTTTAAAGCCTGTGACTCCTGTCACCGACTGATGTCGGTGGCGGATCACCATCGCCGGTGCCTTTACTGTCTGGGGCCAGACCACGATGCGGAATCGTGCCTCGACTGTCAGGCCTTGACCTCGAAGTCTAGGCGGGAGCGGTCCCGTATGCTTCTCGAGCTTCGACACTCGGCTCCGTGCCGTTCAAGGTCCCGGTCCAGGAGGAGGTCGAAGGACCGGTCGCGGAGCCACAGCCACCATCACCGCTCGTCGGGTTCGAAGTCTTCGGGTAAGTCGAAGCACTCAAAGAAGTCCAAGAGGCGACACCGCTCTTCGGACTCCCCTCGGCGGTCGCACGACTCGGTCGAGGGTCAGGGTGGTCCCACCCCCGCGGCTCCGGCGGAGCCGCAGGAGCCGCGTCCGTCCCCATACCCGCCGGTCCCTGGGACTGACGCGACTCCGGCGGAGATCAGTGCCTTCCTCTCGGCCATGAGGGGCCTGGCTCCGCTGTCGACGCCTGCGGCGCGCCTTCGGGCCCTGCGGGTTCGACTGGGCGACCTCGCGAGCCAGCGGCTCCGGCGCCGAGGGATCCACGCCTGGATCTCTGCCGGCGCCGGTCGACCTCACAACGCCTCCTCCGCTGGCGTCGACACCGGTTCCACCTCCGGCGCCGTCTCCGAACTACGCCGTTCCCGGTTCAGCCCCGGTCCGGGCCCGGCGCCAGTGCGGACTCCGATGGATGAACATTTCATCTACCGCCCGGCTCCGGTTATTCCCCCTGTTTATCAGGAATCGGATGACGGGGGCGACTGGGAGGGGTCTGAGGACCCTATGGGCAGGCAGGCCCATTTATCACAGGACTGGGCAGACGAACTGGGGGATGCCAGTGGTCTGGACACCACCCCGGACACTGGTTTCATCTCTCCTCCGACTGTGGCCTCGGAGGAAGGTGCAGCTTTTTCAGTGGTGCTGCGCAAGGCGGCCGACGCCCTTGGGCTGGAGTTGCCTGCTGTGGCTGTGAGGACTAACCTCCTCACTGAAGTGCTTCAACCGTCAGCAAGCTCCTCGGAGCCTCTGCTGCAGTTCAATGAGGCACTAGTGGACGTTCTACAGGGCACCTGGTCCAAGCCCTCCACAGTACCTCCTGTGGATCGTAACGTGCCCGGCGCCACTGCCCTGTTCCGGGCGACCCCAGTTTTCTGTCCCAACACCCCACGCCCGAGAGTCTGGTTATCCAGGCCTCTACTTCCCAATCCTCCTTCCCGTCCGCTCCTCCAGATCGGGAATCCAAGAGACTAGAACAGTTCGGAAAGAAGCTGTTCTCTTCCCTTAGTTTGGGCCTGCGGTCCTTGAATACCGCTTGCCTCTTGGACCGTTATTCCCACTCTCTGTGGGATACGGTGGAGGACGTGCTGCCCCTGTGTCCGGAGAAGGCCCGGACACGGCTCGCCCAGGCTCTCGCCGACGGGCGAGATGCAGCACGATATGCTATACGATGTGGATTAGACACTACGGACTCGCTGGGTAGAGCGATGTCAACCACGGTGGCGCTCCGTCGCCACGCCTGGCTTCGGCCCACGTCTTTCTCGGGGGATGTCCAGAGTACCTTCATGGATATGCCCTTTGATGGCACACGCCTTTTTGGCGAGAAGGCGGATAGTGCGCTGGCGTGCTTCAATGACTCCGGGGCTACGGCCAATTCCTTGGGCCTCTCGGCCCCGCGACCGCAAACTTCTGCTTTTCGCCCCTTTCGTGGCCAAGGAAGGGGCGCCCCCTCATGTCCGCCTAACCACCGGCCGCAGACTCAACCTGCACACGGTCGCGGACATGGATTCCTCCGAGACGGTACCGGGGGACAACGTGCCGGTCAGTCCACATCCACCCCGGCAGCATCTGCCTCAAAGCCCTCCTAGTCCGAGCTTTCAGGCCCATTCCACGCCAGTGGGCGGCAGAGTTCGCCATCACCTGCTCCACTGGTGTTCCATCACGTCGGACAGGTGGGTGCTGCAAATCGTCCATAGGGACTACTCCCTCCCCTTCGAGACGACCCCTCCAGCCATGCCACCGCAGTACCACCGTATGTCGGCGGATCACTTGAATCTTCTGCGGGAGGAAGTTGCGGCCCTCTTGGCCAAAGGGGCCGTCGAGCGCGTTACTGGTCCAGAAGTAGGCCGTGGTTGCTATTCCCACTACTTTCTGGTTCCCAAGAAGGGCAAAGGGGGCCTACACCCTATCTTGGACCTCAGGAGCGTCAACGCCTTCCTCCGGAAGGAGAGGTTCAAGATGCTCACCTTAGCTCAGGTTCTGGCTGCCCTAGACCCTGGAAGACCCTGGAGACTGGATGGTAGCGTTGGACTTGCAGGACGCTTATTTCCACATCCCCGTCCTGCCGGCCCACCGGCGTTACCTGCGATTCACGGTGGGTCAGAAGCATTTTCAGTTCACCGTGCTCCCCTTCGGCCTCACCAGTGCCCCTCGGGTGTTCACGAAAGTGATGGCGGTGGTCGCAGCTCATCTGCGCAGATTAGGGGTTCCAGTCTTCCCCTATCTCGACGTCTGGCTGTTGAAGGCGGGTTCGCCCCAGCAAGTCGTCTCCCACCTCCAGACTACGGCCGCCCTCCTGCATTTGCTGGGGTTCTCCATCAATGTGCCGAAGTCGCATCTGAGTCCCTCCCAGAAGCTCCTCTTCATCGGAGCGGTTCTGGACTCGGCGCAGTTCCGGGCCTATCCGCCGGAACAGCGGGTCCGGGATATTCAGGCTCCGATTCCCATTGTTCAGCCTCTGTCCCGGGTTTCGGTCAGGTTGGTGCTGCGGCTTCTGGGTCTGATGGCCTCCTGCATCCTATTAGTGCATTACGCCAGGTGGCGAATGCGGGCTCTGCAGTGGGACCTGAAGTTTCAGTGGGACCAGCATCGGGGCAACCTGTCCGACCATGTCTTGATCTTGGAGGGCACTGCGAAGCAGTTGCAGTGGTGGCTTACGAACCGCGATTGGGTCAGCGGCAGATCCCTCTCCCTACCCCAACCGGAGCACGTAGTAGTGACGGATGCGTCCCTCCTGGGATGGGGGGCCATTTGGGGGAGGCGGAGATCAGAGGCCTCTGGTCTCCGGCGGACTCTCAGCTCCATATCAACCTTTTGGAGCTGAGAGCGATCCGACTTGCACTGAAGGCATTCCTTCCCGTTATCCGGGGAAGTGTGGTGCAGGTGTTCACGGACAACACCACCGCCATGTGGTATTGCAACAAACAGGGCGGGGTGAGGTTGTGAACCCTTTGTCAGGAGGCTCTGCGCCTCTGGACGTGGCTGGAACATCAGGGCATCACCATGGTGGTTCAACATCTGGCGGGCTCTCTGAACGCCAGAGCAGACAAACTCAGCCGCTGGTGCATGATGGATCACGAATGGCGTCTACACTCGGACGTGGCGCAAGGCCGCTTCGGCAGTGGGGAGAGCCTTGGTTAGATCTATTCGCCACCGAAGAGAACGCGCAATGTCAGCAGTTCTGCGCGTTGGAGTTTCCAAGGCGGCACTCGCTCTGGGACGCCTTTCGTCGCGAGTGGAGTTGCGGTCTGTTGTACGCCTTTCCGCCTATACCACTTCTGCCCAGAGTGCTGAAGTGTGTATAAAGGCTTGTTACTGCTTGGCTAAAATGGACCCTCCTGTAGGGCTGAGAGCCCATTCCACCCGGGCCACAGCGGCGACTACTGCCCTGGGCAGAGGGGTCTCCTTGCAGGACATCTGTCAGGCAGCAGCGTGGGCCTCACTGCACACGTTTGCCAAACATTATTGCCTGGACAGCCAAGTCCGGAGAGACGGCTTCTTTGGCCGTTCTGTTCTCCAGGACTTTCTGGTGTGATCTTGGTTCGCAGACCCACCACCGGGGTTGGTATTGCTGGGGTATCTATTCTAAGGTGAGGGATGTAACTAACGTGTTTCTTTCAGATGAACAAGTTACTTACCTTCGGTAACGATGTATCTGTAAGAAACATTAGTTAGTTAGATTCCTCACCGACCCACCCATCCTCCCCGTTCTGCGAACCGACATCTAGGGTTAAGGCTATCCTTTTCAGGGCCCTAGATTTTTTGGCACCAGTGTCGGTCTCTTGCATGGCTCTACGTTCCTGGCGCGGAAAGCTGTGTACAAGAACTGACGTCAGCGCGCGAGGGCGGCGTCTAAGGACTCAGACGTCATTCCGGCGCACGACGACGGACGCGGAGCCGCAGACGACGCCTAGCGACGCGCAAGGGGTATTGCTGACGAAAAATATTTCCGGATCCAGCCTGACGCCTGGGGATATTCTAAGGTGCGGAATCTAACTAACTAATGTTTCTTACAGATACATCGTTACCAAAGGTAAGTAACTTGTTTGTTTCACGCAGTTTTTTGTAAACAGTACAATAAACATAATCCAGACTGGCAGATAGTGCGTACCTACATTAAAGTTACCTCAGCAGGTGCCTGTTAGTTCACCTCAGCCCTGTCAGGCACCAGGATTTTCGGAGGTCAGATAGCCAGGGGTCCCGTCTGCCGGTGACGGTTGTGCTCAAGAGTGCGGAACAAGGAGAGTCTGAGAGTGACGGCTGCTGTAACCAGCAAAAAATAATCTCTAATATAAAAAGGTCAATCACTCCCAATATTGTTGATAAAAGGTTTAGAATAATTCCCTGGCCTTTGCCATACCATCCTCAATGCTCACACATTCATAGAAAATGTACCTACTAAGTAGCAATTCACATGCCAACATGAATTCATGATCCCACACAATGCCAATAATCAAGCTGCCGTTATATCTCACACGCTATTGATCCGTCACTGTTGTCGTTATTTCAGTGCCTCTTAAAGTGTGAGGCATAATGCTCTGCAATGTGAGTTGTTTTCATACCAAATACACTGTAAAAGTAAAGATTTCCAGGCTAGTAAGGCCTTTCAGAATCAGTCTGAAGCAGTTTTCCTTTCCCCTGAATAGACGTGAACACAGAGCTGAAAACGAGTCATACATGCTCAGGCAGCTGTTTTAAATTCATTCTGTATGTCAATGTTTATATGCTGCTGAGACAGGCATTGTAATTTGTTCCTAACCCAACAAAGATCTGTTAAAACGTCTTGTTGCTCAAACGGGTGTAATTCATTGCTTGGTTTTACTCAGGAGAAAGTGTCACTCTAACGCATTTGTTCTTATAATGTCACTCATATGTACCCTGAAACCATGGAAATGTCACACATAAGCAAACTGAAAACTTGGCAGCTATGCAGAGAGTACCACAGGAGGAAGTGGAGAGGTTCTGTGAGGTGACCCTGCAGGCAGAGAGCAGATGCGGTAGAGAGATGCTGAGAGGGGACCCCGAGAGAGTACCACTGGAGGTGAAAAACAGTGGGGAGGCAGAGAGCACTCCTAGCTGGCAGGCAGCCCCGGTGTCCGTTGCTGGCAGCCAATGACTGAGAAGAGCGGCTTGGTACAGGAAAGTCCAGAAATATTCAGCTCGACTCCTAAACATGAGCCATTCACCACAGACACTGCAGACCCGAACAGAGCCAGGAATCCTTGTCCTCACTGCCAGGACAAACAGCCACCACCAAGACTGTACCTGGGTATCTACTGGATCTCAAACCAGTCACCAAACAGACGGCTAGGGAGGTACTACTGAGGCACATGTTACAGGCCAGACAAAAAGGCGCCACAAGTTTGTGCTGAAATGAAATGAAACTAAATACACTTGTACTGTTATTGAGTAGGTTCAGTGCATCGGATGCAGAACAAATATGAAAGATTGAGAGTAAGAAACCATGAGATGACTACTTGGGTAGGGACTGTGGGGCCTGAAAATAAATGAACAGAGAGAGCATATGAAAATATAATGAAAATCAGTACACATGTAACAAAAACAAAGCTATAAGTGTTTGAATAATGCTTTTCAATATAAATATGCACTCAGTCGAGGTGGCTGTGATATACACTGAGATACAAATAGGCCAACTCAAGAAAGTTCAGTAATGGCTTAGAACAACGTAGGTTTCGAAAGGTCGGATGCGTCCAGGATTTATTGAATATTCACTGTGAAAATGATTTCTATCTAGATTAATTGTATGTACGTTTCTCTTAATTGGACATCAAGAAAATGTGGCATTGATCGTCTGCACACCAGACTCATGAGTTTGGACCGGGCGTCCATTCCTGACTGGACAGAGCATCCGCCATTTGGTTTGCACCATTTTCCCACACATTTTCAACAGTTCTGCCCTAAATCCATTAGTTTAGGCTCGCCAATAGACCTTTGCCTGATAAAAGGCACAACAATTGTGTCTAATGCTATAGCATCTCCTCAGATTGATTTTTAGAACCTTTCTTTGGAGAGAGATAAACAGCCAGTCCCCTTCTTTTCAAAACAGTGCATGTTGGACACAAATCTGCCAATCTTGCTGTTATTGTTCCCACCCAAGATTCCTGAAGCCAAAGTTAGTATTCTTCTTTCTTCTTTTCTACAACACAACCATTTGCTGCAGGTCAAGCGATTTTGTCTTTCACAAAGCAGAGTCCATATTGGTTTCATCTGTTGACAAATTTGTATGATTCTTGGTGCTGGGGGTCTTCCATTCCAACCCTACTCATCTTACCTACAGCTTTTGATAGTCTACCACTCCACTGTCTTATGTTTAAAAGTTTGTGTAGTGGGAAGGCTAGCACTCGGGTGGCAGAGCTCTCTTCTTACTGGATGAAAGCATGGTTGTCTCTCCCACTATTTTGCTCATCATTCTGAGAGCTGCCATGTGAGGTCCCATTCTGCTCTACCGCGGTGCGCTTTTTACGTCTTTTTGACACCGCTAGCCAAATTGATTAGTATAAGTGGTTTCCACTTTTCTCCTATGATGGTGACTCACATCTAATTTTGAGAACCTCCTTTTTTAAATTTTTTTTTTACATACTTTATTGAAACACCTCAGCCATGTAAAAGTAGGGACATTTGCAATACATACGGTATTTTGTTTTTGTTGTTCTCATCTTATATATTATACATATTTGACCAGGGAATAACTACTGGTTTACAAATGTGATTCATCAGTCGTCCGCTGTTGCGGCATTGGAGGTACTTTTACATAAGCGGCCAAGATCTGAAAGAAACACGTTAGTTAGATTCCTCACCTTAGAATATCCCCAGGCGTCAGACTGGATCCGGAAGATTTTTCGTCAGCAATACCCCTTGCGCGTCGCTAGGCGTCGTCTGCGGGTCCGTCGTCGCCGTCGTGCGCCGGGATGACGTCGTCGGAGTACTTAGACGCCGCCCTCGCGCGCTGGCGTCAGTTCTTCTTTTTTCCGCGCCAGTAAGCGCAGATCCGGGAGAGCTACCCCTTTTAGTCTTTTTTGACTAAATCTTTTTTGATCATTTTTGATCCTTGTCTGTCGACATCTGGTGCCGGTAGGATGCCTGGGTTCAAGGCTTGCGAGGATTGCCATCGACTGATGTCGGTGACCGATCACCACCGCCGGTGCCTCTACTGCTTAGGCCCCGACCACGACGCGGAGTCGTGCAACGACTGCCAGGCCCTGACTTCGAAGGCTAGGCGGGAGCGGTCCCGCAAGCTTCTCGAGCTTCGCCACTCGGCTCCGCGTCGTGCGCGATCCCGGTCCAGGAGGAGGTCCAAGGATGGCTCGCGGAGCCCTAGCCGACGCCATCGATCGTCCGGCTCCAAGTCGTCGGGTAAGTCCAAACGTTCAAAGAAGTCCAAGAGGCGACACCGCTCTTCGGACTCCCCTCGCCGGTCGCGCGACTCGGCCGAGGGTCAGGGTGGTTCCACCCCCGCGGCTCCGGCGGAGCCGCAGGTGCCGCGTCCGCCCCCATACCTTCCGGTCCCTGGGACTGACGCGGCGCCGGCGGAGATCAGTGCCTTCCTCTCGGCCATGAGGAGCCTGGCCCCGCCGTCGACGCCCGCTGGCGCGCCTTCGGGCCCCGCGGACTCGACTGGGCGATCTTGCCTGCCGGCGGCTCCGGCCCCGGCGCCGTCGACGACTCCGGTCTCGACGCCGCAGGTCCCCGCGGGGCCCATGCCTGGGCCCCAGTCGACGCCGGTTGACCTAGTCACTCCTCCACCGGCGCCGACGCCTGAACCACCGACGCCGTCACCGGTGCCGCCGACGCCTTTGGCGCCGACACCGCCCCAGTTTAGCCCTCATCCGGACCCGGCGCCGCAGCGGCGTCGACCGACGCCGCATCCGACGCCGCTTGAGTCCTACCATCTCTACAGTCCGGTTCCGATCATTCCTCCTGTTTATCAGGAATCGGAAGAAGGGGGCGACTGGGAGGGGTTCGAGGACCCTCTGGCTGTTCAGTCACAGTTTTTTCAGGACTGGGCAGATGAACTGGGGGAGGCCAGTGGGCTGGACACCTCGCCAGACACTGGATTCACTTCTCCTCCGACCGTGGCTTCGGAGGAGGGTGCAGCATTTTCTGTGGTGCTGCGCAAGGCGGCAGAGGCCCTTGGGCTCGAGTTGCCTGCCGTGGCTGTGAGGACTAACATCCTCACCGAGGTGCTTCAAACCTCAGCAAGCTCCACTGAGCCTCTGCTGCCGTTCAACGAGGCCCTCACTGACGTTCTGCAGGGCACCTGGTCCAAGCCCTCCACAGTTCCTCCTGTGGATAGGAACGTTGCCAGGCGCCACCGCCCTGCTCCGGGCGACCCCAGTTTCCTGTCCCAACACCCCACCCCCGAGAGTCTGGTTATCCAGGCCTCTACCTCCCAATCCTCCTTCCCGACCGCTCCGCCGGACCGGGATTCCAAGAGACTCGAGCAGTTTGGCAAGAAACTGTTCTCGTCCCTTAGTTTGGGCCTGCGGTCCTTAAATACCGCCTGTCTCTTGGACCGTTATTCCCATTCCCTGTGGGATACGGTGGAGGACGTGCTGCCCCTGTGTCCGGAGGAGGTCCGGACGCGTCTTAACCAGGCTTTGGCCGATGGGAGGGATGCAGCACGGCACGCCATACGATGTGGGCTTGACACCACGGACTCGCTGGGTCGGGCGATTTCAACCACGGTGGCGCTCCGCCACCACGCCTGGATGCGGTCCACGTCATTTTCCGGGGATGTCCAGACCACCCTCATGGACATGCCCTTTGATGGCACTCGCCTGTTTGGTGAGAAGGCGGACAGTGCGCTGAACCGCTTTAAGGACTCCCGGGCTACGGCCAAGTCCGCGGGCGCACACCTCCGCTTTTCGCACCTTTCGTGGCCAAGGAAGGGGCGCCTCCTCACGTCCGCAAAGCCACCAGCCGCAGAACCAACCTGCGCGCGGTCGCGGACGTGGCTTCCGCCGTGGCGGAAATGGAGGCCGACGTGGTCAGCCCACTTCCACCCCGGCAGCATCCGCCTCAAAGCCCTCCTAGTCCGAGCTTTCAGGCCCATACCACGCCAGTGGGCGGCAGAGTTCGCCATCACCTGCTCCACTGGCGGTCCATAACATCGGACAGGTGGGTGCTGCAAATTGTCCGAAGGGGCTACTCCCTCCCCTTCGAGACGACCCCTCCAGCCATGCCACCGCAGCACCACCGTATCTCGGGGATCATTTGAATCTTCTCCGCGAGGAAGTTTCGGCTCTCTTGGCCAAGGGGGCCGTCGAGCGCGTTCCGAGTCCAGAAGTAGGTCGTGGTTGTTATTCCCACTACTTTCTGGTTCCCAAGAAGGGCAAGGGGGGCCTACGCCCTATCTTGGACCTCCGGAACGTCAATGCCTTCCTCCGAAAGGAAAGGTTCAAGATGCTAACGTTGGCTCAGGTTTTAGCTGCCCTAGACCCTGGAGACTGGATGGTAGCGTTGGACTTGCAGGACGCATATTTTCATATCCCCGTCCTGCCGGCCCACCGGCGTTACCTGCGGTTCACGGTGGGCCAAGAGCACTTTCAGTTTACCGTGCTCCCCTTCGGCCTCACCAGTGCCCCTCGGGTGTTCACGAAAGTGTTGGCGGTGGTCGCAGCTCATCTGCGCAGATCAGGGGTTTGAGTCTTCCCCTATCTCGACGACTGGTTGTTGAAGGCGGGCTCGCCCCAGGCAGTCGTCTCCCACCTCCAGACTACGGCGGATCTCCTGCATTTGCTGGGGTTTTCCATCAACGTGCCGAAGTCACACCTGAGTCCCTCTCAGAAGCTCCTCTTCATCGGAGCGGTTCTCGATTCGGCGCAGTTCCGGGTCCATCCACCGGAACAGCGGGTCCGGGATATACAGGCCCTGATTCCCATCTTTCGGCCTCTATCCTGGGTTTCGGTCAGGCTAGTGTTGCGGCTTCTGGGGCTGATGGCCTCCTGCATCCTACTAGTGCATCACGCCAGGCGGCGCATGCGGGCTCTGCAGTGGGACCTGAAGTTTCAGTGGGCCCAGCATCACGGCAACCTGTCCGACCATGTCTTGATCTCGGAGGGCACTGCACAGCAGTTGCAGTGGTGGCTCACGGACCGCGAGTGGGTCAAGGGCAAGAGCCTCTCCCTTCCCCAACCGGAGCATGTCGTAGTGACGGATGCGTCCCTCCTGGGTTGGGGTGGCCATATGGGAGAGGCGGAGATCAGAGGCCTCTGGTCTCCGGCGGAGTCTCGTCTCCACATCAACCTGTTGGAGTTGAGAGCGATCCGGCTTGCACTGAAAGCCTTCCTTCCCTCTGTCCGGGGAAGTGTCGTGCAGGTGTTCACGGACAACACCACCGCCATGTGGTATTGCAACAAACAGGGCGGGGTGGGGTCGTGGACCCTTTGTCAGGAGGCTCTGCGCCTCTGGACGTGGCTGGAACACCAGGGCGTCACCCTAGTGGTTCAACATCTGGCGGGCTCTCTGAACGCCAGAGCAGACGAACTCAGCCGCAGGTGCATGATGGATCACGAATGGCGTCTGAACTCCGAAGTGGCGCAAGGTCTCTTTCAGCAGTGGGGAGAGCCTTGGTTAGATCTATTCGCCACCGAAGAGAACGCGCAATGTCAGCAGTTCTGCGCGTTGGAATTTCCAAGGCGGCACTCGCTCGGCGACGCTTTTCGTCACGAGTGGAGTTGCGGTCTGTTGTACGCCTTTCCGCCTATACCACTTCTGCCCAGAGTGCTGAAGAAGATCAGGCACGACCGGGCCCAAGTCATCTTGGTGGCTCCGGATTGGGCACGAAGATACTGGTATCCCGAGCTACTCAGTCTGTTGACCGATCCCCCGATACGTCTGCCCCTTCGGGAGGATCTTCTGTCGCAGCAGCAGGGGACGGCCCTCCACCCGAACCTGTCCAGCCTCCACCTCCATGCGTGGAGATTGAGCGGCGGCAGTTGATGCCATTTGACTTGCCTCCTGAAGTCTGTGATATCATTCTGGCAGCCAGGCGTCCCTCCACAAAGTCGGTATACGCCTGCCGGTGGAACAAATTTGTGGCATGGTGCACAGCAAAGGCTGTGGATCCCCTTTCCGCCCCTCTTTCTGAGGTTCTCCTCTTCCTTCTTTCTCTGGCCCGGCAGGGCTCTGCCCTGGGCACCCTGAAAGGTTATCTTGCTGCCATCTCCGCCTTCTTGCGGCTTCCTGATCAGCCTTCTCTTTTCAAGTCCCCTGTGGTTACACGCTTTCTCAAAGGCATTACACACACGTTCCCTCCTGTCCCTCTTGTAATGCCTCAGTGGGACTTGAATCTGGTATTGACATTCCTGATGTGCGCTCCCTTCGAGCCTCTTCACAATTGTCCTCTTCGTCTTCTGACTCTTAAGACTGCTTTTCTGGTAGCCATCACCTCGGCTAGACGGGTGAGTGAGCTCCAGGCTTTATCTTCAAAGCCTCCTTTTCTCTCTGTTTATCCGGACAAGGTTGTCCTTCGGCCTCGTCCCTCCTTTCTTCCTAAAGTGGTGACTCCATTTCACCTCGGGCAATCTGTCACGTTGCCCACGTTCTTTCCGCCTCCGCATCCTTCCAAAGAGGAAGAGAGGCTCCACCGTCTGGACCCAAAACGTGCGCTCTCCTTTTATCTGGACCGCACGAAACAGTTCCGGGTGGACGACCAGCTTTTTGTTGGGTACGTGGGCGCTAAGAAGGGGAAAGCTGTGCACAAACGGACCATCTCTCGGTGGGTCGTTTTGTGTATAAAAATTTGCTATTCCTTGGCTAAAAAGGACCCTCCTGTTGGGCTGCGCGCCCATTCTACTCGGGCCACGGCGGCTACTACTGCCTTGGGACGGGGAGTCCCTTTGCAGGACATCTGTCAGGCGGCGACGTGGGCTTCGCTACACACGTTTGCCAGGCATTATTGCCTTGACAGCCAAGTCCGGAGGGATGGCTTCTTTGGCCGTTCTGTCCTCCAGGACTTTCTGGTGTGATCTTGGTTCGCAGACCCACCACCGGGGATGGTATTGCTTGGGTATCTATTCTAAGGTGAGGAATCTAACTAACGTGTTTCTTTCAGATGAACAAGTTACTTACCTTCGGTAACGATGTATCTGTAAGAAACATTTGTTAGTTAGATTCCTCACCGACCCTCCCATCCTCCCCGTTCTGCGAACTGACATCTAGGGTTAAGGTTGTCCTTTCAGGCCCCTAGATTTTATTTTTGGCACCAGTGTCGGTCTTTGCATGGCTCTGCGTTCCTGGCGCGGAAGGCTATGTACAAGAACTGACGCCAGCGCGCGAGGGCGGCGTCTAAGTACTCCGACGACGTCATCCCGGCGCACGACGCCGACGACGGACGCGGAGCCGCAGACGACGCCTAGCGACGCGCAAGGGGTATTGCTGACGAAAAATCTTCCGGATCTAGTCTGACGCCTGGGGATATTCTAAGGTGAGGAATCTAACTAACTAATGTTTCTTACAGATACATCGTTACCGAAGGTAAGTAACTTGTTCAACAGGACATAGAGTTCAATAATACCATTCATCTTTACGTTTAAACTAACTCTAACTTACTATCTGATCCCAACCCCCCGCCCGGCCCTCCCCCTTCCTGGTCTGTTGCTCCTGAGTCATATGTTCGTCTAATATGTTATGACCCTGGTATCATGCGTCCTCTCCTGTCTAAGAACCGTGATGTGTGGTCTGGGGTTCGAGTGGACCTAGCAGTGTTTCCATGAGGACTGAAAATAGATTATTGTGTGGGATTGCGCTGTGTAGGGATTAGATCTAATTGCTTGAATTCCTCCAGCATAATGTCCCATTCCATGGAGATAGGCAGTTTCCGTAACCCCCTTGCCTCTTCTCGGCGCAGCGCCGTGCTCTCCGCACCCCCCATTGTATCATGTCGTCCTCCCAGCTAGACAGTGTCGGGCATCTGGGGGATTTCTATCACATAGTGAGCACCCTAACGGCTAGTAGAAGGGCAAGGTCCAGGAAGTGTCGTTGGACCTTCTGCGTTTTGTTATGTCTAAGGAGCCCCATAAAACACTCTATATCTTTGTCTTGGAATGTCATATGTGTGACTACGCCTAGGTAATGTCGAACACCATTCCAATAATCTAGTATACACGGGCAGGACCATAGCATGTGGATAAAGTTTGCTTTGTCACCTTTACAACGGGGACAGCAGTGCTGGGCCTCTGGGAACATTCAAAGTATTCTTTGAGTTTGAGTTTAAAAATTCTTATATAGCGCTCTTACACCAGCGGTTTCATGGCGCTGTAACTGGCAGATCTCCTCAATAGGCAAGGAAGGGAGGTTGGGTAACAGAGGATTAAATGAAAATTTTGCTGAAGAAGTAGGCTTTAAGTTTTTCGAAACTGGGAATATGGGGTTAGGGATCTGAGATCAAGGGGTAATGAGTTCCAAAGGGTTGGGGCAAGGGTCGCAAATTTTGAGCCCCCCCACTTTTTCCGGCGAAACCGGGGAACTATCAGGAGGGATTGGGAAGAAGATCGGAGCTCCCTAGTTGGCGAGTAGGGGATAATCTCCGAAGAAATGAATGCAGGGGCCGTACCCAATCGAGCCTGGTAAGTGATAGATGCAAGCTTGAATTGGATACGTTCCCGAACCGGAAGCCAATGTAAAAGTTTCAGAAGGGGGGTGACATGTGAGGGTTTAGGAAGGTTAAAGACCAGCCGAGCCGCCTGGTTTTGGATCATCTGCAACCGCCTGAGACTATATGCAGGTATACCTGCATATAGGGCGTTGCCATAATCCAGGCCGGAGATGACCATCGCAAGGACGATCAACTTCAAGGCCTCAAAGGTGAAAAATCGAGAGACCCTGCGGATGGTGCGAAAAGACAGAAAAGAGGAAGAAACCACAAAACTAACCTGGGAGTGAAGGGTAAGGTGAGAGTTGAGTTTAATACCAAGTGTTTTGACCGAAATAGAGGGGACCGGAGAGGGACCAAGGGAAGGGGGCCAAAAGAGTGAAGACCAGGGACTGGAACAACCACCCGTCAACACCAACTCGGTCTTATCAGGGTTGAGTTTCAGGTGGTTGAAATCCATCCAGTCCCTGATAAAAATCATAATGGACTGGAAATTAGAGATAGAGGCAGAAGAAGAGGACAGATTAAAGACAAGTTGGAGGTCATCCGCATAGTTGAATACGGAGACCTCCATTTGTTGTAAAGAAAAAATGAGGGGAGAAATGTAAAGATTAAACAGAAGAGGTGAAAGGGAGGAGCCTTGGGGGACCCCGCCCAGAACTTTCCGAAAGTCCGCAGTGAAGTCACCCAGGCGAACTGCCTGGGTGCGGTCCCTCAGGAAGGAGGACAACCAAACCAGGGCCGTACCCCCGATCCCCGCCGCCGCGACACGGGAAAGTAAGATGGTATGATCCACCGTGTCGAAGGCGGCAGAGAGATCGAGGAGGACCAGTGCCTGGAATTGATTGGTGTCCCTCCCCTCCCTGAGGTTATCAAGGACCGAAAGAACTACGGACTCCGTAGAGTGTGCGGGGCGAAAACCAGCCTGGCGGGCAGCCAATACCCCATTTTCTTCCACAAAGGTGCTCAGAGACCTGGTGACATGGCGCTCGAGCACCTTAGCCAAAAATGGTAGGAGAGAAATGGGGCGAAAGTTGGCTGGGATCGAGGGGTCTGCGCCAGGTTTTTTTAAAATGGGTAAAATGATAGCTGATTTCAAGGGGTTGGGAACAACCCCCTGAGAGAGTGAACTGTTTAGTAAGTGAAGGGGAGGATCAGGGCAAGAAATGTAAATGTGACGAAGTATTTGAGCGGGACAGGTGTCAAGAGGAGAGCCAGATTTTACAAGGGGGATTAAGGATGTGAAGGATTCCTTGGTCAGAAGAGGGAGAGAGTTTAATTGTCCTTGGGAAGGAGGGCACTGAGGATCAACAAAGGACGGGGAAGGTGCAGGGATATTAGCTTTAATGGCAGCAATTTTATCAATGAAAAAGCTGTTCAGAGAGTGACAAAGGGCAAGGGAAGGAGAGGGCTTAAGAGAGGTACGATCTGAAAAGGCTAGGTTCTGAACAATCGAGAAAATTTCCCTAGATTGGTTCTCGGCTGTGAGGATCTTGGAGGAGAAATAGGCCGTTTTAGCGGCCAAGATGGCATTCTTATATTGAGCTAAAAGGGTGGTAAAATCAGCTCTTAAGATGGGACAATAGTTTATCCTCCAGGCCCTCTCAGCACGGCGTACCGATAATTTGATGGTTTTCAAGTCATCGGTAAACCACAGGTTGGCATCTTTCTCTCGCTTGGAAGTCAGACGTTTCAAGGGGGCAATGGACTCACTGGCTGAGGAGAGCCATTGTTCAATGCTATTAACCTGAGCCGAGGTGGAAAGCCCGTGTAAGACGGGATAGGAAGCACTTAAAAGAGCTGATAAGTTCGCCGGGTCAACTCTACTCCACGAGCGGACCCAGACATTATTAGGAAGGGGGGCCCTAACTGGAGAACTGATAGGGAGAACAAAAGAAATCAGGTGATGATCAGACCAAGTGCAAGGAGAGATAAGAAGGGAGTCGACAGGGCAGTTCAAGGACCAAATCTGGTCCAAGATATGCCCCTTGACGTGAGTTGGGGAAGATACGTGAGAAACAAAATTAAGAGATAAAAGTGTGTCTGAAAACTCTCTAGAAGATGAACACTCTGCTGGGTCGGAGGGCCAGAAATTAAAATCACCCAGTAATAACACTGAAGAGTTATTGACAGAGAGGGTGGCTAACACCTCCTGGAAATCAGAGAGAAATCGTAGAGGCGACTGGGGAGGTCGATAAATGAGAAGACAGGTGAGAGGGGGGGATGTGGACGTGGTTCGAATAGCAAGATACTCTGTGGTGGCAATCTCGGGGAGAGAGAGCAGTTGAAATGGAAGATCAGAACGGGCAATGACCGCGACGCCACCCCCCGTTCTGCCGGATGAACGATCGGCCCGAAGTGCATAGTAGGGGGCGGGCAATGTAGCTAGCAAGGTGGGTAGGGAGTCATCACAGAACCATGTCTCGGTTAAAAGGAGAAGATCTGGTGCATGATGATCTAACAACACTGATAGTTCATGTGAATGAGCCACCGCCGATCTGGTATTCAGATAATACGCCTTAAGGGTCTTGACTGGGGCAGTATTGACGGCTTCTGTGGAAGGGGGGACCGGGATAGGAGAAGTGAATGAACAGGAACAGTGAGAAGGAGGGGATAAATCTAGCTGGGATATCCGTGAGTGTGTGGAGGCAGATAGAACCCACGGACCCTGTAGCCTGTGAAGCTGGGAAGGAGTGTAAGAAATGATTTGGGCAGGGTATTGTGCCCCTGGCCCCGGTCGGCCGCGGACGGGCGCAGACGGGCTTAACTTAGGCGCAACTTCGGCGCGCCTTCGTCGCGCCCGCTGCGCCGTCGGTGAGGGGAAGTGATTGTATAGGGACACATGTGGGGGGAGTTTTGAGTGGGGCGTGGCAGGGGGTGGAGGAGCCAGAGTAGTGCACGCCCAGCCCAGACCCGCCCAAGGTGTACTGGCCGCCCGTCCCACTCCCCACGCGAGGCAAGGAGGGGGCGATCAGCGGAGGCGGTCTGGCTGTCTGGGTCGTGAAAGCAGGCGAAGGGGCAGCCAGGAAGTTGCTGGCGCTGGTTCCTGAGCGCTGAGCAAAATGCACTTGCGGAGTGAGGTAGGATCTATGTAGGACCATTGTTTGGATACATTTCAGTTTAACGTTGCGGGACACTTTCTTAGGATGTTCTAGCATGCTCTTCCATGCTGTCAGTAAGTTCTAAACCTGCGTCCTCTGCCCATTTTGTCCTAAGTGTTGCGAGTATTGTTCCAGCATGCGCCCTGATACCGGTGTACAGCCATTTAATAAGATGTCCCCCGGTCCCCATATAATAAGTGGACCAATTCATGTTGTGGGCGTTCCCTGCGTTGTGGTGCCCAAGTATTCTTAATATAATGTGATACGGTTGCGTGTACTGGTGTTCTGGCGCACCAGTAATCTGTACTAATGTGTCATGATCTAGGAGGTTGCCATCGGCAAAGAAAGCACCAACCTCCTCCACCCCTGCCTCCGTCCAGGCGCGCGTTCAAGCCCTCGTAAGCTTACCTCCAAGAGCGAGAATACCCAATAATGGAATATTTGCTGCGTAAGGGGTTATGTATGATGTATATAACAGTGCTTTCTTCCAGCATTGCAGTCTTCAACAATTAGATCTGAAAGAAACACATAGTGATAGATTCCTTACCTTAGAATTACCCCCAGGCGTCAGACTGGATCCGGAAAGTTTTCGTCAACAGTACCCCTGCTCGTCGGAAGGTGTTGTTGTGCTGCTCCGTGTCAGTCATTGGTTTCGTGGTCGCCGAGATGACGTCACAGCAGCTACTTAGACACTACCCTAGCGCGGTTATGTCAGGTCTTTCTTTTTCTGTGCCAGCAAGCGCAGGTCCGGAGAGAGTGGTACCCCATGTCATTTTTTTACTGTGTTTTTGAGGCCTTTTATCTCGTTTTTTTTCGAGTCGATCGACTCCTGGTGTCGTAGGGTTGCCCGGTTTCAAGTCTTGCGGGGCCTGTCATCGGATGATGTCGGTGACGGACCTGCACCGCGTGTGTCTCTACTGCCTGGGGCGCGACCATGACCCCAAGTCGTGCTCCGACTGCCGGGCCATGGCACTGAAGACTTTGCGGGAGCGATCCTGAAAGTTTCTTGAAGTCCGGCAGTTGGCTCCGTGCCATTCAAGGTCCCGGTCCCGTGGGAGGTCGAGGGACCGGTCGCGGCGCCAGCACCATCCATCTTCAGGATCGAAGTCTTCGCACTCGGGGTCAGGTAACAATCTAAGTCGCAGAAATGTCCTCTCTCAACGACCTGCCCTCGCCTGTCGTGGCTGAGGGTGCAGGTGGTGCCTTCCCCGTTGCTCCAGCGGAGCCTACTGTGTCGCCGTAGTCCACCTTCCCTTCCCGTCGGCGACTCCGGCCCAGCTGCAGGATTTTCTGTCAGTCATGGCCCGCCTCTTTGGGCCGTCGGGCCCCGCGGGTCCGACTGGGGGCCCTCGCCCTTCACTGTCAGCGGCTCTGGCATTGCTCCCGGCGCCGCAGGGCCCCCAAGGATCCAGGCCTGGATCCCGGTCGAAGCCGGTTGACCTCGTTACATCTCCACCGACGCCGACCTCACCGGCACCACCTCAGACGTCGCACATGGCACCGGACGACGTCGCCCCCGGTTTCAGCCCCGACATGGACATGGAGCCGGAACGGCGTCTCTCAATGCCGATTCAGACGCCGATGGGGCCTTTTTACCCCAATGTCCAACCTCCTTATTTTAGGCCTGTACATCAGCCTTCGGAGGAAGGGGTCTGAGGACCCTCTCATAGCTCAGTGTGAGTATGACCCGGACTGGGCAGAGGAATTGGGGGATTCCAGTGACCTGGATACCTCCCCTGAGCTTGGCATGCTCACTCCGTGGCTACGAAGGAGGATGCAAGTTATGCAGTGGTGTTGCGTAGGGTGGTGGAGGCCCTCAACCTCCCTACCGTGGCAGTCAGGACTAAACTTGACTAACCTCCTGACAGAAGTGCTTCAGCCGACGGCTACCTCTGCGGAGCCACTCCTGCCCTTTAATGAGGCACTTTCTGACGTTCTTTTTGGCACCTGGTCCAGGCCCAACACAGGGGCTCCTGTGGATAGGAACATGGCCCGATGCCATCTCCCGGCCCCGGGCGACCCCATTTTCCTCTCCCAACACCCCACCGCTGAGAGCGTGGTTGTCCAAGCCTCGACGTCCCAGAGCGCATTTCCTACCGCAGCCCCGGACAGGGAATCCAAGAGACTGGAACAATTTGAGACGAAAAAATTTTCTTCTGCCAGTTCAGGGCTGCGGTCTGTGAACACCGCATGCCTCTTGGGCTGGTATTCCCACTCTGTGGGATACGGTGGCACAAGTGCTGCCTCAGTGTCCCGAGGAGGTGCGGACAGTGCTCTTGAAGGCATTTGCTGAGGGGAGGGATGCAGCCAAGTTCACAATACGATGTGGCCTCGACACCGCCGACTCGCTGGGCAGCGCGATTTCCACGACAGTGGCACTGACCCGCCACGCCTGTCTGAGGACTACTGGCTTCTCGGGGGATGTCCAAAACACCCTGATGGACATTCCCTTTGATGGCATTCGCCTTTTTGGCAACAAGGCAGATAGTGCGTTGGAGCGCTTTAAGGACTCGCGGGCTACCGCCAAGTACTTGGACCTTTCGGCCACTCGCCCTCTTCTGCCGTCCGCTTTTTGTTCCTTTCGTGGCCATGGAAGAGGTGCCCGAGCACGTTCGCTTCAGAGCCACAGGCCGCAGCAGCAGCAGTCTCAGCGCGGCCGCGGACCTGGGACCCGCAGAGACGTGTCAGGGGGCCAGCGGCGGGTCAGTCCACTTCCACCCTGGTCACTACTGCCCCAAAACCCTCCTAGTCCGACCTTTCAGGCCCATCAAACGCCAGTTGGTGGCAGAATTCGCCATCACCTCTCCCACTGGCGCACCATCACTTCGGACAGGTGGGTTTTACAAATAGCCCGAAGGGGCTACTCTCTCCCCTTCGAGACTACCCCTCCAGCCTTACCACCCCAGTACCACCGCATGTCAGGGGATCACTTGGCACTTCTTCAACAGGAAGTCGCTGCACTCTTGACGACGGGGGCCATCGAGCACGTTCCTGCGCCAGAAGTAGTATGTGGTTGTTACTCCCACTACTTTCTGGTGCCAAAGAAGGACAAGGGCCTGCGTCCTATCTTGGACCTCAGGGGCGTTAATCACTTCCTCGGGAAGGAGAAGTTCAAGATGCTGACTCTGGCTCAGGTCTTGTCTGCTCTCGACCCTGGAGACTGGATGGTAGCGTTGGACTTGCAGGGTGCATATTTCCACATTCCCGTCCTGCCGGCCCTCTGTCGTTATCTGCGGTTCACGGTAGGCCACGAGCATTTTCAGTTTACCGTGCTCCCCTTTGGCCTTACCAGCGCCCCTCGGGTGTTCACGAAAGTGATGGCGGTGGTCGCAGCTCATCTGCGCAGATCAGGGGTTCCAGTCTTCCCCTATCTCTACGACTGGCTGTTGAAAGTGGGCTCGCCCCAGGCAGTCGTTTCCCACCTCCAGACTATGGCCGATTTGCTGCGGTTTTCCATCAATGTGCCGAAGTTGCACCTGATTCTGTCTCAGAAGCTCCTCTTCATCGGAGCGGTTCTGGACACGACGCAGTTTCAAGCCTATCCTCCCGAATGGTGAGTCCAAGATATTCAGGCTATGATTCTGATCTTTCGTCCTCTATCCTGGGTTTCGGTCAGGATGGCCCTGAGGCTGCTGGGCCTCATGGCCTCCTGTATCCTGCTGGTCACTCATGCCAGATGGCTTATGCGGGCTCTGCAGTGGGACCAGAAGTTCCAGTGGACTCAGCATCAGGGGAACCTGTCCGATTACATCCAGATCTCGGAGGGCACTGCACAGCAGCTGCAGTGGTGGCTCATGAACCGACATTGGGTTCAGGGCAGATCCCTCTCCCTTGCCCAAACCGGAGCACACAGTTGTGATGGATGCGTCCCTCCTGGGATGGGGGTGCCACATGGGAGAGGCAGAGCTTAGAGGCCTCTGGTCCAAGCTCCATATCAACCTTCTGGAGCTTCGGGCGATCCGACTTGCACTGAAGGCATGCCTTCCCTCTGTCAAAGGGAAAATGGCGCAGGTGTTCACAGACAACACCACTGCCATGTAGTACTGCAACAAACAGGGTGTGGTGGGGTCGTGCACCCCATGTCAATTGGCTCTGCGCCTCTGGACATGGCTGAAACAGCAGGGCATTTGCCTGGTGGTTCAACACCTGGCAGGTTCACTGAACGCCAGGGCAAACAAACTCAGCCGCAGGTGCATGATGGATCACGAATGGCGTCTTCACTCGGACATGGTGCAAGGTCTCTTTCGACAGTGGGGAGAACCTTGGTTAGATCTACTTGCCACCGAAGAGAACGCGCAATGTGAGCAATTCTGCACATTGGAATTTCCAAGGCGGCACTCGCTAGGCGACGCTTTTCGTCGCGAGTGGAGTGGCGGTCTGATTTACGCTTTTCTGCCTATACTACTTCTGCCCAGAGTGCTAAAGATGATCAGGCGCGACCGGGCCCAAGTCATTCTTGTGGCGCCAGACTGGGCTCGAAGAGTTTGGTATCCCAAGCTACTCAGTATGACAATCGATCCCCCGATCCGACTGCCTCTTCGGGAGGATCTTCTGTCGCAGCAGCAGGGGACAGTCCTCCACCCGAACCTGTCCAGCCTCTACCTTTTTGTGTGGAGATTGAGCCGCGACAGTTGATTCCTTTTGACTTGCCTCCTGAAGTCTGTGATGTCATTCTGCCAGCTAGGCGTCCCTACACTAAGTTGGTATACGCCTGCAGGTGGAACACATTTGTGGCATGGTGCACAGCAAAGGCTGTGGATCCCCTTTCTACCCCTCTTTCAGAAGTTCTTCTGTTTCTTCTTTCCTTGGCCCAGCAGGGCTCTGCTCTTGGCACTATCAAGGACTACCATTCTGCTATTTCGACCTTTCTCAGGCTCCCTGATCAGCCCTCACTTTTCAAGTTCCCTGTTGTAAATAGATTTCTCAAAGGCATTACTCAACGTTTCCCTCCTATTCCTTTCCTAATGCCGCAGTGGGACTTGACTTTGGTTCTTACATATCTAATGTGCGCTTCCTTTGAGCCTCTGCACAATTGTCCTCTTCATCTGCTGACCTTGAAGACTGATTTCCTGGTTGCCATCATCTCTGCCAGGAGAGTGAGTGAGCTCCAGGCTCTTTCTTGTAAACCTCCTTTTCTATCTGTCCATCCGGACAAGGTTGTGCTCCGGACACGTCCATTCTTTCTGCCAAAGGTTGTCACTACCTTTCACATCGGGAAGACAATCACTTTGCCCTCCTTCTTTCCGCCTCCACATCCTTCTACAGAGGAAGAGAGGCTTCACCGTCTGGGCCCAAAACGTGCGCTCTCGTTTTACTTGAACCGCACACAAGTTTCGGGTGGATGACCAGCTCTTTGTTGGCTACATTGGCGCCAAAAAAGGTTGGGCCCTACACAAGCGGACTATCTCCCGATGGGTCGTCTTGTGTATTAAAGCCTGTTATTCTCTGGCTAAAAAGGAAGCTCTGTTGGGGCTGCGCGCCCATTCCACCTGGGCGACTGCAGCCACTACAGCATTGGGACGCCGTGTCCCCCTGCAAGACATCTGTCAGGCAGCTACGTGGGTCTCGCTGCACACTTTTACTAAGCACTACTGCCTGGACAGCCAAGTTCGGAGAGACTGCTTCTTTGGCCGTTCCGTTCTCCGAGACTTCCTGGTGTGATCTTGGTTCGCAGACCCACCGCCGGTGTAGGTATTGCTTGGGGCATCTATTCTAAAGTAAGGAATTTATCACTGTGTGTTTCTTTTAGATGAACAAGTTACTTACCTTCGGTAACGATATATATGTAAGAAACATTAGTAGTGATAGATTCCTTACCGCCACACCCATCCTCCCCGTTATGCGAACTGATTTCTAGGGTTATGGTCATCCCTTTCAGGGCCCTAGTTTCAAGGCACCAGTGGTCAGTATCTTGCATGGCTCTGCGTTTTCTGGCATGGAAAGTCGTGTACAAAACTGTCAGCGCACGAGGGCGGCGTCTAAGTAGCTACATCTCGGTGACCACGACGCCAATGACGGACGCGGAGCCACATGACGCCACCTTCCGACGTGCAGGGGTACTGCTGACAAAAACTTTACGGTTCCAGTCTGACACCTGGGGGTAATTCTAAGGTAAGGAATCTATCACTACTAATGTTTTACAGATATATCGTTACCGAAGGTAAGTAACTAGTTCATCACCTCCTGCACTGGCTGCCTGGCCCCCTTCAAACAGAGCAATAGAACAAGATCTAGACTCCAGGCCAGTTGTTACACGAAGGAACTCAGACTTAAAACACCACTGCAAACAACTGGAGCACTAATAGGGAATGAGCCAGGAAAATACAGACAGGAGCACTGTCAAATCTGCATTGAGAAACGACCACCAAATGCGCTGCTCTGGTGGACTGCAGCGATATCAGCAGATGCAAAGAAATTTTCACAAATGTGAATAATTTCACCTCGCCAGCAGCTGCCTCCAACTCAATGACCCTGTCACAGGACCTCTACAACAATCTCGCTCCATCCTTCAGCAACAAAATCACCGCTATTTACAACTTTAGCCCGCAACCGAACCACACAGACCTTGCCATACACCTCCCAATCTTCTAGAAAGAAGCAATGCTAATCACATGGCCTGTCATCACCCCAGAATAAACTACCACGACCATGAAATCCATACAGTTAGGGGCCCATCAGACCCATTCCTCTACCATTCCTACATCAAAGGAACACAACCCATTAGTGACATGCTCACACCCATTGTGACTGCCTCCCCCACTTCTGCAACTTTCCCAGACACTTGGAAAAACACAGCTTTCCTCCCATTGCTGCAGAAACCCTCTAAGGACACTTTGACGCTTGTCACTGCACTGCTACCATTATCAGAGAAAATCATCAACAGACACCTCACCAAATACCTCAACGACCACCAACTCCTCACCAACACCCATTCTGGTTTCAAACCCAACCAGAAGCACAGAAACTGTACTCTTTGCCACAACTGATGACATCCACATGACTCTGAACGGAGGAGACAATGCAGCCCTCATCCTCCTGGACCACCCCGCAATGTTCATTGTGGTCTCCAACCCCCATCGTCATCCAAAGGCTACGCGACATCGAAATCCAAGGACGCGCACTCCATTTCTGTTCCTGCATGCCTGCCTGGAAGGACTCAGTCAGCCTGGCACCATACACCTGGGACGCCCACGACCTCACCCGTGGAATTCACCAGGCTATCTCTGAGCCTGGCCCTCTTCATACATTATTCCGATAGCCAGCATCATCCACTCTCATGATAACAATCTCCTCTCCTATGTCGACAAAATGCAACTCTTTATCTCGCTCACAAACAAGATGCCCAGTACCCAGATCAAGTTCAGTGCCTGCATGAATGCAATTGCCAACAGTCTGAAGCTGGACACTGTCAATACCGAAATTGTGATCTACGGGAAGAGCTCTTCATCATGTGACTCCACCTGGTGGTCAACAAATCAAGGACTGACACCCACCACCCACGCTAAGAACCTCTGGATCGTCATCAACAGCAAAATCAAAATGACCGGCCAGGTCAATTCAGTCACTACCTCATGCTTCTATAACCTGAAGATGCAGAGGAAGATTTTCAAATTGTTCTCAATCAGCACCCAGAAAACCGTCATGCACGCCTGTTAGACCTGGCACCATTGGCGTGGGTCTCCCTTCCATTTTTTTGCTGTTGCCTCGTGTGTTTTTGCTGGTTATAGATGCTTTGGGCACTGTGCCACTGCTGTTCAGTGCCACAGTGCAAGTGCTCCCTATGATAAATTGATGTATGGATTAGTGACTCCATGATTGGCTTGATTGGTTTACTTGTCAGACCCTAGTACAGTGCACTGCATGTGCCCAGGGCTTGTAACCGGTGCTGCTGGTGGGATTGCAGCACTGATTGTGCCACCCACCGGAGCAGCTTGTAAAGTGTCTCAGGTCTGCCATTGCAGAGCCTGTGTGCAGTCTGGTACTGCCATGCTGACTGAGCAAGTGCACCCACTTGCCAGTCCCTAAACCTTCCCTTTTATACATATTAGTCACCCCTGTGGTAGGCCCAAGGACAGGGTGCATTGTAGGTAAAAGGTAGGACATGCCCTGATGTGTGTGACATTTCCTAATAGTGAATTACAGCCATTTTCGTTTTTCACTATTGCAAGGCTACCTGTTCTCCATAGGCCAGAATGGGCAGTTTGATTATTACATTTTATAATCCTAACTGACTCAGGGAACATGGTAGAAATCCGAGTTTAGTATGCCTGAACTCAGAATTATAAAATACATATTTTAGTGAAGTTGGTTTTAACATTCTCTGTTTGAAAATACCACTTTTAGAAAGTAGGTATTTTCTTGTCTAGCCATCCAAACCTGCCTCTCCTAGGCTGTGTATTCCTTGTCTGGAGTTTGAGTGACTGGGGCTGGGGGATTCCTGGAGACAGGGTGAGTCAGCACAAGGCTGAATAGAGAGATCTGCATCTAGATGGGTGGGAGGGGTTGCACCTGGGACCCGAATAGGGCTGGGCCTTCCCTCCGCAATGCTGGCTCCACCTCCTGTGTTGTGTCTGATGTCCCTGCCCTGTGAAAGGAAAGTAGGAGACATGTCAACAAAGTGCTCCAGGACTGACCAGAACTGGTTTGGACTAGACAAAGGCCTCTCTGCCTTCAGAGAACAAAGAGAAAAGTAGTATAAATATTGGGACCCAGACCCAAGAACTTTAGATCACTTTTGGGAATCAAGACGGACCTTTGCTGAGAAGAACCAGGAAGCTGAAGGAGGAGACTCCCCCTGTGCTGTGTGTTTGGGGGTTGGCCTGCAGTGGTTACTTCATTGCCAAAGAGAGGAGAAAAGGACTGAGTGTGCTTTCTATCAACTTGAAGAAGAATCTCCAAGGGCTTGAACTAGAGTTTGCCTCCTGCCTGTAGTCTAAGGGATACAAACCCTCACCAACCAGCTCCCCCCCTCCCTCCCGAATTCCCTTGCTGGGAATTGAAGTGCATGCTGTTGTGCTTGGCCTTCTGAGAGACTGCGTGTCACTGGGAGCTGGAAGCACGACGCAACAACGAGAAGCGTGTCGCTGCTGTCATCGCATCGCCGAGGAAACAAGCCGCCCGCCGCTGTCATCGCATCGCCGGAGAAGTGGGACGCTGCCACATAGGTCAATGTCGCATCACCAGCGATGCGCGTCGCAAGGCCTGTCGCGGCTTCAAAGATCATCGAGTCGGCGTCGGGCATGCACGCATCACACCAACATTGTCGCATCGCAACCAGGACGCCATTTTGTCGCATCGCGCCGGAGAAGAGTATCGCATCGAGGTGCCAGCATGTCGCATCGCACCGGAGAAGAGTATCGCATCAAGGTGCCAGCGTGTCGCATCGCACCGGAGAACAGTAACAAACCGACGCATCAACTCCCCACACAGTAAGGAAGCGAGCATCAACTCCCCTGCGCAGCAGTAAGGAACCAACGCATCCACTCCCCTGCGTGTAAGGAACCGACGCATCACCTTCCCTGCGACCCTTTTGTTTTCTTTGCGTTGCGCATTTAAGGTACATTGAGAGTAAAGTGTTGCATTTACAACTTGAGAGAACTGAGCTATTTTATAACATTTGAGAGACTATTTTTGAGTACAGTATTGTGGATTTTTGTCGTTTAGTCTTATGTTATGTCTATATAAAAATACTTATTTTTATAATACAACCTGTGTGGTGTCCATTGTAGTGTTGTCACTGTATTACTGTATGTGTTCACAAATGCTTTACACACTGCCTCTGAGATAAGCCTGCCTGCTCGTGCCAAGCTACCAAGGGGGTGAGCAGGGGTTATTTTAGCAGTGTAGCCCCTTACCCTGACTAGACGCAAGAGTCACTATTTGTCACAGGTACCTACCTATGCCAACTAGAGACCCCCCAAGTCTAACAACGCCCTTTTTACAAGCAAGCTGGACTACAGGAACACCCTCTTGCCGGGATCAACAAAATAACTCCCCAGAAGACTGCAGACAAGAACTCTGCAGCCAGAATCACTCAATCTCTCAAGCCGCACTCACATGATTCTTGAAGGAGTTTCACTGGCTCTCCATACACAGATGCATGACAGCTGATCAATTGCAATTCAATGCTGAAAAGACATTAGATGCTATTCTTTGGCACTTTCTCAACGGTGTCAGTGGCAGTCCTGTTGGCTGAATGATGCTCCTCCCCCTGGACCTCCGTACATGATACAGTTAAGAACTTAGGCATCAAATTTGGTAGGGCCCTGTCTTTTCAACCACAGATTCAATCTGTGGTAGAATCCTGTTTTGGGATGCTACGCATTTTTAAAAAGTTCCTTCCTTTTCTTTCCTTTTCTGCAAAAAAAAAACAAAAGTCATTCAGGCCATGATAACGTCCGGATTGGACTATGGAAATGCCCTATATTTGGGTCATCCCGACTATCGTCTTAGCAAACTGCAGGTTGCCCAGAACTCGGCGGCTCAAATTCTCTTGAATCTCCCCCCAAGGTCTCATATTTCTTCTCACTGGAAGGCTCTTCATTGGCTTCCAATTTAAAAAAAAAAAAACAATGGGCGTGCTATCTCAGGGATAGGATTAAAGAGCATGCTCCTTCTAGAAGTCTTCGATCTTCCATCAGTCAGTTGACTAAGATCCCAAAGATTCACCAAGTGAGAATTGGAGAATTTCTCCTATCTCGGATTGGTTGCCTGGAGCAAATTTCCTTTGTAGTTACGTACAACAACTGAGACATCAATCTTTAAGAAAACATTTTAAACTTGAATGTTTCAAATGGAATAGTGCTACTGTTGCAGGCAGCCCTGAAGCTAGTGCCAGGACACTCAATGGAGTGTCCGTGCACTTTATAAACCTCTATATCATCTCCTACACAAACCAGCACAATTCACACTCTTCACCCACACTGTCAAGGCACTAATTAATTCCAGCCCAGCTTACCTGAATAATCACATCTTCTTTTACAAACCTTCCAGACACCACCTCGCGCACGGTCTCCTACTTGCACACATCACACCCATGCTGAAACCTAGATCCAATGGTCAAGCCGCCTTCTACATCGGTCCTAGAGCATGGATCGACCTGCCGCTAAACCGAAGAGCCTCCTTCCTCCTCACTTGAATTCTGCAAGAATCTAAATACCTTGCTTTTCTAGTAATCCAACTAGGCCCGGCTATAATAGCTGCTCAGCACCAGGATACCCTCCTGGGTTTTAGTGTGCTTTATAAATCTGCATAACATGTATTTGAGGAACAGAGGCAGTTGACTAACTCTAAACAAGTCCTGCAGACTGTTATTTGCCAAACCGTTTTACAGGCTTTGAAGTCACCTGAAGCTAGAACTGCCTCTGTACAGGAAGAGCAGGGCGAAACTTGCCTAAAGGAAAATATGCACAAAGGTTACAGGTAATAAGTATTGCAGCATGTCAAGAAAACATTTATTGTTAAAACTGTTCCTTCTGCTAATGAGGTTCTTCTTTATGGACAATACGAATACATTTTTTTTATTGCCGTATTCAGCAGGATGCTCCAATAGTAAGGACTGGAAAGAGGAAGGAGGATGACAGATTCATTATTTGCTTCTATAATTATCTTAAGTAATGTTACATCTTAAGAAAAGATGCAAAGTATACCTAGTATAATAGGCAAGGTTAAGTTAAATAGACAGACTAGTGCGTATCATGTAATAATACCTATGCAAATCTAGTAATTTCTGACAGAGACTTCTAATCGCAGATTCCTCACTATTTGAATATTCCCCAGGCTTCAGACTGGATCCAGAAAACTTTCACCAGTAACCCTGCTCGCTGGTAGGCGGCATCGCATAGCTCCGCAGCGACGTTCTTCCACTACGGAAGTGGAGTGCAGAGTTGCATTTAGGCGCCACCAATCCACTCTGTCATCGGTTCCTTTCTTATTCGCTCCTGGAGACATGGATCCAAAGCTACCCTAGTTATTTTAAGATTAATTTAAAAAACAATTCTACTAACAAGTTTTCAAGGGACTGTCACTCCCCAAAACTGCGGGGTTTAAACCATGTAGGGACTGTCAGAAACAAACGTCTGGAGCAGATCCCCATCAGGCTTGCCTTTGATTCCATTGGTTGGACCACGACTCCAAGTCCTGTAGTGAATGTGCTATAATACACCCTAAGGGCATTCTGGAATGGGAAACAGCACTGGAAAACTCAACTCCGTGTTCATTCAAGATCAAAGGGAAGGGCCCATTCCCACTCCTAAAGTAATTCCAGCAGTAGATCTTCATCGTGGTCTAAGTCTTATACCAAGAGCAACAATAAGCAGAAGAAGTCCAAGCGGGACTCGACTCGTTTCCGCCACTCTTGATCTCCAGAGAAGTGTGAGAGCATCAAAGTGCTTCCGGTCTTGCTCCCGAAGTCAATTCGCAGAGCCTATTCCTTCCCTTGTTCTGCAGCAACCCTGAGTTCCTGCGGGCAGTAGCAACTCCTCAATACACAGAGGAATTTCTAGAGCCATGCTGTGCCTCTTTGGCATATTATGGACTCTCGCTCGCACGCCTCTGGGCTCCAGGGAGCCAATAGGCCTCCCAACCGGGCTTTGCTCTGTGCCACTTGGGCCATCTGGACCTGATACAGGTTCTGCACAAGCCACATCAGAACATGATGCACAGACGCCCGATGACAACGAACAACCTATAGTGTTGTCTAGCTTTGAGACCACAGCACCTCGACTATGGCCATGACTTGATTCACCCAGACGGCAGCATTTTAACCACTCTTTGGCTTCTGTTACCTTTGTTGAAGAGACTGGCTCATACCCTCTATCCTTTATTTGGCACTGTTGTGATAATGATGCTTATGATGCTAGGGACATGTTTGCCCAGCCATATACTGAAGACAATTCGCATGACAATCTCCAGGATGCCAGTGGCCTCTAAACCTCACCATACACTGGCTATGTCCCCCTAAGCCCCGCAACAGAAGAGAGTGCCTCCTTTGCAGTGGTCATCTAAAGGGCAGATGAAGTGCTTGACTTACATCTACCCACTATAGATGTCAAGACCAACATACTGACTGAAGTCCTCCAACTGGGGCAAACAAGTTCTGAGTCCCCGCTCCCTTTTAACGAGGCCCTCACTGATACCTTTACTCGGACATGGATGAAACCTTGCTCTGGCCCTCCAGTCAATCAATAGGTTGCGAGGCACCATCGCCCTGACCTAGGTGACCCTGACTTTTTAACTCAGCACCCTAGTCCTGAGAGCCTTGTACTGCAGGCCTCAGCAAGTAACGTTAGTCCCAACTTTTTCGCTGGTACACCACCAGATAAGGAATCAAAATGAACAAAAACATTCTGGAAATGTTTTCCTCCACAACAGGTCCCAGGATTAAGGACCATCAACACCAGCTGCCTTTGAAGCTGCTATTCTCTTCCTCTCTGGTCCTTTCAGCTGTCCCAAGCCATGTAAACTCTATCTTGACGCAGGCTATTCAGGATGGTTGTAATACTGCCAAGTTCACAATTCGTTGTGGCTTGAACACTGTTTAGGCAGAACCATAGTTATCATTGGGGCCCTTCAAAGGCACATCTGGATTAGATCTACAGACTTCTCCAGAGACGTCCAAGCCAACCTCATTTATATGCCCTTTGATGGCTCCTGATTTTTTGTGGATGTAGCAAAATCAGCCCTTGAGTGCTTTAAAGATAACAGGGCCACAGTTCGCTCTTTTGGGCCTTGCTGCTCCACCACAGCAACAGCGTCAATAATTTTGCCTCTGCCATGGCTACATTAGGGGTTCCAATCACACCAGTAGATGCTGGCAGCTTAGCACACTCCTGAGCCTTTTCGTGGTTGTAGTAACTGCAGACCACCTGGGCATCAAGGACAGTGAATCAAGCACAGTCCCTTACCCCTCCAACTGCTTTAGCTTGTCCTTATTGGCACTCAGCCACGTAGTGGAAGGCAGGATCTGATGCAGATCATCTATCCCTATTGCAGCAGGCAACGCAAGCCCTTGTGGCCAAAGGAGCTATAGAAAGTGTGCCAAAGAAGAATGGGGGCATCTGTCTTATTTTAGATCTTCTCAATGCCTTCCCATGGAAGGATAAATTCAAGACCCTGCCCTTGGCCCAGGTCTTGTGTGATCTTGATCCGAGAGACTGCATGGTAGCGTTGAACCTGCAGGACGCATATTTCTTCACCCCCATCCTGTAAGCCCACTGACGCTACCTGCGATTTATGCTGTGCCAGGAACATTTCCAGTTTGATTTGCTCCACTGTGGCTTTATGATTGCTCCTCGAATGTTCACGAAAGTGATGGCGGTGGTTGCAACACATCTACGGAGTTCAGGGGTCCTGGTCTAGGACGCTAGGCAGCAGTCACCCACCTCAAGACTACAGCAAACCTCTTAACGTCCTTCGAGTTAACTATCTACGTGCCAAAGTCACACCTGACTCCTTTACAGATGCTCCCTTTCATTTGAGCCATTCTTGATCCAAGCAGTTTTGCTCCTTTCCCCTGGAAAAGAGAGACCGCGACATTCGGGCTATGATCCGGATGTTTCAGCCACCGTCCTGGATTTCAGTGAGGATGACTTAGAGGTTGCTTAGACTGATGGCCACCTGCATCCTGCTGGTGAAGCACATAAGGAGGCATATACAGGCTTTGCACTGTGATCTGAAGTCCTAGTAGACACAGCACAGGGGGCTCTCTCTGATCACATCCAGACTTCCGAGGGGTCTGCCAAAGATCTGCCGTTGTGGCTTTGGGACTGCAGTTGGGTCAGCGGCAGACCTCTCACCCTACCCCACCCAGAGCTGACAGTGGTAACCGAGGAATCGTTTCTGGGTTGGAGAGGCCATGTGGAAGAGGTGGAGATCAGAGGCATCTGGTTCCCACCAGAGGCTCGCCTCCACATAACCTGTTGGAGTTACAGGTCATTTGGTAGGTGTTGAAATCCTTCCCACCATCGGCAGATACAGTTCTTCTCAGACAATGTCACCGCTATGTGATACTCCAACAAGCAAAGTGGTTTGGGATCATGGACTCGGTCTCAGTAGGCTGCGCGCCTCTGGGAATGACTGCATGCTCATTTCATCAGAGCCAAGGCTGCTACTACTGCATTAGCATGCAGAGTGTCTGTTATGGACATTTGCCGGGCTGCTACGTGGGTGTCACTCTATATGTTCATAAAGCATTACTGTCTAGTCAGCCAAGTCTGTCGAGATGAGCATTTTGCTCATTCGGTCCTGCATTACTTTTGGTTAGAGCTACTTCAGACCTGCCTCCTGGATGGTACTGCCTTGCTAGCTATTCAAAATGTGAGAAATCTGCAGTTAGATGTCTCTATCAGAAGAACAAGCTACGTACCTTCGGTAACACCTTTTTTGGTAGAGACTCTGGTAGAACTCTACTTAAATCGCAGGTTTCTCGGCAACCCTCCTGATTGCCCCGTTCTGTGAACTGGACACCTTACGCGTTCGAGATCTGCACATTGGTCTAAGTCAATCTGCGATTGGGTTCCACATCAGGAGGCATGGGTTGTGCCTATATATGACTGCACCTCACCTCCGGAGCAGAAATGGCTCCCAGGGGTCCTGCGGAATATTTTTCAGATGAAGTCTGACGTCTGGGGAATTTTTAAAAGGTGAGGAATCTGCAGTTGGGTAGTCTGTACCAGAAAAGGCATTACAGAAGGTAGGCACGTTGTTCAGCTGGTTCATCTTGCCCCTGTGTGTGAGCTCAGCATAGATTTGCTAAATATTTCGCCAAAAATAGAGTATTTTATTTTCAATAAAGCATTTTCCTAAATGAATTGTGATCTTTCCCAACATACTCTCCTGTCCTATATCCTCCCCACACGTGAGGTTTGGACATATTTCTGTCAGTCTTAAGTGCAAATCTGAGCGTTATGGACAAGCTATTTTAGGGCCTCTTAGCATCTGAAGACTCAGTAATGTCTTTCCCGGCTACACAGAGGAATCCATATTTATGCTTCCCTAAAGCAAGGATAAAACTGAGCAGATGCTACTGATGTTTTGTGACCCAGTTGAGACTAGACCATTTATGGATGCTGGTCTTTACTGAGGTTCAAAGCATAGTTAGCATTATCTGATTTGAAGCTAGATGACCTTATTGCTGAGATCTATCCAGAGGGTTATTGCAATAAAGCTGACTCCTTTTCAGTTGCTCAGACCTTTTAGACCTTTAAACCTACAGCTGCATTTCCCCCAAGACTTCACACAGCTTCTCTTCCTCTGACTTGCTGTCCCATTCGAACAAGAGGCAATTCAGACAGTTACAAAAAAGGTCAAGATTCCACTTGGGCCTTGTCTGAAGTACAAGTATTCCTATTTGCTTCCAGTACATCAGGTACCATCCTTTGTTTCACATCAGCAAGGGCACATTAGTGGTGAAGGAGAAGAGAACATCTGATTGTGACTTCTAACTGCAGATTCCTTACCTTACAACATTTCCCAGGCATCAGCATGGATCTGGGAATTGTTTTAGCAATCCCTCTGGGCACTGTTAGATGGTATATTTTTTGGCTCCTTTTGATTTCATTGGCGTCCGCGCCGGAAGTGATGTACGCGGTACTTATATAGGCTGACCTCTTTGTATAAGGCTGGCTTAGTAACTTATGCACACTTATTTAAGTGAAGCACCTTGCAATAATCCAGACAATCCTTATGGTGATTTTAGTGTTCTTAGACAACCATAGAAAGCTCTCTAAGTTGTAGCTGTGGAGAGCAGCCTTCAGGCTTAGACCAGCAGGAGTGTTAAGCCGCGTTGTTTCACCCAAACTAATTATATAGGGTAGGTGAGGTTAAAAAGAACCACACAGTGTAGTTATGAAAATAGTTCTTTATTATACACACTCACTAACACATTGGTATATCTCCTAACTGGAGATAAAAAAACAATACACGCAATATTTCAAGAGTAGAACAGGTAAGTAGCACAAATACACAGTGGTCTCCAGGGTGAGACCAAACTGTGTACTAAATAAGTGGAATGCGAACCGCAACCGAAGTAAGGACTGTGGGCACTAGGAGCCACTCAAGGTAAGTACCCAGGAACCCCACGGAGGCTGTGTGCAAAGTGGAAACACTGCTGCGTACTTAATGCAAGTCAATGGGGAAGTTGCGGTTGCAGTTTTCAAGAAGGACCCTTCCTAGTGGACTCTGAAGAAACCTCGTTGAAGATGAAAGGTTGGAGAGTCAACCCACCCGTGGATACCCTAGGAACCAGGATACTTAACCAGGGAAGCCGGGTGCATAGATGCGAAGTGACATTGGAAACCGCCTTTGACCACAATGGAGGACTTCAGTGAAGATGCTGCTGGCGAAGAAGGTGAAACAGTCTGATGGAATCCAAGGATTAATTCTTGAAGAGGAGTACCTTCAAGCAGAGGGGATAGAGTCTATGCCTTCAAGCAGAGGGGATAGAGTCAGAAGACCAATGACCACCAATGACAGAAGATGCAAGAGAGTTGACGATGACCTAGTCGCTGCAGCTGTGAGTACCCTGCGATGCTGTGGAAGACCAGGAGTCGTTCACGAGCTGTCCCACGTCGGAAGTAGAGAACCAGGTTGTCGGTGTCCGGTGGGAGCACCTACAAACCTTGGTAGCATTAACAGACAGCAATGTCTAAGGGACTCACCTAGGGCAGGAGAGTCCGAGCAGGCCCCGAGCAAACAGGGGAGCCCACTGGAGCTAAAGAAGACCCCAAAGAGGACCCACAGGCCAAAGGCACAGGAGTCTTAAGAGGGCCCCGAGCAGCTCACCAAAGATGTAGGCCCACGGTGTAGAGGATGTGGTGAGGACGACGATCTTGGCAGGAAGAGATGCTGGAGGCTGGACCTTCTTGGACCTGAAGATCTCTAGAGAAGAGTCAACAGCAAGCCAACTCGGTGAACAGGGGTGCTCTTCCAGGAGGTCCGACGAGGGATACTGGCTTCAAACTTGCTGAGAAGACCGTGCAGGCCAAGGTTCGAGTGAGTGCAGAACCACATGGGCCCCTTGCTCGCTGTGCCTGGCTGATGAGAAATGATATACCCCGAAACCGGTCCCAGGATGCTTGTTTCCGGTCTAGGGAGGACTTGGCAGTTCGGGCTGGACTGTTGCCATGAGGAACAGGGTCAAGACTGATTTGGATGGGTCCAAACTGGGGTGGGGTAATGCACAAAAGAATGATGGATTTAACCCAGATCTCTTGACTGGGGGAGAATGTTTGATTTATATAGCATTCTGTCCATCATTTGTTTCCATAGCGCTTACGTTATAGCACATGTACTAATATTTACATTTGTGCTGAAGCTTCAGACAATATCTATGATTTGTCATGAGGATTATCACTACCAATACATGGGACTCCCCTTTGGCCTCAACACAACCCCAAAGGTTTTTTCAGAGCTGCAATTTCTAGTAGCATCCTCTTTGCTAACATAAAAGTGTCAGTGCTGCTAATATCTGGAGCACCACATCTTGATCTAGCCTCATCTGCTCAAGCCCTGGTTCCTCAGACTCTTTTTGATCTGGGGTTGTTCAGGAACTTTACAAAATTCTCTTTGATTCTAACTATATGACTTCAATTTGGCTGTGTTTTCTAGATGCCGAATTTCAGATTCCCTTCACTCTAAGTAGTCATACAAAAGAACCTGAATCTCTATGAAACACAGCTTAATGACAGTCTAGAGGTTTTAGTGTCTTGTAAAGATCTCAGCCAGCAAGCGATACCAAAGATATATAGAAAACCTTAGATTAGAACGGAGGAAACATAATTTTCACTTGGTTGTTTTACAGTTGTGTTCTAGTATGGCTTCATGTCTTTATATTGTGTGGTCCTAATTTGAATAGGGTTTCTTTATTAATGTAAGAAAAGGCCTCTTTTTGTATGGTCACCCCCAAACTTTTGGAATGATGTTTCTGATTTTTGTACTCCGATTGCACTGAGGCCTGTTAACCAGACCTCAGTACCAGAGCTCTAACACTAAAACGTGTATGTTTGATTGACTCATACCCAATTAGCATAAGCTAACTGACTTGTAATTCCCTAGTGTATGGTAGAGTCACCCCAGGGACTGCAGCTCTGGTTGTGCTACCCTGGATGTGACAAAGGTAAAACATGTTCCTAGTCGCTACTGCAAACTGGAAGAGCAGTTTTAAACTACTAACTCGACTTGGTCCATTTACTGTAATGGCAATGCTAAATCCTCCCTTTTTAATATGTGTAAGTTACACCTAAGGTTGGTCTATCGAGCTCTAAGGCAATTTGGAAGGCAGAACATGTACATTTATGTGATCAAACAGTAAAAGCCTGCAATTGTCATTTGTTCTGTGGAAAAGGCTACTAGTCACATTTGTGAAAGCAGAATTACAAGCTGACACCTCAGCCTTGCTAACTTCTGACTGGGACTACTAATGTTGGTACTGTAAGATATCAAACAACTCTTTACATTAAGCCCGACTTAATGCTCAAAATTAATGTAACTTGTTGCAGTGTACAACTTTAACAAATTTACCACTTTGTTGCCCAAAGTCTCCTATGCCCGTTCAAGGTTGTTCATGGAGTGTGTCCCTAAGACAGCTTTCTGCCCTTCTGAGGGGATATGAAATGACTCCAAGGAAAGGACACAATAGCAGCCTGTGTTGGGTAGGAAGCCACACGGATGTTAGCCCAAAAGGCAAATTTCAAAGGAGAAGCTATCTTTGAAGGTCAAATGGGAAACACCTGGGAGAGGGGCTGCACTAATCTTTAGGTAGACAGAGAGGGAAAACCAGTTGTCAAACCGTATTTCTAAGGGCAAGTAGCCCCCTTAGTGGCCACACCTGTATGGGGCTAAGGAGCTCTGCACGCTGAGAGAGGGGTTCTACCATCTTGAGTGTGGGCAGAATACAGACTTCTGGGCTAGCTAGAAGATGCACTTCATAGAAAGTTGCCATCAGGTGTGAGGGAACCTGGTAGTCTATTGGCTAGTGACTGTGACCTTCCTGATAGATTTTTCTGGGCATAAAAAGGGCACCCTTGGCACCCAGACCTGAACTTTTGGACTGGAGAAGAGGACCGATGGCCCTGCTGCACCAAGGACCCGGGAAAGAGAGGATGCACCAATGAGGACTGCACCTTCTATACCTGGTTGCACTAGCAAAGGTGAAAGGACTGACTAGACTCCTGAGCCTAGCCGAAGCATGAGACTCCAAGGGTCAGTTGGTGAGCCTGCTTTTGGCAGCACAAAGCCCAAACAGCTGAAGAAGCATCCTGGGGCGAGTTGGTAGCACAGATTTTCGAATTGCTGCTCCTTGCCGCTTTGCAGGCCAAGGAACCAAGACCTGATGCTCAAAAGTTGCTACTGAGTCTGCTGTACCCGGGTTAGTCGCTGGAGTACAGCTAGGTCGCTCAGTAGATAAGTACCACCAAAAGAAGAAAACTGCTGTACTGGGTGACTGGTAGTCGATTGGCAACTGATCTTCTAACCACCTCGAGAGAACTTCAAGGGATGTGGACCCCTGTGGCCAGGATCACCTCACCAAGCCTGTGAATCAAGGTGTAGCCCCCAGGAAGACCCCCGTCGGCTGCACAGCATCTTTGAGCCTTTTCAGCGTGCTATATCCCTTGCATCAGGAAAACTCCATACAAGTCAATGACAAAGAGCCACTGACGCGAGAACTGAACTGAAAACTGCTTTTCTTGGAAAGGTAACTTTCTGTGGACCTTGCTGGCCCCCCTGACTGGCTCCCTGCCAGAGTTGGCCGCCTGAGTAACTCTAAGTAACTGCATTAATACTTACAGAAGTTTTTCCTGAAAAAGTATGTGTCAAATTTGCTAAATTTGTCAACGCTTGTTTGCGGTTAATTAAAAAGCGTTGGTTTACTATACCTTTTAATTTTTGTATCTCCAGACCCTTTTTCCTTTTAATGACAAAAATCATAAAAATCTTAACTATTTTTATAAATTGGAGTCGGATTTTTTGAGTGTCTCTTTTGTTTGTTAAATTTTTTTGGTGCTGTTTAAATGCTTTACACTTATTCCTTTGTGTAAGCTTGATCACTCAGAACCACAGCTACCCAGGGTTGAGATCAAGGTTTAACCAGCAAAATCTGATTGGTCCTAAAGGGTTTGGTAGTGTATTACGCTGTGAGGTCACACAACTACACCATTTAATACACCCCATTTTCTCTAAATTCCTTACTCTGCCACTCTCCTTTCCTACTCTTTTTTTCCCTTCTGGCCTCTTTCTTCTGTCCATTTACATTGTTTCCCCATGCTTTTGGAAAGAGAACCAGATTTTCTCCAGTTATGTAAAGCGCACTAAAACTCTGGAGTGTGTAGAGCCGTGCTGTAAAAAGAAAGTACACAAAATAGAAAGCCATTGGAGTGGTACCAAATGAAGGTTTGGGTGGTGTGCTATAAATGTGTTTTTTACTTTGCAGCACACACCTCGGGTGGCAGTCTGTGTAGTGCTTCTTCGTCCATCAGTTCCTAATGCAATCACTGTTGCGTTAGGCTCATGATTCCTACCTGACAATTTATTAAGGAAATTTAAGTTGATCCAGAATTTTGCAGCAGGATTAGCCACAGGTGCTCAATAGAATTCTCATAGAGGCCCAGTTTTAGACAAGCTTCACTGGCTACCAATGAGGGAGAGAATCTTGTTTAAATCTCTGTACCTACTACATAAGGTGGTATATCATCCACACCGCATATCTCTTAAACATTTCAAGCTCTATGGCCCTTCTCGCTATTTAAGATCAGCTTCTAAATAACTTTGAAATTCGTACGTTTAGATGGAAGACCGGAGTCAGGGCTTTCTCTGTATTAACTGTACAGAAATTGAATGGTCTTCTGGATGGGCTGAAAAGTAAATCTGATTACCTGAGGGTCAGCAGAAAACTCGGGACCCGGCTTTTCCCTCAGACCCACTGTTAGAATTTGGAGCACTGGGGCTAAGTTTATGACCTGTTTTTAGCGCCAAGATGCCCCAGTAGGGTCGATATGTATGCTCTATGGAGGATACAAACTTAAGCTTGCTGAAGTTAAAAGGATCTTCTGATGGATACTTTTAACTATAGATTCCTCACCTTGTGTATTTCCTCAGATGCCAGACTGGATCCGGAAAAGCATGCTGGTAGACGATGCCATGCGACTCTTTTCTTCTCCAACCTTTTCCAGTGCACACAGGATGTAACCACCTAAAACGTCAGGGTTTAAGCCTTGTGGGCACTGTCGCAAGTGGATGTTTGTAACAGACCTCCAAGAGATGTGCCCCTGGTGCTTGGGTTCGTTGCAAATCTTCAAGGCCTGCAACGCCTGCTCTTAGATAAACCTTAAAACCATCTGAGAATGTGCAACAAAGCTCTGTTTGGCAAAACAATTAAAAACTCCATGCTACACGGCTACAGGTTGAAGTAAAAAATAAGGACCCGCTCCTTCCTTCCCTGACAAAGTCGTTCCCAAAGCAGATCTTCCTCGCGGTCAAAGTCTTTGTGTATGTTGAAAACAAAACCGATAAAAAGTCCAAGTGGGCCTCTGCTCCTTCCCGCCGCTCTTGTTCTCCAAAGAAGATGCGAGTATGTCACTATGCCTCCAGGTCTTGTTCCATTTTCACTGAGGAGCCAGTTCCATTCCTGGTCCTGATGCACCACAAGTTTTGAGTCTATTGGCGATGTTGCAGTAGTTGAAGACCTTTCGAGAGGGTGCTGTGCATCTTTTGGATGCTTATAGCTCACTCTGGTACGCCTTTGGGCCCAAGGATCCACAGGGACTATCAGTCGGATTACTGCTGGCATTTTCGCCCTCCGTGCCATCTGGGCCCCTTGAACTCGCTTTAGGTTCTGTACTAGTGTCTGGATCAACACTGATATCCATGCAGGTCCCTCGAACGGCGATGCCAGCACTCTACTGAATCCATCTGACTCATACAATTTCACTCCCACGCAGGTGCGCACAGGCTTTATACCAACTTTTTGGCTCAGACTCCGACCAGAGCCAGCCATATGGAGGTGGGGATGGGAAAGAGTTTTTCTTACCAGATGATGATGATGACAGCTGGTACATGGACATACAGGATGCCAGTGAGCTGGACGACTCACCATGTACAGGTTTGGTTTTCCCCCAGACTAGCAACAGAGAAAAACACTTATTTTGCTACAGTGATCGGGGGGCTGCAGAGGTCTTTGACCTCCTCCTCTCCACTATGGAAGCAAAGACAAATCTGTTGATAGAGGTCCTGGCCAGGCACCGACCAAACATCTTTTGCCTGTCAATGAAACAGTCACTGATACACTGCTAGGCACCTGGGCCAAACGGTATTCTTCCCCCTCCCCACGCTCCCCAAACAACCAACCGCTCGCCTTCCTCCATAGACCTGCTCCCGGAGACCCTGATTTCTCAACGCAATATCCAACCCCTGAAAGTATGCTGGTACAGGTGTCCACCAGTAGAGAGAGAATCCTAGTGCCTTTCCAACCGCTCCCCCTGATAAGGAGTCAAAATAGGACGATACATTTGGCAAACATGTTCTCCTCAGCCAGCCTTGCCTTGAAGTTGGCGAACACGTGCTGTTTGCTAGGTTGCTACAGAATTATGCGCTTTCATAGCAAAAACCATTCAAAATGTTCGGGATGCTGCCACATTTGTCATCCACTCAGGCATGGACATAACGGATAGTCTCGGTAGGGCTCTGGCAACCAGCATGGTGCTTCTACGCCATGCCTGGATTAGTTCTACTTGCTTCCAAGCACCATTGATGAAAATGATCTTCACCGGCTTCTGCTGTTAGGTGAGGAAGTGGATTTGGCACTAGAGCATTATAAGCAGACCCAAGCCACAGCAAGCCCTTTGGGACTTGAAACTCCAGTCAGGCAATCGCCCATCAATCTTGCACTTTTCAGTTATGCTTAATGAGCTTGGCGTATCGACATCATGCTCCACTGCTGGCTTCTCAGCTCTTTCATTGTCTAGGCCACCGGCCCAACAGACAACAACCTAGCCACCAAGGGCAGCTCTCATCTCAATCTTCCGCTACTGCAGCCACAATATCCAAGCCTCTTTAGTTTACCATTACTGGCCATCCAGTAGGGATGGCGACGCATTACATCCAACAAATTGGTCCTGCAGATTGCCCAATGGGGCTACATTCCTTTTCAAGCCACCGCACTTGCCACCCACTCCAGACCACTACTCTGAGGACCATATGGTCATTCTATGTTATGAAGTGCAGACTTTTTTGGCCATAGAGAGGGTAGCAAACTCAGAAGTGAGGACTGGGTGCTATTTCTGATGTGCCTAAAAAGGACCAACGCCTCCGTCCTATTCTAGATATTTGACCTCTCAACACCTTCCTGTGCAAGTACAAATTCAAAATCCTCACTTTGTCCCAGATTCTCTCTGGCCTGGATCCTAAAGACTGGATGGGGGTGATGGACCTGCACAATGTTGATTTTCACCTCACCGTACTGTAAGCCCAAAGAGCTGCCTGTTCTTCAAGGTGTTCCACAAGCACTTTGTTTGCTGTCCGCTCTTTGGTCCACACCAGGGTCCTTTGAGTGTTCACCAAGGTGATGGCAGTGGTCGTCGTCTGTCTTTGTGTTCTTGGGTGCCAGTCTTCTACCTCAATGGCTGACTGTTGAAGGCATATTCGCCACAGCCAGTCGACTGCAAACCTCTTGACATTGTTGGAGTTCTCAATCTCCTAGAGCCGCACGTGACTCCTTCGCAGTCCTGGATTTGGTACACATTCGAGCCTCCCCTCCGGAAAAAGTAGTTCAGGAAATTAAGGCTACAATCCTGATGTTCAGGTCTCAGTGAGGATGATTGAGGCTTCTTTGGCCTACTAGCCTTCTGCTCACTGACCATGCCTTATGGCACACACAAGCATTGCTGTGAGACCTGAAGTCTCAGTGGGCCCGCACCTGTCTGATTCCATCCAGTTGTCAGAGAAAACAACAAAAGAGCTGCGGTGGTGACTACTTGAATGCAGTTGGGCCAGCGGTAAGCAGCTCTCCCTACCCCACCCAGCACTGACGGTGATGATAAATGCATCACTTCTGGGTTGCGGAGGTTATCTAGGAGAAATAGAGATCAGCGAACTTGCGGCTGTGGCGGAGAGCTGCCTCCACATCAGTTTCCTAGAGTTGATGGCTGTTCAGTTGGGAATGAAGGCCTTCCTGCCCTCCATCAAGGTGCAGCTGGTGCACGTTCTCATGGACGCATATGACGGAAGCAGACACTGTTACTGCAGTTGAGAGGAGCGCCTGGGTAAGGGCTTCCGGTTTCACTAGGCTAAGCAAGTCTGCCCATTTTATTACACATATTGTTTGTTTGATTGCTGCTTTTTAAAATGACAATGCTTTTAAAAAAATATCCACTCTTGAACTGCCTACCTGTCCCTGGTCCACCACCGATTCTTCGGTTTGTTGTGGAGGGACGGTTAGGTGCTAGAGGGACGGTTTTCCCGTTGCCGGCCTCGCTCCAATCAGCTGCCTCCAGCTGATCACGTTTCACCTTTAAATCCCTAATGCATCGCGCTACGCGCAGCGGGCGCGCCTGCGGCGCGCCAAAGGCAAGCCCGTCCGTGCCTGCCCGACGCTAAACGCTGGACATGCTGCCCTTTTTTCCAAAGTCGGGCCGATTTATACAAAAAAGGAGCTAATAGCGATTAGAAAAGGGGACAGCAAATGTAGACAGTCTTGTGAGAATATGATTGAAGGACCTTTCTGTTGTTTGAGCTGTGGCTTAAGTGCTACTTCTACGCTGTCGTCATATGCTCCTCGCCCACGATCCAAGAAGGCCGTTAAGATGTTTAACCTTAATTGTTGTTCTTTGGCTAAACATTATGCTGACATTTATGACTTATTGGAGGACTCCTCCCCGGATGTACTCTTTCTCACCGAAACGTGGCTTTCGGATGAGATAACGACAGAACCTGTCCTTGCACTTCCTGCAGGATATAGCATTCTTACCCTTAATAGGTTGACCAGAGGAGGGGGCATTGCGGTGATTTTTAAATCAGTCTACCCATGCATGTTTACTAAGCATATTATAACTGGTAGTGAGTGTGCCCTCTTCAAGGTTACATTCAGCCCCAATTATACCATGTCAGGGCTTCTGATCTATAGGCCCCCTGGGCCAGCCACGGCTTTTAAGGCTGCACTTGTAGAGGCGGTTAGCGCGCTAGTTATTAACTCTGCCAACTTTACAGTCACCGGGGATTTGAACATCCATTAAGAGAAATCTGATGACCCTGATGTGGCAAATTTTATAGCAGATATGGCAGCTTGCCAACTACTACAACTTGTGTCAGGCCCTACACATGTGGCTGGCCATTTGTTGGACCCAGTTTTTACTAATATACCCTCACTCACCGCCCTTGCCCCTACGCCTATGGGATGGTCTGATCATTACTTGGTCCCTATGTCCCTTCAGGAGATATCTCCTTTACAGAGCTCCGACCAGTCTTCCTCGCTCAAACGCCCCTAGCATGAGCTCAACTGGGATTCCTTCCAGGCTCGACTGTCTATTAAATGCCCCAGCCTCCCTAACGATCCTGATGAGGCTTATGGCGTCCTTACAGACTGGATCAGTCGGCCACTGGATGGTCTCATTCCTGAGAAACTATCCCTGAATCGCAAAATTCGATCAAAGCCATGGTATAACAGCGAGTTGGCCGATCTGCATAGAGAACGCAAAAGGCTGGAACGTATTTGGAGAAGAGATTTCAACATCAAGGCGAAGGATAGCTATCGGGTGGCAGTCAAAAGCTATCATAAGGCCATTCAATTGGCGCGCGCAACGTTCTATGCCGACCTAATCTGTAACAGCGATAACCCGGCAAAGAGCGTATTCACAATACTTTCCAGCTTTAAATCACAGCAGTCCAACGTAGGGCAGAAAATACCGTCCAATGAGCAATTTGAGGACCTTGCCTCCTTTTTTTAAGAAGGTAGATAACATCTATAGGTCCTTTTCTGTTACAGTTATCACCTTGCCAGTGGTAGGGTGCAATCAATCTGCTAATACCTTGGAGTCTCTTGCACCCATTTCCACAGACCAACTGCAAGCTCTCTGTAGGAAAATTAAATCTGGCTCACCGGCTAATCCCCTTAAACCGGAACAATTCAGAAGGGTGCTTCCCACAATCTTGCCCTCCCTGAAACAGGTAATTAATATGTCACTTTCCACCGCTACTGTGCCCAAAGCATGGAAACATGCCAAAGTGCTACCTCTATTAACAAAACCTGTGTTGGACCCGGCCTAGCCTGAAAATTATCGCCCCATCTCTTTACTCCCTCGGGCTGCTAAGATTATGGAAGCACATCTTAATTCTCTCCTCTCAAATTTTCTGACAGAGAATGGTACGCTTGACCCCTCCCAGAATGGTATTCGACCTGGTCACAGCACAGAGTCTGCTCTCTTGGCTGTGACAGAACATCTCTGGTCTGCTTTAGACGCTGGGCAAACGTTGGCTCTCAGCGCCGCGTTTGACACAGTGTCTCATGCCATTCTTTTACAACGTTTGGAGGAGGTGGGGAATCATTGGCTCGGCCCTGAAGTGGTTCACCTTGTTCCTTAGTGAGAGATCTTTTAGGGTTTCTGTCTCCCCTTTTGCCTCAGGCATTCACCCCATCAAACAAGGTGTCCCACAGGGCTCCTCCCTCAGTCCCCTGTTATTCAATCTCTATGTCCAACCGCTGGCAGCGGTAGCTAGAAATAGGGGACTGACCATGGTCTCCTACGCCGACGACACTCAGCTGGTGGTAGCACTCTCGAGCGACACCAAGAGGGACGACCTGAAGTTTCGGGCAGACCTGGCGGTGGTCGCGGAATGGATGACGGCTAACTGCCTCCAGTTGAATGCCAGTAAATCTGAGGTGTTGTTGGTGGGAAAGGACCATGGATTGTGGAGTGAGCTTTGGTGGCCAGAAAACTAGTGGGATCCCCCCCCCCTAAGCAAGTTGTCAAAAACCTAGGGGTATGGTTAGACTCTTTACTCAACTACCAAGTTCAAACTAAAAAGGTAGCAGGGACGTGTTTTGGGCTCCTGTGGGGGCTTAGACCCCTATCGGGGTTTTTTGACCCCCCGACTCGTTAGACTTCTATCCAGGCAGCTATAATGTCCAGACTGGACTATGCCTGTTCCCTGTACTTAGGGGCTAATAAGGCCGAAATTGCTCGGCTTCAACGGGTTCAGAATGCAGCAGCCAGATTACTGATTGGCTTACGTAGGTCCTGCCCGGTGTCATCCACAATCCACAGGCTTCACTGGTTGCCGGTGGCCAGGAGAATTTAATTTAAGGCATTGTGTATTACTTTTAAGGCCCTGAAGTGTAACATTCCGGGTATTCTGGCCAATTTGGTCCCCTCCTATGTTCCTACACGCCAGTTACGGTCACTTGGACAACATCTGGTGAGGGTCCCCAGGTTCCAGAGAGTACGGGCAGGAGGTCGTTCCTTCCGTAACAGGGCAGCCCTCCTCTGGAACTCACTGCCCATTCACATACGTAGCCACACTAACTATCTGATGTTTAGGAAGGCCATAAAAACATACCTATTTCCCTGTGTGTAGCTTCTGTCTTCTTCCGTGTTGGTCGCTCTGCTGACAGCGCCGGGACACCCCTTTGCTGGGGCAGCTGTTGCGCTATACAAGTGGCAGTAACATAACATAACATGGGCAACACTACAGCTATGTGGTTCTGCAACAAGCAGGACAGGATTGGGATCCTGCTCCAAGAGACTCTATGCCTCTGGAGCTGGCTGAATGGTCAGGGGATTTCCCTGGCGGTCCACCCACCTTGTGGGGTCTTTAAACACAATCTTAGTCGACAGCACCCAGCAGATCACCAATGGTAGTTACTCCCAGAGGTGGCATAGGACATCTTCTGTCAGTGGGGAGAACCATGGATCGATTTCTTCGCCACCGCTGAGAACAAGCAATGTTAGCACTTTTGCACCCTGGAGTTCCCAAGAAGGCTCTCTCTTGGAGATACAATCAGGTTAGGGTGAGTTCCGAATTCCTGTACACCTTTCCGCTGCTACCACTCCTAACTCGAATTCTGAAGATCACCAGGAGCGACCGGGGCCCAGTCATTCTAGTGGCTCTTGACTGGGCCAGGAAAACATGGTACCTGGAATTTAGGCTTAAACATCTGTCCTCTGATCAGGCTGCCGCTTTGGGAGCATCTCATGTCACAGCAGCAGGGTAAGATCCCGCACATAAGCCTGCAATAGCTGCACATTCGTGAAGACTGAGCAGAGACAGTGGATCCCCTTTGATCTTTCGCTTGAATTAGTTGGTCATTTTGGAAGCCAGGCATCCTCAATAAAATCTGTATACAAGATGCTAGGACAAATTGTGTTTTTTTGCGGTACTTGCCAGTTGGACCCATTGCAAGCAAAACTGCCAGATGTGTTGTTGTTGCCTTTGTTTTGGCCCAGCAAGTTATTGCTCTGGGCACAATTAAAGGTTGCATGTCAGCCAGGCGGGCATGAGTGCACAAGTTCATAAATCACTACTGCCTCGACAGTCGGGTCAGTCGAGGTGGGTATTTTGAACACTCAGTCCTGCAGACATTTTTAGTCTGAGCCATTCCACTGACCCACCATCTTGGGAGAGATTGCTTTATTATTGAATCACTAAATGAGGACTCAGTGGGTAGAAGTATCCATCAGAAGAACAAGAGAAGAACAAGGTACACAACTTTGGTAAAGCGCTCTCTGGTGGATACTCAATCTAACTGCAGATTGCCCACAACCTTCCCACCTACCCTTCCTGTGGAATTGTCTCTTTTCCATTGCTTCCTATGGTCACCCCCACTTTTTGCTTTTGCTTCACTGGTTTTCGACTTAGATGTGGCTGTGGGCCTGCTAATCAGACCCACAGCCCAGCTGTTCTCACTCTAAATTCATACTATGTACTTTAGGTACATAACCCAATTGGTAAGGATCACCCTATAGGGCCCTGTACAGTGTACCTTAGGTACCCAGGGCATGGATGCACCCTAGGCCTACCACGGGGCTATACCTACCTTATATATAGACACATGGGTAACCTTTAAGCCACTCCTATGGCAGGCCTTAACAATCCTGGAGGCAGAGTGCTTGGTAACATGTGAGATGGTGCTCTAGCATGAGCTGAGCCTGTCTGCAGCTTTCGGAACCATGTCCTTATAGCTGTTCTATGATATCGCCTACCATATACTCTTAAAGTGCCTTATAATCCTCTCGGTTATGGTAACTATGGTTTGGCTTTATCAAAACATGTCGTGTAAGGTGTCTAACACTTTGGAATACTACCCGCACACCATTTCTGGCGGTGAGGATAGTATTCCCCCCCTTCTAGAGGGAGAAGACATGTTAAAGTCCTACTACCCGGTTAAAGTTAACCAGAGCCCCAGCATCACAAAATGGATGCTGCTGCCACCAACACAAGTCTGACCTCCTGCTGCTGGGAGTCCTTCCAGCGAGGGAGGCTTGGACAGTAGGTTTCCTGCCTTGGGAGGTGCTAGCACCACCCTAGACAGGGCTTAGTGTATTGGGGCAGGGAGGGATGAAAGAAATGAGACACTGCCTGGGGCACACAAGGTGTCCCATGCATAGTCCGGTTCAAACCGGTGCTGGGGCACTCCAGCCCCAGTCCTGGCGCGAAACTGGACAAAGGGAAGGGGGGGTAACCACCCCCCTCCCTGGTCCCACCCATAGGAGGGACCTAGCAGGTAACCCAGCCCCCCAGATTAGTATAAGAGTGGGAGCTGAGTCCCTAGGACTTTGGATTATCCTGAACTGAAACTAGACACGAAACTCTGGACCTTCGACGACAAGAAGACTGAAGAATCTCCCTTGTGGCCAAGGAGTGGCCACACTGTGCAAACAGGCACCAACAAGCGATCTGCTGTTTGCTTTGCCCAAGTTCTACGAGGAACCGACTGAGATCCGTGGAGGCGACGAGAGACGTGGGACCGGCTACCTGGGAAAATTGGCGAGTAGCTTCCAGCGCAGCTTCTGAGGCCTCCTCGAAGTTGTGCTCTGGGGATTGAGAAGCCCCAACCCCGAGCACCATCTGCACCGAAGATCGGCCCTCCACACTCCACGAGTTCTGCGTGGGGCCCTTCTGCATTTTCCTGCTTGACGCGTCTGTCCGGTTGCTTGCCCGTTGGCTAGTAGCCTCAGTGACGACGAACCCTTGACTTTCCACCGCTGGTTTGGCTCCTCCAGACTGGCCCTTGCTTCCCTGTGAAAGAGAAGCACCTCAGACCTTCCTGGTCTGCACCTGAAGCGAATTTCCCATTCCGCGTGGGTTGTCTTTGGCAAGGCTTGTTGACTCCGATCGGGACGTCGACTCCGCCATCAGCAAGATCCTTCGTGGGACAGCTCGTACCCTGGTTCTGGTCGTCCTCGACGCCTCCCGGTCCACGCAGCTGCAGAGACGAGCTTCAAGACATCACCTGTGTTCTGCACGACATCGCCTGGTTCCTTCCTGGTTCCACACGGTCACTGGCTAGTGACCCAGACTTTGTCCCCTCTGCTTGCAGGTGTTCTTCCTTCAAGATCCACCCTTGGATCCACCGGACATCTTCCTCCTGGCCACCTGCCAGCATCTGTTCTTCAGGCATCCATAGGATCCAGCGACGACACCCGACACATCTTCACACCTATGCACCCGTCTCCTGTGGGTGAGGTAACGCGAGTACTCCGGTACTCCAGTGGATATTGACTATCCAAGTGTCTAAGTCTTTAGTTGCTTCCTCCTAGTTACTTCGGAAGTGTCCTTATTCTTCCTATTTCTAACTGTTACATTCCCATTGACTTTAATGTTACCCGCGTGTGGGTTTCTACACTGCACACGCTTCCCGTGGGCCTCCCACTTCCTAACTATTGGTAGGGTAGTGTAGCCCCAGCGATGCCCTAGGCCTACTCCCTGTTTGTGACATGGTACTTATACCACTTTCTTAGTATATGGTTTACGTGGCCCCTGGGCCTAACTGTATTTTCCTGTGTAACTTAACATATGCTACTTAAGAAATTGTTTGTTCTTAGACCTCTGAACTCATAAAGAGTGCTGAGGGTATATGTTAGAATAAACACATTCTAATTTTATATATACCTGGTGTGGTGTCCTTTCATTTGGTATTCAAGGGATTATAATGGTATAACAGCTGGCTTCACATGCCATACAGAGTGTTGCCTAAGACTGCTCTTGTCCATGCTACCACTAGGATAGCTGGTCTATAAGGTTGACTTTACAACCAATCACCATAGGGTTGTTTGGACTAATATAAGGTGTGCACTAGAACTAGTGACATCATATATCAGGCCAACTTCTCACATCCACCTAATAAGTTACCAAGCTAGGAATCTGTACCTTCACATCCGTGTCTGTCATTTGTGGACCTAGTCAAGAAAGATAATGACACCAGTGTGCAAGGGTGTCAATTATATGTGGCTCCGATATCACTACCACTTTCAAGCCTACTCAAAAAACCCTTGTCATTCAAGAAAGATATAACGACTAATCCATTATACTACTAGGCTCTGCATGCATTTGCCCATCTCGCCAGTCATGTCATGCTGAAAATGTAAATGTATACCCCTGTGCCCTGATTTGTATTAACTCACACGCCTGTAACATGCTCAAAACCGCGTTTGTTACACACCTGAACTGTTCTTGACCTGTGTGCTTCAAATATTGTTTATGTACAGCATTTGTTGTTAAAATGCTAAGCTGCTTTATATTAAACATAAATAAAATGAATAACTAATACTTGCATGCCCATTCGTAGTACTAACTTTGCATGCTTTTAATGAACAGTTTTAAGGAGTCAGTTTGGGGTCCCACCACTCGCTGCCAGGAAGGCAAATTGGTTGCGAATAGGAGAGTAAATGTCACAATTTTTTTGTAATTTTTTTTTATGGGAGTTGATAAAGAATATTCCAGCTCAGAATTTGAATAATGATATGGCTACTTGGTATGATAAAAGTTACTGAATGGAGTACATTGGAAACTCAACTGTTTCTGTCTTTAATTTCAAATCATTTTAATGATCTGAATTGCCATAATTTAGTCATAATTGATGGTAAAGGGTATGGTACTGGAACATGGGTGCTTGCAAACATTTTCCCAGGGGCCAAATCATTTGTTCTGTGATCTGACCAAGGGCGTCATTGAAGCCAGGAGGGTGGCTGTCGAGGGGGTAGGGGTAGGTAAGGTGTGTGTGGTGGAGGCGAAGCATGTACATATAGTGGCTGAATTGCAGAATGTGAAACCGGAAGATCTGGATCAATCCCAGCTTACCCACCTAAGCAAACTGTGTGACCCTAGGCAATTGTTCTTTTTCATTTTCCCTCCTTTTAATTCATTATCACATAAGAGGACCTCCAAATACAATACTTCAGAATTTACAATGTACATAACCTTCTGCGCTTGATTTAATAAACTATAATATTGTTTCTGTATAATAGCAACCCAGGATGCCCAAAGGTTGCACATTACAGCTGACTTGCCTCTTAGTTTACTGCTGGCATTGTTATCTGAAAGAAACACGTTAGTTAGATTCCTTACCTTAGAATATCCCCAGGCGTTAGGCTGGATCCGGAAAGATTTTTCGTCAGCAGTACCCTTGCGTGTCGGTAGGTGTCATCTGCGACTCCGCGTCCGTCATCGGCGTCGTGATCGCCGGGATGATGTCGTCGGAGGACTTAAAAGCCGCCCTCGCGCGCTGTCAGTTCTTCTTTTTTCCACGCCAGTAAGCGCAGGTCCGGGAAGAGCGTACCCTTAGTCATTTTTTGACTAACTTTTTGGACATTTTTGTCTCTCTTTTTGAGTCGATTTCGACTCCTGGTGCTGGTAGGGATGCCCGGGTTCAAGCTGTGTGACGTCTCTCACCGACTGATGTCGGTTACCGACCCCCACCTTCGGTGTCTCTACTGCCTTGAGGCCGACCACGATGACAGGTCGTGCCCCGACTGCCGGGCCTTGTCCTCAAAGGCTAGGCGGGAGTGGTCCCGCAAGTTCCTCGAAATCCGGCAGTCGGCTCCGCACCGCTCAAAGTCCCGGTGGAGGAGGAAGTCGAGGGACCGGTCGCGGAGCCGAAGTCATCACCGCTCGTCGGGATCCATGTCCTCGCATTCAGGTAAGTCGAGGCACAGTAAAAAGAAGTAGTCGAAGAAGCGACATCGCTCTTCTGGCTCCCATCACCGATCGCGCGACTCGGCCAAGGGTTCGGGTGGCACCACCTGTGCGGCTCCACCAGAGCCGCAGGAGTCGCATCCGGCCCCATACCCTCCGATCCCTGGGCCTCATGCGACTCCGGGCGAGATTCGGGACTTCCTCGTGGCCATGAGGAGTCTCGCTCCGCTGTCGAGGCCTGCCGGCGCTCCTCCGGGCCCCCAGGTCCGACTGGGGGCCTAGCGAGCCGGCAGCTTCGGCCCTGGCACCGTTGTCGACTTCGGTCCCAACGCCGCAGGTCCCCGTGGGATCCAGGCCTGGATCCCGGTCGACGCCGGTTGACCTTACGACTCCTCTGCCAGCGCCACCCACATGGTGTCGCTCCCGGCGCAGTCCTCGGACGCCGCCGTCCCTAGTTTCAGTCTGGGTCCGGTGTCGGAGCAGCGCCGTGTCCGGCGTTGATGGGTGAGCATTTCATCTATGACCCGGCTCCTACCTGTTTACCAGGAGACGGATGAAGGGGAGGACTGGGAGGGGTCTGAGGACCCTCTGGCACAGCAGTGCCAGTTAAGTCAGGACTGGGCCGACGAGCTGGGGGATTCCAGTGGTCTCGACGCTTCGCCTTGCACTGGTTTCATCTCTCCTCCTTCCGTGGCTACGGAGGAGGGTGCGACTTATTCTGTGGTGTTGTGCAGGGTGGCCCAGGCCCTACACCTGGAACTCCCTGCAGCAGCCGTGAGGACTAACCTCCTCACTGAGGTGCTTCAACTGCCGGTAAGCTCTTCGGAGCCCCTACTGCAGTTTAATGAGGCCCTCACCGACGTTCTGATGGGCTCTTGGTCCAAGCCCGCCACAGTCTCTCCTGTGTATCGGAACGTGGCCCGGCGCCACCGCCCAGCCCCGGGCGACCCCAGCTTTCTGTCCGTACACACCACCCCTGAGAGTCTGGTTATCCAGGACTCTACGTTCCAAACCGCCTTCCCGTCCGCACCTCCGGATCGGGAATCCAAAACATTGGAGCAGTTTGGAAAGAAACTGTTTTCCTCCCTCAGTCTGGGGTTGCGGTGCATTAATACCGCATGCCTTTTGGACCGTTACACCCACTCTTTGTGGGATATGGTGGCGGACGTGCTGCCCCAGTGTCCCGAGGAGGCCAGGACACGGCTCGCCCAGGCTCTTGCTGAGGGGTGGGCTGCAGCACGGTACTCCATTCGATGTGGACTTGACACCACGGACTCGCTGGGTAGAGCGATTGCAACTACGGTGGCGATTCGTCGTCACGCCTGGCTGAGGTCCACACACTTTTCAGGGGATGTCCAGAGCACCCTCATGGACATGCCCTTTGATGGCCATCGCCTTTTTGGCGACAAAGCGGATAGTGCGCAGGAGCGCTTTAAGGACTCCAGGGCTACGGCCAAGTCATTGGGCCTCTCGGCCCAGCGCCAGCAAACTTCTGCTTTTCGACCCTTTCGTGGCCAAGGAAGGGGCGCCCCCGCACGTTCGTCCAGCCACAGGCCGCAGATCCAACCTCAACGCGGACGTGGATTCTGCCGTGGCAGAGTAGGGGGACTGAGAGCCGGTCAGTCCACATCTGCTCCTGCAGCATCTGCCTCAAAGCCTTCCTAGTCCGAGCTTTCAGGCCCATTCCACACCAGTGGGCGGCAGAGTTCGCCATCACCTGCTCCACTGGCGTACCATCACTTCGGACAGGTGGGTGCTGCAAATCGTCCGAAGGGGCTACTCCCTCCCCTTTGAAGCGACCCCTCCAGCCATGCCACCGCAGTACCACCGCATGTCGGGGGATCACTTGCAACTTCTGCAGGAGGAAGTTACGGCCCTCTTGGCCAAGGGGGCCATCGAGCGCGTTCCGGGCCCAGAAGAGGGCGGGGTTGTTACTCCCACTACTTTCTGGTTCCCAAGAAGGGCAAAGGGGCCTACGCCCTATCTTGGACCTCAGGAGCGTCAATGCCTTCCTCCGGAAGGAGAAGTTCAAGATGCTCACTGTAGCTCAGGTTCTGGCTGCCCTGGAGACTGGATGGTAGCGTTGGACTTGCAGGACGGGTATTTTCACATCTCCGTCCTGCCGGCCCACCGGCGTTACCTGCGGTTCATGGTGGGCCAGGAGCATTTTCAGTTAACCTTGCTCCCCTTCGGCCTCACCAGTGCCCCTCGGGTGTTCACGAAAGTGATGGAGGTGGTCGCAGCTCATCTGCGCAGATTAGGGGTTCCAGTCTTCCCCAATCTAGACGACTGGTTGTTGAAGTCGGGCTCGCCCCAGGCGGTCGTCTCCCACCTCCAGACTACGGCCGACCTCTTGCATTTGCTGGGGTTCTCCATCAATGTGCCAAAGTCGCATCTGAGTCCCTCCCAGCAGCTCCTCTTCATTGGAGCGGTTCTGGACTCGGCGCAGTTCCGGGCCTATCCTCCAGAACAGCGGGTCCGGGATATTCAGGCTCTGATTCCCATCTTTCAGCCTCTATCCCGGGTTTCGGTCAGGTTGGTACTGCGGCTTCTGGGTCTGATGGCCTCCTGCATCCTGTTGGTGCATCACGCCAGATGGCGAATGCGGGCTCTGCAGTGGGACCTGAAGTTTCAGTGGGCCCAGCATCGAGGCAACCTGTCCGACCACGTCCTGATCTCGGAGGGCACTGCGAGACAGTTGCAGTGGTGGCTCACGGACCGCGATTGGGTCAGTGGTAGATCCCTCTCCCTGCCCCAACCGGAGCACGTAGTGGTGACGGATGTGTCCCTCCTGGGATGGGGGGGCCAAATGGGAGAGGCGGAGATCAAAGGCCTCTGGTCTCCGGCGGAGTCCCGGCTCCATATCAACCTTCTGGAGCTGAGGGCGATCCGACTAGCGCTGAAGGCATTCCTTCCCTCTGTCCGGGGAAGTGTAGTGCAGGTGTTCACGGACAACACCACCGCCATGTGGTATTGCAACAAACAAGGCGGGGTGGGGTCGAGGACCCTTTGTCAGAAGGCTCTGCGCCTCTGGACATGGCTGGAACATCAGGGCATCACCCTGGTGGTTCAACATCTGGCGGGCTCTCTGAACGCCAGAGTAGACTAACTCAGCCGCCGGTGCATGATGGATCACGAATGGCGTCTACACTCTGACGTGGCGCAAGGCCTCTTTCGGCAGTGGGGAGAGCCTTGGTTAGATCTATTCTCCACCGAAAAAAACGCGCAATGTCAGCAGTTCTGCGCGTTGGAGTTTCCAAGGCGGCGCTCGCTTGGGGACGCCTTTCGTCGCGAGTGGAGTTGCGGTCTGTTGTACGCCTTTCTGCCTATACCACTTCTGCCCAGAGTGCTGAAGAAGATCAGGCGCGACCGGGCCCAAGTCATCTTGGTGGCTCCGGATTGGGTATGAAGGTACTGGTATCCCGAGCTACTCAGTCTGTCAATCGATTCCCCGATACGTCTTCCTCTTCAGGAGGACCTTCTGTCGCAGCAGCAGGGGACGGTCCTCCACCCGAACCTGTCCAGCCTCCACCTCCATGCGTGGAGATTGAGCGGCGGCAGTTGATGCCATGTGACTTGCCTCCTGAAGTCTGTAATGTTATTCTGGTAGCCAGGCGTCCCTCCACAAAATCGGTATACGCCTGCAGGTGGAACAAATTTGTGGCATGGTGCACAGCAAAGGCTGTGGATCCCCTCTCCGCCCCTCTTTCTGAGGTTCTCCTCTTTCTTCTTTCCCTGGCCCAGCAGGACTCTGCTCTGGGCACCCTCAAGGGATACCTTTCAGCTATTTCTGCATTCTTACGGCTTCCTGATCAGCCTTCTCTTTTCAAATCCCCTGTTGTTTCTCGATTCTTTAAGGGCATTACTCACATGTTTCCTCCTGTCCCTTTCGTAATGCCTCAGTGGGATTTGAACCTTGTTTTGACCTTTCTGATGTACACTCCCTTTGAGCCACTTCATAATTGTCCCCTTCGTCTTCTCACTCTTAAGACTGCTTTCCTGGTTGCCATCACCTCTGCTAGATGGGTGCGTGAGCTCCAGGCTCTCTCTTCTAAGCCTCCTTTTCTTTCTGTCCATCCGGACAAAGTTGTTCTCAGGACTCGTCCTTCCTTTCTTCCTAAGGTGGTAACTGCCTTCCACATCGGCCAGTCTGTTACACTGCCCACCTTCTTTCCGCCTCCGCATCCCTCGAAAGAGGAAGAGAGGCTCCACTGTCTGGACCCAAAACTGGCGCTGTCCTTCTATCTGGACCGCACCAAACAGTTCCGGGTGGACGACCAACTCTTTGTTGGCTACGTGGGCACTAAGGAGGGGCGGGCGGTGCACAAGCAAACCATCTCTCGGTGGGTCGTTTTGTGCATCAATCCCTGTTATTCTTTAGCTAAAAAAGAACCTCCTGTAGGGATGAGGGCCCATTCCACTCGGGCCACAGCGGCGACCACTGCCCTGGGCCGGGGAGTTCCCTTGCAGGACGTCTGTCCGGCTGCAACGTGGGCCTCGCTGCACATGTTTGCCAAACACTATTGCCTGGACAGCCAAGTCCGGAGAGGCGGCTTCTTTGGTTGTTCTGTTCTCCAGGACTTTCTGGTGTGATCTTGGTTCGCAGACCCACCACCGGGGTTGGTATTGCTGGGGTATCTATTCTATGGTGAGGAATCCAACTAACATGTTTCTTTCAGATGAACAAGTTACTTACCTTCGGTAACGATATATCTGTAAGAAACATTAGTTATGTATATTCCTCACCGACCCACCCATCCTCCCCGTTCTGCGAACCGATATCTAGGGTTGAGGTCATCCCTTTCAGGGCCCTAGAATTTTTTGGCACCAGTGTCGGTCTCTTGCATGGCTCTGCGTTCCTGGCGCGTAAAGCTATGTACAAGAACTGACGTCCGCGCGCGAGGGCGGCGTCTAAGTATTCCGTCATCCCGGCGATCACGACGCCGACGACGGACGCTGAGCCGCAGACGACGCCTAGCGACACGCAAGTGTATTGCTGATATAAAATCTTTCCGGATCCAGCCTGACGCCTGGGGATATTCTAAGGTGAGGAATCTAACTAACTAATGTTTCTTACAGATATATCGTTACCGAAGGTAAGTAACTTGTTCATTAAGGCCTGTTATTCCTTGGCTAAGAAGGATCCTCCTGTGGGGCTGAGGGCCCATTCCACTCGGGCCACAGCGGCTACTACTGCCTTGGGACGGAGAGTCCCTCTGCAGGACATTTGTCCGGCAGCAACGTGGGCCTCATTGCACACGTTTGCCAAGCATTACTGTCTGGACAGCCAAGTCCGGAGAGACGGCTTCTTTGGCCGTTCCGTTCTCCAGGACTTCCTGGTGTGATCTTGGTTCGCAGACCCACCACCGGGGTTGGTATTGCTGGGGTATCTATTCTAAGGTAAGGAATCTAACTAACGTGTTTCTTTCAGATGAACAAATTTCTTACCTTCGGTAACGATATATCTGTAAGAAACATTAGTTAGATTCCTTACCGCCTCACCCATCCTCCCCGTTCTGCGAACTGATATCTAGGGTTAAGGTCAGCCCTTTCAGGTCCCTAGTTTCAGGGCACCAGTGTCGGTTTCTTGCATGGCTCTGCGTTCCTGGCGCGGAAAGCTATGTACAGAACTGACGTCAGCGCGCGATAGCGGCGTCTAAGTATTCCGTCATCCCGGCGATCACGACGCCGACGACGGACGCAGAGTCGCAGACGATGCCTGCTGACGTGCAAGGGTACTGCTGACGAAAAATCTTTCCGGATCCAGCCTGACGCCTGGGAATATTCTAAGGTAAGGAATCTAACTAATGTTTCTCACAGCTATATCGTTACCGAAGGTAAGTAACTTGTTCGTCAGGGTGAGTGGAAGCATGAATGTTTCTAAATTCATGTTTGAAAGCTATCACTTTTCAAAAATACTTCTCAATGCACTGCTATAACCTGATGTACTAAGGTGAAACGGTTCTGCGACTAAATGAAATGCACTTTTTGAATTTACTTTATCATATTTTACACGTTTGCAGCAAGATGTAATTAACATTTAAAGAAATGCTTTTTAAGTTTAGTGGAGTTGAGTAAACAGCATCCCAGTGCTTCTTGGTACCAGGTGGCTATATGTAAAGGTCAGGCGGGCCGCAAGCGGGCCCCGGGCCAGACTTGAGTGTCACTGTAGTGGAGTACACCAAAATGTTGATTATTTCTGGATTTAATGAAAAACATCTGCCTGATTATATAATTTTATTACATATTCTCTATAGTGTCCTCTTTCTTGAGGATCGATCTTTGGGAAGGATCTCAATAACAATCTCAGTAACAACATTGACCAGTGGCAAGGGTGGCCTTGCGTAACTTGTGACAGGAACAGAGTATTGTCCTAAACTTCACATTGGCACTAAAAGGTGTGATCTAAACCAATAATTGTGTGATTAGCTCCTCCCACCTCAACCACAGTTAACTGATTAAGTGTTTTATAATATTTTCATTCGTCAAAGTGCTAATAAGAAATAAAGCTGTAGAAAATATGATTTTATTTAAGAAGCCTGCCCCTTTGTGTTGGTTAGTGACTATTAGTCTGGGTCGTTTTGCTTTAATAACAATGTTTCTTAATTATTTTTAAGATCTTGCAACGATGGAAGAAAGGATATTAAAGCGCTACTATAAGAAGCTCACGGAGTTTGTTGCAGATATGACCAAAATTTTTGATAACTGTCGATACTACAATGCTAACGACTCCACTTTTTACCAATGTGCAGAGGTTCTTGAAGGATTTTTTGTACAGAAGTTAAAAGCATTTAAAGCAAGCAGGTAAGCAAAATGTTTTCCTCATGTTGAATACCATGGTTATCTCTGTCAGACAGGTGTATTGTTGCAGACCACACAAAACAAACCTGTTTGAAATGCATTTAATGTATGTCTTTAAATGGGCTAACACAGCACACATGCGTCACATTATTTGAAATATATATAGTGTTTTTATTTTGTTACTCACTTTTTATTTAAACATCTGATAGAGACTTCTAGCTGTAGATTGCTTATCTTAGAACTATCCCCAGGCATCAGACTGTATCCGGAATTTTTTCATGCACAGTACCCATGCGCTAGTAGGTGGCATCACTCGGCTCAGTGAGGCTTTGTTGGTGTCATCTGTGCCAGAAGTGACGTGCATGGCGCCTATATAGGCATCACCCCTGCACATTGACATCAGTTGTTTTCGTTCTACACCAGTCATCGCAGTTCTAGAGAAGAGCTACCCCCATTCACTTTTTGGCTGACCTTTTTTCGACCCTTTTGTTGAAGGCCTTTAAAACATTGTATCCTGGTGGGGCAGGGATGTCCACGAGGAAGGCAGGTTTCTAACCCTGTGGCGCCCGTCACCAGCAAATATCGGTGATCGATCCACAGCTCGTCTGCAGTTGGTGCCTCGAACGCAACCACGACACCAAGACCTACGTCGATTGTCGCGCCATGCACCCCAAGGCCGTGAGGGAGCAGTCTTTCAAGCTCCTTGCTACACGACAGGGGATTGTCTCGATCCCAGTGGAGAGGAAGGTCCCGGGATCGGTCGCAAAGCCATTCCAAACACTCGTCATTAAAGTCGTCTGGTGTTGGGGGACGTCCCAAAAGCATAAGAAGTTAAAGAGGTCTTCAACTTTGACGCATCATTCAAAATCATCCAACAAGACAAGGGAACATCAGCATTCGAGGCCTGGCTCAGCCATTGAACCTGTGCCAGGGCCATCTTCGCGTCTCCTAGAGTTTCGTGTAGCCGGAGCGACAAACCCCCAACACAATGAGTTTTATGAGGACATGGTCTGGTTTTCTGTCAGTGGGCTTGCCCTGGTGACTTTCGAGCCCCTTGGATCCATGGACGGATCCAGACCAACGCCCGTCAAACCATCTTGACCTTTCCCGGCGCCAGCTCCATTGCCGACATCCCTGATGCTGTCCCCCTACTCATCCCGACTTCAACACGAAGCTGGATAGGTGTTGTCTGACTCCGGCGCCGACTGGAGGCATTCCTTCCAGGCCGGAGTCTGTGCTCTATTCCCTGTAGGCTAGGACTTGGTGATAATTGGCAGGGGCCACTGGACCCTGATGAATACCAGCCCCTAGATCTCACCGAGTACACCTGCTGTGAGGATTTGATGAATGCCATTGGTGTATACACCTCCCCAGATACTGGCTTGGTCTCTCCTCCTACAGTGGCTATGGAGGAGAGAACCTCATTTGTTATAGTGGTGTTGAGGAGGATGGCGAGGTACTGGACCTTTAGCTACCCTCTGTGGCGGTCATGACGAATGTCAGTGGGAGTTACCCCATCCACACTGCTTCTCCCGTTTAATTAAGCGCTCACGGGCGTCATACTCAGTGCCTGGTATAAGCCCTGCAAAGAGGCTTCTGTGAATAGGACAATTGCCCGCTGCCATTGCCCAGCTCAAGGGGACTTCCTCACCCAGCACCCTACTCCGGAGAACTTGGTGGTCCAAGTCTGCACTTCCAGAGTTAATCCTGGTGCATTCCATACCACTCCACCGGACAGGGATTCCAAGAGGCTGGATACCTTGTGAAAGACTGTTTTCTTCTGCCTGCCTAGCACTGAGGTCAGTGAACACTGCATGCCTTTTGGGCCAATACTCCATTCACTCTGACTGTTGCGCAGGTGCTGCCTATGGTCTCCGAGGAGGCCTGAGTCATACTCTCCCAAGTTTTTTGCTGGTGGAAGAGAGGCAGCTAAGTTTGCCGTACGCTGTGGGCTGAATACGACTGACAAACTAGGCAGAGCAGTTTCATAGTCTGTGGCTCTTAGGTGCCATTCCTGGTTGAGGACTACTGGCTTTTCAGGGGATGTAGAGGCCTTGCTCATGGATATGCCCTTCAATGGTTCCGATCTCTTCGAAGACGAGGAGGGCTCAGTGCTGGAGCGCTTCAAGGACAGCACGGCTCCGGCCTGGTTCTTGGACCCAAACCAACCCCAGTCCACCTTTCACTCCTTACATGGCTCTACCTGCCCAGTCACCATGGCCTGCAGACTTCCCAGCCCTTGGCTAGCCGAGAACATGATACCCACAGATCTCTTGGGTGAGGTAGCCTAAGGTTTGGCCAGTCCACCACGCCCACAGCAGACGTAGCCTCCGAGCCTCTTAAGTTTGTCCTCTGACCATCATGGGCATCCAGTGGGAGGCAGGATACACCATCACCTGCACCACTGGCGGTCAATAACACCCGACCACTGGGTTCTCCAGATTGTCCGAAGGGCTACTCCCTCGCCTTTGTGACTACCCCTCCACTCATGCCACTCACTTGTGACAGGCTGACGGAGGACCACATCTCCTTATGCTGCCAGGAAGTGGCACTCTCTTGGCCAAGGAAGTCAATGAGCAAGTGCTGGTATCAGAAGTGGGTCTGGTTTTTATTCCTGCTTCTTTCTGGTACCCAAAAGGAAAGTGTCCCTCTTCCTATTCTAGACCTAACCCCTTCTCAGACGCTTCCATTGAATAGAGCTGTTCTGGACACAGTGCAGTTTAGGGCTTATCTTACGAGCAGCGAGTCCAGGATATTCCGGCTGTGATTCGGTTATTTCAGCTTCAATCCTGGATTTAGATGAGACTGACTGTGAGGCTGGTGGGCCTCATGGCCTCCTGCATCCTGCTTGTGACTCATGCCTACTGGCATATGCGGGCTCTGCAGTGGGACCTGAAGTTCCAGTGCGTGCAGCATCAGGGGAATCTCTCTGACATGTCCCAGATTTGAGTGCACTGCTTGGTATCTGCAGTGGTGGCTGACGAACTGTGATTGGATCAGCGGCAGACCCCTCTCCCTTTCACAACCAGATCGGACAGTTGTGACAGATGCGTCACTCCGGAGCTGTGGTGGCCATCTGGGAGAGCTAGAGATCACAGGACTTTGGTCTCTGGCAGAATCTGGACTTCACATCAACCTCTTGGAGCTCCGAATGATCCGACTGGCATTCAAATCTTTTCTGCGCTCCATCAAGGGAAAGCTAATGCAAGTGTTCATGGACAACACCACCTCCTTGTGGTACTTCAACAAACAGGGCAGGGTAGGGTCATGGTCCCTCTGTCCAGAGGCCCTATCTCTCTATACATGGCTGGAACGTCGGGGCATTTCTCTGGGGGTTCAGCACCTGGCAGACTAACTCAGCCGAAGATGCCTAGTTGATCAAGAATAGTGTCTACAACCGGATGTGGTGCAAGGTCTTTTTCAGCAGTGGGGAGAGCTTTGGTTAGATCTGTTTGCCACCGCCCAGAACACACATCAGCAGTTCTGCACAATGTAGTTTCCAAGGTGGCTCTCGCTTAGAGACGCTTTTCATCTCCAGTGGAGTTTCAGCCTCCTGTATGCCTTTCCGCCCATACCACTTCTGCCCAGAGCTCTCAAGATGATCAGGAGCGACCAAGCTTAACAACTGTACTCAACGAGTCTGGTATCCCCAGCTGTTGAGCATGTTAATTGATTCTCTGATCAGTCTGACTCTTTGGGAGAATCTCCTGTTGCAGCAGCAGGAAAGGGTTCTCAATCCGAATCTCTCAACGCTACGCTTTCATGCGAGGAGATTGAGCGGCAACAGTTGACCGCTTTTGACCTTCCACCCGAAGTCTGTAATGTTATCTTGGCAGCTCGGCGTCCCTCCACCAAGACTGTTGGAGCATATTTGTGGCATGCTGCACACCCATACAGGTTGACCCTATAGCTGCACCCTTTTCCAAGTTATTTTGTTTTTCCTTACCCTGGCCCCGCAGGGCTCTGCATTGGGCACGTTGAAGGGTTATTTACCTGCCATCGCCGCTTTCCTGCGTCAGATCAACCTTTCCTCTTCAAGTCACCTATTGTAAATAGGTTCCTTAACAGTCTGCAGCATTTTCCTTCAGCTCCCTTTGTTATGCCGCAAATTGGACCTTAAATTGGTTCTCACCTTTCCAATTTATGCTCCCTTTGAACTGCTTCATACCTACCCTCTTAGGCTTCTCACCATCAAGACAGCCTTTCTAGTGGCAATTACATCTGCCAGAAGCGTCAGTGAACTGCAGGCACTGTCATCTCAGCCTCTATACATCTTTCTTCCCAGGCACACCAGTCTTTAGAACTTAAGCATCCTTCTTGTCAAAGGTAGTCACCCTGTTCCTCGTAGGCCAGTCCATCACTTTGCCTACATTTTACGCTCCGCCTCATCCCTCTGTGGAAGAAGAGAGACTTCACCGGTTAAACCCAAAAAGAGCGCTATCGTTCTCTCTTGACCGCACAAAACCGTTCCGGGTGGATGTTCAACTCTTTTATGGGGTATGTCAGAGCCAAGAACGGGATGGTCGTGCAGAAATGAACCATCTCCGGATGGATTACACTCTGCCTTAAGATTTGCTATGCATGGGCATTAGTGGATGACTTCTCATAAAGCTCAGTAGGCGAGACAACAGTGTGGTTGAGAACCTCTCAATCTGGAGGGACCTCTGTGATACACTCCAAGGCCACTGTGGCCTCTTCTGATAACAAAAGCATGGCCGATAATGGGAATGATGGTCTGCAGGCGGCCCCGTAGGAGGACTCCAATTTGGGCGGAGGTGGCTCATATTGGAGTGCCTATGTGCGGAGGGTGTCAGTATTCTGGTTGGGCTCTCAGAAATTGTTTACAGGATGATTGCCTCTTGATGTACTTTCCCCGTAATATGCCCGCTATATTGCATGTCTTATAGTCTAACTACTGCTGTATGTTTGTTTGATATAAAACTGAAAAATAAAGGTTTTTAAAGAAAGAAAAAGATCTGCTATGCTTTGGCTAAGAAGCAGCACCCAGAGAGTTTGCCTGCTCATTCCACTTGAGTAAAGCTGTGACCACTGCATTAGCATAGGGAGTTCCGGTCCCAGACATTGGTCAGGAAGCAACGAGGGCCTCACTCCACACGTTCACAACGCACTACTGCTTGGACAGTCAGGTCCGACGGGCCGGCACTTTGACCGTTCGTTCCTGCAGGACTTTCTAGTATAAATCTGGTTCACAGACCCTCCTCCGGGGAGTTATTGCTTGGGTATCTTGAAGATAAGGAATCTGCAACTAGAAGTCTCTATAAGATGAACAAGTTACTTATCTTTGGTAACGACTTATCTGGGAGAGACTCTATCTAGTCACAGATTCCTCACTGACTCACCCATCCTCCCCACTCTGCCAACAGATTTATAGTTACAGGGCTATTCCCTCATCCGGGCCCTAGTTCCACACACCACTGGTCAGTGTTCTTCATGCCTCTGTGCCCCTGGCATGGAAAGTCGCTAAAAGAATTTGACATCCGTGCGATGGAGTGGTGCCTATATAGGAACCGCACAAGTCACTTCTGGCACGGCCGATGGCGCCACGTGGATCTGAATGATGCCACCTACGTGCATGTAGGGGTACTGCTCACAAAAAAAATCCCGATCTAGTCTGATGCCTGTGGATAATTCTAAGGTATGTAATCTGCGGCTAGATAGCCTCTACCAGATAAGGCATTACCGAAGGTAAGTAACTTGTTTGTTTGTTACAACTTTGTGAAATAGTTGGGCTGGACATAAAAATACCTGACATTATTTTAAAGGTGATGCCCAAATAATTTTTTTCCTATATTCTGACCATACAGAAATTAAAGCCATCCAACAACTGACCCTATTTTTATCACAGCAGTCAGTCCTTTCAAGTTTTGGGTTTTGGATGGTCTCCTCCTGTCTGATTGGTTCTTCAGGTACTGAATCTCCTTGGATAGCAAAGGTGGGTGGTGGAATGAATCTTCCTCTCCCTATTCACGCCATCCCAACCCCACCCTTGCTCCCTTCTTCATTCCTTAAAGCCTAGTTCCTTAATACCTGTATTTATTTGTTCACACTTTTGGATTTATGGTTAGAGCTTTGCTATTATGGGCTGGTAGAAAGATTCTGCAAGGTAGTAGTCAAAATGTTAGTTTCACCGCTGGGCTCTTGAGAAACAAATATACTGACATTGAATTTCAGTGTTCTGTTTTAGTTTATTTCTTACACTTCTTTTTGGTCAAAGTAGCCTCTTTGAATACATTTGAAGGTACATGTCACTAATAAAAAAGTATGCAGTGAAACTTAATTTAAATCTTACAGTCAGAACCAGCTCCTCCGTGAAATTTGAACTTTGATTTCACCCTCAGTTGCAAGCCCTTTAAAGAAACTTTCTTTGTGGCATTCTGTTCAGTGCACCATTGCTTCTTGGCTAGGTTTGCGCTTTAGAGTCATCTGTTGTTGTGAAAGGTCTTAGCTTGAAATAACATTCACTGAATACTCCTAATAATGTTTTCTGCAAAAAAAAAAAAATAAGGTCTCTTAAACAGTACCTTCATTTACTCCTGCCGTACTTGTGGGATTTCATTTAAATCAGGGAATGGGTCTTTCTGTTCCATGCTAGACTCAGTTCTACAAGCAGATGAAGCTCCTTGTAATTTGTCTAAATGTTAACTTGCCTCTTTCGTCAACCACCGTACATTTGCTGTCTTGGTATCTCAGTATTGCAGAATACTTTTCATCCCTGTTTTCTCCTTTTGTCGCTGTTTTCCTGTCTTTCTCTTCTCCTTTCTCCCTTCTTGGTCTTGCCTTCAGTCGAAAGCTGATGATGAAAAGTAAGTGCAGATGCCCACCACCTGTATTCACTAACATAAATAAAGTACAGGATTCACTGCAGACAATAAGGTTGCAGAAGCTACTCAAGGATAGATGCTTCTGTAGGTCTTCACTTCAGTCTTAATGAGAATGTTTCATTTTGAGAAGTTTTCTTCCAGTCCTGCTCTGTCTGCAGGAAGTGTTTGGCGACGTGTGAAGGAAGAAAGAACAAGGTATAGGAGTATTAAAATATCCAGGTAGTTCTACCACCTGGCAGTGTTCAGTTTTTTAGCCATAAATGAGAGCAAACTGCATCGCCACAATGTCCACCTCAACTATCAACCCTTCATTTCCCATCAGTGAGGCCATGTTGTCTTTTTCCATTCATAATCAGTGGATTGCTTGAAACATTTGATCCCTTAGAGTTGAGATCATGGAGTTTAACAAAGTGTCAGTCAATGATGCAGACTGCCAACTCTGGTATGCTTGTTTAAGGGAGTCTAGCCCTGCTAGGACCATTTCCTGCAGCAGTTTGAAAAGCCAGAAATTAGGGAAGTTGGAAGAGTTCTGATTTCAAACGTCCTTGACATTCCTACTAGTTCTTTCACAATAGTCGTAGCTAAATATCCATTGTAGTGACATTGCTCTTGGTAGATTGGTGGATTGACATTTCTCTCAAAATAACCAGGTGCAAGCTAGGTCTCCTATTCTTCATATTGTATCAAGTTGTTTTACGCATTGTGATACTTGCCTTTTTCTAAGGATATTAATTTGAGAATGATCCCATTCTACAGAAGTCTGGCAACTGTAGTGCCTGAGATGTCATTTGCTTTCAATGTCTATTGGTTTGCGGGAATAGTGTTAGTCTTCATTTTTTATCTTATGATTAGTGCAACTATTCTTAAGTGTTTCGAGATGAGACAAATCACTGGCATTGCTTTCTAACCATGCGTTACAGATGAGAACTGTATGTTAATTACCAGGTGCATAAGGTAGGGCAGTAGAATGTGTTTTCACAAGAGAAGGCTCATACTGAACTGTTTCTGCCTTCAATGTAGTCTGATTTGTCAAAAGTGCTTCTACCTACACATATGAATCTAGTTCGCTGGCTGATAGGTCTGTTGTGGTTGTGATTGCTATTGCGTATTGTGCTTTGAAACAGCCAGCCAAAGGTGGTATTTGTATAGAGCTTTTCTGTGCCTGATGAGGAATTCAAAGTGATGTGTTTGGTGGCAGAGGGCTTCTTTCAGGAGGTTAAAACCTGACAGCTAGCTAACATTCTGTCCACTGTTTCCTAGTTCTCTTTCATAAAAGTGTCTGAGCCTGGAATAGATGCCAGGAAAGGGTAAGTGGATTTATGTGGATGTGGAAAGCTTTCACATGGTTACTGCATTCTCCCGAGTCTCTTGGACACATCAGCCTCTAATTCAAACACAGGATTTATTCAATTGGCACCCATTTCTGATAGAGACTTCTACAGATTCCGCACCTTTTGAATATTTCTCAAGGCATTAGACTGGATCTGGATTTTTTTTCCGACAGTACCCCTGCATGCCGGCAGGTGGTGCCGGAGGCTCTGTATCTGTCCCGCAACAGATGTGACATGCGCTGACCTATGTTAAGTGGCACACATGGGCTAACATTAGTTCCTTTCTTTCCGTGCCAACAGATGCGGATCCTTTACTGTCCCTCATCTCATTGATACTTTAAATTCTCAAAATTCTTCAGTGTGCAAGGGAACTGTCCCCTCCCAAGCCTACAGGGTTTAAACCTGGTGGGCAGTGCCACAAACAAATTTCTGTGAATGGCTCACATGCCTGTGGTGCCTAGGGGTCTGATCGCAAAATGTAAGGCCTGCAGTGATTGCACTTTCATGCACCACAAAGCCATTGAAGATCGGGAAGCAAATCACCACAAGTCCCTGCGCTGGGATCACTCAATCGCTCCCGTGGCCGGTCTTCATGCTATAAGTCCTCAGGGAGGTCCGAGAAGTCTATGTGGAACTTGACCCCGTCCTACCACTCTCAGCCCCCCTAGAAGGCACAAGGGTGTTATCTTGCCTCCATGTCGTGCTTCTGAACTCTGTCTACTTCAGAGTTGATTGTCACCCAGCTATCTGTTGCAACCGGATTATCCAGGTATGTCGGTGGCACCACAGCAAATCAAGGAATCCCACAATAATATGGTGCAGAGACAGAATATTGAATAAAAAGTATCGAATTGCACAAATATTGTGGGTCAGGAATATCGATTTAAGGTAAGTAATATCGATTTAAAGGATTTCGAAGTATTTAATATTGTTTGCAAAAATATAGTTACAAATATCGATTTTTTTTATTAATGTTATGTATTGTAGTATATATTTTATATGTGTGATGTACGTTTTTTTGTATAGGAATTGTTTGTATGTTTATTATATGTGTTAACATTTTAGTAGTTTTTAATTTTTTTTATTTGAATTTTGCATTCTTAGTTCCGTAGCGGGTTGTGAGTTTATAGGGGAATAGGGTGGGAAGTCATTTAATTATGTTACATTTATTGAATAATTTTGATTTATTCATATTTGTTTAATTGAGATGTTAGTGTAAAATGTGTAAATTGATTTATTAATTATTTAATAATTAGTTGTTCATTTATTTTAATTAATTAATTGGCAATTGGTAATTGTATAATTAATTTTAGGTGTATGTTGTGGTGTTTATAGGTGAGAAGGGTGGGAGTAATTTATTTTTAATTGAATTAATAATTAGTTAATTTTAATTAATTAGTAATTGATGGTAATTGTGTAATTAATTTTAGGTGTGTGTTGTGGTGTTTATAGGTGTAAAGGGTGGGAAGCAATTTATTTTTTATTGATGAATTAATTAGATAATTTAAATGAATTAATTAGTAATTAATTATGGTACTTTTGTAATTAATTTAAGGTGTGTGTTGTGGATATTATATTGTTAAAGGATGTGTACTCAATGTTTTTTTATAAATAATGTTTAAATTCATTATGTTAATTATGGAAATAAATAAAAATGTGGGTCTTTTTTATTGATGTGGTGTTATAGGGTAGGAAATAAAATAAATACATTTGTTTTAAATAATTTCTTAAATATTTGCTCCTTTTAAATAAGTATTGTTTATAAATATATTTATTAATTTATTTATATAATTGTACCTTTTTGTTATATGTAGTTAATATTGTAATATGTGTTCTTTTTATGTTTAATATATTTAATCGAATATGTTTAAAATATTGTTTATTTATTTTTAAGATTATTTAATTTTTTCAATTTTTTAAATATTAGTAGTTTTTGTTTCTCTGCTATCCAACACTTTCCCTACTGTTGCACTCATTGGAGAGGGAATAGTAATTTTTCCCCTCCGCTATCCAGCACTTTCCCTATTGTTGCACTTACTGGAGTGGGAATAGTCATTTTTACCCCTATGCTATCCAACACTTTACCTACTGTTGTATTCACTGGAGTTGGAATAGTAAATTTAATTATTCCGCTATCCAACATTTTCCCTACTGTTGTATTTATTGTATTGCGAAATGTACGTTTTAATTATTTTAATAGTTTAATGTTTTAATCAATTATAGAATGTTTTTTTACATTTTAAATTATTGATATATGTATATATTTCATTTTTATATAATTTATAAGTTTAAAAATTAAACAAAGATGCAGTTCATAAGTATTTTAAAGTAAATATATGTATATGTATAAATTATGTTTGTGTTTATATTTTTTAAATTAAGTTTCTTTTTTATATTTTGTTAAAATGTTTATTAAATGTAATGTATTTTGTTAGATAATATTAATATTTTATATATTTAATATATATTATTGTATTTATATTTTGTAATTGATATTTTTTACATCGATATTTTTAACTTGGATATTTTTGATTCAATATTTTTGTACTTACCTGTTTAAGTATAGGGAGTCGATATTTTTACATTCTATATGTTTTCATCAATATTTTTGTCATGTATATTTTTGCTATCAATATTTTGTCAGTGAGCCATGGTGCATCTTACTGGCATGTTACTGGCTCCCTCTGGCGTGCCTGTAGGTCCCAAGGAGCCAAGAGGTCTCATCTGGGCTGCCGCCTGCAATTTTCCCTCTGGGTCATATGTGCCCTCTGTATCTGCTCAGGGCTAAGGACCGACTTCGGTACTGATACCCTCTCCGGTGCCAGAACCCACACCAGAACGTGATCCACCGATGCCGTTGATTGCAGATGATGACAAACAACCCGTAGTGGTGTCCGACGCCGGCCTGACCTCGTTCAAGGCCACCCACTCCTTTCTGAGCCGCAACCCTTTTATCATCCTTCTGACTTGGACACAGTGCCTATGCCTCCTGGTAGGGCTCAGTTTCTAAGTGAACCTTTCCGCACAGACTCAAACAATGGAGGCTATTCTGCTGGAGATTAGATGACCCCAGCCGTACTCCGAAGAATACTAATATGAGGATCTCCAGTACGCCAGTGGTTTGGATACCTCACCAGACACTGGCCTAGTTTCTCCCTCAGGACCTGTCACAAAAGAAAGATCCCGGCTGACATTTTTAGAGGTGATTATAAGAAATTCGAGTATAAATGGGGCCCTTGGTTACATACCTGTCCCGCGGCTTACCCTCAGCGGTGTGCCCTGCCTACCTGCAGGCTATGCACCTCTTTCAACTCTAGACCCTCCACTTAGTGCTAGGGCGCATAGTATCCCCTCCAAGGCAGGCTATAGTATGCCTCGCGTTGCTTTATTTGTTCAACGTATCCGAGGAATCCACTATGAAGTTTGGAGCGCTCACCACCAGGGGAGGGGGAGGGCGGGTAGAGTTGGGTATTTCTTCTTGTTTTCTTGTTTTGTTGTTGGTTCAAATCTGTGGGACTCCCACTGTTTTATGTTATTAAAATTCCAGCATTTTTCCTTATGTCGGTGTGGGGAGTGTCGGGACCTCTTGATATGAGAAACTGGACTGTAATTAGCTGACCGTTTTGTTTCGAGGTCTAGTGCACTCTCCTATGCCCATGTTGTGATATTTACTTATGATGCTGAATAAAAGGACTTTTGACAAAAAAAATAAAGAAAGATCCTTCTTCGCTATGGTTATGCAATGGAGATCCTTGATCTTCACAGTCAGAAGGTTAAAATCAGTGTTCTGACGGAGGTGTTGTAGCCTGGCCAGTTGAGTTCTGAGCCTCTTGTCCCTTTTAATAAGTCTCTCACAGATACTGTCTTGGGTACCTGGGACAAACCGTTTTCATGCCCGTCTGTACATTGCCAGATGCTATCGTCCTGCTCCAGGTGACCCTGCTTCTGTCACTCAGCACCCCTCTCCTCAAAGCCCTGCAGGCTTCGGCCACAAGGGTGAACCAAACTCCTTTCCCACTTACTCCGCACATCAGGGAATCAAAGAGGATAGAGACTGCCTTTTAGGTTGCTATTGTCACGCCTTGTGGGACTTAGTGGCCCAAATGTTGCCCGTGGTTCCGGAAGAAGCCCGGACCATTCTTTCTCAGGCCATGGAAGATGGTCGTGAAGCAAAGTTTACCATCAGCTACAGACTTTACACTAGGGCCATTGGTACTAGTGTAACCATTCAGATACATCCATACATGCAATCCACCGGATTTTCGGGAGACGTTCAATTTCTGTTGGCTTGGGGATGAAGCCAACTTAACCCCTTAAGTTCTACAAAGATAGCATGACTACAAGTACGGTACGCTCCCTGGACATTTCTGTCTCCGCCACCTCAGCATTTTTGCTACCTCTGGTAGAGGCAACCAATATTGTCAGTAGCAGAGCAGCTACTGATGTACTAGACTTTACACATCATTTTCGTGGCCTTGGCATCCATCAGAGAGTGCAACAAGGGACAAAGGGAAGCCCAACTGCCACACCTCCAACTGATGCTTCCTTCAAGCTTCTTTAGCGTGCCCTTGTCAGCACACAGCCATACTGTTGGAGGCAGGACCTAATATTTTCTGCCAGGATTGCAGGACATCTTCGGACAAGTAGGTCCTGTGAATTGTTCTGCTAGATTATGCTTTGCTATTTCTTGGAAGCCCGAGGCACCGACCACCATCCTCAGAATGGCTGACAAAGACCATCAGAAAGACTAGGCTCTTTTAGCCAAGGGAACTATAGAGTGGGTCCCTGAGCTAGAAGTCTGTTGTGGTTGTTATTCCCGTTACTTCCTGGTGCCAAAAAAGGACAGATCCTTCACCCCATATTAGACCGTTGCCCTCTCATGCCTTTACAAAAAAGGACAAGTTCAAGATGCTCGCCCTGGCCCAGGTTTAGTCTGTACTCGACCATGGAGACTGGAAGGTAACGCTGGACCTGCAGGATGCTTATTTTATTATCCGCACCCTGCAGGCTGATAGGAATTACTTGTGGTTCTCAGTGCTTGTGGTCACAAGCATTTTCAGTACTCTGTGCTTCCCTTTGGCCTTACCAGTGCTGCTCGGGTGTTCAAGAAAGTGATGGTGGTTGCAGAACATCTTCGTAAGTCAGGATCCTAGTCTTTCCCTACCTCGACGACTAGAAGTTGAAGGCAGGCTCTGCCCAGGCAGTTCTCAACCCCCTCCAGACTACGGTGAACCTCCTGTCATCCTTGGGGTTCACTCTCAACATGCCAAAATCACACCCGACTCCTTCTCAGACACTCCTTTTCATTTAAGCCATTCTGGACATTTTTTACTTTTGTTCCTTTTCCTCTGAAAGCAGAGTCCAGGACATTCAGGTTATGATCCCGATCTTTGAGGCCGCTGGGACTGATGATGTCCTGCATCCTACTGATCAAATACAACAGTGGCATATGAGGCTCTGCAATGGGATCTGAAGTCTCAGTGGGCCCAACATCAAAGGGATCTCTCCGACCACGTCTAGATTTTGGAGAGGCTGCAAAAGATCTACAGTGGTGGTTACTGGACCGTGATTGAGTCAGCAGCAGATCCACACCTGATATTGGTGACTGATGCATCACTTCTGGGTGGGGAAGCCACGTGGGAAAGGTGGAGATAAGAGGTCTCCGGTGGAGTCCTGGATCCATATCAACCTTATCGAGCTGAGGGCCATCGCTTGGCTTTCTTCCATCCATCTAGGGGAGGCTGGTACATGTGGTTATGGACAACACCACCGCCATGTGGTATTACAACAAACAGGACGAGTGGAATCCTGGGCCATGTGCCAGGAGGCACTACGCTTCTGGAAATGACTGGACCATCAATGGATGGCCCTGATGATGAACTGCCTTGCAGGATCTTTGAATACCAGGACGGACAAGCTCAGCGGTTGAAACCTATCCGACCACGAGTGGCAGTTGCACCCGGAGGTGGTGCAAGGTCTCTTCTTCAAATAGAGAGAAACTTGGCTATATCTAATCTTCTATGCGTTGGCCAAAAGGTAGCCTCCGGAAGGACTGCAAGCTCATTCCACTAGGGCCAAAGTTGCTACCACTGTATTGGCATGTTGAGCTGCTGTTCTGGACATCTGCCAGGCAGCTGCGTGGGCGTCACTCTATAGGTTCACAAAGCACTACTGTCTGGACAGCCAGGTTTGCTTAGAGTGGCATTTTCCCAATTGGTCCTTGTGTGAACTCATTTCAGAGTGCCATAGAGCGCACTAGAGTTACTGGTGATTGAGGCCTTGGATCCAGACTTACTATGGATCCTACTCATTTAGGCCAAGTACCCCTTTGCATTAGACTCTCAGTGGTAGCGGTGAACAAGCAGTCAAAGGCTTAGTAAACACGGCTCAACCTTTTCTCAGTAACGTCAGTAAATCAATGTCTAGTCAAATATTTGCCTTTAGATATTAAAGTATTTTATTTCTCTACACATCCAAAGCATATTCGTAAGCAACAACACAATCCCCATGAGGTCAAGACTCTAGTATTTATTTGGCAAATCCCTGTCCCACCCTCCTCCATGCAGTGTGATTGGGATTATTCCCTAGTCAGTGAGACCCCAGGGCCCGAGAGGCCCGGTTCGAGTGTTACCCGCTCCAGCAGCACGGAAAAGTACAGCATTTCAGTAGGTGCCCTGACAGCGGGCACTTTAGCTCTGGTCCTGTTTGGAGGAGTCGGGCTGCTTGCAGTACATGCAGCATCACCTGGCAGGCACTCTTTCCCGATCAGTGCTGCTGGCCTCAACAGTGATCGGAGGTGCGCCTAACTTCCATCAGCACTGTAAGTTCAATTTCCCCGCACGGGGGAATGGATTGATCTGTGTGCTCCCAGACAGAGCAAAGTCCTCACTGTGTCCTCTGCCTTCCTTGGGGTCGGTCAGTGGGCTGGTCTCCAAAACAGGTTGCAGCTTCAATTTTTCTGGATGACAGCCGACCTTTGGCAAAACTCAGTACCAGAAACACCCCATCTGGCTTACGGGTACTTGCGGACAAAGTGTGGACTTCTCCAGTGTGATTGCCAACACCACGGCGGCTCCTCCTGACATACGGGGCCGCCATCAAGGCTCACACAAGTCTCGATGCATGGCTCAGTCCACAGTGGCCCTCTCCTGGTATACAGGGGTCACCAAATCACTTCTGCACACGGGGAATGGCCCAATAGGTGCACAGGCATCTCCTCAAACTTCGCACCGGGAGTCCTCTCGATAGGACTCCCTACTGGACTTTGCTCCCTCCAACGCTCTCCTCTTCCTCACAGGGCACACTAGTCTTGGCAAACAGACAGGCACCGGTGCTCCAGGTTACAGAGCAGGTGGTCTTGGTTTCCCTGGGTAATGTCCCCTCACCCAGCAGGAAGACTAGCAGCCTTTGGCACCTGGTCCTGGTCTCAAGCAGAAGCCTTGCAGAGCTTCTTTCTCACACAGGCCTTGCATGGCAGATGACACACTTTGGGGTTTCAAGCTCCCCTTCTTATAGTTCATTTGTAGACACCAATTGTGATTTAGGGTCTGGGTCATTAAAGGTTTATGTTTGGGTTCGGCTTCTTTTGAAATGTACACTTTACTCTCTCCTCTGTCTCTTCTGTCACAGAAGGAGAGAGACTGAGGCTGATAATCCCACAACACAGGCCATAGGAGTGACTAGAGTTCACACCTTGACGTCAGCCGCAGTGATATGTGCATCAAAATGTTAAACCTGGGCTCCCAGTCCTGCTCTTTATGATTTCCTTATCGGCCCATCTCCTTTCTGAGATGTGTCCAGTCCCTTTCCCTGTGATCCTTCGATTAATCAAAGAGTACCATTTAGAAGTGTACAGGGGGTGTCTCTCTCCCTTCCTCCTGTGTGTACTACCGAGCTCACAGGAATGCAGCAATACACAAATCTGTCTGGTGGGATTTCTCTATTCCTCACGTCTTTACCAGGCAGGCCTGAGCTTCCCAAAATGGAACCCCAGGTCCTCCCTGTAATGTGCCATTGTAGGTACACTTTGCATTCTATGTATAGACATAGCACATATACTGTCCAGTACTGTTGCCTCCATGTATTGTACCACCCTAGGCACACGTTCATCCAGCACTCAATCACTCTGTGCGCACTCATCAGTACTGAATCCTTTCTGTATTGTGCTATGGTGTGCTATTCACAAGCACACGCACTGCCAGCATGAACACACATTACGCATGCGCTGCACAACACTTCATCATTCCTGTATTATACAGCTAAAGACTAGTTGCAGATTCCTTACCTTTTGAATTTCCCCCAGGCGTCTGTCTGGATCCGGAGATTTTTCATCAGCAGTATCTCTGCGCGTCGGTAAGCGGCGTCGGTCAGGTCCACGTCCTTCTTTCTTTTTCCACGCCAGCCGAAGGGCAGATCCATAGAGAGCTATCCCTCAGCTGTTTTTTGGCTAACCTTTTTTTGACTTTTGTCGAGAATTTTCTTGGACTCCTGGTGTGTCGAGGATGTCATAGCGCAGGACCTGATTCAAGCCCTGCTGATGTTTGTGACAGATCAACACCTCAGGTGCCTCTGGTGCTTGGAGCACGACCACGACTCAGTCATGCCCTGAATGCCAGGCCATGAATCCGAAGGCTTTGCAGGAGCTGTCCCAAAAGCTGTTGTACGCCTGGCGCTTGGCTCCGCGTCGCTCCCGTTCTCCTTCGAGAGAAAGATCCCAAGAACGGTAGCGGATCCTGCACTCCTTGTCAAAATATTCGGGGCGCTCCGGTAAGCACAAGAAGTCGAAGAAGCATAGGCGTTCTTTGACTTCACCCCGTCTTGTCGGCCGACGCGGAACATGGAGCGTCTTGGCTCTAGGCATGCGTTCTCAGAGCCTCTTTCTGAGACAACTCCACACCACCCTGCTTTTCCAGGAGCCCAATTGGAAAAGTTTGATGAGGCCCTGCACCTCATCTTTGGGCAGCCCAGCTGGAATGCCTTCGGGCCCTGCAAAGTCTGTCGGGGGCCTTAGGCATTTAACATCAGTTGTTCCACCTTGACCTTCCCCGATGGGAGTCCCGGTGGTCACGCTCCAGACGCTGACCGCGCCCTGGATGACCATCGACCCCATCCTCATCCCCGACGTGGACATGGAGCCGGACCAACATCGGTTCCGATGCGGAAGGGACTTTTGTCCCTGTGTTCATCCCTGGAGTTGATTTTGCGCCAGGAGGTGGTGAAGAGGACTGGGAGGGGCAGCTGTACCCTTTGACAGACCAGCTTAAAGACCCCATGGACTGGCAGATGTAACTGGGTGAGGCCAGTGGGTTGGACACTTCCCCTGACACTGGTTTACTTTCTCCCCCTTCCGTGGCTACAGAGGAGGGGGCTTCCTACGTAGTGGTGGTGAGAAGGGCAGCCGAGGTCCTTGGCAACGAGCTCCCTTCGGTGGCAGTCAGACCTAACCTCTTGATAGAGGTGCTTCAGCCTGCGGCTTCTACCTCCGAACTTCTTTTGCCATTCAATGAAGCCCTCACTGATGTCCTTTAGGGCACTTGTTCCAAGCTCAGCACAGAGGCACTTGTAGACTGGACAATCGCCCAACGCCCTGCTCCGGGCAACCCAGCGTTCCTTATACATCATCCTTCCCCTGAGAGTTTGGTTGTCCAAGCGTGCTCTTCCAAAGCCGCATTCCCTTCTGCACCCCCGATAGGGAACTCAAGAAGCTGGACAATCTTGGGAACAGGATGTTTTCTTCCTCCAGCTTAGCATTGCTGTTGGTGAATACTGCTTGCCTCTTGGGCTGATACTCCCATTCCATTTGGGATACGGTTGCGCAGGTGCTGACTCAGTGCCCGGAAGAGGCCCAGTGGCATTCTCTCCCAGGCAGTTGCAGATGGGAGAGATGCCGCAAAATTCACCATTTGTTGTGGACTGGACACCACTGACTCACTGGGCAGAGCTGGCAATCGCCTTTTCGGCGACAAGGCAGACTCGGCGCTTGAGTGCTTCAAGGAATCTCTAGCTACAGCCAGATCCTAGGGCCTCACGGCTACCACATGTCCCTCTCAGTCTGACTTTCAGGGCTACGGAAGGGGTGCCCAGCCACGTCCTGTCCAGACCAGCCACTGAGTCATGCAAACTGTCCAGCCTCTGCGTGGCTGCGGACGGGGGACCCAACATCCTTGCGGGTCAGGGAGCCAGCTGGCAGGTCAGTCCACCCTTTCCCCCTCTGCCGCTGTGTAGGAGGCTGGCTTATTATATGGTGCACACTTATTTAAGTGAAACTCCTTTGACTAATCCAGATAACCCTTATGGTGATTTTATTGGTCTTAGACAACCTTAGAAAGCTCTCTAAGTGGATAGCAGCCTTCAGGCATATCTTGAAGGAGTGTTAATCAGCTTGTTTTACCAGATCTAATCATGTAGTGTAGGTTAAACAAAAAATAACCACACAGTGTATATATAAAAATAGTCCTATTTATTACACAACACTCACTAACACGTTGATATATCTCCTACCCGGAGATATAAACACAAATACACAAGAATACTTCAATTGTAACAGGTAAGTAAGCACATAATACAGTGTTCTCCGGGGGAGAGCAAATCCTATATTACAAAGGTGGAATGCGAGCTGCGACCGAAGTCGGGCGTGGACCAGGAGACTCAGAGGAGCTAGAGACACAGGGACCCACCCAAGGTAAGTACCCAGGAACCCCACGGAGGCTGTGTGGAGAGTGCAAACACAGCTGTGTGTGTCCAGTAGAAGTTAACGGGGAAGTTGCGCTTCCCAGTGGACTCTGAAGAAACCCCGTGGAAGACAGCCATTGGATACCCCAGGAACCAGGATACCTGCACCAGGGAAGCTGAGTGCCTAGGTGCGAATAGGCGTTGGAAACCACTATGGAGGACTTCAGGAAAGATGCCTCTCGAGAAGACTGTGCAAGGGTCCCGTGGAATCCAAGGGTGAGTTCTGGAAGAGGAGAACCTGTAAGCAGAGGGGACAGTGGCTGCCACTCTGAGGCGTCCAGGAGGCACGGAAGAGCCATGCCCACTGATAACAGACGGTTCAGGAGTTGATAGTGACCTTATCACTGCAGCTCTGAGGACCAGGCGATGCTGAGGAAGCAGAGGAGCCGTGCACGAGCTGTACGACGTTGGGAGTCGAGAAACAGCGGGTCGGTGTCCGGCGGGAGCAACAACAAGCCTTGGCAGATGCAACAGGCATGGAAAGCGAAGAAGGAGCAACTTTGAGACCAGCAAGGTCCAAGGGACAAACCGCAAGCAGGAGAGTTAGATCTGGCCCCAAGCAGGGTAGCCCACTGAAGCAGAAGACCCTCAGGAAGACTTTCGGGATGAAGGTGCATGGAATCATACCTTCAACACCGGTAACGGTGTTGGGATATGATTCCGACATGTTTGATACCAAACATGCCCAGGTTCGGCACAGCCAATATATAGTTATCCATTGCGTAATGACACATGGCGACTAAATGTATTAAAATGGCTGACTTCACTTACAAAGCCTGGAGAATCGACTCCGTGGGTTTGTAGGGGGTGTCCTGCTCATGCAGGGCACCCTCACACTTATAACCTAGCACCCAGCCTTCAAAATTGAAAGGCCTGCCTTAGGTGTTACTTATAGGTTTTAAGTGCAGTGGCTTAGATATAAGGAAACATATCTGTTGTAAGTAGTACTGCCAGCTCCAACTTAGGCTGCAATGGCTGGTCTGTAGTGACAGTTTGAGTGGTCTCTCATGGGTGGCATAATACATGCTGCAGCCCATGGGAGAACCCTGGTGTACCTATGCCCTGGGTACCTTAGTACCATATACTAGGGACTTAGAAGGGTACACCAGTATCCAATTTGGAAGATACCAAAGTACTTACCAGTGCCAAATTTAGGGAGAAAGCTCAGTGACTGGGGTCCTGATTAGGAGGATTCCAGTCAGACTAGTAATAAAACGGAATAACACAAGCAAAAATTAAGAGTAACCATAAAAGCAGATCCTAATTTCCTACAGGCAGGTGTTGTGCCCATGACCCCGAGGCGGCCCCGATTGTCGGGGCATGGCGCGAAAGCTTTGCGGGAGTGTTCCCGCAAGTTGTTAGAGGTCCGGCAATCAGTTCCGTGCCCATCGAGGTCCTGATCCCGTGGGAGGTCGAGGGACCGGTCACGGAGCCATCAGCATCGCTCGTCGGAATCGGGGATAGGTAAGTCTAGGCGCCATAAAAAATCAAAGAAGCGACGTCGCTCTTCCTCTACCCCTCACCGGTCGCGGAACACGGTGGAGGGGGCAGGCGGTCACTCCCCTGCGGCTCCGTTGGAGCCTCTGTTGTTGCCTGCGGCCTACCCACCCTTTCCAGGACCGCACGCGACTTCGGACGAGTTGCAGGCCTTCATGTCGGCCTTGCGCCATTTGTTTTCCCCGCCGGATTGCTTCGGAAGGGTTTGCCTCTGTGCCGCCGCCTTTAGCCTCGGCTACACCGGCACCATACCCTGCGGCGCCGCAGGCCCTGGATCCGGCGCCGCCGCTGACACCGGACGGTGCCGAACCAGGACTGGTATCTTACCCTCCCATTCCATTGCTTGGAGGGGAGTTTATCCCATTTCCCAGCGCACCTCGTCCTTACCGGCCTCTTCAACAACCGGTGGACGAAGGGGAGTACTGGGAGGGGTCTGAGGACCTTCTTGCAGCTCAATGCGAGGATGAGCCTGAATGGGAAGGCGATGTGGAGGGTCCAGTAGATCTGGATTTCTCTCCACACCCTGGTACTCTGTCCCCTTCTTCCGTGGCCACGGAGGAGGTTGGGACTTTTTCATTGGTGTTGCGTAGGGCGGCTGAGGCTCTTACCCTCGAGCTCCATTCTGTGCCCTTCAGGACCAATCTCCTGACTGAGGTGCTGCAGCCGCAGTCCTCCTCTGCGGAGCCGTTACTGCCCTTCAATGAAGCGCTTACTGATATCCTGTTGAGCACCTGGATCAAACCTAACACAGGAGTTCCGGTAGACAAGGGTGTGGCACGCCGCCATCGCCCGCCGCCGGCTGATTCCAGCTTTCTCACACAACACTCGATGCCTGTGAGTCTGGTTGTCCAGGCTTCTGCCTCGCCGAGTGCATTCCCTTCTGCTCCTCCGGACAAGGATTCTAGGAAACTGGAGCAATTTGGGAAAAAGATTTTCACATCTGCCAGCTCTGGGTTGCCGGCGGTGAATACTGCGTGCCTGCTGGGCCACTATTCCCATTCTGTGTGGGACACCGTGGCACAGGTGCTGCCTCAGTGCCCTGTGGAAGCACGGGCGGTTCTCTCCCAAGCCATTACCGAAGGGAGAGATGCTGCAAAATGTACTATTCGTTGTGGGCTTGACACGGCCGATTCTCTCGGTAGGGCACTTTCCACAACAGTGGTGCTCCATCGTTATGCTTGGCTCCGTACTACTGGCTTCTCTGGGGATGTCCAGAACACCTTCTTGGACATGCCCTTTGATGGCACACGCCTTGTTTGATGAAAAGGTGGATAGCACCCTGGAACGCTTTAAGGACTCTTGGGCTACGGCCCTGTCCTTTGGTCTCGCCACAACGCGTACTCCCTCGGGGTCCGCTTTTCGTTCCTTTCGAGGTCAGGGTTGGGGCTCCCAGGCCCGTTCCTTTCAGACCTGCAAGCCTGCGCAGCCACAGTTTCAGCACAGCCACGGACGTGGGACCCGCCGTGGTGGGTCCCGAGGACAGCGGGCGGGTCAATCCACCACCTCCCCTGCCACCGCCTCTAAACCTTCCTAGTCCGGTGTTTCAGGCCCACCTGACGCCAGTGGGTGGCAGGATTCGCCTTCACCTTCCACTGGCACTCCATAACCTCGGATAGGTGGGTTCTGCAAATAGTCCGAAGGGGCTCCTCCCTCCCCTTCGAGTCTACCCCTCCAGCCATGCCACTTCAGTACCACCGCATGTTGGGGGATCACTTGTCACTTCTCCAGCAGGAAGTTGCGGCCCTCTTGGCCAAGGGGGCCATCAAGCGCGTTCTGATGCCAGAAGTAGGTTGTGGTTGTTATTCTCACTACTTCGTGGTTCCAAAGAAGGACAAAGGTCTGCAGCCTATCCTAGACCTCCGGAACATCAACCGCTTCCTCCAAAGGGGAAGTTCAAGATGCTCACGGTTGCTCAGGTCTTGTCTGTCCTAGACCCGCAAGACTGGATGGTAGCGTTGGACTTGCAGGATGCTTATTTTCATATCCCCATCCTGCAGGCCCACCGGCGTTACCTTCGGTTCACGGTAGGCCACGAGCACTATCAGTTCATCGTGCTTCCTTTGGGCCTTACCAGCGGGTGTTCACGAAAGTGATGGCGGTGGTTGCAGCTCATCTGCGCAGATCAGGGGTTTCAGTCTTCCCCTATCTCGACGACTGGCTGTTGAAGGCGGGCTCGCCCCAGGCAGTCGTCTTCCCACCTCCAGATTACGGCCGACCTCCTGTATTTGCTGGGGTCCTCCATCAACGTGCCAAAGTCACACCTGATTCCCTCTCAGCAGCTCCTCTTTATTGGAGCAATTCTGGATACGGCGCAGTTTCGGGTTTATCCTCCCGAACAGCGAGTCCGGGACATTCGGGCTATGATTCCGATCTTTCAGCCCTGGTCCTGGTTTTCGGGCAGGAAGACCCTGAGGCTGCTGGGCCTCATGGCCTCAGGCATCCTGCTAATTTATCATGCCAGATGGCATATGTGGGCTCTGCAGTGGGACCTGAAGTTCCAGTGGACGCAGCATAGGGGGAAGCTGTCCGACTACATCCAGATCTCGGAGGGCACTGCACAGGACTTGCAGTGATGGCTCACGAACCAGCGTTGGGTCAGCGGCAGATCCATCTCCCTTCCCCAACCGGAGTACACAGTAGTGACGGACGCGTCCCTCCTGGGATGAGGCGGCCACATGGGAGAGGCGGAGATCAGAGGCCTCTGGTCTCCGGCAGAGTCCAAGCTCCACATCAATCTTTTGGAGCTCAGAGCGATCCTACTTTCACTCAAAGCATTCCTGCCCTCTGTCAGGGGGAGAGTAGTGCAGGTGTTCACAGACAACACCACCGCCATGTGGTACTGTAACAAACAAGGCGGGGTGGGGTCGTGGACCCTATGTCAGGAGGCTCTACGTCTCTGGATGTGGCTGGAACTTCAAGGCATTTCCTTGGTGGTTCAACTCCTGGCAGGTACCCTGAACGCCAGGGCGGACGAACTCAGCCGCAAATGCATGTTGGATTACGAATGGCATCTTCACTCGGAGGTGGTGCAAGGTTTCTTTCACCAGTGGGGAGAACCTTGGTTAGATCTATTCGCCACTGAAGAGAACGCGCAATGTTAGCGGTTCTGCGCGTTGGAGTTTTCGTCGCAAGTGGAGTTGCGGTCTGTTGTATGCCTTTTCCGCCTATACCACTCCTTCCCAGAGCGCTGAAGAAGATCAGGCGCGACCGGGCCCAAGTCATTTGTGTGCACCGGACTGGGCTCGAAGAGTTTGGTATCCCGAGCTACTCAGTATGAGCGTGGATCCCCCGATCCAACTGCCTCTTCGGGAGGATCTCCTGTCGCAGCAATAGGGGACGGTCCTCCACCCGTACCTGTCCAGCGTCCACCTCCTTGCGTGGAGATTGAGCGGCGACAGCTGATTCCATTTGACTTGCTTCCCGACATCTGTAATGTGATTCTGGCAGCCAGGCGTCCCTCCACTAAAACGGTATACGCCTGTTGCTGGAAAAAATTTGTGGCATGGTGCACCGCGAAATCTGATGATCCTCTTGCTGCCCCTCTTTCTGAGGTCCTATTGTTCCTTCTTTCTTTGGCCCAGTAGGGCTCTGCTCTGGGCACTATCAAGGGCTACCTTTCTGCTCTTTCAGCCTTTCTTAGGCTGCCTGATCAGCCCTCTCTTTTCAAGTCCCCAGTTGTCAATAGATTTCTCAAAGGCATTACTCACCTTTTCCCTCCTATTCCTTTTGTGATGCCTCAATGGGACTTGAACCTGGTTCTCACATATCTGATGTGTGCTCCCTTTGAGCCTCTTCATAACTGTCCTTTGCGGTTATTAACTTTGAAAACTGTCTTCCTGGTGGCCATCACCTCCGCTCGGCGGGTGAGTGAGCTCCAGGCTCTTTCCTGCAAACCTCCTTTCCTGGCGATTAATCCGGACAAGGTTGTGCTTCGACCACGTCCCTCCTTTCTACCAAAAGTAGTCTCTGCCTTTCATCTCGGGCAAACTGTCACTCTGCCCACTTTCTTTCCGCCTCCGCACCCTTCAAGAGAAGAGGGAGAGGCTCCACCGTCTGGACCCAATACGTGCGCTTTCTCTCTATCACAACCGCACACAACATTTCCGGGTGGATGACCAGCTCTTTGTTGGTTACATGGGCGCCAAGAAAGGCCGGGCTGTGCACAAGCGCACTATCTCCCGATGGGTTGTCTTGTGCATTAAAGACTGTTACTCTCTGGCTAAAAAGGAACCTCCGGTTGGGCAGCGCACCCATTCTACCAGGGCGACAGCAGCTAATACAGCATTGGGACGCGGTGTCCCCCTGCAAGACATCTGTCAGGCGGCTACTTGGGCCTCGTTGCATACTTTCACTAAGTACTATTGCCTTGACAGTACGGTCCGGTCCGGAGAGACGACTTCTTTGGCCGTTCAGTTCGCCGTGACTTTCTGGTGTAATCTCACTTCGCAGATCCACCACCGGGGTTGGTATTGCTTGGGTATGTATTCTAAGGTAAGGACTCTATCACTAACGTGTCTCTTTCAGATGCACAAGTTACTTACTTGTGTAACGATATATCTGTAAGAGATTAGTTAGTGATAGATTCCTTACCGCCCACTCATCCTCCCCGTTCTGTGAACTTTTCTCTAGGGTTCAGGTCATCCCTTTTGGGGCCCTAGTTCTATTGCACCAGTAGTCGGTCTCTGGCATGGCTCTGCGCTCCTGGCGCGGAAAAGTTGTGCATAGAACTGACGTGGGCGCGTCTAAGTAGCTCCGATGACGTCATCTCGGCGGATAAGACGCCAGCGACGTACGCTGAACCGTACGACGACGCCTGCCGACGCACAGGGGTACTGCTGACGAAAACTTTCCGGATCCAGTCTGAAGCCCGGGGATATTCTAAGGTAAGGAATCTATCACTAACTATCTATCTATCTTACAAATATATCGTTACACAAGTAACTTGTGCGATTGTTTCTCTCTTCGCTGTAAGTTTTGGGTTCAGCTCTATATGTTTGTGGAACGCGGATATATAGATCTGGGTGCATTTGATCAACTTTTATAGCAGATTAATATCTTTTTAATTGCTCTCTGTTCGTCTTTACAGGCACTATTCATTGTGTGAACCTTAGGGTGGTCATTTTGGAGAGAAACATTTTTTCTTTATTTTAGAAATGGACTATGAAATTCATCTTTCATTTATTTTTATTTTTTTTAATTGACATTTGTTACCAATAGAAAACATACAAAGTCAACATATAGACAACTTACAGGCCATGGTGCAACAACATCCTTCATCCATTGTGGATAATTCAACCATTTTACTGGAGATCACATCGAGTACAGTGCGAACTTACAATTATATTTAGTCAACCAGGTATGTTTGTAAATATTGAACCAAGTATTGCCAGTAGTTTCTGGGCTTAGACCCCGTTGGTAGTTCCTCCTCATAAGTTTGCAAGGTTTCTTTACAATACGTCAGGTCCTGCATCCACTGCCGAATCCGTGGCGCTCTCCTACCGCCCCAACACAACGACAATCTTCTCTTGGCCAGAAGCAATGCAACCACACAGAACTTTCGCTTGTTCGCCCTTATTCCAGGGAGTAGTCCCAGCAGACACATTCGAATAGTACATGCAATGTTAACACCCACCATCGTCCCCACCCTCTGTATCACCTGTGCCCAGTACCCAGCCACTGCGTCGCAATACCATGCCAGATGTATGAAATCTGCGACCTCCGCACCACAGCGACAACATTTGTAGTGTAGCATACGCAGACCTCCATTAGGTGTCAGCATGCCAGTAAGAGAGCAAGCAGTAGTCCATTCTTCCACTGTTAGTGGAACTCCTAAGTCACTGCTCCATTTTCCCATTGCTTTATATGTATTGCCCGCTATGTCGTCTTGCAGTGTTGTATACAGTCTCGAAACCAGTCGCTTAGCAGTGGTGGTCGTGATCAGTAATTGTAAAGCGGTCAGCTGCGGTGGCTCCCCGGGGTGTGTCGGATATAACGCCTTCAGCGCTCCCTGCAGTCGGTGATATGTGAATTGGAATAGGAGCGTTTGATTACGAATAAATGTCAACTCTACGAGTGATTTGAAGGCCCCATTTTCGTATAGATCTCCCATGGTAACAAATCCCACTTGCCTAAGCAATCCCATACCCACTTCTTCCTGGGTGACAGACAACTCGGGGTGACAGTGTTATTGGCAACGCCGGCGCGTACAGTGGCAATTTACTTGCCTTTCTGCCCATAGTCCGCCAAGCCTTGTTTATCGTATCAATAGTATTTATATCGCGACTATGCAGCGGGGGCCTCTGGTGTGTTAAAATAGCCCTCAGTGGAATCGGGTGGGCGTCACCTTCCTCAATCGCCACGTGTGTAAGATATGGGATTGGATGATACCAAACGTGTGCATATTGAGCCTGTGCACATAAATAATAAAGGAAAAAATCCGGAACCTTAAACCCCCCTTGTGAATATGGTAGTGTGAGAGCACGCATTTCGATCCGGGGTTGTTTACCTGCCCAGATTAATCGAAGAACCATAGTGGAGATCCTGCGAAAAACCTCCGGTGGAGGCTGGATCGGAATGTTACTGAATAGATACAATAATTTAGGTAGGATGACCATCTTCACTATGGCTAGGCGGTCTGCCAAGGATAGCGGCAGTTGAATCCATTGTTCTACCTTATCATCTAGTGCCCCTATTGCCCTTCCATAATTAGTACGGATTACAATTTCCGGATCACGGTGATACCAGACACCCAGGTATCTAACAGGGTCTGATTGCCACTCTAATGGGTAGTCCAGAACGCATGGGCTGGTGGTGTCCGTAAGCGGTACGATCAGGGACTTAGACCAGTTTATTTTGAGGCCCGAGTGTTGCCCGAACCTGATATATTCCCTCAGTAAAGGGTTTAAATTATGCTCAGGATCACGCACGTATAGCATCATGTCGTCGGCATACAACGAGATATGTAGGGGTCTCTGTGGGAATTGCAGCGCCGAGTAGTGATGTTTTTGTCTAATTTTACAGGCCAATGGCTCTAACGCTATCGCAAATAGCAGGGGCGACAGTGGGCATCCCTGCCTCGTCCCTCGTGGTATACGTATTGGTCCAGATATGTATTTGTTAACCCTAATACATGCTGTTGGCGCCGTGTACAATAGTTGTATCCCCTGAAGAAATACCGGAGGAAATCCCATGCGCTGTAGAATCGTTTGCAAATAGGGCCATTCAGTGGAGTCAAATGCTTTTGCAGCATCTAGAAGCACAGCTGCTGCTTTAGTGTTGGGAGTTAAATAGTGCGATAAGGCAAATAGTGTTCTAGTATTATGAGCTGTGGACCTAGATGGGATGAACCCTGATTGGTCTGGTAATATCAGTTTGGTGATTAGTGGCTGTAACCTCGTGGCCATGAGCTTGGCTAGTATTTTAGTATCGACATTGATTAGGGATAATGGCCGATATGAGTCACAGCATTCTGGATCTTTATTTGGTTTCAATAGGGTTATAATCATGTCTTCTCGTAATGTCGGTGGTAACCTCTGTTTTTCATGGGCATCTCCGTACATGTCCACCAAGTGAGGTGCCAATTGATCTACAAATGTCTTATAGAATTCACACGTGAACCCATCTGGTCCCGGTGCTTTCCCGTTAGGAAGGGATTTAATGACTTCCGTCACCTCCTCCTCAGTTATAGGCGCGGACAAGTATGCTCTCTGCGCATCCGATAGCCATGCAATCGCGACATCAGCCAGATAGTCCATTATCTCTTCCGGCGTTGCTGTGGATTGCGACGCATATAAAGCCTCATACGTGTTCATGAACTCTGTTAAGATGCCATGCGTATCATACCTTAGCTCTCCCTTGCCATCCCTGACCGCCCTAACCGCCTGTGGCATCCGGCCAGAGCATATTTTCGCTGCCAGACTTTTGCCCGGTCTGCAGCTCTCACCATAATTTCTCGCTTCTTGTCGCTTACCTATGTATTTCAGTTCATCATCTGCATAGGTTTGGTATTCCGGTAGTACAGTCCTAATTTCACCCAACAGTTTCATTTCACGTGTACGCTCATATTCACGTTCCAGGGCCCTTAGTTTACTTTCACGGATAGTGAGTTGCTGTCTTATATCTTGGAAGTATGCCCGCCGTAGTGCCTATGCAGACACCCCGAATCGTGGCCTTAAATGCTTCCCACAGTAAGCCAGGATCATCCGTAGAAGGGGCATTAATATCAAAATACTCCTCAATTGCTTGGGTTAAAGCCTCCGTATACCTCGTATCCAAAAGTGCCTTGGCATTAAACCTCCAGCTATATGGTGGTGGCATGTAATGTGGTATGGCTAAAGACAATAATACCGGGTTGTGGTCCGATAATGTTCTGGGGAGGTGCCGTATGGATTCTGCCCAGTGCCCTATCTCCTCAGAGCCCAGCCAATAGTCAATGCGTGACCAGCTACCATGTGCAGCTGAAACGTGCGTGGCTTCCATGCATGTCGGGTTCCGGGTACGCCAGATATCCAACAGACGTCTGTCTATCATGATATCTCGCACTTTACACACTGCCCTTTTATGAGGTTCATGCGTTGTACCGGATCTGTCCAGTGTGTTGTGTAGTACAAGATTAAAATCACCCCCCCAAATCACTGGTATGTCAGGCAACTCACTGAGTGTGCGCCATATCTTGTGGTAGAAGTCCGGGTCATCAATGTTCGGACCATACGTGTTTAGTATGGCAATTCTCTGTCCCCTTATTGTTCCTGTGATTAGAACCGACCTCCCAATCTCGTCCGCAAGTGTAGTATCTTTACTGAATTGGACTCCCCTTTTAACCAGTATAATAACCCCTCTAGCATATGAGGAATATGAGGAACTATGTGTGCTTTCTGCCCATCTGCGCCCCAACTGTGCCCTGGATGTGGGTGTAAGGTGTATCTCCTGCAGTAGGGCAATATCTATCCTGTGTCTGTCTAGATATGCAAAAACTTGCCTGATTTTTTGGGGATTATTAAGACCTCTGATATTCCAGGTTAATAGGTTTAATGGCTTAGGTCGTGTTGTCATATTTGTTTCCAGCAGTCAACCAGCTCTTTAGATTTAGCCCTGTTGCGGTCTGCACCGCAGCACCGAAGCATGTACAGCACCATGGTTATAGGTATCCGAATGTGGTTATTGGACTCAGCAATGCGTCTCAAGCACCCAAGCCTGCAAAACACTCCCCAACCCCATTTTACCCCCCCCTCCACCCACTTCAGCATCCCAACCATGCCAAAGACATATCCCATAACGAATGAAAAACATAACTCAACTGTAGTGGGGAGCACCCGCGCAGGGGGTCCACCGAGAGCACACAACTCCATCCATCGTAATGGATGTGGTCAAGCAGGTATATGTTGCAGATTCACCCCAACCCGCAATCCCATTGTGGCTAATGACCATGTATCAATTCCCCTCACTACACTGGCTGCCATACCGTAATAGTACCCTCATGAGCTCGCATATTGCTAACAGATCCTAGCGGTGGCCATGCCATCCCTCCCAGAGGATCCGGCAGCGTGGCCGCCACCTAACCCCCAATATCCAAGTTAAACCCCATGTGACAGTCCGGCGCGGATCCGCCGCCGTGCTGAACAGTGCAGATGCACGCCCACACACCACCCAGACCACGTAATCCGCCTCCAGGTGGCCCTGCTAAATAGCCCTTCGCATCTCCACTGAATGTCTCGTCTGAAGTAACCCCGCTTAGTCCCAGGGCGATACACCACATGATAGTGTTACTGCCTCCCCAGGCCACCCCCTTCATATAGTTGACAGATACCTTCCTACCAGTTCAGGAGTTCAGTGCTATTTCGGCCTGTTTGTTGGCGTGGCCATCTGCTACAGCCGGGTCATCCAGGGCATCAACAGTAACGCCCCACAATAGTTAGCATATGTAGGTCTTACCAGCTTACGATGCCGTATTTTCGAAACAAATCACTCCACATATCCTCAGCTAGTCCTGGTCATTATCTTGCTCCGTCCGCCGCAACTCTTTGCGCCTGGTGTGAATTTTCTTAAGGAAGTCCTGCGCTGCTTTCGGCGTTTGTAGAATGGTAGATCTGCCCTCATGCATTACTCTGAGCCGCGCCGGGTATAGCATTGCGTATTCAATTTTCAATTCCCGCAGCTTCTGTTTGACCGTGTTGAACTCTCTCTGCGCCAGCTGCACCGACAGTGAAATCCGGGTAGAATTCCAAAGCGTTTCCCTGATAGTTTATCTGCTTTTTCTCCCGTGCCAGCCTCAAAATCTTGTCGCGGTCTCTATAGTTAAGGACACGGGCAAGTATCGGTCTCGGTGTGGCCCCTGGTTTTGGCCGCGGGGCAAGGGACCTGTGTGCACGTTCAATCACGTACATTGTAGAGAGGCTCTCTGTGCCAAAGACATTGCGGATTAGTTCCTCAACATAGGTTTCCATGCGACCTGTGTTCGTCGATTCTGGAATCCCCGCGATGCGCACATTATTGCGTCTGGACCTCGCTTCTAAATCCTCCGCTTTAGCTTTGATAACTTCCAGTAGTCTTTCCATCTCCGTGCATTTTCGGGCCGTGCCATTCATCCTCCACCGCCGCGATGCGAGTTTCCGCCTCAACAAGGCGTTCTCCGTGCTTGTCTAGCTTGGCCGCCATGTTATCCACCCGCAAAGTAATCGTGTCCAGTTTGCCATTTATATCTTGCAAGCTTCTCTGTATGGCCTGTAGGACCCCCTCCATACCCGCCGGTACCTCAGGATCAGCTTGAGATTCGGCGTCAGTCATCACTGTCGTATCTTTGGTTTGTTTTTTTGCCTCGAATTGGAGCTTGGTTTGCATCCTGTCCGTTTTTCCCATGTTGGCGCTCTGTAGATCCCACCACCGGTGTATCAACTGATTCCGCAGTACAGCGCCGCACGAGGATCAGGGAACCCAGCGCACCCCGTCAGATGCGATCACCGGCCCAGCACACCACCTCCACCGTCACCGCCTTTCTTATTTAGTCTGTGATTCTGTTCCGGCCTGCAGCAGGGGAGACGCGCAACACACCACACGACCCACACCTCACCTCTAAGCGCGACCGTATAGCTTCACTGTGATCCCGTCAGGGGGGCACATTTGCGATCCTTTAACGAGTAATCCTCCATTCGTGCACCATCGATTTTTTTTTTTTTTTTTTTTTTTTTTTTTTTTTTTTTTTTTTGCCCCGACGCCCAACTCTCAGCCTCCGTATCTATTGGCTTTCGTACATAAGAGCCATGCTGGTCACGCCCAAAATGTGCCGCAATATTCCTTTCTGGTGGTTCGCCCTGGTCACGCCACAACTCTTTCCATCGCGGCGCTCGTCAGGCAGTGGGGGGGGGCTGGTCACGGTCTCCCAATGGTGCACAAGGATTTCACGCAAATTAGAGGTGCTGCACTCCCCCATGTCCTGTCCTTTTTGTTTTGTCCCGCATGCACAGTTTCCTCTAGGGCATCGCCCGGCGCAGCACCGCGGGTTAATATTGTGCTGATTCAGCCACCGACCTGTAGCATGCCACCAGCCTCACATCTGATCCGCTCTCTCCGCGCTATATTACGCTGCCATTTTGCCCGATCCCAATTTTGTCCGCCTTGCTAGAGAGTGTCCCGGCATCACAAACAGCTCACATGTACGTCACCAGCCGGTCCGATGGTGCCATGAGTTACTCTGCCTCCCGTCCTCAATTAGGGCGCCAGTACATCGCTGCCTCCGCTCTGCGAGTCATAGCCGTCCGCAGGGCGCCGCCATCTTGTGCGCGCCAAAGCTCCACTCGGACCCGGCAGTTAATCCCGCTTTACGGGGTTTAGCAGTATTTTCAACGCCTCTTGCCACTCTCATGTCAGAGCCAGGTGGTTCCGATTAGCATTTTCTCCAATTGCGGGCCATTGCGAGTCCGCTCTCGATAATTATTTCCGCGTTTTCGGCTTGACCGGCGGAGCCGTCTCAGAAGGCGGCCATATCGCCGTGCGCCCTCTAGCGACCCTCTGAAATTCATCTTTCTTGATACTTTCATTGATCTTCCCAACCTTGCAATTAATGAGTTTATTCATTGTTTTTTGGAATAATCCGGACTGATTACCTGCAGATATATCTTTACTGATGTAGAAAATGCAGGTTACATGCCATTCGTTTTGCTAGCTTTGGTCGCTTTGCTTATAGCCCTTCTAGTCCAAGAACTCACTTACCCTTAGGGGGTTAAATACTATTGCCTGACTGTTGTCTGATGTCTTTGGACAGGGTATTATCCTGTTCCCTTTGAGGCTTTGGTTTTCCCGTGCCTGCGAGGTTCTTCCTTATTTACATTGTCTGTGGTGATTGCAACAGGTTTTATGGAGAGCCATTCTCTCTTTCGTTTAATTCCTGCATAGGTTTGGTCTGTGGTCAATTTCGACCAGCTAGTTCTCTTTGAGAGCTTTCCTAGGATTAGTTCGCAGACCCTCCTCCGGATGGGTATAGCTATGATATTTAATTCACAAGTCAAGGAATTTGCTGCTAGATGTCTCTATCAGATGAACAAGTTACTTACCTTCAGTAACGTATTATAGGGTAGAGACACATTCTAGCCGCAGATTCCTTAACGCCCTGCCCATCCTTCCCACTCTATGAATGATCTGTGCTGTAAGAGTTATACCCTTTCCAGTATTGGTTTTATATATCAGTAATCACTGTTTAACGTAATTTTGTAATTCAACAGACCATTTGGTCTTACTTCGTAATCCTTGACTTGGCATTGTCATAACTTTCATTTCCATTTGCTTCGTCACGACATTGAGACATTGCGGAAAGTTTCACAGAAGAAACTGATATCTGTGCGCCAGAGGGGACTTGTATGACTCCACTGACGTCCCATCCGGAGTCAACGTCATCACGAAGTCGTAGGGAGCTGTTCCCCGGCTCGCAGAGGGACTGCTGAAAAAATTTCGAGGTCCAGTGTGACGTTTTGGGAGAATTCACAAGTTAAGGAATCTGTGGCTAGACTGTGTCTCTACCAGATGATATGTTACCGAAGGTAAGTAATTTGCTCATATGCATGCTTCTTCCCAGCTTTCTTCTGTGATGTCCTGGTGGGGTTAGCCCCACCATGTTGCTTTCGCTTGTGTTCTTCTGCCCCAACTCCATGTTGCGTGCTCTTTTATATGTTTGCTCCCCCCACATTCCTCTTGGTTTGCTTCTCCCCACCCATGGTCTCCATGTTCCCTCCCTCCCCAACCCACGCCATCTGTGTTTCTTCACCCCACCCATGTCATCTGTGTTCATTCCCCCGTCCACGCTCCATGTTGCTTTGCCTTCCCGCCATCCTATTGCTTCGCCTCCTTGCCCTCCTGTTGCTCCCTCTCCCCCCAACAGTTCTTTTCTTTTTGTTTACTGAACCAACTGGGATTGGCAAACAAAAAGGATAAAAAAGTAGACACGTGCATGTTGGGTGTCTGTGCCTACAAAATGAGTGGCCTGCCTTGTTGCCTCGTTCAAACACCCCACATTTTTTAAAAACCATGCTGTACAGCATGGTGAGAGCATTGGCAAAGCCATTAGGCTCTGATGGTGTGACCTATTACATTTTCTAATTCATGTTTCTACTGCTACAAGAAGAGACCTGCAAACATTTCATTTTTGCTTTATTAGTGTGAAAAATGAATTTATCAAAATGCATCCATGATGAGAAAAGCGGTGAACGGTATGACATTGGAATGTATGATGTAAATAGTGCTACTTTACTAAATTCAAGCTTTCTGGAAACTTGTATTTTACCTATGGTCTAACTCCCCTCCCGTACGTTTACTTACATTACCATTTGAGTCACAATGTCTTTGTTCATCTTGTTGGTGCTATTTATCATCCTGTCTCTAGTAATTGAGGCTACTTTACATTTTGGGGGGCCTGCGCGATCATTTTTGAAGCTCTGTAGTGGTGGCCACCTGTCCTCGTTGGATTTCTGCAGTGTGTCTTATAAGCAAAATAAAAATCCATGTGGCAAAATTGTTGTGGTTGCTGACTCACTCTATTCCTTCAATACTCAAAATTATAGCCATGCTCTTTCCTGGATGTAGCCGTCTGTTCTCCATGGTCAAAAGTGACCAAAACAAGAAACAAAAAAATAGTCATTTGATCAAATAACATTCTAACACCTCAAAAAGTCATATATCCCATGTACTTCAGAAAGTTCAAACATAACAGAGAGCCGTGCAACATTCTTTTTCAGCATTAACTTTGGTATGTAAGTGTAAGTTGTTTAAATAAGTATTGTTGTAATTGAAGTTGGTCCTGTCTGTAATGTGAGACACATGAAGTTGCCCGGATTCCCACAGATTCCTAGCCTCTTTAGATCGCTTTCATCTTGGAGATGCACGTAAATAAGGTGGTGGGGACCTGTTTCTTCTTGATCAAAGCCCTGAAGAAGATTCTCCCGTTACTACCAGAGACGGCCAGAGCGCTGGTCATTGGTGGTATCATCCTCAGTAGATTAGACTACTGTAACGCCTTATTGTTGGAGGCCCCCAAATTTTTGATTGAACGTCTTCAGAGAGTACAAACTGTGGCGGCTAAACTGGCTTTGATGAAACCGCGGCGTTCATCGGGATTGTTGGCCCTTGCAGAGCTTCATTGGCTGCCGTTAATGCAAAGGGTCCAATTTAAGTCCCTATGCTTGGTCTTTAAAGCCTTGCACGGTTAAGGACCTATACCCCCTTCAAGAGATCTTTACTTGGTACACACCTACACGATGTCTTCGCTCTGCTGCTGCTTATTTGGTGAAAGTCCCGAAGATTCGAAGAGCCAAGTCAGGGGGTAGGGCCTTTAGCTTTGCTGCAACTAAACTCTGGAACAGCCTTCCTTTGGAACCCAGACAATCTTATGATCTTTTGCAGTTCAGAGGAAAGCTTAATACATGGCTGTTTCCCAGAGCCTGACAGCTCTGGTGATGTTCCATCTGCTCTATTTCTGTTTTCCCCCTTGCCATCTGATAATGAATCATGCACTGGAGCAGCATGGTGTTTCTGTGAAGGTCATGTTATTCTTGGGAAGAGGTCCTATGGGAATTATTCACATTGTGGCCTATTTTCAATTTAAAGTTCTGGTGTCTTGACAAAATATCCACTCTTTGCAGCAGGATCATGATCAGGACTAGTCTGCAACTTGATGTAGCTTTCTTTTTTCTGTGTTCAAAATCTGTTTATTGGATTTTCAACGAGCAATACAGTAATTTACAGTAACGTTGCCCAATATTGGTGTCCATTGTAGGAAAGTGTTTTTCTGTTGCAGTAGCCCCTCCCTCACCTCCCCCCCCCACACTTTTTGCCTGACACTTGATCCACTTTGACTGGTGTGCCCTGGGACCCTGCCAGCCAGGTTCCCAGGTCCTGTTTTTCCCCCAAACCTGTACCTTACCTATGTACCCACAATTTGCCCATCTCTGGCCACAGGTTAGCCCCTTGTGAAAGGTACCATGGGTACCAAGGGCACTGTGACCAGAGAAGGCTTCTAAGGGCTGCAGCACCAATTGTGCCACCCCGCACCTTTACACCCACACACTGCCTTTGCAGACTGCGTGTTTTGATGCCTAGGAAAGGGAAGAGCTTACATGGCACACATCCCTGTGTGCCACGCCTGCAACCTACTGCCTGGGACCTAGGTAAGTCACCCCTCTAGCAGGCTGCAGTAGCCCCCAGGCGAGGGAGGGTATAGTGGCATCCGCCCTGTACCCCTACAGTGTCTAAGTCCATTCTTAAACATTGTAAGCGTGTTAAAGCCATAAAGAGTAGTTGGTCTGGGAGTTGGTCATTACAAACTCTAAAGCTCCTTAATGGCTTTACAATTTGGTGGCCAACTTCTCAGAAAATTTAACCCACACTGATGCCAGTGTGGGATTTAATGTAAAATGCACTCAGAGGGCATCTTAGAGATGCCCCCTGAAAAACAACACGTTCTGGGGTGGTTCCTGATTGGATGCCTGCCATTTACCACCACCAACCAGGTTTCTAGACCACTGGGTAGAGGGCCTCCGCTCTCTGGTTCCAGTAAAAAAAAAAACATCCTGGGCAAAGGTGTCATGCCTCCTCCCCCAGGAAGGGCTGGGTCCTGCCGCCTTTGTAAGCTGCCCTTTCCTTTTGCTGCCCCCAGTAACTGGCTCCCACCAGTTCTGACCCCCACTTTAGGCGCGAGAATTGGCGGGCGAAACCAAGTTAGGATGAGAGGTGTGCCCACCTTTGCCAACCCCTTTGCCAACCCCACCCCTCAGGTGGAGGAGGTGAGGTGAAGCACACATCTCAGTTCCCTACATCTTGAAGATGAAGGGACCCAGCCAATTAGTAAGAGGTGCATGCCCCCTCCCACCGGAGGGTGGCATAATAGGGGGTGTACTCACCCCAAGGAAGGGACCCCTTGGTCCTGACTAGCACACCCCTGTAACACCCCTACATTTTGTATTTAGGGGGACCCTGAATCTTTTCTCCCTAGATTCCTGCAACCTAAGAAGAAAAAAGGACAGAAGTCGCACAGCAGAGGAGACTGTGGAGAAACTCTGACTTGGCCCCATTCCTACCAGCCCGTCTGCAGTTTCCGGAGATCCTCCTCCAAAAGTAGACTTGTCCTGCAGCCAGCGGCCTCCAGAACCCCTGGGAGTACTGACTGCCTTCAACAAAGACAGTATCTCCTGCAAACAGCAGCTCTGTTCTGAAGACACTCCATAGAAATACTCTGTGCCCGCAGAGGACGAAGAAACTATACGCTTGGAAACGTCTCGGCTCTCGTCACCTATGGTCTGAGCCCAAGTGGCCCACCAGTCCCACCGAGGTCCCCCATCGCTCCAGAGTCTGAGTCCACCGTGGGTTGACCCCTCCAGGACTCCCAGATGTTGTTTGCAGCCTCTGCACGGAGACACTCCCCCTCCCCCCTCAATCGAGAGTGGACCGGTAAGGTGAAATCCGCCCTCAAAAGGCTCCCCTGCATCCGGCCGTCCTACGCCCTGGAGAAGAGGACCTGAGGTGCACCTACGTCCCGAACTCTCCAACTTACCTGCCCTGCTGTCGGTACCTCCTGGAAGACTTCCTGGACCGAGCCTGCAGCCAAAATCCCAAACTGGCAACCTCCATAGGATTGCATTGGGCGCCCGCCCCTCCTAAGCACCCTGTGCCCGGCCGCCCTTGCGCCCCTGGTGGTGTGAACTTAGTGCTGACCTGGTACCCCCTTTGCCCTGACCTTAACCCTGCCCATGAGCAGCCCCGAACCGAGGTTCCCCATATCGGCTAACATTGACCCCTGAACTCTGCGGCCGGCCTAGTGCTGCTGGTGGTGCAATTTGAGTGCCTAACTGAACCTTAGTTCTAACCCTCAAAAACTATTCTTGCAGGTTGTTTACTTACCTGCAAACCGATAACCTTCTTTTCCCCTTAGGAACCAATGTTACAAGTTTTTGTTCCTAAAAATGTGTTAACCTGTGTTTTGTATGAAAGAAACGTAACTAAGCTTTAAATAAAAAAGTGTCTTACTTGCCTTTGTATTGTAGGGCCCATGGTGTGATATTTAGGCATAGCACCCCGAGTAGTCCATGTAATCTAAAAGTATTCCAAAGTCATTTTTATGTATTATAAACTTTTAAAAGCAAATACAAACCTGTAATTATTGCAAATTCAACCACAACTGCTTTTCCTTGTAAACATCTTGCATTTGAGAATATATTTCACTTACCTGTGCCAAGGCCTGCTTGGTTCTAGAAATAAAACATAAGTATAACTTTTTTATATTTAACTAATTGGTCTGGATTCTGTCCGAGTGTGTGCCATCAGCCTTGATTGAATGAATAAAATAAATGTAGCAGAGAGAGAAATAGCAGAGAATGGTCTTAAAGCTGGTATCAGCATCTGCGTTTTTAAGGCACGCCTGGCTGACATCAATGCTGAGTTGTCCGAACGCCGCAACTACCTCATGCAACAAAAAATCCTTAAGTTACAGAAGGATATAAAAAGATTTGACAGGGAGAAGATTTACCCCTTCACCAAAGAGGACTACCAACCCTCTGAGAACGACGCACTATCGGATGATGGTTCAACAACCTCCAACTACTCCAACCACTCTTCAAATAGCAACTCGAGCAACAACAGCTGTGGGGTAGGAACACAAACAACCTGGGACTTCTGGCACCACCTGCACTACCAGCCATGTACGGGTATCCCAACCAACCATACCCTCCACAGGGACCTATTTGGTATCCAGCCTATCCAGGACTGCAACAAGGCTTCCAACCACTGCTCTTCCAACACCCTCCTCCTCCTTTTTGGAACAGAGGCAGAGGAAGAAGAAGAGGTAACAAGCAGGTCCAGTGGCAAGACACAGAGAACAATGAGGAGCAAGACCAACCAAAAAAACATGATTGTGAACCTATCTAACAGGACACTCTCCTGTGATGAATTGGAGAAGGCACTGGGTTTCGTACCTACACCCAGGGAAGACAACTTTCGACTCAATGAGGATCTACACCACCTGTTTCGTAGAATCAGATTGAAGTCATTCTTCAAAGACAACCCTAGCCCAGAAAGAGGGTACAGGCTTGAGACCACCATCCAAGTTCACCCCCACATCTAGTATGGTACCCAGTGAGGTCCTCACTTGTGAAAAAGCAGTTTTGAAGCAAGCCAACCAACTGAAGAAGAAAAGAACATTTAACAATCTGTCCAATAGCCTAAGTAAGGCCATCTCTTCCCTTAAAGAATGCAACAGTATTACCATAAAACCTGCTGATAAAGGGGGAGCCACGGTGATCCTTAACATCAGTGACTACGAGCAGGAGTGCACACAACAACTGAACAATACCAAATAATACAAAAAGTTGGACACCGACCCTACGGAACGCCTTCTGACTCACATTAGGATCCAAGTGAATGAAGCAGCTAATGAGGGCTGAATCTCCCCCTATTGAAGCATAGTTCCTTGTCAACACCAACCTCAAGACACCTTATTTCTATCTCCTTCCGAAGATATACAAGGGCATTGTCCCACCACCTGGATGCCCGATTGTTTCAGGTATCAGATCTCTCCTGGAACCCCTGAGCCAGTTCAGTGACTTCTTCTTGCGACCTCTTGTCCAAGAGACACCTGCCTATGTGAAGGATACACAAGACGTCTTGAACTTGATCCAGGACATCAACGAGAACAACATCAAGGAAATTAACCTCCTGCTGACGCTCGACATCGAGACGCTGTATACGAACATCCTTCAAGATGCCACCATTGAGGTTGTTAAGAATTTTCTATGGTATGCAGCCATCCCCACCAACACCCCTGTGGATTATATCCTGAACTGTATCACCATCGCCCTCAAAAATAACTTCTTCATGTACAGGACCACTACCTACCATCAAGTACAGGTTACCTCTATGGGTAGTACATTTGCGCCTAGTCTGGCGGGGCTGTGAATGGCACATTTCGAGTCGCTTCACATCTTCACTGACTCCAACCCGTTTCAGTAAAATATCCTGACGTGGAAAAGGTACATCGATGATATCCTCATCCTCTGGAAGGGTACGGAGGAAACCTGTTTTGCTTTCCATGATTGGATTAATGGTTTGAACCCCTACCTGCGCTTCACCAGAACTCTATCCAACAAGGAGATCCCCTTCTTGACCTGATGATACCCCTGAGAGGGGTCACCTGCACACGAGGACATACAAGAAGGAAACCGACTGCAATAGCCTACTCTCTTTTTAGAGTTACCACCTGAAGGCCCTCAGAGAGAACCTACCTTATGGCCAGTTCCTGAGGATCTGGCGAAATTGCAGCTCTATTACAGAGTTTGACCAACAAGCCACCACTCTTTCCCTGAACTTAAGAGAGAGAATCTACCAATCGGACTTCATACATAAAGCCAGGAAAAGAGCAAGAAACAATAACCGCCAGAGCCTGCTGGAAGAAAGGAAGCGCCAGCCTGACGATGTCATGACCTGTGTCACTACCTTTACCCCACTGTCCAATCAAGTCAAAAACATCATCCGACACAACTGGAAGATCTTAAACTCTGGCTCTCTTAATATAGAGCAGCCCAGGTTCACCTTCAAAAGAAGAACAAACCTAAGGGACCATTTAGTCAACACACGACCACGCCCAAGTAAAAGACCTTTGGAGACTACTCTTTAAAACCTACCTCCGGTGACCGGGCACTATTCTTGTGGCCAGTGCAATGCCTGTGCCTCCACAAATCATACCAAGAAACTAAAACTGGGGGACTTTACCTGGGAGCCACGTCACCAGACGAACTGCAATACCAAGAATTGTGTGTATTTGATCTCATGCCTGTGCAACCTCATCTACGTGGGGATGACCACCAGATCCATTAAAACCAGGATTGGTGAGCCAAAAATGTGCAATCACTTCATCGAAAAACACGACATCCAGTGGCCCATCCTGGAAACCAACCACGCATGGAACAACGCCTCGCTTTTAAGACGCGAGCAACGTACCCATGGCACACTCGTCTCCTTGAGACCTGTTATGGAGTTTGCCTAATTCCAATCCTGGGTAATACCCTGTGGAGCTCGTTTTTTATGTCCCATGATGTTTTCCTAGTAACGGGACCCATTCCAATATGGCGCCTGCTAGGTTCCCACACTACCACTTTACCTTCCCTGAGTGCCTCAAGACATTCAAATATGGCGCCTGCGCATTGGCCGCGCTTTCTTTTTTCATCGCTGAACAACTCGAGACACTTGGAGGTGGCGCCTGCGCATTAGCCTCCATGCCCACCACACCCCTGGAAGGAGGACTATTTCTAACATCCTTACGGAGCGGGCACTCAACATGCAGGCAGGCGTGCTGAAGGGTAGGTGCTGAGAGACGGTGCGCCCAGTGGAAAACTGTGAGTAATTACCAGAAGAGTCCACGCGGGCCGTGTCCCGGCCACGCTGACAGCCCAGTATGTCTCTGTGGTTCGCTGGTGATGACTGTCTCTTCTTTTGTCCCTTATGTATTATTTTTTACTACAGCCCGTTACAGTGCGGGTTTCCACACGCGCTAACCTATGGAGCAACTCTCTACCTGCAACTAGGTAAAAGCCTACATCCCGCTCCTCTACTGCATGTCACGCTGCGTTGCTTGAGTCACGAAATGTCTCTGAAATAAGGCACCACCATGTATACTGGCTATTGCGTGATTACCTTGATGTGCTCACATGACAACGACCATGACAAGCCCCATAATCTAGACCTCTCCTTGCAGGGGTAGTGCACTATTGTTGGGTGTTGGGTTACGACGCATACATCCTTGCCACTCCCATGCATGACCTATAGCCTGTGGACCACACTCACAACGACATTCACCACTGCGGGAGGAGTACTGTGTTTTTTATCCCATTATACAGTCGTTCTTTTATGTGTTGTCTGTCTCATTGCCTATCATGGTTTTTTAGACGCCATATGCACTGTGGAGGTTCACATTGACTCCTCCTATGTTTTTCTTGTTTCTCCTTTCGACTCCTAGGTTGCGACAGGAGCGGCAAGGCTATTTAGTTTGAGCCACCTTGTAGTCATACACAGGTGTGGCCCGCCCTGATTCAGTAGGGTTCTTGACCCCACCACTTCCTTTCACAATTTTTACTCGCGGTGTTTGGTCTTGATGAAGCGTCATGGATCTGTCTGACCGAGCAGGCGTGAAACATGTTGACCTTTAGTTACGAAGGCACCTTACGCCCTTTTCAGTAACTTACGACCTTTGGGGTCTTTTAATCTGACAAGGGAACCTATACAATAAATGTTACTCACTTTCGGTATCCCTTAGTCCGTTTTATCTTTCACGCACCCACTTACTACTCACATAGGAACCTCTTTTTTCACACCCACACTCATCTGACGGCTGTCTAAACAAAAGATCTCCGCTAAAGCGACCCTTCAGGGAACCCGTAGGGCATTGCAGCGCCCGATGATGCATGACATCCTTCAGGGCATCAAGAGACAAGACTTGTGCTTGCCTCTAACTAGTGAGTTCTAGATCTAGATCCTCCCCTTTCCCTCATTCTTCTGTGTGTGGGCAACTATCTGCGGCCATCCCTGGAACAGCGCCCATCCCTGCAACAGCTACCCCTTATTTTGATTTGTTACAATAAATGCTTAACACACCCTCCTGATAAGCCTAACTGCTAGGCCAAACTACCACAAAGAGAGCTGTTAGTGATTATCTAATTTAGCCACTGCTATACCTCTGGGGATCCCCTGGACTCTGTGCACACTATACCTTACTTTGGTATAGTATATACAGAGCCAGCTTCCTACTTCAGTTAGAAGATACATTTGTTGCATTCCTTAACATTACAGTGCACCTCTGTTGTGACGTGCAAAGAAAGCAGCAAGCTGGTAGAATGGCAGTGGCACAGGTCGATGGACACCTTTGTGTATACGAGCAGAGAAAGTTACATTCCTATGTCTGTGCTTTCTGACTAGCAAGCAGAGGGATAGAGCCCGCTAGGTGTCACCTTCTCACCCCTCTGGAGTAAGTTCCTTATAATCGTAAGGGAGTGGTGGAGAGCATGAGTAGAGCATTTGAGATGCATGGTTGCTTCCCTTTCCAAATAAAAGATCAGAGATCTGTATGCATGCGCCTAATATCCTCAGCAGGTATGGTGGTAGGGAGCAACTGGAAGAGGTAAAGCAGCCTGGGGAGGACACTCATTTTTACAGCCAGGAAACCTGAAGGGGCCTCCATCGCCTAAGATCTTCCAGCATGGCCCTTCTCAGGTCCATGTCTGAAGAGAGTTGGTGATGGTAAGGCCAAGATATTGGATGGAGTGAGTCGCCCAGTTGAAGGGGATCAGCCCCTGCACTCATGGGAGCTGTTGCTGCAGGATGGTCTGATTAGGTATTTGTGATTTGGCCATGTTGATCTTGTATCCAGAGACTGTTATGAACACTTGCAGGCTCTGAACTACAGTGGAAAGGAAGGACTCCAGCTCCTTCAAAGCAAGAAATAGGTCATCAGCAAAGAGTAAGACTTAGATTTTGCCCCTAACAGGGATGCCATATATACTCCAGTCATGCCTTGGGCAGATGGCCAAGGGCTCCACCACGAGAGCAAAAAGCAAAGGAGATAGGGACAACCCTGTCAGGTGCCCCAATGGAGAGTGAAGGATTGTGTGGCCTGGCCATTTATTCAGATGCTTGCATTGGGCTCTGTATAAGAGGCCGTAATTTTGCTGGTCATGTTGGGGCCCAGTCCTATCTTGTGTAGGACCTCACATAGGAAGGCCCAGCTAACCCTGTCAAATGCCTTCTCTGCATCCATGGAGAGAAGGAAGGCAGGGATGTTATGTATATTCACCTTTTCAACTAAATGGGCAAGACGTCTGATAGTATCAGGACCTTGCCTTTGCTTAATAAATCCTACTTGATCAGGGTCTATTAAACCTGGCTGGAGAGGCTCGAGCCAGTTTGCCAGCAATTTAGTGTAGATCTTAGTGTTTTTCCATTTGGAAGCTCCCTGAGTGCACTACTTAGCTCTGCTGCTTTGAAAGGTGCTTCTAGATCCCGTGCAGTCTAAGGGTGGCTGGGGGCAGTCATGGAGATAGGAGTCAGTGGCGGCTTGGTCTTCCCTTTGCTAGTGAAAAGGCACTGGTAATCGGCTCGGAAGGCCCCGTTTTTGTCTGACTCACGGATAGTCTAGTCTGAGTTCTCTGTTTGTAGTTTGGAAATATGAGAGTGAGCATATTGATGTTGTAATCTGTTTTGTTGTTGACTCAGTTCGCCTGCAGCTGGCCTATCAGCACCACCAGCTGCCGTTTGGCATGCGTTGAGGGTAGGGTGACCAGACGTTCAGGATTTCCCCCAGACAGTCCAAGTTTTCCAAGGACTGCCCCAGTGTCCGACGCGTCCCTTAATTTCGAGCTTATATACCTGTTTTTGGGACAAAGGTCAAGTCATTCTGAAAGGAGAACTGAAAGGTGTGCTCTCCTTAAGTAAATTGTTAGTTTCTTTCAGGCAGGCAGCAGGTCGGCTGCAGCAGATAGGTAGACAGAGTGGGGATGGGGGGCAGTGGGGGTCTCCGGGTTGAGGTTGTGGGCTTGTCTGTACTTTCCAAGAGTGGATCTCCTCGGTGAGGTTAGTTTCCAACAGGCCCACTGCTCTTGCTCTAACTATGGATATGGAGGAGATGACACCCCTGATAGTTGCTTTGAAGCCATCCCAGGGTTTGGAGTGTGTGGGGGGGGGGGGGGGGGGGGGGGGGGGATTGCGCTTCAAGTATTCAAATATTGCCTCCTTAATGGATGCCTAGTCCTTTGGGTCGTGTAAGAGTTGGGGGTGCAGGTGCCAGCGAGGGGGGCCACGTGTAGGATCCTCACGCTGGGTCCATGTAAGTTCGATGTGGGTGTGACCTGGGATGGAGATGTTTGATATCTGGGCACCTTCCTAAGGAACACGTCTTGTGCTTAGTTTGGGGCATAAAGTTTGAGGAAAGCCAAGGTGGTCCTCCCCCTCTCAAACGTCAAGGTCAAAAACCGCCCACCAGGGTCTCTTGAAACTTTTAGTAGCTTAGATTAGAAACCCTAATTAAAGAAGATGGCAACCCCAGCATTTTAGAACCAGTATATTCCCAGTGTTCGCAAGGATTTCAGGGATGACCGATGTGGTGCCAGTCTTCCTTGAGCATGTGTCTCCTGCAGAACAATGATATTGGGGTCTTGCTGAAGAAGATAGCGACAAATTTGCTTTAATTTACGAAGGGAATTGAGCCCTCTGACATTAAGGGACAGGAGCATAATGTTGGTCAAGGACCCCATGACCTACAGAGGATTGGTGTTGCAGTATAGGTGCTACTCCGATCCCACCAGGGCACAATGTTAGGGGTGTGGGCCCGCGGTTTCCCATCCTTTCTTCAATTCCAAGGGAGCGTGCATCTAGGAAGAGGAACAGAAAAGGTCTAAATGTAGACAAATTAAAGCGGTCAACAGGGCCTAATGTGGTGGACTTCTCCATCAACAGGCCGATGATACAATCCATTAGTCCTGGAAGAGGCGTCGCTCTCTATCCCCATATCTAACAGTGCAAACACGGGGAACAGTCAGGAGCTCCTTATCTCTGATCTTAAAATATGAGAAGGACGATAGTGGTGCAGTTTATCCTTTAGATAGCGAGGGGCAATACCCTTCAAGGGCTTGTGGATGAGACAACAGATCTTAAACAAGATACGCATCTGAACAGGAAGCCAATAAAGGTCTCTCAGAATGGGAGCCGAGGGGGAGCCTGATGGGAGGTTACAAACCAGATGGGCAACCGTATTTTGCACCACCTGGAGGTTCATTAGCTGCCATAAACAGAGCATTTCTGTAATCCAGGTGGCTTATAACCATGGCCTGGACCAGGTTTTTCCTGGCAGAAGGTAGCCAAGGGAAAACCTTCCTCAGAAGACTCATCGTCACAAAACAAGACCCACAAGTTGCAAGGATGTGATTCTTCATGGAAAGTTCCTGGTCCAGTTTTATGCCCAGATTCTTTATGGCATAACAAAATACAGGTGCTGCCCTCAGCTCCGCATGCCACCAGTCAGGAGTCCAAAGGAACGGAGCTTTTCCGAACAGTAAGATTTCAGTTTTTTCACTGTTCATCTGGAGACAGTTTGTAGTCATCCAGGCCGTAATTTTCCTCAGACAATCTTGATAGTGATGTTTTGCCTTTTCAATGTCCTGCCTCAGCTAAATTCTACTCTTGTGCAAATGGCAGTAACATCTTTGTGACCTTTTTTTTCTTTTTTTTTTTAACAGAGTTTTATATAGCGCTAACTTGACCCGAATCGGGTATCAGAGCGCTTTACATAGCGCCAGTTGCAATTCATGAGGACACATTTATTTTTTGTTAGGCACGGGGAGATTAAGCGTTTTGCCCAGAATCACAGGATGTTGAGCTTCATTGCCGAGACTCGAACCCAGTTTCGAGGTGGAGCACCCTAGCCATTAGGCCAAGTTCATAGTTGCAGCTCTTGAAATCCATTTTGAATAAACCAATCTCAAGGCAAATGTATTTCAGGAATTTTTCCACATAGTCTTGTGTGATGGGGTAGGCATTGGGAACCCGAAGGCCCTGTGAAGCCGGTTCGCCCTTGCTGCTAATGTCTGTCAAGAAACCATTAGACCAGAGGGATACGACTGAGATCTCTCTGGTAGCTTTGCCCCTTGACATAGTAAGAAAGGGAGGTGCTGGAGCAGTCCGGGTGCCTATAGTTGGAAGGGGGTAAGCAGCCCCAGACTATCCCTGTCACAGATCAATGCCCTGAGTTTGTCCCTCAAGCCGTGGCCTCAGTTGCGGGGGCAATTAAGGCTGGGGGGGGTGTGGGGTGGTGGGGCACCCGTAAGGCAAAGTCCCACTGCAGAGCTCAATTCTTTCCAGACAAGCCCTTGCGGAATGCTTCTTAATTCCGTGGGGCGGACCTGTGTAGTCATGCAGCCCAGGGAGAGGCAGGTCTGTAAGGGGTGAGTGCACTGAGTCTCTGTGACAGGTAGGCCCGATGCCCCTCGTGTGTCAACTGCTAGTGGGTGATGGTCAGTTTTCAGCACCAGGTGGGGAGGATCCCAGATTCAAAGCCTTGCCATCCAGCCCAAGGGCGGGCAAGAAGATCACTCCTTGGGTCCCCCCGAGCCAGGCAAGCACCTTGTCTCCTTAGCACCCTAATGGGGTGTAGGGCCAGAATCCAGGGCGGGCCCTAATAAGGCCCCAGGTGAAGTCTGCACCACCCCGGGGCCATGCCACTGCCCGTCCTGACCCCCAAGCGAAGAGGACGGCCCACGCCTGCTCACCTCTCCAGTCCAGATCGGTCCACTACTGGCCCAATTCCAGGACCTCCATGGCACCCCCTCGCGTGATCCTCTCCTCGACCAAGTTCTTAGCTAGCTTCCCAGGGAAGGACGCACTCTGCCAACCGATTCCGATAAGAAGGCAGTTCAACTGCCACCTCCAGGGCCAGTCTCGCGAGGCCAATGAAGCAGGCCCAGGAGCGTGGACAATGTGGCAGACAAAATGGTGTCCGGCTCCTCCGGCAATCCGCTAGGCTTCACTGCTCCGGGACTCAAAGTCCTTCTCTCCTGTGCGCCGCCTGAGGCCAGAGGGCCCACCCCAGCCGTGCAGTCGTCGACTGACCTGCTCCATCACCCAAAAACTGAAAACTTTTTTATTTACACAGCCCTTTGGAAAAGATCAGCTCTAGCGAAGTGGTACTGTGCAGATAACATTTGAGGTTGTTTGTAATTCTCTTACTAGCGCTAAGAGACGATTGGTGATTATGTGCTATACAAATGACACTTAACATAACATAACACACAAGATGGCGCGTTCTCAGGAGAAAGTCTGTCGACGTAGACCCCGCTGAGCAGGGTACAGAAGCGATCACCGGGCATTCCCAAACTTGGGCCCCCCAGGGTATCAGACCACACTAATGGAGCTGCTGGAACAAGCTGAAATCCAGATTTAAGGCCCAAAATATTTTGGAGTTCGGATGAGCAACGTCCTACTCCTTTCCTAGTCAGGCCACGTCCCCTTGATGCAGCTTTTTAACAAGAAAATTGCACTGGGATAAAGTGAGGTTAACATACGGAACAGATTTGAATTCAGGATCAGCAAAAAGGCTTTGAGAAGACATTGAAGGCTGAATTACTGTTTGAAAAGAAGGTGGCATTTCACTTTGACAAAGTTCATAAGGTTGAAACTGGGTCCAGTAGGGAAATTCCTTGTCTACTACACCAAACCAACCTTAAGACACGTGCATTGTTTCCCTATAAATGATACTCCTGGGTTAACGTCCTAAAAGTTTCTTAGAGAAGTGTCCAAAAATATTTCCCAAGAGCTGCATTTAATGAGAGCTAAGTAATATTTCACTATTGAGTCAGCTCTGATTTGTTCCAGCTCACCTCCAGTTAAAGAATACCTTAAAAACATGTTTACTGAATAAAGAATACAGGATTACTGACACATCTTGATATGGTCCACATGGGTAGGCACTAACCTTTACAAACTTCCTTAAAAAGTGTGGAGTGAGCAGGACTATTATTTTGGTCACATAAAAAATGTCAGGACTTTGTATGCGTCTTTGAAGACAGCCTTGGTAAAATATGATGTAGTAGGTTTCCATCCTGCTTATTATTGTCTGCATGTCATCGCAGTTTTTCATCTGTCCATCATATTCATTTACACCATCATCTTTTTTTTTCTTTTTGCAGATTATGATATCATTAGTCTGACATGTTAACTGGAAACAGACCAGGATGCTGGGGATTTTGTGTGGGTCTTTTACTTTGATGCTTCCCATTTCATATGTGACCCAGATCTTTTGGCACAGCCCTACAGCCCTCTTTTCAGAGCAACCATGCCGAAATACATGCTGAAAATGTATAGATGTGTTTATTGTACAGCCCAGTAATATTGTGACACCTGAGTTGTCAGTTAAATTGAATTTGTCCTGTAAACTATGTATTTTATTGTGCATAAATGAGATTTGTTAATAAAACTGAACCATGCAAGGGAGTTTTGCAGTGACCGTTAAAAAATTGGTTTAAATTGTTGTTGCTGGTCCTTTTCAATTATGCATTTGTCCAAAGATTTTTGCATCATTGTAAATTAACTATATGTATATATTGTAAATTGAAAAAAGGCTAACATTTTAAGAAAATGTTCATGTGACTCAAGTTGTGACCACGATCAGTAAAAAAAAAACAAAAAAAAAGCAAGTCTCCAATATGTCATACATTTTATATGATTGATATGTTTTGTGTGTGATGACAAATCCTTTGACTGCCAGAGAAGGAAAATAAATTTGTGTTCCTAAGAAATTGTTTTCATTGTTGTAGGTTGCCTCAAACTGCTTGAACCTGGCTTCCTTTTAGAGCAAGTGCTTTCTTGGAGGGTACTTAATTGTCCCTTTTTCTGATTCTGCAGGTCCCATAACAACAAACTGCAGTCTACAACTTCTTAGAGCTCAGCTTGCACTCCTAACAAACAGAATCAAGATCTGGTTGTCAGTGAAGTTTATACAAAGAAGCCAGATATTTATGTAGTCTGGTGGTCCAGACCAGAACTGTTTCAGTGGTCACCACAGTTGCATTAGGATTCTTGTCTTATTTTTGTCCAAAGGACAACGGAAAGAAATCAACAGCACATCTTTTCTTGTCCTGGTCAAATCTTGTGGCAGAAGCAGGAAAACGTTGTTTTGTTGAGAGTGGAAGGAAAAAAACAAGCAAGAAGCAAATACTCAATGGAGTCCAGTTCAGCTCCATGGAAATGCCACGTCTGTTCTTCAGTGAAGAAACTGGTCTAAAGTCCTCCCAGAAAACCTTCGACTGTATTTATTTATTTTATGAACACTTTTATATTGCTGGCTTCATTTGCCAGCCGAATATTTGTTTTTCTTATATAAAAAAGAAATCCTACATCCCTTTTGGTTACATGTAATCCAGTCTGTACCTTAACATGATTCCTGTAGGTAAAAGTACAAGAGAACCTTTAGGTGTCTTTTCTTTCTATGAAAGGAGCTGCTATGTACACATGTGCACATCCAAGCAAACTGGGACTTGACAAAGAATTTATTGTTAATGGTTTAAAAAAACATAATAATTAAGCTGCCATAAACAGTCGGGCTGAATGCTCATGGACTATAGACTGTTGTTCTGAATATAGCAGTAAAGTTTGTCATTTACTCTGCACCAGACTAAAATGAGTAAAAACTCTACTTGAAGGTATCTTGTTTGTAAACATTTGTCAGAATCTAATTTTTCCCCTTTTTGTATTGAGACTCAGAATATGGATGTATATTAAACATAATAAAAAGGAGATCACTGTTCTCCCCACAAGAAACGGTGTCTGAATGTGCACAAAATGAAAAGATTATTTTGTGAAACAGGTTAACTTTCTGGTGAAGATGTGTCTTATCTGAGGAAAAAGTAAATGAAAGCATAGCAAAGTCTAAAGTTGACTTAAAAGTTGTATGCATTTTTCCAAAAATGTTTTTTTTGTCAGATTAACCCGAAGCTCTTTGCAGCTTCTATTTTTAACTTTCTGATAGACTTCCAGCTGCAGATTCCTGTTCTTGTGAATTTCCCAAGGCGGCAGACTGGATCTAGAGAATTTTGTTAGCAATTACGTTACATGTCTGTAGGTGGCATCGTGCAGCTCGCGTCGGATGTGATATTGGGGCCACTATATCTGAACACTTCTGTGTGCTGACATCAGTTACTTTCTTTCCACGCCTTCTGATGGGGCTCCAGAGCTCCTTTTGAATCCTCTCAGACAGTTTTCCTCAAAGTTTCCGCTGTGCAAGGAACATGTCTCCTCTAAAAACAACTGGGTTTAAACCTTGTAAAGACTGCAGCTGACAAATGTCGATTACAGGCATCCATGTTGTCTCTTTCGTGTCTCGGCTCCAGTCATGAATCTGCACCATGTGAATGCTGCATGAAGATTAGAAAGAAGCCATCCAATACCGCAAAACTAAACTTGTTGTCGTAGAGCTTCCGAGGAAGGCAAAGTGATCCCGGTCGATGGCGCAGTTGTGCTCTCACTCCCAGGGCTGCTCTTGTGATCATTCATTTTCGAATTCTAGTTGTTCAGGTAAGTCGAAGAAATCAAAGAAGGTCAGGCATGAATTCCCTTCATCCCACCATTCTGAGTAATTTGATGCCCTGATTACCTCCAGGCCACTAAGTCAGTCCCCTCTTTTGGAACTGATTCTGCAATTGATCCTGATGCGCCCTGACTTCCCCGGGCCATCGATAACAACTCCACAGGTTTAAAGTGGCACTAGACAGAATATTTGATACTCTTCCAGAACCCTCTGAGCTCCTTCAGGCCTTGAGTATCTGATGTGGCCTCCTGTTGGGCTACTGCCAGTGGATTAATCACTGACGCCAAATGCGCCCCTCGAACTCACTTTGCGGCTGGCCCCATTTTCCTCGAACCCAGAAACGTCCCACCCACATGTTTATGATGACAATAATGATGCTGATGACTCTTATGACGAGGAGAATATATTTGTGCATTTACAGGATGCCGGTGGAGTGGACACCTCTCCACACATCAGTCTTTTCTCACCTAGCCCAACGATGGCAACAGAAGAGTCTGTATCCTCTGTCCCAATGATTAGGAGAGCAGCAGACATTTTTGACCTTACGCTGCGCACAACAGCGATACAAACGAATGTCCTGACCGAGCTACTCAACTCAGGCCAAACAAGCCAAGAACCCTTGTTTCCATTAAATGAAGCCATTAATGATGGGCTTGTGTGCCCCTGAGCAAAGCCAGGATCTTGCCTGCTGGTAAGAAGGCAGATGTCAAGCAGCATAGACCTGCTCCAGAGGATCCGAATTTCCTACCAACACTGTACTCAGGAGAGCTTAGTGGTTCAAGCATCTACTAGTCACCTTAGCCCCAACATGTTGCACACAACTCGCCCAATTGAGAGTCAAAGCACATGGAGTTATTTGCCAAAGAAATGCTCTCCTCCTCCAGCTTTCCCCTCGGGTCCATCTATACTAATTGCTTCCTGGGTAGGTACTCTCATATGCTGTAGGAAAAAGTGGCAGATATCTTGCCAGCTGTCCCATGTGAAATTATGCCAACCCTGATCTTGAATGGCCAGTACGCAGCTAAGTACTCAATTTGTTCAGCCTGGATACCACCAACTGTCTAGGTAGGGATGTCTGCACCAGTGTGGTATTTCGGTGAGAAGCATGGATTCACCCCACAGGCTTCTCTTCCAATGTCCCTCATGGAAATGCGCTTGGACTGAAGGCAAACTCGATCTTGGAAAGATTTAAAGAGCGCTAAGCCACTGCTCGCTCTCTAGGCCTAGCTCTGCCTACTCAGCTGTTCCCCCAACAAACTTGCCCCTATTAAGGCTTTGGCAGGAGATGCAGCAGAGGCACTGTCAATATGTACCTCTAACAACAAGCCTCCCAGTTCTTTCAAGGTAGAGGGTGGGAATCAAGTCAACTGCATCCAGGTTCCCAGGTGCAACCTTCTACCCAAAACCAAGACACTCTTTCCACGACTGCCGTAAAACAGCTTTTATTAACCCCTGGCAGCATACAATTGCACAGTGAGGAGGCTGCATCACCTTCCACCTTCCCTGGTGGAGGAGCATCACATCTAACCAATAGGTGCTCCAGGTTGTGGCACATGGTTACTCTCTATCCTTCCTGTTGAATCCTGCAGCTATGCCACCCACAATGCCACTCCTCCTAGAGGACCACTTGTCCATATCACAAGGAGCAGTTCGGGCCTTCTTGGCCAAGGGAATCGTAGAAAGGGTTGCTGGCATCCGAGATGGTGACTGACTGTTACTCCTGTAACTTTGTGGTAATGAGCTCTGTCCTATCTTCTATTTGCACACTTTGGACTTCTTCCTCCAGATGGACAAGTTCAAAATACTCACAGTTGCACGAATCCTGTCTACCTTGGACCCAGGAGACTGGATAGTGGTATTGAACTTGCAGGATGCCTATTTTCACATCACCGTCATGCAGTCTCACAAATGCTACATGCTGTTTCAGGCAGGCCAAGGGCACTTTGTTTACTGTGCTCCCCTTTGATCTTACCAGTGCACCTTGGATGCTCACAAAGTTGATGGTGGTGTCTGCAGCCCATCTGCCAAGGTTAGGAATACCAGTCTTTCCATACTTTGACAACTGGCTACTGAAAGTGAACTTGCCTAAAGCAGTCATAAGCCACCTCCAGTCAAAGCCCAACCGGTTGATATTGATAGGCTTTCCTATCAACGTGCCGAAGTTACACCTGACTCGTTCACAACAGCTCTCCTTTGTTGGAGCCATCCTGGGCACAGTGATTTTCATAGCCTTTTCTCTGCCTCAACTAGTCCAGGATATTTTGGGCTATGACCACAATGTTTCTTCCTTTGTCTCAATAAGGGCGGCTCTGAAGCTTTTTGGCCCCCTGTATCCTGCTTGTGGACTGCACCAGGTGGGACATGCAGACTCTGCAGTTTGAGCTGAAGTCTCAGTGGGTGCAGCACCAAGGGAACCAGTGTGATTCTACTCAGGTGTCGAAGGACACTGCAAAAGACCTGCAGTGGTGGTTGCTCAACCATGAATGAACCGACAGCAGTCCCCTCTCCTTACCAAAGCTGACAGTAGGGATGAATGCATTGTTGCTGGGTTGGGGAGGTCATTCGGTAGATGGGGAGATCAGAAGAATGGTCTAAGACAGAGACTTGCCTCACTTGGCACTGAAAGCGTTCTTCCAACTACTAAGAGAGAACGGGTGCAAGTACTTATAGACAACCCTATTGACATGACACTGAAACAAACTGGGCAGAGTGGGGTTGTGGGTCCAGTACCAGGAGGCTTTGTGTCTCTGGAAGTGACTTAAAGCTCAGGGCATTTCCATGATTACCCAGCACCTGGCAGGATTGTTAAATGATAGGTCAGACTAACTCAGCTGCTGTTGTATAGCGTACTACGAATGGCAGTTGCACTCAGAGGTGGCACAGGGCATTATCCAGCAGTAGGGAGAGCCCTGGCTCAATCTATTCACCACCACTGAGAACACAGTGTTCAGAATTGTATGTGTTACAGTTCCCAAGACAGTTTTCCTTCTGAGATACCTTCCGTTTCAATTTGAGTGTGGGACTCTTGTATGCCTTTCCACCCTTACCTCTCCTGTCCAGAGTGCTGAAAAAGAAAGACCTTGCCCGAGTCGTCCTAGTGGCTCCGTAATGGGTGAGTAAAGTGTGGTACCCAAAACTTCTGGCCATGAACATTTGTCCTCCAATCTGATTCAAGAGGACCTACTATTGCAGCAGGTTGCTCCCACGTTCACAAAGCATTATTGCCAGGTCAGGTGGGATAGGCAATTAGCCCGATCTGTTTTGCAGGGTTTTCTGGTCTGAGCCATTCCACAGACCCACCAACCGGGGAGGTACTGCTTTGGTGTCTATTCACAAGGTAAGGAGTCTAAGGTTATAAGTCTCAACAGAGGAACAAGTTACTTAACTTGGGTAACACCTTTTCTGGTAGATTCTATCCAACTGCAGATTCCTCACTGACCCTTCTCCGTATTCTGTTGAATAGTAGACGTATATGGTCCATTAAAGATCTGCATACTGGCATATTCTGATTTCTATGGGCTCCACGTCTGATGTCACAGACCGATATCAGATAGATACTGAGCATGCACAGGTGGTGCAGATATAGTGGTTCCGACATAACATATCTGGTGGGACAGATCAAACGTGCAGCTGCACGATGACGTCTACCAACGTGTGAAGGAATTGCTGTAAAAATTCTCCAGATCATGTCTGGTGCCTGGGGGAATTCACAAGGTGAGGAATCTGCAGTTAGTCTCTAACGCAAAAAGCACTACCAAAGGTAAGTAACTTGTTCTTTTGGTAAGTACTTTTCTCATGTAAACTTTATTCCATGTTGTAATCTTCCTTCAGTCTTTAAAACTGTTCTCGCCACAGCGTGCCAAAGCTCAGACACTAATCGTACCCGTATATATAACTCTATCCTACATGATCATTAAAGATGATAAGAGGAGATACTTCACCCACAGAATGGTGGCATGCTTAATCATTGGTGACAAATGCAGAGGTCCAGTGTAGTCTAACAATGTTTATGGGAAAACCCTCCATTTCTTTATTTGATTGGGAGCCATACCATGATTAAAAATAAATTATCCGGATGCGAAGTGGAAATCCAATGGTTAGACTATACTGGACCTCCGCATTTGTGAAGAGAATTATATATATACAAGAGCTCCTGGATTCAGTTAAGCCCACCAAGTTGACACTGGCCTACCAGGGTGAGAAGAGACACCAATGATGAAGCATGCCACCATTTGGTGGGTGAGGTGTCTCCTCTTATTATCTTTAATGATCCTGTAGAATAGAGTTATTGATACGGGTACGATTAGTCCCTGAGCCTGTGGCAAGGATAGTTTTGGTGGAAGGACATGCGGAATCTAGATATTAAAGCATCTCATACTCTCTTTTAGTGGAAAATAATTCAGTTTTTAAAAAACAGGACATGGAATTCAGGAATGTCAATATAGCTGCAATGGTCACATACCATTATCCTGTGTCACTCCCTGTTTCAGTAGTCTAAAACCGCTTCCCAAACTAGGGGCAAACAAACAAAAAAAAGACATGCATATATAAACAAGCATTTGCAATGCAATAGGTCTTGCATTTACGCAAGTTTAAGCTATTTGCATTGTAAATGAAAATGCCTTTTTTTAAAACATAAATAAAAGGCATTGTCATCTACAATGCCAATAGCTTAAACTCGCGTAAATGCGAGACCTATTGCATTGCAAAGGCTTGTTTTAAAAGGCCTCAATATTTGAAAATTACATCCTCCCACTCGCAAACAGGAAATTAGTTTCCATATATTTAGCACCCCCCCTTCAAAGAACTTGTTTGCTCGCACAAGGGAAAATGCCAAATCGGTGGTGGAATGTAAAAAACACGTAAAACATGTGTAACATGAATGCATCTTCTGTTCATGTGAGTTACGGCCTACATCATCTTCAGTGGCTTTTGGCTAGATGTGCGCTATAGAAATACTACATACATACAAACATGCATACACACATACATACAGACAGACAGACAGACATACCTACATAGATAGACAGACATACCTACATACATACATGACGAGGGATTAGACAATAGGTAACTTGCTCTTGGAGGTGTGAGGATAACATTGAAGTTGGTTAATAGGTTGTTGAAAATGCTCAAGGAGCAAGTGATGTCATAAAAACAGTAGCATAGAGGAGAAGTCGATGTAGAAGGTGTAGAGGTCCTTAAAGGTTTGGAAGGGCCTAATGTCTGTGTAGGATGAAACTGCGCAGTATTTTCAAGGGAATCAGAATCTTAATGTATGAGATATATAACGCTAGGTTAAAAAGCCATGAACCCCAGGGCATTGGGCCAGTTGGCAGCTTTGGCTCAGAGTCCCCCCGCTTTAAGGATGCACCTGTGTTCGGTGCACACCTCCCTTGCATAAATGGTGTGCATGCCTCTAGTGCATGAAGATGGAAACTCTACCATCTCATGATGTCTTTAAATCAATGCCTCCGTGTGTCTTGCAAACCAGGAGGGAGCCGCTACCTTTAGATGCAAAGGCCTATGATGAAGAATCCTCATCTGCGCTTTCAATGCTACTGTGGTGCGTTCTACTGAACTCGCATTTCTTTACTGCTAAGCCTCATCCAGTATGCTGCTATGTGGCTCTTGGGCCTCAATTCCGCCATCCGTCCTCAGTAATGAGGCAGCAGAGGACTCCTCGGTCAGTGCAGGTCTGATCTGCCTCGAGAAGGGCATCTCTGCGTCAGCCACTGACATTTCCTGAACATCAGATCTACTGAAGCCGCTGCTGATGCACGGCCCTTCGAAGGGGGCTCTGACCTTCAGCTTGTGGGAGGGCTAAATGCTACTGCTACTGCCGGATGTCTGTGGAGGTCTTGGATAGCCTGACAGAAGTCAGCCCTGCTGGCCTCTGCTGAATATTTAGAGCAGTGAGAGTCCGACGTATCGCTCAAGATGGGAGTGTACAGGGAGGGGTACAGAGCGAGAGAGCTACACAGCCCCCAGAGAGCTGGTCTGAGAAAGAGCGAGGATTAAAACACGAACCAGTGCGAGAGGGAATACCGGGCGGAACGGGGAGTTGGAAATAAAGGAAGGACTAAAAAGAGCAACGGTTAAGATAGAAATGAAAGATGTGCGAAGGAAAACAAGAGAGGCCAACATAATAGTGTTAGTAGTCACAGTATGGATAGAGCGTAATAGGAACACAAAAACAAGGTGATAGCGTTCCCAAGCAATGGGAAACCAAAAACAAATATTAAACAATCGTTGGCCGCGCGCGAGCGGCCGGAGACACAAAATGTGGTGGGGGAGAAGCGGGAGTTGTGTGTGCGCGTGCGTCATCGCGATCGCTCTGAAAGCGAAAGTGATCGCGATGACACACACAAGTTTTCAAAGTGCTGCTGGCGGCCGGCTGCACGCGTGCACGATCGCGTGAACGCAAGCGTTAGGCCAGCCAGCAGCACTTTGAAAATCCCACATACAAAATGTCTCTTCGAGCCAGCGCAAGCGCTGGGGCTCAGCGAGACCTAAAAAGAATTGGCATGGTTAGAGTGGGAAATGGGGAAGTAGTGAAACCTTGCTATTGAGGAAAACCTTTATCAAAATTGCATTTTAAATGGACTGTAGCACCTTTTGTTAGATTGCTTTGATATTGAAAACATTTGCTGTGTATGAAACATCAAATCCATTCCAACTAAAAGCTTTTTGTAAATGTGTTAAGGCTAGCATCTCCTGCGTACGCAATGGCGGCGGCAGTGGTGGAGTCTCCTGTAACTTGAATCTGGTATTCTCGCAGTGGCACAGACGTTTTCACTTTCTCTGCGCATTTAGGAAGCCTCACCACTGTATATGGTGAAAGCAGCCCCTGGCTCGATTGTGGCCGCAGTGGTTTCTGACTTTTCCTCCCGAGCATTGAGACGAGTGTGAGGTACGGGAAGTCTGATGTTTAAATTGTAGAAATGGGCAAGTAAATCTGAGCAAGTTTAGCTGTATCAATTACCGAATTCTTTGCATATTCTCCTATTCTGACCGTAAGAAAGGTCATGGAGCCCTTTAATTCTTGCCAACCCATTATTCCCATCACATTTGTTCAGATTATGTGAGATTCCCAATCTAAGATGGCTCCAATGAATTTACTCTGACTTCACTATCTAAATCATATATACGTAGCCTTGCATTGGGAATGGACGCAACATAATAGAAGTCTGGTTGTTTAGTCATGTTCATCACCCAGTTGCTTTCATTTTAGAACCAGAGTTTGCCCTATTTTTGAGCAGAAAGATTCCACTTTGACTCCTGGAATCAAAAATTATTAGCTTTTTTCTTTGTCCGGATTGTAGAAAAGTCTGCTGCTTTGCACATTTTCACATTCTGTTAAGAGTGGCAAATTCAACACACACTACAAAAGGGACACGAGGTACTACCCTTCATTTGTCACCCCTTTATACTATCCAATCACGTAAAAGGAAGAGGAGAATACAATCCAGATAATTCCTCTCTGGGAAACCCTCAATTGTTTTTAAAAGTAGCCTCACCCACTAGATAGTGGCATGCTTCATCATAGGGTATGCTACTACACTCTGGCGCAGACCAACACTCAGAGTGGACCAAAACAAGTATTCCTTTCGGGGAAATATCTCTTCAAAAAAGGGATCCTCTGTGCAAAAAAACTTTTTAAACTACCTAAGAGTGTACTCTCACTTCTTTATTCTGGGCCTCCCTTGGCAGGGTTAAAAAAGAAAGTATAATTCTGGGTATACCTGGGTGATTAGTTCCCTTTCCCCCTAACTGCCATAATCAACACATTTCAGCCTTCCAACCGCCTCCTAGGGGCGACAGCCTTTGTCAGGATAAAGATCCCTTGTATTATTTAACTTTAAGTTCCCCTCCCTGTCACTGACTCAATGGAGATAGAGAATTCCTACATGGCCATACATGCCAATTCAGGACATACACTCAGGAACTACCTGGAAGAAAACAAATATTCCTTTCGGGGAAATATCTCTTCAAAAAAGGGATCCTCTGTGCAAAAAAACTTTTTAAGCTACCTAAGAGTGTACTCTCACTTCTTTATTCTGGGCCTCCCTTGGCAGGGTTAAAAAAGAAAGTATAATTCTGGGTATACCTGGATGATTAGTTCCCTTTCCCCCTTACTGCCATAATCAACACATTTCAGCCTTCCAACCGCCTCCTAGGGGCGACAGCCTTTGTTAGGATAAAGATCCCTTGTATTATTTAACTTTAAGTTCCCCTCCCTGTCACTGACTCAATGGAGATAGAGAATTCCTACATGGCCATACATGCCAATTCAGGACATACACTCAGGAACTACCTGGAAGAAAACAAATATTCCTTTCGGGAAATATCTCTTCAAAAAAGGGATCCTCTGTGCAAAAAAACTTTTTAAACTACCTAAGAGTGTACTCTCACTTCTTTATTCTGGGCCTCCCTTGGCAGGGTTAAAAAAGAAAGTATAATTCTGGGTATACCTGGATGATTAGTTCCCTTTCCCCCTTACTGCCATAATCAACACATTTCAGCCTTCCAACCGCCTCCTAGGGGCGACAGCCTTTGTCAGGATAAAGATCCCTTGTATTATTTAACTTTAAGTTCCCCTCCCTGTCACTAACTCAATGGAGAATTCCTACATGGCCATACATGCCAATTCAGGACATACACTCAGGAACTACCTGGAAGAAACAAATCTTAAATCAGTTCAATTTCTTTTTAGGGTAAACAGCAACTGCTATCCATGTTCCATACAACCTTCTAGTACAGTGATTAACTTTATACACCCACTGTGCGCCAACATCTCAGTGAAGGACACGCATGAATACAAACATCATACATCTTTATAAAAATAAATCTCTGGGCCTCTTACCCGAGGTTCTCTTGATTCCTTCCGAAACTGAGGTAGTAGTGGGAGCATCGCACTGTAGTCACACATTGCGAGATGCTAGACCCTGGATAATATTTGAAATAAGACAGTAACGTCACATAGATTAAGAAGGACTAGTCAAGTCAGGAGAAGGGTGCAAGTAATGGGACTTTATTTTATAAAGAGGACAGGGGTTCAACAAGTTTGGCTCACCTTTCTTGTACCCTAACAGTGTGTGACTACAGGGCGACGTTCCTACTCCTATCAGTTGCTGCCTACCCTCAAATGAAATTGGATTTATTTTAAGATTTTTTTATTTCAGGTAGTCGCGCCATGAACCCCCCCCCCCCATGCTATTCTAGCCTTCAACTCTACTCCGACATGTCTGCCCTTAAGACCTTATTTAAAAAGTCACCAGATGTCTACTTGTTCCAAAAATAGGGAATCAAGTCCAGATCTACCTGACCAGTATTACGTACTGTAAGAATTGACCCACTCTCACTGAGAACACCTCCTGCGTCTCCAGAGAAGAAATGAACAATTCCCTGATGTACAGAGATAGCCCAGTGTCCAACATCTTCCTTCTCTCCAACTTGTCACCAACATATAGTAACGTATGCATTTAAATGGTGGCAGCATCCAAAAATGCAAATCCTTAGTGAAGGGTGGATGCTTCATGACTCTTAACAGTTAGTTTCTCCCAGATCCGGGCAGTCTTCTTCTTTTAAAGCTTTATTTTGTTTTGGACTTAAAACAAAATGTCAGTTTATGAAAACATAACATACCAAAATAAAATATGCCAATAACATCAAAATGTTGAAAGTATACTAAATTTGAATTAGTGTTCCGATAATCTGTTAAACATATGGCCTTCCAAAAAAAGCTAATCATTGCTATTGTTTCGGGGCTGCGGTGGCGCTAGTATCCCCAATAGTTTTCCTAATTTGGAGTTTATAACTCGAACACACCTCAAGTGACTCCAGCTTCTGTAAAATGGTAAGTGCGGGCAAACAGTTTCTCAGCTGGTATTTCTTTAATAAAGTTTTAATGTAGATGGTTCTGGGTGCAGCATAAATAAGGGGAAACAAGTGCAGAGTGGTTTAAAGAGCTACGTTTTCACACGAACAGTTAACTAAGTCTTTGGACCATTCTTTAGATCGTGGAACTGTAGCCAGTCAATGCACCAGGTTAAATCTGGTACATAAATAGTTTTGCTCGAGGTCATCAGGATTAATCGGGTATGATTGTAAGCCCTCAATTGGTGACAAAGTTTGATACTGGGAGATGATGACTACTGATTTAACTTAATTTACTCTATCCTCGAACAGCTGTAAACACAAATGCTTCAGCTCAATTCTACTCAGCTGGGATAACATCATTGGGTTGTTATAGAATTGTGTTTTTTTTTTTTTAGATTTGTACAAATAGTTAACCATGGAATATCAAGAGCCTGATCTAATGCTAAACACCACTTCAAATGTAATCTATTCAGTTGGGCTTTCTCTTTTGTCCAGACCCTCTGCCACGGTAAAAGTGTCTGGGGCCTTATAAGATCTTCATTATGCTGTCGGCCCAGCTCCCTATGGCAAAGTGCTGTGAGGCAAGCCAGCATTTTCCTTAAACAAATGTTTTTGGAGGTCTGTATCCCCAGACCATTAACATATGCCCAAACCAAATGTAAAGATGGATATACAAATTTTCTCACTAGATAATGGTCATTTCCTTGAGGTGTTTAAGACTGAGTTTAGTAGGCTAATTGTAAATAAATGGTCTTTACAAATAGATCGTTTCTAATGTTTGTGTTGCGTCCAGCATTGTCAAAAACTACTCCCAAATAAGAGAAAGTTGAAATGTATTTTAAACGCACATCATTCACGTAAAACCTGGAAAAGTTGAACTGATTAGAGCCTGCTGTCCTAATGAGGGACTTAACCAGATTGACCATAGAATCTAAATTTCCCATGAATGCAACAAAATAATCCAAAAGTAATTGAAGGGCTACCAGAGTGCAGCCCAAAAGGACCGCATCATCTCCATACACAAGTGCTGGAATTGGACGATTAACGAGCTGGAACATGTCCTTGCATCCCTCCACCAAAACCCTCTGCAAGTTGTTAATTTAAAGGTGTAGAGAAATGGTGAAAGCACACACACTTGCCTCACCCCTCTGTTAATCTGGAATTCATAGGAACATTCCCATCCAATTTTGTATCTCACCTTAGCGGTTGAACCAGTGTTTGTGTATGTATATATATATATATATATATATATATATATATATATTGAGAGATATGATCTGCACCCACAACCTCCAGTATTGAGCATAACTTGCTGTTACTTGGTAAAATGTAGGTTTTACTAGTATTTTATGAAGGAAAGTCGTAATTTTATTGAAGACACAGAGGTGAGTATTATTCCTTCTCTTAACTTGCTCTTAACAGCAGCAGTCAAGAACCTCATACAAAACTATAAGTCCCATGGGGCCAAAGAGAAAACGGGCCAATGGGAAACAATGGAACAAAGAAGAACGGATAGGTGAGTATCAAACAGTTCAACAGCCCTCTTGACTGCGAACAGCTCCTTTTTTTTTGTGTGTGCGAGAAGTCAACAATAGTCCAGAAATAAAGGGAATCTGGATAAAACTATAAAACATACTAAGGAAAAAGAAAACAGTTCTTGGCAAAAGTCTTTGTATCTGAGACCAAAACAAGGAACCGGAACATCCCAGAAAGAAGATCCAGATAAATCCATAGTCCGCATAGCAGGAGATGGAAACACAGCCTCCGATGAAGCTTTATTGAGTGTTTACAGGCAAAGCTGAAACTACTACGAGGGAGGGAAAAAGCACTAGTTAAAGTATTGAGGTGGGATAATACTCGCCTCCTTGTCTTTTATAAAATGGAGCTTCCCATTGTGCTAATTCAAAGCAGATTAACAACCGATTGTTAACAGGTTAACAATAAAACATGCAAAACACATCATTAGACAAATCAGCTGATCTGAGAATGTCGTCCCGTCATAAACCGGCCCAGAAAGCAGTAGAGGCCATAGTACCCCTGGGCGAATGAACTCCAAAAATGTAGGTAACAACCAGCCTAAGTCACAACCCATCCGACCCAACAAACCAGAGTAGGAGAGGATACAGTATTGTGAGGTTTCCTGTAGGAATTGAGACTGAAATGACGTTCTAAGATCAACTGTTGGAGACTCGTAGTCTTTAAGACATTGTCCAACACAAAGTTTTGTTTGATCTGGGAAACAAGGGTAGAGAACAGAGGTTAACCTTTTCCATGCGTCAGAGGGCTAGGAGCCGTCCGACGCTAAAGTGCTCATGTGCGTAGGACGGCTCCCGGCACATGGCACTGGAAATCCATCTGGTGTGGGCACTAGAGGGATTTCCTCCCCCCTCCCCCAAACAGCCTTGGGAGCTGAGAGAGAGCTTCCCCAGCTCCCGAGGCTGCTTAGTCTTTTTCACTGAAATGACGATCAGCATGCACGTCTCGCTGATGTAATTTCAGTGAAAGTGAAACTTAAATGAGCCCATCGGCTCATTTCAGTTGCACTACCTTGATGATCAGGGGGCTATCTCAGTCCCCTGAGCATCAAGGCAGACGGGAGAGGTATCATTGGAAAGGGGATCCCTGCTTGGGCATCACCCCAGGCGGGCGATCCCAAAGCAGGGATCCACCACAAGACACCAGGGAGGGGGAGTGGCCCATTGGGCAAGGGCCTTTGCTCCCCCCCTAAAAAATTTGGGCAAATTTCTGGGGGTCAGTAGATACCAGAGATTATTTTTTTAAATAGTATTTAGGGGTGGTGGCTGCCCTAAATGGGCAGACCAATGCCCCCACCCACCCAAACAACCTTCAGACTTTCTGTCCCCCATAGGGGGGAAGTGAGGGTTATTCTGGGGGCAGAAAGCAGTCGGCACCAGGGATTCTTGTAATGTATATAGGGGTGGGGGCTGCCCAAGATAGGCATGCCAATGCCCCCACTCACCCCCCCAAAAGAATTCCAGCCTTTCTCTCTCCCCCCCCCCCCCCCACCCCCCCCCCTGAGACAGATATGGGCAATAGCCCCCGATCTGCACAGACCGTAGGCACCAGGACACTCTTATGATGTATAGAGGGGTGGGGCTGCTCAAAATGGACATGCCAATGCCCACACCACACCCCAAAAAATTCCACAGTCTTTCTGCCCCTCCCCCCCAGGAGTCAGATGAGGGCAATAGCCCCTGATCTGAAATAGACCGTAGTTATAGATTCCTTACCTTAGAATTACTGCCAGGCGTCAGACTGGATCCGGAGAAATGTTTTCTTAGCAGTACCCCTGCGTGTTTGTAGGTGGCATCGGTCGACTGCACGTTCATGGTCATGGTCACCGGGATGATGTTGCAGTGTCTACTTGGACATCACCCCTGCGCGCTGACGTCAGTTCTTTCTTTTTCCGTGCCAGTTAGCGCAGATCCAGAGAGAGCGTGCCCTTTAGCCACTTTTTGATTAAAACTTTTTCGACTTTTGTTGACATATTATTGGAGTCCTTCGACTTCTGGTGTACGAAGGGATGTCCCATTGTCGGACCGGCTTCAAGCCTTGTGACTCCTGTCACAAGCTGATGTCTGTCATGGATCCGCACCTCTGGTGCCTGGAGCGCGACCACGGTCCAAAGTCGTGCTCCGACTGCCGGGCCATGAACCCGAAGTCTTTGTGGGAGCAGTCCCGAAAGCTTCTGGAGGCCTGGCAGTCGGCTCCATGCCGCTCGAGGTCCCAGTCGAGAGGAAGGTCTTGAGACCGGTTGCGGAGCCATCACCACTAGTAATCGAAGTCTTCGCACTCCTCCGGTAAGTCGAAGCACAAGAAGAAGCATCATCGCTCTTCGCCTTCTCCCTGTCAGACGCCCCTGACGCTGGTTGTGCCCCCAACTGGAGTCGACCCCAGCCTCACCCCCGACATGGAGCCGGACCAGCGTCGACAGACGCCGGTACCGGTGCAAACCGGCACTTTTGTACCACTGTTCTTTCCTGGTGTTTCTTTTCGCCCTGACTGGCAGCTAGAGAAAGGTGACTAGGACTGGAAGGGGTTTGTTGACCCTCTAGCAGACCAACTTGAAGAGCCGGAGTGGAGAGAGGAGTTTGATGATGCCAGTGGTCTGGATACCTCTTCAGACCTTGGTATGCTTTCACCCCCTACCGCAGCTACAGAGGAGAGCGCCTCCTACGCTGTTTTGTCAGGACTAACCTCCTGACTAAGGTGCTTCAGCCAGCAGCAGCCTCTTCGGAGCCCCTGCTCCCTTACGCTGAGGCCCTCACTGATATCTCACTGAGAACTTGTCCAAGCCCAGTACAGGGGCTCCTGTGGATAGGATGATTGCCCGACATCCCCGCCCGGCTCTGCGCTACTCACTTTTCCTCTCCCAACACCCTACCCCCGAGAGCTTCGTGGTCCAAGCCTCATCCTCAAAAGGAAGCGCATTCCATTCAGCTCCCCAAGATAGGGAATCCAAGAAGCTGGACCATCTCTTGTCTCTTGGGCTGTTATGCCCACACAGTGTGGGACACGGTTGCGCAAGTGCTGCCACATTGCCCGGAGGAGGCCCGGCCGTGCTCACCTGAGCTGTTGCTGAAGGTCGAGACGCAGCAAAGTTCACCATCCGGTGTGGGCTGGATACCGCCGGCTCGCTGGGTAGAGCGATTTCCACGTCGGTAGGCCATGAGCCGCTACGCCTGGCTGAGGACCTCTGGCTTCTCTGGGAGTGTCCAATCTACCCTTTTGGACATGCCCTTTGATGGACGTCGCCTGTTTGGTGACAAGGCAGACAAAGCGCTCGAGGGTTTCAAGGACTCTAGGGCTACGGCCAGGTCCTCGGGCCTTGCAGTCTGCCTTTTGCCCCTTTTGAGGCTACGGTAGGGGTGCCCCACCATGTTCCACCCAGAGCCAAAGGCCCGCGCAAGCTGCCCAACCTCTGCGCAGCCAGGGACGTGGGACCCAGTGTTGCAGGTCTGGGGGCCAGAAGGCAGGCCAGTTCACCAATGCCTCCCCTCCCCGCTGCAGCCTCCAAACCTTCGTAGTCAGACTTTTCAGGGCCACCAGTTGCAAGTGGGCGGCAGGATCCACCATCACCTCCCCCACTGGCACAACATCACGTCGGACAAGTGGATTTTGCAGATAGTCCAAAGGGGTTACTCCCTCCCCTTCGAGACTTCCCCTCCCTCCAAGCCACCAACACTCCATGGCATGTCGGAGGATCACTTGGCCCTTCTCCGCCCGGAAGTTACGTCTCTCTTGGCCAAGGGAGCTATTGAATGAGTCCCTGTGCCAGAAGTAGGTTGTGGTTGTTACTCCCACTACTTCCTGGTATTCAAGAAGGACAAAGGCCTGCGTCCTATCGTAGACCTCAGGGACGTCAACCACTTCCTCCGGAAGGAGAAGTTCAAAATGTTAACCTTGGCTCATGTCCTATCTGCCCTTGACCTTGGAGACTGGATGGTAGCGTTGGACTTGCAGGACGCTTATTTTCACTTCCCCGTCTTGCCTGCCCACCGGCGCTACCTGTGGTTCACGGTCGGCTACAATCATTTTGAGTTTACCGTGCTCCCCTTTGGCCTTCCCAGCGCCCCTTGGGTGTTCACGAAAGTGATGGCGGTGGTCGCAGCTCATCTACGCAGATCAGGGGTTCCAGTCTTCCCCTATCTCGACGACTGGCTGTTGAAGGCGGGCTCACCCCAGGCTGTAGTTCTAGTGGATGCAGCATCAGGGCAATCTTTCCGATGTCGTCCAGACCTCGGAGGGGGCTGCGAGTCAATTGCAGTGGTGGCTAACAAACCAGGATTGGATCAACGGCAGATCCCTCTCCCCTCCCCAACCAGAGTTCACAGTGGTGACAGATGTGTCCCTCCTGGGATGGGGTGGCCCCATGGGAGAGGCGGAGATCAGAGGCCTCTGGTCTCCAGCGGAGTCCGGGCTCCACATCAACCTTCTGGAGCTTTGGGGAATCCATCTTGCACTAAAGGCATTCCTTCCCTCTGTCAGAGGAAGAGTAGTGCAGGTGTTCACAGACAACACCACCGCCATGTGGTACTGCAACAAACAGGGCGGGGTGAGGTCATGGACCCTATGCCAAGAGGCTTTGGAAATGGCTGGAACATCAGGGCATATCCCTGGTGGTTTAACACCTGGCCGGTTCCCTGAACGCCAGGGCAGACGAACTCGGCTGCTGGTTCATGATGGATCACGAATGGCATCTTCACTCGAAGGTGGTGCAAGGTCTCTTTCAGCAGTGGAGAGAGCCTTGGTTAGATCTATTTGCCACAGAAGAGAACACGCAAAGTCAGCAGTTCTGCGCATTGGCGTTTCCAAGGTGGCACTCGCTCGGCGAAGCCTTTTGTCATGAGTGCAATTGCTGCCTCCTGTACGCCTTTCCGCCTGTACCACTTCTACCCAGAGTGCTGAAGAAAATCAAGCGTGACTGGGCCCGAAGAGTCTGTGCTCTTGAGCATGGCCTTCAAGCCTCCGATCAGACTGCCTCTTCTGGAGGATCTTCAGTCGCAGCAGCAGGGGATGGTCCTCCACCCAAATCTGTCCAGCCTCCACCTCCTTGTGTGGAGATTGAGCGGCTACAGTTGACTGCTTTCGACCTTCATCCCGAAGTCTGTAACGTCATCTTGGCAGCCAGGCGTCCCTCCACCAAAATGGTATATGCGTGTAGATGGACCAAATTTGTGGCATGGCGCACAACAAAGGCTGTGGATCCCTTCTCTGCCCCTCTTTAAGAGGTCCCCCTCTTCATTCTTAGCTTGGCCCAGCAGGGCTCTGCTCTGGGCACTCTTAAGGGCTATATTTCGACCTTTCTTCGCATTCCTGATCAGCCTTCTCTTTTCAAGTCCCCGATTGTTAACAGATTCCTGAAGGGCATTACTCATCTCTTTCCTCCTCCTTTCATAATGCCCCAGTAGGACTTGAACCTTGTGCTCACTTATCTTATGTGTGCTCCCTTTTAGCCATTACATAATTGTCCTCTTCGTCTCCTCACTTTGAAGACTGCTTCCTTGCTTGCCATCACCTCTGCTCGCAGGGTGAGTGAGCTTCAGGCTTTATCTTCTAAACCTCCCTTTCTTGCTGTCCATCCAGACTAAGTAGTCCTCTGTACTAGGCCCTCCTTGCTGCGCAAACTGTTTACTTCCTTCCACATAGGTCAGACCATCACATCGCCCACCTTCTTCCCGCCGCCGTACACTTCCAAAGAGGTACCTCACTTGTGAGGGTAGGCCTATAGCCGCACAGGAAACACCCCAAAAATGTACTGTAGATACTTCAAAATTACCTGGTTTTGCGAGGGAATCTCCTGCGTTTTTGGTCCCGGGCTCAGCGGTCATCTAGGGCAACCTACCCAACCCAGCTATTTCTGAAAACGAGACATCTAGAGGAGTCAGGAAGGTGCAGCTTGCGTTGATCTCCCAACATTTTCTTACCCAAAATCCCCTGCAAACCTCAAATTTAGCTAAAAAAGAAAATCAAAGTCTGAGCGATTGATCGAGCCTCAGACTGAGACACGGTTGTGATGTTACATTCGCAGCTATGACAGCACGCAAGCAGATGCTGCCCTAGAGCCTGGGGGGGGTCCGGGCAATTACTGTTGTTACAACTACCAGCCCAGTTTTAGCTCCTGGACTCCCCTACTGCAGGCATCGTTGGTCAAGTGGAGTTGTGCTGTAGGCCTGTTGTGGAGCGAGGAATGTGAAGAAGAGGTCATTGCGGGAGACACCAGCAGCCCTCCTGAGAAGGAACTCACTCTGCCTTCACCTGTGGAGGAGCAAGGGGCAAGCTCTGAAGACGATAGCAACCAGGCAGGGGATGAGTGAATGAGAGAGCACCCGAGCGTGGCATCCTTAGCAGTCTGTTGTGGAGTGTGAGCCCAGGTCCCTGCGGAAGCGGCCCAGTTAGGTCTGGGCGTGGCTTGCAGGGGATTTGGTGAACTCCCGCTTGGCTAGCTGCTCTGCATTACAGCTTTCCTCCACAGCCTCTCCACTCCATATTTTTCCATACTTCTCCCCACTTCTATGCCTCCCCCTCCCCTCCGGAGCCTGGACCCTGCCAACAGGTAAAAACTTGTGACAGCGGCTGGTGGAGGTAGGAAGGGGTGGTTTCAAAGCAGCGTGTTAGTGGTGCTGCTCTCTTCAGCTACCCCAGATGATCTACTCTGGCTTGCTGGCTGGTCTCCAGCTCCTAGCCCCGTGCCAGGTGTTGGTTGGTGCTCCTGGGGTTTTCCGATTGCCTCCGGGGTGGATTTAAGCTGGATTAATAGCCACCGTTTTTAAAGCAATCCAAGTCAAGGTCACAGGGCCCGTTATATAGTCCATACAACCGCTCATAATATCTCTACGTAGTATCTCTGTGCACTCTATGCTCATTGTGGGAAACATTTACAGGATATTCTTGATTACAATACCATAGGATCACCCAGTGTCACTCTCTATGCATATTTAGCTGTCACCTCCTCAACTTGCCATCTCCTGTTAATTAGGACAGGAGGAGGAGACCTTTTTCATACCAAGGAGAGGATAAAGCAGGACAGTGGAACCACCTCATAAGTGCCATGAAGTAGCCATATCTCTTCTGAGATCAAAGAAATTCACGAGGTGAGAGGCAGGGGAACAACAGTCCCCTTGCAGCTAATCCGCCAAAAAAGGGCAGCGGAGTAAAAACTCCTAGAGCGTCCAGCCCGGGCAGCCACTACAAGAGCCACTATAACATGGTGGTGGCCACTGTCGCATTTTAAAAAAACAGCTAGTACAAAACAACAAGGATGAGATGGGGTAAAGTTCGAGGCAGGGCACAAGCTTCCACCAAAAGGAAGCGGGAGAGAGAGACCACTCCAGGAGATCCAACTGTAAAAATGAGACCACAAAATAAAGTAAGTGGTGCGGACGTTGGTCACACCTCCGCCTTGATTCTTATTGTGCCACATAAGACTCAGAGCTAGAGCCGGAGCTAGAGTCCAGCCCCAAGGCGTTAACCAGCCCCTGCTGAACTGGCAGCTTGAAGTCATGCCAGCTTACAGAGAAATATAATGAACCGTTGGATCAGCCAAAATAATCAAAAATAACAGATTACTTTAGGCTAATAGGTAAACATGATGGTACTCCACAATCAAGTATGAACAATAAATCTCAACCGGAGAAGGACGGCTCTAGGAAAGTTTCTCCTGTTAAACCCCCCCCCCCCTCCCCCCCCCCTCCTCCTAATTTATCGACTTCCCAAAATGTACAATCATATAGCTGGTCTTTCGGGCATAATCCAGAAAGATGTAGAGTCTGTCGGCGTGGCAACAAAGAAAGTGAAGACGGCCGAACTTGGTGACACCTCCCCCAATTTGTGGTCTGCCATACTGAACTCAATGCAAGGGACAGTATTGGCCCTCATTCTAACAAAATGGACATTCAGGTGGATTTGCTTAACACCATGGCAATCTTTGTGTCCGGAATTGATGAAAACTTGAAAAGCTAAATGCATTAGTTATAAGGGCCCAATCAAACTACCCTAATGATTTTAAAATGTGTTCTTGCAAGGAGGTAGTAGACAAACTAGCGCAACTTCCGGTAAACATGGAAGGAATCCTGGAAGAAACTAAAAATAGCCTAAATCCGAGACCCGGTCTGGGTCAACATCAGAAGAGGAATTAAGCAGATTGAAGATGGCAACCCTTGGGGGTCAAGTAGATCTTAATAAAGGGCTGGCAGATCGAGAATGCATGGAAATAGAGGAGCAAAACTCAGAAATCCAGCTTAGACCCCAATACGAGTCTCCTGATGGTGGAAGCACGAAGAACAAATCCCTCATGTTTCATCGACAAACTAAAAGGGAAAAGAAACGAGCAAGAAAAAGAAGGAATACAATCTACCCTGGTCATATAGAGATCACTCATTAATAGTTCAACAGGAAGACCTGGTCCTGTGGTCCGTCCGGAGAAGATACCGGCGGACCTGAATGTATCTAGCACAGCCTCGGCTCCTGCACGCGATATTGCGCACAACAAACTAATAGCTCCTGTAAAATTGAGGGCAATTTCTACCACATGCAGCGAGCCCCCTGGGACAGGTAGTCCGCTGATCAGGAGAATATCTGGTGCGCAAGAAATGACTCGACAGGCCCCCATATTGCGGCCTGAGAAATCGAAGAGCTTAAGGAGGAAGAAACTCAAACCCAGCTTATAGAAGAACAGAGCCTCTCAGAACCCCAAGTGCTGGCAGTAAATGGAGCTACCACCGGTCATAACCTAGTGACATCGAGAGATCATTTTAGCGTTGGCGATCATCCCGGTGGTCCTAACAACACTGGGCAGAAGCTGCTATGGATTGCGTGATTTAAATCGAGAGGCTGCCAAGATGTTTAAACCATTAAAGTAACCTAAAGTTGATCAAAGCCCTACCGGGCATGGAGTATGTTAAGTCAGATGACATTTCATCAATCAAGTGCATGCCGGCAAGAGGGCGTCAGCATACGGATCCGACCCTGGTTACATTTTCATTTTCGGTGCTTCCGGCCTAGATCATGGAAAAGAGAAAGCATTTAAAAGCCTGGGGTATTGAAGTAATACCCTTCCAGGGGCACAGTTACCCCCATGTGCTCCTAGCAGGGCCACTATTAGAAAAGCAAGCAGCGACCAACTCATCAGTATTAAGGGGAGCAAGTGGTGGCTCAGCAAAATAACCACCTGGATTTTAAAAAGGCAGTAGTTAAAGAAACCAAAGAAGCAGACTCAGGTCTGCAGCGAAGATTGGTTACAAACAATGAGCATCAAAACCCCTGGGGTTGGCTACCGATAGCCCGATCTTGATCTGGGAGCAATCAGGCTTGAGTGGAGGGGCAGCCACCAGTAATGGTTCAGGGTGGCCTGTCAGTCTGCTCCTGGAACATTAGCGGCTTACAGACAAAATTCACAGATCCAGTGTTCACAGAATATCTGGGATCATTAGACATCTTAATGTTTCAAGAAACCTGCGTGCAAATTAGCAATCCCCTCATCGGCTACAAAGAGTACACAAAACCGGCAGAAAGAAGGAGCTCCTATGGAAGAGCGAAAGGTGGCCTGGCAATTTACATCAATACTAATCTTGCGAGTAATACTGCAGAAGTGTACGTGGATGACGTAAACATGCTGGTATTGAAAATGGAGGGTTGGGCTAATAATTGTAAAGAATCAATCATTCTTATGAACTTATACATCAATCCAAAGAAAAGAGCAACTTCATCTAGAAGAATGGTATCCCTGCTATCCCAATTAAAAGAAAGTCGTCATAAGTCACACTGGCTTGTTACAGGAGACTTTAATCTCAACCTATTCTACCAGCCATCAGGGGAACATACCGATCACGTTGGACCCTAAATGACACAAAAAATTCGGAAAGATAAACTTGGAGAAGAGCTTATAAAGGCCTGCGAGCCATTAGGCCTGCTGGCTTTGAATGGTCGGAAGCCACTGACACTCCACCTGCCTGGACAAGAGTCCGGGGCATCGTGGCCTCAATTTTAAATTATATACTAGTTTCAGTGTCCCTATACAAACAGGTTTGCAACTATAGTATAGTCCACCGCTTAGAGAGTGACCACAATCCTCAGATTACAATGGTGAACGCAATCATGTGTAAATATGAAATGGTTTGTATGTTGCAGTGGGAGACTGGCACAGAAAACCTGAAATGGCTGAAGTGGACCTCAGGAACCGTTAACTCCATAGTAGAGGAGGCAGTTGCAAGCTTGCAGGACCTAACCCTAACTGGTCCTAATCCAATAATGGTATGGGAAACACTCTCCGACAACATGACCAAAATCCACAAAGAGAATGGCCACAAAGAGGTAACTCCACTTGTCCACTGTAAATCGATAACTATGCCTCCCCACATCCGAAAAAGAAAACAGGCAAACTCTTCCGACAGTCACATCAAAACCCAGGAGGCCCGGAATTACTACAACACTTCTGCAACAAGAGATGGTGCCTGAAAAAAGAGATCTGGGCACATAAACAAGCCAAACAAGAAACATTATTGGCCCAGCTGCTCCATGCCTCTAAAACAAATGACTCAAAAAGATTCTGGCGGATAATGAATAGGAGCGAGAAAGGCCATGCAGTGACAAACAACGCTAGCATTGGTGAGATGGAATGGGCTCAATACCTGAAATTACATTTTAAGGAGGATTCAATGGTTACAACTAGCCCTCACTGCCCCAATAAAGACAATGTTGCACCACGGATAATGACATTGGCGGAGGTAGAGAACGTCATTAAAAAGTCTCAGGCAGATTGGGCTCTGGCCCAAATGGGCTCCCCCAAGCACTGTTTAACACTTTACAGCACACTGGGAAGGCTTTCTGGCGTCTGTCCTTTAGTATCTAAATCTCCCCTGCCTTCTCTGTTGCCGGATTGCTGGTCTACAGACCCCCGGAGACTCTGTGTTCTCTCAACTTTTGGAGCTTTGCGAAATGATCGCAGATTTCTCACTGAGGCACGCCAATTTTATAGTCCTTGGCGACTTCAATGTCCACATGGACAATGATAGCTGCCCCCTGGCCCCTCAGCTGGCCGATACTCTCAAACCTTATTCAAAAGGTTTCTATGCTCACTCATAACGGCTGGCCATATGTTGGACCTCATTTTTACCAATATTCACTCTCTAAAAGTAGAAATTCCTATTCCTCTCACATTGTCGGACCACAGTCTAGTACCTTTCAATCTGACCATTACCAGTTGTAACAGTCCAGTGAGACCAGCATACGAAGATAGAAGAAACTGGAGGAAAGTTTCCCCTGAGTCTATGGGTCCAGTACTATTAAATACCCCTCTGCTGCTCACAGGAGAGCCCAGCTGTGACATCTCCATCTTCAACTGTTAGGTTACTGCAGCCCCTGACAGATATCCCCTATTAAGACCATGAAATTGGCTTGGAATAAACCCTCTGCCCCCTGGTTTACTACTGAACTCCGCTTGGAGAAAAGCCTCTGCAAGAAGCTTGAGCGTCCCTGGCGGAAAACCTATAACTCAGAGGCTAAATGCGCTTATATAACAGCACTAAAAAAATTCCATGGTCCATGGTCTAAAGCGCAACACTATTAGGGACTTTCTTGCTAATCAAATTATGATAACTCTGCTAAAGAAGTTTTCAAGATTGTTCAGGGCTTTATTAAACCGGTGGCCTTGAAGAGCACCCTAGCCCCTTCAGCCACTCTGGAGAAAGTTCAGGCTATCTACCCTTTGTTTACCTTGACAGGGTTGTTAGCTACGTCATCACCTATCTCCCACCACTCAGGCATGTGGTCTGAAGTTTGCCTTTTTTGCCCCAAATCGTCCCTCATCGAGTTGAATAAAATTAAAACTGGATCTCCGGTTGACCCTTGCCCAGCCAGGTTCTTCAAACTGCTGGCCCCTTTATTCAATCCCTCACTAAACCTTATTTGGAATTCGTCTCTGAAATTAGGCATCTACCCGACCATCTGGAAGACAGCATTGGTCCAGCCAATCCTCAAGAAAGAGGATGCAGACCTGGCTGAACTTAAGTACTTTAGGCCTATGTCCCTCCTGCCTGCGCCGGCCAAGATCCTTGAGCAGGAAGTTCAGACACAACTATCGGAGTTCCTGGAGTCTAACAACTATCTTCATGACTCCTAGTCGGGTTTCAGATCAGGCTACAGCACTGAGACAGCTCTGCTTGAAGTGGCGGAAACAATACGGGGATCTCTAGACCAGGGTAGCTGTGCGATGCTAGTGCTGTTGGATTTATCCACAGCTTTTGACACGGTTTCGCATCGGATCCTTCTAGAAAGGCTTTAGCTGTTGGGAGTGACGGAACCATTGTAGCCTGGTTTCCCTCTTTTCTAGAGGGCAGGTCGCAGAAAGGACTCCTCCGCTCCCATGTCTCTTCCTCTAGCCCTCTTGTGTGCGGAGTTCCCCAAGGTACGTCCTTGAGCCCGACTCTTTTTAATGTCTACCTCGCTCCCCTGCCTCGCTAGTCGAGCAATGTGGTGTAAGGGTTGTCTTGTATGCTGACGACACTCAGCTTGTGTTCTCTTTTAGGGATCACACTGAGGCAGCATTCGCCAATTTCAAACAGTGTTTGATTAACATCTCAACTTGGATGACTGACCACTGTTTGAAGTTGAATACTGTTTTTTAATCAGCCTCCCCCCACAATCTGAACTTTGGTGGCCATTGGAGCTCAATCCTCCTCCACTTCCAGTTTTTTCCGCTAGGAATCTGGGGTTCAAATTTGACTCTACCCTTTCAAGCAAGGCCCAGATATGTCAAGTTTCCTCGTCATGCTTTTGGAAACTGAAATCCCTGCGGAGATTCCTTCATCTCTTGCCTATGGACTGTAGGAAGACGGTGGTCCACGCATTGATCATGTCTCAGCTGGATTATGCGAACAGCTTGTACTTAGGTCTCCCAGCCTATTTGATTAGGAAACTACAGATCATCCAGAATGCGGCAGCCAGGCTCATCAGAAATGTGCCACTCTGCCATCGCATCACCCCCCACCTGCGCAGCCTGCACTAGCTGCCTGTAAAAAGGAGGATAGAGTTTAAGGCACTGACCATCGCCTACAGAGCAGCTAGAGACACAGACCCGCAATATCTGAAGCAGAGACTTCAGAAATACCTCCAGACCCGGGCTCTGAGGTCGACTCGCCAGGAACTCCTTGGGGTTCCCCGCTTTGCAAAAGCCAGGGTTGGCGGCCGAGCTTTCTCCATTAAAACTGCTTCTCTCTGGAACTCTCTGCCTGAGCACATACGGAAGGTCAAGTCAGAAACTATGTTTAGGGAGGTTCTGAAGACCTGGCTTTTTGGCCTACCTTAGAGCTTTGCTACCAGTGTTTATCCTACCGCTTCCGCTGCTAGCACCGAAACACTTCCATTGGAGGTAGCCGTGCGCTCTATAAGCTACAATAATAATAATGTTCAATTACATTTTGAAAAATAACGTTATCCCTGATAGCTGGAGGGGTTCAATACTTCACCCCATTTTTAAAAAGGTTTTGGCAAGCTCACCTAGCACCTACCGGCTAATTACACTGAAGGATGTTGAGCTGAAATATTTCTCCACCTTACTATTCATTATTTGGATTCTTGGTCGTATGAAAACGGAAGACTTCCCTTAAATCAAACCGGTTTCCTAAGGGGTCAAGGCACTCTTACCAACCTTATGGCCCTGAGAGTTCTCACCAACAGAGCAAAGGCAACAGGAACACCTCTCTACATGTGCTTTGTAGACTTTAAGGCAGCCATCGATCGTGTGCCACGGAACAAGCTATGGGCCAAACGCCAGCGATGGGTCATTCCACCCATCATCCTACAAGCTATCAGGGTGGTATATTCTGATACATGGGTCAAGATAAAAATTGGAGATGGTGTTGGGCAGAGCTGCACTATTTAAAATGATGTGTTTAACCCGTCTGTTATATGCCCTGCAAAATTACCCAGATCCGGTTCCAGCGCGATACTTTTAGAGAAATTAAAGGGCTGCAGAGAGAGTTGCAAATGGGAGGGGAGGCCCAGAATCTCACTCAATAAATTAGTCCTGAATTGGTACGACAGAGGTATCAGTCTCCCTGACATTCGGAAATATTATTGGGCTTCCCACCTGGCTGCTATCAAACAATGCACTTCTCGCCAGCCTGATGACCCGGGTTCTACCATGGACAGATTGCTGCTCCCCGGGGGGAATTACTATAGAGCCTTGTATTCAAACCACCGGAAACTCTCTCTAACCGGCCCCACCAAACACTCTGTTCTGATTTGGCACACCGTCAATAAAAGCCTAGGTTGGGATCGAAAGCTCAAACTGACGACTTCTCTGTGGGACTCTGACCAGCTGGGCAATCTCCGGACCTCAAAAGGTTTTGATAAATGGGATCTGATTGGTATACCCCGATTGGGAGATCTTTGGGTGATATGGTCACTTTTGCCACGCTCCAGCAGCAATTTGAGCTCTCTAGTATGGAATTCTTCCGCTACCAGCAAATACGCCATGCTATCGCCGCGACCCTGCAAAAGGGTACAGTCCCCCCGAATCCTCACCATTAGAAGACCGTTTACTAGACGGCTACCTTCCACAAAAAGCGATCTCACTAACATACAAGAAACTGATTAACCACACCCCAGATCCTCTTGAACGATTGCATGAGTGTTGTGGGAGAGATGTACTTGAGTTCGATGATGAAGAATGGCAGGAGGCGGTCGCCTCACCTCGAGAGGTGGCGATTTCCGCACGTCTGAGGTTGGTCCAACTCAAGATATTGCATGGAACATAGATCACTGGGCCCCAATTAGTCCACATGGGGAAGAGGGAGGAGGGAAATTGCAGACGCCGTTGTGGGCACGTAGGTACCTTCCTCCACATACTCTGGGAATGTGAACAGATACAGAAGTATTGGCGGTAGATACACGAGGTGATGGGAGAAGTGCTGCATAAGAACATCCATCCAGAGGCTAAAAGGTGCCTCCTAAATATGTGGGGACCCACTGACTTAACAAGTATGGAGAGGCTTTGGGCTATGCTGTGTACAATGGTGGCCAAACGAGACATAGCCCAGATGTAGGGGGCAGCTGCCCCTCCAACGCTGGCCTCCTGGAAAAGGAGTCTGGACTGGTGCATCTTCTCAGAGAAAACTGTATATCTGGCATGAGGATGCCCCAGGAAATGGTCCGCAGTGTGGTGTAAGTGGAACGATTACTGGGGAGGGATTTGTGTTGACCCCTATACAGTCTTCAGAGGAGGAACCACTGTCCCCTTGACGCCCCCTCAATGAAAGGTTACCATCAACTCAATCATTTATGTTGCCTAACTGTAATCGCCATTGTGCTCTTTTTATATTTGTTTATGCTTAATAAAAAGATATCTAAAAAAAAAAAATTGGAGATGGCACGCATATATCCAAGAAAGTGCAAACAACTGGTGTAAAACAGGGCTGCGTGCTAGTCCCCCTTCTTTTTAATTTGTATTTGGCGGATCTCACAACAGAGCTAGATGGGCAGATAGCTCACGCACTGAGCATTGAAGGATGACAAATGTCTCACATTATCTATGCTGACGATTTACTGCTGTTTAGTAACACTTGAATAGCTCTCCAAAGGCTGCTTAATTCTCTTTGCACTTATACAGAAAAGAATGGCCTAGAAGTAAACTATAAAAAAACAAGTATGATTACTTGCAATCTGGGCCCCAATGAAATTCAAAATGGCATCTTCATGGAAACAAAATTGATGAAGTTGCTACCTACGTTTATTTAGGGGTCAAAATAGATGAAAATGGCACTTTTGCATCTCAGAAGAAGGTGATTAGGGCAAAAGCTCAGGCTATCAATTATGGATTTTCATCCGAAAGAAACATGTAGTGATAGATTCCTTACCTTAGAATACCCCCAGGCGTCAGACTGGATCCGGAAAGTGTTTGTCAGCAGTACCCCTGCGCGTCGGTAGGCGTCGTCATGCGGCTCCACATGCGTTGTTGGCGTCGTCGAGATGATGTAGCTGGAGCTACTTAGACGCGCCCACGCGCGCTGACATCAGTTCTTTTTTTTTCGCGCCAGCAAGCTCAGATCCGGGGAGAGCAAGTACCCCCAGTCACTTTTTGACTGAGTTTTTTCGAGGCTTTTTGTCTCATTTTCTTTGAGTCGATCAACTGCTGGTGTCGTAGGGATGCCCGGCTTTAAGAACAGTGGGGACTGTCACCGCAGGATGTCGGTGACGGACCCACACCGCTTGTGTCTCTACTGCCGGGGGCGTGACCACGACTGCCAGGCCATGGAGCCGAATACTTTGCGGGAGCGGTCCCGAAAGTTGCTGGAAGTCCGGCAGTCAGCTCCGCGCCGCTCAAGGTCCCGGTCCCGTGGGAGGTAGAGGGACCGGTCGCGGAGCCGTCACCATCGTTCCTGGATAAGTCTTCGCACTCGGTCAGGTAAGTCGAAGCATTCCAAAAAGAATTTGGAGAAGCGTCGGCACTGCTCGACTTGCCCTCGCGCGATGCGGCTGAGAGTGCGGGTGGTGCCACCTCCGTGGCTCTGGCGGAGCCTGCGATGTCGCCGCTAGCCTACCCACCCTTTCCGGGTCCGTCGGCGACGCCTGCTCAGGTGCAAGAGTTTCTTCCTGCCATGGCCCGACTCTTTGGGCCGTCTGGCCCAGCCGGTGTGCCTACGGGCCCCGCGGGCCCGACTCAGGGTCCTGTCCTTCCATCACCGGCGACTCCGGCCCCAGCGCCGCAGGACCCCCCCGGGGATCCGGAATCGGACCCTGGTCGATGCCGGTTGACCTTATAACACCTCCACCGACGTCGACCCCACCGGCACCACTTCCGACGTCGCCCGCTCCTCGGGACGAAGTCGACCCCAGCTTCAGCCCTGAACTGGACACGGTGCCGGATCGGCGTCGCTCAATGCTGATCCTCACACCGATGGGGCCCTTTTTCCCCTATGTCCGTCCTCCTTATTTTCAGACTGGGAGGGGTCTGAGGACCCTCTCACACAACAGTGTGATTATGATCCGGGCTGGGCAAGAGGATTTGGGGGATGCCAGTGGTCTTGACACCTCACCTGACCTTGGCATGCTGTCTCCTCCTACCGTGGCTACGGAGGAGGGAGCCAGTTACGCAGTGGTATTGCATAGGGCACCTCGAATTCCCTACAGTGGCCGTCAGGACTAACCTCCTGACAGAAGTGCTTCAGCCGGCGGCGACCTCTTCGGAGCCCTTGCTGCCGTTAAATGACGCACTTTCTGATGTCCTTTTGGGCACTTGGTCCAGGCCCAACACAGGGGCTTCTGTGGACAGGAACGTGGCTCGACGCAATTGCCCGGCTCTGGGCGACCCCCTCTTCCTCTCCCAACAGCCACTCCCGAGAGCTTCGTTGTCCAAGCCTCTGCTTCCCAGAGCGCGTTCCTTTCCGCACCTCCGGATAGGGAATCCAAAAAGCTGGAGCAGCTTGGCAAGAAGCTGTTTTCATCTGCCAGGTTAGGGCTGCGGTTGGTGAACACTGCATGCCTCTTGGGCCGTCATTCCCACTCTCTGTGGGATACGGTTGCGCAGGTGCTGCCCAACTGTCTGGAGGAGGCACGGACAGTACTCTCCCAAGCTGTAGCAGCTGGGAGTGATGCAGCGAAGTTCACTATTCGTTGTGGGCTCTATACCGCCGACTCGCTGGGTAGGACAATTTCCAAGTCGGTGGCGCTTCGGCGCAAGGCCTGGTGAGAACAACTGGCTTCTCAGGGGATGTCCCGAACACTTTGATGGACATGCCCTTTGATGGCATTCACCTTTTTGGCAATAAAGCGGATAGTGCGTTGGAGCGCTTTAAGGACTCCTGGGCTACGGCCAAGTCCTTGGGCCTGTCGGCCACTCGCCCTCCTCCACCTTCCGCTCCTTTTGTGGCCACGGAAGGGGTGCCCCAACACGTTCATTCCAGGGCCACAGGCCTGCGCAGTAACATCCTCAGCGCGGCCGCAGATGTGAGAACTGTCGAGGCAGTTCTGGGGGCCAGCAGGCGGGTCAGTCCCCCTCCACCCCCACAGCATCCACTGCAAAGCCTTCCTAGTCTGACCTCTCAGGTTCATCAAATGCCAGTGGGGGCAGGATTAGCCATCATCTCCCCCACTGGCGCAACATCACATCGGACAAGTGGGTGCTGAAAATTTTCCGAAGGGGCTACTCCTTCTCCTTCGAGACTTCCCCTCCAGCCAAGCCACCTCAGTATCACCGCATGTCGGGGGACCATCTTGTGCTTCTTCAAAAGGAAGTCACGGCCCTCTTGGCCAAGGGAGCCATCAAGCGCGTTCCTGGGCCAGAAGTAGGTTGTGGTTATCATTCCCACTACTTTCTGGTTCCCAAGAAGGACAAGGGCCTGCGTCCTATCTTTGACCTGCGGAACGTCAATCGCTTCCTTCGGAAGGAGAAACACTGGCTCAAGTCTTGTCTGCCCTAGACCCTCAAGACTGGATGGTAGCGTAGGACTTGCAGGACGCTTACTTTCAATTCTCCGGCCCACCGGCGTTACCTGCGGTTCACAGTAAGCCAAGAGCACTTTCAGTTCACCGTGCTCCCCTTTGGCCTTACCAGCGCCCCTCAGGAAAGTGATGGCGGTGGTCGCAACTCATCTGCGCAGATCAGGGGTTCCGGTCTTCCCTACCTCGATGACCGGTTGTTGAAGGCGGGCTCGCCCCAGGCAGTCGTCTCCCACCTCCAGACTACAGCCGACCTCCTGCATTTGCTGAGGTTCTCCATCAACGAAGTCGACCTGATTCCCTCTCAGAAACTCCTCTTCATCGGAATGGTTCTGGATTCGGCGCAGTTTCGGTTTTATCCCCCGAGCAGCGAGTCTGGGATATTCAGGCTATGATTCTGATCTTTCAGCCTCTATCACGGGTTTCGGTCAGGATGACCCTCCGGCTACTGGGCCTGATGGCCTTCTGCATCCTGTTGGTGGATCATGCCAGATGGCATATGCGGCTCTGCGGTGGGACCTGAAGTTCCAGTGGGCACAGCATCAGGGCAACCTGTCCGATCACGTCCAGATCTCGGAGGGCACTGCACAACAATTGCAGTGGTGCCTCATGACTCGCGATTGGGTCAATGGTAGATCCCTCTCCCTTCCCAAACCGGAACACACAGTGGTGACGGACGCGTCCCTTCTGGGATGGGGCAGCCACATGGGAGAGGCGTAGATCAGAGGACTCTGGTCTCTGGTGGAGTCCCGGCTCTATTTTTTTTTTTTTTTGTTGAAACACTTTTTATTGTTTTCATTGCAACAGCTCGGTACAAACCCCGCGTCCTCCACGGTCAAAGAATGTTTTACACATACAGAGTTACCAGCCAATAGCCGGGAGAATGAGCTTCCAGCCCATACAGGCCCTCCCCCCTCCCTCCCCACCCCATGTCAGTGTGCCTACTGTCTTTCGCCTCACTCCTGATGTGCCCCTTCCCTGCCATAAATCAGACATGGGTGCCCGCCCTCCACTAGAGAACCATGGCTTTCCCTCGCGCTTAGCCACACCCCCGTTTCCAGCGCTGCCTACTACTCCCTTCCTACTCCCCATTCACCACCTCCTCCTGCCCGCCAGATGTGTCCCCCTCTGTCCCGTTGTTAGCCATCAGCCCCTGCAGTTCCACCACCAGCGCCTCCCACGCCCGGGCCGTTGCCAACGCCTTTTCGTCATCCCGCCGAAGAGCTAATTGCAGCCGGAGCGCCCCCTCAGCCCCCGCCCAACGCACGAAGGCCGCCCTCCATCGCAAGAAGCTAGGCCCCGTCCTGGACTTCCAGTGCATAGTCAGTTCCCTCTTGGCCATTATCAATCCTAAGTCGTAAAACTTGCTAGTGACCTTCGTCCGGCGGGTGTGCGGGAACCAAAGCAGTAAACAGGCCCCCAGGTCCGGGTCAATAACACGGTCCGTCACCTGATTTAGGCAATCCATGACCTCTGCCCAATAATCACCCAGCTGAACGCAGGACCAAAACATGTGCCGAAAATCAGCGCCCTCTCTTCCGCACCGCGGGCATTGCGAGTGTGCACCCCCAAAAAATTGCAATATTTTAACCGGCGTCAAATATGCCCTGTGCAACGTGAAAAATTGAACCAACTGGAACCGGGCATTGCGCGTTCCCTTCCAGGCCCGCCGCACCAGCGTGGTCCAGGTAGTCTCGGGGATCGGTTTCTCAAGGTCCAATTCCCACTTGCCCCTCAAGGCGGCAAGGGGCGGTAGGCCTTCCGACGACAGTCTGCGGTAGAGGCAAGTAATGGCCTTGGACGTCCCCGCCGCCATCACTACATATTGGCAACCCGCAGCGACCGGTGGCTCCGAGAGCCCCGCATTCCAGTGCCGCTGAAGGCTCGCTACCAGGGCCGCGTGAAGTAAAAAGTCCCCACGTGGGAGCCCATAGGAGTCCTGCAACTCCTGGAAAGGCAGCAGCACCCCCTCCCGGAATAAGTCGCCCACCATCTGCACGCCCAACTCCTCCAAACAGCCAGCCCAGACCAATCGCCTCCATGCGGGAACGCCGTACACATTCCCAAAGGAATCTCCGGGGCGTAGGGGCGAATTATCGCCGCCCTCCTCTGGCACCGGTTCCAACACAGCCGGAGTGTACGCTCTTCCAACGTGAGCAGGGCAAGGTCCAGCCTCTGCTGCAAGACTATGCAGGCTAGCACATGCCGCGGGATCAACCTTCCCTGTGGGCCCTCCGGGCCCCGGTACTCCCTGGCAACCGCCTGCGTAAGCCACTGGAGTTGGGCCGCCAGATAGTACCATTCGAAGTCCGGGGTGGAGTCCCGGCTCCATATCAACCTTCTGGAGCTTTGGGCGATCCGACTTGCACAGAAGGCATTCCTTCCTCTCTGTCAAGGGGAGAGTAGTGCAGGTGCTCACAGACCACACAACCGCCATGTGGTACTGCAACAAACAGGGCGGGGTGGGGTTGTGAACCCTATGTCAGAAGGCTCTGCGTCTCTGGACATGGCTGGAACATCAGGGCATTTCCCTGGTGGTTCAACACCTGGCAGGTTCTCTGAACGCCAGGTCGGACAAACTCAGCTGCCGGTGCATGATGGATCACGAATGGCGTCTGCACTCGAACGTGGTGCAAGGTCTTTTTCAGCAGTGGGGAGAGCCTTGGTTAGATCTATTCGCCACCAAAGAGAATGTGCAATGTCATCAGTTCTGCGCGTTGGAATTTCCAAGGCGGCACTCGCTAGGCAACGCTTTTTGTCGCAAGTGGAGTTGCGGTCTACTATACGCCTTTCTGCCTATACCACTTCTACCCAGAGTGCTGAAGAAGATCAAGCGTGACCGGGCCCAAGAAATTCTTGTGGCTCTGGACTGGGCTCGAAGAGTATGGTATCCCAAGCTACTCAGCATGGCTATCGATCCCCCGATCCGACTACCCCTTGGAGGATCTTCTGCAGCAATAGGGAACAGTCTTCCACCCAAACCTGTCCAGCCTCCACCTCCTTACGTGGCAATTGAGCTGCGGCAGTTGACGTCTTTTGACCTGCCTACCGAAGTTTGTAATCTTGGCAGCCAGGCGTCCCTCCACTAAGACGGTATACACCTGCAGGTGGAATAAGTTTGTGGCATGGTGCACAGCAAAGGCTGTGGATCCCCTTTCTGCCCCCCTTTCAGAGGTCCTTCTATTCCCCCTTTCTTTGGCCAAGCAGGGCTCTGCTCTGGGCACTATCAAGGGCTATCTCTCGTCCATTTCAGCCTTTTTACGGCTTCCAGATCAGCCTTCCGTTTTCAAGTCCCCTGTTGTAAATAGATTCTTGAAAGACATTACTCATCTTTTCCCTCCTGTTCCATTCATAATGCCTCAGTGGGACTTGAACCTGGTTCTGACATATCTGATGTGTGCTCCCTTTGAGCCACTTCACAACTGTCCTACTTCTCTTCTCACTTTAAAGACAGCTTTCCTGGTGGCCATCACTTCCGCCAGAAGAGTGTGTGAGCTTCAGGCTCTTTCTTTTAAACCTCCTTTTCTTTCTGTCCATCCGGACAAAGTGGTTCTAAGAACTCGTCCATCGTTTCTCCCAAAGGTTGTCACTGCCTTTCATATCAGGCAGACCATCACTTTGCCCACCTTCTTTCCGCCTCCGCATCCCTCAAAAGAGGAAGAGAGGCTCCACCGTCTGTACCCAAAACGTGCGCTCTCATTGTACCTGAACCGCACATAACAGTTCCGGGTGGATGACCAGCTCTTTGTTGGCTACGTGGGCACCAAGAAAGGTCGAGCCGTGCACAAGTGGATCATCTCTCGATGGGTCGTTCTTTGCATAAAGGCTTGTTATTCTTTGGGTAAAAAGGAGCCTCCGGTGGGGCTGCGCACTCATTCTACCAGGGCGACGGCAGCCACTACTGCTTTGGGACGGGGATTTCACTTTCATGACATCTGTCAGGCAGCTACCTGGGCCTCCCTGCACACTTTTACCAAACATTATTGCCTGGACAGCCAAGTCCGGAGAGACGACTCCTTTGGCTGTTCTGTTCTCCAGGATTTTCTGGTGTGATCTTGGTTCGCAGACCCACCACCAGGGTTGGTATTGCTGGGGTATCTATTCTAAGGTAAGGAATCTATCCCTACGTGTTTCTTTCGGATGCACAAGTTACTTACCTTCGGTAACAATATGTTTGTAAGAAACATTAGTAGTGGTAGATTCCGTACCGCCCCACCCATCCTCCCCATTCTGCGAACTGATTTCTAGAGTTATGGTTATCCCTTTCAGGGCCCTAGTTTCATGGCACCAGTGGTCAATTTCTTGCATGGCTCGCATTCCTGGCGCGGAGAGTCGTGTACAGAACTGACGTCCGCGCGCGTCTAAGTAGCTCCAGTGATGTGATTTTGGCGCCAACGACACACGCAGAGCAGCACGACGACGCCTACCGACGCGCAGGGGTACTGCTGACAAAAACTTTCCGGATCCAGTCTGACGCCTGGGGGTAATTCTAAGGTAAGGAATCTATCACTACTAATGTTTCTTACAGATATATCGTTACTGAAGGTAAGTAACTTGTGCATCACTGACTAGATCCATCCACGGTCATGATCTGAAATCTATGGGAGCATTTATGAAAACCAAATTGTTGCCAACCCTTGCGTATGGATCAGAGATAATGCTTGGTGACGAGGATCCTCTGCTTGATAAACTATTGATAAGAGCCGATAAACAAACCTTCAGGCTACCCAGGTCGGCCTCATCAGAAACATCGCCCACATGAAACATCTTGAGCATAGTATTAGGACGTTGGAACTGGGTGACCTTTGGAACTCTAAAATCACTGAAAAAACCTTTAAGAAAGTGGTAAATAAGCTGACCAGATTGCAAAGCTGCACTGCTGATAAGGAAAGGCTGTCCAAACGTTGTTATGAGTGGCTAGTGTTTAAATCCTGTTCAATCCCAAGGAAATTGCTCCTGTTTGCAGCACCTTATCACTGGAAGGTTAAACAGTCATTCTGGCCCTTAGATTTGGTGAGATACCATCATTACACCTCATGCCAAAAAGGAGGATGGGTGGCCAACGCTGAAGACCGGACCTGTCGTCTATGTCATCAGGAGATTGAGACTTTTCTTCACATTATATGCATCTGCCCAATGCTGATTGACCAACGAAGAAGTCTACTAAGGCGATAGTTTCTTAACCGGGGAATCCGGTTTAGAAGGACTGCACTTGTGGAGTTAATGGACCCAAATAATACAATGTTGAACATTAGACTAGTCCAGTTCTTGTCCATTTAAAAAAAATTATTAACATATAGGTCTAGTGTGGAGCGAACTTAGGCTGTGACAACCCCATCATTTTTAGGTAAACTTACATGAGCAGGTAAACTGCAAGGACGGGCTGCTAGGGTCTTCTATAGTTGTTCCCTATCCCATCTTGCTAAGGCAAAAATTTGCTTAACCTGCCACTTTCGTCTAGTACTTTGGCACTTTAATAAAGCATAGTCTGTTACATCGGTAATCAGTTGGTTGAAAAACCATTGTCCATTTAGCATAGAACATAGTCCCGCTTTTTGGACCGGCACACAAGCACTTAGCTACCAATAGCGGTGTATTTAGGAGAGTTACAACTGGCTGCAGCGCAAATCCTCACTGTAACCCAATTAGGGAAATTGTCGGTGCTTGATTTGCCATCCGAGACACTTATCACCCACTCTTGGAATTGTTATCTATATAGTTAGTAAGGAAAGATAGAAAATGTAAAGCTCCATTAACACTATGTTCAATAGCTGAATTAGATATATAGCAAACTTTTAGATTCTTTCCTATTCTTATTTTTGAATTGCTCTGTACTGTATGATTGTGTCATGTTTATGGTTTTAATCGACTAATAAACTACTTATTAATCAATCCTGTCACGGGCACTAGGCCTACACAAGTGAGGTACCATTTTTATCGGGAGACTTGGGGGAATGCTGGGAGGGTGGAAGTTTGTAGCTTACTGCAGATTCCAGAACTTTCCATCACAGAAAAGTGAGAAAAATGTGTTTTTTTTTTTTTACAAAGTTTGAGGTTTGCTAGAGATTCTGGGTGACAGAACCTGGTGAGAGCCACACAAGTCACCCCATCGTGGATTCCCCTGGGTGTCTAGTTTTCTAAAGGGTACAGGTTTGCTAGGTTTCTCTAGGTGCCGGCTAAGCAAGGATCCAAAATCCACCTCTCGGCACATAGCGAAAAAAGGGTCAATTTTCACTGGAAAAAAGTGTTGTGCCCTCGTTGCATTTTGAGCTGTTTCCTGTCATGGGCAGTAGGCCTACCCACACAAGTGAGGTACCATTTTTATCAGGAGACTTGGGGGAATGCTGGGTGGGTGGATATTTGTGGCTCACCGCAGATTCCAGAACTTTCCATCACTGAAAAGTGAGGAAAATGTGTTTGTTTTGACAGAGTTTGAGGTTTGGAAGGGATTCTGTGTAATAGAACCTGGTGATAGCCACACAAGTCACCCCATCCTGGATTCCCCTTGGTGTCTAGTTTTCAAAATTGTACAGGTTTGCTCGGTTTCCCCATTTGCCGGCTAAGCAAGGGTCCAAATGCCATAGCTTCGGAACATTGCGAAAAAAGGGTCAGTTTTCCCTAGAAAAATGTGATCTGTCCATGTTGTGTTTAGGACCGTTTCCTGTTGCAGGCCTACCGAAACAAATGATGTACCAATTTTATCGCGAGACTTAGGGGAACACAGAATTGTAGAACAAGTGTTATTACCTATTGACTTTCTTTGCTTTTCTTCCTAACAAATGTAAGACAACGTGTAAAAAAGAAGTCACTTTGAAAAATGTCCTCTAATTCACATGCTAGTATGGGTAGCCACAATGTCGGAGATGTGCAAATAACTACTGATCTAAACTTTATATTTTGTTCCCATTTCAGAAATACATACCTATTTTTCACTCTTTATATTTTACCAAATGAATTGCTATATACCCGGTACACAATGAAAACCAATTGCAAGACGCAGCTCAGTTATTGCCTCTGGTAGCGCGGGTTCTTGGTGAACCTACACGTCCTATATATCACCACAATCAAAAGGGTCCAGCGGACGTAACGGTATATTGATTTTAAAAATCTGCCATAGTTAGAAGAAGTTACAGGTGAAAACTTTGGCACAAATGGCTGTTTTTTCAACTCAATTTCAATATTTTTTTATTTCAACTGTTAGTTTCTATAGGAAAACCTTGAAGGATCTACACAAATGACCCCTTGCTAAATTCAGAATTTTTTTCTGAAATGTAGTGTTTTCTGGGATACAGTATTACTTGCACATCCTTTTTTACCACTAACTAGAAGGAGGTTGAAAGCACAAAACATAGTAAAAATAGGCTGTGTCCCAGTAAAATGCCAAAACTGTGTAGAAAATGTTGGTTTTCTGACAAAAGTCTGCCAGATTCTGAAAGCTGATAAGATAGGGATTTCAGCACCATAAACCCTTTGTTGATACTATTTGCAGGGGGAAAAAAGATGCTTTCTTCTGCAGCACTTTCCCCCCATTTTTCTAAAACAAAACAAAATGTTGCTGTATTTTGGCCAATTCCTGGGTCCCCTCCAGGGCAATCCACAAACCCTGGGTACCTTTACAATCCTCAGGATGTTGGAAGAAAAGTATGCAAATTTGGCGTGGATGCCTTATGAGGACAAAAAGTTACAGGGGCCTAAGCGCAAACTTCCCCTAATAGCCAAAAAAAGGCTTAGCACGGGGTAGGCCTAGCAGCGAAAGGGCTATGTTTGTTTTAATACGCCTGTAAACTGAAAAGTAAAAACCTGTGGGAGTAAACTGGCAAGAGATAACATCTTAAGTCTTGACATCAGAAATACATTTGATAGAAACAAGACATAACATTGTATGCTTGGCACAAAGCATTTTCAGAGAAAGAGCAGAATTCTCAGGCCAATCAATGAACAACTTCAAAACAACAGTAACATCCCAAAGTTTACTGTATTTAGGAACAGGCGGTTTAGATAACTTTACTCTCTTTCGCAGAGACAAATGAGCGAGTGCTCTCCCGCTGGTTTCTCATTGATGTAAGATTGGTTCACAGATATGACTAATCTGTACAAATGAATAGTTATAGTAGGACTTCCCTCCCGGTGTCAGAAAGTTTTGCAATATAAACTATATCTGTTGAAAAGGACTCAATAGATTTTACCAAACACCAGCTTGCCCAAAGAGACCAAGCTGATTTGTAAGCCTTGGAGGTACCAAGTGCCCAGGAATTGTTGATAAGGTTGAATCTTCTGTCGAAATGAAAGAACCTGATTGGGAGATTCTGCACTTTTCCAAGCTGAAAGGAGGGCGTTGTGTAAAACTAGGTTGTGAGGATGACCCAAAGGATCTAGGAGGAGAATGGGGAAAGATGGAAGAAGGACCAGGAAGTCTATCGCTAACTTGTTAGTTTGTGCAGAAATAACTTTATTTCGCCAATACAACATAGTCATAAAAAGTATTCTACAAACACATGTACATCGATAGATAAAAGCTATTACAAAAATTTAGAGTAACAAGGAATAAAACATAATTAATGATCATAAGCTAAAAGGAAACATTAGTTCATAAATATACACCCAAATATTGCACACCCCAACATCTTAAATTTCACATTAAATATCAAAATGACAATTTGATCTCCTTTTGCTTAGAGCAGATAAAAAGAAGGAGGTGAAAGAGAAGCATGTAAAGGGGTCAGACAGTAACTGAAGATAATATAAGGCTACACAACATTGTTTAAAATTCATTTTACGAATAAGGGGTACAATGAATCTTTTTCTTTCATCACTATAAAATTTACAAAAGAATAAATAGTGAAGATCGTTCTGAATAGATCACTTGTCACAAGGGTGCAGTAATCGCATACGTTTTGGGCGGGAGGCCTAACGTGAGGGGGATATAATTTAAACGAAATCTCATTAAAATATATCTATGTTGTAGATTTGTAAAGAATGATAGATAAGTGGAGCTCACATTAGTTACACTTATACTTGGGCCAGCGTAATATAACTTGACTGTAGGGAGTTTAAAATTAGTATTGTGTCTCTTCGTCTGTAGATGGGCCAATAAGTGAGTTTTCAGCTCCTTCTTGGACATTGACCGGCACATCTTCGGCTCTTCATAGAGATAATGCAACCCTGCCCCCTGAAGATTAGATTTAACATAACTTAACCATCTTATTTTAATTGCAGCATCTAATTTCGTCGTTTACAATATCACTAGTCAAGGAGAGGGTTTCTTTACGCCAGACTGAATGCCACATCATAATTGGTGCAATACACATCTTATCAATAATATAAGGAATTCCCAACTCCATGTGGCATTTATAATTAGAGCACGACTGGGGAAGGGAGACCAGATTTTTCAAAAAGGCATCTTCGATGCGCTGCAGTTTAGAGGCATCAGTGATACCCCAAACAGCTGCACCATAAGAGGTGACGGATAGCGTTTTTGCCTCGTAAACCTTTTTTTATCACTTCAATTGGTTTGGTCACAAGTTTTTTCCCAAATTTGAAGAGGGCTCCAATGTTTTTAGCCATCAATAATCCCCTGTTAGAGACCATATTTCTCCAAATATTATCTCGATCGACCACGATCCCTAAATAGTTAAGAGTCTACAACATCTAGCTTTACCCCTTCAACATAGATTTATGGCTGTTTCTGCTGATTTGGGCCTGCCACAAGAACAAAGGACTTAAAATAATTAATTTTCAGATCCAGGTTATTCATAAATTTTGCGTACTCCTCTACGAGTCGACCCAGCTCGTTGCCTGTGCATGCAAGAATCACCATGTCATCAGCATAGAGTATCGGGACTGAAAGAGAATGAATAAGAGGAATGTCTGTGGTAGACCCTAGCAATGCAGATTCTACAGCATTAGTATAGTATCGCTAACTCCAAAAGAGGAGGAAACCAGACTTGGGAATGCCAGAATGGGACTTCAAGAACAAGGGATGTCCTTTGCCGCCTGGTCTGTGCCAGAACTCTGTTGATCATTATGAAAGGGGGGAAAGCGTAATTGAGAAAAGGTGTCCAATCTTGTAGAAAAGCATCTGTAGCTAAAGCCAGCAGATCTGTCCTCCAACTGAAAAAATGAAGAGATGGGAATTAAGTCTTGTGGCAAAAAGGTTGATGTGAAAAGGACCCCATCCTCGTGAAAGAGCATTGAAAACGGATAGGTGGAGTTTCCAATCGCTGGAATCGCAATGGTGACATAAATGCCAGAGCCCCCAGAAGATATTCCTCACCAACCGAGATATTATTGTGGAGACAGAATTCACAAAAGGTCTTTGCCAACTCTACGAGGGGCTTTGATCTGGTGCCCACCACACGATTGATATGCTGAACCGCAGAAATGTTGTCCATACGAAGAAGAATAGAACATTGCACTTTTGCAAGGTTTTTGATTGCAAAGGAGCCTGCAAGCATCTCTAAACAGTTGATGTGCAGTTTAGACTCCTCTAACGACCATGATCTCCCAGGGGAGATTGGTCCACAGCGGGAGCCCCAACCCGTTCAACTTGCATCGGATTCCAATACTTGATCAGGGGCAGACACAAAGATGGTCCTGCTGTTCCAGGCATCTAATTGGTCTATCCACCACTGAAGTCCTAGCCGCGACTCTGAATCTAAGGAAATGGCATCTGAATAGGCGAGACCTCTTTGCAAGTGACGGATTTTGAGTCGCTGAAGAGCACAATAATGAAGAGGACCTGGAAAATGTGCTTGAATTGAGGAGGAAAGAAGACCAACAATTTGTGTCAGAGACCTGAGGGAGCTCTGCAAACTTTAAAGAGTTATTGATATCTCGCTTTTTATTGCTATGACTTTTGACAAAGGAAGATGAAGAGACTGAGTGGAAGAATTGACAAGGAATCCTAGAAATGCCATCTGCAGGATATCTTCTAGGTAAATAAGACAGATTCCTTGAGATCTGAGATATGCAACAATAGATTTCATTATCTTGGTGAAACCTCAAGGAGCAGAGGAAAGTCTGAAAGGGAGAGAGGAGAAATGGTAGGCCTGACCCTACCACAGAAACTGAAGGAATCGGGATGGTAAGGTATGCAACCTGAAGATCCAATCTGACCAGCCAGTTGTGTTGGAGCAAAGAATCTTGCAGATGATGAATCGTTTCCATTGTGAAGTTTCGAAACACCACAAAGTGATTGAAAAATGTCATATTGATGATGGGTCTCATCTTTTTTTTTTTCTTTTGAACTAGAAAGATAGAACTGAAGAAGCCTGAATAGTCTGAAACACATGGCTGAATTGCATGTTTTTGTAGTAGAGACTGAACCTCTTGAGATATCATGTGGGACTTTTCTATAGAGAAATGAAGAGGGAGAGGAGGTTCTCATTGAAAAGGTTCTGCGTAAAGCTCTATAACATAACCTTGAACTGTGGTTAGAACCCAAGGGTCCGAAGTAATTGTTTGCCATTGAGAAAGGAAAAGAGCAAGATGACCTCCTATAGGAGGATGGCCAGAAAAAAGGCTTACCTTGTTGATTGAATTCTCTGGATGATTTTTTTGACCCTGACCTAAGAAACCTCTGCTGTGTTGCGGGTAGAATTGGGATTTATATTCTTGAGGGTCATATGCAGAGGTGTTGTTGTAGAAGGAGCCTCTATCTCTTTGGAAACAGGAATTGTGGCCGGTAAAGCAGCTCCTGCCTCTACCGGCCCTTGCAAAAGCATGTTGGGTGAACACTTTTCTCATGGACTGCTGAGCCTTATCAATGGAAGTAAAAGTGGTAACATACTTCAATAACTCCTCAATAAGAGTCTCCGAAAAACATGCACTGTTCCTTAACACCCAGGTCCAGGGTGGCGAAACCTGCCAGCTTGGGATCTAATTTAAGAAGTAGGCCCTTCCTCCATTCATGTATAATGGTGGAATTTGCATTGCCCAAGATGCTAAAGCTCTCTGAATCCATAGAGAAAGTTCTTCAGGATCCACAAATCAATTTCCAATTTGGTGGCTTCTGCAAGGTCAAAAATCTGTGCTAACGGACCAACAAGATCAAGTAGTTTATCCTGGCAAGAAGACCAGGCCTTGTCCACACCCTTCCGTGGGTCTTTGCCAAATTTGGAAAAGAAAGTTAAAAGTGTAGGGTCAATAGAAGGAGTGGAGGTGATATTAGAAGCCAGAGAAGGTCTGGGGCATTCGGATTTGAGTTTAGCCCTGGTTTGTTTGTCTAAGGACAATTGTAGTCTGGAGGTAATGTAATTGCCAACATGTTCAACAGGAAACCACTCCGTAGAGTTTGGATGATGGATACAAAGAGGATTAAACATAGGGAGACTCAGAGGGTCTAGACCAGTTTGTGCTTCAAAGGGGTTTTGGCAGCAAAAGGAATCAAAGTTACCGTGATTGTCTGTTTCATTATCGGTTTCTTGGTCACCTAAGTCGTCATCGGTGTCTAATATTTCAGAGATGACAATCTTTGCCAAGTTGACTTGGATGTTTTTGGCTTTGTCTTTGCACTTGGAAGGCGTCTTAACATTCCCTTTGTTGCTCAGAGTCCTCTGAGGATCCAAATCCCTGTCCACGTGTGAGGAGATTTCACCAGTCACAAGTGCAGATTTTGGGGACGTAGAAACAGAGTGCACCACCTTAGACATTGAGGTTAAAACTGAAGTGGCTTTTCTTTTTCTGCTATCCCCCACACAATGGACCATGGAAGTCTTTGACATTATATTTGCCACATAAATTTCAATATTTCTATACATTTTGGTCATAGAAGCTGACAGAGCTCTTTCCGCTGATGAGTTAATAAACTTGTTCAAATAATATAAGAGTTGGTCCCCATCCTCCTCAGTTCCCTGAGAAAAAGGGGAACTATCCAACTCCATTGTAGATAATGACAGAGGTACACAACAGAAAGAACCAGGGGATTAATGGTTAATATTGTGAAGGGGCGATAACTGTCCTTAAAGCACTCCAACAAAGGCGGGAATAGCAATTGCAGGCAAAGCTGGAACAAGAGGAAAACGTGCAGGGGCATAGAAGAGGCTGCACCCACTGGGCGTGTTGAGGCGGAGAGTCTCAGAGACGATGAACCGCAAGGTGTGAGCCAAGCTTTGGCAAGAGACGCGGACGCCTGGGGAACAAAATCCGTGACTAGAAACAAACTGAGGTACCACTATGGTAAGGGCCACAGAAGAACCAATAACATGGCTGACAGAGTCCACGAAGGAAAACAAAACGTACAGGCGAATGTACGAGGAGACTGAAGCGTTAATTACCGTTCGGTCAGAACTGGGATAACAAAGCTTTAATAACAAAAAAAAAGAAATACTAATAACAATATTGTGGTTGCGCGTATGAAACACTACAAAGCATTAAATGACGTTTATGAAAAAATTATAAAATTGAGTACTTTTCTTGACTGCGAGCAGCAAGAAAAGAGGAGCTGTTCGCATAAAGAGGGCTGTTGTACTGTTTGATACTCACCTATTAGTTCTTTATTCCATTGTGTCCCATTGGCCCATATTCTCTTTGGCCTCCTGGGATTTGTTGTTTTATATGTGGTTCTTGACTGCTGCTGTTAATAAAAGCAAGTTAATAGAAGGCATAATAGGAGCCTCCGGCATGACATGGGCGCTAAGTAAATGGAACCCTGTTTTGCGGCCGTATATTTATTGACCAATAAAGATAGTTTGAGGCATTGATCTACTGTGCCTATGTCCCTATGAAAATCCTACTGAATAGCAGCAAGAATTTTTCTACTCTGTCTAAAAGTATGCACCCCAATTAACTTTACCAAAGAATACAGTAGAGATTGGATGGTAACAACCAGGATCATTGTGATTTTCCTTTTTATATACAAGTATGATCACGGATTGTGACCATGGGCCGGTTTTATCGACCGACAGTAGGACATTGGTAAGAAGAGGGCCCCAGAGCTCAATATTGGCCTGAAACGGATCCACTGGGACCCCATCCAGCCCGGGGGCCTTAGCGTTTTTATATGTGCACTGGATACTTCATTTAAGGTAATTTCTAGGACTCATTGTCCACCAACGTAATTACTGAATTTGTTTGAGACTAAAGGATTTTGTCCTTATCATCTACATAATACTGATAAAATTGGCAGCTCATTGTTTTGCCAGAATTGCCACTTCCATAATTTGCGCACCCTGTATCTAAAAATACGGTTGATTACTAATAACATGCCATAACTCAGTAGCATCCTTATCCTGATTGGCTGCCATTAGGGCTTCCCAAGCATTCATTTTGATGGTTTCCTTCTTATGCTTGAGGGCAGCTTTATACTTCCATCTATATTGCATATTCTCACTTTGCGAACAATTTTCTTTCTTCAAAACCCTTACTAGGTCAGCATGTGCATTAGTGCAGCTGTGGTCAAACCAGGCTTTGTAACGGGGGGTAAATCTAAACCAGAAATTGTGAGTTCCCTCTTTACGTTGCCTCACAATTTCCTCAAACATCCTTTTAATATAAGGGCCAACTCCTTGCTCATCCAGGCAGATCTCATTGAAAGGCTTGCTATCCTGTATAAGATGAACCCCCTCTGGGTGAATCCTATCCCAGTTTATCCATGTACTACTACTTATAGAGACATTTAGCACTACTATTCATTTAGCTAACCAAGTTCAGTTCTCCCATAGCTCCACACTCAAATCAATGCTTTACGAGTAATGATCACTTAAAGTAGTTCATGTGCATCTGGAAATTAGAAACTCACAAGCTCAACTTAGAAATTAAAATACAATCCATAAGACTACTGTAGGAAAGTAGGATCTTTCTGGCATATATACCCCACTTTTTGCCTGGTGTCAGTGTGTTTTGACTGTAGTACACTGGGATCTGGCTAATCAGGACCCCAGTGTCTGTGCGCTCTCTCCTCAATTCATTGGTGAGTACTTTGTACACCCCACAAATGGTATACTGGTGTACCCCTGTAAGTCCCTAGTATATGGTGCTGAGGTACCCAGGGCATTGGTGCACCAGGGGGTCTCCCATGGGCTGCAGCATGTATTATGCCACCCATGGGAGCCCATGCAATCCCTGTCTGCAGGTCTGCCATTGCAACCTGCGTGATATGGGGCATACGCTTTAGATCTAAGCTTTTCCTTCAATCCCGGTCACTGAACTTAAGACCTATAAGTCACCCCTAAGGCAGGCCTTTTAGCCCAAAGGTAGGGTGCATTGTCTTAAGTGTGTGGGTACCCGTGCACGAGCAGAGGTACCCCTACAAACCCAGGACTCCATTCCCTGGGCTTTGTCAGTGCGTCAAAGCCATTTTAAGGTATGTAGTGGACACCGGTAACTCGAGATGTCCAACTACATAATGGCTTCTCCGAACCTGGTCATGTTTGGTATCAAACATGGTGGAATCATGAAACTACGCCAATTCCAGTGCTAGTTGCATGATACTAAGTAATGGGGAGGCTCCTTAGAGGACCCCCCATACCTACCTGTGTAGCCTTGCAGGGTCTGCCTCCCAGCTCATGCTGCTGCGGACTCCAGACACTGTTCTGCACCCCTGCTAATGAGCTTAACTTGGGCAGGGGAAAGCAGAACCAAGTATTTCCTGTAGAGGGAAGGTGTGATCACCTCTCCTTTAGAATTAGGCACGGTGGGGGTACTTGCGAGCCCCTCCAGACTGCATTGAAGGGCACATTTGGTGCCCACCTTGCATAAACCATTTTCCACCAGTACAGGAGCCCTTGGCTCCTGCTCTGGCACAAAACTATACAAAGCACTTGGGAGTGACTATACCCCTGTCCAGCTCCTTCCCTGGGAGGTCCTCAGAGCTCCTCCAGGTGGCAGCTTTAATCTGCAATCTTGAATCTTGGCCCCTGGGAGCATCTGACTGGTTAATAAAGTAGGGTCCTTGACCCCCTCTGACAGGTGGGTTACGCATCAGAAGATTTCTTGCCCCCTTTTAGGGTTACTTGAGGGCTCCCCTGAGGGTGGATCCTTAGATTCGTACTGGACTCAGTTAAGATTTGTCAAGACCTGTCTGAAGACACTTCTGCTGTTGGACACTGAAACTCTGCTGCTGGATCGAGCCAGGAACCAAGACAAAACTGCTCCTGGCAGAAAGACTTTTACGTCAACTTCATCTTCGTGCTCTTCCAATTTTCTGCAACTCCGTGGCCGTACAACCCCCGAGTCTTTCACGCCTCTGCATGCATTCAAGCATGAAGGAATCTCCCTTGGAGTGAAGGAGTCACTTCCCTGCATCTGCAGGCACCTCAACAATGACGACCGGTTTGCTGATCCTGCTGTCCCACGGACACCACCCCGCTCTGCAACACAGGTGGTGGTTTGTTGGCTTCCCAGAGGCCTGACCAGTCTTCCCTGCAACTTGGGAGACTGTAATCCCTCTCCAGACGACCTGAACCACATCCTTGTGCACCGCATCTGTTTGCCGTTGCCAAGGCTTGTCGACTCTCCTGAGTCTTGTCCTTCCTGCATCTCCTGCGACGTAGGTGTCCTCTTCTGTGTTCTGCTGAGGCCTCCTTGAGACTCTCTGTGCCAGCTGCCAGAGGATACTTCTGGGGTCTCCATTGATTCCTGCTGGCTTTCCTGCATGGTGAGGGCTGGCCCTGACTTACCCTTGCTGGATTAATCCCACAGACTTTGCTGGTCTGCAACCAAGCATTGTTTCTTGCAACCCAACTGTTGTGTTTGCCAAAGCTTGTTGGTGGTCCTGCCGGTCATTGACCCTCCTGCATTCTTCAACCGTCATGGGACAGCACGTAGATGGCTCCTGTGCTCCTGCATCATCGCCTGGGCTCCACAGCTGCTTCATCAAGTACCTCCGACAAGGGGTGGCATCGTGCCCCTGCCCCTCCTGGACACCTCCGGGTGGCTTGGACTCTGTCCCCTCCGCTTTCAGGTACTTCTCATCCAGAATCCATGTTTGAGTTTCACCGACCTGGTCCACGAGACGCTGTGGCTGCTGGACTTCTCAGATCATCCATTGATATCAACATGCGGTTCTGACACCACTTTGCACCTATGCTCCTGGGCTCCCTGGTGTCGGTGTTCTGGTTCCCTGGGTATACACAGGTACGGTGGCTCTCCAACCTTCCTTGATCCAATTGGTTTTCTCTGGGTCCTTTGGGTATGGTCCTGAAACAGTAAAATGCCAACTGTGACTTTCCCAGTGTTATCCTATGGACATTTGACCTGGTGTATCACCTCTGCACCGTGTGCCTGAGGGTCCCCAGCTACTTACCTTTGGTGGTTCTGTGCTTGCCGTGGCTCCTTCATCCTTGGGTATCAGTCTTGTTTGGTTACTCACATCACTTTTTTTAGTATAAGGTTTGCACCCCCCTCATAGGTGCCCATGTGTTTTCCTATACTTACTTAACTTTTTTAAAGTACTTCTTTGAGTGTATTAATATCTCCGGGTGGGTGATATACCAAGTAGGTCTTGGAGTTGTGTTTAATAAATATATTTCTAACGCTGGTGTGATTCTTTCTTGTGTGTAAGCTCACCTACTGACTATTTTGGTAAATGCATCTGCTTTACACTCTCCTGGATGAGCCTTAACTGTTATCCACAGTTACCCCTTGAGAGCTTTGCTTATCAGGGACCACTACAACTATCATTAAGGGTTGACTGGACTCAGGGTAGAGTGCCTCAACAATAGGTATACACAATGTACTGAGCCAGACTCCTACATTGGTGGTGCAGCGGTTGCTATAAAGACTTGCATTGCTTTACCACTTTGTCATCAGTAGGGTTTCCACTGCTACCTTTTAGGAATACAATATACTTCTATAGGTAAGGTTTTGCTAAACATTTAGGTTAGGTGTCAAGGGGCTAGCATAGCCCTTTCTCCAACCTTTCTCCAACCTTTCTCCAACCTCTGGGAAGTTTACTAGGGTATGGTACATACACTACACTAGCACCATCTCTACTGTTGGGTAATCTTGCCAGACTCAGGTGCCTGGATACAGTGCCCTTAGGTTCCAGGAACTTGGGGCCCTGTGTAAGACTAGAAAATTAAAGACAGGTAATAACCCTACTAGATCTTTTCTCTTAGGGTTACTCCTTCAAGATGATCTCCAAGGGGGCGCTAGAGAGCCCGGAGCAAAATGGCCGCACCTTAGTGCTGCTCTGCTGCTCGAGGGAACAATCTGTACATTATCCTGAAAAAACGACGCCATCCACAGGCACCACTTACAGTTTCTGATGCCTCAGCACATCAGGAGCGCTTTGATCACCTTGCTGACGCTGCCCTGGGCTTCGTTTCACTGCTAGCAGCAGGTATTTCCCCCGGACAAAATGGCGGCAATGGGATATGCTCGATATTGACCGCCGCTTATACGGCCGATTCCGCCTGCTGCCCTCTTCCTTTGAAGTGCTGTGACTCGCTGATGCTACATCTTGGTGGGGCAGGCTGAGAGTTCTAACACATTTGCTCAGTTGCCTCTACTTCCAGTGCACAGGCCGGCAGTACATGGAGCTCCGATCCGCCTGTCCCCTGCTGTGCAGCGGAGTGCCCCGAGTCGGGCCTGCTCCTGCCTACGTCCCTGCCGCTGCTGGAGACTGCCGCTGGGAGCCCTGAAGTGTTGAAAGCGGCTAGAGAACTTGGTGCACTCCGCTTTCGCAGCGGTAGTTGACATGTACGGAGCGTGGCTGAGCGGCCCCACTCCCCGGTTGTGCTGCTGCCTAGCTTGCGTTGTCCGATGTTGCGGTGCACCAAGGCCTTGCTGACACTGCCCGCACCTCCCGTGCACTGGCCGGTGGAGCATGGAGCCCCGGTTCGTTTGCGCACAATTGTGTGGGGCGAGCACTTCTGACTCGCGCCCACTCCCGCCTACGACGCTGCCGCCGCTGCAAACTGCTGCTTGGGGGCTTTGAAATATTGTGGCAGCCGGAGATACCTGGTACGTCCTGCTTTGCACAGCGGTAACTGGCAGACACAAGGCACGGCTAAGCGGCCCCATTCTTCGTCTGTACTGCTACCTGATAATGAAATGCTGGAGCCCCACTGTCAGCTGCATTCTCCTCTCATCGCTTTACTGACTGTTGGCCATATATGTTGTAAAACATCGCTGAGAGTGCATTTCGCCTACCGCTGCTGCCATTACAGAGGGAGCTATATCCCGTGCTTCGCCACGAGAAGACAGCGGAAGTTGCGTGGGCGCCATTACACCCTGGGGAGGCTAAAAGTGAGTACTACAGCACAGACCACTGCCCAGTAACCTGCTACTCCTCCAATATACTGCTGCTGGGGCTGTTTCAAGTGGGTGCCTGTCTTGGTGGATTTCAGTGTCCACCCAGGGAGCTGATACCTGACCGTGACCTACCCTCTACTTCGCTCCCAGTGCCTCTACGATCACACTATTTCTGAGGCTATATACTGTCATTCGGTGCGTGGAACGCTGAGTGGCATGCACTGCCCTATCGCCACGGTTGGGGCCAGTGCTGAGCCCTCCTAGGACCGATTGCCTGTGCAGTAACGTGCTACTTCTATGAGGGATTACACACATAGAGAGGCCCCGATATCATCTGCACTGCGAGATCCTCATCAACAGAATACATTATATGTGGAACGGCACTTTAATAGTCAGCAAGCAGTGGCGTCCCGCACGCAGTCCCAGGGGGTAACTAGCAGCATGGATCAGACATACAAACAACAGGCGAAATTGAACTTTGAGTCCCCGAGTCTGACGAAATCCCAAATTCCTGCTACATCTGACACTGAGCCAGAGTTAGAAGCGGGTGCCAGCACTAAGTTGGAACGTATGATGTTAACAATGCAGCAGAGTTTGCAGTCCATTGATGCTAAGATAGACCACCTCAACTTATGAATGGACGGTATGGCGGCAAAGATTGATAAGCATGGATCACGCATAACGGAAGCGGAGCAGCGCATTGCGACGACTGAAGATCAGATGGAGGTTGTTAGTGCCTCGTGTTCCAACACGGAAAAGCTCCTAGCGGTGATCCAAAAACCTGTACATCAACGGGATCCCGGAGTCAACCAAAACGGGTCACATGGAGACATACGTCGAGACCCTGCTTAAAGATATGCTAGGAGCGGAACATTTTTCAACAGTATTAATTGTGGAGAGAGCTCACTGCTCACTAGTGCCTAAACCTGTGCCAGGAGCCTCACCACGTCCCATCATAGCGAGACTCTTGAACTATCGAGATCGAGATATAGCTCTGCGTCTAGCCAGGGAAAGAGGGATTACGGACTATCAGGGGATGAAAGTAGAGCTCTTCTCGGATTTTACAGTAGCTGTCCAACAAGCACGTCGCGAGTTTCAGGCTGTGAAAAAGAAACTGCAAACGCTCATTATTCCCTATGCTATGCTATATCCTGCGCGACTGCGCAGCCAACATGCAGGGAAAGCCCGAATTTTCACATCGCCTAAAGAAGCCCTACAATATGTGCGCCAGATTGAGGGTCAGGAATCGACGAGACCTGCAGAAGCTGGTACAGATGCTGAGGACTGAACACGTGAGATTATTAATGTGTGGCACATAAGGGGTACATGCAGGTTAATGATGCACAGAAACTTAGCACCACTGTAGCATTGTCTGTTCTATAAATTTCCAATTACTATGCCATGTTAACCGCACCCTAATGCGCACTGTAATGTTCTCTATATTTCATTTCATTTAGCTTTATTGCGGTTAAATTTACCATAAAAGCACATAAAAAATAAACAGAATGACAAAACAGGCAGTCCATTTCATACATACAGTCACAGAGTATTACATGGTTGTTTAGACATTTGTTCCTTTAAAAATTTAAATAGTTCCAGAATTTAAAAATTGTCATAACAATATTATTCCTAAAAAAGAAGATAAAATATTTCTACTCTCTTAAAGTTCATTTTGCTTAATCTTGAATTAAAACAGCATTAATGATCAAGTTCCTTCGTGCAATCCACATTGAATGTAAAAATGTAGCTACTGCAAAGACAATTACTGGGTTGGTATCTGTTTTTAATATCCTAAAAAAGGCCAAATAATGTTTTATGCCCAGGTTCTTGCACAACTGAATTATCCATATCTTCCTAGTATAGGCGTAGGCTGGACAGAATAGGATGACATGAACCGGGGTTTCATCCTCAGTGAGGCAACCAGGGCAGGGGCGTACAGCTCCCCCCTTCCACCTATCAGTAATGTAGAGAAAAGGTAATGTGCCATATCTAAGTTGTAGATAAAGCTTCTTTGCTAGTGTTGGTTGGATTGAATCAATCGCAGACTCAAAGCTATAAAAGGATTTTACATCCAGAAAAATATCAGTTAAGCTTGAGGATTTTACTGAGCGAAAAAGATTCCTTAGGTTAGTTTCCTTGACAGCACTAGTCACAGTTTTCTTCGTGATAACTGGGCAGGAAACTTCAGGATTGGACCAGAGTTCCTCAAAGCCAGTCGATGTAAGTGACTGTTTAACGAATGCTAGCCAAGGAATCCTACCAGAACCAATAGAAGCCATGACAACTTTGAGCTCCTCCTTATAGCTCACCAGCTCAGGTGTGCTCCAGAGACGCTTCCAATAGAGTAACGGTCGAATGGCAATAGCGTCTGCAATTGGGCAAACATTTAGATCGAGTCTTAATGGGAGTAAAGGAGTGCTTTTTGGGAGGTCCAGTAGTTGTCTTAGAAAGTTATTTTCAGTTATAGATAGGTTGCTTATTGATGTGTGACCCCAGAGTTCTGCCCCATAGAGAGATGAGGCCCTAGCTTTCACTTTAATTGGATGGGGGCAGTTAACAGTTTTTGCATTAAAAACCATGTACTTAGTCTTATTTATGTTAACCACCAGATTTCTTTTGGAACAAAAGTTGGAGAATTGATCTAACACGCGCTGCATCCCCATTGGAGATTTTGAAAGCAGAAGCGTGTCATCCGCAAACATTAGGGCGGGGAATTTTCGGGCACCCAATTTGGGGGAGTCTATGTCTTTTTTAGCTAAGAGATCTTCGATAAGCCCGTTGAGAAAAAGGGAAAATAAAGTTGGAGCAAGGACACAGCCCTGCCTGACACCTTTCTCATTCGGGAAGGCTCCAGTTAACTGGCCTTGTTTACCGAAGCGTACTCTTGCAAAGGTGCCAACATGTAAGATTTTGAGCTGGTGGCATAAATAGGGTGGAACCCCCATTGATAATAAAATGGACCATAGTTGTTTTCTATCCACCATGTCGAAAGCAGATTTTAAATCGACAAAAGTAAGATAAAGACTACCCCCTTCCAGGGTCACATGCTTCCAGTATATCACTTGTAACCAGAATAGTTGATCAATTGTTGAGGTTTTCGCCCTAAATCCCGCCTGGAGCGGCGTCAAGATGTTATTATCACTAGACCAGCTCTCCAAGCGTTGTAACAATACCCTGGCATACATTTTTTGTGTAACATCAATAAGGCTAATCGGCCTATAGTTAGAGGGTTGGAGCGGAGAGCCCTTCTTATGTATTGGGATAATCTCCGCCCCAAGCCAAGTGCTAGGCAAAGGTAACCCCTGCAGAATCGCGTTGAATAAAACCAGGAGATAAGGGCCCCAAACTGTTAGTTCTTCTCTGAATAGATCACCCGGGATACGATCAAGACCCGGAGCTTTATTGGGCTGGATCCTAAGTATTGCCATCTTTACTTCCTCCAGTGTAAATATTTGCACTGGCCATATAGGGTTCAGAGCCAAGGGGCTCTGAGAGGCTTCACTAGTGCAGGAAGGAGAGAGAGAGTAGAGATCTTTAAAATAAGAGGACCAAGCTTCCTCAGATATATTGGGGATGATTGCAGATCTTCCTTCTGGATTCCCAGTATGGACAAGGTTCCAAAAGGACCTCACATCCTTTGCCGCGAGGGCAGATGAAATGGCGGCCCAACGATCAGCCTCCCATTCAGATTTAGCATTTTTTAGCAATTTCTTGTATGCTTGTCTAGCCTGAATAATGCACTGTCTATTACCTTGGCTTATAGCCAGTAATAGTGCAGATTTTGCGTCCCTACATCCTCTGTTAAACCAGGGGTTATCACCAAGACGTGGTTTGATTTTAATAGGACCTTCTTTGTAAAAGGTATCCTTTAATAGGGAAACCATCTCACTGTGGATATCAGTGATTGCAGTCATATCAATAGTAGAAGGATCACTAAAGGCAAGATTAGCCTTTTCGAGAAGGGGGACTACGTTTCTATATAGGTTTGGCATTATTTCAGTAGAAGATTTCGCTGCTGCCCATCGAATTCTTCTCCCACCTTGCTCTAGTCTTAGATCACATCTGGGTGAACTGGTTATAGCACTCTCCCCACATGTTAATTGCAAATCCAACTCAGTTATCAAAGGGTTGTGATCACTTTCGGAGCGCCGACAGACGGTAAAATCTAAGATATTTGACCAGGATGTCAGGCTCACCAGAAAGTAATCTATCACTGATGTATGCCCCAAGCCATTATAAGTATAATGAGCAGGAGTGTCACTATTAAAGCGACCATTACAGGCTCTGAGGGAGAATGTGAGGGTGAGGGAGGTCAGTTGTAGAACTAAGGCTGACCAATTTTTAGCAGGATAGGCAATTGGGGGAGGAACTGACCAAATTTCATCCTCAGCCTTGGTCATTGTGGGGACCCCATGTAATGGTTCGAAATGACAATTGAAGTCACCTCCAATCAACAACACTACATCGCCCCCCAATTTATGCAGTAAGGCAGTTAACATATCCAAGGTGTCAGAAGTTCCACCGAGTTTTACTGGCCGCGAGTAAATATTAATCAAGGCCAACTTGGGTGTTCTTTTATGAGACATCAGGATGCACGTGAGATCAGGGCTGTATGTCTCTATTCTTTTCAACGTGAATCCAAGATGGATGCCTATCCAGGTACACAGCCCCCCTGACGGTCTGCCTCTTACACCTTTTACTGCAGGTTCTGCAAAAGTTACATACCCTGCTCTATGGGTGGGACCTGTCGCCCATGTTTCCTGAAATAAACAGATCCCATGGGAATCCACAAAAGTGCACCAATCCGGGATATCTAAATTAGATACAAGGCCTGCTATATTCCAGGAGAAAAATTTTAGGGACCCTTTTGTATTTGGCAGCTTAGTTCCCACACTACCCTCATGGCGGGAGCCAGCACAGCCATGAGTCCCAGAACCAACTAAATTAAAGTCCGCCTGCACACTAATAGACTGAGATTGAGGCACCAACGTACAATTAGCAATCATAGAGATGGATAGCTCATCCCTAAACTCCCCATCTGTTGTGAGCAGATTCTCTTTGGCCATCACACCAGCCACTGTAGGTGGCATAGGATTGGGTCCAGCTTTTACCACCTCCAGATGCTTGTTTCTAGTGGTTATCAAATCTTCATCCTTTTTGTAAGCATCAATTTGGTAGGGCAGGGAACAACTAAACGACACAGGAAGTCAATCTACTTGATCGAGCAAGCTGTATCGATTGTATAACGGGATTTCCATCATTTCCCCCCTTGGTTGACTACCCCTACTTCTAGATACAAGGTGCCAAAGGTCCTCTTGCTGTGACCTCAAATCAAACCTCCCGTAATCGGGAGGAGAATAAGCATGAACTGTTGGATAAAAATAGTCTAACCTCCATGGTTTAATCATTGTACTAGAGCTTGACTGTTGCCAACTGCATATATGGTCAACTGCCCTATAGTCCTCAAAGTTAATAATTACACAATCTCCTCCCACATTTTTAGATCTGGGACCTACCCACCTCACTCTTCTGACATACAAAATTTTACTATAAATAAATCTAGGCAGGGATCTATGAGTATTCAACCAATGCATAGTCCTGTTTCTAAGTTCCTCATATGATTCTGTTTTGTTGCTCGATAGCTCTGGGACCTCCGTTAGAACAACAACATATGGGGCACAATCCGGAGGTAGATTGATGCATGGTAAAGCTTGAGAATTAATGTTTCCAGCAACATACTCCTTCCCTGGAATAGCAGAATTTGCTGAAGATACCGATAGCAGGGGTTGGGAGGGATGTACCTCGTCCACAGGATTGAGGCTATTGTTAGAGTCAATAATAAAAGAGCCCAAAGTTGACCCCTGTGTGTTGGACATTAAGGGTTGATCTTTTGCAGTGATGTTGGTTGACTTAAGTTGTGGGTGTAAGGCATTGGTCGGAAGAGCTAGGGCTTTTACTTGGGTTTGAATGGCAAGTAGATCTTTCCTAAGGCCCATATTTTCCACAAGTAAAGCCTCCATTTTCCCAAGTCTGGCATCTAAGTATTGCAACTTTTTCTCCACAGGCTGGATAAGAGAGGATAGAACCAGACTCAATTTTCCCACTAATAAATCTAAATCCAGGGAGCATAAATTTGCAGATAGTCTACCATTCTCAACAGGAGTGTCTATTAGGGTCTCAGCGGAGCAAGACTCCAAAAATACCGTGGACCGGGGAGGCGATTTAGTAGTGGTTTTGGGTTGTTTCGATTTTTTACCCCGTGACGAAGTATCAGCCTTCCTCTTCTTTGGAATAGCACCCTCCTTAGGTCTTGATTCCTTGTCATTATTTAGACTCAGTTCAATTGGGGCCGCAGTTAAATTAGTAGGCTGTCCACATGATGGTTGCATAAGGCCATCGACCCGGGCGTCTGTACTGGACCCAGTGTTGCATGAGGTTGATGGAAAATCCTCAGTAGCTAAATTTGATTGAGCGGGGGCAGGTAAACTAGCATGAGCAATAAGACCCAAAGAAGATCTTCTTAGGAAGACCGGGTCTTGGGACAAACGGCGTTGTGTCATTTCAATTTCGTGCTCCAATACCGATGATGCCCTCGTTATAAATTGGTCCAGTGTCCCAGCTACCATCCCAACAGGTGTGGCTTTCGCGGCCCTTCTAGCAGCCATTTGTAAGAGGTGCTGACAGTTAATAAATCTGGTACAAGTACTTACTTTAAGGAGTGGTTGATAGAGGGGTGGCAATCACTAGAAGAACTCCACAGGGTGTGGAGGGGGGAACGGGAGGCACGGGGTGCTAGGAGCTAGCGGCCTCCATTAATAATATTGACCACAGGAAGCTGCTCCTAGAGTGATGTGACCCTACTACAGTTGTAAAGTTGTTGTGAGTTGGGACATCTCACAAAAAGTGACAGACTGGCCTCACACACCACCTGGTGTCATGCTTCATCATCGGCCAGTCCTCGCTCTCCAAAACCTTTGTTTGATGGAGGGTGGGCATACACCTGGAGACAGGGATGCACTTCTAAGCTAAAGAGTGGGGGCCCATGGGGTGGAACGTGAGGTTAAAAATCATTATAGTTACCAGGATATTTTTAATGTGATCAGTAACTATATGATACTAAAAACAAAGTGGCGGCGGGTGGGGTGTTTAAGTGTACCCTAGCCGTCTAGTATAAGGTCGACATGTTTCTGCCTAGTTGGCCCGAGCGGGTCCAGGGCATTCATCAGGACCTAGAGTTACAAAAAGAGGGCTCCGTTCTTACCAACAGGTAGCAAGAAATTACCACTGCGCGAGTGTCAGCCTGAGGTGATTACGGCTGTGAAGCGGTTCCTGGTGTGGTGCATCCGGAGTCCGGACCTATCGTGAAGGCGATGCATGCAGTGCAGTGCCTGGTTGTGCAATGGCCGATGGTGAGGGCCAATCAGAGCGTCCTGGCTGTATCCTGGGCCCAAATAAGGGAAGCGAGTCAAGGGACCCGCCCAAGGTGGAGGTCACGTGTAGGCGTGCGCGTCCTGGGTCGTCAGGGAAACGCGGAGGTGGATACTAAAGACACGTACTACGGAGCCCCGAAGGCGGGTATGGAAGGCGGGAGTCACGTGTAGGCGTGCGCGTCCTGGGTTGTCAGGGCAACGTGAAGGTGGATACTAAAAACACGTACTACGGAGCCCCGAAGGAGGGTATGGTAGTGGTCGTGGGCTAGCATGCAAAGCCCGTGGTGTTCGTTGACACGGAGAGTGCGTGAGGGGTAGTCGAGATAATGTGACGGTTGTTGACGGCAACAGTGAGGATCAACAACACACCCTCTACATCACTCTGAGCTGAATTAGCATGCAACTAGGATAAAAGGAAAAAAGGCGAATCAAAGCGGGGCCAAGAGGTCACAAAAATGTACGTGGAGTAAAGTGTCCTGCCGAGCCGCCCCTGTAGCTTGGGTCATGTGCTAGAGAGCAGGGGGAGGCTTCGGGCGATGTTTACACAACCCAAAGGGCACGCAGGTGGCGCGAACAGGGGGTTGTGGTGGAAATAAAAGATGTTCAATATTTTTTGGACAATAGAAAAAGGCACAGGGCAGGAAGGCTGTCCAGGTTCTAGTTAAGGACGGTAGATGTACATGGGTCATCTATGCAGATGGAGCCATGGGATATCGTCGTTAAGGCCCTTTTCGTGGGACCGCAGGCGGAACACCCAACGTTGTTCTCTGATATGAAGGGCTTTGGAGAGATCAGCTCTGCTTTTGTTCATGACTTCGAGGACGGTCCATCGGAGATCAGTGTCTTTATGGTGTTTCTCCAAGAAGTGGCGTGTGAGCTTTGTATTTGTTTTTTTGCATCTTATGGTGCTGCAGTGTTCATTGATGCGTACCCTGACCTTTCTGGTGGCCATGCCAACGTACTGGAGATTACAGGGGCATGTTAAAAGGTAAACCACATTCTCAGTATTGCAATTGCTAAATTTGCGGAGTTGCCACGGTCTACCTGTGCCTATGTCGACTTCTTTGGTGTTGGAAGTGAGCTTGCAGGAAACACACCCACCGCACGTGAAATGTCCCACCACTCGTGGTTGGTCCCAAAGCCTCTGTTGTTCCGTGCCCTCTGTGGTTGGCATGGTGGCGTGAACAAGGTGGTCTCGCAGGTTTTTGTTCCGTTTGAAAGCAAAAAGCGGGGGATCCCACTGCTTTCCTGCGCTGTTTAGAATATTCCATCTTTTCTTGATTATCTTTTGTACTGTGTTTGAAACAGGGGTGAATGTTGTAACACATACTGTTCTTTTGGTGTCCTCCTTTGCTATATCCTCCAGAAGTGCTTCCCTTGGGTTGTTCCTTGCTCGTTTCCTAGCCTTACGTATCATTTTTTTGGGGTAGTGGCGAGCAGCAAGTTTTTCTTCAAGGTGGGATGCTTGTTCCTCATATGTTGAGGTATCAGAGCAGTTCCTCCTCACTCGAAGGAATTGTCCAACCGGGAGGTTCTGTCTCAGTGCCTTGGGGTGGTAGCTCTCGTACAGTAGAAGGCTATTCCTGTCGGTGGGCTTGTTGTGCACTTTTGTTGAAATCCCCTCGTTATTCATAGTGATGTCTAGATCGAGGAAGATAGCGTGGTTCTTACTGATTGTGTGGGTGAACCTAAGGTGTACATCTTTGGTGTTAACCCACTGGACGAAACTCATCGCTTCTTCCTCTGATCCACTCCATATTATCAGCACATCATCTATGTAGCGCTTCCAAAGTCTGAGATTTTGTAGGAATGGATTGTGTGGGTTGTATATGAAGTCGTCCTCAAACTGTTGAACGTACAGACATGCCATACTAGGGGCAAAAGTGCTCCCCATTGAAGTGCCAGAGATCTGGTGGTAGATGACTTTTTCGAATTCAAAGAAGTTCTCCATTAATGCAAGTTCCGCACATTCCATCACAAAATGCTGTGGGGTTAAAAAGTCCCACTCTCTATTCAGGATGATGTTTTCTACCACTTCCAATGTGCGCCTCTGCGGTATGCTCGTATATAGAGCTTCTATATCCATGGTTATCAGCCAATCGTTGGTCGTGTCCACTGTGAGGTCTCTGAGGAGACAAAGGACGTCCTTCGTATCCCTGAGGTAGGACGTAGATTCCTGAACAATAGGGCGAAGGAACCAGTCACAGAACTGTGACAATGGTTCTAATGCAGACCCTATCCCGGACACTATTGGTCTCCCCGGAGGAGGCGTCCGGTTTTTGTGGATTTTCGGGAGTGTGTAGAATTTAGGCATTCTTGGTTCTTCATTCACGAGGAAGTCAGCCTCTTGTTTGGTTATCCAGTCGTTGCCGAGCGCTTCTGTGACCATGATTCTGATCTTGGCCATCAATGGACCTGTAGGGTCAGTCCTGTGTATGGTGTAGCTGTTTGAGTCAGAGAGAAGTCTCAGGCATTCCTCTCGGTACATGTCACTGTCCATGATGACAATGGCGCCCCCTTTGTCAGCTGGTTTTATGGTTAAGTCTTTATTACTACTCAAATTCGCAAGGGCCGTGCGCTCTTTTCCCGTAAGGTTGTCAAACCCACGAGTGTTCTTGAAGTCAATTTCTTCAATGTCCTTTAGTACGGCCTGTTCGAAAGCAAGTATGTTACAAGAAATATTCTGATTAGGAGGTTGGAAGGTGGATTTTTTCCGCAACCCCGTAGACTTTTTCCTTCTTTCTTCTGTGCCCTCTTCTGTGTCTCCGAAGTAGTCACGGAGTTTGATTTTCCGGAAGAATTGAGCCAATTCCGTATGTAAGACAAAGGGGTCATTTCGGGGTGTGGGAACAAATCCCAGCCCTTTAGAAAGGACGGTTGTTTCATCATGCGAGAGTGTGTATTTACTGATATTCACTATGTTGGTTACTCCCTGCTCGTCGAGGGCATCTCCCCTCTCCCTCTGCTCCTGGTTACTACTCCATGTGGTGGTTGTGGTTGATCTTCCCATTGGACCCTCATATTTCTTCGTTTTTGGCGGCCTCTCCCTCTGCCACGGCCCTGGAACAAAAAAGGCGGTTGGCCTTGCGGAAAACCGAACCCTGGTTGGTAAAATGGTTGTGGCCAAAAGCCAAAGGGTGGAGGTTGAGGTTGTGGAACTTGCATCATCGGATGGTGATAGCCCATAGGTTTTCGGAATTGTGGTCCTTGGCTTTCATCACTGCTACTGTCACTTCTTTCCTCTCCAGAGCTGAACGTCCAGTTCTGGGGGGTGGGTCTGAACCGTTGTTTTCTCCCTGATTGTTGGGGGGCTGGTTTGTCATAGTGTTCATCTGTGACAGACGGGTAAACAGTTTCTTTACTGAATTTTTGTACATCTTTCCGGAGTTTCGTAAGTTTCGACTGTGTGAGGTACTCTTTGTAATCAGAGTGATCTTTGTTGATCTCCTCAAGTTTCTTTTTAAAGGCTGAAAGCTGTACCGTTGCCTTAAGTTTACCCTCACTCTGTTGAATCTCGATAAGGAGGGCATCTGCCAGCTGTCTGGCGGTGTTAATAATAAGGATGAGCCAGTCCTTTGTGCACTTCCAGGCAATGCTCGACCAATTAATTCTAAACTCCTTATTATTAAGGAACAGTCGTGGTTCGTTGGTGACGATGAGGCCTCTCGGGGCCGTGTTTTTCCGGAGGTACTCCGTCATAAACGCCCCATGAAGTGCAGTGCGTATTTGTTCTTTTTTCTTAGAAGAAAGGGCTTCCCATTCATCCGAGTTTTTTACCGTGTTGGTGACTATGGTTTCTGCTAGTAGAGATGGTGTGTTAAGGATCTCCGCTAGAATCTCATCCCCGAAGGAGAGTTCGGTATCCATGGTGCAAGGTGGGTAAGAAGAGCGTGAGAATTTTTCACACTTTAGGATAAACTGTTTCAGTTCGAAGGGCAGACACAGAAGGGTCTGTCCACTTGTTCTGGTCGTACGAGTATGCGGCTCAGAACATCACCCTATTTTGAGGGAATGATACCCCTATAGTGTTCCCACAGCCGACAGCTGTACATAAATAGCAATCACTAGAAGAACTCCACAGGGTGTGGAGGGGGGAACGGGAGGCACGGGGTGCTAGGAGCTAGCGGCCTCCATTAATAATATTGACCACAGGAAGCTGCTCCTAGAGTGATGTGACCCTACTACAGTTGTAAAGTTGTTGTGAGTTGGGACATCTCACAAAAAGTGACGGACTGGCCTCACACACCACCTGGTGTCATGCTTCATCATCGGCCAGTCCTCGCCCTCCAAAACCTTCGTTTGATGGAGGGTGGGCATACACCTGGAGACAGGGATGCACTTCTAAGCTAAAGAGTGGGGGCCGTTGGGGTGGAACGTGAGGTTAAAAATCATTATAGTTACCAGGATATTTTTAATGTGATCAGTAACTATATGATACTAAAAAGTGGCGGCGGGTGGGGTGTTTAAGTGTCCCCTAGCCGTCTAGTATAAGGTCGACATGTTTCTGCCTAGTTGGCCCGAGCGGGTCCAGGGCATTCATCAGGACCTAGAGTTACAAAAAGAGGGCTCCGTTCTTACCAACAGGTAGCAAGAAATTACCACTGCGCGGGTGTGGCGGGGGCCACACTCCACTACCTAGATGGCTTCCAACTGTCAAGCCTATAGGGAAGATTAAACAAACAAATATATACAACTGTAGAGAGAAGGGTCAAATGTGAAAACATAAATAACATAAATGTCAAGATACACACATGCGTAAATACCTTAAGGTGAGTGACTAATCTCGTGACATGTGCCACTCTACGTGAGTACACAAACACATTGAGAGTCAAAAAGTGCTCTCGTAAGGCTTACCCTAGTTAGACAAACTACTTGCCACATGGGGGGAAGGGAGGAGACACTCCTGTTCAGTCTAAAGGGAGAGAAGGAGAATGTAATAGTCAATGAACTAAAGGTATCAAGAGAATGGACCCTTGCAAGCCTGCGAGCAGGATGAGACCACAATCATTCCAAAATCGAACCACCGAAGTGGTTAAAGTAACGAAAAACCAACATTCATACTCTTACTGTCTGAGGCAGAGTGTCCCGTATTCAGCCTAAGGTGTTGCTCCTCGTCCGCCCGAATATGGGAGTGAGGCCGCGAAGACGGGTATAAATGGTGTGCTTAACAATAAGATTGAAATCAGCCTGAGGTGATTACGGCTGTGAAGCGGTTCCTGGTGTGGTGCATCCGGAGTCCGGACCTATTGTGAAGGCGATGCATGCAGTGCAGTGCCTGGTTGTGCAATGGCCGATGGTGAGGGCCAATCAGAGCGTCCTGGCTGTATCCTGGGCCCAAATAAGGGAAGCGAGTCAAGGGACCCGCCCAAGGTGGAGGTCACGTGTAGGCGTGCGCGTCCTGGGTCGTCAGGTAAACGCGGAGGTGGATACTAAAGACACGTACTACGGAGCCCCGAAGGCGGGTATGGAAGGCGGGAGTCACGTGTAGGCGTGCGCGTCCTGGGTTGTCAGGGCAACGTGAAGGTGGATACTAAAAACACGTACTACGGAGCCCCGAAGGAGGGTATGGTAGTGGGCGTGGGCTAGCATGCAAAGCCCGTGGTGTTCGTTGACACGGAGAGTGCGTGAGGGGTAGTCGAGATAATGTGACGGTTGTTGACGGCAACAGTGAGGATCAACAACACACCCTCTACATCACTCTGAGCTGAATTAGCATGCAACTAGGATAAAAGGAAAAAAGGCGACTCAAAGCGGGGCCAAGAGGTCACAAAAATGTACGTGGAGTAAAGTGTCCTGCCGAGCCGCCCCTGTAGCTTGGGTCATGTGCTAGAGAGCAGGGGGAGGCTTCGGGGCGATGTTTACACAAACCAAAGGGCACGCGGGTGGCGCGAACAGGGGGTTGTGGTGGAAATAAAAGATGTTCAATATTTTTTGGACAATAGAAAAAGGCACAGGGCAGGAAGGCTGTCCAGGTTCTAGTAAAGGACGGTAGATGTACATGGGTCATCTATGCAGATGGAGCCATGGGATATCGTCGTTAGAGGGGTGGCCCAGCCCTGCCTCCTCCGGCCTCGGACGGCCACAGACGGCCCGCCCTCTGCCCGGGCTCAGCCCGGCGCCGCCCGCGCGCGGTCCCGCGACGCGGAGGGTGAGCGCGATTTTGTAGCGCCTCCAGGCGCGTCCAGTGGGCGTGACCTTCCACCCCGCCCCACCAGGTGCTACTGGGAGGTGTAGTCCCCCTCCTGGCCGCACCCGCTAGCGTGTCAAGCGCGGCGGCAAGCGGCGGGAGGGAGACACGGGCACAGGCAGGCAAAAGGCAGCAGGAATCCCTGAGACACAGGGCAACGTGCAGAGTCCTTCACTAGAGCCACAAACAGGTAGGACACCCCCGCTCCACCGAGGGTGAGCGCGATTTTGTAGCGCCTCCAGGCGCGTCCAGTGGGCGTGACCTTCCGCCCCGCCCCACCAGGTGCTACTGGGAGGTGTAGTCCCCCTCCTGGCCGCACCCGCTAGCGTGTCAAGCGCGGCGGCAAGCGGCGGGAGGGAGACACGGGCACAGGCAGGCAAAAGGCAGCAGGAATCCCCGAGACACAGGGCAACGTGCAGAGTCCTTCACTGGAGCCACAAACAGGTAGGACACCCCCGCTCCACCGAGGGTGAGCGCGATTTTGTAGCGCCTCCAGGCGCGTCCAGTGGGCGTGACCTTCCGCCCCGCCCCACCAGGTGCTACTGGGAGGTGTAGTCCCCCTCCTGGCCGCACCCGCTAGCGTGTCAAGCGCGGCGGCAAGCGGCGGGAGGGAGACACGGGCACAGGCAGGCAAAAGGCAGCAGGAATCCTCGAGACACAGGGCAACGTGCAGAGTCCTTCACTGGAGCCACAAACAGGTAGGACACCCCAACTTAGCACCACTGTAGCATTGTCTGTTCTATAAATTTCCAATTACTATGCCATGTTAACCGCACCCTAATGCGCACTGTAATGTTTTCTATATATAAATGATGATATCGTTGAACCAGCTAGCTCTTTTCAGAATGTTGTAAATAAGTACCTGGGTGCTACCTATGTTTATTTCTGACCTTCTTAATGCCTATACAGGCCTGTGGATGTGATGTTTATCAACTCCCCCCTCGACCCCCTGATACCACCTGGGGGGCAAACGGCCACTGGTGACCCTCAGATAGGGAGTACCCCACCACAGTTTACGGTTCCCTTCGTACCTCTGCGGGGTGGGACGTCCTGTATTACACCATGCGGTTGCATGGATGTTGTTTGATTGTATGGGAAGGGATTCTCAGCACAGTTCTGCTGCTGGAGTAGGAGGGCTGGGATGTTGGGGATTTATATATTTTTACCACTGCATGGGACACACAACATCAACAGATATGGATAAGTACTGCAATGAGCTATATGAGACGACAATTAGTTCTATTGTTCTCCACAGGGAATGACAGATGCTAAAAATAAGGGGGTTTTGTTGCTGACCTGGAATGTTCGGGGTCTTAATAACCCCAGAAAAGTTAGACAGGTGCTATCCTATCTGGGCCGTCACAACGTTCAAATTGCGCTATTACAAGAAACGCATCTGAGTAAGCAAACTATCTGGTCAGTGGCGTCCAGATGGGCAGGGGTACGACTGGCTGCCTCCTACTCCTCTTACTTGAAAGGCGTTATGATATTGGTGAAAAAAGGCATCCCATTTGATCCCATACATGTAGAAGAGGATGTGTTGGGGCGTTACATACTGGTACAGGATATGCTGTGTGGTACACGGGTACTTATAGTCAATGTTTATGGACCCAACACTGATGACCCTGCCTTTTATGAGACATTATGGGGTAAAATATACAAACTTTCTCCATCGACCATTATATGTGGGAGGGATTTTAATGTTGTATTATCACCCACACTTGACCATTGCTCAACGGCGGAGCACGCATTGAAAAAGGCAACATCCTCGGTGCTCAATGGTATGCACAATCTAGAACTAAATGATATCTGGCGCCTGTGGTATCCAAATGCGCGAGAGGGCATGTGTCATTCCTATGTTCATCAGTCATGGTACCGCCTTGATTACTGGCTGGTCACCCCTGATGTGGCGTCCTGGACCCTCCATGTCCGGCACTTACCTCGGACCTTGTCCGATCACTCGCCTGTCCTTTTCACTATGTCTTTACCAACACATAATCCCCCACAGTACCAGTGGAGACTTCAACCCTCCTCCTTGCTCGACCAAGTCTTCTGTGAAGGCATTCGCGAAGCAATCACGGATTATTTCTCTCACAACTCTGGGTCAGTCTCATGTCTAGGGACACTCTGGGAGGCATTCAAAGTGACCATACGGGGAGCATGTATCGGACTGCAAGCCGGAGTCTTAAAAACCCTACATAGCACCATGAGCCGACTGGAGCGAGAGCTGGGTGAGCTGGAGAGCGCATATAGTACCACTGCAGATCCTACTTTATTAGCGAGTATTAAAACAAAGATCACCGAATATAATGAGGTAGCTGATCAAGAAATTCAACATATGTCACGCAGACACATAGCTAGATATTACGGCGAAGGAGGCTGGCCTGGCGAAACATTAGCCAGCAGGATAATAGACTCGCCAGGACTGAATTATATAGTTAAGGCTGTCACGGACGGCGACATTACACAATATGACACGCCCAGTATACTTCACACGTTCGCAAACTATTATTGCTCTATATATGGAAAACGGCAGACAGCGACTGATGCAGACATAGCACAAGACCCAGATGACATAGCGCTGGTGTGGCTTTCACGTAACCAACAAAAAATGTTAATGCACCTGCTAACATTAGATGAAGTTCGCGAGGCCATAACTGCACTTCCAAATGGAAAGGCAGCGGGCACCGACGGCCTACCAGACAAATTTTATAAAGAATACATTGAAGTTTTAGCCCCTATCCTTCTTGAAATGTACATGGAAGCATACAACTCCAAGAGTCTTCCCTCCACCCTGCGAGAAGCATTGGTGGTTGCCCTGCTGAAACCAGACAAGCCACCTGATAGGTGTGATTCATACAGGCCCCTGTCCTTAATATACACTGATGTAAAAATCCTAGCGAAAGTATTAGCCACGCGGCTGCGTTAATACTACTGCCAGTTATGGTTCTTCCTGATTAATCAGGATTTTTCCCTACCAGGTCCACATCGCATAATTTGCGTACGTTGTTTGGTGTGCTCTATGTTCTGGAGCCATCTCTCCCAGCGGTGGCGGTGCTACTAGATGCCGCCAAGGCATTCGACTCTATCTCCTGGAAGTATATGTTCGCGATTTTACATCGCATGGGGGTCCCTTTCATTTTTACAAATCGGATTAAACTGCTGTATACTGACCATGTGGCACGAGTAAGAATAAATTACCATATGTCCGATCACTTTCTGATACAACTAGGCAAGCGGCAGGGGTGTCCATTATCGCCCTTATTATTTGCCCTAGTATTGGAGCCATTGGCCTGTATTCTCCGGAAGCGCTATGCTCAAGTTGCGCTGCATTTTCACCAGCGACCCCTGGCAGTTTCCATGTACGCAGACGATGTGGTGCTGTATGTGCGTGAGCCAGAAACCCATTCAGCACAGCTTATCTGGGAGTACATAAGATTCGAATGGCACTCTGGCCTCGGGATCACGGGATCGGGTGACGGGAGAACCTGGTGAACTGAAAACTCTCCTTGAAATGGGTCCGTCTATTATGGCGGATGCTTTTCCTGATGGTCGGTTTGTTGAAGCCTGCTACTGTTATTGGGGAAGGGATGAATGCTGCAATGCAAACATTTGTATACACAAGATTGCGCTCGGCTACACGTGCGTTGTATCTTCAATTTCCGGCTGAATCCCCCACTCTGGCGGCGCTACAGCTCCTCTACACCACTCCGACTCGGGTTAATCTAGTCACAATTATATCGAGCCTCACAAAGAGAAGGGGTTGATGCAGGTGGAAGCTCATTAGAAAAATGGAATGCATCTCTCCCTGAACCACTTTCAGAGGAGGACTGGGGCGCCTGCTGTAAACTGACAGTGCAGCTCACGGCAAATGGCAACCTACGACTGGTACATTTTAAGTATTTCCACCAAATGTACTATACACCTGCTCAGTTGTATAAATTTGGTTTAAGTGAGGTCGCTAATTGTAAAAGATGTGGTGTCCCAGATGCTGACTTTTGCCATTTGGCGTGGGCTTGCCCAAATGTTTTCTCGTTCTGGGAACAGGTCATAAGGACTATTTAATTGATGGTGGGGACACCTATAGCTTGCACAGCCCAACTATGTCTACTAGGCAATGTTACAGTTGTTAAGGCCTCTATTAGGAGATTGGTGGCGATAGCACTCTTACTTGCCAAACGCAGAGTCCCGCAAATGCTGGGGAGGTAGAAGGGCTCCGACTGTCAAATGCTGGTTGCAAGACATGGTATATTGCTGGGATCAACTCACCTGTTATGCTGAAGAATTGCCCAGTATGTCAAAACCTTGTGATATGCTTCCTATCTGTTAACTATACCTGATATTTGATAGCTGTGATGCCAGCTGTATCATTTCTCGTTACTCATTTCTACATCATTTTTAGCATTTTCCCTTTATTTTTGATGTAATGTTTTTGCCTGTATCGTGTCTCATTTGATTTGTAGCTCTGTAGTATGCTATAATGATATCTGTATAGTATGTACCCAATGACTGCTCATGCAAATGTAATGTTTATGTTTTTGCATTTGAAAAATAAATAAATCAAGATGATCTCCAAAATCCTGGAAGGCCACTGGGGGAGGAAGACCTTGGTGAGGGGATGACCTTCCAGGACAAGAGGTACTTAGTACTTTTGGCTCTGTCACTGGACATGACCATGAGGAGTCAGAATTGATTATGGACAACCCTATACCTGTAGAGGTAGGTACTGATGGTACAGAAGAGGGTCACAGAAGTAGGCCCATTTTCTCTTCCCCTGGGTTGGTCCAGAGGATTCCTCGGAGGAACAGGTTCTCCTCATCCTCACTCTCCTCAGCATCTTAAGCTGGGTCAATCCACTCGAACAGAGAGGGAAAGCTTTAGATAACGGGTACAGCATGATCAGATTTGAGAAGGCAAAAATCAAGTTGATGAGGGAGCAGCTGGCCCTTGATAGAAAATCCCTTGAGGTGGAGAGAGAAAGTAAGAATTTGGGATTAGAACCCCAATGTTGGCAGCACTAGAGACTCCAGAGTCAGGGAGGAACACTTTGACACTAGTAATCTTAGCAGGATAGTCCATCCTTACAAAACTGGGGATGACATCCACAAGTGGGTTACTAAGCTGGAAAGGGCCTGTCAGTCCAAAGGGTTCCCCAGAAGCAGTGGGCAGCTATCCTGTGGCTCTCCTTTGCAGACAAAGGCAGAGACAAACTTTTGGTGGTTAGATAAGAGGATGTACTACCGCCAGATCTTGAAAGAGGCACTCATTGAAGGGTTAGGGCTTACCTGTGAGGAATACATAATTAGGTTCAGAGATACCAGAAAGGAGACATCACAAGACTGGTTTGATTCTATAGAATGTGCAGTTAAGGCTCTGGAAGGCTGGTTATATGGTAGTAATGTGCATGACTATGAAGGTCTGTACAATTTGATCATGCGAGAGCATATCCTTAACTGTGTATCTGGAAAAACTGCACCAATACCTGGTGGACTCTGATCTCTCCCCAAGTATTAGGAAAGAAGGCAGACAGATGTCTGGAAGCACCAGGGTGAGCAATAAGTCTCATAGTGGGGTTGACCAGAAGAAACAGAATAATTCTAAGTCCCAGGAGAAAGATGGGGAGAAACCTAAAGATAACAAAGAGTCTTCTTCAGTCCACAAACTTCTTCCTCTTGGGGTGTGTCCAAATCATCCTCCTTATCCTCTTTTTCTAATACAATAATAAGGAATTCCTCTTAACACTAGCAAGACATACCCCTTGCTGGACATATTGGTCAAAACAAAACAAAACTTGGGACTGGCTTGTTCCATACTTTCACTGGCCCCACATGTCTGAAGATACCAAGGAGTTTTGTCACTTCTGTGTCACCTGCCAAGCCAGTGATAAGTCAGGTGGCACTACAAAGCCCCCCTTAATCCCACCATCAGTGGTTGGGGTCCTCTTTGAGAGGGTAGGGATTGATATTGTTGGTCCCCTAGAACCTCCTATAGCCTCTGCGAACAGTTATATCCTGGTCATAGTGGACCATGCCACCAGATACACAGAAGCTATTACCCTTAGGATCACTACAGCTCCTGCAGTGGCCAAAGATCTCTCAGGAATCTTTTCCAGAGTGGGTTTTCCTAAGGAGGTGGTGTCAGACTGAGGTGCAAACATCATGTCTGGCTACCTAAAAGCCATGTGGAAAGAGTGTGGAGGAAATTATAAATTTACCACACCTTACCATCCAATCTATTAGTTGAAAGATTCAACAAAACCCTCAAAGATATGATTATGGGACTATCTGACAGGCTCAGGAGGAGGTGGGATGTTCTATTACCTTGCCTTCTTTTTGCCTACAGAGAGGTTCCACAGAAGGGAGTGAGTTACAGTCCATTTTAACTTGTCTGGACATCCAGTTAGGGGTCCACTTTGTCTAGTGAAGGAGGGATGGGAGTAGCCTCTCAAACCTCCCAAGTAAGACATGCTAGACTATGTGCTAGGGTGCTTCATGTGAACCTCCTGAAGTTCCAATTTGAGGCTTGATGTGAGCTTGCTCATGGCTACTAATGAGGAACAGGAGGAAGAGAGTAACCCTCTCCCTGATCTCCTCTCACCCAATCCTGTTGATGGCTCAGTAGATGAAGTAGTCTTTGCAGACAGCCTCACTGAACAACAACTAACTGATTGCAGTCAGGTTTTAAGTCAGTTCCCAGAACTCTTTCCTCTGACACCCAGTCAGACTACCTGGTGCACCTATGGGGTGTACACAGGTGACAGTCTGCCTGTCAAGAATAAAATCTACAGGCAGCCTGACCATGTCAGAGATTGCATCAGGACAAAGATCCAGAAGATTATAGAGTTGGGGTCATTGAGCCTTAAGACAGCCCATGGCCTAGTCCAGTAGTCCTTGTGCTAAAACCCCATTCCCAGGGCGGAAAGAGAGACAGATGAGGTTTTGTGTAGACTACAGAGGACTCAATGCAGTCACCAAGACTAATGCCCATCCTATCCCCAGGGCAGATGAACTTATCGATACACTGGCTGATGTCAAGTATCCCAGCACCTGTGACCTAACTGTAGGCTATTGGCAAATCAGGCTCACAGATTCTGCTAAACTGAATTTTCAACCGTTGGGGGGCACTACCAGCTTTTAGTAATGCCCTTTGGTGTGAAGAATGCACCTGCCCCATTCCAGAGGTTGTTAAATCAAGTTCTGTCAGGCCTGGAAGATTTTAGTATTTTGAAGTTCAGATTGTGGAAACTGCTGAAGCCAGGATCCCCAGCTACCAGTAGTAATTCAGTGGGGGTTTACAAAAATCTAAAAGATAAGAACCATTTATGTAACCTTTTAAGACTACGAATGGAGACAACAACAACGTTTATGGCAGGTTTTCACTGACATTGCTGACTCAGATAAACACCAATCTTCATTCGCCATGTTATAACTAAATCCATGCTTGTTTTTAGGAAAGATGCAGGAAATCGTGTGACTGAACAAGGCGTAAACATGAGATGAATGGGCATGCTACATGAGGGATATGCCACGGTTAAGTGGGTAGATGGCTCTTCCCTTGCTCATGTGATGTGTGGTGGCTGGGGGGGGGGGGTCAGCTCTCCTTTCGTATAACACCCCCCACGCTCAAACTGGCTCCGATGAAGCCTAGGTGTTTACAGTCCAGTGAGCTCTCTCGCTTGCATTGTAAGCAGAAGCCTTGTAGTCACTGGTTCACGTCTCCTTCTGTGGGCTGCGCTGCAGGGCATGGTGGGCGTGCTGCGCTCTCTTCTGTATATCAGTGGCTCAAGGGCGCATTGGGGCGGCCTCTAGAAATGGGACTGTTCCGCTATTCTGTTGATTAAAAAGCAATATTAAATAGGTGACATCCTGTTCTTGTGATAAATCCTAGAATGTTTACTTGTCAATTTAAGTTGACTTACTTTACTCTGACCTTAGTACAAACAACCATCACTGCTATTATTAGAAAAGTGACTACTATTGGTGGTGATTTGAATCTGCGGCGCCGCCCGCAAACCAATAGCTGCAAGCCGCCTTCTTCCACAACAAACTAAACTCCCCTCTCCAGCAGCAGGATGTGACGTCCACCGCGGCACCGGCATGTAGCACGCAACCTGACTGGGCCCTCTGATGTCAGACGCCGATCCGTGAAGAATCACAAGATTGATAACAGTGAGTGTGAGCCTGCCAGCAGCCTTACCCTTAGCCCAAGCCCGGAGCAGGGGTGCTTGCGAGAGCCTCCAGACTGCATTGAAGGGCACATTTGGTGCCCTCCTTGCATAAATAAGTTTCCACCAGTACAGGAGCCCTTGACTCCCACTCTGGCGCAAAACTAAACAAAGGACAGGGGAGTGACCAACCCCCTGTCCAGCTCCTCCCCTGGGAGGTACCCGAGCTCCTCCAGGTGACTGCTTGATTCTGCCATCTTGAATCTTGGCCCCTGGGAGCATCTAACTAGTTAGGTCCTCAGGGTAGTGTCCTAACCCCCTATGATAGGTGGGTCACCGCAGACGATGTCCTTCCCCCTTTTAGGGTTACTTAAGGGCTCCCCTGAGGGTTCGTCCTTAGAGTCGTCCTGGACTCCTTCAAGATCAAGGGTCCTGAAACAATAAAATACCAACCACAACTTTCCTCGTGTTATCCTATTGACGTTTGACCCAGTGTATCACCTCTGCACCCGGATGCGTGGGGGCCCCTAGCTACTTACCTTTGGTGGTTCCGTGCTTTCCCTGGCTTCTTCATCCTTGGATATCAGTCTCGTTTGGTTACTGGCATCTCATCCCATGTTTTAGTATATGGTTTGCCCTCCTCCCCCTAGTGGCCTATGTGTTTTCCTATGCTTAATTACCTGTTTTAAAGTTTTTCTTTGAATGTATTGATATCCCCAGGTAGGAGATATACCAAGTAGTTCTTTGTGCTGTGTTTAATAAATACAGAGGTATTTTTCTAACACTGGTGTGGTTCTTTCCTGTGTTTATGCTCACTGATTGACTATTGTGCTAAGTGCATTCGCTTTACACCCTCCTGGATAAGCATAGCTGCTCTCTACAGCTACCTCTTGAGAGCTTTGGTTCAGTGAGTCAGTCAGTCAAATTAACTTTATTCAGTTAATTAAAACCATAAAAGCATACTACAAAATACACGCTAAAAATTCTTTTAAAGGAAAGATTACCCAGGCAACGCCGCTTTGGGACACTAGGCAGCTCGGGGTACTTCGCACTACCAAGGGGTTCCACCAGTGGGATCTTATTGGTATCTCCAGGGTGGGAGACCTCTGGCGCAAGGGAGAGGTGATCACTTTTGCTCAACTGCAAGCGGATTACGACTTGGCGGACACCGAACACTTCCGATATTTACAAGTTCAACACGCTCTCCAGGCGGCGATTCCACGTGGGACTCGGCTCCCTGAGTCATCGCCCTTGGAGGACCGGCTCCTCATGGAGCATCTGCTCCAGAGAGCGACGTCCCTAACGTACCGGAAGATAATAAATAACCGCCCCGACCCTTTTTCCGCCCTCAAGGGGAAGTGGGAGGCAGAACTTGGAGAATTTGATGAGACGGACTGGAATTCCGCGCTCTCATCCCCCAGGGAGGTGGGCATATCTTCCAAGCTCAGACTGGTCCAACTCAAAATTTTGCACCGCACATACTACACCCGTACCCTCCTATTCAGACTCCACCGGGTGGAGTCCCCGCTGTGTCTCAGGAACTGTGGCCACGAGGGGACCTTCTTGCATACCCTCTGGGAGTGCCCTGTCGTGGCGACTTATTGGAAAGGGGTGTTGCGTATTCTCTCCCAGGTAACAAAAATTCCCACGCTGCCGGAACCTCGGCTGTGTCTCCTCAATGTCTGGGAACAGACGGACCACAGGAGGGTGACCCAGCTTTGGGTGACTTTGGGGCTCATGCTTGCAAAGCGTAATATAGCCCAGAAATGGGGATCGGGGCAGGGACCTACCCTGACACATTGGATCCGAGATATGGACCTTGTAATGGTGACTGAAAAAACTGTGTATGTCCATAGAGGGTGCCCCAAGAAATGGTCCCAGGTCTGGGGTGGATGGAATGTCTACCGGGGAAATATCTGTGAGCCCCCACCGGATGCAGCGGACTCGGATCTCAGTGACCAGGACTAATGGCTCCACTGCTGGAGATGGGCGGGGAAGGAAACGATGGTGTGATGTCATTGGGCTGTTTATTTCTCTCTGTGACACCTGTATTGTCATTGCTCCGGTACCTCGTAACCTTTGTATGCCATGCCTTGCACTAAACGAGTGGTGTTTGTTTTATGTGTTGTTGATAAACCCAATAAAATATTTCAAAAAAAAAAAAATTCTTTTAAAAACTATTACAAAATCACATTTATCACAGAATATCAATGGCAAAATCTAAATCAGCAATATTTACATAAGAATTTCAGGAATTTTCTAAAAGGAATGGCCATTATTAACAATTCTTCCTTTTCTCCTTAATCTGACAGCAGCGGTCAAAAAGCTAGCTATATTAAAAATTTCCCAAAAGTTATTCAGCATTTGTAAGTATCTAAAAGCTGGTCTAGCCTGGGTAAATCCTTTGCCTTTTAAAATTGCTAAAATGAACCGGTTTCGGATGTGCAAAAAATGCTCACAAAATAATACAAAGTGCATTGAGTCCTGGGTGGAAAAATTATCGCAAGTACATACATTCAAATCTTCCAGTTTTTTCCATCTCATTGGTACAGCAAGGAGCAAATGTAATTGATTCAATCTGAATCTCACCAGAAGAAAACGATGAAGCTGGTTAAAGTTAAGTATGGCTCAATCGTTTGTGATGTACAACTGGTGAGCCCGCACAAGAGGTTTCCTTAATTCCCTGAACTCTCTATCAATTTGTGATAACTTCACGTACGTGCTTTTAACCTACAGCATGTCTGCCTTTCTTCACCGGGGAGCTAAATAGCTCAGGTCTCCCCAAATAAGATGCGATCCTTTTCACATAATTAAACCACGGAATACTGCTGGCTAAATCGAGAGTTAAACAATAGCGAATAATTTTGTGGTTCAACTCAAGCTCCGGGTTAGTCCAAATACCAATCCATTTAAGTAGATGAGCCATTCTGATGACATCTGATATAAAACCTATACACATTTCTTGGTATATGATATAGGTAGATGTCGATTGCGGCACAGATAGCAAGTTTCTTAAAAACTTGTTTTCCACTATTTGAACATCACCGGCATCTCTGTATCCCCCAGAGATTAGAACCATAGCTAGCTAAAGCAAGGCATTTAGCCCTGTAGATATTTAACATAGCATGCATAGGTTTCGATCCCAATCTGCGGGCAAAATTTAGGACCGCAATAGTTGATCTGGCCATTACGTTCCTTTTGGCTTTCATTTGTGGGATCCATGTGCACTTTTCGTCAAATAACACTCCTAAATATAAAAACGACACCACCCGTGTTAGTTTATGCCGTTCACAGTAAAGGGTCTTACATTTCTTAGGCTTTATCCCCATAATCATAATGTGAGACTTAGAGAAATTGACATCTAAGTCCAAGGACTTCATATAAGAGGCAAAGGTTGTTAAAAGGTGCTGTAGGCCATTCGCCGTTCTGGTTAATAAGACATCGTCGTCCCCGTATAGGAGAGCCGGAATTAATCACTCTCCTACACGGGGAATGTCCAAACTAGCACCCGCTAAGACTGATTCAAGGTTATTAATATACAGGGTGAATAGAAGAGGGGCTAATATGCAGCCCTGTCTCACTCCTTTTATAATATGGATGCTACGTGTTCGGTTGCCTTTCTGGTCAAATCTCACTGTGGCTCTGAGATCTTGATGCAGATCCGCTAAAAAGTTTATGATATTTTCATCCAATCCTAACCTCAGTAGAATTTGCCATAACTTGGATCTATTAACACGATCGAAGGCTGATGAGAGATCCATAAATGCCAAATGGAGTGAGCCCTTCTTCGTGATCGTGTATTTCCCAGATAATAGAAGCATGTTTAGGCACTGGTCTGTGGGTGGTACCTCTCCCTTTCCTAAATCCATACTGTAGATTTGAGAGGATGTTAGCGTCATTGAGCCACTCTGTAAGCTTGACCAAAATCAATCAAAGAAATTGGCCTATAGTAGCGCGGGTCACTTCTATTCCCCTTTTTAAAAACTGGTACTATTACTGATTTTGGCCAGGATTGTGGTAGACCAACTTCACACGCTTTATTAAAAACATTGGCTAGCAATTTAGACCAGAGAGGTATATTGGTTAAATAAAGGTCTACAGGAACCCTGTCCGGGCCGGGGGCTTTATTTCTCGACATTTGGGCTATAGCCACCGCTATTTCCTTATCTGTAAAAGTTAAGGAGTATTTCTTGCCCACATAAATGGGACTCCTGGGTTCAGTTTCGCCCTGATCCCCATATATGACCTTAAAATGATTAAACCAATCCTCTTCAGGGATATTACACTTCAGTAAGGTGCCCTTATTATCAGAGAAGAATGGTCTTTGGTTATCAGGGACAACTACAACTATTACTAAGGGTTGCCTGGACTCAGTGCATGGTGACCCTAATGCTGCTTGCGGTCTGGTGTTCGGCTCCACGCCGTTCGCCCTGGAGGTCTTGTCCCAGGTTCCAGTCAAGAGGAAGGTCCGGGTGCTGCTCCGGGTGTCTCAAGTCCTCATCCTCCCACTCAAAGTCGTCGGGTCGGTTGGATAAGAGGCAGAAGAAACACAAGAAGTCAATTTCTGCCTGTCATCGACGGCGCTTTGGCTGATCATGAGAATTTCACGCATTCCCATGGGGCCCCTCTGACCCTTTTTCTCCTACACGCAGCCATCTCTCATTACATCAAACTCCGCTGGTCGCCTGACGGAATTGAACCCCCTAAGCATGAACTAGTGAATGCAGTAGATCTAATGGGGGAGGGACGCCACCTCACTCGCTGGCTCTACAGAGGTATTCGGTCACACTCCAGAACACTATTGACCCCACTCCACATTAAGTTTTCGCTGGAACTGGGAAGGAAGATGACAGATAAAGAATGGGACTCTGTTTTAGAATTCCCTAAGAAAGTGTCCTGCAATGCTAAATTCAAATACATACAGTACATGATATTACATAGGGCATACCTCACACCACAGCGTATCAATCGTATATTTCCTAATGCCTAGCTTGCATGCCCTAGGTGTCAAGAAGTAGACGCGGACCTACTCCATATGTTATGAGGGTGTCTGCGTTTGCGTGCATACTGGCACATGATCAGCTACAGAGTGCAGGAAGTCACCGGCACGGCTGTTTGGTCAATGGCAGAGAGTTGTCTACTGGGCTTACATACCCGCCCCAAACGACAGAAGGTCCAGCAAAGATTTGCAGATCTGGCCGTATTCATAGCAAAACGTGCCATCACAATGCACTGGAAATCTGCTTCTCTCCCCACGCCACTCTCTTGGCAAACTGAAACGATCTGCTGGAGCACAGCAGAAAGCGCGACTATTAGTCAAGAAGAGCTAGGAGGGCTGCGTAAGATTCCTATTTCTATAGAATGGGATCAAATACTCGAAATGTTTAAAGCCATAGACGTACTAACTCCTCCAACATCACAGGTCAGGCCCATCTCACCCCCAGCTCCGGTACCTCCAGCAATTGTGCTGCCCGATACTCAGTAGTGCCGTATTATTTCACGTCCTTAATTGCCTAGTGAACTATAATCATAGATGCTCGGCCTTCGTTTTCCTTTTATTGAATATGTACAATCTTTTGCTATGTCATGCAATAACCTAGTGGACCAGTGAACAGGGGGGAGGGGTGTGGTTATACGTTTTGTATTAGTAGAGTATAGCATAGTTCATTAGGTAAACACGAGTTTGTCACTATAAGAAATTTTCTATGTATTAGAGATCTGACTATTTTTGTGTTGCTGCTCCGCGGAGCAATTTTCACTGTTCCGACTAGAGCTCCTGTAGAAGTATATTTACGCCATCATATACATTTTGGACTGAAAAATTGTAGTCATGACTATTACCTGTAAACGGCTGTTTGTCAAGCAGAGCGAATTTATACCATATGTACTACGATGATTTACAAAAATGCTAAAAAAAAAAAATATCAATTTCTGCCTGTCTTTCGACAGACATAATGGAGGAGTCTCGACACTCCAGGCCTAATTCTGCAGAGCCTGGGTCTGCTCCGCGCCTCCCTGCCTTTCCAGGAGCCAGAGCGACCTCCACCCACAAAGCTTAAAGAATTCTATGACGCCATGAGCCTCATATTTGGATGACCTGACCCCCCAGTGCGCCTTTGGGCCCTGGAGTCTCAGAGGGGGCTCCATCGGGTTCCACGCCAGCAGCTCTGGCCCTGGAGCCAGTGCCCCCAAATTGATCCAGTGTTGGATCCGGACCAGCACCAGTCATGCCCTTGAGACCTTCCTCAGCGCTGGCCCCCGTGCTGAGACTCCCGATGCCGGTGCGCCAGCCCCATTCTCATCCCCTACAACCCTGAGCTGGATGGTTGCCTATCGATGCCAATTTCGATGCCACCCTTGGGTCCTAGGTAGGTTCCTATTTTGAGGGGCTAGGATGGGGGAAGATTGGGAGGGATCGCTGGGCCCTTTACAAGACCAGCCTGAGCATGAAATGGACTGGTATGAAGAATTGGGTGAGACCAGTGGACTGGATACCTTCCCAGATTCTAGCCTGCTTTCTTCCCCTACTGTCGCTACAGAGGAGGGACTTCATATGCTATGGGAAGCTGAGGTCCTGGATCTTCAGCTCCCTTTGGTGGAAGTCAAGGCGAACATCTTGACAGGGGTCCTGCAACTGGATGTCTCCTCCTCTGAACCCCTCTTGCCTTTCAACAAGGCTTTGATTGATGTCCTTCTGGAAACCTGGCCCAAACCCAGCACAGGGGATCCTGTGAATAGGACCATCGCCTGCCGCCATCGCCCTGCATTCGGCAACCCAAACTTCCTCACCAACCACCCTACCCCTGACAGCTTGGTGGTCCATGTCTCTACTTAACACGCCACATTCCCTTCTGCACCCCAGACAGGGAATCCAAGAGGCTGGATAGTTTGGGCAAGAAGATTATTTCTTCTGCCAGCCTTGCATTGCAACCAGTGAACACTGCATGCCTATTGGGCTGTTACACCCACTCCTTGTGGGAAAAAGGAGGCCCGACCATTCTCTCCCAAGCGGTATCAGACGGGGGAGATGCGGCAAAGTTAACCATTCGTTGTGAGCTTGACACCACTGACTCGCTAGGCAGAGCAATGTCATTGATGGTAGCTGTTCAATGCCACGCCTGGCTGAGAACGTCTGCCTTGTCTGCCCTAGAACCCGGAGACTGAATGGTAGTGTTGGACTTGCAGACCGCCTATTTTCACATGCCCATCCTGCCTGCTCATCGGTGATACCTACGGTTCACGGTAGGCCATGAGCACTTTCAATAACAGGGCTCCCCTTTGGCCTTACCAGCGCCCCTCGGGTGTTCACCAAGGTGATGGCGGTGGTCGCAGCTCATCTGCGCAGATCAGGGGTGCTAGTCTTTCCCCTATCTCGACAATTAGCTTTTGAAGGCGAGCTTGCCTCAGACTGTCCTCTCCCACCTCCAAACTACAGCAAATCCCCTGCTTTCACTGGGGTTCACTATCAACATGCCAAAGTCACACCTGACTCCCTCTCAGACGCTCGATCAGGGAAATCAAGGCGCAGCATCAGGGAAATCTGTCCGACATGGTCCAGATATCGGAAGGAACTGCACACGATCTGCAGTGGTGGCTGACCAACCACGATTGGGTCAGAGGTAGACCCTCTCCCTTCCCCAACCAGATCATACTGTGGTGACAGATGCGTCACTCCTGTGATGGTGCGGTGTAGGAGGCCGGCTTAGTATATGGTGCACACTTATTTAAGTGAAGCACCTTGCACTAATCCAGACAACCCTTATGGTGATTTTAGTGGTCCTTGATAACCTTTGAAAGCTCTCAAAGAGGTAACTGTGGAGAGCACCCTTCAGGCTTATCTTGAAGAACTGTTAAGCAGTTGTTTTACCAGTCCTAATCATGTAGTGTAGGTTAAATGAAAAAGGACCACACAGTGTAAATATAAAAATATGTCTATTTATTAAACAATACTCACTAACACATTGGTATATCTCCTAATTGGAGATATAAACACACATACACAATAATACTGCAATTGCAAAATGGGTAAGTAAGCACAGAATACTGTGGTCTCCCTGGGGAGAACAAACCATATACAAGAAAGTGGTATGTGAACTGTGACCGAAGTCAGAACTTGGACCAGGAGACTCAGAGGAGCTGGGGACACAAGGAACCGCCCAAGGTAAGTACCCAGGAACCCCTTGGAGGCTGTGTGAAGAGTGGAAATTCAGCCGCGTGTCCAATAGAAGTCAACAGGGAAGTCGCGGCTGTACTTTTGAAGAAGGACCCCTCCCAGTGGACCTTGAAGATTCGATGTGGAAGACAGAAGTGTGAAATCCCATCAATAATAACTCCATAAGGCAGTAAGGTTGAACAAAAGCAGGTTTAATCCTTAGAGATCTCATCCATCCAGACTCCATGTAGCAACTCCAGTTATTAAGTGAATCACCAAATGGAATCCAGTGACATCAAGAGTGACACAGTAACATTCTGTAGCTTAGATCCAATGGTAGTGGAAGGCACTTTGTATGCCATAGATATGACATACTACACACCTCCCCTCGTCACATTAAAATTACAATACTAAAAAAATCACTTAAAAATAAAACTAAGCAAACATATACATCAAAATGAATAACACATATTCACTACACATAGTCAAGTAAATAAGAAGGTTTCTTGCAAACCCTGGTTGAAACACGACTCCTAACATTGTCTGAAGAGTCAGGATCCACATAATCATCCTTACCACAACACCCATCTAAGCTGCCTTTCACCACAACAACCCTGTTCAAGTTCCAAATCCTATGATCCTGCGTCTTTATTGCATTTTTAAAAATCTTAATAACTCTCATAGGTTTCATGAACTTGGAAGTAGAATTTCCCATCAAACCAGGACGTTTAATCATCACCAAGTCACCCACCTTAACCTTAGTCACCTTAACACTTTTTTTTTTATCAAAGTAAACCTTCCTTGAATTGCTTTTCTCTTCTTCCCTCATCTGAATCATGTTCTTATCACACTCCTTTTCTTTACCTCTTTCCAATTCATAATTGTTAACCCATGTTGGTTCAACATTAGTATTGGGAACTCTCCCACGGAACAGCACAAAGGAGGTTTTACCCGTAGTTGAATGAGGAGACAATCTATACTCCTCTATTTTTTTTAAAACTTCATCTTTCCAATTCAATGACAAAGATTTTGACAACGCAATGGTCTCCTTGATTACCCTATTAAATCTCTCCACCATTCCGTTAGTCTCGGGATGATAAAGAGAGCACAACTTGTGAGAGATACCCTTGGATGCTAAGAATCTACTCATGTCATTAGACACAAATTGCACCCCATTGTCTGTTAATATTGAATTGGGAATACCCTCTTTCGAGAATAAGTTTTTCAAACATTTAATAATGTGACATGAGTCTACACTTGACAAAAAGAAAACCTCTGGCCACCGAGAAAACATATCAATCACCACCAACACAAATGATTGAGATCCATTAGAATGAATAGGACCCAGAATATCCATGGCAATGTCTTGCCACGGATTCAAAGGACGTTTCCTTACCACCATGGGCTGAACCCGCGTACACTTAGACTTTTCACTTAATGTACAAGGTACGCAATCTCGAATAGCACGTTCCACTTCCAAATCCATGCCCGGCCACCAATATGACATCCTCAAGCGCTCTTTTGACTTAGAAATGCCTGCATGGGAAGAATGTACCAAGTCTATAAGTTCTTTCCTAAGGCTAGAAGGAGGAATCAACCTCGTTCCCCTAAACAAGAGATTATTATCTGTTGATAACTCATTGTGTACTGCCCAAAATTTCCTAGAATCAGACGATCCAATTTTGTTACTGATCCAGCCCTTCCTAACTAAATCCATGACTTCATTCATCACACTATCCATTGACATTTCTTTACGCCATCTCTCCTCACTAATGATACCCTGATCTACAACACACACCAATTCTTCAGAATCTTCCCAATCATCCTCCTCAGCTGTTTTCCTAGGCGCAAGACGTGACAATACATCAGCAACATTGTTTTCAACACCTGGTATGTACTTTATGTCAAAATTAAACTCCTGCAATCCTATCACCCACCTAGTGATTCTGCTGGATATCAAATCTAGACCCTTTTTGCTGAATATCTCAACCAGCGGCTTGTGGTCTGTCCTGACCTCAAAGTTAATACCCCAAAGAAACTTCTTCAACTTCTTAACTGCCCAATACACCGCAAGAGATTCACGTTCCACCACAGAATACCTTGTTTCCGGATCTTTGAGGCTACGTGACAAACACATGACCGTGTAAGTGCCACCCTCACCTTGTTGTTGCAAAACTGCGCCTAAACCCTTCTCACTTGCATCTGTGATAAGGACAGGTTTGATATTAGGATTAAAACTAGCAAGTGAAGGAGCAGCCTTCAGTTTACATTTTACGTCTAGGAATTCATGCTCACAGTCTTCCGTCCACAGAAAATCCACACCTTTCTTAAGTAGATGCCTCATGTTCACCGTGTGACTAGCAAAATTCTTCACGAATTTTGAGTAGTATTCAACCACCCCTAAGAATTTCATGAGTTCACTTTTACTAGAAGGAGAACACATCTCTTGAATTGTATTAATCAAGTTCTCTTTAGGTTTCACACCCTCACTCGTTATGTTATGACCTAAATAGTCAATGGAGTTAGTCCTAAATCTACACTTTTCTGCCTTTATTGTTAAGTTATGTTCAGACAATCTTCTCAAAGCCGACCTCAGGCGAACATCATGTTGACTAGAATCTTGCCCAAAAACTAAGATATCATCCTGATAAACATAAATGCCCGGTAAACCTTGAAGCAAGTTTTCCATAACCCTCTGAAACACAGAAGAGGCCGATACCAGCCCAAATGGCATTCGTTTGAATCTAAAAGTACCAAATGGCGTTATGAAGGCAGTATAATCCCTACATGACTCTTCCAGTTCTATTTGGTGATACGCCGAAGTCAAGTCAATTGTGCTAAATACTTTAGCTCCCCCCAAAAGAGACATTAATTCATTAATGTTGGGTAAGGGGTATTTGTCAATAATCACACATTTATTAAGCTGTCTCAAGTCTATGCAAAGTCTTAGATCCCCATTGGGTTTGCGAGCTGCCACTACCGGGGCCAACCATTCGGTCCCTTCGACCTCCTCTATGATGCCGCCCTTCTTTAATTTCCCAATCTCTTCATGCATGTCGTCCCTCACCGAAAGGGGTACATTTCTCACCTTACAACATACCGGAATGGCATCTCTTTTAAGTAATATTTTATGTTTGTAACCCTTGAGACAACCTAGTTCTTTTCTGAACACATTAGGATACTCTTTTTTAAGACAATCAACAAGGTCAATCTCTACCCCAACATGCTCCACCCTTCCAATAGAGTTTACCTCTCCTTTCAATTGAATAGGAGGAACACCATTAGGATCCAGAAAGACCCCAAGATCCCCTTGATGTATCCAGCTTATGATGCTGTCCCCTTTTTTTGAGACATAAATCTTGCCTGAAATTAATCTCTCTTTGTATTCAATTAAACCTACAAAGTAACCATGTAATTTGATGGGCTCACCACCATAAGCCAATGGCCTTATGTCTGGCTTTAAAAGATTAACCTTACTTTTTAAGTTATTCATAAAGAAATCACTAGATACAATTGTGATTTTCGCCCCTGAATCAAATAAGACTTTGGTCTTTTTTCCCTCTACCAAAATCTCATCAATCGGAGAATTTCTATTCTTCTCCCCAGTCACCACTTGTACCACAATCTGACCACACTCATATCCCCCAGGACCAAACTCGTCATCGCTGCTTTCCCTCACATGAACTTCTTTCACATTTGTTGCATTCCTACTGTTGCACAAAGCAGTAAAGTGGCCTTTCTTTTTACACTTTGAACACATTGATCCAAGAGCCGGACACTTCGGATTATTTGCTAAATGCCCCAACTTTCCACATCTAAAACACTTGCTATTGATCCACTTCTCATTCGTCTTTCCTTTTGTCGATTGAAACTCTTTCTGAATCTTGTCTTTTACTTTCATCTCCGTTTTGTCCTAACTCCTAACTTCTTGTACCTTGCAATCATTAGACGAGGCTTTCTTCAAAACCGCGACACATTTAATGGAATGTTCAATTCTCTTGGCAACGACTAAAACTTCATCTAAGGAAGGTTCATCACGCAACCACAGCTCTTCTCTTACTTTCTCTATATTGCAACCAAACATAAACTGATCACGTATGCGTTCATCAGACATGCCATCAAATTTACAGGACGATGCAAGTTTTCTCAACACCGTTATGTAACCTTCTACAGTCTCTTCTTCAGCCTGCATCCTCTTTGCAAAAGTATACCTTTCGAGAATGGTACTTACTTTGGGCAAATAATGTTTATCTAGTTTTTTTATGCAGATTTCAGTCATTGAGACCATTTGCTTCCTCCTGTGATAGATCAGGAAGATGGTCATAAACATCTTGTCCTTCTGACCCCAAGCAATGTAGCAGCAAAGCGGATCTCCTCTCCGCACTAAGCGAGGGACCACATACTCTTGCATATCGTTCAAACACTACTTTCCATTTTTTCCATTTTATATTGGGGTCACCAGGTTCTGACAGAAAGAATGGAGCTGCCGTGACGTTCTGCATATTCCACCTACTAATTCAACAGACTTGAAGGTACATACAACAAAACTAAAGGATTTGTCTAATTCAGCTATCGAAAACTGCAGTACCCCAAAAAAAAAACTATATTGGAGTAAGTTATGGCATTCACTCTATCAATACCTAAAAATTGCTGACATCATTGCATTCCCTACATTAGCTACTTTAAACTAAACTTTAAGGGATTCTTCGTGCCCAAAGAAAATGACAGTTGCTCACTCCGTGAATGTTTAAAGAAGTACAGCCGTGCGTATCGGCGAGAGCCTTTTTACTGCCAGGAAACGCACCAAGATTCAAGCCGTGCGTATCGGCGAAAGCTTCTTCGTTGCTAAGATACACACGTCCAGGCGTGCGTATTAAGGAAGGCTTCGTTAGTTGCTAGGTAACGCACTTAAACTTTCCAAAATGGCTTCCACGTTACGTGATGCACGGGATGACATCATGCGTCTCTACGTGGCGTGCATCACGTAGTAACGCTTGTGCGTGAGAGCTTACTTGTACCCGATGGAGAAACAATGGGGTGACTGAGAAGCAGAACGAAGAGAAGAACCAGGAATCCTCAGGGCGAACACTCCAGGCAGCACGGCAGAATCGGTAAGAGTGCTGTGACGTTTTAAAAGTTGGTCGAGTTCGGGACGATGCACACTCCAACGGCGCTTTTCCGAAATCACTAATAATCCAGAAATTTCGCCGATCTCGTGCAACCCAGATGACTCAAGATACCCCTCGTTCCAAAACCATGTCAGATACTCTTAATCCGCCTCAAATCTCCGTTTTCTGTCACCGCCTCGCTTCTCAGAATACAAAGATAGACATCAATACAATCCGTCCATGTTCAGACCAGATACAGTCCGTCCAGAAATTTAGCTCCACACTAGTAACGATAAGCGGAACGTCCCCTAGTAGATCAGGAGCTTAACACCTCAGACATTATCAATAAAAAAAAAAAAAATCAACGATGTTGTAAGTTGAGGTTGAGGTTGTGTTGAGATCTCCTAGGAAGCTTCTTTGCCGACTACGCCAGTGTGAAATCCCATCAATAATAACTCCATAAGGCAGTAAGGTTGAACAGAAGCAGGTTTAATCCTTAGAGATCTCATCCATCCAGACTCCATGTAGCAACTCCAGTTATTAACTGAATCACCAAATGGAATCCAGTGACATCAAGAGTGACACAGTAACATTCTGTAGCTTAGATCCAATGGCAGTGGAAGGCACTTTGTATGCCATAGATATGACATACTACAAGAAGGTTGGAGAGTCACCCCACCCATGGATACCCCAGAAACAAAGTGACGTCAGAAACCACCATAGACCACATGTCGTGGCCAGGAATCCTCAGGATCGTGCGTTGCTCTATATGGGTCCACCTCTCGACACCCCCACGGTCTGATATATATTCACAGACTCCATGAGGTGATCCAGCGGGGGAAGGAAAGGATGGGGACAGCAGGGAGGGAGACCCGTAGAGAGAGAGAGAGAGAGAAAGCGATCAGTAACCACCTCCCTGTCTTCCGTCCTACTCTACCCCAGCCCCTCCCACTCCTAGTGTCAGGACCCTATCTGTAAAAGAAGATAACACGCTTCTCTGGCGGGGACCTACAAGACGTAGGGAAGCACTCACATAGATCTAGAGTAAAGACATGGAGCGTTATTATGTGCTTTCCAACCACCCATGGGCCTCACAAGGAACTTATCACTTGGGGGTGAACATACCCTGGAGTCAAAGTCTTAAGACAACACAGGGAAACGGAAGAGCTGTCCTCCGGCTCACTCTCAGAGCCCCTGCTGCGAAATGTAATTAAGAAAACAGTAAAATTCCATTGCCTGTATTATACCCTCACAATAAGGTATCACGCATAGGTCACATAGGCACGCATCTGCATTACTTCATGAGGTCATGACTATGTTCAACACTCGGGCGTCAGACAGGACACATCACAATAAACAAATGTACATTAGAATAGGCAGTCGACGACCCCCTACAATAATGTTTCAGGCTACTGCTGGGTACCAACTGCCATGGTGCTTAATGTTCCTGATAGGGGTCGCTAGGACTGGGTTGTTCTCTGAGTAACCGAAAAGGCAGCGCCCTTCCTCTCCCCGCATGAACCGCTGAAAATCGGGTTTGCCAACGAGGGAGAATTGCGCGTGGGATTCAATTCTCAAGGGGAATATGCGGGCCGGATTGAATATATCCCCATTCTGAACGTGGTTTACAAGGGGGCAAACAAACAAGCCTCGCACGAGGAGACTCCCGGAGGTTGCTTCGCAAGGAACCCTGATCCGGGTTCCGCCAACGAAGCAACGGGAGGGTTTGCCCCTGTTTGGCCACAGTACCTGAGCTGAGCGGATGTCCGTAGGGAAGGAAGCGCGGTGCTAGCAGCACCCTTACCCGCCTCCTTGAAGATCTCGGTGCAGCTCCCGGCATGGAGTAAGCGGCACTCGGAAGGTGCCCCGGAAGCTCTATGTCTGCTCAGCACCATGGCGTCATGACGGCACGGCCTTCGGATACCCGCAAAGGGTCATGGGGCTTGTTGTTCCGGCCCCGTCTATCGCGCTTGTGCGCGTTTTGTCAGTGTTCCTTGGGCACCCCTCACATGGGACATGACACCACAATAGAGAACTTTAGGAAAGATGCCGCTGGAGAAGACTATGCAAGAATCCAGTGGATTCTGGAAGTGAAGAACCTGTAAGCAGAGGGGACAGTGTCTATGCCACTCGGAGGTGACCAGGAGGCAGGAAAGAGCAATGCCCAATGAGGACGGACAGTTCAGAGGAGTTGAAGGTCACCTTATCACTACAGCTGTGAGGACTAGGTAATGCTGAGGAAGACCAGGAGCCGTGCATGTGCTGTCCCACGTCAGAAGTCGTAAACCAGGGGTTGGTGTTCGGAGGGAACACCAGCAAGCCTTCGGCAGCTGAAACAGATATAGAAAGCGAAAGAACAACGTTGGGACCAGCAAGGTCCAAGGGACTCACCACAAGCAGAAGAGTCAGCGCAGGCCCCAAGCAAGCAGGGGAGCCCACTGAAGCAGCAGAAGACCCTCAAGAAGACCCACAGGCCGAGGGCACAGGAGTCGCAAGAGGACCTCCAGCAGCTCACCAAGAAGGAAGGCCCACGGTGCAGAGGATGCAGTTAAGATGCTGGAGGCTGGAGCTTCTTGTAGCCCGAAGATCTCTGGAGTGTAGAGCCAACAAGCCTTGGCAACGGCAAGTCTACACGGTGCACAGAGGTTTGGTCCCAACAGTTCCCGACGAGTGACACTGGCCATAAAGTTGCAGAGGGAACAGGTCAGGCCTCGAGGGAATTGCAGAACCACCACTTGTTTCGATGAGCCTTTCGAAGTCCATAGGACGACAAAAGCAGCTGACTGGTCAGCTTTGTTGCAGTGCATGCAGATGCAGGGGAGTGACTCCTTCACTCCAAGGGAGATTACTTCAGGTGTCCTTGATGTCCACAGATCTGTTGAAGATCCTGTAAGAAGCACAAACACAGACAACACAGAAGTCTTTCGGAAGAGCGAGAACAGGAGCAGCAGGAGTCTTCCGTGATGCAGCCTCGGTTCCAGGCATAGTCTTGCAAAGTCCAAGTGTCCAGACTGTCGAAGAGTAACGTGGTTTCAGTCTTGAGTCTTGTCCCACAATTAATCTGAAGAGCCACCATCAGGTAAGCCCTTAAGTACCCTAGGGAAAGGGTTGGAACGACTCAGGAGTCTCTCCTAGAGGAGAGGCTTGACAAAGGGAAGGATACCCCCATGTCCTTTGTTCAGTTTCGTGCCAGAGCGGGAACTAAGGGCTCCCAGAACTGGTTCCAACTGGAGTATGCAAAAAGAATAGTAGATGGACAGAATGTAGAACAATGTTATACATTCACCCCAGTACAGAGGTCTGGGCCTAAATCCATTGTTTTTTTGCTCACCATGCCATTCCGGTTTGGACCCAGCCATATGCAAATCAGTCTTTACCCTGCGCCCAATGGGAACAGTCCAGCCCGAACTGCCAGGCCAGGTCCTCCCTGGACTGGAAACAAGCATCCTAGGACCGGTTTCGGGCTTTCAGCCCTCATCAGCTAGGATAGCTTGACTCCAGTGGCATGAAGAGCACGGGACCTTAATTTGGTTAACACCTTCCTGATATGCGCTCCATTCGAACCTCAGCACAACTGCCCCTCTGGCTGCTGTCCATCAAAACAGCTTTTTTAGTGGCAATAACTTCTGCCAGAAGGGTGAGCAAATTGCAGGCTCTGTCATCCAAGCCTCCTTACCTGACCATCTACCCTGATAATTTGGTGCTTTGCACTTGGGCCTCTTTCTTACTGAAAGTGGTAACACTATTCTACGTGGGGCTTTTCAGTCACCTTGCCCACCTTCTATGCTCCACCGCACCCCTTTGAAGAGGAGAAGTGACTCCACCGTCTGGACCCAAAAAGAGTGTTGGCGTTCTTTCTTGACCACACTAAAGAGTTTCTGGGGGACAACCAACTCTTCGTGGTGTACTTCAGATCAAAGAAAGGTCGTGCAGTGCAGAAGAGAACTATTTCACTATGGGTCGTCCGCTGCATCAAAATTTGCTATGCTCTGGCAAAGAAACATCCTCCTGAAGGCTTAAGAGCTCATTCCACCAGAGCTAAGGCTGCAACCACAGCGTTGCAATGCGGTGTTCCAGTCCTTGACATTTGTCAGGTAGAAACGTGGGCCTCACTGCACATGTTCACTAAGCACTACTGTCTGGACAGTCAAGTCCGCAGGGACGGCCTTTTTGGCTGCTTTGTCCTCCAGGACTTTGTGTTGTAAACTTGTCCGCAGTTCCTCGTCCGGGGATGGTATTGCTGGGGTATCCATTCTAAAGTAAGGAATCTACTGCTAGATATCTCTATCAAATGGACAATTTACTCACCTTTGGTAAAACCTTATCTGGTAGAGACATAATCTAGCTACAGATACCTTACCGACCTACCCATCCTACCCGCACCGCGGACAGGTTTTTAGGGTCAGGGCTGATCCCTTTCTGGGCCCTAGTTGTTCTAAACACACCATTGTCTGTGCACTTCATGGCTCCAGCCTAGTTGCGTGGAAAGTTGTGAAAAGTAACAGACGCCAGCACACTAAGGTGGCGCCTATATAGGGGACACAGGCGTCCCTTACGGCGCTGACGATGTCACACAAATCTGACTGATGCCACCTAGCAGTGCGCAAGGGTATTGCTCAAGCAAAAATCTTCCGGATCCAACCTGGGAAATTGCGGCTAGATTATGTCTGTACCAGATAAGGCGTTACCAAAGGTACGTAACTTGTCCAATTTACCTGAACTAAAATCATTGTAAAAATGTATAAAAACCAAACACAGCCCTGGCCATTCTCAAGACCTATTATCTGGTAGAAGGGATTCTCTGCCCAACATTTAAAAACGTGCCTGATACCAGAGTAGACAAATAAATGGAAAACCCCTATTTGATCTTAATATGCAGACGATCAACAGTCCATGTCTCTTGGAAAGTCATCATTATATAATTTACACCTTATTTCTCCAAGTTTCTTAAAAAAAGGGGGGGACCACGAGACCACCATAATCTCTTGTTCACTAACCCCGGAGATCAAATATTTATAACACTACAGTCTCCTGGACAACATCTGCCCTCTCTTAACCCACTTCACTTGTTGCACCATAAAGATTTCCCTAAACCATATATTAATTTGTGTGGCTGCCCATGTACCCAACTACTGAATTGCTTTATTTTTGAGTTGGCTACAGCTTTCAGTCCACGATTATTCCAGTGAAGGAACATCAGTCAGCACCAAAATATATGGGGTAGCGTCTGGGGGGAGTCCAAAGAGGTCGGGTGTCTTCACCAGCCAATCAATTGTGCTGGGTTCAATTCTCGGACCCTTTTCGGTCCCCATTCCAAGTTTGTTGCTAGCAGCCCTAGCGCCGATATTAGGAGTTGCATTTTGGTGTTCCTTCACCAGTAAGTGTGTTGTGTTCTTTCTTTCTTCCCCTGTAGAGAGCTCAGCACCAGTCACAGTGCTGTACTGTAGTAATTTGATAAAATCCAGGTAGGTGACTACCGAGAGCTCAACCGCTTTTACCCAGGAAGTGAACGTATCCAAAGTATTTGTCATCCGTTTTTCAAAAGCGGACAGTAACACATTAATCTGTTTACATATAGCGACTTTCAAGTCCGCAAAATTAGAGCTTTGAGACTTTTTTAGGTCTCGCCTTGGCAGCGCTTGCACTGTCTCTTCGAGACATGCTGTATTCAGGTATGAACTTGAAGATCCGCCCATTTTCCTCCCATTTGTTCAATTGGCCCCTGTTAATGTCCTTTGTAAATGGTGACTTGATTCATAAATGGGCTTAATAGTCCTTTCTTAGTACCGCCTTTTCTCCTTTTGTAACCTTCCATGAGGACTGCCCCTTTAACATGTGTTGTTACTCTGTATGTTTTAATTACAGTCTGTGAGCACTATTTTATTAATGACTTTTTCCTAGCTGCTGTTGCAGGCACAACAAGCTTGTCGTGCCTGCAACAACAGCTAGGAGAAAGTCATTAAAAAAATAGTGCTCACGATCTCACTGTAAGCTGCGAGGCACGCCATGATCTTTAAAAATGGTTGCCACGTCTTTCTTTCCTACGGCGCCGCTCACCTAACTCTATTTGTTCAATATTACATGCTTTTGGTAAGCAGATCAGCACAGGCCGCATACTGCGTTGCTTACGAAAACTTACAGCATTGAAAAAAGAGTTTAGGGAGCCACGCCTTTCTTTTCTTTAGCACCGCTCGCTAAACTCAGTTAACCTGTTTGCCACCTTCATCGGACCTCTGAGTTCATTTTAAAACATGTTACTCATGTCTGTATTATTAAATAATATTACTTTGAAGAGCAGTGTTATTTTTTTTGTCATTAAACCTGAGCTTGGTTCCCATTACATCTCTAGTACCTTGCAGCTGCCACAGTTTTTTGTGTTTTCTCTGCGTTGGAGAGTAGTCCGCCCACGCGTGCAGCACAATAGAAGCTGCCACCCCTCCTCCACTGCTCTCCCGTTAGGCATGCTTTTCTTTACCACAGATTTTGAGAAATCGCAGCTTCCTGACACATCCCCCCCTCCACTGAAGGCGATCTCTTTTAATCCCTCCGCACTTTCCATGAATTACTTTCATTACTGTGGAGTCTGCACGCTATCAGCTTGTATCTAGCGCTAATGCACCAGAAACAAGACGATTTTCACTGCATGAGTGACCTCATATATTCTTGCTGGAGTAGAAGAGGCATCACAAAAGCAATAATGTCACAGCAAAAAGTTGGTCAGCACCATTGGCTCCAGAGAAAGCCTTCAATCATTCCATATGCTTGGCTTGCCCTGGATCTGCCTTCTGCACGGTATTCCACTTAGCAACTTCGAGGTTAGTTGCTTAATACTTCATTTACTTGAATGAGAACGTAGGTAAAACAGGAAAACATTAATTGTCTGTGCCAACAGAGTTGATTAAATTCGTCCGGTTATCGTAGTTAAAGTGAAATTCTAGACGTCTTCACTAGAGAATACAGTGCTAGGCTGGAGACCAATCAGACTATAGTGTAGTGTCCTGCTGGACACGTTCTAGTGTTCCGCTTTGTATTACACCCACACTGAACACCCACCTATCACAGGCGTCACCAGTCAGGTGACCCTGCAAATAAAAGGGGATGGGCGCACGTGCCCTGGGCCAGTTCCAGTACCATATACCGTGTGTCTGTGTGGTCATTTACCCAGCATGTGGGCCAAGGACCCACGACCCCACAATGGCAATGAGTAGGTCAATCCCCGCGCATCCGAAAGCAGCAGTCCTCCAGTGCGCTGTGGGGGGGTGAAGCATTGCATGTACCTAAAGCACCCCCACACCTGCTTCTGCCGCAACCAGAGCATCGGGGCTGTGACATGCCTAGACACGCATCCACAGGTTTTGCACCTGCATCCGATCACATGCTGACGCTGCGGCAGCCCTCCGTACCGACCAGCCCAGCAGCGAGAGCTCTATGGAAGGGAGTAGAGTGTCGAAGCCAGCACCGAGCCTGAAGTGCCCGCTCACTGCATGATCTGCAGCCCAAGAGGTGGACCTCCACCCCACACTAGCTTCGCCCACGTGGGTCGAGAAGACTACGCCTACCCTCGGACAGCCCAAGTGTCCAGGTGAGAGGAGCAGAGATTCACCCTGCCATGTCCCCTGGCGCATGTCGCTTTCCGACTGTCTGGCCAGACTAAGCCTGCATCAGCAGCTCGAAAAAAAAACAAGCATTGAAAATGCAATAGGTCTTGCCTTTGATTAAGTTAAAGCCATTTGCTTTGTTAATGGTATTGTATTCTAGCTTTGCATTATTAAGTGTATATTTGTGATATGTGCATATATTTGCTCTCTCCTTGCCCCTTTCGTCTGCCATATGCTATTGTAATACTCACTATACGAAATTAACACACATACTATTCTATTTATTCACCTCCGAAATCTGAAACACTGCTCTTTTCCTACTAACGCTATGCTTTAAACTACTACACATCTAACAAAACAATTCTAACTACATACAACTACAACATGTCACAAATATACACTAAATAATGCAAAACTAGAATACAATACCATTAGCAAAGCAAATGGCTTTAACTTAATCAAAGGCGAGGTCTATTGCATTTTCAATGCTTGATGGTCTATACTGCTAATGCCCTCAATTTGTTTAGTGCTTAATGAAGTAAGATGTTCTTGTCAAGGCTGGATGAAAGAGCTACTTAGGGTCTGATTATAATCTAAGGAGTTATTTATCGCCCCTAATAAATAACGATACCATGGGGTACGTTATTTATCAGGTGTGATAAATAACATCTGTTACAAGTTCATGGGGAATAACCTGCAGATTTTGGTATTCAACCCACCCAAAACCACACAATACGGTGTGGTTATGTTTCCTCTGTTAAATTTCACATTTGGCCTGCCGATATATAAAAAAAGGTGGATTTGTTAAATACCTTTAAAATCATAATTCTGATCTAATTGTAAGCAGGAGTTTTGTTTACATATGGGTTGGTATATCACAAGGATCTTGTAATCAGGCCCTTTGTGTCTACTATACAGATGATACTATAGTTTTACATTTGACACCTATAGGTGTTCGGAAGTCATTAAGTGCATTCCAAAGTCCCTGCCAAGAGAACCGCCTAAAAGTTAACAGTGAAAAGACAAAAGTAATGGTATTCAGAAAAAGCATTTGCAATGCAATAGGTCTCGCAGTTACACGAGTTAAAGCTATTGGCATTGTAAATGACAATGCCAATAGGCATTGTCATTTGCAATGTCAATAGCTCAAACTCGTGTAAATGCGAGACCTAATGCATTGCAAATGCTTGTTTGTTTGTGTTTTAGCAAACAGTGGTCTGAGTGTGGGGAGAAAGCGGGGTGGTGGGGGTCAGGTGTGCAGCTGTGACCTGCAGAACTGGGGTCGGTGCAGAGGTTGCAGGGCCGAGGGCAAGGGTCATGGGACTACACAGCACTCTGCTTGCTGCATGTGAAGGGCAGTGTGTGTTATCTGAGCCTTGTGCATAACATCCAAGCCAGAGCAGCGGGGGTTTATGGGGTGAGAGGAGGCGGGCGGGGTGGGAAGGGGCGTTGTGCAGGAGCTGCGCACAGCCATGAGCAGGGAATGTTCACTATGGACCGCCCATGGACAGGGGGGCCATATGCGAAACACAACTAGAATCTAGACCTCGCGCAAAAAAAACAATTTGAGTGAATTAGCCAGGGCTGGGAATAGAAAACCTTTATAGGACCCCATACATCGGAAGTCAAAGGGGTGGCAGCAGCAGAAGGGAGGGCTCACGAGGGGGAGTCCTGTGAAACAGAGTGAGTCTGAACCTATACATTTATTTCTAACACAAAAGCCTCTGCACCAAAAGAACAGACAGCATTTTAAAATATCTTCTGAGTTAAGGCACCGGCTGCGGAGACCACTGTGCACCCAGCAAGCTGAAGGGTGTAACAGCCGTAAGATGACCCCCCTCGGGGAGCAGTGTGCATGGTACCAGGCGTTAATTTACAGCCTTAATGTTCCTTTTTCAGTCTTTAATTACATTACGATTGATGAAACATTTGCTTTGGGTAGTAATAAACACATGAATAAGTATTTTATATAGAGCTATTACTGTGATCGCCCCCGCCGGATACATCTGGTATTGTTACAGTGCAAGCATTCCTTTCTCTTGCAAACAGCTTGGAAAAGTCGAAAACATGCCTCCAACTCACGGTTTATCTCTTAAGCACTTGTTAAGTGACAACACGCGGAGTATCTCTGTTCCCCGGGGGCACTGGCATCAAGGTGTCAGGCGCCAGCTGGCACGTGGCCAGGGTTTGAAGTGCCCATGGCCCTTTAAGAGGAGGGGTTCGTGGTGGGCCCAGCTGAAGCTGGCAATAGGAGACCCCTCAAGCCCTGCAGTCGATGCAAACGCACCAGGGCCCCGATTCAGAATGACGCATTTGATAGCAAATATAAGCTTGTGACTAAATTTTCCTTTGCATGTCTGCCAGTGATTCATAAACGAATGTCTGGCAGGCGTGAGGCGCTTTACGCGTGCGAAGTTCACTGGCACGGGAGCGGCATCCCCCCCGGCCTGTAAATCCCGTTCAAGGGGCGCGAAAGAGGGCATTCCAAAGCATGGCGAAAACTAGAATGCCATCTCATGGGCTTCTGTGGAGCAGATTCCACTTGCGTGTTGAACTGATCATTGGTGTCCTCTGGAATCGGTCAGTGGTTGCATTTTACCTCCAGAAATACGCATATTTGTTATTTCATTGTCCAGCGTCCAAAATCCATATGCTGTAACAACTGGCCGTGGTAGGGTATGTGCGTGTGTGAAAGTAATCGCGATCGCGATCACATCAAAGCGGACGTGTGGCCCGCGAAAGTGAAAGCAAACGAGTGCTTTCAGGCCTCCAAATGGTGCGCGCGCCCGGCCGACGCACATGCACTGTATTTGGAGGCCTGAAAAGCCACTGTTTGCACTTCCAAAACGCCCTTTCTATAAGTCTCGCCAGAGCAGCGCTAAAGCGCTGTCTCAGACGAGACCTAAAAAGGGATAGTGCAATAAATTATAGAAACAAGGTGGAATAAAACAGAAAGTTATAAATAATTATAAAACTTGTTGGGTACATTTTACAAGCAATGTGTCCAGGAATGAGTATGTCAATTGTACAGCTGCCTGGCTAAAGCAGTGGGCGGGGCATCTGGAAACTAGTACTGTCACAAACGCCAAACCTGCTACAGGCTATCTGTGCACTTGCCTGTATTTTCTATCTCCATTCTGCCCTGCCTGGCAACAGCTTGTGGGTTTCTACAGTTCAGACCAGAGACCCCACTGCGCCACTAGTGCCTTCCTTGTTGTTTTCCGCTGGTTTGTCGAGCTATAGTTGTGTGCAAACAAGCCTAAAAGAATCAACTGAGGGATGTCAAAAGTTCCGCTTTTTGTCATCCACGGGACAAGCAAAAGAGGAGGGTTGGAGCTGCCAGGCGGGACACCTTAAGTGTAGAATAATGCCAGTGAAGACTTCTGGAGATAAGGATACCACAAGGGGAGAGTTACCTGATTGGCAGCTGTGCTTGGGTGCGGCATCCGCCGGAGAGTACTAACGGCTGAGCATTGTTTTCACTTAGTAGGGAAGCAGTGTGGTGCACCGGGCAAGGGGGCAGAAGACTGTTTTGAGCTCTCGCTGTGTCGTGGCACCGAAGTCTGGCCCGGAGCACGGTATTCTGAAAGGTTATGCAGCCATAAAACGGAGCAGTGTGGTGCGCTGGGTGAGGGGGATGGAAGAGTGCTCCGAGCTCTCACCATGCTGTGTCAGAAGTGTAGTGCAAAAGAAAAAGCATGCTTGAAGACACAAAAGCGAAGGTGGGGGTGGGGGGTGGAGGCATGCAAATGAAAATTTAAAATAAATACTGTCATTTGTAACAGGTGAACGGTAGTAACAGCTGAGTGACAGAAGATAAAGTGCTGCACTCGTGGATTAGGCGCCACGCTGAGAGTTAAAGTATAGTTAGTCTTTTAATAAAATGGAGGCAGGTGAGTTGCACCATGCAGAACAAATTACTTGGCCGCCACAATAAAAGATACACCATGTGAAATGTAAGCAGGAACAACATGGTAACCTTAACACGTTTACACTTATTATTTAACAATAACATGAGCATGAAGGGAGGGGGGGGGGGGGCCCGGAGAGTGTGCTGCTAACGCCAGGCGAGACCAAAAAACGCACAGGCCTTCTCAGACCAGCACTGCCTGTTGTTCCCCCGGTGAAGAGGTTCAGGAGCCCCAGCATTAGAGAAATGCACTCCATACCTCCCTGCTGCAACGCGGCCCATACATGGAGACCGGCCTGCCTCCTACACTGTAATAGCAGGGCCCCCAACGAGAGACACACCCAGAGTAATGCCGCAACTGAGCAAGCCCACTGCAGATCCCGCACCTAGTGAAGAGCAATGCCCAGGGAAGCAATGGGGCCAGCAGCAGGAAGAAGGTTGCCGCTGCCGCGCATCCTCATGCAGTGCCTGAAATGCCACACAGCGGTCACTGCCACACCGCACCAGGCCAGGCGACTGCGACATCAGCGCATGCAAGCCTCTGGTGGTAGTTGCGCCCCCACATGGCCAGTGATCCCAGAGAGCCTGCGACAGCGGGGAGAAGAGTATGCAGCTGCAGCGCCACATGGTGCTGGCCCCCTGCAGTGCACCCCGGAAGGATGCAACTAATGGAAAGTGACAGCACCACTTACTGGGAAAATTGTGTGAGGCCGCCCTGGCCTTGAAGAACATCCAGCGAAGACCAGGGCCGTGCCAGCACTGCAAACGTCCCAGCACCTGCATCTCTACCCCAGCGTGGTTCCTAGTTTCTGCCAAAGACTGCCGCGGCCGGTGGAGGGTAGGCATGCAGCGCCACCTGCTGGCTGTGTGGCTACAATGCGCCCGTACTGAGGAAAATCCTCCACTAACGGCCCCAGCCCTGCTCTGCCCTGTCGACACCTCAGGAAAAAGATAGCCTGCTTGGGAAATGAGCTCTGGACGACTCAAGCAGCCTGTTGCAGCTACAAGCATGCCAGGTTAAGGCAGGCCCCCAGTGAAACACATCAATTCTGGCAAGTGCCTGAGCAGCAAGGAAGTGGAAGTGCATGAAGCAGCACAGCACCGGTGGCTGGCCCGCAGTTGCTACTACATACACCTCTGCACATAGAATGGGACAAGTATGTTAAAAGGAGAGTGCTTGTGCTCACACCCAGTGAAGAGAACACTGCACAGCCCAACCTCAGGGAGAGTAGAGAGCGGAAGGAACTGAGCCCTGCTCCAGGTATCCCACTAAGAGACAGGCTAAGAGTGTGCTGCATGTCCCCATAGACTGCTAATCATTCAAAGGGTAAGACTGTAAACCCACAGAAGGAGCACGGGTGAACCCCAGAAGTAGAACGAAAACAAAAATACCCCAAGGCTGCCCAGCCAAGAGAGATGCAAAGAGTCAATGAGAGAACCAAGGTAATGGAACAAGAGGCAGCCAAGTGTGTAAATATCGCATTTTTAGGAACAATGAAAATAATTGTGGACCTAGACAATGGTTATCATAAACATATACATGCAACCTCTATTTAGTGGTATCAAAAATATTTTTATTGTTATTGTTTTTATAAATAAATCAGATTGAATACATAAACAAGAAATAAAACATATAGTCCTCTGTATGTGTGTTCACACTGGGGTCAAAGAGTCAAAGTACAGAGATAAATTTCTTGTATTGACCAAATATCAAATGCAGTATATACAGTGTCAATCATTGATATATGAAGAACTGTTTAACATGATACAGTTAATATCACGAACATACACACAAAATAATCATATCAATGTATATAGAGGACAATCATTTCTGGCATGGCTCTTGGAAATCTGTGTCCTACGTGCGTTTCGGCTATGTGCCTTCATCAGGAAGCCATGTACAAAATAACTGAAACCTTGTGAGATTCCAGAGAATTTATCGCTGAGGGTAGAATAAAGCCTCAGACTGGACAGATGATTCTATCATTAAATGGAGGTCCAACGCTTTAACAAAGCCTGAATAATATAGGATCCTCAAATCCAGGTAGAGTGACCGGAAGATGGATAATGCTACTCTTGCGTTGAAGAGCGGCTGGTTAACTGCAAACATTGACTATGGAGCCATCCAGACATACCAGAGCGTGAGCCAGAGGCCGGGAAACCAGCCACCTTGACGTCCACCATCCTGGTTTCTCTTGCGTTATCTGCTCCCCCGTACCCTCTCAACCATCGATACCGAAGTAACATCCTGAAACCCTGACTGCTTCTTGAACGTGATCTGCTTTCTGCCTGCTTCCCCGATTAAACCTATACCGACGCAATACCCTAAGTCCTTGGTTGCTACTTTGAGCATACAGACACCAGCTGTATACCCTTAAATGCATTGGAGCAGACATCCTATCTATTTATAGTGGATCACAGCCGTTCTTCGACGCGAGAGTAGCATTATCCATCTTCCGGTCACTCCATCTCTCTATAGGATCCTATATTATTCAGGCTTTGTTAAAGCGTTGGACCGCCATTTAATGATAGAATCATCTATCCAGTCTGAGGCTTTATTCTACCCTCAGCGATAAATTCCCTGGAATCTCACGAGGTTTCAGTTATTTTGTACATGGCTTCCTGATGAAGGCACATAGCCGAAACACGCGTAGGACACAGATTTCCAAGAGCCATGCCAGAAATGATTGTCCTCTATATACATGGATATGATTATTTTGTGTGTATGTTCTTGATATTAACTGTATCATGTTAAACAGTTCTTCATATATCAATGATTGACACTGTATATACTGCATTTGATATTTGGCCAATACAAGAAATTTATCTCTGTGCTTTGATTCTTTGACCCCAGTGTGAACACACATACAGAGGACTATTATGTTTTATTTCTTGTTTTATGTATTCAATCTAATTTATTTATAAAAACAATAACAATAAAAAATATTTTTGATACCACTAAATAGAGGTTGTATGTATATGTTTATGATAACCATTGTCTAGGTCCACAATTATTTTCATTGTTCCTAAAAATGCGATATTTACACACTAGTTAATCTCCCTGATTTAGGAACTTATGTCAGGGGTACCCCTATTTTTACACATACAAGAGGCAGCCAAGCAAGCCCTACTTTGAAGTACGTGAAGAACGTGCAGAGAGCATGCAATCCCCAGTGGCTCTGGCGCCACTGCAAGCAAGAAGATTGCGCCACCCATCCTCAGTGGTGAACGGACACCACCGCAAGCACAGAACGGGCACACCAGGTGCCAGAAGGGAGCGCCCAGAAGAGAGAGACCACTCCACAGTAAAGAAGCAATGCTAAAAGCAGCAGGAAGATCCTCCACATCTCCACTGCACCAGCTAAGCCCCACAGTGGGCCAAAGACAGCACAGATTGTCCTCCCTCACACTGCCTCAAGTCGGAGTCGCCAGTGGCCCAGATAAGCAAGAGGAGAGTCGCACACTCCATGTGGCAAGCTGCCACTGCAACATGTACTCCGACAACATGTGGCCGCATGCCACATCACACCGCAAGCAAAGAGCACATCACACAAAGTGACCGACTCCGCCAAGCATGCCCGAACAAAGGTAAGAGCAGGCACCACGACGGCGCAGGCTCGAGGTGCAAGAACGACGTCCTCAAGCGAAGAGGTAACCTGGCAGAGGAGCACTGCGAAAATCCCTGAGGAGGGGATGGGGCCCGCGAAAGGTCCACAATGAGAAGAAGCATGTCCTAGTGACGGGACAGGCCTGCCACAAGTCCGCAGCCAGTAAAGACAGTCCTAAGCACTGGACACGACCAGCGAGATGTCCATGTGGCACAAACATGAGACATGTGGCAAGACGCCACATCCAAGTGAGGAACCTGGTCGGAAGGAGGAGAAGAGCGTGGCTGGACGTCACTTAGCGAAGGAGAAGAGCATGGCAGGATGCCACTCCACGAAGGAAGAAAGAGTGGCACGACGCCACAGGGCAAACAACCACCACAGGCGTGCAAGAAACAAAAGAAGAGTGACAGGACTCGTGCCAGCACAAGCCAGCCACCGGGGTGCAGGGACGTCACTGGAGACAGCTTCACGGGAGGACTAACCGTAAGCCACCAGAAAGTGCGATCTGCGTCCAAGCCCCAAGCTTCACAGTGCGACATCTACTCACCTGTCACCGGCTGCTTGGCATCGATGGCACCACACCTAGCAGTGCACCTGTCTGAAGACAACCGTAAGTGGCCACGAACGTCCTCGAGTCTTCCTCACTTCCAGAAGGCCCCAAAAGCAAGAGATCGCCGCTGGTTTACCCAACTGAAAGGAAATTATCGCACCCATCATCCAGGTGTATCATCATCATCACTAAGAACATCTGAGGAGCATCACACCACCAGAGTGGATCCGAACACTAGAGACATCCGGAGTTCAACGAGGCACTCCTGGTGCCGTGGGAGGCTAGCCACCCAGGAACCTTCTGTGTACCCCCGTAAACCTGAAGCCTGCCGAAGAAGAGCATACCCGACCATTGGGCTATCCACCCTTGGGGTTACACAAGGCTTTGCCGTAGCCCTGTTGGAAGTAATGCAGTAACCCCTCAGCCTGGCCTACGAAAGACCCGCAGAGCCAACGTGGTCACGTGGCAATCCAGGGGGCAAGGGTCTCAACGGAGTTCCTGTGAGAGAGGAATCCGAATCTGAGAGATGCGTTGGCAGCAGCTCCACAACAGGCACCGGGAAGCATGGAGGTCGCAGATAAAGACTGGTCACCCAAAGACCATCTGTGGAAGGCATAGAGCCACAGTCCTGATGGCGAGAGCACATAGACTGAGACACCACCCTCTGCGGTAACACAAGCGATTTGGCTGTGGTCCTGTTGGTAGTTCCTCAGCGACGGCTTCGCATGGCTTACACGAGGCCCGCACTGTCCACACGGTCCCATGCCTGGCTGGAAGACCATCCAGGAAACTCCTGTGAGAGGGGAGTCCAGGCTGGAGAGGCAAGTCTGAAGCTGCTTGGCTATCAGGAACTGGAAAGCATCATCGCCTCCAAGAATAGCCCTCATCCACTAAGGTCATCCTCCGTGTTTGCAGGTTGGCTGTCCACCGGAGCCTGAGCGCCTGCAAGAAGATCTCCAAAGTGGACTCCACCACCGCTCTAGATGCACCGCTATTTGAACTTTATAAATAGACTCCAAGACCGCGAGACCGGGCCGGTATGAACTACATTGCCGAGGTGGACTAAAGCCTTCTGAACATGTATTCCAGAGCTCCAGCACCGCCTGGCAGATGGCCGGAAGAGACTCGTTGGTGCTGTGTATTGTTGTTTGTTTTTCTCCATAGGTCAGACTTTTGTATGTTTCTTTTCCATAAAAATTTGGGAGGGATGTAGTGTCCTGCTGGACACGTTCTAGTGTTCCGCTTTGTATTACACTCACACTGAACACCCACCCATCACAGGTGCCACCAGTCAGGTGACCCTGCAAATAAAAGGGGCCGGGCGCACATGCCCTGGGCCAGTTCCAGTACCATATACTGTGTGTCTGTGTGTGTCACTTACCCAGTATGTGGGCCTAGGGCCCACCACACCACACATAGTGGAACCTTGTGTAGTCCGATTTTATACATGACGCTCTTCAATGCAGTTTTTTCATTTATATTTGTGGCACAAAGCCGGTGACGAAAACAACCAGGAGAAAAGCACAAAACACACTGGTGAGTTCTTGCAGCTGCATTTTGAACCGAAGCATTTCTGCATTTGAAATATGCAACCAGTTCCGACTTTTGCTGCCCTGCCTGTTCTGTTTCGCAAGAGGTATCTGTCAATGGCAATTGTGTTGAAAGCGCTGTTTTTTTTAGCAGAAACGTTTTAAATGTAAAGGGAATAATAACCTGGCTACAGCGCCCACATTAAAGGTGCTTCTCAGTAATGTAATTGGACAATCAGACTTACTACTGTAGTAACAGTATGCTTAACAAGGAATTCTCGTTTAATCTGACTGCCAGGCATGCAGCACGTCCCTACCAGCCCTGTAGTCATATTCTTAACTTTTCAGGCAAAAGCACTCAATGATTTCTGAATAATAAAAGCGTTAAGGTAACTATATTGTTCCTGCTTACATTTCACATGCTTTCCTTAATCTTGCTTTACAGGAACAACGGTCCCTAACAAGAGTTCAATGTTAGAAGGATTATTTATATAGAAATACAATGATGTCTATATTTGGCTGTCTAACTGGACATAATCATTTAATATGAAGAATTAGGGAAACAACATACAAGTGGGGACATGTGCAACATAGATAGGAAATAACTAAGGCATTGCATGGAGCATGGCCAAAATATACATCAACTGGGCCAGCAAACAATATACATTGATGCACTCTAGCACAAACAGATAAAAGTATAGGATTTTGTTTAAGAGTGCTTAAAAGTCGACGATGTTTCGATCCCTTTGACACATTATTGGGATCAGCTTCAGGACTAAAAAATAAGTGCCTGAGCACGATGCCTGTTGGAGTCAAGTCCGGGAGTCGCCCGCAGTTCTAGGTAAGAATGATTCAGAGGTAACTAGGCGATGGGGGCCACTGTCCTTTCTGCTAATGTGGACGATCAGGGAATGGAACAAGAATACATTGTGTCAGAGAGGAGGCCATGGTTCCACTTAATAGAGAAAACGTATGATAGGGGTTTGTGAAAAACCTTCCAGGGCAGTGACAGTGTCCAAGTGCTGTGAACCAAACAAATCTTGGATTCCCTATTGTAGTGTAGTTCCTATATCCCTGATAGGCTCTGCGCATTGGAATAACATACACTATAGATTTGACATAGAACTAAGGTCAGTATGTCTCTATCGAGTATCTTAAACTTAATTACTTGTGTGTGCCCGCTAACTCAGAGGTCACTAGAAACTTCTTGAATATACAAGAAGGGATTAGTCTCTGACAATCGCATAAACATGACAACTTTGTTTCCTTTTAGAATCGGAACAGTCTCAGAATCGTGGAAACAATAGATAACAGTTTCACTCAGTCAGTCGTGCATGCTTCGTTTCTACAGAGTTGCACAGAAATAGAGAGAAGGGAGTTTCAATAAAAGGGTTTATTGAACAGTCTTATTTCTCATGCAAGAGATATGAATTGCTACAATTGTAAGACAGACAGCGAAGTACAATATGTACGAGGTTAGCAGTAAGATAAAATAATACTGCAATTGCATGGTTTGTAGCTATGAAATATATTAATCAAAATACATACATAAATAACATAAGCTAAAATGTGATACTCATCTGATGCTTCTAAATTGTTCTACCCCAGTGTACCTAACCTAAGTGCAGTACGAGGTTTGAAGTAGGTGCAATTTCTAAAGTATAGCTAGTTATATTTTAGTTTAGCCAAGAGTTGCCAAAAGTTTCTCTAAGTTCTAGTCAGCTCCATACCTTAGAATGAGAGAGTTTGGAATCTCTTTTCTGGACTTGATAGTCTAACCCCCTGCAAGGGAAGTCAGTGAGCACTGGAGCTGGATTCTCTGCAAGGAGGATGGCAGCGTCAGGTCAGTGCATCAGGCTGGAATTCGATCTCCTTCCGAACTTGCCGTGGCGAACCACGTAGTCTGGGTTGGATCAGGGGCGTAACAAACACCCCCGCAGCCCCCGCGGTGCGGGGGGGGCCCCCACTCTTCAGTAAATGAAGGGGGCCCCCTCAGCTCTTCCGTAGAGCGCTGTGAGAGAGAGGCTTGCTCTAAATCAAGCCTCCTCTCTCTAACAAAGCAGCTTGCATGGAGCTCGAGCTCCTGCGCTGACCCAGGACTGAAGAGAAAGAATGTAACAAGTTACATTGTTTCTCTTCAGTCAGAGCCACCAGCCAGTCCCGGAACAAGGATGGGGGTGGGGGCCCCAGAGAGAGCAGGAGCATTCCCCACAGGGCACTGCCTCTGAGAAGGGAGAGGACAAGGATGGGGGTGGGGGCCCCAGAGACAGCAGGCAGGAGGCAGCACAGAGGAGAGCTGACAGGGGAAAGGATGGGGATGGGGGCCCCAGAGAGAGCAGGAGGCAGCACAGCATTCCCCACAGGGCACTGCCTCTGCGAAGGGAGAGGACAAGGATGGGGGTGTGGGCCCCAGAGACAGCAGGCAGGAGGCAGCACAGAGGAGAGCTGACAGGGGAAAGGATGGGGATGGGGGCCCCAGAGAGAGCAGGAGGCAGCACAGCATTCCCCACAGGGCACTGCCTCTGCGAAGAGGACAAGGATGGGGGTGGGGGCCCCAGAGACTGCAGGTAGGAGGCAGCACAGAGGAGAGCTGACAGGGGAATGGATGGGGGTGGGGCCCCAGAGACAGCATTCACCACAGGGCACTGCTCCTCTGAGGCAGCACAGAGCTGACTTCAGCCAGCAAGTTTGCAGCTCCAGAAACAGGATCTGCTGGGACACATCAGAAGGTGAGAGTTGGAGCTATTGATGTTGTAATGGACAATGTATTTTATCTATGCGTTTTCTGTTTGGAGTGGAGGGAATGTGTGTGGTGTCAATTGGACATATATGGTTTGGATTGGAATTGTTGGTTGTGGAATTGTGTTGCGTGGGTTGGATCTGTGTAGTGAAATAATGTGGCATGGTGTGCAGTGCAATTATGTAGTATTGAGTGGAGTGGGATTGTGTGTCTTGGAGTGGGATTATCTGAAATGGTATTTTGTGTTGTGGAGTGGTATGTAGTGGAGTTTCCTTATGTGGTGTGCTGTTAAAATATTATAGCATGATGTGGAATTTGTAGTGTAGATTGGATGTATGTAGTGTGTTGTGCATTTGTGGTGTCAGTCTGAATTATGTAGTTTGTTGTGAATTATGTGGTGTGGAATGGAAATGTGTAGAGTTGAATTGTGTGACGTGGAAGTTGTGGTGTTGAGTGAAATTATGTTGAGTGGTATTATGAGGCATGGTGTGAAGTGTAGCCATGTGGAGTGTTGCTACGTGGCATAGACTGGATTTATGTGGAGTGTATGTATGCAGTATGGAGTAGAGCATAATTATGTGGAGGTTAATTATGTGGAGCTGAGTGGTATTGTGTGGAGTGTTATTATGCTGTGTGATAAATTGTGTGGGGATAAATTGTGGAATTGTGTGACGTGTGGAATTATGTGGTGTATAATTATGCGCAGTGGAATTATGCAACATGTTGCAGAGTTGTATTTTGTGGAGGGTAATTATGTGTTTTAGAGTTGAGTGTAAATATGTTGTGTGGAGTGTAATTATGTGGTTGGGAGTGGTATTAAGTTTTGTGGAATGTGATTCTGTGATGTGGAATTATGTGGTATGGAGTGAAGTGGAAATATGTGTATTTTTTGGATTGTAATTATGTGGTATGGAATGTTGTAGGGTTAAATTATTTATAGTTGAATTGTGCAGTGTGGATTTATAAGCAGGGGCGTAACACAGGCCCCAGGGGCGTAACACAGGCCCCCACAGCTCCCGTGTTGCGGGGGGGCCCCAGCGCTCCAGAGGCCCCCTCAGCGGTGCCAGCAGGCACCACAAATCCGTGACTGTCTGGGAAAGGTAATTAATTAATATAGGTAGGTTATGTAACTTATGCTTGCTCTAGACTTTTCTTTATAAATTAAATGGTAACATTTAAAAAATGGTAATGGTGCACACTGCGCAGCGTGCAGATGTCTCCGTCGCCGCATCTGCGCGGTCTTACTCTTCACCCTTAGGGTGGGGCTGGTGACCAATTGTCATGCGCATTGCTGACTGGTGAAGCGAGGAGGCATCCCAGAGGCCAGAGTGGAGACAATTGAGAGGTAACGTGCGGCGGCGACTACCTGCCATAATTTAATTATTTCTCTGGCTAGCCTTGTTTGCCCTGTCTTCTGCGGCTGGCGCAGGTGAGTCTGTCTGTTTGCCCAGTCTATGCCACCCCCCGCAGACAAGTGCACCTCACCCAAAATTAATTGCAACCACCACTTGTGTGCGTAAGGTCTCCAGTTTAGTGTGAAGGCATTTAGTAAAAGAAAGGCGCCTTTGGTACATGAAGGTTGTTTGGAAAATATGGGGGGGGGGTTATGTTACACATTAAAGATTAAAAGTGCGTGTCATCAGTTTCACCTGCGATTTATATTGATTTGCGGATTTTACAGAAAATACAAAAATCGTCATTGAAGTTTGTGGGCGCAAGAAAATATACCCTTCACCTATGAATTTACACCTTAGTCTGTGACTTTGGGAGAAGTTTCCAGGTTTCGCCCGACTTTGTCAAGGCAAAGTGATATCCATTTCCCCCCAAAACTGACCCGATTTCTTGTCGCTGATTTCTAGTTGTCAAGTGATGTCGGTTCTGAAGGGGCAGGTCCAGCTGAACTGGACATCAGGGTGTGAGTGGGGCAAAGAGGGGGAGGATTGGGGCTGTGGTGGCAGTGGTGCTACATAAATTGCAGCTTGCAGATAAAATGGTTTCTAGCTGAAACAGTTAAAAGTTACTAAAATACAGCAACATGCATTGCTGCACAGTCGAATGCCCTTCGCTAAAATTGACAGGCCATCTTTCAGTTACTCCTTGTTGTTTGGTTGTTAAACTGAGACTGAGTTGAAACATTTGCCAGAACAGTCTTAAAAGGTGCAATTACAAAAAATTAAGTATAAGTATCACAAAATGTGCGGCATTAGACCGCATAATTTACCTTTTCCTGCTGCATAATTGAGTACCTGCAGCATAATTCTCATGGCACTGCATACCATGTACTTCCCCTCTGTTTACTGCTGTCACAAAGAGCCACCAATCCTACCCCATTGATATGAAAGGAAAAAAATAACATTTACAGCCTTTCTATGTTACGAAGCATGTTCTACCAGGGGTTGCACGTGACTTTCGTGGAAACAGGCACCAGCGTATGTAACTCTCTTCTCTTTCTGGACTTTTTTTTTAACACCAGCACAACCTACCTCACTTGCGACCTTTGAACTGTGGGGCGCTCCATGCACTTTCCCGCCCTGAAGCCGTCGTACTCCACTCAGTAGCAGTAAAAGGATCAATGTTTCTGGTCCATAAATGGCTCCAAATCCCTGACTCTGTGGGTGTGACAAGATCACCCAGCATCCTGCCCCAAACACCTGCCAGCCCCACAGACCTCTCCAGGCAGAGAAACCTGCCGGCCCCACAGACCTCTCCGGCCACAGAAACCTGCCAGCCCCACAGACCTCTCCGGCCACAGAAACCTGCCAGCCCCACAGACCTCTCCGGGAACAGAAACCTGCCAGCCCCACAAACTTCTACTGGCACTGAAACCTGCCAGACTCACAGACCTCCCCAAGCAGAGCAACCAGCCAGCCCCACAGACCTCCCCAGGCACAGAGACCTGCCAGTCCAACAGACCTCTCCGGGCACAGAAACCTGCCAGCCCCACTGACCACTCCAGGCACAGAATCTGTCATCCCCACAGACCACTCCAGGCAGAGAAACCTGCCAGCCCCACAGACCTCCCCAGGCACAAAAACCTGCAGCCCCACAGACCTCACCTAGCACAGAAACCTGCCAGCCCCACAGACCTCCCCAAGCACAGAATCCTGCCAGCCCCACAGACCTCCCCAGGCAGAGAAACCTGCCAGTCCCACAGACCTCCCCAGGCAGAGAAACCTGCCAGTGCCATAGACCTCCCCATGCACAAAAACCAGCCAGTCCCACAGACCTCCCCAGGCACAGAAACCTGTTAGCCCCACAGACCTCCCAGGGTACAGAAACCTGCCAGTGCCACAGACCTCCCCGGGCACAGAAACCTGCCAGCCCCAGAGACCTCCCCGAGCACAGAAACCTGCCAGTCCCACAGACCTCCCCAAGCACAGAATCCTGCCAGCCCCACAGACCTCCCCAGGCAGAGAAACCTGCCAGTCCCACAGACCTCCCCAGGCAGAGAAACCTGCCAGTGCCATAGACCTCCCCATGCACAAAAACCAGCCAGTCCCACAGACCTCCCCAGGCACAGAAACCTGTTAGCCCCACAGACCTCCCAGGGTACAGAAACCTGCCAGTCCCACAGACCTCCCCGGGAACAGAAACCTGCCAGCCCCAGAGACCTCCCCGAGCACAGAAACCTGCCAGTCCCACAGACCTCCACAGGCACAGAATCTGCCATCTCCACAGACCACTCCAGGCAGAGAAACCTGCCAGCCCCACAGACCTCCCTAAGCACAGAATCCTGCCAGCCCCACAGACCTCCCCAGGCAGAGAAACCTGCCAGTCCCACAGACCTCCACAGGCAGAGAAACCTGCCAGCCACACAGGCCTCCCCAGGCACAGAATCCTGCCAGTCCCACAGACCTCCCCAAGCACAGAAACCTGCCAGTTCCATTGACCTCCCCGGGCACAGAAACCTGCCAGCCCCACAGACATCCCCAGGCACAGAAACCTGCCAGCCCCACAGACCTCCCCGGGCACAGAAACCTGCCAGTCCCACAGACCTCCCCAGGCAGAGAAACCTGCCAGTCCCACAGACCTCCCGAGGCAGAGAAACCTGCCAGTGCCATAGACCTCCCCAGGCAGAGAAACCTGTTAGCCCCACAGACCTCCCAGGGTACAGAAACCTGCCAGCCCCAGAGACCTCCCCGGGCACAGAAACCTGCCAGCCCCAGAGACCTCCCCGAGCACAGAAACCTGCCAGTCCCAAAGACCTCCACAGGCACAGAATCTGCCATCTCCACAGACTACTCCAGGCAGAGAAACCTGCCAGCCCCACAGACCTCCCCAAGCACAGAATCCTGCCAGCCCACAGACCCCACCAGGCAGAGAAACCTGCCAGTCCCACAGACCTCCACAGGCAGAGAAACCTGCCAGACACACAGACCTCCCCAGGCACAGAATCCTGCCAGTCCCACAGACCTCCCCAAGCACAGAAACCTGCCAGTTCCATTGACCTCCCCGGGCACAGAAACCTGCCAGCCCCACAGACCACCCCGGGCACAGAAACCTGCCAGCCCCACAGACCTCCCCAAGCACAGAAACCTGCCAGTCCCACAGACCTCTCCAGGCAGAGAAACCTACCAGCCCCACAGACCACCCCAAGCAGAAAAATCTGTCAGCCCCACAGACATCCCCAAGCACAGACACCTGCCAGTCCCACAGACCTCCACAGGCACAGAATCTGCCAGCCCCACAGACCTCCCCCAGCACAAAAACCTGGCAGTCCCACAGACATCCACAGGCACAGAATCTGCCAGCCCCACAGACCTAACCAAGCATAGAAACCTGCCAGCCCCACAGACCTCCCCAGGCACAGAAACCTGCAGCCCCACAGACCTCACCTAGCACAGAAACCTGCCAGCCCCACAGACCTCTCCAGGCAGAGAAACCTGCCAGCCCCACAGACCTCCCCAAGCACAGAATCCTGCCAGCCCCACAGACCTCCCCAGGCAGAGAAACTTGCCAGTCCCACAGACCTCCCCAGGCAGAGAAACCTGCCATTGCCATAGACCTCCCCAGGCACAAAAACCAGCCAGTCCCACAGACCTCCCCAGGCACAGAAACCTGTTAGCCCCACAGACCTCCCACGGTACAGAAACCTGCCAGTCCCACAGACCTCCCCGGGCACAGAAACCTGCCAGCCCCAGAGACCAGAAACCTGCCAGTCCCACAGACCTCCACAGGCACAGAATCTGCCATCTCCACAGACCACTCCAGGCAGAGAAACCTGCCAGCCCCACAGACCTCCCCAAGCATAGAATCTTGCCAGCCCCACAGACCTCCCCAGGCAGAGAAACCGGCCAGTCCCACAGACCTCCACAGGCAGAGAAACCTGCCAGCCACACAGACCTCCCCAGGCTCAGAATCCTGCCAGTCCCACAGACCTCCCCAAGCACAGAAACCTGGCAGTTCCATTAACCTCCCCGGGCACGGAAACCTGCCAGCCCCACAGACCTCCCCGGGCACAGAAACCTGCCAGCCCCACATACCTCCCCAAGCACAGAATCCTGCCAGCCCCACAGACCTCCCCAGGCAGAGAAACCTGCCAGCCCCACAGACCTCCCCAGGCAGAGAAACCTGCTAGACCCACAGACCTCCCCAGGCAGAGAAACCTGCCAGTCCCACAGACCTCTCCGGGAACAGAAACCTGCCAGTCCCACAGACCTCTCTGGGCACAGATACCTGCCAGTCCCACAAACCTCCCCGGGCACAGAAACATGCCAGTCTCACAGACCTCTCTGGGCACAGAAACCTGCCAGTCCCAAAGACCTCCCCAGGCAGAGAAACCTGCCAGTCCCCACAGACCTCCCCGGGCACAGAAACCGGCTAGTCCCACAGACCTCACTGCCGGGGCATATGAGAACGTTTTTCTATTTTTGGGCTGTGGCCAAAATAGAATAATCTTACTATGGGCTAATTATTGTTGCTATGTCAGTGCAAAATCAATTTGTTTTGTTTTTTACCTGGTGTTAAAGTGGATGTCTTGTGGCCCGAAGTTGTAGGTTTGTTGTTTTTCTAATGAGATAGGTCCATAACTGAAATAAGAGGCATGTCTGGCATCTTCACAGTGGCGTAAAATAAGCCCCCGCAGCCACCTCGGTGCAGGGTGGGCCCTCAAGCTCCAGGGGACCTCCTCTGCAAAAGTGGTAGGTGGTGGCCCGGGGAGGGGGCCCCCTCCGTGTACTTTGCAGGGGGGCCCCCTCAACTTTCGTTACGCCACTGGGTTGGATCGAATCCTCTGGGAACCGCAATTTGCCAGGGCAAGTGCTGGTATATTTATACCTTGAAGGTGTCTAGGAATGCCAGTATTGACGTAAAAGTCGGGCAGAGGAACGTCATGAATGAACCCCTAAGGAATAGATGTTCATGCATACTTAATGAGTTCTTGGAGAAATCAATATTCAAGCTGGGGGAATTTCCTAAAGGCTTAAGGGTCTGGTTTTCCAAGAATTTGTTGTGACGTGGATGGACGGATGTAGGTGGCCATGCCTGTATTTGGTTTCTACGGACAATGTCTAAATAAGGGCCGGATTTCTATGTCTAAATAAGGGCAATTGTACCTATATAAGGGCATAAATCGGGAAACCTATATACAGAATCTAAATCCGCACACAACACCTACTCTAGTTTCGTATGAACGACGTTACTAAATCCTAAACGTTCTAAACATATCTTAAAACAGAGTATCGCGTGGGTTTGCTAAAATAAGCTAAAAACAAATCTAAAACACATGTTCTAAAAATACATTACAAAACCATTGCTATGCATAAAGTGTTGTACATATTAAAGGCAATGTTTCCATTCTAAACATAGGATCACACTGGAATGCTAAATTAATGAACCAAAATATATACATGTGATGAAATGGCTCGTAAATACAGAAGAAAAAGGGTCCGAAACCATGTCATATCAGGTTAAACAAGTCAAATTGTTATTCATGACAAGGTGACATACTGTCCCTGGAAGTGTTATCAAAGAATTATGTTCGCTATGAATAGTACTACTATAAGCAGATTACTGTGCCAATAAAAGAAAAATACAATTTTGGGATGGGGAAGGAAAAAAATATATAATCATAGAAAGAGTTCCAAAGTCAGTATTATGTTTGAAAAAGAATGAAGGTCAAATTCAGAGTCTCTCACGAACACTGTGTGTTTGAATCAAAAGTCAGTGTGTGGGGATGGAGAAAACATAAAATGTTCTAATCCTATAGACAACAAGTCGTCTACCGTTGTGGGTGAAAGTTGGAATACCTCGTGTAGAAGATAAACAGCACATAGATGCGAACTATCGCCTTCAGCATGGGAAGCATCAGCAATGTCCGGATTGGATGTTACCTGCGCGCCTGGTGTTTTCTCTCGTACCTCAGCAGTAGCATGTTGCGTCTGTGAGATCTCGATGAATGCCGCCATCAGGATTAGTAGCCGCTGGGTACAACACATAGCATGGGCCGTTATCGGGTCCAGCAGAGTATCGATATCCGTAGGCATGACTGATGGGATTGTCAGACAAATGTCCAGCACGCATTCTTCACCGCATAGCAGGCAGCGTAGAACAGGTAAGATGCAATCTTGCCAAATTGGTCTGAATGACAGAAACCAAGTGGTGTTTAATTCTCGTAGATGAGGTAAACCCAGAATTTGGACGATGCGCTCACGACAATTCATCTCCAATAGAGTTCTTTCCATGGTGAGCTGGGTGTCGCTGGTGATTTGGCTTGCCATATCGTAGCAGTAGGATCAAAAATAGTATCCCTGCAACGAGTGCTAAAAGGAGCGGCAGTCCGGCAAACACAGAGTGCACGAAGTTTGGAAAAATTCAGAGGACTGCTTGAAAAGGTGCTAACAGTCCTGCACACACGTTCTTAAATACATGTACAATACCGCTCGTATCAGACATGTTTAAGATACGACCTAACATTTCTGAGAAATGCACAGGGCAGTTTGTATACAAAAGGGTATGTATCTCCGCAGAAGTCCTTGCGACTTGGAGATCATAGGTTTCGTTGGCAGAGGTCAAAGGCACAGTTTTTTTGTAAAAGAATGGCTTTCATTCTGCTTAGAGTATCAACTCGTATAGAAGAGATATTCAGTGAAGGCCATAAAGGCGACTCCCTGACTATGTCTATTTGGGGAAACAAGACTTGCATATAGCAAGTGACCCTGGATGTAACCGTTACTAGATATGGGATACCTGGCAGCATGCCACAGCAGCTGTGGTCATTCAACAAAATGTAACTCCCATTTGAAAGTTGATCAAAGATTGGATTAATTACTGCTGCCAGTGAACCGTGCAGGTGGCAGGGTAAGTTTGTAGTGGAACCGTCACAGGCCCCGTGTAAGTTAATACCCTGACAAAGGAGAGAACCGCTTAGTTTACCCAACCTTTCATATTTGCCTGCTGGTATATTTTTTAGGCAATACCGAAAATGGAAAGTCGTAGCAGGCAGAGTAATCTTACCATATATGATCCACTCAGTAGCTGGTTTTTCTGCCCCTGTGAATGGTAATTTCTCCAGTTTTTCAATGCTCAGCACCGTATAGTCTACTCCCCTTTGTGCCAGTTTGATCTGTCTATCAGTGAGATTGAATTCTGCAAACAGTGACGTAGTATTGATTAAATGCAAAGGTACATAGCCAGAACGCAGGTTTTGAAGCGTCCAGCCTAATAGCATGATCGAACATAGCTGTGACTGACCATGTTGCAACATGACCAAGTCTTGTTCCATGATGTCTATGACAGAGGATACAATGCTGTCCAAATAATATATCCTGGACGACAGAGTTGTTAACCCATTGTCTACTACAGAGAGAGATTTCTTTGAAATTAATAAGATCAATTTCTCGTATTTGTTCTGCAGTCTCTGCCTGGGTGACCTTCCATGCTTCATTATAAGCAGCGTAGATACCGGCATATATGAAACGTTTTTGACGTGGTCCTAGCAAGAATTCCCTAAGGTCTGCGCCTTCTTGAAGTAAAGTTAAGTGTTGTTTTACATCCTTTAGTGTAGCTTTATGTAGCCAATCAAGACAAAGTTTCCCTACACTGTAAGTTATTACTACCCCCGGATGCTGTCTTTGGACATAAAGTGGGTCTGGCCTATGAAAGGGAAAACCTTGTGTTTTGTTAAGGAATCTATCTTGACAGGTGTTTGTATCTAAGGGCCAGAGCAACCATTTTTTCCATTCAGAATCTGCTATGTTATTTTTCAAAAAGGTATGTACGTCGACCTCCCCCTGTATAGTGCTTTCACTTGTAGGTGTAGGTATAGACAGAGTGTTCATGTCTTTTATCTTGGCTATTCCAAGACATGATGTTTGTTGGACAGTGTCGTCCAAAAACATAATTTGCTCAGGGATGATACAGGCTCTAAATAAAGCTTCTATTCCCTGTACTTGCCAATCTTTAGTACCCCAGACAGTTTTTGTCTCAATGTTGTCTTTCCAAAAGTCGTAACCCTGTCTAGGCAGTTGGGGAATAAAGGCTGTAGAATAATCTGTTTGGTATTCGTTAACATAGTTTTCATTCCTGTCTTATTGACATTCTTAAAGTAAAATGTCTCTGCATTCGAGATATTAAACCGTGAAAAATATGGAAATTTCGTTGCAAATGTTTTCAAGCTACCCTTTGGTGGCGTAGGACAATGTTCCCATTGGTTATACATAAATACATTTCTAGGTGTTTCAGATTTATGCAAGAAATGGTGACCATAGTGGTTATAACAATACAGTTGTTCATAGTCTGACGAACCTTGTAAATATTCATTATTAGTGAATGCAGTTGACACCTCTAGATCAGACATCATATTATTAACAGTCTCAAAGTCCCAATCATCAGAAAAGGTACTGGAGGTAATAAAGTCACTTAATGAAATTTTAAGGGGGGGCGTGGCTAACCGAGCCAGGATGGTGGACGCACTCTAAGAGTGCTCCGGGAACCCTTCACCATCCGCTCGTAATTCTAGCCCACAACGAACCATCGGAACCGGTTCCTCCCCTCCTTACCTGACTTTGTGATCTGGCGGAGTGTCCGGGAGACCTGCAGCGGGACCTCTGAAGCTGGGGGCCGGCCCGCCGACTGTCGAAGTCAAAATAGCGGCTCCGATTCTGTGACCTCCGTCCTCTTTCACTGGATGCAGCACCTGCCCCGGGAGTGGTGGGGCTCCTTGATGCTGACCCCCTCCTCGGATCCGCTGTGGCCGAGGACTCGACCTGCTGTGTGAATTCGCAGCGCGTCTCCCCTGTTGCTTCCTGCGCGGCCACTGGTGCCCGGCCCTCCGGTGGCGCGGCCGCTTCACTGCCTGCGGTGCCAGGCGGTCCCGGGAGAGGAAGCTGAACAGTGTCGCCTTCAGGGCCCATCGCTGCGATCCCTGGGGGCCCAGAGCTGCGCTGTGGCATGTGGCGCCGGGGTGACGCCTGAAGCTACTGAGCCCACCCGCACATTGGATCCGCGTGCGGTGTGTCAGCTGGAGCGGCCACCATATCGGGCGGCGAGGGCCATGCGGGCCTGCGGTGTGGGTGGCCTCCTGTCTCCCTCTTGTCTCCCCCACTGGTTTGCCTGCAGCTTCTGGCGCCCGGCCCTCCGGCGGCGTAGGAAGACCCCGGGAGGGGGAAACGGACATTGCTGCCTTCAGGGGCGCTCCGACGCGCTCTCCAGGGACCCGAGGATATGCTGTGACGGGTGGCGGCGGGAGAGACGCCTGGGGCCCACAGACCTGCCCGCGTTTGTACCCACTTGTGGCCTGACTGGGGATGCAGCCACCATATTGGGCGGCGGGAGCTGCGGTGATCGGTTGCAGGTCTTTGGGGCATGGAGAGGAGCTGCTGGTGCCTGAAGTTCTGGGTGAGTCCCGCACTGAAGCGGCTGGGTCCTGGCTGCAGTGGGGTCCAGGGACGGTTGATTGGGGGGCCCCCGCGCGTGCAGGCAGCCACCGTTGGGGCGGCGGCCCTGTGTGGTCCCCCTCATTGCCCGGCTCGACTGACTCTCCCGCCCAGAGGGTACGCTGCTGGACTTTGTGTGGACAGGACCCTGACTTCGCACCCGTGGGTGCAGGCGGACCAGGGACCCCATATCGGCCGCAGAACTGAAAGGCGGGATGCCTGCAGTGGATCCTCTGCCGTCCTGGTGAATACGGCTAGGCTGTTCCCGTCCTCGAGCCTGCGTTGGCGTGATGGGGGTCCTCCCTGCCCCACTGCTGCGCCCTGATTTCTTTCTCTCCCTTCTGCCCCTCCAGGACACATTAACACTTGCGGACCTCCTGTTGGGGCTTTCGGCTGCTTGCCCCGGGCGGAGCCTGTTCAGCTGTTTGTGAAGGCTCGTTGGTTCACAATTGCGACGCTGAGTGATGAGGGCCTTCCCCCCACGCAGTCCCACCCAGGATTCTTGGCTCTGGAGGCGGGGCGACTTGGTGACTGGGTTAAAAGATCTGGGGCTCCGGCCATCGGGGCACTGCTGGCGGTCCAGGGGCCCGGCCTCCAGTCATCTCACCGCCCATCCTCTCCCCCCTCAGGGTCCAACTTTTGTCCGGGATGGCGGAGTCGGCCGCGTGCATCGGGCGGCGGAGATCTGGTCCTGACGGTGCATCGGCACTGATTGTTCCACCTGCTTGACTTCGGGCCACCCACAGAGGTGCGTGGGTTGCTCACTGTGGTACTTACCTGCAGTGGGTCCGGGCGCTACGGCTCTCAGTGGTGCTATCATGGGCAGGACAGACAGGTCATCGAAGGCTCCTGCCACCTAAACCAAAATGGACCGTTTCACCACCTTGGAGGTAGGCGCCCCTGGGGGGGCAGCGGAACAGGAGCCTCCGCCCTCAGCTGAGTTATCTACCACCCTGCAAGCCATCCATGCTTCGCAAACCTCGGTGGAGGGGAAGATTGCGGAGGTGCGTGTGGACATGACTCTTATCCGGCAAGACCTCCGTAATGCCAACGCCCGGATCAAGGAAACCGAATCCCGTATCTCCACCGTTGAAGATAATGTCCAGCAACTCAAGGGGCAGATTGCCCGTCTTCAATCTCACGCTCAGGAGCTGCACCGCCGGGCAGAAGACGCAGGGAATAGGTCCCGACGCAACAACCTTCGCCTGGTGGTTTTCCCGGAGGGGGCGGAGCAGGGCCGCACGGCGGACTTTCTGGAGAAATGGCTCAGATCATGAGTCCCTGAGGGTTCGCTCTCCCCCTGGTTTGTGATTGAGCGGGGTCATCGGCCCTGGCTCCGAAGCCTCCCCCGGGTGGGGCCCCCTGACCTATCATAATGCGGGTCCTTAACTTCAAAGACCAGGACGTCATCCTGTCGGAAGCACGCAAACAGCAAAGGCTCTTGTACGAAAATCGAACCATCATGATTTTCCCGGATTATACCCGCGAGGTTCAGGGCCAGCGCCGCTCCTTTGATGATGTGAAACAAAAGCTGAGGGCACTCAATATCCAATATCGTCTTCTCTTCCCGGCACGCCTACGAGTGGTGTTCGCCAACAAGACCTTGTTCTTCGATAGTCCAGCTGAGGCCTGGACCTGGGCGACGGAGGAACGCCCGTTGCACACTGATGATCGAGCCCCGTGACAGGAAGGGGCTGGGGGTGGTCCGGCTCGCCTCCCACCTCCCGCTCTCCAGCCCCAAAGAAACCGCTCCCGCAGGTGCCGTGGACGGAGACGGACACATTCAGACTCTCCACCCAGCCGCCCCCTTCAACCGACATTTCTCTCTGATGCACCATCACCTGGGAGATGCTCTGGGTCATCTGACCATTTGGCTCCTGGGGGTGCTTCGCCCCGTCCTTCCTTGCAGGTTCCCCCAGACACAGACCTCTCATGTAGCCCAATGCTTCTGAAAGATCCTGTTTGAACTCGTCTCTGCCTGCCGGAGGGCATATCTAGTTCAATCTTATTCCTTTCTTTCTGATGGTTCGTTTAAAGCACATCCTGAAATGAGGTGGGGTCCTCCACGCTTTCCCATTACCAAGCGTTTTAGTTTGGGTGTTCACTCTTTGGTTTGTTGTTTGGGCGACAGATGCTTCCGTTCCTGAAGTGTAGGGTGGGGGGGGGGGGGGGGATCGTTGTCCCGAGTTTTCTTCCCAGTTTTGTGTTTCTTTATGTCTCTTAGTTCGAACTCACCAGCATTCATGCAGCACATTGACATACACATGACACGACAGACAGACTGGATCTCCCCCTTCAGGCTTGTAGTTCCATTGGCAAACCAAGTACCATGTTTGACACGCCATTAATAAATGCCCTCCTGCGTATCATGTCTTGGAACGTTAATGGACTCCTGGATCGCCTTAAACGCATTGCTGTCCACAAGTACGCGCAGCGCTCAGGGGTGGACATTTTACTTCTACAAGAAACCCACCTGCTGGGTAATCGCTGCCCATTCCTAACACGTTACGGCTATGACAGAGTGTGGAAATCCTAGTAAGACGCTCCCTTCCTCTGGTGACGTTCCAACGACCCTTGACGCTCAGGGCACTTTCGTGGCCATTAGTGGCACAATAAATGGCAACCCGCTCAACCTGGTGTCCCTTTATCCTCCCCCCTCGATGCTGATGACGACTTTAGTTAAATCTGTTGAGCTCTTGGCGTCACTGCCCCCCGGCCTGACATTCCTTGGGGGCGACTTTAACGCGGTCTCGTCACCGGACCTCAACACGACAGGCCTGCCATCCCCAGGTAGAATTGCGCAAGCCAAGCAGCTGCGGTCTTGGTCTGCCTCACTAGGTTTGTGCGACGCCTGGCGACTGTGGCATCCCCATGCTAGACAATTTACACACACCTCAGCGACACACCACACACAGGCACGCATTGATGCCATTTTCGTTCTGTCGACGGACTGTCTTCTGATTCAGAACATCTCGCTTCTTCCGCGAGGTATCTCTGACCACTCGCCAGTGCTGATTCGTGCGGGGCCCCCTCCTGCCTCTGTCTGACAAACATGGAGGTTAAATGCCTGGTTTCTTCACGACAAAGAATTTAGGAAGGTGGTGGGGGTGGAGCTCAAACAGTACTTTCTCTCCAACGAGGGCACCCTGTGGGAGGCGGGTAAGGCCACGATTAGGGGGGCCGCTAAGGGCCAACTCAAGCTCCAGCGACAAGCCCAGCTGGAACAGATTACCTTGCGAGAGGCGCAGGCCCTGCGCCTCCAACGTGCCGCGTCCCGGTCCCCAGATGCTTCCGACACGAGTCTTCTGACCCGGCTCCGGTTGGAGATCAAACAGCTGTCGCTGGATGTGGCTAAACTCCTTTGGCGCTCCTCCATGGCCAGGGTGTATGGCTGGGGCGACAGGAATGGCGCACTCCTTCACCGCCTGGCAACGTATCCAAGGGCGAACCGTATAATCCCTGAGATAGTGACACAGGATGGGTCACAGTGCCGTGCCCCATTTGAAATGGCGCAGGCCTGTGCTGCCTACTACCGCAGGCTATATGAGGCCCGGGCCCCGGGCCCCGACCCTCTCACTTACGGATCTGATGGACGGAGAGGGTGGCCGCCTCCCGCGGATAGATGCCGCCGTCCAAGCCGACCTGGACCGTCCCATTTCCCGTGAGGAAATTGGAGACGCAATCGCTCTCGTTTCTTCTGGCAAAACTCCGGGCCCTGACGGCCTTCCTCAGGAATATTACGCCCACTATCGGGATATTCTCATCCCTCATCTAGAAGCGTTGTTTCGCGAAGCCGTGGAGAAGGGTTCCTTTCCTCAAGAAACGGATATAGCCACCATTGTGGTCCTTCCGAAATTCCAGCCCCCTTCGCCTCAGGGTGCAGACTACCGCACCATCTCCCTCATCAACACTGAGGTCAAACTGTTCGCCACCCTCCTGGCCCAGCGACTCAAGCCCCATCTGTCTGCGTTGGTCCACCCCAACCAATGTGGGCTTATGCCCTCCCACGGCACCCGACACTGTCTCCGCAGACTGCACTCCGCCTTGGTCCATCGCCAACTCCTCACTCCTTACCTCGCGCTTCTCCTGGTGGACTTCGAGAAGGCCTTCGACTCGGTGGACTGGGGCTTCCTTCAAGATGATCTCGACATGTTGGGACAAGGTTCTGTACGCCCTCCCGAGGGCCCGCGTCCTAGTTAACGGGGTCCTGTCGGAGCCCTTCTCGGTCTGCAGGGGAACGAGGCAGGGTTGTCCCCTTTCCCCCCTACTTTTTGCTTTAGTGATGGAGCCTTTGGCATCCTTGATGCGGTCTTGCTACCGGATGCGGGGATGGGAATGGCCCAGCGTTGAGCCGGATAAAATCTCCCTTTACGCGGATGACGTTCTCATCTACTTGGCAGACCCTGCCCGGTCGGGTCCCCATTGTCTTCGTATCTTGCAGTTCTTCGAGCAGGCCTCCGGCCTACGTTTGAATCCCAACAAATCGGTCCTGGTTCCCTTGCACCTCTCTCGGGAATTCTTTGACTGGCAGTCCGACATACCTCTACGCCGTCAATCATTCAAATATTTGGGGATCTGGGTGACCCTGCTGCCTGAACTCAGCTGGGCCCAAATGTCACTCATCTGGTGAAGCGAGCCAAGGCAGATCTCCAGCGGTGGCAGTCGTTGCCCCTCAATCCCATGGGGAGGGTGGCTCTTTTCAAAATGATGGTGCTCCCCCAATTCCTTTATATGCTTCAGAATACCCCTATGTGTTTTCCTAGGGCCTGGTCCGTGCACTTGATGGCTTAACCAGCAAGTTCCTATGGGGGAAAGGTAGGTCCAGATTAGCGCTCAGTACCTGCAGGATCCCCTCGTTTGATGGGAGTTTGGGGATGACTCACCTCTACCTATACTATTTGGCCACGCGACTCCTCTCCATACACGACTGATTTAATGGGGGGTGGTCTGACCCGGCCTACAGGCTTGAGCTGGGAGAGCTGGGCCTCGACAGAATACATTCCTTTCTCTACGGGACCCCAATTCCATCCCGTCTTCCGGAGGTGACGTGCTCCGTGTTATTGGCCTGGCAGGCTGCACTGCCTGACCATAGCCCACCTGAAGCACAGATTATGTTTGGAGACCTGGGGAAGGGTGGCATTTCCTGTATTTACCACACACTGATTAACAACACCCCGACTTCCTTGGACCGACTGCGGACACAATGGGAGGACTGGGTGGGCCCCCTGGAAGAAGAGGACTGGCGAGATGCCCCTAGAACGGTCACCACCTCTGCTAGGCTGCGCTTAGTGCAACTCTACTATCTACATGCCGCATATCTCACCCCTGTACGTCTTCATCGCGCGGGACTTAGTCCATCCTCAGCCTGTATCAGGTGTGGCCAAGATCCCGCTGACTTCCTACACATGGTGTGAGCCTGTCCCCTCCTGGCGGGATTCTGGAAGGGCATCGAGGATGAGCTCTCTGAGGTTCTGGGGTGGGGGGTTCCACATGACCCTAAGCACACGATTCTGGGCATCACTGATGGGTTGGATGGGTCGCAAAATGAAAAACTGTTTTTCAATACGGCCATGGTGGTAGCCAAAAGGGACATTGCAGCCTCATGGAAGTGTCCTGATCCCCTACCGTGAGGTGTTGGCGGAGTGGGGTGGACTGGTGCGCCACACAGGAGAAAGTTATGTACGCAGCACGTGGTTGCCCCAAGAGATACTGTAGAGTTTGGGGGAAGTGATTAGGGGGAGAGGTCTAATCACGAGGGGCTTGATTGGTTCCATCGTATCTTTGCTTCGTTAATGTCTGTATGCTGGGTGGTGGGATTCTGTGACTTTAATTCTCGACCATTGAAATATGGTGTGATTTGGCTGGTGCATTCCTTCTGTAAAATGAATAAAAATGAGTTTATAAAAAAAAAAATTAAATTTTAAATAAATGTGGAATCTTCAAAAGCTCCGACGGGCCAAAAATGTCATATTCGGTTTTGTCCCAAACTATACCATCTGGTATAGGAATCGCTGTGATGTTCACTGCTGACAAGCCTCTTGCTTCACGATGGGATGATTTGTGTGGCTGGAGAAATAAGTTCACTCTTTTACTTGCTGTGTCCATTTGAATATATCTTCCATTAATCAGCATACCCAGAGTTATTACCAGAGCTAACCAAAGTAGAAAGAAGAATATTCCTAAAACAATCCATACTTCAATCCATGGTGAAAGCAGATAAGTTTTTTCCAGTAGATGAAAAAAGTCTGTTGCTTGTTCTTTGAAAGTTCTTTGTACTGGCGTCATTTCAGGCTCGCTGGGATCCTCAGAAAACGTATCAAAGTTCATGAAATAGCCAGAAGCAGTTCTGTCAATGGTTGGAATTGCATCCGTATTTGAGATCAAATTGCTGGAACCAGTTGATCACTTGTTACTTCGTTGTAAACAGGTGTATCTGGACGAACTGTTATTTGGGTCTCAAGAGGTACAAGGTCCATAGCATTGTTGCTTAGTCCTCTATTTCTTACTGTCGAATCTTCAAAGGTGATGAGTCTCTCAGTTTGAACCTCTTGAATTGTAGCTAGAGGAGTGCGTCTGCTACATTGGCGGAGTCCACTAGGCCTACTGTTCAGTATTGGCCACATAGTGTGGTTTGATCAGGTCGATGGGCACAAATCTTTTCTCCTTTTTAGCAGCAAGGGGCGGCAAAAGTACTGTTCTTGATCTGTGGATTGCTGGGACAGATACTGGTTGTCTGTAAGAAGGCCCAGATTCCTTCTTGTCCGCGATCTTTTCTCTGACTAGATCCCCAAGCTTTGGGATCCAGACAGGCCTTGCTGAGACGGCCAGATTTTTCTCAGTGGTGGTTGGCTTCAGGACCACGTTGCTTTGTTGCGTTCTAAGTTTATTTAAGTCCTGTAAAACAGCCAAACGATCTTTGAAATCAAATAGTTTGTTTTCCACCACTGTGCCTTTCCTATCTAAGTCCGGAACCAACATTATAGTCCCAAACTTCTTGGCAAGTTGTTAATTGCGCGCTGGACCCCATATAAATGTCTGACCCACCCATCACCCGAACCTAATACTCTAGCTGTTATAGACTGCTTTATGTCCCGGTTTTTTCTATCCGCAACAGAATTTCCCTCAGGATGGAATAGAGAAGAATACCGCAATGCTACGCCCAGACTGGCCATGTCTTCTTTGTAAGCCCTAGAGCTAAACGCAGGACCCTGGTCAGAATGTAGTGTGCCTATTGCGTATGTGCCGATAAAGACTCGCAAATCTTATATAACAGTTTGAGCGTCAGCCGAGCGCTGAGGCCACATCCATAGGAACCTAGAGCACGAATCCACTGCGACCATGATATATTTATAGTTTATATCCCTTTATAAGGGACCGCAGTGGTCCAGGTAAACACAAGCTAATGGTTTATCTGAAGTTAACAGGGACGTCTGCGCAGGACGTTTCACAGTAGAGACTTTCATCTTTTGGCATATCTCACAGTCCAAAACATAATTTCTAGTCTGTTTCCTAATGCCGGGCCACCAGTACCTTTGTTTCAATAATGCTACTGTGGCCGAAACACCTGCAGAGGGCATGAAGGGCAGAGGCGAGCCCTTCATGTGCTGCTAGGATTAGCCCTAGTCTATGTTCCATGTTTGGAATTACTCTATCCCCCACTCCAGGGATTCGAGCAAACGGAACATTGTTCGCATCAATTATATATGAGTATTTAAGTGGAAACTTTTTAGGTAATACCGCACCGCTGCCTTTGATTGATGCATTGACATCCAGCATTATTTCGCTGTCTATTTTTGTTTTTGAACGAGTGATTGCAGCTACGGAAGCCGTTTGCACTGCCCCTTTCGCGGCTTCATCAGCCAATGAATTTCCTTCATTGTGAACGCCATCACGTTGGTGACTCAGCGTGTGCATCACGTGAGTGTTCTGTAGTCCGTTTCGCAACTGTACTACTTGTTCCCAAAGCAATTTGTGCTTGATTGTGTCACCTTTTGCATCTTTGGAACCATTTTGAATCCAATTCTGTAAATATTAATTGTAAGATTGAACAACATAAAAAGAATCGCACACTATCAGTGTGGGGAATTCGCGATCTGTATTTTCAAGTGCCATCTTAAATGCTTGTAGTTTAGCTCGCTGAGCTGTACAATCTCCTAGAGATTGGGTTTTTGTAACCATTGGTCTGAATTTGCCATCTCGCATGCGATCTTTAACGTTAGCACACGCTGCACTGTAAGCTTGTTTACTCTCCGTAGCGAGCTGTGCAGATCGTCAGTATAAATTATAAATTCGTACTGGTCAAGATGGAGAATTTCAGTAGGCAGAGGACATTCGTGTTCACATTGCAGGAATGCTTGTGTTTTTAAATATGGATCAAAAACGTATTCAACATCAGTTGCAGCAAGAGAATTAACTCATTGTATCCATCTCGGATGTAAAGCTTTTGCATTTGCAATGCTAGCCTTTGTAACTGCCTCTAGGGCTGGTACAGGAGTCACAACCATAATGCGTTTCCCCTTGTGCTAGGGCTCTTTCTTTTGCTACAGCGGTTTGAACTGCTGTCATATTTTTTTCTGTAGAAGTGAATATCATTTCTGCTTGTGTATACAAGTGGGATTTGTATGCAATTGGTACTTTTTCACCGTCGTTAAAAGTTAAGTAGGTGAATCCGCATTGACCCGGAATTATTCGGATCACTAAGTTGCGTACGTTTACGTGTGTTTGCAAGTATTTTGTTGCTAACATGTCTGTTTGGAGTGCACACAAAATTTCTGTGAGTTTTTGTGTCCAATGTGTGATTTTAAAATCAGGTTTGATTAATTCGTAGAAAGGTTTAACCCTTTCTGCGTAATTTAAAATGTAAGTTCTTCCAAAATTCAGGAAACCTAGAATCGTCTGTACATTTTTCAGCGTTTTTGGCAGTTGGAGCAGCGCACACTTTTCTAAAAAGTTGGCTGCCAGGCTTTTGCCTTCACTTGATAGTTCATATCCTAGGAACAGGACGTTGAGGTGGGCAATTCTTGACTTTTTAGAGTTGAATTTGTAACCCTCTGAGGCGAAGCCCAATATTATGGTGCTCACCCTGTTCAAGTGCCTATCCAGGTCATCATCTGTCAGATATATATCATCGAAATTAGACAATGCTTAGTCATCATAAGTTTGTAGTAACTCTGTTACCCTTGCTGAGAATAACCCTGGGCTGTTTTTGAATCCCGGGGGCAGTCGACATAATTGACGCTGGGTCCCCATTATTGAGAAAGCGGTCAAATATCTGCTTTCTGGTGCAATATTTTGACAAAAGAAATCATTTGAAATGTCTAATGTGGTATTATATTTTTTACGCACAATGTTATTCATTAATGCTGTACCATGTGCATTTTTCACTGCAAATGTTTTGCAACAAGAGTTTAAGTGTCTCTAATCCAAAACTAGACGATATGTATTGTTTGGAGACAGGAAACAAAGGATTGTTCATTGATGAGGTGCATGTTTCAATCACCCCCTGATATTTAAGTTGATCTAAAATCTCCCTGACCTGTTTTTTAGCTTCTTGCTTAACTGGACACTGCCTTTGTGCAGTCGGTTGATTTTTTAACTGGATTTTATGGTGAGGTGAGTCCTCATCCCATCCTACATGATTTTTATACTGTGCTGGGGCTTGAGCTACTGCCCATTTCCTGGCTAATGAATATTTTAAATGAACTGGAACATGGTTGGAGAAGGCAGGCATAATGATGGCCTCACCATGTGGGCACTCCCTGACAAATTCTAGTGGCCAGCCCTGTTCTGCTAGAAGTATATCATAACCCTTTGAAAGATGCTCCCAAAAGAGTGATTTCACTTTTCTTGGTATGTCTCCCTCCATCCGGAGTGTTATTTCATATAGCCTATGTGGAGAACTAACCCTGGTGTCAACAGTCTCAACTTGAATGTCGTCATTCAAGTCCACTGTCTCCAGAAGTCCCTTCAGGTTCTGGCGAGCTATTGTAACTTCTGCTGCACTGTCCAGCATGGCTGGGCCCATTCTCCGTTCTTGAGTTGGGTTCTCAGTATTCCCGGCATGTCTGATCTTCAGACCTGATACCTTTTTCTTGGAGAATTGAGGTTTTTCTTTATTTTTCTGAACGTGTTGATCGTCTTTGGACTTCACGCGTTCTTCCTTGTTTTCTGACCGTCCTCTTCTTTCGGATGTCTGTGACGATATCTGAAAGGTACGAGAGGGACGTGTATCATTATCTTGATATCTGTCAGGTTTTCTCAAATTATCCCTATTCCTGAGGTTGTACCTCCTTTCAGAGGGCTCCTTTTGTGGAGGAGACCTGCCTCGGGAATGAGAACGCTTCTCTTTGGAATTCTGTTTGCTATTTTCCCACTTCTTTTTAGAAGAGGTGGGAGTGTTTTTAGAAAAGACCTTATCAGGACTTTTAGACAGTTGTGGTTTTACTGGTTTCCCTCCCAGACTGTCTCTGCCTAATTCCTCATAGGATTTTTCAATTATTCTGGGTAGTTCTTGAGGTTGTTCTGTTACATCAAATTCCCTTAATTTCTGGAGGATTGCCACTGATGCTGCTTCTCCTTTAATATTAGATAATATTATTGCTAAATTTAGAGCAGGCTATGCCCCGTATTCATTTTGAATCTGTTTCAGGACATCAGGTATTACCGCCATTGACGGAACACCATGTGTTTTTGTGTAGATAGCAGCAAAGACTGTGCCCCAAGAGGTGCAGTCTTCCAGATGTGGTGTGATCCCCATTGGTAAACAAATTGTTAAAATTCTGTGTTTTTCAAAAGGGGTAGTATTAGGAAATCCTGCTTCGATTTGAGTAATTTTTTTAGCTAACCAGAATGGAATTTGTTCGCGTTTTGCAGGTAATTTACCCATGACTGAGTGTAAAGTCTGTGGATTAATTTTTAGTGTATTCCCCTGATGAGGAGCTGGATTTTGAATGGTTAATGGTGGTTGGACTGTGAAAGTCCTCATGACATATTAAACCAATTGTCTATTAATTTTGATTAGCTCCTTTAGTTGAGCAAGTAATTCTACATCTGACATTTCTTCAATGTCAGGATGAGGTGTGTAGCCGGCTAAAATCGGCCATGTTGCTCCTGGTCTACCTAGTGGACCGAGCCTGGTAATGTGATTGTAATGTTTTAGGGCACCTTTAAACCAGAGCTCATGCTCCTGGTATGTGAGTGGAATTTCAATATCCTCGAAAGGAATATATTCCTCAGATGGTTCATCTTCTTTGTAGTAGTGAAACAAGTGTGTTACTGGATTTGGTTCTGGGAATACTATCCATCAATAGAATAACTCTATCTGGTGAGATTCATGTGCCTCTATCATAAAAACTGCTCTACCACCTCTTGGTGTCAGACCGTGTTATATACGTTTTAGAGTGATGGCTCTCCTTAAATTTGGTCGGATGTGTATAACATCCGCTTAGTTTTCATTAAAACCTGTAACGTCAGCCGCAGCTGTACCGTTTTCAACGACAACATCACCGTGGTCGGACATTGTTTAATGAAAAATGCAGAGCAAGTTTCAAGGGAACAAAGATAAGGTGCACAATATTTTGGAACACTGTATCCTTCAACGTTGAACAAAACCAAACAGCTAATACATAGGACTTTCGTCCTACTCAGCTATGGCGGATATTATCCCTACCCACTCTAGACGTCTTATGGAATTTTATGAGTAGAGGGTCTCTGAGAAAAGCACGACTGAGTTACTTCAGTATCTAGCGTTAAATTTGTGCCTTACCAAACCGTTGGGCGCCATGTAGTGTAGTTCCTATATCCCTGATAGGCTCTGCGCATTGGAATAACATACACTATAGATTTGACATAGGACTAAGGTCAGTATGTCTCTATCGAGTATATTAAACTTAATTACTAGTATGTGTGCCAGCTAACTCAGAGTGCACTAGAAACTTCTCGAATATACAAGAAGGGATTAGTTTCTGACAACCGCATAAACATGACAACTTTGTTTCCTTTTAGAATGGGAACAGTCTCAGAATCATGGAAACAATAGATAACAGTTTCACTCAGTCAATCGTGCATGCTTCGTTTCTACAGAGTTGCACAGAAACAGAGAGATGGGTGTTTCAATAAAAGGGTTTATTGAACAGTCTTATTTCTCATGCAAGAGATATGAATTGCTACAATCGTAAGACAGACTGCGAAGTACAATATGTACGAGGTTAGCAGTAAGATAAAATAATACTGCAATAGCATGGTTTGTAGCTATGACATATATTAATCAAAATACATACATAAATAACATAAGCTAAAATGTGATACTCATCTGATGCTTCTAAATTGTTCTACCCCAGTGTACCTAACCTAAGTGCAGTACGAGGTTTGAAGTAGATGCCATTTCTAAAGTATAGCTAGCTATATTTTAGTTTAGCCAAAAGTTGCCAAATGTTTCTCTAAGTTCTAGTCAGCTCCATACCTTAGAATGAGAGAGGTTGGAATCTCTTTTCTGGACTCGATAGTCTAACCCCCCGCAAGGGAAGTCAGAGAGCAGTGGAGCTGGATTCTCTGCGAGGAGGATGGCAGCGTCAGGTCAGTGCATCAGGCTGGAACTCGATCTCCTTCCGAACTTGCCGTGGCGAATCGCGTAGTCTGGGTTGGATCGAATCCTCCGGGAACCGCAATTTGCCAGGGAAAGTGCTGGTATATTTATACCTTGAAGGTGTCTAGGAATGCCAGTATTAACGTAAAGGTTGGGCAGAGGAATGTCATGAATGAACCTTTAAGGAATAGATGTTCATGCATACTTAATGAGTTCTTGGAGAAATCAATATTCAAGCTGGGGGAAATTCTTAAAGGCTAAAGGGTCTGGTTTTCCAAGAATTCGTTGTGACGTGGATGGACGGATGTAGGTGGCCATGCCTGTATTTGGTTTGTACGGACAATGTCTAAATAAGGGCCGGATTTCTATGTCCAAATAAGGGCAATGTGAATTGTACCTATATAGGGGCATAAATCGGGAAACCTATATACGGAATCTAAATCTGCACACAACACTATGAGTGGTTGCTATTTCCAGGATGTTGTTACTTTGTTTTTTATCAGCAAGCATATTACTCTGCTCTCCCCTCCCTCATAACCTATTTCCCGTTTTCTGGTTCTGCAGCGCCGCAAGGTTATACGAAGGGCAATAGCGCTATGCAAATATCATCACTCCACCGCATACCAAAAAATAAAATTAAAAAGAATTGTCATTTTCAACTCCAAGAGCTCTAGTTTTCACAAATGCATTGCAAATGCTTGTTTTAGCAGGGTGGGTGGGGGTGTTAAAGGAGAGAGAGTTAACACAGAGATGCATGGAGTACACGCACACACAGAGGGGTGTGCTAGAGGTCGCAAGGTGCTGGAGCTTGTGAAGCGGACTATGGCTTTGCGATCCCGGAAGGCTATGCTGGATCAGACTCAGGCTTAGACTCAGACCCAGGCCCCGCAGCTCTAGATTGGGCCCAGATTCGCTGAAACAGTAGCGGGCAACGAGCGAGCTATAATGGAGGCAATTGTGGCACAGGCTGCCTTTTGCATATGCACTGAGTGCCCAATTCGCCTACTGCTCGGTGGCCCCTGTGCATGTTCTCACAGTGCACATAAGGACCGTCCCTGCTTTTGGCCCTGGACTGCTTTGTGGGCCCCAGTGGCTCAGCTCTCTCAGCCCCAGGATGTTAACCTTGCGGCTGTAATGCTGCAGCCTGAAGCAGACCTGACAGGAGGAAAACCGGAGGACCTCTCACCATGTAGCGCGGTGAGTGCCCAGTAGGGCAGAAAACTGAGCTTGCCCTCAGCTGGGGAGGAAACAGCGATACAACGATTAGCGTCATATAACTAAAAAGTAATCTGAAAGTACGCTAAAGTAATTTCTGTGTGTTTTTAACTGTTTTATAAACAAATACAAACCTATAACAAATTCCATTTCAATCACAATTGCATTTCCTTGTAAAGTTTTGCTATTTAAAACATATCTTTCTTACCTGTGCCAAGTCCTGCTTGGTTCTAGAAATAAGACATAAGTATACCTTTTTTATACTTACCTAATTGGTCTGGATTCTGTCTCTGAGTGTGTGCCATCAGTCTTGATTGAGTGAATACAATGCATGCTTAACGCACCCTCCTGATAAGCCTAACTGCTCGACCACGCTACCAGAAAGAGAGCTGTTAGTGATTATCTCATTTAGTCTCTGCTATACCTCTGGGGATCCACTGGACTATGTGCACACTGTACCTTACTTTGGTAGTATAGTACATACAGAGCCAGCTTCCTACAGCGACCCACTAGGAAGGTTCCACCACAAAATCCCAAGTGATTTTAATGTAAGTGTAACGGCTGAAAGGGGAACTGGAAACAACCAAGGACCTGAAAATGTCAGTATTGCCGCAGGTTGGCTCACATGGCCGACCAATGCCGGCCAAAAGTATATCACACACAGAGGTTGATGGACATGGGCCAGTCTCCGCAAAACCTCCATCCACAAAACCAAACACAGGGGAACCCGAACCAACCATACATACAGCCTTTGAGGAAGCAGCCAGCTACCGAACCACCACAACAGGGATCAGGTAGTTGGGCAAACGCATGGCAACAGCAACAATAGACGGGGAACCCAGCCCAACAGGGACCGGAGCCATAAACATGGCAGGGAAGGGTAACTGTCTGGGGAGGCAATGCCTTCACGCAAACGCATAACTCAAATATGCAGTAAGTCAAAACCCCCTATAATGAACCATCCATTTAATGCACACCTCATAATTCACTGTACCAAAATTGAAAAGAAGGTCCAATTAGACAATATTAGGAATCCAAGCCTTTACTTGCGTTCAAGGCTGCTGGGCGTGGTTTGTCGATCAGGTATCCTCACCAGAGTCCATCATTCTGGGTGTCCGCGGTAGACTAGGCCCCACTCTGCTGCTGATCCCCTAGGGCAGGGCTGCCTGATCACATCCCGTGGGAAGGGCGGCTTCCGTCCAGCCCTTAAAAGAAGGCACCCATATCCCACAATCACAAGTCAATTGGGATGGATTCTGATTACCAAGTCGAGAGGACCCCATTCTTGGACCCCCAGCCCGGGGCCAACATTTTTTCATTGCATGTGGTTCCAACCACGCAGCCAAAAGCTAGGAGCCTCCAACCAATGGAGGCCTCCTATAAGTTCCAATACGAAGCTGTCTGCCAGTGTCGGGAGCCAAGGTTCTCACATGCTTGGGATAGTGAGGACCCCATCACCTCCACCACATAAAATCCGACAAGTTGTGAGGCACATCACAATGCTGAGTCAGTCAGGAGGGGAGGTCTGCCCAAACAGCCAACTATCCCGGTCCCTCACTTTCATTGGACAAATTTAATTGACGTCTTGACCCTAGATTCCAGGTTGTTCATGCTGCAATGATTTCTCCTCTCATCTCCCTCAACATTTTCCAAGTATCTGAAAGCCTGCTCACCGGGTCATGCTCCGCCAGAATTACAAAATCAGCATGCCGCCGTTTAAGGGGTCCCTAGCCACAATTGGGAGCCGCAGGTCCAACTGGCTAGGAAAAATAGGATGTAACGAAGAGGGAGGTGTGGGAGGGGAAACAGGGAGACCACAAAGATCCATCAAAGCTCCACACGAGATTACAATGCAAGAACGTGCTCACCCCCTTATCAGGCCCATCAGTCATGCCTTGCACACACCATCTGAAGGAGACAGTAAGCCCAATCTGAGACACTGCAATATCAGAAACACACAGAGGCCACAGGACAGCTGTCCACCCACCTCCATTCTCTCCTGATAAAATGGGATAGCCAAATCTCGCGAGATCTTGGGAAGCGCCCAAATGACAGAAAAAACAGAAGCCCAAAGCTAGCCCAAAAGGAGGTTTTGAGAAGAGGGGCATAGTCTAGACACCTGGTGCCAACTGGGAGGGTCACGTTGCACGCCGTATACCGGGACTAGAGAGGTATACACATGACCTCAGGGCACGTTGTGATCGCCACCTGCATTCATTTGTGACACGTCCCTCTTATACATTGCTCCGCATAGGTGTAGGCCAAAAAACACCACCCGCATCGATAGCACCTCCCATGTACACCTTGGAAAGAGGGGCTAGCCACGCCCATGGAAGCCTAGCTAAGATTTATGACAACCCATGTTCATGTGATTACCCCATAAAAATGATTGCACCAACTTAACTGCCAGATAGGCCCATATAGGGGAGAGACTCGACATCCCATAAAAATTAAGAGCCCCAACAACCCCTAGAAATTAGTGCTTCCCAAGAAAAAGAACGCACATTGCAAAATAAGATACTCCAACTGGGGCCACCTTCCGGTGTCTCACTATAAATGGTGCGAACAAATGGGGAAATGGCATACCCCTCAAAAGAAAATGCACAGGAACCCTGGCGGAAAATGAAGGTGCATGCAATAATGCACTGTTTTTGAACTAACAAAACAAACATAGCTCTTATTCAACAGGTTGTCAATCGAACATTTACGTGCACCACCTTTTCAGCAGCCACATCAGCACCCTGATGGGATCTTCAGTGTATGAATTAGGGACCATGTAATGTACAGTGAACTTTTGCCTCAAACCTTTTGACTAAAGACACTTCCAAATGCTGGAGGATCACCAACACCTCCCCTGGATCCAGTCCCAAGTTCTGTAATGTTCCATAATATATGTATTGGTCCACTTCTATGTACCTTCTGTTTGCTATAGGTGTTTCCTCATCCATTTATCGTCAAAGCACTGCCTAGTCTGATGGAGTCTACCCCGAAGCTATCATCACACTTGCATAGCGACCTCTCCCATATCACTTATAAATACACCGAACCCACCACTAGCATTCCACACGCATAGTGTCCTCTTACACAATGTGTGGTATCAGCACATGACCATCGTAGACTCCCAGACAACCAACAAGCAAAATGCCTTCTCCACCAAAATCTATGTAGAATTAGGACGAAGATACAACCCAACAGAGTAGAACCCCATAGAGTAGTAGTGAACCATACCTGATACAAGACCAATCCCACAACGTTGTACCTTTTCACTGAGCCTAGCGACATTCAAACAGAGCTAGATAGGACACGCAGGAGGGGCTCCAATAGGGGAAGATACTGTTTGGCCCTGAGACTTTCCAGAAAAGAGGTTCTTGGAGGGAGCTAAACTGCCACACCAATACACAAACATGTCCGCTCCTGCCTCCAGCTGTGGTCCCAGGGTGACCCTTAACATTTCTGGGGCAGTCTTCTTTAATAACAAATGGACCCCAGATATGAAGTTCCAGTGTAGGGCAATCCACCTCGATGATACAAGGGGAAACGATCCTCATAGGGGAGGGTTATCCAACAGCGTAGATACCCTGTGGCAAGAAATCTGGGACACTGAGGTGAAAAGATATACACGTGGTTAGAAGGGAAGGGGTAACACTTAATTGTACAGAAACGATCACTGCGTTCCTTGTGTTTCAGAGGAAAAGGAACCATCCCACCAGGAATGAGTGAGAATTGTGGTACAGTGCTGCACATTCCGGACATTCAAAGGAGTACCTCCACACTAATGGATACCTACTGGCAGGCTGGCTAGTTTGCTTACACTCAGCTCATTCCCATATGGTGTGGCCTCTGCTCTCTCGTCACCATACACACCCGACCCTAGTCATTCCTGGAGAAGATTTATCAGCGTTGCACCAACACCTGCTGAGGAAGAAGACGACTCTGTTGCATCAGGCTCGAAAGAGAAGAACGGCTGAATGTTTTGGCTGGACTCACTACAAGAGCATTCTGTATGAATTCAAACTATTTTGTGACACACAAATCAATGCAGGGGGATCCATACCCTACTTCACAGTGCAAATGAAAGCGAACGCCTGCTGGTTAATGATAGCCAGGTGGAAGCTGCTCAAGATGATGAACAGCACAGAGCTTGGCCTTAATGCGATCAAGAATGAACTGAGGGGGGAGGAGCCAAGATGGCCGACGGGACGGACGCTTGAGCTCCCAGCTCCGTGGACCGTCTGGCTTCCTGTGTTAATCCTGATCAATTCTCCTGACCTGCGCCGCTCTACCGCCGCGGATTACCGGCACTGAAGTGACTGGCGTTCTCCTGACACCTTTGTCGGCGGGTTTGGTAGCAGACTCGGTATTTACTTCGACCTCCGGCGCTCCCCCTGGTCCCTGCGTAGATGGCCGCCGCTGGACGCCGAGGGATGTGGACGGGGTGCTGAGCTGGAATACTGCGGGTGGTCGCGGGGGTGAAAACGCTGGCTGTGCGACTGGAGTCGGACCCTTACGTCCGGGTCGGACTCCCCCTCGCGCTGGCAGTGGTGTGGACGACGTTGGAGCCCCCTAATACTAGCTCTCCTCCGCCACCCTGAAGAAAAGCGAGCGGACTCCATTTTGAAGTGTCTTCCTGCGGCGAACGGCCGGTCCTCACGGCAACCGTGGGGCGCTCTCGCCCTGTGCAGTTCCCGAGTGGAGCACGAAGCTTTTCCGGTGTCTACATCCTCGGACCTCCGGTATACATAGTCACTTTTGTCCCGCCACTAACTGCCTGCAGTGGAGATGACAATGGCGCCTGCTCTTCTTGCTGAGACGCTGGCTGACCCTGGACTCGCAGTGTCTGCGCGCCCATGTGCCCCGGAGCTGATTGCCGCATCGGAGGAGCAGCGGGATAGTGCGGACCGATGCTTGGTACAGAGAGACCCGACCTGTGGGGACGTATTGGCCGCCCTCGTGGCGTTAAAAGTGGCAATGCAGAGTAATTGCCGGGCGCTGACCCGGAGACTCGATGAGGCACTGTTTGCAACGGGACGTTCCCGGCTGGAGGATCCCCCGCCGCCCATGTTTTCTCCTGGAGGTGAAACAATGTTGCAGAGCGGAGGGACGGTGGCGCGGAGTCCTCCTGGCTACAATGTAACGCGTCAACCCATCGACGCGGATACAGTTGCAGGGACACCCTTCACTTTGAACGCTGTGACTCTGCCTACGAACTACCTGTTGAGACCTAGCCTTTCACTTCCCTTGCCAGATGTTACCCTGAATGCACCTATCGCTGGAGCTTCTGTGGCATGTTACTGCTGCGTTTGGGACCCTGCTGTACGATACGTCTTCATTGTCCCCTTTCCTCGAGAGCGGCCATCTTGTCTCTTTGTCCTGGCTGAAGGTGACTCGCGGCAATGGACGGGCCTGAACCACATCTGCCGGTCCGGACAGGGGTGATGGCATGCTCGTTGTCGCTTTGGTTGGATCGGCAGACGGGGACCTGGACTGATACACGTTTTGCAATATTGGCTGAGTAGTTTTTAATGACCTGTTTTTTGCTACATGTCGCTGTGATTTTGCCTCCTGTTTCCTTCTTCTGCCGGGGGGAGGACTTGTGAAGTGCTGAAGTGCTGGGTGGTATTGATTCGGGACCACCGGGTTTACGTGGGTCTTTTGATACTGTGCTGTACATGGCGCAGGATGTATGGGCGGCGCGGGAGTCCGGGAGTTCGGCAGTGGGGTGGGCTCCTCCCCGCTTTTCCTTTTCCTGGGAGTAGTAGGGTAGTGCACTCTTCTTTTTCTCCCTGGGTTCAACCGTGAGTTTATGGTCCTTTTTCCTTTCTTCTTTTCTTAATTCTACATTTCGGGTTCCTATGGGGCGACAGACACGTAGCTAGGGGGGGGGTAGGCCATAGCCTCGGCATGCGTGTAGGGTGGGGGGTCTTCTTCGGTACGTTTTTTGTTTCTATGGGCCTTCTTTTTCTTTTTTCCGTCCTTTTCTTACGTCTTTTTCTAGGGTCAGTGGGGGGGACTGGTGTTAGGAGGGTAGCGGCTGGGAGGCACACTTCGCTGCGTATCTATATCCTGGTATTATAGTTTCGTGCCGCCATTTTAGATGTGTTCACTGTTAGTTGACTCTCCTGTTGGCTGTTACCCATTTATCATATGATCGTCTGTTCTGTACACTGATCCGTTCTAGCTTCCGTATCTCCTTACATAAAAATTTCTAAAATTAACCTTACTGTCTCCTGCCACTCGGTGCACGTGGATTTATTGTAACATAGGTCGTATGCTTTTATGTGCTGCCGTGCCACCGAGTGGACGTATACTTTGCTATCAAGCTTCAGAAGTGTCGAGGCCGGCCGGATGGTTGTAGGCCCGTATTTGTCTTGTACACAGTGCTAAATAAAGGTTTTAAAAAAAAAAAAAAAAAAAAAAAAGAATGAACTGAGAGCCATCCGCCTTATGGTGATGTAACATTGATATGTGTTGGGCTTAATGACCGCAATGGTGTGTGCCAAGATCGATGTGTCCTGCTGCACGTTTATCCCAGGTAACGACCTGGATAACGGAACTCTGACTCTTGCCATCCAAGCACTGCACCATTTACAAAGAGACATGCATGAGGAGGGAGCTGCCCGGGGGGCGTGGCTTAGAGGCTGATGGGGATTGATGCGTGAGCGGCGAGCTCCGCATCCAGCCCGGCCATTATCCTGATCGTGGACGCCCTGGACCTGCTGTGAGTCCTCCGGGGGCTGGACCTGGCCGCCTCCGACCCCTGCCACTGCGACTTGGGCCGGTCGGGAGCCGCGTCGGGTGAGCTGGCTCCGGAAAGAAACGGCGGAGCGGTTGCCGCCGGCCATTTTGTGCGGCCTGATCTCGGGGGAGCATCCACGGCGTGGAGTATCTGGGACGCCGCCCGGAAGTGCGGGGCGGCTGGCCGGGTGCACCGGAAGCTGGGGCTCGGCGCTGGGGCCCGATCGCGGCACTGGAGTGGTGCCATACCTGCCGGAGGGAAGGAGCGGGGGCGCCGGGTCGCAGGTCGGCGCACAGCCCCAGAGTGCAGGCGGCGACTCTGCGGCTACGGCGAGCCCCTGGGGAACGGGGTGACGAGGGCGGCTGCCTCGTCGGCGACGCCTGACTAGCGCTTCTGTGACTCAGTGCTTGGAAGACATTGGGCAATAAATAATGGAACCCTTTGCTGATAATGTTGGTCACCGCCAAGAAGCTTGTGATTAAACCTATCGACAAAAGCAAGACCGCTGAAGCTAGCAGCCGCATCCCCTCTCTGCTGTCCCCGGCGGCGGCCTCACCACAGAGGCAGAGAAGAACCTGTGGGTCCAGCAGTACTTAAAGATTCTTAGCCCGGAGCTGGAGAATGCTCGGGACGAGACCAAGAAGACAACAAACGACCTTCTTCGAGCAGGATGAAAACATCATTGTGAAGGCACAAACCAAGAAGGTTATCAGACACCCGTGAGCCTCTTCCAAACTGTCCCACACTCGCAGAACGGACCCCAACCAAGCGACGGGCCATGCGGAGGGTGCATCCATAGTAACATTTCATAGCTCGACGCTGGGCCGCTGCGGAGGGCGCGGCTGGGGCTGTGAGGAGTCTCATGAGTGGCGCCTGACACTGGGACAGAGAGCGGGGGTCCGTCCCGAGTGACGCGCGTTCGGCGGCGGGGGCGGCGGTGCCCTCCTGGAACACGGCGGACCCGACGACGGAGCGGCCCAATTATATTCCTGCGGGTGAAGAGGGCAGCCCCCTCGGCGACGCCTGTCATTGGGGCCGTTGTGGAGGACTCGGCTGGGGCTGAGGGGAGTCTCCTGAGCAACGCCTGGCACTGGGACGGACAGCGGTGGCCCGCCCCGAGCGGCGCACGTTTGCCGGCGGAGGCAGCTGTGGTGGCCCCCTGGAGCACTGTGGGCCCGACGACGGCGCGGCCCGATTACATTCCTGCGTGGGACGCGGGGGGCGAGTCACCTTCCCGCCTCCCTGGTCCCGGGTCGGCTGGTCCGCGTTGGTGACTGGACGGGCCCTTCGCGGCGGCGGCGCGATCTGCTTTCCCCCATCGGTCATTGTGGTGGGTGGAGGGCTGAGGCCGCCCCCGGCGTTGAGTGGGCAGACGGGAGCTGGAGCGGTGGGGCCCCGGACGAGCTACCCTTGATTGAGAGTGGAGCGATGGGGAAGACGCGCCTGAAGCAGGGCGCTGCTGATGCACCGGGGGACACTTCTGGTGAGAAGGACGGAGATGGAGCCGGGGGTCTACAGCAAAAGCAGCTGGACCAGATCCTACAGGCCATAGATGATACACGGCTCGCTCTGCAGCAAGATATAGCGCAAGTTTCCACGGACCTGGGGTTGCTCCGGGGGGACCATCGGAAGTTGGCTGACCGAGTCAAACAGACTGAGGCCACGCTGGAGCAGCTGACACCCGCCCAGAAAAGCACTGAGGCCGATATAGAGGATCTGAAGCGGAGGGTGCAGACGCTTGAGAAGAGAGCTGAGGATGCGGAGGGATGCAACCGCCGTAACAACATACGGGTGGTAGGGCTGCCGGAGAAAATCGAGGGGAGTGACATGCTTGCCTACCTGGAGACTTGGCTACGAGAAGTGGTTGCACCTGAGGGACTCACGCAGTTTTACACGCTGGAGCGGGCACATAGGGTGCCGACTCGCCCGCTGGACCCTGGTAGACCTCCACGCCCGGTGGTTGCCCGCCTTCTGCACTTTAAGGATCGGGACATCATTCTCCAGAAGGCCAGGACACAGGGCCCCTACCGTGTGGAAAATGTGTCGGTCTCCATCAACCCCGACTACTACTTTGAGGTTCAACGTCACCGGTCATGGCGATCAAAAAGGCTCTCAGGGAAGAAGGCATTCAATACGCCCTGTTGTTCCCTGCTCGTCTGCGGATCGTACTGGGCGGCAAGACATTCTTTTTCAACGACCCTGAGGCCGCCTGGGGCTGGCTGGAGATGCACAGGACTGGAGCGCGGGCCCACGTCGCAGGAGGGGACTCGCGGATGTCCACGCCGAGGCCTCGTCGAAGCCGCCGCAACAAGACCCGGCCGACTGGGAGGAGGTCCCCCCTGGCGTCCCAGACGGAGATGGAGCGGAGAGCAGCATTGCAGGCGGTATCTGCCATTTCCGGCGCCACTGCATCCGTCCCAACTGAGGACTCGGGCTCCCAAAAAGGCTCCGACACTCTGCAAAGTGAGGAAGCCGAGGAGGACGCTGCGGTGCTGCCTCACGTCACGCCGGGGACGGCAGACGGCATGTTGGACACCTGAATTATTCCTGGTTTGTTGGCAACAGTAAGCAGGGTAGCCGGGGGTTGGAGGGGCACTGAGCTACATTGTCTACTCTGCGCTGGGGATGGGGCTGCCGGGGCTCGCCCGGCTTTCCATGATTGCGGGGGCGGGGGGGGGGCTGGGGCAGGCGTACCAGGGGCAAGGAGGGTTCGGGGGGACACTGCAGAGACTGGGCAAGGGTGCTAGCTGAGAACTCTTACCGTACCCGTTCGGCCCCGGCCCGTCTCCTCCCACTCACACTAGCTGTGAGGCTCTGGAGGCTATCAGAGACGTTGGTTAATTGTAGTGTATTTGGATGGGTAACTACGGTTGGGAACCTGTTCTGGGGGCGGGTGGGAGCGGGGGTTGTTGGGGAGTTGCGGGGGGTTGGGGGGGTGTCAGTGTGTCTAGGATTGGGCGGGGTTGGATAGTATGTGTTACACGGTACGATGGCATCCCCTCCTGAATTGTAATATATCACCTGGAATGTGAGGGGGCTTACCTCCATGGCAAAACGTGCACGGTTCATGCTTACTTAGTGCGCAGAGGGGTGCAGGTAGCTTTTCTGCAAGAGACCCACTTAGATAGAACGGAAGGGCGGGACCTGCATAGGCGCTGGCGGGGTCAATTGTTTTACACCACCTATTCCAAATTTGCACGGGGAACCCTTGTTTGGGTTAGAGCGGGTCTTCCTTTTTAGCCCCTCGGGTGGATCCGGAGGGACGATTTGTGGCAGTTAAGGGCCGGTTAGATGGGAGGGACATCACTCTCTGCAGCCTTTATGCCCCGAATGTTGAGCAGTCGGCCTTCTTTAGGCGCCTTTCAGGGACCTTAGCGGAGTATCTAACAGGTCCGACCATAGTGGGGGGAGACTTCAATTCCATCACTGATGTTCACCTGGATCGATCACATCCCCCCCTTGCCCAGTCAGCAATACATAGGGCGGCTAGCAGTAGACGGGAATGGCAGGCTGCGTGGGGGTTGGTAGACACATGGCGGGAGCACCACCCGCTGGAGAGGGACTACTCCTTTTATTCCATCCCACATGAGCTGCATGTGCGCCTGGATGGCATATTGTGCTCCCCGGTTGTACAGGCTCTGACTCGCCACAGCATATATCTGGCGAAGACCATATCGGACCACAACCCCTGCTTGGTTGTAATGCACTGGAGCAGGCAGCGTCAGGCGATACCCACCTGGCGCCTAAACCCACGGATGCTGGAGGACCCTGTCTTCCAAGCGGAGGTTCAGGATGGCATAGTGAATTATTTCGCAGAGAACGCGGGGACAGCGTCGCGGAGGGCGTGGGAATGGGACTCGCTCAAGGCGGTCATCAGAGGAATCTGTATTTCCTCCACGACCGGGGTACGAAAAACACTATTGGGTGACATCGACAAGGGGGACGCCACGCTGCGCACAACGGAAAGAGCCCATCATACGGGGGAGAAATCCCACGATGACGTGGTAGCGGCGCAAGAGCACGTGGCAGTGCAGGTGGAACGGCTCCGCTGTTTTGACTACAAGGCATACCTCACCAGAGCGCAGGCGGAAAGGGACAAAGTTGGGTCGCTCCTGGCCTGGTTGGCGAACCCAAACATGCGCGGCTCTCCCATACTCTCTCTGACCACCGGGGAGGGGATTGTGGTGTACTCCCAGAGGGAGATTAATGATCAGTTTCTGACGTATTATACCGCCCTTTACACCAACTCCATGCAGGACGCTCCCGGGGAACTGGAGGAGTTCCTGGCAACGGCCCGGCTCCCGAGACTAGATCCCACACACAAGGAGGCACTTGGAGGGGACATCTCGCTAGGCGAGATTCAAATGGCGATCAAACACATGGCCCACGGGAAAACTCCGGGGTCGGACGGGCTTCCCGTGGAATTCTACGCGACCTACGTAGAACTGCTTGCCCCGCACTTACAGTCTGTCTACAGGGAAGCCTGGAAGGAGGGACAATTGCCCGCCTCCACGCGTGAGGCGTTGGTTATACCTCTCCTGAAAAAAGGAGGGGACCCGGGTGCCAGGACGGCATATCGCCCACTCTCCATGCTAACAGTGGACTACAAGATTTTGAGCAAAATCTTAGCCACGCGGCTGTTGTTTCATATGACCTCCTTGATACACTCTGACCAGGCAGGGTTCATCCCTCGACGTAACACGTCGACGTGTATCCGGCGCCTGCTGCGGGTTATGGAGGTGGACCGTATGGACTACCCTGCCGCCTTGACACTTTGGATATGGAAAAGGCTTTCGATAGCGTGGAGTGGCCTTACTTGTTTAGGGTCTTGCAGGAGTTCGGTCTGGGGGAGGGGTTCGTGCGCTGGACGAGGTTGCTCTACACCAACTTGGTGGCTCGGGTGCGGACGGGGACCACGATATCGGCTCCCTATCCGGTGCGACGGGGAACGAGGCAGGGTTGCTCGCTTTCACCATTACTGTTTGCCTTGGCTGTCGAGCCCCTGGCGTCTCATGCACGAATGGGACGCGCATATGCCGGCCTTCTATTACGGGGGGAAACCCATTATATTTCCCTCTATGCGGATGATTTACTGCTCTTCCTGACAGATGCTGATGGGGCCCTCCAGGGCGCCAGGGATCTCCTGCAGGACTTTGGCCACTTGTCGGGCCTGAAACTCAACTGGGGCAAGACTTGTGTGTACCCCATTACCCAGCAGGGACAGACCCCCCCTCCCTGGGAGCTATACGCTGGGAGGACAGCTGTCTGCCGTACCTGGGAGTGCACATTTACCATACCCAGCACGACCTGCTGGAGGGGAACGTGGGGAGGGCAATCAGGGGCCTGGTGGGCAGTATGGGATTCTGGAGCACTCTTCCTCTCTCGGTGGCTGGACGGGTGGCGCTACTGAAGATGTTGGCGCTCCCACGCCTGTTGTATTTTTTCCGTACGCTCCCTATTTGGGTGCCGGGGTCGTTTTTCCGAAAGCTTACGGCCTTGGTCACGGGCTTCATCTGGGGGGCTGGCAGGAGGCGGGTGGCGCTGGCCACTCTATGACGACCCAGAGCTGAGGGGGGCCTCGCGGTGCCCGACTTCGAATGGTATTATCTGGCTGCCCAGCTCCAATAGCTCACGCAGGCGGTGGCCAGGGAATTTAGAGGCCCGGAGGGCCCACAGGACAGACTGATCCCGCGTCATGTACTTTCTTTTATTGTCTTCCAACAGCGACTCGAGTTGTCGCAGTTGACTCTTGAAGAGCGAACGCTCCGGCTGTGTTGGAACCGAAGCCTACGGAGGGCCGGAATTGCTCACCCTTACGCCCCGGAGATCCCGTTGGGTATGTGTACGGCCCTCCCCCATGGAGGGGATTGGTCGGGACTGGCAACCTGGGAGGACCTAGGGATACAGATGGTGGGGGACTTGTACCTCAATGGAGTGCTTCAGCCGTTCCAGGGGCTGCAGGACTCCTTTGGGATCCCGAGGGGAGACTATCTGCTCCATGCAGCCCTGGTGGCAGGTCTCCAGAAACACTGGAACGCGGGACTCTTTGAGCCCCAGACGGCAGCGGGGTGCCAATATGTAGTCATGGCGGCGGGCACAATTAAGGCCGTTACGTGCCTCTACCGGAGACTGGCGACGGAACAGCTCGCCCCTTTGAACGCACTGAAGGACAAATGGGAGACGGATCTTGGGAGACCTATCCCAGACCTGACGTGGCCCACGCTGCAGAGACGGGCCTGGAAGTGCACACGTACACAGGGGAGCCCGAGGCACCGACGGACAGAGCGGGGTCTCCCTATCCCTGAGTTAGTGACCAGGTGAGGTGAGGTCTGTATCTAGAAAGGTACAGGAGTGAAGATCACCCTGTCCTTTTTGAGATCTCATCATATAAGGTTGTACTTTTTGACAATTTTTGGATTTTAAATCACAAATTCACTGGTGCAGTAGCACACCTTGCTATATAGGTCCTGAAGAAAGCCGGACAATGTTCCATCTAGGCTGAAACTAGTTGACCCACTGTGAAGCAACTTATTTGTTCCATGTTGCTTTAGCACGTTTTTAAGAGGAGTGGTATAGAGATAGTGATTAAAGGCTGTTTCTCTCTTCTCCAACTCCTTTTTATCTTTCACTATTTTTGCACTGCACGATTATCATCTCCACCAAATAAGAGAATACACACTATATCTCAACATTACAATCAACAGTTACCTTTGGTTTCTTTCCTTCTGTGACTATACTTTGTTGGATCAGTTGCAATCTGGTAGCCACATGATTCCCCTCAAGGCTTTGAGGAAAAGTGGCCATGATTGAAGGATGACCAGATGATGACACTGGCCTCTCTTTGGCAGTTGATGGAAATCCTGACAACTCTCGGTGTGTCTTGTCTAAACGTTTAATTGGTAATGTTTATTTGGAGATGTATAGTTACTTTTCTCTTTATACACTAGAGGTGGTGTAGTTTCTTACAAGCCTTTTTCCTTTAGACCATCAGTTCCTACATGTTTGTTTAGTGCACACGTAATGCCCGGTTTCAACTGGTGCAGTACTTCATCTTGCACAGGGCATACTTGACACCGGCTAAATTGTTTCAGTATTTTGGGGGCCCCACACCGCAGTGCCCTCGCTGTGGGGAGGAGGGGGCTGACTTCAAACACATGTTCTGGTCCTGCGAGGCAATAAGGCGCTACTGGGAGGAGGTTACTGATTGCTTGTCCCAAGTATCGGGGCGGGACCTGGGGGTGGAGCTGGGAGTTTGTCTGCTGCTGTGGTTCCCCCACACTCCTCGCATGAAAGTCACGAGCAGGTTTTGTGATCTCGGGTTAGTTGTGGCCAAAAGAGAAATCACCCTGCACTGGAAATCGAGGGCTGGCCCCAGCTTCAAGAGATGGAAAGCGACTTTTACCAAATGGGCAGATAGTGAGGGTACGCTCCGGCTACAGTTAGCGTTGCGGGGGAACGATGATAAGGCGCGGGACATGGCGCGTGCTTGGGAGGCACTAGTGGTTGAGCTCGAGGGGTGGAGGCAGGATGTGGTCGAGGATGATGAAACTCTGGAGCAGCCTGCGGAAGCGCAGATTTAGGGAGATACCTGGTAGAACACACGCGCTGGCAAGAGTAATTCACCTCTCCTTACAGCTTTGACCCTGACTCTGGGGGTGAGGGGCGGTCCGCAACCAATAACACGGCAACTTAAATGGAGAGAACTATCCTTATACCCTGTATTACGGCACACTGACACGGGGGAGGGCCTATGTACTTACGGGAGTTGGATGGACAACGAATTGCTAGATGGTGGTGGTTTAGATTATGTTATTTCTTGGAATCAAGAAATGGGCATGGTGACTACCGAAGGCAAGTGTTACTGTGTAAAGCAATAAAAATTGTTTTTGCAAGAGGAGGGAGCTGCCCATGAGGAGGCATGGTATCTAAACTGGTTTGCCTGGCTCACCCATTGGCTGTCCAGACTTGCATGTCATTGTTGCCCATTCTCGTATTTTTATTGTTCTTTTGTGGTTTCCTACAATTGTGGGTTTCCTACTGTGAAAATGCAGGCCTCACATTAGGGAGAATGCACTAACTAAGAAAATAGTTAGTCTAAACTGAAGAACAGCATGTCCACAATAATGTGACAGTCATGAAGTATGTGTTAGATAATGTAGTTGAAAATTCAACTGGGGGTGGGGGATGTTGATTTTGATAAAAAAAAAACCAGTGCTAAAGCTTATAATGGTACACTCGCATACATGAACAAAATTTCATCAGTATTATCAAATTCACCCATCATGAACTCTCCATCCATTAATCCAAAACTAGACGATATGTATTGTTTGGAGACAGGAAACAAAAGATTGTTCATTGATGAGGTGCATGTTTCAATCACCCCCTGATATTTAAGTTGATCTAAAATCTCCCTGACCTGTTTTTTAGCTTCTTGCTTAACTGGACACTGCCTTTGTGCAGTCGGTTGATTTTTTAACTGGATTTTATGGTGAGGTGAGTCCTCATCCCATCCTACATGATTTTTATACAGTGCTGGGGCTTGAGCTACTGCCCATTTCCTGGCTAATGAATATTTTAAATGAACTGGAACATGGTTGGAGAAGGCAGGCATAATGATGGCCTCACCATGTGGGCACTCCCTGACAAATTCTGGTGGCCAGCCCTGTTCTGCTAGAAGTATATCATAACCCTTTGAAAGATGCTCCCAAAAGAGTGATTTCACTTTTCTTGGTATGTCTCCCTCCATCCGGAGTGTTATTTCATATAACCTATGTGGAGAACTAACCCTAGTGTCAACAGTCTCAACTTGAATGTCGTCATTCAAGTCCACTGTCTCCAGAAGTCCCTTCAGGTTCTGGCGAGCTATTGTAACTTCAGCTGCACTGTCCAGCATGGTCTGGGCCCATTCTCCGTTCTTGAGTTGGGTTCTCAGTATTCCCGGCATGTCTGATCTTCAGACCTGATACCTTTTTCTTGGAGAATTGAGGTTTTTCTTTATTTTTCTGAATGTGTTGATCGTCTTTGGACTTCACACGTTCTTCCTTGTTTTCTGACCGTCCTCTTCTTTCGGATGTCTGTGACGATATCTGAAAGGTACGAGAGGGACGTGTATCATTATCTTGATATCTGTCAGGTTTTCTCAAATTATCCCTATTCCTGAGGTTGTACCTCCTTTCAGAGGGCTCCTTTTGTGGAGGAGACCTGCCTCGGGAATGAGAACGCTTCTCTTTGGAATTCTGTTTGCTATTTTCCCACTTCTTTTTAGAAGAGGTGGGAGTGCTTTTAGAAAAGACCTTATCAGGACTTTTAGACAGTTGTGGTTTTACTGGTTTCCCTCCCAGACTGTCTCTGCCTAAGTCCTCATAGGGTTTTTCAATTACTCCGGGTAGTTCTTGAGGTTGTTCTGTTACATCAAATTCCCTTAATTTCTGGAGGATTGCCACTGATGCTGCTTCTCCTTTAATATTAGATAATATTATTGCTGACACCTGGTTGAAATTTTTAAGTAACTTCATACCTAAATTTAGAGCAGGCTATGCCCCGTATTCATTTTGAATCTGTTTCAGGACATCAGGTATTACTGCCATTGATGGAACACCATGTGTTTTTGTGTAGATAGCAGCAAAGACTGTGCCCCAAGAGGTGCAGTCTTCCAGATGTGGTGTGATCCCCATTGGTAAACAAATTGTTAAAATTCTGTGTTTTTCAAAAGGGGTAATATTAGGAAATACTGCTTCGATTTGAGTAATTTTTTGAGCTAACCAGAATGGAATTTGTTCGCGCTTTGCAGGTAATTTACCCATGACTGAGTGTAAAGTCTGTGGATTAATTTTTAGTGTATTTCCCTGATGAGGAGCTGGATTTTGAATGGTTAATGGTGGTTGGACTGTGAAAGTCCTCATGACATATTAAACCAATTGTCTATAAATTTTGATTAGCTCCTTTAGTTGAGCAAGTAATTCTACATCTGACATTTCTTCAATGTCAGGATGAGGTGTGTAGCCGGCTAAAATCGGCCATGTTGCTCCTGGTCTACCTAGTGGACCGAGCCTGGTAATGTGATTGTAATGTTTTAGGGCACCTTTAAACCAGAGCTCATGCTCCTGGTATGTGAGTGGAATTTCAATATCCTCGAAAGGAATATATTCCTCAGATGGTTCATCTTCTTTGTAGTAGTGAAACAAGTGTGTTACTGGATTTGGTTCTGGGAATACTATCCATGAATAGAATACCTCTATCTGGTGAGATTCATGTGCCTCTATCATAAAAACTGCTCTACCACCTCTTGGTGTCAGACCATGTTATATACGTTTTAGAGTGATGGCTCTCCTTAAATTTGGTCGGATGTGTATAACATCCGCTTCGTTTTCATTAAAACCTGTAACGTCAGCCGCAGCTGTACCGTTTTCAACGACAACATCACCGTGGTCGGACATTGTTTAATGAAAAATGCAGAGCAAGTTTCAAGGGAACAAAGATAAGGTGCACAATATTTTGGAACACTGTATCCTTCAACGTTTAACAAAACCAAACAGCTAATACATAGGACTTTCGCCCTACTCAGCTATGGCGGATATTATCCCTACCCACTCCAGACGTCTTATGGAATTTTATGAGTAGAGGGTCTCTGAGAAAAGCACGACTGAGTTACTTCAGTATCTAGCGTTAAATTTGTGCCTTACCAAACCGTTGGGCGCCATGTAGTGTAGTTCCTATATCCCTGATAGGCTCTGCGCATTGGAATAACATACACTATAGATTTGACATAGGACTAAGGTCAGTATGTCTCTATCGAGTATATTAAACTTAATTACTAGTATGTGTGCCAGCTAACTCAGAGGTCACTAGAAACTTCTCGAATATACAAGAAGGGATTAGTCTCTGACAACCGCATAAACATGACAACTTTGTTTCCTTTTAGAATCGGAACAGTCTCAGAATCGTGGAAACAATAGATAACCGTTTCACTCAGTCAATCGTGCATGCTTCGTTTCTACAGAGTTGCACAGAAACAGAGAGATGGGTGTTTCAATAAAAGGGTTTATTGAACAGTTCTATTTCTCATGCAAGAGATATGAATTGCTACAATCGTAAGACAGACTGCGAAGTACAATATGTACGAGGTTAGCAGTAAGATAAAATAATACTGCAATAGCATGGTTTGTAGCTATGACATATATTAATCAAAATACATACATAAATAACAGAAGCTAAAATGTGATACTCATCTGATGCTTCTAAATTGTTCTACCCCAGTGTACCTAACCTAAGTGCAGTACGAGGTTTGAAGTAGATGCCATTTCTAAAGTATAGCTAGCTATATTTTAGTTTAGCCAAGAGTTGCCAAATGTTTCTCTAAGTTCTAGTCAGCTCCATACCTTAGAATGAGAGAGGTTGGAATCTCTTTTCTGGACTCGATAGTCTAACCCCCCACAAGGGAAGTCAGAGAGCAGTGGAGCTGGATTCTCTGCGAGGAGGATGGCAGCGTCAGGTCAGTGCATCAGGCTGGAACTCGATCTCCTTCCGAACTTGCCGTGGCGAACCGCGTAGTCTGGGTTGGATCGAATCCTCCGGGAACCGCAATTTGCCAGGGAAAGTGCTGGTATATTTATACCTTGAAGGTGTCTAGGAATGCCAGTATTAACGTAAAGGTTGGGCAGAGGAACGTCATGAATGAAACTTTAAGGAATAGATGTTCATGCATACTTAATGAGTTCTTGGAGAAATCAATATTCAAGCTGGGGGAAATTCTTAAAGGCTAAAGGGTCTGGTTTTCCAAGAATTCGTTGTGACGTGGATGGACGGATGTAGGTGGCCATGCCTGTATTTGGTTTGTACGGACAATGTCTAAATAAGGGCCGGATTTCTATGTCCAAATAAGGGCAATGTGATTTGTACCTAAATAGGGGCATAAATCGGGAAACCTATATACGGAATCTAAATCTGCACACAACACTATGAGTGGTTGCTATTTCCAGGATGTTGTTACTTTGTTTTTTATCAGCAAGCATATTACTCTGGTCTCCCCTCCCTCATAACCTATTTCCCGTTTTCTGGATCTCCAGCGCCGCAAGGTTATACGAAGGGCAATAGCGCTATGCAAATATCATCACTCCACCGCATACCAAAAAATAAAATTAAAAAGAATTGTCATTTTCAACTCCAAGAGCTCTAGTTTTCATAAATGCATTGCAAATGCTTGTTTTAGCAGGGTGGGTGGGGGTGTTAAAGGAGAGAGAGTTCACACAGAGATGCATGGAGTACACGCACACACAGAGGGGTGTGCTAGAGGTCGTAAGGTGCTGGAGCTTGTGAAGCGGACTATGGCTTTGGGATCCCGGAAGGCTATGCTGGATCAGACTCAGGCTTAGACTCAGACCCAGGCCCCGCAGCTCTAGATTGGGCCCAGATTCGCTGAAACAGTAGCGGGCAATGAGCGGGCTATAGTGGAGGCAATTGTGGCACAGGGTGCCTTTTGCATATGCACTGAGTGCCCAATTCGCCTACTGCTCGGTGGCCCCTGTGCATGTTCTCACAGTGCATATAAGGACCGTCCCTGCTTTTGGACCTGGACTCTTTTGTGGGCCCCAGTGGCTCAGCTCTCTCAGCCCCAGGATGTTAACCTTGCAGCTGTAATGCTGCAGCCTGAAGCAGACCTGACAGGAAGAAAACCGGAGGACCTCTCACCATGTAGCGCGGTGAGTGCCCAGTAGGGCAGAAAACTGAGCTTGCCCTCAGCTGGGGAGGAAACAGCGACACAACGATTAGCATCATATAACTAAAAAGTAATCTGAAAGTACGCTAAAAGTAATTTCTGTGTGTTTTTAACTGTTTTATAAACAAATACAAACCTATAACAAATTCCATTTCAATCACAATTGCATTTCCTTGTAAAGTTTTGCTATTTAAAACATATCTTACTTACCTGTGCCAAGTCCTGCTTGGTTCTAGAAATAAGACATAAGTATACCCTTTTTATACTTACCTAATTGGTCTGGATTCTGTCTCTGAGTGTGTGCCATCAGTCTTGATTGAGTGAATACAATGCATGCTTAACGCACCCTCCTGATAAGCCTAACTGCTCGGCCACGCTACCAGAAAGAGAGCTGTTAGTGATTATCTCATTTAGTCTCTGCTATACCTCTGGGGATCCACTGGACTATGTGCACACTGTACCTTACTTTGGTAGTATAGTACATACAGAGCCAGCTTCCTACAGCGACCCACTTGGAAGGTTCCACCACAAAATCCCAACTGATTTTAATGTAAGTGTAACGGCTGAAAGGGGAACTGGAAACAACCAAGGACCCGAAAATGTCCGTATTGCCGCAGGATGGGCCACATGGCCGACCGATGCCGGCCAAAAGTATATCACACACAGAGGTTGATGGACATGGGCCAGTCTCCGCAAAACCCCCATCCACAAAACCAAACACAGGGGAACCCGAACCAACCATACATACAACCTTTGAGGAGGCAGCCAGCTACCGAACCACCACAACAGGGATCAGGTAGTTGGGCAAACTCATGGCAACAGCAACAATAGACGGGGAACCCAGCCCAACAGGGACCGGAGCCATAAACATGGCAGGGAAGGGTAACTGTCTGGGGAGGCAATGCCTTCACGCAAACGCATAACTCAAATATGCAGTAAGTCAAAACCCCCTATAATGCACCATCCAATCAATGCACACCTCATAATTCACTGTACCAAAATTGAAAAGAAGGTCCAATTAGACAATATTAGGAATCCAAGCCTTTACTTGCGTTCAAGGCTGCTGGGCGTGGTTTGTCGATCGGGTATCCTCACCAGAGTCCATCATTCTGGGTGTCCGCGGTAGACTAGGCCCCACTCTGCTGCTGATCCCCTAGGGCAGGGCTGCCTGATCACATCCCGTGGGAAGGGCGGCTTCCGTCCAGCCCTTAAAAGAAGGCACCCATATCCCACAATCACAAGTCAATTGGGATGGGTTCTGATTACCAAGTCGAGAGGACCCCATTCTTGGACCCCCAGCACGGGGCCAAAATGTTTTCATTGCATGAGGTTCCAACCACGCAGCCAAAAGCTAGGAGCCTCCAACCAATGGTGGCCCCCTATAAGTTCCAATACGAAGCTGTCTGCCAGTGTCGGGAGCCAAGGTTCTCACATGCTTGGGATAGTGAGGACCCCATCACCTCCACCGCATAAAATCCGACAAGTTGCGAGGCACATCACAATGCTGAGTCAGTCAGGAGGGGAGGTCTGCCCAAACAGCCAACTATCCCGGTCCCTCACTTTCATTGGACATATTTAATTGACGTCTTGACCCTAGATTCCAGGTTGTTCATGCTGCAATGATTTCTCCTCTCTTCTCCCTCAACATTTTCTAAGTATCCGAAAGCCTGCTCACCGGGTCATGCTCCGCCAGAATTACAAAATCAGCATGCCGCCGTTTAAGGGGTCCCTAGCCACAATTGGGACCCGCAGGTCCAACTGGCTAGGAAAAATAGGATGTAATGAAGAGGGAGGTGTGGGAGGGGAAACAGGGAGACCACAAAGATCCATCAAAGCTCCACACGAGATTACAATGCAAGAACGTGCTCACCCCCTTATCAGGCCCAGCAGTCAGGCCTTGCACACACCATCTGAAGGAGACAGTAAGCCCAATCTGAGACACTGCAATATCAGAAACACACAGAGGCCACAGGACAGCTGTCCACCCACCTCCATTCTCTCCTGATAAAATGGGATAGCCAAATCTCGTGAGATCTAGGGAAACGCCCAAATGACAGAAAAAAAGAAGCCCAAAGCTAGCCCAAAAGGAGGTTTTGAGAAGAGGGGCATAGTCTAGACACCTGGTGCCAACTGGGAGGGTCACGTTGCACGCCGTATACCGGGACTAGTGAGGTATACACATGACCTCAGGGCACGTTGTGATCGCCACCTGCATTCATTTGTGACACGTCCCTCTTATACATTGCTCCGCATAGGTGTAGGCCAAAAAACACCACCCGCATCGATAGCACCTCCCATGTACACCTTGGAAAGAGGGGCTAGCCACGCCCATGGAAGCCTAGCTAAGATTTATGACAACCCATGTTCATGTGATTACCCCATAAAAATGATTGCACCAACTTAACTGCCAGAGAGGCCCATATAGGGGAGAGACTCGACATCCCATAAAAATTAAGAGCCCCAACAACCCCTAGAAATTAGTGCTTCCCAAGAAAAAGAACGCACATTGCAAAATATGATACTCCAACTGGGGCCACCTTCCGGTGTCTCACTATAAATGGTGCGAACGAATGGGGAAATGGCATTCCCCTCAAAAGAAAATGCACAGGAACCCTGGCGGAAAATGAAGGTGCATGCAATAATGTACTGTTTTTGAACTAACAAAACAAACATAGCTCTTATTCAACAGGTTGTCAATCGAACATTTAAGTGCACCACCTTTTCAGCAGCCACATCAGCACCCTGATGGGATCTTCAGTGTATGAATTAGGGACCATGTAATGTACAGTGAACTTTTGCCTCAAACCTTTTGACTAAAGACACTCCCAAATGCTGGAGGATCACCAACACCTCCCCTGGATCTAGTCCCAAGTTCTGTAATGTAATCCCATAGAGTAGTAGTGAACCATACCTGATACAAGACCAATCCCACAACGTTGTACCTTTTCACTGAGCCTAGCGACATTCAAACAGAGCTAGATAGGACACGCAGGAGGGGCACCAATAGGGGAAGATACTGTTTGGCCCTGAGACTTTCCAGAAAAGAGGTTCTTGGAGGGAGCTAAACTGCCACACCAATACACAAACATGTCCGCTCCTGCCTCCATCTGTGGTCCCAGGGTGACCCTTAGCATTTCTGGGGCAGTCTTCTTTAATAACAAATGGACCCCAGATATGAAGTTCCAGTCTAGGGCAATCCACCTCGATGATACAAGGGGAAATGATCCTCGTAGGGGAGGGTTATCCAACAGCGTAGATACCCTATGGCAAGAAATCTGGGACACTGAGGTGAAAAGATATACACGTGGTTAGAAGGGAAGGGGTAACACTTAATTGTACAGAAACGTTCACTGCGTTCCTTGTGTTTCAGAGGAAAAGGAACCATCCCACCAGGAATGAGTGAGAATTGTGGTACAGTGCTGCACATTCCGGACATTCAAAGGAGTACCTCCACACTAATGGATACCTACTGGCAGGCTGGCTAGTTTGCTTACACTCAGCTCATTCCCGTATGGTGTGGCCTGTGCTCTCTCGTCACCATACACACCCCGACCCTAGTCATTCCTGGAGAAGATTTATCAGCGTTGCACCAACACCTGCTAAGGAAGAAGACGACTCTGTTGCATCAGGCTCGAAAGAAAAGAACGGCTGAATGTTCTGGCTGGACTCACTACAAGAGCATTCTGGATGAATTCAAACTATTTTGTGACACACAAATCAATGCAGGGGGATCCATACCCTACTTCACAGTGCAAATGAAAGCGAACGCCTGCTGGTTAATGATAGCCAGGTGGAAGCTGCTCAAGATGATGAACAGCACAGAGCTTGGCCTTAATGCGATCAAGAATGAACTGAGAGCCATCCGCCTTATAGTGATGTAACATCGATATGTGTTGGGCTTAATGACTGCAATGGTGTGTGCCAAGATTGGTGTGTCCTGCTGCACGTTTATCCCAGGTAACGACCTGGATAACAGAACTCTAACTCTTGCCATCCAAGCACTGCACCATTTACAAAGAGACATGCATGAGGAGGGAGCTGCCCATGAGGAGGCATGGTATCTAAACTGGTTTACCTGGCTCACCCATTGGCTGTCCGGACTTGCATGTCATTGTTGCCCATTCTCGTATTTTTATTGTTCTTTTGTGGTTTCCTACAATTGTGGGTTTCCTACTGTGAAAATGCAGGCCTCACATTAGGGAGAATGCACTTAACTAAGAAAATAGTTAGTCTAAACTGAAGAACAGCATGTCCCTAATAATGTGACAGTCATGAAGTATGTGTTAGATAATGTAGTTGAAAATTCAAATGGGGGTGGGGGATGTTGATTTTGATTTTAAAAAAAACAGTGCTAATGCTTATAATGGTACACTTGCATACATGAACCAAATTGCATCAGTATTATCAAATTCACCCATCATGAACTCTTCATCAACCCCGACTCAGAACTATGTGATCAGGCAAGCTCAGCAACCTAGGCTCGCGGTAACTTATTAACCGGTCACACATGGGGTGGCACGTAGACCGCAGACAAACGCGTAAACAGAAAACTCAGGTCCATCCCCAGATAAGTGCAGCAACACCACAGTGGTCCAGGGAAATTAGCCCCAATAAAGCACACATGGCCATAGGGGTGGGCACTTTCCCCCAAAAACATAAAGTCAGATGCCACATGGAGTTAGGAACACGCAGCCAATCAGGTCACAGTACACACAGTGATCACACACCCCTCCTGCCAGACATCTGGATACATTACCCACTGGCCCACATTGTGTCCACTCTTGGTCGAGGCCCACCTGCATTTGTTATCAGGGACCTTTTATTTACGACTTTCCGAGACAAGGTCTGCATTCTTTTACCGAACATGGATCGCCAGATGTACTTATACGACACCTAAAACTGTATAAAAAACGCTCCGATTGATTGTACTTTGAGACAGTCCTCAGACCCGTTTGTGTAAGCTGTACTCCCTTCCGAAGTGTTTAATTAAACCAACTGTTTTGTCAAACGCCTCTTGTCTTTTACTTTTTCAAGGTAAATTCATGTTCCAGCAACAATGGAAAAGAGGCCTGTGATGGTGACAATGGCCTGCAAGTGGTGGACATAGTACTCAAACCCCCCAAAGGCACCAGTAAGACAATCATAGTAGTGAATCTGTACATCCTCCCAAGAACAAAATCAAGTAAAGATTTAGCCGCCAAACTGACCAAACTGATCCTGAAGCTAAAAAGAGAGAGCCCAGACACAGAACTTATTGTTTCAGGAGACTTTAACATGTGGCTTATGGTACATCCCCCTAAAATGAAATCATAGATGCACAGGACTCATTTTGGGCGATACCTTATCAAGAAATAACACACTGGCACTAAAAAGATAAAAGAGGTCAGCTGTTGCATGGCAATGTAGAGCACCTTGGCCTAAGAGTTGTAAACAGTTGCTTAGCACCTGATAAAACAGCAGGCCTCTCATATCATTCTAACAACATGGGCATTTCTGATTGATTATACCTTACTAAGTATTCTGTTGCTGCAGTTTGCCATCTCATTTGGTTATGGAGAGAAATCTGAAAGTGACCATCGATCCCAGGAGATAATCCTGACAGTAGATATTGGAGAACATACTACCGCAGCTGATCAGGGAATCTTAAGTTATACAATCAACCATAAACGTATCAAATGCACAGCCGCCTCTCTCAAATTACTGGTTTGCGGCACCATGCAAACAGTGATTGCCACACAGGTGGATGGACAAACTCTGTTGACTAAATGGGAACGGTTCACCACATCTCTCTCAGAACAATATACCAAACCAGCCTTGCTCTGAAGAAAGAACATTGACTATAAGGGCCCGTTCATCTTGCTTGGGGAACTAATCTCTTGATTAAGGCAAGTAAAAAGAAAGTAAATCAACTTTGGAGGGCCCTCAAGAGGTCACCAAGGGACCCTGAGCTAGACCGAAAGTGCAGGAATGCTAAGAAGGTTCTAGGAATATCAAAATGGGTGCTCCTGAGGGAGCATAGAGACTCCTTTTGGGCAAAACTGCTGTACGACATCAGGGAAAATAACTGCTAGATTCTGATGGACGATGAATGAAATAAGCAGCTCTCTTCCCAAACTGGCAACTTCAAACATCTCGGAGACAGTCTGGACACACTTTCTGTTGAGTCACTTTAACCTTGGGAAGCAGGTGATCCACACAAGAAACTACTCAGAGAACATGCAACAACTCAAGGAAATGTCCATTCAACAGTCTGATGAGGATAGAGAACTGCTATGGCTTAGCGGAAAGTTCCCGACCGGCACCGAGGGCAACATTACTGCAGGTGATATTCCTGCTAATTCATCCAGGTCTCGATGGAACAGCATCAACCAAGCACTCCACAGTAATTTCTCTGACGCAAATGTTACTGTGCTTTTTATCATCAAATGTGCCATTCAGAGGCAAATCTCCAAGAGACGCCAGAAAAGGCCCTGGGCCCGGATGGGATCCCACCAGCGATCTACAAGGATGATTCTCCCTACTGGGCAGCCCAAATAAACCCATCATTTAATTTCGCCATAAACCAGATCTGCATCACCACCTCATGGCGTGGCTTAATCATTTCACTGATTTTTAAGGGAGGTGATAAAGGAAATGCAGAGAATTATCGCTTGGTGTCCCTAATAGATAATGATGCTAAATACTTTGCTGGAACATTGCTGGAAGAACAGCATTGGGCTGAGATGAACACCATTATACCACTAAATCAAACCTGTTTCACCAAACACACAATGGCTACTATTAATATCTTGGTTCTCTCCCTGTTTAACGACCTAGCATTGACAAACAACTATCCTGTCTATCTATGTTTCTTAAATTACAAATCAGAACTTGACAGGGTTGACCGGGGGAAGCTTTGGAGGAAAATGGCCAATTGGAACATACCGAACGGCCTGATAAGGTCCCTACAACTACTACATACTGACACATGGGTCCGAGTTAAGTTAGGGTATGGCTCTTGCTTGTCCACAGCTATCGAAACGACGCAAGGTTTAAAGCAGGGTTGTGTGATAGCCCTAACTCTTGTTAACCTGTTTTTAGCCAATCTTCCATTAGCCCTAAATGCTGTCAATTGCCATGCATCCAAATTGGGCAGACTTCAGCTCTAAAACTTTCTCTATGCTGATGATTTAGTACTTGTCAGCAGTCCCAAGGTATGTCTGCAACAACTTTTAGACTCAACTTTGGCATACTTGAACAATGGCCTATCAACATGAAGAAAACCAAGATATTAGCAATCCAAGGAAAGCGTCTGAAGAAACATACCTGGTTCTTGAGCAGTGACAAAACAGAGACTGTAAATAGCTTTAAGTACCTTGGGGTTCTCTTCAACGTGAATGGAAGGTTTACGTATCAACTGGGGGAGATCAAAAGGAAAGGAAACTGTAGGAGGCTGGCTTACTATATGGTGCCCACGTAAATGAGTGATGCACCTTGCACTAATCCAGGCAACCCTTATGGTGGTTTTATTGGTCTTTGATAACCTTAAAAGCTCTCAAAGAGGAATCTGTGGAGAGCATCCTTCAGGCTTATCTTGAAGGAGTGTAAAGCAACTTATTTTACCACATTTAAGCAAGAGTGTAGATTAGATGAGAAAGAGCCACACAGTGTTTATGAAAAATAAGTATATTTATTAGTTTGGGAGGAGGATAACCCTTTACCCTTCCTTCTCCTTCACTTGGGAGCCAGCTGATCCATTCTTTCAGGATCCAGTTTTGCCTCAGTGCTGAGCTGTTTGGCCTGAGCCCTGGTGACAGCAAGTGCACTGGCAGAGATTTCCATCATCTCTGCATGTGTCCTGAACTTCACTTTAGACCAGACTGAAGTTTCCAAATCATTGCCCAACAGACAATCTACCGGCAGGTCTGGAGAAACCACAACTCTTTTAGGGCCAGTTACCCCTCCTCAACTGAAATTCACAACTGCCAAGGAGTGATCAGTCCTGACATTGCTTGCGTTGGTCACTTGGAACAGTTTTCCAGGGGACACAAGCTTCTCTGTCACCGTTGTGACACTGCCCCTGTAAGCTTCTTTTCCATTAATCAAATGCTGTTGCCTGTACTTGCCCAAGTTAGTGGGACTTATAAGTAAAGTGGCACGATTTATGCCACTGTCACAGACAGGGACAGATCGAGTGGGAGTTCTGACTAGGCCAGAACCCACTTTAGAACCCAAGGTTAACCTACTAATCCCTTGGCTGCTACTGGTGCTAGGGGCGTAGATGCTTTAGGGGCAGTGGTAGTAGCTTCCTGGTCTTGGCCTTAGGACAATCAGCATCCCTTGTCCAATGGGTTTTTACTTTACATAAGTAACACCAAGGTTTCTTTTAACTATCTTGGAGTTTTGGGACTCACCCCCAGATCCAGGTTTTTTGGGACCTTGAGAAGATTCCTTTTTGTCTTAACCTTTCTCCCAAGGGCTAGCCAAAGTCTCAATGATCCCCAACTCCAGCATCTTAGAGACGTCAGTCCTGATGCAGTCTCTGACATGGTCAGGCTTTCTGTATATTTTATTCTTCACAGGCACTCTGTCACCTGTGTCCTTTTCATGGGTACACCAGGTGGTTTGACTGGGAGCCAGAGAAAACAAGTGGACAAACTGGTGGAGGACTTTCCTGCAACCAGCTTGCTGCTGGTCTGTGAGGTTACCTGCCAAGTCTACTCCATCAGCTGACCCATCAACATGATCCTGAGAGAGGAGATCAGGCAGAGGGTCACTCTCTTCCTCCTATCCTTATCAGTGGCCATGAGCAAGAGTCATGTCAGCCCTGTCAACAAAAGGTTTGAGGCGGTTCACATGAAGTACCCTAGGTACTCTAGGTCAACTAACCAGGTGACCTCACCTTTTTCTCAAGTATGGTGTGGGGCCCATTCCACTTGCCCTGGAGAGCTGCTGGGGTTACAGGCTCCAACACCCACACTTTCTGTCCTGGCTGGTAAACAGTCAGTACAGCCTTTTGGTCATGCCAAGCTTTCTGCAGCTCCTGGCTGGCCTCAAGGTTTTTGCTGGCCTTCTTCATGTACTCAGCCATACGTAAACGCAGGCCAAGGACATAGTCCACAATATCCTGTTTTGGAGGTCTGAGAGATTGCTCCCAGTTCTCCTTAACCAGATACAATGGACCCCTAACTGAATGTCCAAACAGCAGTTCAAATGGGCTGCAACCAACCCCCTTATGTAGAACCTCTCTGTAGGCAAAGAGAAGGCAGGGTAGTAAGACATTCCATTTTTGCCTAAGCTTTTCTCAGAGCCCCATAACCATACCCTTGAGGGTCTTGTTGAACCTTTCAACAAGGCAATTTCACCGTGGATGTAAGGGTGTGGTAACCATGTAGTTTACTCTACACTCTTTCCACATGGCAGAACTATAACTAGACATGAAGTTTGTACCTCTGTCTGTTAAGACCTCCTTAGGGAAACCCACTCTAGAAAAGACTCCAGAAGGGCCCTTGCCACCACAGGAGCTGTAATGGTCCTAAGGGGCATAGCCTCTGGATACCTAGTGGCATGGTCCACCACCACTAGAATATAACTGTGTCCAGATGCTATTGGAGGGTTTAAGGGACCTACAATGTCTAGCCCTGCCCTCTCAAAGGGAACCACAACCGCAGGGAGTGGAATTAAGGGGGTCTTTGTAGTGCCACCTGACTTGCCACTGGCTTGGCAAGTGACACAGGAGTGACAAAACTCCTAGATGTCTTCAGACATGTGGGGACAGTGAAAGTGAGGGACAAGCCGGTCCCAAGTCTTGCTTTGCCCAAGATGTCCTACAAGGGGAATGTTGTGTGCTAGGGTCAATAGGAATCCCTTAAACTTATAAGGTATGACCAACCTCCACATGGCATCAGGCTTGGGGTCTCTACTCTCAGAATGCAGAAGTCCATATTCCGAATAAGTCCTATGGGACCCACTGACATTTCAAGCTTCCTCAGCAACAGCTTGCTGTCTGAGTTGTTCAAGAGAGGGGCCGGTCTTCTGCTCCAGCCCCAACTCTGTCCCAGTAACTCTGCGTTGTCAGGCCCAAGCTCCTCTGGGGCAGTTCCTTCATAGGTGCTGAGGTCATCTCCCTCAGGAGACTCACTGTCACTGGAAGTCTGTGAGGAGGATAAATCTTTACCCTTCCTGCTCCTTCTCTTGGGAGCTGGCTGGTCCATTTTTCCAGAATCCAGGGCTCCTTCATTGTCTAACTATTTGGCCTGAGCCCTTGTGACAGCAAAGACACTTGCTGAAATTCCCAGCATTTCTGCATGGGTTCTAAACTCCACTTCAGACCAGACTGAAGTTTCCAAATCATTGCCCAGGAAACATTCTACAGGTATGTCGGCGGGGACTACAACTCTTTTAGGGCTCTTTTACCCCTCCCCAACTGAGATGAACAACTGCCATGGGATGATCTGTCCTGACATTGTTAGCATTGGTCACCTGGTAAACCTGACCAAATGGAATATGTTCAGGAGACACAAGTTTCTCTGTCACCATAGTGGAACTGGCCCCTGTGACCCTGTAATCGTCAACTTCTTGACCATTAATAAGAGCTTGCTGTATGTATTTGCCCAAGTTAGTTTGACTTACAACAAAAGTGGCATGATCCATACCACCATCACAGACTAAGACAACCTGAGTTGGTGTTCTGACTAGGCCAGAACCCACTTCAGTACCCAAAGTGATCCCAGATATATGTTTGGGTGTACTACTACTACCAGTGCTCCTGCTAGGGGTACTAAGGACCTTAGGGGTAGTGGTAGTATTGGTGCTAGACGTAGGGCAATTAAAATATTTCTCCCTGTGGCCTTTTTCCTCACATAAATAGCACAAAAGTTCCTTACCAGAGAATGAAGAGGAATGGGGCCCACCCCCAGAGGAGGATTTTTGGGGACCTTCTGAAGACTCTGTCTGTTCTTTAAATTTCTATCCAACATTCTCTTGGGCCTTCGAAGAATCGTGCTTCCTCTGGTCACCACCTCCATGAGCCTTCTGAGTCACCCTGGTGTGAACCCATTTGTCTGCCTTCTTTCCCAATTTTTGGGTAGAGGTCAGATCTGAGTCCACCAGGTACTGGTGCAGTTGTTGATTTTGACAGTTATTAAGGATATGCTCCCTCATAAGTAATTTGTACACTCCTTCATAATCATGTACCTTACTCCCATGAAGCCAGCCTTCCAGAACCTTAATAGCACTGTCTATTAAATGTACCCAGTCTTGAGTGTGTGCCTTCTGTGTGTCTCTAAGCATAACTCTGTATTGCTCAGTGGTTAACCCGTTAACCCAAACCCATCTATGAGTGCACTCTTCAAAACGGTGTAATCATAAGCATATTCTTCCCTCACAGTTAAGAGTTTGTCTTTACCTTTATTTATAAAGGAGAGCCACAGGATAGCTTCCAACTGCCCCTGATGGACTGTCTGTACCTTACAGGCCCTCTCCAGAGCAGTGATCCACTAATAGATGTCACCACCTTCCTGATAAGGAGGGACTATCCTGCTGAAGTTCCTAGTGTCAAAAGAGTGTTCCTTGACTCTAGGTTCATAGTGCTGCCACCATGGGTTTCTTCACCCAAATTCTTCTAGCTCTCTGAACTTCTAGGGTCTCCTTATCTAGGGCCGACTGCTCCTTCTTGAGCCTGAGCTTGGCTCTCTCAAGTTTGAGTAGGTGGTATTCCCTTTCTAAGGAGTCCTCTCTCTTGCTAGAGCTAGAGGTCCCTACTGAAGTAGAAGAGGAGGTTGAATTAACTGAGGAGGACGTAGACCTCCCCTGAAACACTGTAAACTCCCAGATGGAATAAAGGTAGACCTACCTCTAGTGCCTCCCTCTGTATCATCAGTACTATTCCCTGGGGGACTAGTGTTCACCTGTGAAGGGGTCTTCAGACTCCTCCTTGTCATGCTCAGAAGTTGGGTCATTTGTTTTAGACACCCTTTACTCTTCTTCTGGAGTGTCCCCACCCATACAGAAGTTATCCTGCCCATCTGACCTATCAGGATTTTGGAGGTCATCCTGCAGGAGCATCTCTAAGAGCTGGTCTTTGGTGGGGTTGCTACCAGTATTACGTTTTCTAGCTGCAGCCAGGGTCCTAAGTTCCTGGAACTTAAAAACACTGTATCTAGAGGATTGAGCCCCACTGGACTCACCAACCTGAGACATGGTACTAGGTGTATCGTGGTTTTGCACCTACTTACACTAGTGATCCTAAACTTCTAAAGATTGGAGAAAGGGTTGTGCTAAGACCCTTGACAACCAATTAAAAAAGTTCAGTAGAACTTAGTTGATAAAGTATTATATGTGCCTAGCTAATGATGGTTGTTCATGTAACCTTCACCTTGATTAAGTGGTAAAACAGTGCAAGCTTTAATCCTAAAAACTGCACACCAAAGTAGGAGGCTGTGTTAGTATATGGTTTACACTTAATGAAGTGATGCACCTTGCACTAATCCAGGCAACCCTTATGATGATTTTAGTGGCCTTTGATAACCTTTGAAAGCTCTCAAAGTGGTAGCTGTGGAGAGCAGCCTTCAGGCATATGTTGAAGGAGTGCAAAGCAGCTTTTTTTACCACATTTAATCGATAGTGTAGATTAGATGAAAAAGAACCACACAGTGCATATGAAAAATAAGTCTATTTATTTCACAACACAATCACTAACACTTTGGTACCCCAATATAGGTCTAGGTAGCTGCACAACCTTTTACCTACATTTGTCCTACCTTGGTCTACATACCGGCTCTGGCGCTGACCTTTCGCCTAGTTATGTGCTGAATAAATTTTGTGTGGTTTTCTTTGAAAACTAGCCTCATGTATTATGCATGAGGATTCTTAGTGTCACACGGCAAGATTACCATCTTCTGTATAATAACTCTGTACAAAAGTCACCACTATTGTCATCCTAGGACAACAGGCCCACAGTACCATTAGACATCTAGGTAGAACCCCTGAGGGTACGTTTTGGGTATAAAAGCACCATATCTTGGCTGGGCAAACCAGAAGAGAAGCTTCCATGCTGACACGAGGCGCTGGAATCCCTGCATGCAGAAACTCCAGCACGCAGTGGTCTGACATCTCTTGTAGGGTGTCGAACTCAAGGCTAAGATGGGTCCTTTGTTCTTTCCCATCAGGCAATGGGGTTGGATCTTTCCTAGGGGAATCTTGGCTTTACACCCTACATACATGCTAGGTACATTTAGATACACTTAGGTAGGGTTTGCATCTTAGGAATATGCTTGATTATTGCTATGTATCTATATGACTGCCTATACTCACTGTTTTAGCACCATGGTAGAATTCTACCTTTTATGTACTCTGTCAGTGCTTGCAATCGTATATATCTGTTTCTGTCTAATGGCTGTTGCAGCACACGTATTTTATAGTAGAATGACGCTGGTTCAATAAATGCTTATTGAAAACATCCCCATTGTTTATTCTGTGTATTTCTCTGAGACCAAATGAGAACGAAAGACTGAGCGAAAAGTAGTACACTGTTTACACGATCCCTAAAGGTTTAAGGGTCGTTATGTTTGATAGTTGCCAGAGACTATTCGCTCCTTGGTAAAGTTAGAGGGCTTATGGTGGCACTGTGAACCAGCTGGTCTAAAGGCTAACATATCCTGTGGGGGTGTCTGGAATCAGTCTGGACACCAAACCCTTAGTTTATGTTATCTAAACGTGTAGATCCTATATAGGTTTATAGGACCTACACAACACCATATACCAAAGAAGTGGAAAGCGAACAGCAACTATGAACGGGACTTAGACCAGAAGACTCAGAGGATTTGGGAGAACCAGGAACCACCCAAGGTAAGTACCCAGGAACCCCACGGAGGCTGTGTGCAGAGTGAAAGCACAGCCGCATGCCCAATGGAAGTCTATGGAGAAGTCGCACTTGCAGTTTTAAAGAAAAAGGACCCTTACCAGAGGACCCCGAAAAAACACTATGGAGGATGTAAGGTTGGAGAGCCACTCCACCTGTGGATGCCCCAGGAACCAAGTTACCTGCACCAGGGAAGCTGGGTGCATAGGCGTTAAGTGACGTTGGAACCTCCCGTAGACAACAATGGAAGACTCAGGAAGAAGTGCCTCTGGTGAAGTCTCTGAAGAAGTCTGGTGAAATCCAAAGGTGGACTCTTGAAGAGGAGAACCCGCAAGTAGAAGGGACAGAGTCTATGCCACTCGAAGGTGACCAGGAGGCACGGAAGCACAATACCCACCCTTGGCAGCGAGCTCAGGAGAGTTGATGAGGACCTTGTTGCTGCAGGTGTGGGGACCAGCCAACATTGAGGAAGACCAGGAGCTGTGCACAAGCTGTCCCACATCAGATGTTGGTGTCTAGGATTTTGTTGTCTGATAGGAGCACCAACAAGCCTTGATAGCCACAAATGGCTTGGATGATGGCAAGATACAATCGTTAGGACCAGCAAGGTCCAAGGGACTCACCAAGTGCAGGGGAGTCAGAGCAGGCCCAAAGCAAGCAGGGGAGCCCACCAAAGCAAAAGAAGACCCTCAAGAAGATCCACAGGCCGAAGGCACGGGAGTTGCTAGAGGACCTCAGGCAGCTCACCAAAGATGGAGGTCCACAGTGCAAGGGATGCAGGGAGGATGCTGATCTTTGAGGGACGAGGTGCTGGAGACTGGAGCTTCTTGTAGCCCAAAGATCTCTGGAATGCAGAGCCAAAAAGCCTTGGAAACAGCAAGTCAACCAGTGCACATGGGTTTGGCCCAAGCGCCACCGACGAGGGATACTGTCCTCCAAATTGCAGGGAAGACAGGTCAGGCCTCTGGAGAGCCATAGAACTACCACCTGTATTGCTGAGCCTCGGGAAGTCCATAGGACGGCAGGAGCAGCAGATCAGTCAGCTTCATTGCAATGCCTGCAGATGCAGGGGAGTAACTCCTTCACTCCAAGGGAGATTTCTTTAGATGTCCTTGATGCCCACAGGTCTTCTGGAGAACCAGATGCACAGACATAGACTATGCATAAGACTTGAAGAACAGTGAGACCTGGAGCAGCAGGAGTCTCCCTTGATGCAGTCAAGGTTCCAGTCAAAGTCCAACGAATTCAAGTGTCCAGATGGTCAAAGAGTGTCTTGGTTTCAGAGATGAGTCTTGTTTCTTGACGAATCTAAGGACCCATCCACAGGGGAGCCCTTAAATACCCAAGTAAAGGGTTGGAATGACTCGGGGTCCCTCTCAGAAGAGGGGATGGACAGAGGGAAGAATACTCCCCTGTCCTTTGTCCAATTTTTCAGCAGATCAGGAACCAAGGGTTCCTGAACTGGCTCAAAGCGGAGTATGCAAGGAGGGCACCAAATGTGCTCTTTGATGCAATCTGGTGGCACTGGAAAGCGCCCCCACCCCAGCCCAGTACCCTAAGTTCTGTATGGGAGGTGGTCACACCTCCCTGTGACAGGAAACCTATTGTAATACCTTCCCCTGCTAGAGCTCAGCTCAGCAGCAGGAGGGCAGTATCATGTGTGGCTGTTACCAGGAGTACAGGGGGCTCCCCTAAGCCCCCCCAGTACATGGGCTCACCTCCAACACCATAATTGGTGTTGGGGTATGATTCCAACATGTTCGATACCAAACATGACCAGGTTTGGTGCAGCCATGATATAGTTAGACATCACGTAATGCACTTACAAAGCCTGGAGAATCGCCTCTAAGGTTTGTAGGGGTGTCCTGCTCATGGAGGTGGAGGGACCCTCACACTTATAACCAAGCACCCTGCACTCAGTACTGAAGGGCCTACCACAGAGGTGACTTATAGGTTTTTAAGTGTAGTGAACCACCTCACACAGGCGGCACTGGCAGGCCTGTAGTCTGAGTTTAAGTGGACTCCTATGGGTGGCACAATACATGCTGTAACCCATGGGAGACCCTGGTGCACCTATGCCCTGGCTACCTTAGTACCATATACTAGGGACTTATAAGGGTATGGCAGTAGCCAGCAGTGGAGGTATAAAAGTACTTACCAAAGGCATTTTGTGAGAAAGAGCACAGATGCTGGGGTCCTGGTTAGAAGGATCCCAGCAAACTACAGTCAAAACACACTGACACCAGGCAAAAAGTGAGGGAACCATGAAAGCTGATCCTACTTTCCTACAGTCATGATGCAGCCAAACTCAGAATTTGTTGTGGTTTGAACACCACTGATTCCATCAGGCATGCAACTGGCACCAGTATTTCCATCTGCTGCAATACATGGCTGGTTAGACTGGGTGCTATGGGTTCTCTGGCGATGTCCAGTCCTCCTTGATAGACATGGGGACAAGTCTGACTCTGCCCTCGAATGTTTCAAAGATAGTAGGGACACTGCTCACTCTCTGGACCTTTCCGTCCCACCTACGGCACCAGTTCCAATGCTCCTTTTGTGACCTTGGTAGAGGCACCCCTGTTGCCGAGGTCAGCGTGTCGCTCAGTACATCCGCCCACATCCCCACCTGCCCCACCTCTTTAGTGTACCCTTACACCTACCCGGTGGGTGGCAGAATCAACTGATTCTGTCCAGGTTGGTAAGCGCACAGGTGGGTCCTACAAATTGTTTGAAAAGGCTACGCCTTACCCTTCCATTAATCATCGCCGCACCTTCCACCGTCCAACCAATGACTGACGGAGGACCATCTCTCCATTTTGCAGTAGGAAGTGCAAGCCCTTTTGACCAAAGGTGCTATCAAGAAGGTGTCTGTGCCAGAAGTATGGAGTGGTTATTATTCCTGCTACTTTCTGGTGCCCAAGAAGGTTGGTGGTCTTTGGCCATTTCTCGATCTGCGCCTTCTCAACACCATTCTCCCGAAGGAAAAGTTAAAAATGCTCACCTTAGCCCAGGTCTTGTCTGCCCATGACCTTGGAGACTGGATGGTGTCATTGGACTTGCAGAACGCCTATGTTCACATACCTGTCATGCCAGCACATCGGCACTACCTGCAGTTCGTAGTGGGAGAGGTGTATTTCCAGTTCCCTGTGCTCCCCTTTGGTCTCACCAGCACCCCTCGAGTGTTCACGAAAATGATGGCGGTCGTGGTAGAATGCTAGTGGTGGTCAGGAGTGCTGGTAATCCCCTATCTCAATGAGTGGCTGTTGAAGGAGGGCTTGCCCCAGACAGTCATCACCTCCTCCAGTCTATGGAGAACCTCCTTTCATCTGTGGGATTCATTATCAACATGCCAAAGTCACACCTGAATCCTCCTAAGATGCTCCCCTTCCTCTGAGCCATTCTGGACACAATTCATTCTTTTGCCTTCCCCCCGGAAAAAAGGAGACCAGGAAATTATGATCCCAATCTTACTGCCTCGGTCCTGGATTTCAGTGAGGTTGATTCGGAGGCTGCTGGGACTGATGGCCTCCTGCATCCTGCTGGTCCAGCACGCCAGGTAGCATATGCGGTCCTGGAGTGGGATCTGAAATCCCAGTGATCCCAATGTCAAGTGGACCTCTACGACCATGTTCAGATTTTGGATAAGACTTCAAAAGATCTGCAAGGATAATTACTGGACCACGATTTGGTCAGTGGATATGTTGTATGTCAACTGAAATGCACATTCTATCACTTTACTTTGGATGCAGATTATCTCAGCCTTTCCACGTCTATTAATGTCCAGTGGTGCAAATGCTCCATGGAGACCTATGTGCGCATTTATTTGTTAAAGACTCTCACATATACAAAAAAAGTTCAATGAGGCTCTGTATAAACATTGTTAAAGCACATGAAGTTTTATCACACATCTCTGAAACTGAGAAATATGGTTATATATAAATCTCACGGAATACACTCAACTACGCTGCATCACATCACAAATCATATACACACATCATATCCAATTGCATAACATGTATACGTTTGTGTTGCCGAAACCACTACAGCAGTCATCCAAGGTGCCAGACTGTGCAGCAAGGAACCCCCTCTTGCACAAACTACATCTCCCATGACAGCCAACAATACAGTTTTCAGGGAACTATTGTGACTGTCATGGAGATATGCTGTACTGCTTCTGTCTGCGCTCACACACAACCAATGGACACTGAATCATGTAAAAGATATAGCCTACACTGTCCTAAGATGTGTGGCACTGCAGTGTACACAGTCTACTAGTTGCACTGTACAGTGCAACATTACCATACATCTACTAACCCTTGTGTACTGTCACCATAGTGGACTCTGTGCACTGCCATGTATATACTTTCATGTCACATATTCACATACACCCACTATCCTTCCCATGGCTTACTCATAGAAAATGCTGACTTGAATTACCAATACAAAAAAAGTGTACCTAAAGGAGGACACATCACCAGTTATTGTTACTTGTTGTACAATCAGAAAAGTATCAGTTCAGGATTTGAGATAGTACCCACAAATTGACACAATAGATGATTGTGGGATTCACCCACTCAATGGCAAAGAAACTAACCTCATTGGTGACAAATCATCACCTGCATGGCATTGACAGTCAGCTGAATGAAAAATACTAAATGTATCACAGAGGACAGCACACTTGTATGTGTAGCTCTGTGTCAGCCATTGCCAAATCAAACTTGCCTATATGCCACACATTGTCATATCAAGTTTGCAAGGTGAATGAATCAAGCTGGACACAAACCAGAATGGAAATAAATGTTGGACTAACCCTCATCCTGAGTCTGACTAATACAAACAACACATCCTTTCTTTGCAGAAGACCAGGGTTACGCACTGATGCTGTGTGTCATGACTCCTGAAAAGATCCCGCAATATGAAGCCCAGCGGACCTACAACCATGCCTGATGCCACACCGGGTCCACCGTTGAGCGGACATTCGGGGTCCTCAAATCACGCTTCTGCAGCCTTGATGTATCTGGGGGCAGATTGCTCTAATCCCCACCTATGGTCTGTGAAATCATCTTGGTCTGCTGCATCTTACATAATATATGTGTCAGGACCAATGTACCAGGGACGGATGAGATTGGGGGTGAGGAAATGCCGGATGATGAAGTGGAGGGAGAAGAAGAGCTTCAGCAACCTGGACCATCAGTTGCAGCAATACAGCGAAGGCACAATATCATAAATAATTTCTTTACAGAAGTATGATTGCCCAAATTCATAGGAAACAATGTAGGCAAAATTTCAGACTGTACATCTGTCAAAGAATAAAATTTAAGAGCACTAACAGTGTGTAAGCATTTGTATTCCATACTCACAACTACTGAAATTCATCTAGCAATGTGTATGCAACACCCTTGAACATCATCTGGTATAAGTGAAATAGTGTGCATGCCAACTACCTGTAGCAGATAATTCTCCATTGCCAGCCATAAAGACCATGCTGTGCTAACGTATATGGGGGGCCAACAACTGTGTGTGTCTCTCTCCTGATGCTAGCCATGTGTTAGGCCTCATACTTGTGGCTGACAGTAGAGGTCACTCTTTGTATGATGACTTTTGCAGTGTTCCACATAGGATGTGCATTGGAACACACTCACAAAACTAAAGTCTACATATGCCGCAGGAACTAACTTACCCAAATGTTATATCCAGAAAGTTCCCTCAATTTACACACACAAAATCTATATTTCATACTGTGCCAGTGCCACAGTGTTGCATGTGTACACCCACTGCTATGCACAAGCAACACTGTCTTGATGCATAGTGTAGGTATGAAGTAATTTATGTAGCCTTACTGTCAGCTATATGTTGAAGGAAATAGACTGATGGCTGCCCCGTAACCTATCACACTTGCAGCGTGTACTTGTCAACCCAATGTAGTATGCTTGCTAGTAACCATGAATGGATCCAACACTTGTGGGGCGACTGATCTCGATAGTCACATTGACTGCATGACACCAGTTGGACTAAATTCTAGCCACCTTGAGTATGCACTTACTGTCATCACACAATTGGTGCTTCCACTATATGTTACACTCTCACTGTCTAGCAGTGTCCCAGACTCTGCAAACACAATGATGTCCCTTTGGATAGTATTTGGTGTAGTAGCCTCACTGATTATGAGTCAGGACAAGGTTCGTCAATGGCTAGAGACACAATACACACACTTAGTACATATTGGTGCATTTATTTACAAGTGCTAATATTGTAGGAGATCATAGCTAAAGTTGATTGGACAACAACCCCCAAAGGATGTCTAGAGCCAGTGTCCAGACAGAGTCCATGTGGGGAACATGTCATGAGACATGTTGAGGTGAGGAATGCTTCCGTCAGGAGGATGACTGCCGTGTCATTAGGGAGGATAGGACACATTGTCAGTTCACAAATATTCAAGGTGAACAGTGCGAAGTCAAAATGAGGACAGTGACAGCAGATGTTCCCTGGCATGTTGTTAAGCACAGGGCTAAGGAGAAACTGGGTATAAGACACAGAAGATTGCTACGGGGCACTTCTTCTTTGGAGAGAGGTACCGTCCACATCTTCCTCCTCTGAGGTGTGTGGTGTCTCCTGTGAAGGTGGTGGCGTAGGTGCAACACCCAAAGGAGGCACACACACATCAGGGGCAGAAGATGCAGATCCCGTGCCTGCAGCTGCATTCATCTGTGCCAAAACATGATGCAGCACAGCAGCATAGAGGATCTGCTGGTTTTGCAACACAGCAGAAATGTTGTGGTGGTAGGCAGCTCCGTGGTCTCCAAAATGGTTCGGACAGCCCACAGCTCTCTGGCCACATTGCTGGTGCCACATTGGCAGGGCAGTTGTTGATGCCTCTGCCTCATGACACTAGCGATGTCAGCCAGGGACTGCTGGAGGCCACAGAGCAGAGAGTAGGTGACTCTGCTGGCGGTAGTGTTGTCCCTATTGGGACTGAGGCACCCCCGGACCCCCTGTAGGGTGGCCGCCATGGTCTCCATCCCCACCCACACCTTATCTGCCAAGTCACGCTGAACTCCTACCGCAGTCAATTGGAAGGTAATAGTTGGGTCATCAGAGTCCAGGGGCATGGCTATGGTGGGAGGTGGTGTCTGTTGGTTTTTAGGTGGGATATGTGGAGACGCCACGATGCAGATGACCCTCCATGGGTCCGGAGATGGTGTCCCAATGGAGTCAATAGCTCTTAGAAGATGTCATGGTCTATGGTTGGCAGGTTGGCATCATCGTCGTCATCACTGATGTCTGGGACAGGGTGCTGGCCAGGAGATAAAGGTTCATCATCTGCAATGAGATGGGGAAATGCTATTGGTGATGTCTTCAACATGTTGAGATGGTTTAAAGCAGTTGACAAACAAAGTACATTGCATGATACTTTCAGTTCTTCATTGATGCCTAGGACAGCTGTTACGCTAGGCTGTGGTTGGCATATAGCACTGTATTTTAATTTCAAATGACAGGACCTCAGCATTGCCATCAGTACCACTGTGTGCCTCATACTTGTGGCTGACAGTAGAGGTAACTCTTTGTATGATGACTTTTGCAGTGTTCCACATAGGATGTGCATTGGAACACACTCACAAAACTAAAGTGAGTGGATGGGGCCTGTCCTAGTAGTCAGAATCTAATCACTGACATGCCATTTCATCACTACCAGAGTTGGTCATCTGCAGGGTATCAGACAGCTCTTTAATTTGATCCATGCACTTGGATGTGTCCATTGACCCCTCTGGCTGTTTCAAAATAGGTCCTGGCAGCCAACTTACTGCCACACAGTGAGCATAAGAAGACTCTCCATTGCCTACATCACCTAAATCATGGGTGGCCATCTCCAATGAGCTGACATGGCCGGCTGTTATACAGTGACATGTGTCAGGCAGTACCCTAGATGGTAGTGTTGCTGGAAATGGAGACGTACCTACCGAGGGGCATGTTCACATTGTAATGGCACAACATGGCGCAGCAAGCACTTTCTCTATGCAACCCTGCATCATTGGACATACACAGGACAGCACCGTATTCACAAGGATCGGGGGCACCACATGTGTTTTCCCTTGCACTGGCCCTGATGATGACAGCCAAGCACCAACACTGACAACCTTGTGCCATGGTGCAAGGGTGCCTGTGTTGGTGCACAACTATTCTTTTTGCAGCAGCCCAGGGGTGTGCACAGGGATGGGACATAATCCAGTGTATAGAGCCCTTCCATGCATTTGTGAAAGGATGCATGTTGGCACTGCCCATATGTCTGCATCAACGCCCTGCACTTTTTCACTTTAGCTATGGCTCATGTTCCGCTGGTGTACATAGTTTGCATTCACCCCCACACCCAGTTATATATATGGAGATGAGAGGACTTCAGCTGGTCCCTACCATCGCAGCTGATACATGTGTGGTCTGAGCCTGCATGCCAGGAAAGCTGTGTGCTGTGTAGTTTGCTCTAAGTTAGTTTGGAAGTGACAATATACATATCCGCATGTGTAGGTACTGGCCATTGCCCACAGATTCCCTATCCCTCAGATACCAAATGTATGCTAGGAATTTGTAGCCTAGGTTAATGTGTATAGGCCCAGGTGTGACAGAGGAGCGTCTTTCATAGACATGTGGTGCAGCACAAGAATGCATCTTGCTTTGCCAAACTGTGTGAATAGGAAAGTACAGGGTTGTGCTATGTTTAGGACAGTACAACGCATCCTTGTGCACTTGAACTATGATGCATGGGTTCCTGCATTGGTGTACATCTGCTATATCTGCCCCAGCACATGCAGTTACTACAGGAATGCGCCCTATCTTGTAGACACAGCACATTGCTGCTTTTTCAATGTGAGTTAGGATAGCACAGCTATAACACTTGCGAGGCTGCCTTATGCCAACATGTGATCAAAACGCCCCTGATCCTTACATTGATGTAATATCTAAGCATAGAGTAGCCAGGTGGCTACCGTTTGACCTGTAGACAGTGTAGCAGAGCGCTGGGACATCGATGCCTGGACTGCACAACATTACATATTTCCCCCCATTGTCCCTTGTTGGTACTTACCCTGTTGCTGATGTAGTTGGTCATAGTCAGCACTGTCCTGTCCTGCTATTCCAACTGTGGACACTTGCTCCTCCAAGGGAGCGAGCTTCTCCTGTGGCGTTGGACTTCCATCTCCAGTCTGCAATTCTGCCTGTAGATTGGGTGCCAGTTTCTCCATAGTTTTTCTCTTGGCATCATGCCTGCGCTTCTTACAGTCAGTCCCTATCCTCTTGACTTCAGCTACGCAGATCACGTTGTTCACTATGGACTGCCATATGGCCTTTTTGGTCCCACTGACACATTGGCGCTGACAAAGAGCTGGTGTTGATGCTCTGTCACCGCTGTGATCAAGATCTCATTCTCCTACTGACCGAACCTGCATTTCCTCTTTCCCTTGGACTCTGGCTGACCCTCCTGGCTGGTAGTGGGGTTGGGCGGGTTGTTGTCCTGTGCTGTGCTCACTTCAGGCTGCTCCATTCTGCATTTAGATAAATGTAACTTTTTTTTCTCCTTAGCAGGGTTTTTGTGTTTTAGTTCATGATAGGCACAGAAAAGTGATGTTAGGACGGCGAGCGTGTTTTTTCTGGCTGGCTTTCTTGTCTGAGCGTCACTTTTATACCATAGCATGCATTTTTTTACCTACTTGATGCTCGTGTTAGCATCATTTTTTCGGCCGCTAGCTCTTCCCAACGCCATGTAGCACCGTATTGTAAATAAAACGCTAACATGGTGTTAGGAATTGTCGTATGGCAGCTGTACATTTTTTGATGCTCCGCTGCGTGAAATCAGTGGAGTGCCATTTCTTGTAAATATACGCCTAGGAATCTGCACACTGTCTACCTATTTGCTTTTAGGGCACTGCGTCTGGAGATGTAGACAGTCTCGAAAGCAACTGACATCAGCACGCAGGAGTAACGCCTATATAGGCCCCACACGTCATTTCCCGAAAGGAACTGCATCAGTGTGGACCTGTAAGGTGAGACCTTGGGGCACGAAGAGGAACTGCAAAAAAGTTTCTGGATCCTGTCTAAAGCCTGGGGAATAGTCTAAAGGTGAGAAATCAACTGCTTATCTTTCCAGTGTAGGTAAACAACAAGGGAGCGAGGGAAAATAAATGGAGCCACTCTTAGTCCCCCTGAACAATAACAAATTAACAACAAAAGAGTGCAGCCAACACGAGGCAAAGAACAGAAAAAGAACACTCTTTTTAAGTACCAACATAGTTGGTGACATGGTTCTTCTTTGGGTTTCACCCAGAGAGGTCGAATACCTCTCTGGGGTGCTACAACGCCTGATTACAGCGGAGTAGGATTTTATGGGAAGTGTAGGTGCAAAAAGTGAGTGCAAAAAGGTGATTTAAAAGGTGCCTATGTTTTATCCCAGAAACTTTAATGGAGGAAACCTAGGCATCAATAAAAACAAGTGCGTTGGATGTTTTTATACTAACTGGTTAAATTGACCAGATACCTCCTATTATGAAAAAATTGGTCAACATGTTTCTGCTTCAAATGATTATTCAAAAAGCATTCTTCAGGACCAGCACACCACGGCGGTATGGGCACGCTAGGACCCACCCTAACCTGTGGTGGAATGAACCGAATAGACTCACGATTATGATGTACAATCCTCAGGATTTCTGAAAGCCATAAATGTGTGAAGCGTTATGGAACTTCACAGCATGGGTCCCGGTCGGGGGTGGTAACTTATAGTCACACTTTCATGAAAGTTACGCGCCCGCATAACACCTACATGCTCCCTTCCGTGGAAAATGTCTTTTTTCTCCTGGTAGCCAATTTTAACTTCACTTTACACATCACCGCACTTCTTGCACTGCAACCTATCCCCCCTAAACACTCTCATGCCTCACATCAAATGGATTTTAGGAGATCCGATCAATTGATCAATAAAACATCCCTGAGCTCCTCCCTCACAGTGAGGGGGTTGTAGCCCTTGGTTGCACTAGGATTTGCAACCAAGAGGAGATCCCAGATGATGAAGCATGCCACTTCGGTGGGTGATGGGATTACGTCCTTTCAAAAAGGACTTCCTCCACGTTTAAGTAGAAGTTAATTGCTAGTAGTGTCTTTGCTCTTGATCTCTTTTCGGAGAGTCTGAAAGACCTGCGGACTTTTTTGTTAGATACATAATTGGGCTGGGGATTCTGTCCGCGCTAGGTCTTTAAACCTTTCCATGAGACCCTTTACCTATCATAGTGTTGTGTCCGCACTACACTAGCACCAGGTTGTATTACACATTTTTTAGGCATTGAAGATTAACTGATATACCCACAATTACACGATGTTAAGCCCAAGCCCGGATCCCCAGTTCCCAAGATATCCTCCCAGGTGAGGCGTAACAAGGAGAAATATGTTTGTTTCTCCTTGTTTTTTCCTCTTTCTACGTGTACTGCATTTTGCAGCAAATTTTACAAGAGGAACCTCAGAGGATTGTTTTTGTGGAGGAAGGTGTCACTTTCTGTTCAAACACAATCCTGGTGTAATGCAGGCACCCTTGCGCAAAGATACAAGGGTGCCTGCATTGCTGCCAGGCTACACTCAGTGCACCTGAGCAGGGATAGAGCAGGAGTGTACATTTCTGCCCTCTCCCAGTCATGCTGTCGCGCAACACAGCACCGTAAGTTGTCTTGCGTTGTGTGACGTATTAGTAAATCTGACCCTTGGTATTTCTCAGTGAAGCGGTTACTGTGGCAGCCCTCAACTTTGGTCGATAAGGCCTGTTGTATATGGGATGCTGGTACAGCAGGTGAGCCTGTGAAGGACTCTGCCAGTTGCAGGCTCTGGGACAAGCAGGATCTTATGAAGTTCTTCCGTAGTTGCGGCTTCTGGGCAGATCAGGTACCCACCTCAGTGTTGAAGGAGTTTTCCAACTCTGGCATTAGTAGCGGCAGCACCAGTATCTCAGTCATTGTGGGCTGCCAACTTCACATGATGCTTGATATTTGCAGAAGCATTGAAACATTGATGCAGTCAAGAACTAAAACAGTCCCGGGGGACCCCTTCCGCACAATGATCACTCCTAGCTACACTCCCTTGCAGTCTCTTGCTCTCTTTGACTATTGCCAACCCTTGGCTTCTCCTCCGGGACAGTCTCTCCTCCGACATGGCCAGGCACACTCCTTCCATCTTTCAGTAGGGAGGCAGACAGTTTCTAGGCAGTCGCCAGACCCTCAGTTGCCCCAACCGATAGTGAAGACTTAATATGATGTCTCCTCACTGCTGGGAGACTGATTTTCGTGCAGTCACCATCCCTGGTCACACAGCAGTCCTTCTAGTACTCTGCAAAGCACTCTCTTTCGTGGTTATGAAGAATAGGGAACTGGAACTAAGTAGGATGAAATGGATTCCCACTTTTATAAGCATTTTCCAGACAAGGGATGTGAATCCTCTACCTAAGGTTTCTGAAACAGTTTTGGCTATTTCTCTATCGTGTCATTTGCCGGTTGTTCCTCAGACACATAGGGCCATATTATCAAGAATGGGCGTTACATTATCGCCACTTTAGCGGCAGTTTCCTGCTGCTAAAGCGGCGATAAGGGGCTTGCTAATATGCCCTAGAGAATTCCAATAGAAGCCCAGGTTTGATGTCCTTCCCACCAGAACCTGGGCTTCTATTGGAATTCTCTAGGGCATATTATCAAGCCCCTTATCGCCGCTTTAGCGACAGTTTCCTGTCGCTAAAGAGGCAATAATGTTATCGCCCGTTCTTGATAATATGGCCCATCGTTTTTGCCACATGATGGCTCTCACAGTAGGAATGATGCTGTCTCCAAGCAGGAGTATCTGAAACAAGAGCCCAATGAAATGAGAGATCTCTGCACTGGGCTGTCATCAGCCTTCCTAAAACAGTAATCCGGGTCAAGGGACAGCCCTGCGATGACGCTTCCTCACCTTGAATAACAGCAGTTTCAGCCCTCACTTCTACTATTCACCAAATGGCAGGGCTGAGGAAGAACTAGTCAGCAGCCCTTTGCTAACAAGGTCCTCCTTGAATTTATAAGTGGAGCCTTGTCTCCATTCTTCCTCACTTCAGTTTTCTGGGTCTCGTCCCTCGATCCACAGGAATGCAATACATTTTCACTGTCAGTGGAGGCTCTATCTACCTTCCATCTTGGTACCATACTAAAGCATGGGCCATTCAAAATACATCCTAATGGTCTCAACCTCTCCCCACACACATAATCCTCCTACAAAGCATGCTGCACATTTACTGCACATACATACACTTGACAAGCACACTGAATCTCAGTGTAAGGGTCTGGGATTCACATAACAGAGGCCTGGTGCACCCCCCTCCATGTCACAGAACAACTTCTGGACCTCACACTAGTCACTCTCATGAGAGAGACCTCTTCAGAAAAAAAAAGAAAAAAAATGTTAAATACACATGTATTTTTATAATAAAATTTCAGGGTCATTTCTTCAAAATTCATATCAAACACCTGACATACATAATACCACTCATGCACAATCATTCAAAAGAAACATCCAATCCACACATTAAAAACATTGGTCAGACTCCAAACTAACATTATATACATCTATTTGTTTATTGGTTTGTGTCACAGAGGGATCTGCATTACTATAATTTAATATACCATATCAATTTTACCAGCATAGAATGACTGAGAAAACATAAAACAAAGTCAAGAGAATGCGCCGACACGCGTTTCGTTGGAAAAAATGGATAGAGACACCTTCGTCAGGGTGCTGGTTGTAATACGATGGTGGTGGCAGTGGCCATTCAGCACAAATACAGATATATTCAAGGAGCCCGAGTCCAGGATGAAGAACAAGATACTTCAGCGTTGGCCAAAAATTGATGTAAGCTCAAAGGCCAAGGATGAAGGTGACACCTTTCCTGGATGGACTTCCAAGCGATACAAAGGGTGACAAAGTTCGGCTTAAGGACCTCAGGGGTCCCACAGCACTAAGTCTGTTTTTAAATATCTGGGCTCGTACAGGGAGTAGATAGGTCTTGCAATTGCGGACAGCGAGCGTCCCATACGCCACCATCCTTCCTTATCTACAACCCTATCTGAATTGGCCTTGGGCTCCTTGAATATATCTGTATTTGTGCTGGATGGCCGCTGTCACCACCATCGTATTACACCCAGCGCCCTGACGAAGGTGTCTCTATCAATCTGAGTCTTTTTCAAATGAAACGCACGTCGGCACATTCCCTTGACTTTGTTTTATGTTTGTCAGTAATTCTATGCTGATGAAATTGATATATACATAGGATGTATATTGAATGATATTAATGCAGATCACTCTGTGACGCAAACCAATGGACGAATAGGTGTATATAATGTTAGTTTGGAGTCTGAACAATGTTTTTAATGTGTGTATTGGATGTTTTTTTTTAATGATTGTGCATGAGTGGTATTAGCAAAGGCCGACCCCGAAGGGGGCCTCGAGGGCAGGCGCTATTTTGGCCGCCAGAGCCCAACAAGGAACGGATCTGATTTTCGCCGCCGGGAAGCGCCGCCCGGCGAAATGCGCCTGAGGCCCCCTCCCCCCTTCCAAGAACAATGGGAAAAGAGGAAGGGGGGGATAAAAGGCGACGCTCCCCCAGGGGCAGCTCACTTGCACATCAGGGAGCTGGGGAGTGGTGCCAACGATTTTCGAGTGGCAAATCGTGCTTAGTACAGCCAGGTTGAGAACAGGACTCTGTGCAAAGTGTGCATCAAATCTGTTCACTTGAGCTGCCACCCGGTGTTTCGTGCTCCCGGTGCTGCCTCTCGGGCTTGACCAGGCTAACAACGGAGGCAGCAGAGCGGCCCTGGTGAGAAGTTGGCCGGGTATATGCTGTCCACTAATTAAAGTGTGCACCTTGCACCAGTCCAAACGACCCTTATTGATGATTAGGTTAAAGACAACCTTTATAGAAAGCTATCCTAGTGGTAGCTGTGGAGAACAACCTTCAGGCTAAGTCTCGAAGGAATGTAAAGCAGCTTGTTTTACCCGATCAGAACCTCCTGAACAACCAAATGAAAGGAGAACCACACATTAGATATATAAAATATATGTATTTATTACTAAACACTCTCTACTAACCTCTTTATGAGATTAGAGCACAAGATACACAATACTGAATCAATTGAACGACAGTAAAGAGCACAATACACAGCGGGCTGCAGGGGGAGACCGAACCATATTCTAAAAAAATGGTATAACAATGACGACTTCACTAGACACAGTGCCTAGAGCACGTAGAATCACTGAGACCCCAAAGAAGCACCCAAAGTAGTGACACAGGGGACCCACGGAGGACGGGTGCAGTGTGAGAACACAGACGCGAGCTCCGTACAACTCTATGGGAAAGTCACGGTTGGAAAATGACAGTTTAAGGACACTTCGGAGAGGACTTCACACAAACCCTTTGGAACATAGAAGGTTCTAAGGTCAGCACCCTTGTGAGTACCGAGGTACCCGTGTTACCTATCCCAGAGGAGCCAGGTGCATAGGAGTCAAGTGGTGTTGGAAACCCTTCTCGTTTTCAATGGCGTGATGCGAAGAAGTGCTGCTACCGGGAAGATGAAAAGTGTCCAGTGGAATCCAAGCCTGGATCCGAGGTGAGAAGAACCTGAAAGCAGAGGTGACAGAGTCTGGGTCACTTCAGGGTGACCAGGGGCTCGGTAGACGAATGCCCACTGATGTTGGGTGCTTCAGGTGAGAAGATTGGATGCTTGACTCTGCTGCCACGAGGACCAGGAGATGTCGACGATGACCAAAGTCCGGTGGTGAGCTGTCCCATGAAGGATGTCGAGTGCTGGGGGGTCAGTGTACGGATTGAACACCAACAAGCCTTAGCAACGGCAACCCACACGGGCAGAGGAAACAGGTTACGGTGAGGACCAGCAAAGGTCCTGGGGACTCTCCAAGCAATAGAGAGTCAGGGCACGTCTGGAGCAACCAGGGAAGCCCAAGGAAAGTAAAAGTGATCTTCACAGGGACCCACAGGCCAACGGACCAGGGATCGCGAAGGAACCTTGAGCTGAATCGCGAAATACCAGCCCACGGAACACTCGTGGAGTGTAAGCTGGAAATCTTCGGTGGAAATACTGCTCGTGATCAGGACTACACGTAGCCCAAAGCACAGCCTCAGGGATTGCCAAAAAGCTTATGTTGCTGCAAAAGTACACGACGCACAGGGGTTCGGGTTGCACGGTCCCCATGAGGGATACTGGTCTCAGAATTGCTGAGAGAGCAGATCGACCTCAGAGACCTTGGGAACCCACCTTCTGTGTTGCAGAAATCATCGGAGTCCTCAGGAGCTCGGGAGGTGCAAACCGGTCAGATGCATTAAGGTGCCTGCTGCTGCATGGGAGTAACTCCTTTACTCCAAGGAAGATTCTTCTGTCGTCCAGCAAAGTGTAGACCATCGAAGTATTTGGTTTCTGCTTGCATAGTTTAGTCCAGGTAAAATCTAAAGTCCTGTAATCAGGGTTCCTACTTTATACCCAAGGAAGGGGTTGGACGAACTCTGGGGACCCACCTATGGGAGGGTCAGGACAGAGGGGTGGCTACACCCATGTCCTTTGTCCAGTTTTGCGCCAGAGTAGGAGCTAATGGCTCCTGCAACCGGTTTGAGCTGTACTATGCACAGGGACACCAAATGTGCCCCCAGTGCAGACTTTCAGACACTCTCAGAGTGCACCCACCCAGCCCCATTACACTAAATCCTGTCTGTGACAGGAAACCTATTGTCAAGCCTTCCCTGCTCGAGCTCAGACGCGCGTTTTGTGATGCCCAGGTCGAGGAAGCTGGTACCAGGTGTACCGGTGTTTCACATAAGACCCTCTAGAATGGTGGGATCATACTTCCACCGTCAGTTACTGGCAGGGAGGTATAATTCCAAGGTGTTTGACACCAAACACAACATGTTTCTAAGCAGCCGTTTTAATGTTAGCATTTACCGCTAGGTTATAATGCACTTAAATATATATGGTTGGCTGCATCACAGACAACCCTGGAGAATAGGTTCCGAAGGCTGCAGAGGGGCACTGCTCATGCAGGGGCACCCTCTCACATAAAGCCCAGCACCTTGCCTTCAGGATTGATAAGGCCTGCCATAGGGGTGACTGATAGGTTTATATGTGTAGTGATTTAGAATAGATATAGTGAACCTATATCTAAGTAAGGGGTGTATGCGCCACCTTACACAGGTTACAGTAGCAGACTTGTGGTGTCATTTTGAATGGTCTCTCAGGGGTGGCACAATACATGCTCCAACCCCTGGGAGGCCTCTGGTCTACCTGTGCCCTGGGTACATGGTGTACCATATACTAGGGACTGATAAGGGTACCCCAGTATCCAATCTGGAATGTACCTTAATTACAGGCAATCAATTTAGAGGAGAAAGCAGCTAGACTGGGGTGCAGGATAGCAGGATCCCAGTCAGTCTAAGTCGAAAACAGTGATACATCAGCAAAAAGTGGGGGTAACTATTAGAAGCAGATCCTACTCTCCTACAGCCCTCAACCAACGTGGGCATCCAGCAACGAACGTAGGCAGCCCGAAGAAGGCCGGAGCAGGAGTCCTGAGGGGAATCTCAGCAATCTGCACTACAACCCGGGCAGAGGACAGCAGCATTTGCTGTGCAGCAACCTGGCATGGCCGACCAAGGATAGCCGGTGAGTTGGCAAAGCGTTCGAACAGGTTGAGCAAGGTTGAGGTGATCAGGGGCCGGGACCATGTGCAATATGTGGTGGGGGAGCAGTATGGGCTCGAGGTAGTTGCGCGCAGCACTTTGAACCTTCGGGGGCGGCCTTTGCTAGAGCAGATCTGCCAGAGGAGGTTTTCGTTAAAAGCGAGGAGAAGAAGCAGGGATTGGCCCTCAGCGTTACTACGAGTTGAACCTCTTTCTTAACCAAAAAATATCTCCCTGCTTTCAAACCGTGGTGTAATTTGTGAGGGGAGTTAATATGAATAATATATTTAATTTTAAAAGGCCCCCCTTATCTGTTCAAACAATACGCATTTCGAATGGGACATGTGCCTTAGTCCCATAGTTTAGCCACCCGTGTTTGCTGCATAGTGTGTCCGCTAAAATACACCATCGCCCAGTCTCGCCCAAAGTGAAGTCGTCTTGGTTTAGTGCAGATCTTGGTGTCAGTCACATCTTAGTGTTTCAAGTCCTTTAGGAACGATACTTTGCGTCCTTGGGCAAAGTGTAATCGTTTATCGAGAAAATGTGGCTTTTCCTAGTAGTCGTTCTGCCAATGTGCACGCCTCAGTGTTCCCGATTCTCCTTGAACGCAAGGCTGGTGAACTGTCCTAGGCCTGTCAGTACCTTACAGGATAGGGTGTAATAGGTTCGCCCTCTCACACCGTGGTTTTGTAATAATTAAGTGGCATATTTACAAGGGCTTTCTCTCCGCTTTTTGGACTTTTAAAGCCATAAAAGCGGAGATAAAACTATCGCCCTATTAACAAGAGGGTGCTAACATGCATTAGTGCATGTTAGCACCCTTTTACCCGATGCCTCCCTTTGCATCTCTAATGAAATGCAAAGTGGGCGTCACTGGGCAGTACAACCTTGTAAATAGCGCTGATGTGCCCATCGTGATATTTACAAGGCTGCCAACGCATTTTAGCAGACGTTAGTTTTGGGCGAAAACCGCTGTTTTCGCCGAAAACTAACGTCTGCTAAAATGCAGATTTAGGCATACCTAATATGGGGGTGGATTGTGCTGATACGACCACAGGGTTGTATCAGCAAGGTTATCGCCGTTTTGCAGGGAACATCGCTGGAAAACCAGCGATGTTCTCCGCAAAACAGCGATTTCCCCGTTATCGCTGGCAATTATATCGCCCCGGGGAAATGTGTTGTAAATAACGCGCTAACAGGGCGATATAATCCAGCGATAGACGGCGATAAATAGAAAAGCACTAAGCGCGCTTTGCGTTTATCGCCACCCTTGTAAATATGCCCCTTAGGCATTTAGGGGCATATTTACAAGGACGGCAATGAATAAACGCAAAGCGTGCTTAGCGCTTTCTATTTATCGCCATCTATCGCTGGATTATATCGCCCTGTTAGTCCTGGGGACAGAGGCAAAAATGCAAAATGGCAACAGGGGCCGCGGAATGTGAGGAGGGCCACCTGAGCTGAGAGACTCGAGTCCACGCCCTTGATTTTAGAGCGATAGTGTTGCGTCTCAGTACAGCGCTCCTATACCTTCGGGTCGAGTTCGCGCTAAATAAATGTGCAAAAAAAAGTTTTAAGAGGCTGGATTGATGACAGGAACTCTTAAACATGATAATCACCTGCGGCAACACATGCCACGTGGCATAGCGGCACGAGCTGCCGCCGGTGAAGATCAAGGTAACAGGTTCGGCGTCGGGCACACCGCCTGGTGAGGCTGGGAAAGCACAGACTTAGGTAGAAAGTGCTGGGGTATGAGGCTCGGGGTCATAGTGCAATACAGAAATGCAAAAAAATTAAATCATACTAATAAAGTTATAGATTTACTTAGGCGGGCAATGCAACAGCAGGTTTCATCCCGAACGCGGGAAGCAGGGCCGGACTGGGAACCAAAACCTGCCCTGGCAAAGTGCTTGGCTGGCCCTCCGGTGGGGGGGTTGGGGGTGCGGCCGAGCTATTTGCCAAGCCCGGTTTCGGCCAATTTCGTTACAGTGGTCGATATTGCAGCTATGATGCAAAAACAGCCCTGTAACAAAATCAGCCCCAGGGGTCCAAAACCGGCCCCCAACCCTGGCGGCCAACCGGGAAAATGCCCGGTGCCCGCTAGGACCAGTCCGGCCCTGGCGGGAAGCATGCGTTTCAACAGCCCCCAACTGGATAAAGCTGGCTGCCTGGCGGGGCTAATGGATGCGTGGGAAAGTTGGGTGCATGGAGCTTCAGTTTAGTTAAACACAGCCACGGGTCGAAGCTCGCCGAGAGGCTTGTGAGGCATCCGAATCAGTACGAACAATCATATCTAGTTGTTCACGTATTTCACGCCCCACTCATTTCGCCAAGCTTCAAGTGGCTAATTGGCTAGATGAGTCACCGTTGGAGCTGGGGAAACAGGTTCATGTTTGGAGGGCAGCTCAAACAGCCCATGAGCCTGGACAAATCACTTAATCTGAAATTGCCTGCCTGTAAGGCAACTGGTGCTCATGTAAAGCAATCTGACACCTGTGTTTGTATAACGCACACACACACACATTTTAATCCATTTTGTATGTGCTAATACAGCATTTTCACATTTTGTAAGGACATTGGTAACAACTAGAAGCTGATGGTAGGTGCCAAGGCAAAAATAGATGTGGGTGCAAGTTGCAAATGGCTAATATAAATTGATGGGATTAAACCACCACAAATTCTATTTGTGTTTGCTACGTCACTAAGGCAGTGGAGTGGCTAACTGGTTGCATTTAATGGAGAGACATACGGAATCCTAAGTATGCAAACATGTCTGTAACTGGAACATCCCAAAAGAAGGATTGGGTGACGGGTAAAAAGGTCTTGCGCTCCTTCAAGGGTAAATTGAATGCAATTGAGACTGAGTAGGCCTTTTTCAAACTCTGGTCAGACATAGTGCAGTTCGGGTCTAAAAACGCGATCCCTCCTGAGTGGTGCCATAGACATGGTTGGCTGTTTTGGTCAGTGCTTGGGGCAAGGCAAGCAGGTTCCCTACTTTGGATCCACCAGAAAAAGGGTGCCACACCAGACCTATAATCATTAAATGTAGGAAGGGAAGAGTATGTGGCATTACGGCCAGAGCTCCTGATTTTAGGCAAGTAGTTTAATCTCCCCCCACATGGAAAACGAATATGAACTTGCGTAAGGTGACTATTGTTCAAGTAACCCTCTCCAACGCCGTCAGGTTGAGTAGTGCAGTAGTACCTGGCCCTGGCCGTGTGAGGGAGCTTTCTTGAGTATTAATATGCTTGAACACGCCTACGGGCAGGAGGTCGGAGTTTTTTACTGTTTTGACTCCCAACTCAATAGCGCAGATGGTGAACCTGCCTGCAGCGGAGCAAGACGCTTTGGTCACAGAGATTCCTTCCTACTGGCAGGAGGCTAGTCACCATCCCAAGGGAGGACAGCGAGTTAGGAACTGGCAGGAAGGGGCCCCAGGCAATTCCAACAGAGCACCCTGACAGACTTGTGGATCACCTCAGTCTTGGACAACAGGCTAGTACCCCAGTAGCAGTTTGTGGGTCACTGGGCTGCAGGGCCACTGGGGAAAGAGGCCAGCCAGCCATTTGAGGCAGGGAATAGGTGGCCCGGTGTAGTAATAATCTCGTTCCCCTGGGGCCCCCATTGCTCACAAAAATATGCAGGCAAAAGATGAATGAATACAGGCGGTGGCTGAAATGTGCCGGAGTCCATAGAGGGGCAGACGCTTGCATAAGATGGCGGGTTGTAGATACACCACGGCCCTGGGTATAATAATACATTTTTTTAAAACACACCAGGTCAAGGGCCCACGAGGGGTGCCCATCCAGAGTTATAGGAACAAATCGGCAGCTCAAACTCGGGTTTTCATCCTCCTGGAGTGAGAAATAAGTACAGTGGAGTGGGTAGTACAGCATGACTGATACTAATCAGGGTTACTGGTTTCGCAGTGGTACTTACCGGGAGGAGCCTGCCAGAGGCATTGGTGAAGTCGAGGATGTTATTTAAGTAATGTATGATGTATCACACCTCCACAAGCGGTATCTGATTGTCTCCCAATTTTGATTTCATGTATGACCCATGGTGAGAGGAGACAGTGCTGTAAGACACCAAACAGGACACAAGCTTGCCACTGCAGGATGGCAAAGATGGAGGAGAGCACATCATTGCATTTGTGGGAAGATTGCAGTTGGAGCTGACCAGACGTCGGCCTCCCAGAGCCACAGCTAGAGGTTGGTATTGATTGATTGATTTATTGTTAACCATTCGATTATTTAAAATCATTACAGTAAAAAGCTAAAATTGATACCCACCCAACCATGCCCTCCCACCAATGCCCCCCCCTCCCCAGTCGTCCCTTCAGCTTTAAAACCATATTTCTGATAGTCAATCTTATGTTGCAAAGTCCATTTTGCCTTTAATCCGGGGGTTTAATTCATGCTGCGACAATGTTCAAATCAAAACACTTGGAGTGGCGGGCTAACTCTTCTTTGCCCATGGATGTTATGCCAGCACCTTATTGGCCCATTAATCAGTCTCTGAAATGCAAAAGCTTGTGGAAAGTCATTTATACACTTGCATCTAAGGCCTGTCTTATCTGGTGAATACATTTTTCCGCTCTTGCGAGGTAGTAGGGTTTTGTTTCCAAAAGGCACCAATCTGATGCTTTCTTGCACGTTCTGATGCCAAGGTCTCTTAGAATGGGGTGGAGCAGCCTTTGTATCCTAGCACTCGAGTTGGAGCAACGGCATTGGCAGGCTGCACAGAAAGAGCAGCGGGAGGCGCAATGGACGCCACAGGGTTGGGGAGCCGCAGGAAGACAGAAGCTTCCCTGGCGGCGTGGAGGAAACAAAAAGTGTATTGGTTTGGTTATGGGAACACACCGACAGGGCAGTGTGTAGAAGGAGGGCCACTCACTATGGGATGCCTCACGGCAGGGTGAGCATGCTGACAAAAAATCGGGGTAGCAAACGGAGACGCACTCGCAGCCCATTCCCCGCCAGACGGCGGGGCACAAAAAACAAGGTAGCGAGTTGGGGCCTAACTCCGGGGAAAGGCTACCCCCCACATGCAAAGGGGTGTGGTAAACAACACTGAACAATCTACGAGCTGTCAGGGTGATTTACGACCATAGGAGATGCAAATGAGCAAATGACAAACCAGTGATTTCTGGCCAGCCAATGATTTCTGGCTGATGATTTATGATGCTCATGCAGAATGATTTATGACAACAAAATAATGACAGAGTTGTGACAGAATGATTTATGACATGCCGATCATTTATGACCATGATTTATGGCTGCTGATTAATGATGATCTGGGAGAGTTATTTATGAAAACAAAATAATGACCGATTGTGGCAGAATGATTTATGATACACGTTGAGTTATGACCCATGATTTGTGGTGTCCAACTGACAATGGGTGATACCCAATTTGTAATTATGTGTGACAATGATTTATGACCTCGGCCACAAGAAGGTATCTAGGGGAGTTGTACAGGTATGACGTATGTAATAACAACGACTACCAAATACGACTGTTGGCTGTGTTTAGTAATGCAGATGCACAGGTATAGTACGGTTCCTGGAATGGGCACAGTATGGCCGTTATATGTATGACTCGGGTGTTTATATGGATTTTGAAAATAGGGAGCCCGAAATTGTATTCTAAAAATACATATGTATTTAAAAATAATAATAAATTCTGAAGAGGTCTGTCTCATGAGAGTGACTATTGTTTGAGTTGTACCTTATAGAAGAATTGGAGAAGGGTGGTTTTCTTTTTTGATATATGATTTGTTCCCCTGCTGTTGTCTTCTCCTTATTTCAGTGTTCAGGGGCCATCTTATGTATAGTGTGGACCTCACACTACCATAACAGGACATGCTAAATCAGTATGATGCCAGGGCTACATAAATGTCATGATGCCATTTCACAAACATGCTGTCTCTCAGGGCAGAGATACATGTCAGTTAGCCAAGCAGGAGACATTCCTGTCCCACAAGACCTGGTTCCTAACAATGTAATTTTCTTCATGAGTGGCCCCTGTTGCATTGACCTACAGCGGGAACAGTGCTTTCCTTATGCTCTGCAGGGCTGTGGGCAGCTGCTATACAATGCAACTACTTGTTCAAGCTATTTTGGACTTGAATTGGGCTGCAGGTATTGTTTTTGGAAGAGTGCACGCATGGAAGCAGAATATTTAGACTTTATGCTTGACGACATGTATTTGTGGGAAACAATATATCCTCAAACGTTCCCCTTCGCTGACCACCTCTTCCTTGAAGCTTCCTGCCCCCCTCTAAAACACACACTCCATGGTGGCTTCCGTTTAGGAACACACACTACTGCACCTGCATCTCTGCTCCCTGCACCCAGAGTCGGCCATACTCTGCCAGGTTGGTACTTATCACAGCCCACCGGACATTGCTCTCAGAGCTCGCAAATGTTATGCTTTGTCCTGTTATGCTGTGTCATGGTCATACATGTGCTTTGCAAGTTTTGTCAGTTATAATGCCACGATTATTTTCCAGTAATGACCTGGTAACATTTTTTTTTTTGTTGTTTTGCCTCGCACCTTTTGCTTTTTCTGTTCCACCGCCTTTGACTTTTTCTATCTTGTTTTGTGCCTTGAAGACACTGAGGGGCATATTATGTGAAGGACATCTAACATGGGCTTCAATTGGAATTCCATAGAGCATATTATCAAGCCCATTATCACCGTTTTAGCGGCAGTTTTCTGCCGCCAAAGCGGCGATAATTTTATCGCCTGGCTTGATAATATGCCCCAATATGAGAGCCACAGTGTAGGTAAGCGAAACGGACCAATTTCTATGAAAATATTTACTTTTGCAGTGGATTCCGCTTGCGAAAACACATTTGAGAGCTACCCTGCTCAGTTTAGGCACCACAATTCCCGCGGTGAAACTCTTTTCCTTGCCAGAGCATTTCGCCTTGAAACGTGTGGGCTTGTGTTCGTGCACATGTGCATTTACGCACTTCAGTTTTTGGCCTGGCAGAGAAGCTTTAGTTGTCTCAAAGAAATTCTACAGAAAGAGGCGCTGAGCTCAGCCATTCATGATTGCAAGTGGCATTCATCAGCCATTGCTGGATAGTGACTGCTAGGGCCATGGTGTATCATTATTTCACACAACACAAGGCAGTAAGAAACCTTGCAGCACTGCGCGAAAGGGAGAGGGCAGCCATGCGCCACATCTATCAGGATGTGGCATCTGCCTGCTCTCTGCCTGCGCTGGCGCTCAAACTGCTGCCTAGCTCCAACTTAGGCACCATGGTGCAAGGGTGCCTGTGTTACAGGCAAGATGGTTTTTGTGCAGGAAGGGACACCTTCCTGCACAAAAGCAAACATCTGAGGCTTTCTTCTCTTAATGTAAAAAGAGGAAAAAATTAGGAAAAATAAAGATATTTCTCCTCGTTGATCCTCCCCTGCGAAGGTGTAGCATTCTGATGCATTCCTCGGTCTACCAGTATAGGTAAATCAGGGAATGCTTCAGAATCCATGGGTAGATATGCAGGAACACCCATGCAAGGCAGCGACTTGCGCTGCCTTGCATTACTCCAGATTTATTAAGCCGCGCCGGGTCACGAAAGGTGCCTTACATGGCTCGGTAAATCTCATTATAGGTTTGGTGTCGCCCTTGGATGTAACAAAGGGCCCCTGCAGTCCCTGCCGGAGTGTGGGGGGGGGGACAGGGAGGGGGCAAATCTTCAGGGGTCCCCAGCCCTACGAGGAGCCCATTCCACCCATGGCCAATGATTATCTGTGAGATGAGGGACACTCAGGGTCCCCTCTTCAAATTCCACAGGGGACCCCATCATTTTTGGTTACGCCACAGATGTCATTGCAGCAGCAGTAGGGTGAGTTTACATAGTGCAATGGAAGCTCTTTTTATGTGTCCTGTGTTTTATGCAGGTGTTGCTGAAGTGGGAAAACATAATATTGCCATGCAACAATTTTAAGTGCAAGTACAGGTTTGATATGTTTTTTTTCTAGTGGATACCATCTGAAACACCCCTGTCATTTTACTTACCCATGGTGCACGGTTTAATAGTTGCTCTGTAAGTTTTGGAAATGCAAGTCTATTAAGTATTTCTGAATGCTATATAGCGATGTATTTCCACAGCTGACCGTGAAGAGTGTGTCTCATGTAAATGCATGTTTTTCTTTGACAAGTTAAGCAGAAGCAGACCGCAAAGAAATGGAATCCACCTTAATTGCCTGCATTTCCCTGTGGAGGCCATGGCAGCAGCAGCACCCTGTCAGAATAAAAGTGCAACTCACTCAAACCTAAGAGATTCCGGGGAACTTGGATTGACCAGATCTGCAGACTCACATTACCACCTCGTTCGTCTTCCTCGCACAGTCCTCACACAGAGTGTTTCCGATCTCATAGACATTGTTTACTCAGCCACGCCAAAATAATCCTCCCAACATGGCGCCCATTACCTCCACATCCATGTTCCTCACACGATGAGGTATTACCCAAGCAGATGTTTCTATTGATTTAATAGTTCACGCTCCGTGGTGACAAACTATAGAGAGAAAAACACCTACTGCAACACCGTGGATGCAATAAGAAAATAAGAATATGACTTATTACGCTTTCTTTTGAGCTGAGGATATTTCATGCGTACCAAAGTCCGGAAGGTACTCATGGTGTAAGGAATGTGACGAGGAAGACCTGGATTTGGAGTAATGAACAGTACCGGTGTGAAATTGTGTCACTACTTCATCTTTCTGGAATTCAAACTTGGGGTGTACAAGTAGCATCAGTGTTTCCACAGCAAAACGAAACCCAATGATTTATCTCAGAAGCCTCGGAAGTCAGTTTCACGTTGTATACTTGAGTTTTCTTTAGGTCATTTATCTTTATTTCTAAAGTACAGACCACAAGAGGAATGATCTGGTGGCCGTATTTCCAGTGTGCACACGTGTGTGCCTGAAATGTTGTCTGGGTGATCATGTCTTCGACTCTGAAAATGTACAGCGTGTCTACCTCAAAAGCTGCCATGTGTAGCTCTAGATGTATATTTATATAGTTCTAATTTAGTGCCAGGTGTGTTATCTGTCTACACGCTATAACAGACTGATTGGCTTTGCTTATGCTTGTTAGCTTTCATATGGCAGCATTCAGACAGGAAGAACAGTCCACTGCACTTGCGGTTGTAACCCATAACCTCAGAGACAGAAGTCTCAGGCTTGTCAAAGAGCTCAAAGGATGGACATGGCAACAGTGCTCTGGAGGTTTAGTCCATGGCTTTACTGCCAAAAAGATAACATTGAGCACAGCAAGAGGTCAGTGTGCAAACTTTATACAACGCTATAGAAAAGTACAGATGTATGACAATAAAGCCTTTCAGTATTTACACTCCGATACAATTAGAAATGCAAGGTCGCCCAAGACTGTGGACCAATGACGAGTTCTTGGCTCTCCTTCCACATACACTAGATACACCCTGCTGAACACGGACTGAATGATGTATGAAGTTATAGAAATGTATTCCTGGTTTACATACATGTGCATGCCAATAACAATATTTTTTAGAATTCCATAATTGACTATTATCTTCACCCAAGGTGGGGCTCTCTGAACCTTACTTACTGATGGTGAACTTTGCCTTTTATTTCGGTGATGGAGGGAAAAGGTGGAGTCTGTCAGTGGAACCGAACATTTCCTTTTGTTTGTTGAGCTTTGAGAAGCTAAAAGTGGGCATGGGAAGGCTAGCGCAGCGAGGGCATGCTAATGCCACATTGCACGTTTTACCGACGTCCCAAGCATAATATGAAGGTTGTTACAGTGCACAATGGGGATATGATAATGGAAAGTTTAGCGCATATCCAGAAGGTTTTGGGGGCATATCAGCAAGGGCCGGCGATAATTATCGCTCAGCGCTCTTAGCGTGAGATAATTATCGCCGGCTAGCGTGGATTTTTATGGCTGAGATAGCGTGCTATTAGCAACGCTTATCTCAAAAGCGAAAAAAATCCTAGCGCTAACTGCCTAACGTGAGATCATCGCTGGAAACCCAGCGATAATCTCACGAAATGTGGCGTTAGCTTGTTGATAGAGACTCACAAACTTAGCCATGATATCCACCTTCCATAGGATAATATGGCTAAGTCAGTCATGAAGCAGAAGTAAGGAAAGTAGCGATAACAGGGGTTATCGCTACTTTTCCTGCCGCTATGCTTCATAGCGTGGGGCTTGATGATAGGAGAAATGTCGCCTAGCGACATTTCTCCTGTCAGGTCAGGAATGCCCACTTTGCATCTCATTAGAGATGCAAAGCTGGCCGTTAAGAATAGGTGCGCTAATGCAAGGTTTCACGCGTTAGCGTGACCTTGCTAATTTGGCGATAAAATTATCGCGGCTTTTCGGCCGAAATTTTTTTTATCGCCGCCTTGCAAATATGCCCCTTGTTTGGTCTAGAACTAAAGTAGTTGGGTGCTGAAGTAGGCCCAATACTCTTCCCCACGCAGGTGAAATTTGTTTCCAATGTCTGGGAGCACCAATAGAGGCAGCCAGGCTTCTTCTCTTCAAGGATGGTGAAGGGGCCTTTTCATATTTTTTACTAAATAAACTACTTGTTCATCAGCTATAGGTTCTGAGGTTGGGAGGTGAGTCTTGGGAGAGAGGCACAGGTTTCTCTGCTGAGAAACCAAGTGTGTGAGTGTTAAGAGCTTGAATTGGATGTCACTGGTTTCCAGGGACAGGACATGCGGAGGGAGAGGTGCATGTTGAAATCTCTGGTTTAAGAGACAATGGGGCATATTTACAATGAAATGGCATAGCGCAGCATTGCAAGCAATTTAGCTGCACTGAGTTGCGTCAAATTAAAAAACATTCAGGGATGAGCATATCAATAAGAAAATGGCGCACCCCTGTGCTCTGCCCTGCGCCAGCACTGAAAAAGCTGCCTAGCGCCAGCAAGGGTGCATGTGTTGCAGTCATTGTGTTTGTGCAGGAAAGCACACCTTCCTGCACAAAAACAATCATTAATAGAGTTTTGCTCCTTCTATGTGTGCTGCAGAATGCAGCAACCATAGAAAGAACAAAAAGCGAGGAGAAATAAAAGTATTTCTCCTTGTTGTTCCACACTCCTTTTGGAAGGAGTTGGTTTTTGGCACTGCCTCAGAATTACAGATCCTTGTAAATCTGGGGCAGTGTCAAAAAGCAATGGGTGTTGCATGGGAATGCCCACAGCAACACCCATTGCACGCCCCTTTGCTGTAGAAAACTGCGTGGAAGAGGACCATATTTACAAGGTGGCGTTAAGCCACGCAAAGTGGCTTAGCGCCGCCTTGTAAATATGGAGCAAAACACTGTGCCACTGGACCTTGCTTCGGAAAAAGAGACGGTCTGGTGGCACAATGCTCTTGTAAATATGCCCTAAAGTGGATTGTGTTGCTCGTACTGGCTTGTATGGCCCCCACAATGAATTTGAGACAGACAAGACAGCTCTCGTGAATGTACAGCATTTGCCTCTGGCACGAACTGGCAGGTGATACGGTTGGCATTTATTAACGTATACGTGTGACCTCAAATGCTCGAATCCTGGCATGTTCACCTCAGCCTGTCATCCTTCAAAGGTTGATAAACTGAGCAGCGTTAGGTAACGACAACACTTCTTATGCAAAACCGCTGTTTTAAACTCTTTGTGGCAAACAAGTTAACATCATCAAACTGCACTTTGTTTTAGGTTTACCTGAGTCTGTCTACATATGTAGCCTTCATGAAGTTTGAGACAGAAAGTCAAGCTATGGGGATAGTACACACTGCCATATTCTGCTTAACACAGAGTAGAAAGTGTCCCATGGCGATAGCCTCCGAGAAGAAGTATTGTTGACAGACACACTTGTACAAGTATAATGTAAATGTATGGATACTTGTATAGCGCACGACTACCCAGAGGCCTCTCGGCGCTTGTACGAATACCGCTGTGGAACCCATCCTGGCTTTTCCCTGTGAGGCGTCCACTCCTGGGCACCCCCAAGGTGAAGGCCTGGCATCCTTAGCGTTGTGGGGGCCGTTGTGGAGATTAAGCAAGCTATTGCCCAGAGTTGCAGAGTGGGACTCCATGATTGGAATGGCACCGAGGCGAGAATTATCAGGTCCGTGGAATTTTTGAGCCCAAGACCCGCCGAGGCGGGGAATTGAACCCTGGTCCCGGGCTAGAACTCTGCATCAGGGTCTGCCGCTCTAATCATTGAGCCACACTTCTCCACTAATCTATAATAATTATTTCACCTATTGACACATTTTCCAATAAAGAAAATGCAAAAAAGAACTTGTGGTGTAAGAGTGGAAGGGTGGTTCATCTGCACTTGGTGTGGGAAATGCTCTGCACTTTCCTGCCCTTCTTTTTAGTGAACCTCTTGACGTAGCTGCTGCTCCTGACCAGTCCATCGCCTGGCCTCAAGTTTCCTTTAAGAAACGGGAGTATGGAGTCGGGTAGCTGCAGTCTCTTGTGATAAATCTGGCCCATCACTATGTATCGGCTTCCTGCAAAGAAAAGAAAGTACTGTTAGTGAGTGGCCACAACAAAGGCACAACACCACGGGATCTTCGGGAACCAGCTCCGGTGCTTTGCTGTTCCATCGTACTTTCCTGATAACTAGTCCTCTGGGGTTGAGGTACAATTGTGTTGTATTTCAGTATTGCTATAGCGCTTTCAAACCTCTTGTCGAGGTCCCAAAGCACTTAGCTGACAAGGGGTTGGTGGCTCTGGTTGGATCTGTGGTACACAGATGAGAAGAGAGGGTTGCTAGTGATGTAATCTATTAGTGTTGAGTATAGGCGTCACGTGGGATACCCAGACGGTATGCTACAAAGTTGTCGTACCAGCATTTCAGCGCATGCTACGCATGTGGTAGAAAGCATAGGAGTGCAGGGATAGGTTGATTATTGGAGTTAAGTGAGATGCCCTGGGCCAGGTGATGCGAGGGCAACGCAAGGTGACGCAAGGACAATGCAAGCTCCTAAGTGACATTTGCTATGCCATGCAGAGCCACCTTAGGTATAGTCAACCTAGAGTAACGCACGCAGCACGTCACTGCCTGGCGGTTCTCTGCATGGAGCGGTGTTCCGTGGGTGGGGCGTGGGTGCACTCACGCGTCCACCCATGGTGTTTGGCACATTCCCAGATTTACTAACACTAATAAACATGCAAATGCATCAAAATGGAAGTTTTCCCAGAGGGGGCGTAACAAGGAGAAGTATGTTTATTCCTCCTCATTTTTTCTTCTTTCTGTGTGTTCTGCAGATGATTGTTTTTGTGCAGGAAGGTATTCCAAACAATACTGGCTGTAACGCAGTAGGCACCTTCGCACCATAGTGCAAGGGAGCCTGCGTTGCTCCTTGACCGCCACTGCTCCAGCGCAGTGGAAGGGCTGGAATGCGCCATTGAATGGCGCATTCCTGCGCTCTCCATTTGATGCAGCGCAGCAAGTTGTCTTGCTGCGCTGCTCCAAATATTACTAAATCTACCCCACCCCCCCGCTCCAAACGTGACACCACAGAGTCAGAGTGCATTTTACGCACATGGTGGAGAGGAAAGGAGTGTGAGAATAGGTCGAGTAGAGGTGTCGTGCAAGATACCATTTTACGCTTGTTGCGGAAAGCAAAGTGTGGGAATAGGTTCAACAGCAGCATGCAGAAACCAGCCAAGAACACGGTGGCACAGTGGCGCCTTGAGTATTGAATATGGAAAACTAACCACTCTGAACGCGCAGCTCAACTTTATATTCTGGAACCTTTGTTAATAATTTCGGACTTTTCTTCTCCCTTTTCACCTCTGACTTCATTTTTAGGATTTGTTTCGACATTCCCTTCAAATGCTTATTATATTATGTATTACTTGTGTTGTCATGCTGCTTTTATTTGTACTGAATTGTGTTACTTGACCCTATGTAAAGTGCTTCATAATTTCTTTAGCTCTGGTCTGCACTGTATAAAATTAGTATTATGTAAACAAGTAATTACAGGCCTTCATAATGCTACCATGATTAAGGAAGACCTTTTCCTAACCACTGGATACGATGAAACTCTGAAAGGGGTGCATTGCTCATCTGTGGCTGAGAAGTGGCTTTGAGGTACCCATCGAATGTACAAATCTGCTCGAGGTATCCCTGTTGGGGCTGCATGATGACTGGTACTAAGAGCATATGGTTCTAGTCGGTGTAATCACTGCTGCTACAGGTGAACCGGATACAATGATCATAGTGACACGTGACACACAAGTCTAGCAAACTCTCACGAGTCAGGGGGGACGTTACCTTCTCTGGGGTTGAAGCTTTTGTATATTCCATCCATCGGACAGACTACTTCTCGGACGGGCCAATCGCCATTCGAAGTGATCAGGCAGCCTGTACATCACTGAGGAGTTTTTTTCCAAACTCACATCAAGGCAGGTACAACGAGTTTACTTGCCTTGCCGTGTTGGGTAGCCAGTCAAGCAATGCACACAGGATGTTTGAGTGCACTCCGACCTTAGCACCACTGGTGCAAACCTTCACCATATCTGTGCGCTCGGAAGAGATGCGAGGCGAGAGTGAGGACGGGCTCATTACCGGATCTAACATTTAGTAATGTAGGGGCATATCAACAAGGGCCTTATCTCTGCTTTTTTGTCTTTAAAAGCCCAAAAAATGGAGATAAAACTATTGCCCTATTTACAAGTGGGTGCTAACATGCATTAGCACATGTTAGCACCCGTTTTCCCGACGCCTCACTTTGCATCTCTAATGAGATGCAAAGTGGGCGTCACTGGGCAGTACTGCTTGTAAATTATCGCTGATGTGCACATCGCGATATTTACAAGGAGGCCCACGCATTTTAGCAGATGTTAGTTTTTGGCGAAAACCGCGGTTTTCGCCAAAAACTAACGTCTGCTAAAATGCTGACTTACCTATACTTTACAATGGGGTGGATTATGCTGATACAACCACAGGGTCGTATCAGCAAGGTTATCGCCGTTTTCCATGGAACATCGCTAGAAAACCAGCGATGTTCCATGGAAAACACCGCTATCGCTGGAATAATTATCTCCATTGCGCTATGCGTTGCTAGCATGGCGATAATTTCCAGCGATAGCCGGCGATAACAAATCTCACGCTAAACGCGGCCAGCGATAATTTTCGCTGCCGCTTGATAATATGCCCCTGTGAATAGACAGGCCCAGATATTTACTGGCATAGTTTCAGCAGCGTACAGGTACCAAAGATGTGCAGGTTTTTGTCTGCACAGGTACTTATGCAAAAGCAGCTAATACCAGCAAATTGTCACAAATACCTCTTGCAGTCCAATCTCTTGAATTTCATGAAACCTAACAGAAGTTTACATTGTTAATACTGCAGTCTACTGGGAGTCCATAGGTAGGCGGCAGTCTTATCACCCCACCCCGCGAGGCAATGGGCAACCTTCTGCACTTAGGAGTAAAGCGTGTCTGTCCTCTCAAAGATGCAAGTCAGCACCAGATTTGAAAAGCAAGCCACGACAAGAGGTTACTGCTGGGCTATATAGGGTGATATAAAACATATTCTCATAGCTTGATCAGGGGTTCTTACTCAAACTAGGATTTTTTCTTCCAGTTTGAAAATGTTTAGCACTTCTGTTTCCCCTCCAGCCCCCCACCCAGGGGCCTGATAGTGGTTATATGAGTGTCGAGCGACAATGCATGCTTAGAGCTTGGGGTCTCCACAAGTGGTAAGGATTGGCAGAGCCAATAGGTGTGGCATTGGCTGCCAGCCCTTTGACTTTGTCCATAGTTGTTTTACTTTGTCAAGAATTTTGCAAAACTGTATTATTCGGGAAGCTGCTGGTCCCTCATCCATCTACAAATATTGGCTAAAACCAAAGGTTTCTTCAGTTTCAAAAAAGCACCCATTGCCATTATAGCCCCTGGTACTTAAGGGAGCTACTTTATATGTCAATGTGCACTTTTTGAAAGGGCAAAATGATGTCACTCGCAGTGAAGTTAGCCAGTTCATGAAGTGGGCTGACCCATTAACCTATGCTGTATGCTCTAGGGGATGGAAGAAAAATGTGAATGTCAGGATAGCAGACCAATGAATGAAGAGGGTGGCTGAAAGCCCCTATAAGTATATTACACATATAGGGCCTTATTTACAAGAAAGTACCGAAGCGCGGTGCCGCAAGCCATTTGACTCTGCCGTGCTGCGTTACTTTCAAAGCACAGGGAAGCGTCATATTTACAACAATATGACGGATCCCTGTGCTCTCGCCTGCGTTAGTGCACAATTGACTGCCAAGTGCCAACGCAGGCGCCCTTGCACCATGGCACAAGGGTGACTGCGTGTCCCTTCCTGCACAAAAACATTCAGAAGAGGTGTTTTCCTCATTCTATGTGTGCTGCAGAATGCAGCGCACATAGAAAGAGGAAAAAACAAGGAGAAATAAAAGTATTTCATATTGTTGCACCTCCTTACGCCTCCCCTAGGGAATCGTAAGATTCTGATGCCTTCCCAGGTTTATTAAACGTTGTAAATCTGGGAATGCAGCAGACTCCATGGGTGATTTGTGTGGGAACACCCACAGCAACACCCATGGCAATCCCCTTTCATGCAAAGTGTTGCGTGAAAAGGGGTTGTATTAGCAAGGCCACGAAAAGCCAATTTCAGACACTGCATAAAGGTAATTTCTTTTATTCAATCTTTAATATCCCCCCCATGTCTGCTGGGTGGTAGTGACGTTTTTTCAGACTGGCATCAGAATTAGTAATGTTTTATGATTGTTATGCAAGCCTAGTTTTATCTATTATAATTTTTTAAATCTTCATTGTTATAATTGGAAGGCTTTTATCTGAGTTTGTTAAATTGACTATGAGATTATGGGCCAGATTTACCACTTATTCACGCAGCCCAGTGCAGCAGCCGCAAATGCTGCGCTATGTGAAAAGGAGAGAGAAGGACAGCGCCATATTTACAGAAATATGGCACTCTCCACCCATTTCCCTAGCCCCGGCGCTGAAATCAGCTGCCGCGCACCATGGAGACACCTTTGCGCCATAGTGCAAGGGTGTTGGACCTAACGTCCTATAGGTAGCTTGGCTCAGGCCAACAGGCTTTTACCCCCTCATAGCGCCTTGTGTTTGCATCACACCCAGCTCACAATTTAACGCCACACCACTCAAAAAGGACACCACACCGATTAACTTTTAAGGTTATTTGAACTCTTTATCTGGTCTTCTTACACTGGGATGCTCAATGTCCCCTTTAAGGACAAAATGTCTCCTCATAGTCCCGGTTCAACAATTCATTACCTCACAAGATAAATATTCCAACTCATTTCAGGATACACATTTCATCTCAAGTTCAACATTTCATGTTAGGATAAACATTTCATTTCAGGATAAACATTTCATTTCAAGATAAACATTTCATTTCAGGATGAACATTCCATTTCAGGATAACCCTTTCATTTGCCAGTACAGTTCTGTTGATATGACTCTAGCACCGCAACCATTTATTTACAGTATACGGTTTTTCTCTAATCTAGGCGCGATTCCCCTGATAACTGGAGTCGCTTTCCGCTATTCTCTTGGACTGGCAGACGGCCTCTGGTAGATTCTCATTACTCCTAAAGACTGGTGGATCAAGGACCGAATGACATCCCGGCAGTTTATTCATAGGCTCTTTAGTATCAACACCAATCCCCTCTGACACGACCTCACTCCTCAACCCTGGTTGATATCAAAACCTAGTCCGCTGCCCTCAGCACCATGCAGGCAATTACCACCCTCTTGACCTCTGTCTCGTGTGAAATCGGGACCGTGTACAGTTTTCCACAACTTGGTCTTGGGTTCACTCTTGGCTTAATGGTCCCCCTCTGCATGAATGCGGCTCTCGGGTGTTTTGTCTCCCCCCCTCCTCCTCCCGCTGTTTACACCCCGCTTACTGTCTCTGTGGCGACCTTCGTACGCTGTTCCTCCGGACCAGGAGTCATGTGCACTCCCCCCTGGGCACACGGAGTCCACAGTGCTGACAGGACGATCTTTCAACCGGGGGGGGGGGAAACGGGTCACAGGCCACACCCCCGGGTCACCTCCCCGAGGGCTACCTGTCTAGTGGGGCTCCTCCGCTTCCACAGAGGACTCTACCGGCCAAGCGTCGACCCGATCTCCTCCGCGTCTTCTGGGAGGCGCGCCCGCAGCCGCCCTACGTAGCGCGGCTTGCGGGGGCACGGCCTCACTTCTTCCGTCAACAACCGGGCGGCGCCTCAGCCCCACACACGTGATGCTAGGGAGGCCGTCTCTCAGCCTGACACGTCTCCGGCTTCCGGACTACGCTCTCCCCTCAGCTGTGAGGAACGCAGTGGCTGCCCTCAGATTCACACCACGGGGTCCCGACACTTCCCCGCTGCAGCCTCTCCTCAACTGGGTGATGCGGCGGTCACTCACAGGCCCACACCATGGAGTCCCCAGGCAGTCCCTCCACCCTGGGGCCGCGGCGGTGAGTACTCCGGGCCAGGATTTCTGCTGGGGTGCTGAGAATAAGGGGCAGGGATCGTCCCAGACTTGATGGGAAAGCCAGCCAAACCCTCCACAATAGACCCCGGTGCCTCTCTCTCTTTTAGACAGAAACAGGGGACAGTCAATAGGCCAATTTTACTAGATAAATCCAGGCCACGACAGGGGTGAGAGCAGGATATGTCCAGATGGCGCTTTTCCCCTGGTCCCAGACCCTCAGAGTTTCTGACTTCTTGGAGGCTTTTGAAAATGATGACCCCCAAAGTCCCTGACTACCTCGCAGCTCGCCCCCAATCCTAAAATGGCCGCCCTCCTGCACCTCTATTTATCACCTGGGGCCTGACTGGCCAGAGGGGCCCAGAAGGTTCCGGAACCTCTCATGGCAGTCATGGCCCAGATTCTAAGGTGACAGTTGGAACCACCATTTTAGGAATCTAACCTCCCTCTTCCTTTTTCTTCAGCGAAGCACCTTGCGCCTCTTCCTCAATTAGTGAGGATGAGGCGCCCAGAACCTCTACATCAACATCCCAAAAAATAGTTAGGTGGACAGAGAAAAAAAATGAGAAGGGGAAGGGACAAAAGAGAGAGAACATTTTTTAAAATGAGGAGGGAACTGCCAAAGGGCTGACAGGTCTAACAAAGGGTGTCTCCATGAGTCTAGCATAGTACAAAATACTATGCATAGACTGACTTTAACCCTTTTCCTTCAATGTATGTGTGCTGATAAGTGCAGCACATGTACAAAGTCTGAAAAGGAAGGCGAAATCAAAGCATTTCTCCTTCGTTGCGCCTACTTCAAAGGGACACAGATTTCTGACGCTAAACCCTGTCTCCTATATTTAGTAAATAGAGTTTAGCATCAGAAACCTTGTGTGGTTGCATGGGGTCACCTATACTCCACCCACGATACCCCCGCTTGGTGCTAAGTAATGCAAAGCGGCGCTTTGCGCTGCTTTGTATTACTTTCACGCTATTTCCAGCGCTGGAAAGTAAATCAGAAAAAAAGATAATGAGCTGATTTGCATCCCTTTTTGATGGAAATCAGCGCATTATCTTTTTTTCCCGATTTTTGTGATGCAAATACGGCGTAAAATCTTAGTAAATCTCCCCCTATGTATTGTATTTATATTTGATGATGATTAGTATGTATGTATTTATATATTTCTTTGTGTTTATCTTTTATGGTTATATAATTAACTTAATAAAGAATTCATGACTAATAATTGATGCATTGATGACTGTTTTAAATATTTTAAGACATTATGGGCAGATTAAGGATATGTAGGAGCATATGCATTTAACTTTTCAGTTAGTTGGGAGCATTTAAGTCGCCCTCCCTGGTTAATGGTTGACTGCATCTCTCCTTTGAGAAAAGTTCAGGACTGGCGAAAGGCATCATGTGGCTCTTTTTTGCCCTTATTTTTCACTTGCATCATGCACCTTACTGACCAATAAATAGTTTGAGTTATTTTTCATGGTTGTTGTGTCCTTTTACTTCCTTTCACGCCAGCCATTGTAAGCTGATATAAAGTGTTGTCTCGAGTACTAGGAGGAATTGCGCTTGTAAATTTGAACTTTTCTCACAATATATACAATTATCGAGATGGACAGCTAGAGATGGATAGCTGTCAATAAAGTAGTTATGTTGTGATGCTATAGGTCACTGCTGTTATTTGTATATTAATACGTGAGCTAATTTGACCATAATATTGTGTCTCGACGATGTTTGTTGAGATTTGATATACTCTCATAAATATTATTACAGATGTGGTTGAGATTTGAATATGTAATTTTGTGACACACACCCTAATGAGTGAATCCTACTGAAATATTGTTTATTGGTTCTGTACTATGTCGTGTACCATAGTACATCACAGCAACAATGGACCTTTTTGGGGACATAAATAGGCAAGATGAAACTACCCATGCCACCAGTAATCTACAAAATTTCCTTGCCGTTTAAAAGAAAAAGAGTGTGTCAGGGAACAAAACAACATGGGAATTCTGTGTACCTTGCTGGTTCTCTGACCACTCAGCTAGAACGTCTCCTTACAGTAAATTCATCACTATTTCTAACATCAGGCTGTTTTCCACGGATGGTTTCAAGTGACATCAAATGAGAATGGCAGTGAAGCTCAAGTTGTATATTATGAACCCTAAAATGGAAAACTACATGCTATTGATAGATGATTTGCTACAATTTTATGTTGTAAATCAGCATCGTGGATGCGATGGATCACCTGTGCAGGGCTAGAGTCAAACATGTTGTGCATGGGGAGCCATGCACAATATGGACTTGCATCCTTTAGCCCTCCTACCACTAGCTTGTTGTGCCAGAGGCACTACCATATATTGGGACCACGTGATGACCTTTGATTACCATGATTTTAATTGACTTTAGGTGTTTTCTTGAATGTATGATATCATGTTTCCTGCATGTGCCTTTTTCCTTAAAGATTTCTTTCATGTCTCTTTGTAGCTGCAGAGGGGGAGTGTTTGCTTTTTACAGCCTTCCCAGGAACAGAATGTGTGGGATGTGCTTTGAAAGCATGAGAGAGAGAGACATTTGAAATGTACTTCTCGGTTTTGGAATGTAGTATTTTATGCAGTGGTGCTCAAATGTGCATTATGTTGTACATTGTGAAGTGGAGTGTGTGATGCTATAGGCAGTGGTGCACAACTGTGCATTGTGTTGTACATTGGGAAGTATTATGAAGTTCTTACTATTGGCTTTGACATGCCCTCATGCCATCTTGAATTCTGACTCTGTTTAACTTGAGCTTTATGCACACAGGCAGGCCCCAAGATCACTCAAGTTATTTAAGCTATTCACGTTCAAGGTTGTTGTCTGTACTTTTGGAGACTTTTGTAAGCATCACTAAGATCATATGTTGGATGCGTGCTTGGTACATTTCAGAGCAGAGATTGTTGTTGCCAGAGAAATGTGTGGAATGCACAGCTCTGTCTCAGAGTCAAAATACAGTTGTCTGGCCAGCTTCTGTCTTGACCTTGACACAGACCAGTACGGTGAGCTCAGTTTTTCGTAACAGAAGAAAGGGGACGAGGTTTCTATAAACTTCTCCTCAGGTTGAGTAAAAGGTATTAAAGGTGAGAAATCTTGGTGCCCAGATGGGAGCTCGCTGTGGAACAGACGTGTTGCCGCAGGGAACATTTGAGAGTCCCGATCGAGACTTCTGCCTGGCTGTCAAGGGTTCCTCCAGCTGAGTTGGCAAGAATGTTGGATACTTGATCAGTGATGTATTTCTTTCATTGTCATTTTGATGTGTGAGTGTGTCTGTGTGCACAGTCAGGTCTTTATTGGTTATAATCATCTGAAGTATTTAGTGTATATATCTTTCTGATTTCTTGCAGTGGACGACCAGTATTATTATCTGCCTGTATGTATTCCATGTATTTTATTCGATGCATTTAACAGTTATATGTATTTGAATGTTTTTCATTTGACATCTGGGAAAGCCTTTCTGTTAGAGAGTGTTGCACCAATAAAACCCCATGCTTTATTCTGAAAACTGTCTTTTGATGTGACTCATTTTATGAGTGAAATCTCTTTCCAGGTGTTTTTATTGCTTCGCTGTGTGTGTGCCTCCGTGTGTGTGTGCCTCCATATGGGAGTGCTGTATTTTCTATTATTTGGGATGTTGAAGCGATACATAGCTCTACCTTAAAAATACCTGGCTTCCTGTCAGTAAGGCCAAACCTTGCACTGTAATTTAAAAAAAAAGTACATGATGGTCTGCTGTCCGTGTTAGAAACAGACTGCTGGAGACCATAGGTTGCATGTCACATATACACTTTAAATCTAAAACTTATACCCAGTCCCTAACCTAGGTTCCCACTTTCTCTGGGAGCCGTAAAGTGGAACTCCCCATTCTTTACTTCCTATTTTTTCTCACTTATGACATCTGGTTATGCCCACCTTCCCTTTCGGGCTGTTGTGGAGGTACTGGGGTTTTCTGGGTTCCAGTTGTTGTGCTTGGCTGTTTGGGCCAGTCTCACTGTTACAGGCACGATTCCTGCTTGCTGTTTGTAATAATGTTTGAGTTCAGTGTACTGTAGCTACATTCAGGCACTCCTTTTTAAGAATTCTTCAGGCTTCTGGTGCCCAGTCTCAAGGTGTACTATTATTTGATTCACACTCTTTTTTTGATAGAGCCTCCTCTGTTAAATGGTAGGGGCAGTTTCAGTCGATAACCTTTCCAGTATTGCCCGGCGGTAATCGCCTCTTATACCATTCGATGATTAACCAACAAAAGAGGCAGGCGCCGGAGACTGGAAGGCAGGAAACAAAGTTTTATTCCGTCGGAGCAGAACACATCAGATCGGACAGCAAGGTATCGTCTCGAGGTGCTCTCTCTGCATCTCTGAGACCTGGTCTCTTATACACACATTTTTGACTTTATTACCGGTTTATTGTACATGGCACATTCTTGAGATTGCTTTGATACATGAAAGAACATCCTCGGAATCCCCGGCTCGGATCCGCTCCCACACATAACTACAGTGGAAGTCCCCACCCCACCCACAGTAGGAGATGGCTATCACACAGCTGGACATTCCGCCAATTCCCGGGGGTGTGTGCGACTGGTCGGGTCTCAGGGGGTGGGGGCCTTGATCTACTGTAATCCCTTTGATGTGAGGTGTTTCCCTTACAGTAGGGGCAATAAACTGCATCCGCAGGCCTAGGTGATGGCCTGGGATCAGTTCGGACAATCGGGCGCAGAGGAAGGGGGTTATCAAAAGGATGTATGACCATGTATGGGATGAAAGAAGGTGTTGGTCAGGCGCGGGATGTGGTTCCATGGCAGGGTCGCACAGAAGGAGAGGGTTTATGGCCCATGTATGAGAGAGCGGGGGGGGTGGCCGGCGCGCGGGGGATGTTTGCAGCGCCTGAGGGACGCGCTGGCGATCGGCAATGAGACCATGGTGCCTAAAATGGCCGTCGCGCGTTTTCTGCGTGTGGCGCTTGGGGAGAGACAAGATGGCGCAGATAATGTTCAGATACGAACTAAATTTCCACAGTCCTCCCTTTTAACATATCTCGCCAGCTTGTTTAGTTCGGATCTATCCCCATAATACCACGTACTTCTACTTCGTACAGGGCTTTCATTCGTTCTGCTTCAAAGTTCAGAGTCTTAGGGCAGATGTAGTTCGTGAAAAATGAACATAAAGGTGGCAAGCACTGAATCCCCAGACAGCACCCACACAGTATCACAATTGGTATCATGATAAATGTAAACAACCTCCACCCCCAACTTTTAATAGTGTCCCAAAACCAACTCCCAAGCGACCATCCTTCTTGCTCCTGATGAACCTCTGCGGAAAGTCTGTGGAGGTGTTCGATCGCCTTGTAGACTGAGGGTGAGTTATCCGGTACGTAGGTACAACAGCTGGACCCAATGATGCGGCATGCTCCTCCACGATCAGCCAGAACCACGTCTAGAACGAGGCGGTTCTGAAGAGCTACCAGGCGGACGGCCTGAAGCTCAGCGGTGTTGTTGGTGAGGATGCCGGCTGTAATGTTCATTGTGGTTTCGACTGCCTGGGTTAGGTGCCGGATGGCACGGCTGTTTGCCATTGGACCCCACAGTGGAACAAGTCCCTTTACTGCATCCATGAACTGTGCTCCAGTGGAGTCGGCTTGTACAATGTCCTTAGCACGTTTCTGCCGGTGATGGTTTGCTGGAGCCACATATGTTGGAGGAAGGATAAAAGCGATGTAGCAGGTGCCTCCCCAACCTTTCGGAAGCCAGGTGTAGGCCTTAGTACCACAGACGAAGTACATATTTGGGGAGGTAACAAAGGAGGGTGGGTCAACTGAGTCCAATGTTCGGGTGATGAGACAGGAACTGTGGCCTACCGGCTGTGTTCCTAGGCCTTCGAGGCACACCAGACCTGTGATGTTGACGACGGATAGGGCCACTGTTAGGGTGGCGGCCGTTCGTTTCCGGAGGTAAGAGAAGGTGGGTCTGGCTGGGTTGTTGAACACCTGCATTTCAACTCGCTCCTTGGCAGGGATGTCCATATGGAAAGAGGTGTTTGATCTCAGAGGACAAAAGGGGGCAGAGGTTTTTCCAGTTTGGTTCAGCCAGAACCCATGATAGAAGTGCGACACAGTTTTGCCGGAAGTGGCATTGTCCTTGTAACTTTCTTGCAGGAGGATTAGCCAAGTGAGGCAGGAGCCATGGACAGAGAAGGGCGAAGGGATGAAAGGGATAGAATGTCCAGTGGCATGTGGTAGCAATCCACAGATCCAGCAGTTAGTGGCATTGGCGGCAAGATTGTGTTGGTGGAGCAGTTGCACAAAAGATTTATTCCAGAACTCCTTACGTCTTTCTCGGAGTTGGGGTGAAAGTGAAATCAGATGGTGTTCTTTCATGGTGGTGGGTTGAGCAGTGGTCAGCAATGTCTTATGGGCGGGTGCGTTTTCTTCCACGATCCAGAAAGTGACCATGAGAAGGAGGCAAAGGAGAAGGGTAATAAAAAGTGAAATAGTCTTTGAGCTGTGCATTTTGTCAGTCTTTGGGTTTTTGTAGTGGATCTTCGGACGTCCGGTTGCTTCCATCATCTTCATGTCGGGCGCTTCCATCACCTTCAAGGGACTCGGTAGCGGGCAGAACCACAGACTTTGTTTAGTTTCTCTCCTGGAGGCCTTTGAGGTGACTAGGCTACCGCTCTGAGATTTCAACTTAGTTCGTGGTCTGCTTAGCCGAAGTTCCCTCCTTTCGTCGTAGGTTATACCCTTCTTTGGATGGCACAGTGGGATTGGGATATTCAGTCAATTCAAGTGTCTCTGTATTCGGGTAGCAGTTCAGGGATGGTCGGTCTTTGTCCAGAAGTTCCTCTTGGGCGGTGATGTTGTCGGTGGTCGTCAGGGTCGATGATACCTTCTTGCAGTGGTGTGCATGCAGCCAATTACGTTTCCCCTCCACTCGAAGAGCTGTTCGGGTGGTGATCAGGACTTGCAGGGGGCCCGTCCACCGGGGCTCCAGACTCTTGGTGCGCTGGAAGTTGCGCACTAGGACAAAGTCACCGGGTTGGATGTCGTGTCCGGGGCCCCTGGAAGCATCGGGAATGGCTTGCAGCACCTGCTGATGGATAACAGACAACGTTTTAGTCAGATTGTACAGATAGTCAGACATGAGGACGTCCGGGACGTCGTGTATGGATGCTGGTTTTGGTGCAGTCCAAAGGTTCATAGGTCGCCCGAAGACGACCTCGTAGGGGGTTAAGTGGTGTTTGGTAGGAGTGGAACGCATTGATAGCAATTTGCTGAAGGCGCACACAACGACAAGCACGTACTTCAGGGTTTGGCACCTTTCTAACTGAATGTAGTCCATCTGTAGGACCTCAAAGGGGTGACTAGGAACCCCAAACCCTCCCCGGGGTACAGCAGTTCCTTTACCAGGGTTGTGTTGGAGGCATATCAGACATTGTTGGACTAGGCGTTTAGCTGAGTCTGGGATTTTCTCGTTGTGCCAGACTTTGGAGATGAGTTCAATCATGGGGGCAGACCCTATGTGTGCAGGGGAGTGTGTCATGGTCAGCATGGGAATCAGGTATGAGTCAGGTAGCAACCATTGGTTTGTGTCTCTAGTTTTCCAGCAGCCTTCATCGTCTTTCAATCCCACCCGTGCCCATTCAGTCAATTCGTGTGGTGAGCTGGCCAATTGTATGTCTCTAATGGTTTCCCTAGCATTCTTCCATTTTTCAGTTTGTGACCTGGTCACGTACATGCGTGTTGTTGACCTATTCTCGGCTGTGGTTCGGGCAGTGATGTCAGCCAGCGCATTTCCCTGTCCTATAATGTCCGTCACCTTTTTGTGTGCCTGGCATTTGATCACAGCTAGCCGTGTGGGGAGGAGGACTGCTTCGGTCAGAGCGGAGACTAGATCTCCATGTAGGATGGGTGTGCCATGGGAAGTCAGGAATCCCCTCTCCTTCCATAGGAGCCCAAAGTGGTGAACCACCCCGAAGGCGTACTGGCTGTCGGTGTAAATGTTTGCGGTTGTCCCCGCTGCTAGGATGCATGCTCGTGTGAGAGCAATCAGTTCAGCCGCCTGTGCGGATCGCTGTGTGATGCGGGCTGTCTCAACAACTGTTCGGGCCGTGGTGACTGCATAGGCGGCTGAAGTGGTGCCGTCGGGGAGCTTGATGCATGAGCCATCTACCCACAGCTCTCCGTCAGGATCTGGGAAGGCAGTATCTCGGAGGTCAACCCTACTCTTGGTCTGTTCGTTGGTGAGGGAGGGTCACACAGTCATGTATAGGGGACGCATTGGGGTCATTGTCAGGGAGAGGTAGCAGAGTGGCTGGGTTCAGAGTGGTGCATCGTTTCAACGTGATGTGGGGTGCAAGCAGAGTCAGTTCATAACCAGTCAGTCGTGCGCTAGTCAGGTGTTGAGTCTTAGTCTGGTTCAGGAGGGTGTCAACTGCATGGGGTACTAGCACGGTGAGGGGGTTTGAAAGCACGATCCCCTCACTTTGTCGGATAGAGACAGCAGCGGCGGCTACCGCTCGAAGGCAGGCGGGCAAAGCTCTGGCTGCAGGGTCAAGAGTGGCAGAGAAGTAGGCACAAGGGCGTTGCTTGGGACCTATGGACTGGGTTAGAACAGACAACGCGCATCCCTCCCTTTCGTGGGTGAAGAGGGAGAAAGGTTTAGTGTAGTCTGGGGTTCCTAGGACTGGTGCTGAGCAAAGGGCATCTCGTAATTCTTTGAAGGAGGATTGGCATTCGGGTGTCCAGGGGAGGGGGAAGGGGACATCTTTAGAGAACAGGGAAAGCAGAGGTTTTACAATAAGACTGAAGTTTGGCAACCACTGTCGACAGAAGGAGGTGAGGCCTACCAGAGACCGCACTTGCTTCTGAGTTTTGGGAACAGGGGTTTCTAGGATGGTCTGAATTCGGTCAAGTGTAAGCTTCCTCCCATCTTTGGATAGGAGGTGGCCTAGGTATGTCACTTGGGGTTGGCAGAATTGCAACTTCTTCCTGGAGACCTTGTGACCGTTCTCCGCGAGGAAGTGGAGGAGGTGGATGGTGGCTGTGACTGCAAGCGGAGTGGTGTCAGCCGCCAAAAGAATATCATCGACGTACTGTATTAACACCACTCCGTCCGGTAGTTGAACTGCATCCAGTTGTCTCTTGAGGGCTTGGCTATTTATGCTGGGACTCTCAGTGTAGCCCTGTGGTGTCCTACAAAATCTGTACGAACGGGCTTTTAAGGTGAAGCCGAAAAGGTAGCGGCTGTCTGGGTGGATGGGGATGGAAAAGAATGCGTTCTTGAGATCAATAACGGTAAAGGTAGTGGCAGTGGTCGGAATCAGGGTGAGGATGGTGGTGATATCTGAGACTACGGGGTACTGATGTATGATTACTTTGTTAACCTCTCGTAAGTCGACAATGAAGCGGTATGCTTTCTCATCTCCCTCGCCTTGCTTCTTAACAATGGGTAGGATAGGGCTGTTGCAAACATTACAAACTACTTTATCTACCACTCCTGCATCGACTAGGGACTGGATGATTTCCACCAACGCCTTCTCGCCTTCGGGCGATATCCGATACTGTGGAAGCTTTGGGAGCACTGTGTCCGGTCGGACAGTTGTGTGTACAGGGTCGATCACCATGCGTCCTACGTCTGAGTCGGTTTTAGCCCATAGATGTGTGGGTAACGTGTCAAGTAGGGACAGGTCAGCATCGGTTATGGAGAACATACGTCGTGCGAGACAAGGCCTGAACAGATCTGGGTTATCGTGCAGTATGACTCGAACTCCGTCTGGGGAACATCTGATGGTAGCCCGGAAATGTTTTAGTAAATCAAGACCCATAATGGCGTCGGGGGTGTTGGAGGAGAGCAGAAATGTCATGTCAGTGGTGTTATTTTCCAAGTCAAAGGAGATTGGTGCGGACAAGGGATTAGTGGAGGGCGTTCCATCAAAGCCTATTGAGGTTACATGTGAGCCAGACAAGGGTGCCCTTGGGATCAGCCGTTTAGATAGCGCACTACGTGTCGCCCCAGTATCTACCAAAAATGGAGACTTTGTGCCCAGGACCTTAGCAGCGACGTAAGGACCTTGCTGGTCAACACGGAGTTCGACTGGATCCCTCCCTTGCCCCTGGCGGTCCTATGCAAAGTCATGGGTGTTTTCGTAGTCGGACTGCTGGCACTGGTTCTGTCGGGGGCGGCGAAGGTGTTTGGTCTGTCTGGCCTGTCGTTGGTGGTGTCGTTCGTGTACCCTCGTCCCTGTCCTCTACTTCTGGGGCTGTTTGCTATGTCTCTTGTGTCCCTATTCTTGTTCATATCCAGAAGGACCGGGCACTGGGATTTCTAGTGTCCGAACCCTTTACAGAACGCACACTGATTCTCGTCTAAGTCCCTGCGTCCAGCGTAGGGTGTGGGTGCATGGTCTCTAGGGGGTAGTTTTCTAGGAGCAGTCGGTTGGTAGTTTCCCTTGGGAGGTTCACTTCCTATGGTCACCCCTTGCAACTGTGCGATCATTACCCTTTCCTTCAGCTCCTTTTTCTTTCTCTCGGACGCCCTATCGTTCTCATTCTTTTGGTGTTCGTAGTACTGGGCCATCTGGAGGATAGCCGCGGGTTTGGAGGCTGCCCAACTACTCTCGCTGGTCTGTAACTTCTGGGAGACTTCCTGTGACAGACCCTTCACATAATTCTGGACAAAGAGGTGATGTCCGGTTGCAGTGGTCATGTCCTGGCCACTATAATCGGAAAACACTGTCTCGAATCGAGAGAAGTATTCGGATACATCCTCCTGGGGTTTCTGGCGGCAAGCCGTCACTATCGACCAGTCTACCATCCTTTCTGGGATTAGGGTCTTTAATTTCTGAACAATCTTGTCTGGGAGTTCCAATATGGCCTTTAGAGGTTTCTGTCCAGGTTCTCGCTGCTTGTCTATGGTATCGAGTTGTACCCAGGTATATCCGAACGGCTCAGCGTGGTCGACTTTCCGGATTTGCTTACACACATCAGCCGGCAGACATAACCCGAAGAACAAATCGATATCCGCCAAGGTCATTATAGTTGAACCTAAGGCCGTACCTAGTTCTGTGTAAAAGGCAGTGGGGTTCTTTCTTAAGTCGGGTAGGGTTTTTCTAAAGGTCAGGATGTCTTGTCGGTCCCATGGCTGATAGACCCAGTTATATACAACCCTTCCCTTCGCATCTTGGTGGTTGATGTCATCGTGTGTTCCCTGACCTCGTGGGGGGACCCAGTAAGGAGCGGCTTCCTTGATGGGCATCATGGTATCAGCTTTTCCTGCCTGGGGTTCAGTCGCTATGGGGGTTTCTGTCTTGGTCGTCTGCCTGTGTTCTTTAAGATGTCGGAAGACTTCGAGTGTACGTGTGAAGAGGTCCGTCACATCGCCCTCTCCCTCTTCCCCAATATCAACCTTTCTATACAAGGTTGCTAAGCCTTCGGGACCTCTATCCTGGTACCTATCCTCATAGGCATTCAGAGTGTGATAACAAAGTCGTACGACAAAGTGTCGTCTGTGGTTGTCGGCATACGAGTTATACATATCTGTCACATATTCCTCACTTTCCTTCCGTTCTACTAGTGTTCTCACTACCTTATCGATTCCGGCTCGTTCACCCTTTGTTAGCCGATTCATTCTGGCGGAATCTTTCTTTCTCGTCTCAGGGTCATCTAACGTTATTGCAAACGTTGTGTTCAGTACAAGAGGCTCGGCCGGCACGGAGGCCGTGAGGACCGAGGCCCTGGTACTGCTTTCGCTTGCGTTCGGGGGTTGTGGGTGCTGCACTATAGGTTGGGAGGGAGCGTATGGAGGGGGCATGTAGATGATCGGAGGACCTAATAGCAATTCATCTTTCGCCCGTTGCTTGGAAGGCAACTCAGGGTAGAGCGTAGAGGGGGTCCTAACAGGGCACTGGCCTGACGTTTCAGATTCTTGTTTTTGTTTAGCTTCCTTTCTCTCCTTTATTTCTTCCTCTAACTTTCTAGCGACAAGGTGAGCTGCCTTTCGTAGTTCTTTTTCTGCCTTTACTTCTTCTCTCTTTTTCCGTTGCGTTGTTTCTTTGCGCCACATGCCGATACTGTCGAGCATAGTGGGCGTCGTTTTATTGCTACGTAGAGCTATTTCTAGCGTTTCTATTTTATGGTCATCAAAGGATCCCATCAGTGGCCACTGACTTTCGGAGTCCTTCTTTGTATATTTATGCCATAGTTTGCTATAAGCTACAGCGACTAGTCCATATTTAGTAAACATGTCCTTATTAGGGGTGCCTTCCAGTGGAGCCGGATGGTTCATCTCTAATAAGCGGTCCGGGCAGAACCAACTACCAATCAGTGGTGAGAAGATAGGCATGACAGGTTACAAAGGGGGACAAAAGTCCGCACTACCTATCCTTCACTATCTGCAAAGACTAGACAGAATATTTCAATTCTACGTTATTTGCAAACAGAGAATATCTCAAAAAGCACTATTCGTCAAAAACAATCAATGTTCGGACAATCAATCAGTGGGGAGAAAAATAGGCACGACAGGTTACAAAGGGGGACAAAAGTCCGCGTTACCTACCCTTCACTATCTGCAAAGGGAGAGAGAGTATTTCTACTCTTCCCCGTTTGTAGGCAGCGAATATCTCAAAAAGAACAATCAAATAAGCAATACTAGTATTTTCAATCAATCAATCAATCGTTTCGCAATTTGTCGTGTTACACGACCTTACCCGGACCGCATGGACAGTTTCTCGTCTTCCGCCTCCAGCGCCCGATCGTCCTCTACTCTCCGTATTTGCCGCGGCACTCCTGATGGTTCCCAGTCAGGACCGTAGATCACTCGAGAGAGGTCTGCTCGGAACCAGTGAAGTTCGGATGATCGGCTGCCAGACGAGGGTCTATCGGGCAGGAGCTCTTCCCGATCGTTGCAGTCGTTCACTCTGTCGTCGGGACCTCTCCCGTTGGATCCACGTGTCGCTGATGGGCCCCACGTTTGGGACGCCAATTGTTAAATGGTAGGGGCAGTTTCAGTCGATAACCTTTCCAGTATTGCCCGGCGGTAATCGCCTCTTATACCATTCGATGATTAACCAACAAAAGAGGCAGGCGCCGGAGACTGGAAGGCAGGAAACAAAGTTTTATTCCGTCGGAGCAGAACACATCAGATCGGACAGCAAGGTATCGTCTCGAGGTGCTCTCTCTGCATCTCTGAGACCTGGTCTCTTATACACACATTTTTGACTTTATTACCGGTTTATTGTACATGGCACATTCTTGAGATTGCTTTGATACATGAAAGAACATCCTCGGAATCCCCGGCTCGGATCCGCTCCCACACATAACTACAGTGGAAGTCCCCATCCCACCCACAGTAGGAGATGGCTATCACACAGCTGGACATTCCGCCAATTCCCGGGGGTGTGTGCGACTGGTCGGGTCTCAGGGGGTGGGGGCCTTGATCTACTGTAATCCCTTTGATGTGAGGTGTTTCCCTTACAGTAGGGGCAATAAACTGCATCCGCAGGGCTAGGTGATGGCCTGGGATCGGTTCGGACAATCGGGCGCAGAGGAGGGGGGTTATCAAAAGGATGTATGACCATGTATGGGATGAAAGGAGGTGTTGGTCAGGCGCGGGATGTGGTTCCATGTCAGGGTCGCGCAGAAGGAGAGGGTTTATGGCCCATGTATGAGAGAGCGGGGGGGGGGGGTGGCCGGCGCGCGGGGGATGTTTGCAGCGCCTGAGGGACGCGCTGGCGATCGGCAATGAGACCATGGTGCCTAAAATGGCCGTCGCGCGTTTTCTGCGTGTGGCGCTTGGGGAGAGACAAGATGGCGCAGATAATGTTCAGATACGAACTAAATTTCCATATTACAATAGTGGTGGTGGTGGGGGGGGTGTGTGGGAGGGGGCGGCATTTTCTTACAGGTTTGAATTCCATGGGTCCTCCTCCTTCTAGGGGAGCGTGCCCCTTCTATGATAAGGAGCCCCCATTTGCCTGCATTAGGATCTCTGCCGCGTGCCAGGCCGGTTTCTGGTTCTGGTCACAACTGGTCTCCTTTCCCGTTTGAGAGGGAGGGAGCGAGAATTGTTTTATATTGCTAATTCCGTCATCGTTTTTTGACTTCTTTAGATTTTATTGGTGGACTTTAGGATGGGCTCAGCCTTGTCTTCCATGGACTAATTGGATCAGATGTTCCTTTACCGCTCCAGTATGTTTATAGCTTTGAGGGTAGCAGAAGTTTGCCAGTGACCATATACACCTCTGTTTCCTACTCCTGGTACATTCCTTTTCTGTGCGTTCTGTTACTATGTTAGCCTGTGGCCTCTCCTCCAAAGCTATACGTTAAACCTTCTAGCCTGCATTCTGATGGTTTGTGTGATGTATGCCCACCCATGGCTGACTGATCTCCTGGATAAGAGCCAGTTTGGCTTCCGGCCAGGTCATGGAACGGAGACAGCTCTGGTCACCGTGCTAGACAATCTGCGGATGCGGGCTGACAGAGGCCTTTCATCTGAACTGGTCCTCTTAGATATGTCTGCCGCTTTCGACACGGTTAACCATCGAATTCTGTTGAACAGATTGGAGCTTCTGGGAGTTAAGGGACGTGCCATGAGGTGGATACAATCCTATCTTACAGGGAGACAACAGGTGGTCACCTTGTCCCCTTTCACCTCCAGCAGGAGCTTGGTGGAGCATGGGGTCCCTCAGGGGTCGGCCATTAGCCCCATCCTCTTTAATATTTACCTGCAGCCATTAATCTCAATAATCAAGTCGCATGGGGTCGACTTGGTCAACTATGCAGACGACACCCAATTGGTGTTCTCATTGGAGGGGAAGGGTGCTTTGACTATGGATGACTTCCAGATATGTATGCGCCAGACTTCGGACTGGCTTAGGGCCAACTCCCTGCAGTTCAATGGAGGAAAGACAGAGGTGATCTACTGTTCCTCTGCAGGAGTACGTGATATGCCTTTTGACCTCAGACTGGCCCCAGAGGCGGAACCCATTGTCCCTGTGACAACAGTGCGGAATCTGGGGGTTATGTTTGACAATAATCTTCAAATGGCCTCTCAAGCTAAAAAAACAGTGGGGGGTTGCTTTGCTCTCCTGAAAGCCCTACAACAGATTCTACCTCTTCTGCCAGCAGAGAAAAGACCTCTGGTGGTACGCAGTATCATCCTGAGCAGGCTGGACTACTGCAATTCTCTGTACCTAGGAGCTCCTCTTTACATCTTCCAGAGCTTGCAGAGGGTCCAGTCTATGGCAGCCAAATTGGCGCTGAATAAGAAACGCGGATCTTCAACCACGCTGGCGTTACAAGAGCTCCATTGGCTTCCTATAAGGGAAAGGGTTAGGTTTAAAGCCCTATGCATTGTTTATAGAGCGGCACACGGTCTCGGCCCAACCTCCCTGCAGGAGAAATTGTCCTGGTATAAGCCTCAAAGGACTCTACGCTCTTCAAATGCTTCTCTGTTAACTACTGGCAGGGTTAAGAAGGCCAGGATGGGGGGCAGGGCCTTTAGTACAGTGGCATCACGGTGCTGGAATGATCTTCCTCTGAATATTAGACAGGCTAACTCTCTGATGGACTTTAGGCACAGCCTGAAAACTTGGCTTTTCCCTAGGGAGAAGCCCTTGATCTCCTGATCTCCTAATTCTGCACTTCTTGGCCGACCTCGGCATTTCTCTTGGTTTGTCTGTGGTTACTTGGCTGGTTAAAAGTCTCTTTACCATCTCAGTCTAGCGCCAGGATACCCATTGGGTGACAGTAGCGCTCTATAAGAACAAAATACAAATACAAATACTGAGTTCCTGGGCCCCAGCTCTTTGGAATCAAGGTGGTGTTACAGCTCCTCTCTTGCAGTGATTTCTCTCCCAGGAGGTGAGCATGTTATTCTGTTGCCTTAGTGTCTTCCCTTTTCTCTTGGATCGAGCCCTCTGGTGATGTGACCTGTTTAGTCAACCCTTCATGCACTTCTTCCACCCTTTGGATCCCAACCTCCCTTGTATGGGGCTAGAGTAAGGGGATGCTGTCCTGTTGGAGTTCTTTATTTCATGTTAAGTCCTTAGTTTACAGCAACTGCAGGGAGGTCCTATCAGGCCTCCATCCTCCCTCCAAATGTAACTCTCTCCCAGCTCCCACCTCAAGCCACATTCTAACATTCTAACACATCATTCATGCTCAGTATTCCAGACTCCAGGCCAGATGTACAGGGAATAGGAACATGCAAGATAGTACACACCTCCCTTTCCCATAAACAACAAAACATTGAACATATACATATGCATATAAATAAGGCTCCCTGTTTTCCGACTTTTACTGATATTTACGGATAAATACAGACAGAAAACCCTTTATTTTCTTGTCTGTATTTATTTTTAAATGTGGCTAAAAACAGATATTATGTTTTTTTGGGGTGATTCTAAATAAACGTTGCCATGACTGCTAGGCCGATAACTGTGTGGATTGATAGGTAAGAGGGTTAAAAAAGAAAGGAATATGCACAAGGCTGAAACAAAAATGTCCATATTTTCATATAAGTGCACTGATTTATCTTCTGCGGTTGTTCATATTATGGAAACCTGGCAGGCATTCAAGCATGACTCCATATTTAATGGTTAAATAAATGTGGAAATATACCAGTTTCACAAAACCCATAATAAATATGGATAAATACAGATAAAGTTGACATAACATAAATATGGATAAATACAGATGAAAATGTCAAAAAAATAAATACTATAAAACCGTGAACCCTACATATAAAGTACAAGGACGGTCCTTCATAATCACTTACTCTCCAGCATGTCGAGTTTACACATTCATCCAACAAAAACCTGTGAAACTCTCCAATACCCTTGTGGACACACAAAGACAGCAAATAGTAGTCATAGAAACTCTGCAATAGTTTAAGACATGAGTCTGCCCAACACCTCATGTCAAACAAAGAATTAAAGACAACAAATAGATTGTGACTACCAATGCACACGACTCAGGATATGAAAGTCTTGTGACCAGGGGCGGCTCCTCCGTAATGGCGGAGGAGCGTCGCCTCAATCGTCAGAGTCAGTCATAGAAAAATAAAATGATAATGAAACAATATCATTTACATTTTCTGTGACTGGCTCTGGTATGCATTTAGGGCCAAGTCGGGAAGGGCCATGACAGGTAGGTGGCGGGCCCTTAGAAGTGCGCATATAGGTTTGGCCAGCCGTCCTAGGCATGCGCACTTCTGTTTCTCCAACCCAGCTGTGTTCACTGCCGGGTTAGAGAAAAGGCACAGGCTACAAGGCAGTGTCTGAGTGGCAGAAGAGGCCGCTTAGACCAATTCTGGCACTGCTTTCATAGAGAGAAGCATCTGGATTGGCTGGGCAGCCTTTGCCTTCCCAGAGATTGCTGGGAGAGCACAGGGGCAGACGTCAGCGTCAGAGGCAGCAGCGAAAGGTACGTTTTTGAACATTCTTATTTTTCCATCCCTAGCCTGCCTGTCCATCCCATGCCACCCCCGCGCCCACCCCCTCTTCATGTTGTGGCAGCCACCACTGGTTGTGACCTCGTATGGCAAGGCCCTACCACAACGTTTGTATTCTCAAAATGACACCATACAACATTTATGCATGCAGGACATATACCCACAGACCCCCAATAGCCAGGGCACAGAACCCCAAGGCTTCCTTTGACAAAGGGTTTCCTTATCATATCCAAGTCTAAACATTAAACAAAACAAAAGCGGAATGTTTAACCACACATCACCTCAACTCAAAACTCCCTTAACCAGACTCCAAAAGAATACCTATACTCATACATAGTGTCATCAGACATCGATCTCATAAAATTAAACTACCCAGCACAAGAAACTCTCACACCTTCTCCATTAGGGTTGGACAGGGAACCAAAACCGGCCCTGGCAAAGTGCTCAGCAGACCCCACCCAGGGGGTTGGGGATGCCGCCGAGCTCTTTACCAGCGCCGGTTTTCGGCCGATTTTGTTACAGGGCCGATTTTGCAGCTATGCTGCAAAAACGGCCCTGTAACAAAACCGGCCCCCAGGTGCCCAAAACCGGCCCCCACCTGTGCAACGCACCAGGGGATTGCCTGGTGCCCGCTACGGCGAGTCTGGCCCTGTTCTCCATCTTTCGCAAGTGCAAGCAACAACACACTGCACCTCATACACAAAAGTGCAGTCAGTGATCCAACACACTCACGCAGTCACACTAGCTGGCCAAACCAACATGACCAAGTGCCAGGAAAAAGAAAGCACTTAAACTGCACACAATAGCATGCTGTCTGGAAAGTGCACCAACAAATAGTTAGGACGTTTTACAAACAACATGACAGCCTCCAGTAGATGCATACTGAACAATTATTGACACAGCACACTCAAGCTCTGGAGCAATCTAGCAGTACAACCACTGAAACCAGACTACGTCAGCAGGTAAAGAAGAACTCAACTACAACACACTAGATCTACATCAAACACTACCATTCAAACACAACACTGACCCCCTCCATTACACACAAACTAAATAAACCACAATACAATCACAAATGTATTCAGCATCATGTACCACACTCCTCAGATATCTTCCCATTTGGGATCAGAGTACACGCAGGTGAAACTTGTGTTTATCACACACAACACCACAGGGTACTACACTTTTCTACATTTTCACATCATGTGATACTTCCACTTGCAACGTCTCTTGGCATGGTACTCTTCTCCCACACTGCAGCTATGGGGTACTGCCTCATGCAACTTCTCATGACAGAGTACTATTGTCAAGATCTAGAGCTCTTCCCTCACGCTCGGGAGCAGAATGTCGCAAGTTCCCAATGCCTCTCCTAGCTTTCCCAGCGCCACGCTCTTTAAAAAAAGCGAGTTCACCAAGGAAATCCAAGGGGGAAAGGGGATGGGACAGAGAAGAGACAGTCACTTTACGTCTTCTTCTTTCTTCAGTGTTGACGCCCTTCTATCTTCTTTCTATCTTCTTGTGGGCTGGACAGGTGAATATAAACTGAAAGAGACGTTTTCACATTAGTTATTTTCTTCTGTCTCTAACCCTCTTGTTTACCTTATTGTGAATTCCTTTTCTGTGTACCTACCCTGTCTGTAGTGACCAATGCTTCTCTTCTATTTACTAATCTTGTTTTGTGTGAGGTCTTCTGTGGTGCTGTAACTAAATAATTAAATGTGTTAGTTTTTTCTTCTTGCTCTACTTCTGATTTTTCTTTTATTTCTTTCAGACTCTTCACCCACTATGCTCTGGAAGAGCGCCTCAACTGGATTCTGTAATGGTGAGTATCTTCTTCTTCTACTACTCTTCTTATACAGCCTTAAAGTGTCTCTATATACTTTTACTTATCGCTGCTCTCGTTTTTCTCCTTATCTTTTCCTCAATTTTTTAATGCTACTCCTCACTAACTTGAAGACTCTAGAGCTTCCTGGATATGTAGCTTATATTCTAATTTTAACCTGCGCTGACTCAGAACCTTCCGCTAACTTCAGCACAGCGTAGAAGGACAGCTGCTCCTTGCCAACAGAAATTTCTAATAATTACATAAAACAATGTGCGCTTTTAAATCTTAACTGCGCTATCTCCGTGCTCGCCGCTTGTAGCTCTTACTTACTGAAAATTAACTTCTACCTCATGCGCATGACTGAAAACTAGAACGCTTCCTAATTAAGCGCTGGCTTCTGCTTTTAACTTAAATTTTGAACAGTCTTACTTAGAACGCTTCTCTCCTCAACTCCGGACAATACTTGAGTTCTCTGGTTAGCGCGACAACGTTTTTTTTTTCCCCTGTCTAAACTTCGCAACGCATTTCAAGGCGACCTCCTCTCCTCAGAATCTCAGTGAAGTGCGCGGCTGCAACGACCCGACACATGAATCTTAGTGATTGTTGTGGAACGCTAGAGCGCTAACCTGCTGCTCCAAAGTTCCTGTCTCAGCGGCCATCTTTGACTCAGTTTTATCTTTAAGTAGGCTCAGGGTGCAGCGCCTCTTCCTTTGATTGTTAGTTTTTAGGACTTTAATCCTTACAGAAGGTTTATTTTTTACTTGACAGTCCTGACAGTACCACCCCTCAAAGAGCTTCCTCCCTGCTTGAGCTTATTTGGGAATCTTCTATGAAATTCCTTAATTAATCTAGGGGCATGTACATTTGAAGATAGTTCCCAAGATCTTTCCTCAGGCCCATAGTTCTTCCAATCCAACAAATAGTACAGTCGCCCCTTTCGTATCTTAGAATCTAATACTTGCTGTACCTCAAATTCCTCTCCTTTCTCTGTTTGGATTGGTTTTGATTTTTTTTAAATTCGTAGATCCTTTGAAACCTTTTTTAATAAAGAGACATGAAACACCGGATGAACCCGTAAACCTTTAGGCAATCTCAACTGATAATTTACTGCACTTAGTTTTTTCTCAACCAGGTAAGGGCCTACAAATCTTGGCTGCTATTTTCTGACTCCCTTAAGTCTAAGATTCTTTGTGTTTAACCACACCTTATTTCCTGCCTGTAAATCTGGTTCTCTTCTTCTTTTCCTATCTGCATACAATTTGTAACTTTCCTTTGCCTTGGTTAAATTCTCGGTGGCTAACCGATGCACTTGTGTCATGTGTTCTACTAAATCTGTTACTGCTGGTATGTCTACTTCCTGGAAATTTAGGGATTGATGGGGATGCCTTCCTGTGTTCATATAAAAAGGTGAGTAACCAGTGGACATTTTTTTCGCATTGTTATGTGCAAACTCAGCAGCCCACAGATAATCCGGCCAATCACCCTCCTGCTCTAACAAACACAATCTTAGGTACTGCTCTAATTCCTGATTGGTTCGCTCAGTTTGGCCATCAGTTTCTGGGTGATAACTAGTAGTGTACCTGGAGTCTATACTCAATTTATTTGTATAGGCCTTCCAGAAATGGGATAAGAATTGGGAACCCCTGTCTGATATCAAAACCTTAGGTATTCCCTGGGCTCGAACTATGTTCTGACTAAAGGAATGTGCCAGAGTTGCCGCCGTGGGAATCCCTTTTAAAGGTATAAAATGGGCCATTTTAGTAAAAGCATCTACGCACACCAATATTGTATCAAAACCTTTACTAGATGGTAGATCAACTATTAAATCTAAGGTTATGGTATGCCATGGACAAGGTGGAGTGGGCAGGGGCTGCAATAGCCCCTTGGGAGCTTGCCATTCCGACTTTCCCCTAGGGCACACCTCACAAGTGGTTACATAATGTCGTACATACTTAATCATACTTGGCCACCAAAAACGTCGTCTCACTAGATCTTCAGTCTTCATAATGCCCTTATGTCCTGCCAATATGTCATTGTGACTTTCCTTTAAAGCCTTTTGCTGCATTTCTGGCGTTGGCAGGTAAAGAGCTCCATGATGATACGGTAAACCTTCTCGAATCTCTCGCCCAGGATCTTCTTTCACCCATTTTTATATTTCAGCCAAAGACATCGAGATCTGATTTCTTTCGTCCTGCGACTCTCGCAAAACTGCTCCAATCACCTTTACAGCGGGTAAAATAGTCTGAGCCTTGACTTCTTCAAAAACTCCTTCAGTTCCCCTTCTGGACAAGGCGTCAGCTTTACCATTTTGCGAACCTGGACGATAGGTAATGACGAAGTCATAGTCTGCAAAATATAATGACCAACGTAATTGTCTACGAGTTAAGGTTCTGGCCGACTTAAACAATTTCACATTTCTATGGTCTGTATAGACGGTCACCACATGCCTAGCCCCCATCAAATAGTGTCTCCACTCCTTGAACGCATCTTTAGTGGCTAACAACTCTTTCTCAGTAATGGTGTAGTTGCCTTCCGCTGCAGTTAGTTTCCTAGAGCGATAAGCCACTGGGTGCAGTTGTCCTGTGATCTTGTGTCTTTGGGATAACACTCCTCCTAAAGCCCAATTGGAGGCGTCAGTTTTCTACAAAAAATGGCTCTGCTGGATCGGGATGAAGTAATATTGGTGCTGTGGTGAAATCCTTCTTTAGTTGATTAAATGATGCTTCTGCTTCCTTAGTCCACTCAAACCTGACACCTTTCTTAAGTAATCTTGTCATAGGAATCAACTTCTGAGAGAAATTTTGAATAAACCTCCTATGAAAATTAGCGAATCCTATGAAACTTTGGATTTCCTTCACTGATTTAGGAGACTCCCATTCCAACACTGCCTTAATTTTATTTTCATCCATGGTTACTCCACTTGGGGCTAGCACAAAACCCCAAAACTCCACAGAGGAAACGCCAAATGCACATTTCTCTAATTTTACAAACAAACTGTTCTCTCGCAGTTTCTGCAGGACCTTTTTAACGTGTTCTTCGTGTTTTTCTACGGTGTACTAGTAGATGAGTATGTAATCTGTGTACACTATTGCATTCCTTTCAATTAATTCTTTCAACACATCATTGATGAGATCTTGAAAAGCGGCGGGGGCGTTGCATAAGCCATAAGGCATTACTTGATATTCAAAGAGCCCGTGCTTGGTCCTGAATGCCGTCTTCCATTCGTCTCCTTCTCGATTTCGGACTAGATGGTATGCCCCTCGCAAATCCAATTTAGTGTAAATTTTAGCTTCTTTCACCTGATCCACTAATACTGAGATTAAAGGCAAGGGATATCAATTTTTTACTGTTATCCGATTTATTGCCCTGTAGTCTATGCAGGTTCTCAGTTCTCCATTTTTCTCTGGAATAAAAAAAAGTGGAGAAGAGACTGGGGATTGTGACGGTCTTATAAATCCGTTCTCTAGATACTTTCGTATATACTCCTTCAGGTGCTCATCTTCTCGCTCTGTCAAGGTATAAATTCTGCTACAGGGAAGATTGGATCCAGGTTCCAAATCAATTTTACAATCAAAGTCTCTGTGCGGAGGAAGCCTCTCAGTTTCCACTTCACTGAAAACATCCTGAAACTCAGTATATTCTTCAGGCAGTTCAGTCGTATTTATCACACAAATCGTAGATTCTCTTTCACTAAAATGAAATGCCGGCGTTTTTTCTTGATCTCTGTGACATTCCTTATAACAATTTTCCTTACAATAGTCTGAGTTCAATGTTACTGAACGAGCTTCCCAATCGATGGTAGGATTGTGCTCAGTGAGCCATGGCAGTCCCAATATCAGTTGGAACTGTGGGGCATCTATCAAATTGAATTGTAGGATTCCTCGATGTCCTTCTTCAGATTCCAACTCCACTGGTTCTGTATGGCTTACTATGGGTCCTGATGAAAGGTTTGTTCCATCAACAGCTTGGACAGCCTCGCTTCTTTCTTTCATGATTGCCTTCAACCCGATCTTCTCCGCAAACTTTAAATCACAAAAATTGCCCGTAGCTCCTGAATCTATCATGACAGTTACTTGCTTCAATATTCTTTCTCTGTACCGTAGTGTCATCATCACAACTAAATGCGGAGCTGCAGACTGTAAGGTATTCGCCAAGGTATGTGCATCTGGAGCTGTTTTAGTATGTGTAACCACCAGTCCAACTCCACTTACTGGTGGTGCAAGGTGTTTTCCGACGTTTTCTGCTTAGGTTTCTTAGGACAATCCCGGACAAAATGTCCAGTACCTCCACAATAAAGGCATTGCTTGTTCACCCTCCGTCTTTCTTTCTCTTCTTTAGAAAGCGGTCCTCGGATCGTTCCTATTTGCATGGGTTCACCCCCACGGGTCAAGTCATTTTCCTTGCTGCCTTCAGTTCTTAATCGATCAAATCTGGCCACACTAGGACGATAATCTCGCTTCCTCTCTCCTCTTCTCTCACTTTGACGGAAATCAATTTCTAAAACTAGATCAATTAATGCTGAAATCTCTGTGGTTCTATTGGGTACTTGTGCAAATGCATCCTTTAATTCGTCCTTTAACCCTCGATAAAACACAGCTGCTCTTTTATTCTCCGGCCATTCAGTTTCTACAACCAGCTTATTAAACTGGGCCAAATAATAATAATAATAATACTTTATTCGAGTTCAAGATACATGAATTCATAAAAGTAACATGTTCATATAGACAAAAGTAATCCACAATAAAATATCGTTACACAGAGCATAAATAAGTTACTTTAAAAACTCATTAAACATTTCCTTTTCCTTAAAATACTTTTTAAAAAGCCCAGCATTATTGACACACAGTATTCGTTTTGTAAAGATACTAAAAACAATAAGGCGGGCCGACAGTGTCTCCAAGAACCATGTTTTTTTAAAAATGGCTTAATCCATCTAGATCTTTCCATCGAATAAAATTTACAAAAACAAATTACATGTAGGGTTGACTGGGTAGACAAATTATCACAAGGGCAATTACATAATTTTCTTGCCCAGTCATTAACTACGGGGAAGGAAACTAAGCGGAAAAAGACATCGAACCTTAGCCTGGTGAGCAAAAAACGGTCAAAGCACACCTGACACCATGTTAAATAAGGCTGAATATCACTAGAAACCAATGTAAATTGATGTTGAAATACAAGGTTCTTATTGAGTTCAACTCCTAATCTAAGTGATTCAACGTGGGACCAACATAGCTCCTTCAGATCCTTTCTTGATAGACTGCACATGGTCTCTGGTTGAAAGTAAAACTCGGGTCTGCCAAGGTCCCTTGTAAAATGACAAATATACTTCAACCAGGGTATCCTAAGTGCCTTATCCAATCCCATACAATCTTTAAGGATATCTCTATTTAACGTTAATGCTGGAGAGGTCCATACCCTGTACCAAAGCAGAACTGGTTGTATACTAATCAGATCACTCACATAGCGCATACCTAGCTCTGCGTGACAGTTGAAAACAGGGGAACTAGCAGGGGTTGCCAAGATAAATCTTAAGAAAGCGTTCTCTACCCTTTGTATTGAGGAGAAATTATTATTGATCCCCCAAATACCTGCCCCATAAATGGCTATACTGATGCACTTGGCTTGGTAGATTTTTAACAGTATTGCCGGTGGTCTCCTCCCCAGCTTTTTCGAGAAGATCATAAGTGCAGCGGTAGCTTTCTTAAATGACAATGTCCTATTTCTAATAGCTGGCCCCCAGGACCCCTTTTCCTCGAGGACTATTCCCAAGTACGAAAATATTTTAGCTGGGGCAAGTTCCTCTTTCCCCACAAACAAGCGGCATGCTCTTTTTTTGCCACTGCCACAGGACATTACAAACGATTTGGAAACATTCAATTTTAACCCCCTGTTATCCATAAACTTTATGTAAGTGTCCAGAGCAGTTTGGAGACCTCTTTGCGTCCGGGACATGATCACTGCATCGTCAGCATATAAAAGGGACGCAATTTGATGCTGATTGGCCTGGGGGGAATCGCGTACTGCAGCAATCAAAACTTTTTCTAGGTCGTTGGTATACAAGTTAAACAGCAGTGGGGCGAGTACGCACCCTTGCCTCACGCCCCTCTTTACATGGAAGGGCTTAGTGCATTCACCATTTAAACCATATCTGACCTTTGCCCTAGCGCCAGCATACAACTGCCTTAGAAAGGAGATAAGTACTTCATCAACCTTCATGTCGCTCAAGATCTGCCATAATCGATTATGAATAACACAATCGAAAGCCGCACTTAGGTCGACGAACACAACAAAAAGTTTGCCCTCTTTGGCCTGAGTATATTTGCCAACTAGTGACGTGAAGTTGAGAACCTGTTCTACAGTACCGCAGCCCTTGCGAAAGCCGTATTGAACCGGCGATAAGATGTTAAACTCGTCGGCCCAAAGTTGCAAACGGTTCAGGATAACTCGCCCAGTAACTTTCAAAAAAGAGTCCAGAAGGGATATGGGACGATAACAAGAAGGTTTGTCCCGGTCCCCTTTTTTGAATATAGGTATAATTATCGAGTCTGCCCAAGTATCGATGAAACCCCGCGCGCAACTGGCCTCTAAGAATGTAAATGTAAATGTGTTTGAGCTTATATAGCGCACAGCTACCCGCTGTGGGTTTCCCGGCGCTTGCTTAGGGAACCCGTCCTGGTATTCCCCTGTGAGATAGCAGGGTATCCACAAGGTGAAAGTCAGGCATCCCGCCGCGAGGGGCCGTTGTGGAGATTAAGCAAGCTATTGCCCAGAGTCGCAGAGTGTGAACCCGTGAGTTGTGGAGGCACCGGGGTGAGAATTATCGAGTCCGTGGAATTTTTAGCCCAAGACCCGCCGAGGTGGGGAATTGAACCCTGGTCCAGGACCGATCTCAGCTTCCAGGTCTGCCGCCTCTAACCCCTGAGCCACACTTCTCTAAGGCACGCGTAAGTAGAGGCGACCAGAGTCCCGGCTGAAGTTTGAATAAATCAATTGGGACGCCATCAGCGCCTAGTTGCCCGGATGGGCTTTCATTTGCTGTTGTCACTCTATTTTCCAAACTCCTTGTTGGGCTATTAGCCTGCTTCAGCTTTTCCAATGAATGCTGGATCGCCCGACTTTTGCCTTGCAGTGCCCGCATGGTAGGAAAGGACGTACACGTACAGATTGCTGAGTTATGCATCCAAATGTAGTGGCCATTATTGTTGAGCACGTGCTTTCCCGCGGGGGCCGCCGGGGTCTGTAGTGCTTACAGCCGTCGAAGGAAGCCGAACAGCTTCAAGTGACCCACCCGGACTCCCAGCAGACGCCCGTCGGTAAAACAGCGGAATCCGGGGTCTTCTTCCAGTGCCCCCCATACCCAGCTCATAGAACGCATGCTTCTGTGCACTTTCATGCGTTTACCGCTAGATCGCCTGCCCCGCTACAAGCGCCCTGAAGCTACAGGTCAAGGGTATATTTGGTACGGCGTAAAAACACAAATAAAAACCTGTAATACTTTGAAGTATGCCAGCTGCCGAAAAACTGCTTGGAGAAATATCGAATTATAATCCTGTATAAAGGGATTTTAAAGCTCACCGAGGGGAGTACTCAAGGCGCCTTGTGAATGTGTTACAAAGAACATTTCACGCCGGAGTCTAAGAAGGGTGACGCTACTGCTTCACGGATTCAGACAATAGTGATACCCCTCATCAAAGCGGCTGGCTATCTCAGTGGAAACTAAAGGAATGTATACATTCGCCTGGAGTGCTGTCAGACGCTGAGGGGTGCTCTGCCTTGTTGTCATCGAGGAGGGGGCTGCTTGTTGCCGTCTTGCCTGCGGGGAGTCGAGGAGGGCTGTAGCACGACGCGGGACCCTGTGTCCCAGGATTCCGTGCTCTCTGCCACCTGTGCTCGCTCCACGCCCACCCGCCCCAGCCCTACCATCCCTCATAAAGGAGGAGGCGCTATCCGCTACGCGGGACGCGAGCGGGACGCGCCGGACGAAGCCCGGACAAAGGGCGGACCGTCTGAGGCCGTCAGAGGCAGAAGGAGGCTGGGCTGGGCCACGTCCTTTGTTTCTGCTAGACCTGTGAGTACATATTCAGGTTTCGTACCCACTAAACTATGTCTACCCGTTCGGGTAAACTGTTAAGAAATGAAGGTGTAAGGGGGCCAAAAGCAGCAAGCCCCATTATTGGATCTATGGACCGCTTCATTACCAGGGTGGCGGCGGTGATTGATAAGGAGATTGCAATGTCTGAGCGGCGTTTATCTGAGGTCTACCTCCCTTCGAGACGTTCATCCCTGGGGGGCGATGCTCAATCATCACTTATAACTGCCAGTACCCAGTTCCAGGGCGATACTTCGCCTAGTGTTTTTGGTACTTCCTCAAACCCACCCCAGTTGGATGACATTGAACAAAATATAGGCAGGCTAGAAAGTTTGGCTGCTCTTTTTCCAATAGTCACCATGGAGCCTGATGGTCTTGGTAAACTGATTGCATCATCGTCCATCAACACCCCAAGTGAAGCCATTAGTGTTGTGGAACCTTTATTATCGTCCACCTCGCACTTGGGATTACCAGAAGGGGTGATAGTTAGGTCCCCCAATAATTCCCAAACAACCATCATTAGACAGGAGAATAGGCCCTTAAGCAAAAAGGTTCGTAAACGTAAAAGGGGCTGCCCAGTTAGACAGGCCGCGCTTTATCAAAATTCAAGAAAGCCTTTTGGAGTGGGTATGAGAACTACAAGGGTCAAAGCTACAGTGAATAAACTGGCCATACCTGGGGATGTTGTAAACTCTCCTGAGGAGTCACACTCTGGCCCAAATAGTGCGAAACTTTTAAAGTTTACGGACTTAGCAACGGTAGAAAATATTCTTGAGAAGGTCTATAGACTCTTGAATCCGTTGCTAACTCAAGTTAAAGGCCTTGGGGATAGGATTGACAAACTCGAGCAATCAACCCTTGACGGCTTTCACTCACTTAAAGTAGCAGTTAAACAAACAAGTAGAGTGACCGAAGCTAAGAACCTGGTTGCAAGCGGAAACGCGCCTTCATCTCAGCGAGCCTCTAAGCATCCACTATGTTGTGAGAAGGGAGCTTCTAATAGTCCATCTACCCTAGCTTCCACATCTATTCCTAGTCCCAAAGCAGGACTTCAGCAAAAGGGTTCTAAAACCCAGTTAGAGCCCGATAAAAATAAGCCTAAGTCTCCCCGACAGAAGCAGCCACAGGTAGTGAGTGGCATAATGGAAATTCCTAAAAAACAAGGGGCATGTACCAACTCGAGCAGGTTAGCCTTAGAGAAATCCCCTAGGTCCGTCCCCCATCCTACCACTAGATCAACCCTTTCACTTGCCTCTAGTAAACAAGTACGACAAATTCCCCCAGTAAACCTTCCACCAGACTGTCAACCCTTTGCGGCAGTCATGGTTAATGTGCCTCCTTTAAAGGACGGCCAGTTGGAAAACCATCAATCACTTAAGAATAAGTGTATCCACTGGCTAAAGGCAAATAAGCCAATCCCGCTAGGTGTGGATGGCATTATACTGAGTGTCCGTCGAGTGGACTGGGTTGGACACGGGGAAAAAACACAGGAGGGGGACTGTATAATTGTAAATTTCCAAGACCCAAGAGTGGTACCATCGATTTGTACCCCTGTTCCTAATATGGGGGTCCCGGGGGTCAAAGTGGTAGACCTTTCCTTCTTTTATCCCAGGCAAATCATTGATTTTAGCGGTGGAAGCTTAAGTCCCCCTGTTCTTGTCCAGAATAGGAATGGGGTTTCAGGGGACACCAGGGAGAAAAATTTGTGGCCAGCGGGACCCATCTGACTGGAAGTTGGGCAGAGAGTAGATTCAGTGGAAATGTTATCACTTAGCAAAAGTAATCCTACAAGTGGGATAGGTGATCTTATACCCACCTTGCATGACCCTTGCTGTCCTCACGTTTTCCCGAGGAGCTCTACAGGCGGGGACATTCCGGCGCCCTGCAGCACTCCGGCTGTGACGGACCTTGCCCTTAAGGTTTTCAGCTGGAATGTCGCGGGGATTGCAGGAAAGTTGCCCCTCCCTGACTTTATTAGGCAGGTTGACGAGCACTCTCTGTGCCTCTTTCAAGAGACATGGAGTTGTGTGCCGGTCCACAGGGTGGGTTTTTCCTCCTACTTCTCCCCTGCGCATGTCTCATCTTCAGGGAGGGGGCGCCCAGCCGGTGGCCTCCTTATCTGGGTTGCGGCATCTCTTGATTGCAGAATTATGGATTTCCCCACAGGTTCTCCTGACATTCAAAACATAACCATAATAGACCAAAGGGGGAGAGTTGTTTTAAACGTTTATAATGTTTATGCCCGGGGAACCGTGGGCGGGAGAAAGTCTCCTGTAATATCCTTACTCGAGACTTTGTTAAACAACACCCCATATAAGTCTCGTACATTGGTTGCAGGTGATATGAACTGTACGTTCGAGCCTTTGGGTTCGGACGTTTCCCTCGACCAAGAGGAGGAGGACACTAGGTGGGGGATTCCGGCTCTGGAAATCCCACCGATCAAGAGGTGGTCAGAAGTGGCGCTTCAGTTATACTCCCTGAGCCTTGAATTCAATCTAAGGGCTGCTAATGGGAGGACACCCTCGGATAGGCTGGGCGCACACACGTATAATAGGCCCGGACATACATCTAGGTTAGATTATCTTTTAGTAGACGTGTGTCTATGGCCCTATGTAAAGGATATGCAGGTGGTCCCCTCGGTTGAAAGCGACCACAACCTGCTTTCTCTAAGTATGGCTCAGTGGTGGCGTCACGCAAGTAAGGTTTCTATAAACCAGGTAGCAGCACCACCTGAGGTATCTGAAGTCTCCCCTTGTGGTAGGCGAATTAAATGGGCCAAACTGGTTTTATCAGAGGGGAAGGTAGAAGAAATAAAATCTCTCCTAAACCATACGGTATTAAACCTTGGAACATCCTCGGAAGGTGTGGGCAGAGCGAGTGGGCTCTTCGTCTCCCTGATAGATGCCTTGACTAATGTCTTTACTCTTCCCCACAATAAATTGGGTAATAAACTCTCCAAAAAACCCCTCGATGGTTGGTATTCCCAACCATGTAGGGTTCTTAAGGCTAAGTTAGTTGAGGCGATCAAAGCTAAGTCCCGTCTTGAGATACAGGAAGCAAGGAAGGCCTACAATAACTCTCTTAAACTAGCCAGGAGGGAGTGGGAAGATAAACATTGGGATGACCTGCTCCAGGCCAGCAAAAGTAGAGACCCAAGGGCATTTTGGAAACTTATAAGTGCACGGAAAAGCCCCGATGCACTTATGAGACCCTGTAACATCTCGCCACAAAGCTGGGTAAAGCACTTTGGGTCTTTATACCTCCCTCCAGATGAGGATGGTAATGCGGGGATGGTTCTTACGCATATAATCGAACCTCATGCCTACGATCTCTTTACTCCGCTAGAACTTGAGGGGGTTATAGGATGGGTAGCCCCACGCAAGGCTGCGGGTCCCGATGGCCTCCCGGGAGACCTTATGAGGGCATACCCAGTGGAATGGGCACGGGTCATAGCAGCGCTACTTAATGATATCATGATGGGAGGGGCAGTACCTGAATCCTGGAAAGGGGCGGTGGTGGTCCCAATTTATAAAAAAGGGTGCAGGGAAGCTCCAGGTAATTACCGACCCATAAGTCTGATCGACTCCACCCAAAAGATAGCAGGTAAAGCTATCCTTGGAAGGATTCTCCATTGGGTGGAGGAGAATAAAATTCTTTCAGACTTTCAGGCAGGTTTTCGGGTTGGAATGGGGACAATTGAGCAGGTGTTTAGGCTGGTATTATTGTGGTGGAAGGTGGTGGAACTGGGCAAGGGCAGCCTTTATCTGGCCTTTATAGACCTGAAGACTGCCTTTGACCTAGTCCCCCGAGAAGATCTCTGGAGGGTACTTCTCGAGCTGGGCTTACCCCCTTACATCTTGTCACTTCTTATCAGCCTTCACGCCCATACCTTTGCCCAGGTCCGTTGGGGTAAAAACGGTGAACTTACTGAGAAGATTCCAGTCTCTAGGGGCGTAAGGCAGGGCTGTGTCCTGGCACCAACCCTATTTTCACTTTATGTGAATGGGGTGGTAAAACATCTCCAGCAAGAACCAGCCGACGCCCCCTGTCTCGGAGGAGTCCGGATCCCCACCCTGCTATTTGCGGACGACACGCTCCTGATTTCGAAGACCCCTCAAGGTCTCCAGAAATTATTAACACGATTTCAGGAGTTTTGTGATGTAAGAGGATTAACAATAAATGTGGATAAAACAAAATATCTAGTCCTAAATCCTCCTAAGAAACTGGGCCGCCCACCGACTCTAAATTCGACCCCCCTAGAGAAAGTAGCCGAATTCGACTACCTTGGCATCCGGATTACGGATAGGATGTCCTGGGTTAGTCATATTGATAAAATGGTCCTCAGTCACAGGAGAGTGGGAGGTGCCCTTATGAGGGAGTTCAGGGCCTCTCCAAGAAGATCACTCACCCCAGTAGTTGATATTTACAAGGCTAAAGTAGTGTCATCAGCCTTGTATGGTGCAGAATTGTGGGGCCACTGTTGTTTGAAAGACCTAGAGACAGCGGAGAGTAAGTTACTGAAATCCCTTATCTCCGTCCCCCTGAGTACTCCATCCGTACCTGTCAGGTTGGACATGGGCTGCAAAAATATTAAAGACCAGGCCCCGCTTCGCCCGCTTTTGTTATGGACAAGAATCTGGAGAGGTGAAGAATTGAAATCTTATGCTGATGCCTTGGGAGAAATTATGAGTTTGGGGGGCTGGGCTAAAATAAAGTGACTCAGAGATACTAAAAAGCTTTTGGAGAATGTCGGTCTAGGAGGCTGCTGGTCATCACGTTCAGCCCCTACAAAAGAAGTTGTCAAGGCGCATTATTGGAACTGGTGTGCGGAGCGGTTAAACACAACCTCTAACCACTGCAAGTCGACTGTCGCCTTTTTGCAAATTAAAGACACTGTGGCTTTTGAACCCTACCTGGACCTGATAACTCTCCCTTATGACCGAGCCCTTTATTTCAAATTTAGAGTTGGATGTCTCCCCCTAGGTGCATTGGTATCGAGTTGGTCACCTGTACCCCGCATTTCTCCCAACTGTGCGTGTTGCCCTAGCAAGGCCGAGTCTATTGTACATGTCTTATTTGTTTGCCCGGACTATGCAAGGCCCAGGAGTGTCTGGTTGAAACCCCTCTGTCGCAATATGGGCACACGTAGTCACCTTGAAGCCCTGCGTATTTTAACTACGGACACTTCCCCCCTTTTAGTGTGTGGAATTGCGAAATTTTTAAAGTGGTCCTGGCTTATTCGCTGCAAGAGATTGTCAGTAGCTGTTTAATTCTTTTTTTAGATAATTTATTATGGGAAATTTATGCCCTTTTTATATTCTTATGACTTTGATACTGGCTTCTTGTAACTGTGATTTTTATGTGTCTACTGTATTTTCTATGTGCTTACAAGATATCTTGCATATCGAATAAAAGCTTATGACTGACTGACTTCATCAACCTTCATGTCGCTCAAGATCTGCCATAATCGATTATGAATAACACAATCGAAAGCCGCACTTAGGTCGACGAACACAACAAAAAGTTTGCCCTCTTTGGCCTGAGTATATTTGCCAACTAGTGACGTGAAGTTGAGAACCTGTTCTACAGTACCGCAGCCCTTGCGAAAGCCGTATTGAACCGGCGATAAGATGTTAAACTCGTCGGCCCAAAGTTGCAAACGGTTCAGGATAACTCGCCCAGTAACTTTCAAAAAAGAGTCCAGAAGGGATATGGGACGATAACAAGAAGGTTTGTCCCGGTCCCCTTTTTTGAATATAGGTATAATTATCGAGTCTGCCCAAGTATCGATGAAACCCCGCGCGCAACTGGCCTCTAAGGCACGCGTAAGTAGAGGCGACCAGAGTCCCGGCTGAAGTTTGAATAAATCAATTGGGACGCCATCAGCGCCTGGCGCTTTATTGCCTTTGCTCTGGGTGATTGCGGCGGACAATTCGTCAACAGTAGCATCTAAATTAAACGGGACGAAATCGTCCGCCAGTTGGCCCTGAGTAATTGGCTTCTTAGCTACCAGTTTGTCTTTCCCTCCCGGATTATAAACCTCAGCGAAGAAGTCGACCCAAGAATCTTCAGTAATGGCCACATCCATTCTATCCGTTTCCCCTGTAATAAGGAAAGGAGCCCTGACCGCCAGCCAGAAGGCAGAGCAGTCCTTTTCCAGGGAAGCGTTATATAGGCATTCCCACGCTTCGTTCTTAAGCGCGCGTTTCCGCACCTTCCTAACCTGGTTGTACACGCGTCTAGAATGAGTAATTTCAGTTTGATTCCTAGGATTTTTCCCCAAGGCTATCTTTAAGGCAGTGTGGGCCTTGGTACACGCCAAATCAAACCACCCTTTTCTAGCTACTTTCCCCGTTTTTGGGGGGCGGTGTAGAACATCTTTAATAATCTTTGTGATGGAAGCAAAAGATTCCAGGATATCTGTATGGGATACTTCATCCTGAAGGCACACGTTAATGGAAATTAAAGCTTGTTTAATAATATTCCTATACGTCTCCACTTGATTGCACTGTGACCATTTAAGGGCAAACCCGTTTGTTCTATTTAAGGTGCTGTAGATAGTCCAGGCCAGTTTCTCCACCAGAGGACGAACTGTTTTGCAAGGGAGCTGAATGCTAAAGCTCAAGGGAAGATGATCACTCACCCCAATAATATGTGTTGCAAAATCAGTTAGCCAGCTGGAGTGGGAGTTGGTAATTGTGGCAAAGTCAATCAACGTGCTATACCCTCTCCCCACATACGTCGGGCTAAACTCCACCGGAGGTCTACAAAGCAAGTTAATAAAACCAAGATCAAAGGTTGCCATCATTTCATTAAATGAGTCACCCCCGCTGTTGTGATCGAAATGTGGTTGATATTCAGATTTATATTTTTCCTGATCACCACAACCGCTCAGAAAATGTTTACAGAGGTGGTGATTAAAGTCACCTCCCCAAATAATGATTGAATCCCGATGAGATAAGGCTAGCAGAGCTCCCAAGTCCTTAGTGAGAATATTTATCATACCATTTACTAGACCTTTCTCAATGCTATTGTACAGATTAACAATACGCATTTCCACGTTTGGGGACACCCGGATTGAAACAATCTGATAATGATCGCATTGGCCCACCATTTTTACAGACAGGGTCTCAATCAGGTTAGATAAATAGATAGTCAGACCCCCTTTATTTCTCCCAGAGGTAGACGGACTAGCAGGTTGGTGAAAGGTTATGTAACCAGTAATATGGATGGCTTCCAAGGACCAGGTCTCTTGCAAACATAAAATATCTATATCCTTAATATAGTCGATCCATATGGGATTATCAATCTTGGAACGAAGACCAGCTACGTTCCAGAAAACAATCCTGGTTCCTTTGTCTTTTACTGGCTCAGGTAGGTGCAATAATGGGGTTACCGACTGCACGTCGTTAAAACAAGGGATCGCAGTAGGTACACACAATTCAGTCGTGGCGGGAGTAACAGCGGCCTCCGCAGATGGGCGTCAATCCACTCCTTCGAGTCCGCTCAAAACTGAGAAGCGGTTGACCCCAGAAAAACTACGGTGACCGTCGTCCCTCCCACACCAAGTCCTAATAGGGAACGTTTTCCTGGGGTATTCCCAACCTAAATTGAGTGGGGTGCGATAACTCTTCCTCCCCCCAAGCTCAGAGATCATACTGGAGTTTGGTCTATTCAGCTCTCTGTAGAAAAAATCGAGTGGTAGGATCTGGATGCCCCTCGAATGTGGTTTCACATTGTAGAACGATTCATAGATAATTCGTCTAACCAAAAAAGGATTATTAAAATTAAGTATGATGCAATCTCCATCAATAGTTTTCTTAGATCTACCAATCCAGGCCACTCTGCGTACCATTATTAGCTCGTTCCAAGTGTTCTGTCCCGCCATGGTATTCTTTGTCAACCAGTGGAGCACCTTGTTTTTTAATTGGCCAAAGTCCTCGCTAGCGCCTTTATTCAAAGTAGGGATATTAGCGAGCACTACTACTAGAGGTGAGCACGCTGGTGGGAGGTTAATAACCGGTAATGGAGCCCGTTCATCCTGATCATCCCGCTCTTTCTCCCTCACACATTTATCACTAGTTTGTGAGTAGGTGTTAGTAGGTGGGGTGGGTTCAACAGTATTAACACTAGTAGATATCGGGGGCAACACGGGTAAAATAGTGACGCGATTATCGCCAGGAATTGTTGTATCTTTCTGAGTGTTTAGACCTAGAGGGGCAGGGTTGTTACTGGGTATTATTCCAGTGCAGGTGCACGGCATGGGCGGAATTAAGGTCACAAGTCTACTCGTGTTGGTGTTGACAAGCTCCCCCAAAGCGTCTAACTTATTGTTAATCTCTTTCAATCTCTCAATTAATGGAAGGGTAAAGGAACGTAAAAGGTGAATTATGTTAGGAAGAGATACAGTTGTATCCTCGACCCTTCCATCAGAAGAATCTCTATTTTGTAAGACAGGGGACAATAAGAGAGAATCTGTCAAAATTTGTGTGTTCTTCTTGGATTTTTTAGTAGCATTCTTAGGGCAAGTAACACTATGTGTACCAGTCAGTTTTATAATTTTGGATTTCCTGCCTGTTTGGCTGTTACCACCCCTTTTCCTTTTCTTTTTCCCTTCCTTATCCACACTAGAGAGAGGTGCTACTGCTTTTGCATCGGGGGCTACATGATCATCTGGCTGTAAACTTTTTCTAGGCTCGATTGGATAAAAACCCTCGGATGAATCAAGGCTGCTGAAGGAATTATTGCTCTGGAACACGGAATCCTCAACAACAGCGTGGACAGAGTACGTTGACAAACGTGGGCATGCGGAAGTCAGATCTGTCCTTACTGGTGACACCACGCAATTTAAATCTCCTAGGGAGGAGCGTCTATTACTCAAAAGTTCCAGGGACAAACGTTTTTCAGTCCGGGCGATCTCCCTACTTACAACGTCAGCTGCTCTCAAAAAGAAGTCATCAAGTGTACCTGTAGTTCTTCCGCCTACTGTGGCTGGTGTTAGGCAGCGTTGCCCCTCTTTATCCGTGACACATGACATGGTTGTATACGATAGCGGAATTACAACAGACAAAGAGATCTTACCAAGGAGATGTTAGCCTCAGAGACGTGGCCCAGCCCTGCCTCCTCCTGCCCCGGACGGCCACAGACGCTTGCCCGGGCTTAGCCCGGCGCACTCCCGCGCGCGTCCCGCGATGCGGGAGGCGCGAGGTGCTTTAAAGCAGTCCCGGTGTCAGGGGGCGGGACCTCTGCTCGTTGCGCTGCCCTGAGGGCTCCTGGGGCGTGTGGTTCTCTGCCTCTGCAATCCTTGGTCCTCACATGTGCTGCGAAGCGTCTCCCGCGAAGCGGGAGGCGTGAGGTGCTTTAAAGCAGTCCCGGTGTCAGGGGGCGGGACCTCTGCTCGTTGCGCTGCCCTGAGGGCTCCTGGGGCGTGTGGTTCTCTGCCTCTGCAATCCTTGGTCCTCACAGGTGCTGCAAAGCATCTCCCGCGAAGCGGGAGGCGCGAGGTGCTTTAAAGCAGTCCCGGTGTCAGGGGGCGGGACCTCTGCTCGTTGCGCTGCCCTGAGGGCTCCTGGGGCGTGTGGTTCTCTGCCTCTGCAATCCTTGGTCCTCACAGGTGCTGCGAAGCGTCTCCCGCGAAGCGGGAGGCGCGAGGTGCTTTAAAGCAGTCCCGGTGTCAGGGGGCGGGACCTCTGCTCGTTGCGCTGCCCTGAGGGCTCCTGGGGCGTGTGGTTCTCTGCCTCTGCAATCCTTGGTCCTCACAGGTGATGCTTGCCGCGTCCTCCTTACCGCTCCTCCTGGTCGCATCTTTCTCAGTAATGGTGTAGTTGCCTTCCGCTGCAGTTAGTTTCCTAGAGCGATAAGCCACTGGGTGCAGTTGTCCTGTGATCTTGTGTCTTTGGGATAACACTCCTCCTAAAGCCCAATTGGAGGCGTCAGTTTTCGACAAAAAATGGCTCTGCTGGATCGGGATGAAGTAATATTGGTGCTGTGGTGAAATCCTTCTTTAGTTGATTAAATGATGCTTCTGCTTCCTTAGTCCACTCAAACCTGACACCTTTCTTAAGTAATCTTGTCATAGGAATCAACTTCTGAGAGAAATTTTGAATAAACCTCCTATAAAAATTAGCGAATCCTATGAAACTTTGGATTTCCTTCACTGATTTAGGAGACTCCCATTCCAACACTGCCTTAATTTTATTTTCATCCATGGTTACTCCACTTGGGGCTAGCACAAAACCCCAAAACTCCACAGAGGAAACGCCAAATGCACATTTCTCTAATTTTACAAACAAACTGTTCTCTCGCAGTTTCTGCAGGACCTTTTTAACGTGTTCTTCATGTTTTTCTACGGTGTACTAGTAGATGAGTATGTAATCTGTGTACACTATTGCATTCCTTTCAATTAATTCTTTCAACACATCATTGATGAGATCTTGAAAAGCGGCGGGGGCGTTGCATAAGCCATAAGGCATTACTTGATATTCAAAGAGCCCGTGCTTGGTCCTGAATGCCGTCTTCCATTCGTCTCCTTCTCGATTTCGGACTAGATGGTATGCCCCTCGCAAATCCAATTTAGTGTAAATTTTAGCTTCTTTCACCTGATCCACTAATACTGAGATTAAAGGCAAGGGATATCAATTTTTTACTGTTATCCGATTTATTGCCCTGTAGTCTATGCAGGTTCTCAGTTCTCCATTTTTCTCTGGAATAAAAAAAAGTGGAGAAGAGACTGGGGATTGTGACGGTCTTATAAATCCGTTCTCTAGATACTTTCGTATATACTCCTTCAGGTGCTCATCTTCTCGCTCTGTCAAGGTATAAATTCTGCTACAGGGAAGATTGGATCCAGGTTCCAAATCAATTTTACAATCAAAGTCTCTGTGCGGAGGAAGCCTCTCAGTTTCCACTTCACTGAAAACATCCTGAAACTCAGTATATTCTTCAGGCAGTTCAGTCGTATTTACCACACAAATCGTAGATTCTCTTTCACTAAAATGAAATGCCGGCGTTTTTTCTTGATCTCTGTGACATTCCTTATAACAATTTTCCTTACAATAGTCTGAGTTCAATGTTACTGAACGAGCTTCCCAATCGATGGTAGGATTGTGCTCAGTGAGCCATGGCAGTCCCAATATCAGTTGGAACTGTGGGGCATCTATCAAATTGAATTGTAGGATTCCTCGATGTCCTTCTTCAGATTCCAACTCCACTGGTTCTGTATGGCTTACTATGGGTCCTGATGAAAGGTTTGTTCCATGAAAAGCTTGGACAGCCTCGCTTCTTTCTTTCATGATTGCCTTCAACCCGATCTTCTCCGCAAACTTTAAATCACAAAAATTGCCCGTAGCTCCTGAATCTATCATGACAGTTACTTGCTTCAATATTCTTTCTCTGTACCGTAGTGTCATCATCACAACTAAATGCGGAGCTGCAGACTGTAAGGTATTCGCCAAGGTATGTGCATCTGGAGCTGTTTTAGTATGTGCAACCACCAGTCCAACTCCACTTACTGGTGGTGCAAGGTGTTTTCCGACGTTTTCTGCTTAGGTTTCTTAGGACAATCCCGGACAAAATGTCCAGTACCTCCACAATAAAGGCATTGCTTGTTCACCCTCCGTCTTTCTTTCTCTTCTTTAGAAAGCGGTCCTCGGATCGTTCCTATTTGCATGGGTTCACCCCCACGGGTGAAGTCATTTTCCTTGCTGCCTTCAGTTCTTACTCGATCAAATCTGGCCACACTAGGACGATAATCTCGCTTCCTCTCTCCTCTTCTCTCACTTTGACGGAAATCAATTTCTAAAACTAGATCAATTAATGCTGAAATCTCTGTGGTTCTATTGGGTACTTGTGCAAATGCATCCTTTAATTCGTCCTTTAACCCTCGATAAAACACAGCTGCTCTTTTATTCTCCGGCCATTCAGTTTCTACAACCAGCTTATTAAACTGGGCCAAATAAGCTACCAGATCTCTATTGCTCTGTTTAATCTCCAATAATTTGTTGTCTGTTGCCTGCGAAACTCTTCTCCTGTCAAAGATTCGAAGAAATTATTTTTAAAATTCATCCAAGTCATATAATATCGAAGCATTGCTAGTCACCAAGGGCATCGACCAAGACGCTGCATCCCCACTTAAGTAAGACAAGATAAATGCCACACGAGACTGCGCATCGGGGAAAAGTGCTGGACGACACATAAAGTGTAATGTGCGTTGTGTCAGAAACACTTGAGCCTTTTGGGGATCTCCACTGAAACGTTCAGGGGGTGCCAAGGGATTTACAGGTGACATATGGTGAATTACTTGTGTCGTAACCTTAGGTTGGGAAACTGGTGCATCACTAGGACTCCCTTCAGGATATGCCGAATATCTTAAACTTGGGCCAGACACAAGACTACTAATTTTTAAGGTTAAATCTGTAGTTTCTTTTCTCAACTCCCTATTCTCCTCTCTAACTGAAATAAACTCCCTTTGGATTCCTTCAAGGATTTCTCCTAACTTCTTTAAATCCAAACCTTCCGCCATTCTGCTCAGGTGCAAAATTAAAACGTGGGCACTTCACTCTGTCAAGATCTAGAGCTCTTCCCTCACGCTCGGGAGCAGAATGTCGCAAGTTCCCAATGCCTCTCCTAGTTTTCCCAGCGCCACGCTCTTTAAAAAAAGCAAGTTCACCAAGGAAATCCAAGGGGGGAAAGGGGATGGGACAGAGAAGAGACAGTCACCTTACGTCTTCTTCTTTCTTCTTTCTATCTTCTTGTGGGCTGGACAGGTGAATATAAACTAAAAGAGACATTTTCACATTAGTTATTTTCCTCTGTCTCTAACCCTCTTGTTTACCTTATTGTGAATTCCTTTTCTGTGTACCTACCCTGTCTGTAGTGACCAATGCTTCTCTTCTATTTACTAATCTTGTTTTGTGTGATGTCTTCTGTGGTGCTGTAACTAAATAATTAAATGTGTTAGTTTTTTCTTCTTGCTCTACTTCTGAATATTCTTTTATTTCTCTCAGACTCCTCACCCACTATGCTCTGGAAGAGCGCCTCAACTGGATTCTGTAATGGTGAGTATCTTCTTCTTCTACTACTCTTCTTTAACAGCCTTAAAGTGTCTCTATATATTTTTACTTATCGCTGCTCTCGTTTTTCTCCTTATCTTTTCCTCATTTTTTGAATGCCACTCCTCACTAACTTGAAGACTTTAGAGCTTCCTGGATATCTAGCTTATATTCTAATTTTAACCTGCGCTGACTCAGAACCTTCCGCTAACTTCAGCACAGCGTAGAATGACAGCTGCTCCTTGCCAACAGAAATTGCTAATATTTACATGAAACAATGTGTGCTTTTAAATCTTAACTGCTCTATCTCCGTGCTCGCCGCTTGTTTAGCGCGATGAAAAAATGTAGCTCTTCCTTACTGAAAATTAACTTCTACCTCATGCGCATGACTGAAAACTAGAAGGCTTCCTAATTAAGCGCTGGCTTCCGCTTTTAGCTTAAATTTTGAACAGTCTTACTTAGAACGCTTCTCTCCTCAACTCCGGACAATACTTGAGTTCTCTGGTTAGCGCGGCAACGTTTTCTTTTTTCCTGTCTAAACTTCGCGACGCATTTCAAGGCGACCTCCTCTCCTCAGAATCTCAGTGAAGTGCGCGGCTGCAACGACCCGACACCTGAATCTTAGTGATTGTTGTGGAACGCTAGAGCGCTAACCTGCTACTCCAAAGTTCCTGTCCCAGCGGCCATCTTTGACTCAGTTCTATCTTTAAGTAGGCTCAGGGTGCAGCGCCTCTTCCTATGATTGTTAGTTTTTAGGACTTTAATCCTTACAGAAGGTTTATTTTTTACTTGAGGCCTGACAGTACTGACAACTATTCTTCCCCAACCTAGCACCCTTTGGGGTCTCCCACATGCAACTTCTTCGAACGATAGAGTACCACAATTCCCCAAATTCACATATCATGGAGTATTCCCTGCATACAACCTCATGCGACGCATTGCTAGTCTTCCCAAACTTCGCATTCTTTGGTATTCTCCCACATATAACCTCTAGCGACAGGGTACTACTCTTTCCCCAGTTCACACCAACCAACACACACATAAGTAATCTACACTCATCTCTCACAACAGGATACTACTCTCCCCCACATCCATTTCACATGGATATATACACCTGGCACGTATCTACCAGACTGCTAACTATACTCCATATGGAGTCGGAAGTAAAGGCTCACACCGTACTCTAAAACTGACCAACGGGAGGTTAATGTAAACTTCCTGACCGGTCTTCCAGCACTAAGCATTCACACAACACAACCATTGATATAAACCTCAATTGCCAAACAACAGAAGTTAACTTACACTCAAATTTACCAACCCAACATGTGCATTACTAATAAGATGACACATTGTAATATGCAAGAATCACCACCCAAAGTGTTCCTCAAGCTAATGAACCTCACAGTTATTTAGAAACAAAGCACATTTCTATACAGAAGTGCACAGAATAATATAAACTCGATGAATGCCAAATAACACCACTGATTAATTAACTGAATGTCATATTTTAACACTTCAGTTGGGCAAATGCCAGGTAAGTGATATGTCAATTTCCCATGCCTTCAGGACACAGTCTTCCCTCGAACAACACAACACAGTCTCATTTCTTACTCCAACATTCTTGGCGATAGACCTACTTCTCTTTCTAAATTAACCAGGAGGTCTTAGGCAGTCTTTCTTTAATGTCCCCAGACATGTTCCAATCAAACATCAGCTTTCTATCTTACTTCATAATGCCCAAGTCTACATAACCAAGCAAACACAAGGAGATGATTGACGGAGCTTTGAAACGTTTCAGACACTCACCCCCAGTCACAGATCAGGGTTGAATCCATCATCATTCTTTAGCTCACTTCGCCACCTCAATTCAGACCCAGCTATATGCAAAACAGTCTTGACCCTGTGCCTCATGGGAACAGTCCAGCCCGAACTGCCAAGCCAGGTCTTCCCTGAACCGGAAACAAGCACCATGGGACTGGTTTCTGGGTAACACCCTTCATCAGCCAGGCTAGCTTGAATCCAGTGGCAAAGTGAGTAAGGGACCCACGTCTGGGCACACCCTGCCAACTTAGGGCAAACAAAGCAAACACAAGGAGATGATGGACGGAACGCTGAAACTTTTCAGACAGTCGCCCCAGTCACAGATCTCGGTTGAATCCATCATCATTCTTTAGCTCACTTCACCACCTCAGTTCATAACCAGCGCCTCCAATCTGACACCCAGATCTGGAATCCAAGACACTGGTGAGGCTCTCTTATAAACAGATTGCGCTGCTCTGCACTCATACACCACACCCTCTTCCAGTGCCGACTAACCCGTAATGGAGAGCAAAGTCCCCATTTATCTGGTGCTGCGCATTATTAAAAGACCTCCGTCCATCGCCTTCATCACAGTGCTGGCAGGGTCTGCTCAACCCTCCTCCCCTTAAAACAACAATACATGGCCCTGAGGGATGGGGTCCTCAGGGCCTAATGAGGCCCTGGGAGGGGGACTGGGTTGTCCCCCTACCTTTTATTTTTAGAAATGGCCCTCTGGGATGGGGTCCGCAGGGCCTAACAAGGCTTGGGGAGGAGGTTCACATGGCCCCCATTTCCTTTAATTCTAAAACCATTGACTATGGGGAATTGGCTTTCCGTGCGCAGCGTGGGGTTTGCTGTATGGAGGAGTGTCGCTGTAAACCCTGAGCAGTGGGGGGTTGCAGTTATGTATGGTAATTAAGTATTAGGTTATGTGAATAAAACTAGAAATTCACTGAAAAAAACTAAAGGTTACAGTAACATTACCATTACATGTAGGTGTGATAAAAAGATAATTGCTGAATTTCTAGGGTTTTTTAATGTAAAGTAATATTTGATTACCACATGTAAAGCCAATCTCTCGCCGCACACAGACTAATGCCCCACAGGCAGCTAACCTGACACTATACACAGCCTTGGCCGTGCACAGCAGGTGGTTGTCAATCCATCCAGAGGCAACCAAACCCCCGCAGGCAGTCAACTCCACGCTGCGCATGGCCTTTCGTAAGGCCCTATGTCCAACTCACCATAGGCAGCCACCCAGAGGCAGCCATCCCCATGCCACACATGGCGTTTGGTTGTGCATGGCTTGGGGTTAGCTGCAGGGTCTGTATTGCAGCCAGGCACTGCTTCAAACTCCCCACTGGTAGCCAACCCCATTCCGCACATAGCCTTTGGCCGTGCGCAGCGGGGGTTGGCCACAGGGCTTGGCCTGCGGCAAAGTCTGCCGCCCTCTGTGACACAGCAAGTGGGCTGGGCCCAGAGGATGGGGTCTAAGGGGCAATACTCAGGGAGGCCACACTCTCTTTAAACCTTAGTTACAGCCCTGGTGGATAGGGTGCCCATGGCCTTTTTAAGGCTTGGGGAGGGGGGCCACGTGGCTCCCCTTCCCTTATTAAACTCATTGGGTCCAGTATGATGGGGTCACTGGGCCGAAGACAGCTTGGGGAGGGGGACCGCATGAACCTCTCCACTAAATAATTAAATTGGGACCCAGACATGGGTGCCTGCGGCCAAAATCAGCCCGGGGGCCTTACGCCCCTTCCCCATACTGAATGAATTGGGCCCCAGAGGATGGGGTCACCAGGGTCAAAACGGCTCTGGGAGGAGGGTTGCGTACCCCACTCCCCTTAAATATAGAATGTGGCCCCAGGAGATGGGGTTCCTGGAGCTCTAAATGGGCTCTCCCCACCCATCTATTTTGGTCCCGCCATTTTCTTTTCTCAGCAATCCCACGGGGCTTCCACGGGATTGTGGCAAAATGTGCCTTTTTTGGGGGGGCCCCTTCATAGGGCCTAGGGGGAAAGGGTATCCCTACCCTGCTCCCATAAATATTTTTTATTTCAGTTCAGGACAGAGGACTGAGTGCCCGATACCTGTAATGGATGCCAGCAACATTTTTCTCATGTTTCTGGTAGCCAACCAGGGCGCAAGGAGGCCCAAGGAAATAAAACTTTCTGGACTAATCGGAGTGCTCTATTTTTAAATTGTGGCTCTCGCTAGACTCTCGAGAGACTCTTGCAGACCCAAACATCCAGATATATAAATATTTTTCAAAAACTACCAAACCGATATACACCAAATCACAAACAGCTCAGTCTGCAGACCAAGATCTATCTGTCTCCCAAATTTGGTGTCATTCCATTCAGCAGTTTTTACGGTAGTGCTTCTTAAAGAAGTCTTTGGAAAAAGCATGGGAATTTTGTGTATTGGGACCCCCTTATTTCTCGAGCCTCACTTGAACGATCACCCCAAAACTTTCCATGCACTAGTTTTGGAAGTTTTATGAAGATTCATCAAACGGTACTTAAGTTATTAGCAACACAACAAGCGTATTTCCAATGGAAAATATAACTACCCAGTGGCAACTGCTACCTAGTAAAATATATATAGCCACTGAAAAAACCAAACATTCTTGTTAGGTTGACGTTTTACCCACACAAACCCAGGGTAGGAAACCATAACTTGTAGCCTAAAGTTACTTAATGGGATGAGTTATAGTTTCTCAAGATAAGTACAACTATAAGTATAAATATAACTGCTGAATTTCTATGGTCTTGTGTGAGAAAAAAGTCAACCTAATATTTTGGGACCCCTCCTTTTTCTTGGCCCTGGCTTGACGAATCACCTTGAAACTTTCCAGGCAACACTACTCTTTGAACATTTTGTGAAGATTTGTCAAACGGCACTTCGTCTACGGGAAAAGTTGGTCCTAATTATAACTACCTAATGGCTATCACCAGTAGGATGGAGATATATGTATATATATTCACTGAAAAAACCATAGGTTTCAGGCACGTTATAGTTAGGAATGAGCATTTAAAAAAACCTTAGAAATTCACTGAAAAAACCATAGGTTTCAGGGGCGTTATAGTTAGCTGGACTTTTCACTCGTACAAAACCATTGAAATTCCCCCGTTATAGATAGTTCAGCTAACTATAACTCGCGCGCCCGCAATGCACTGCTGATGACGTCACATATTACATCACTCATTACATGGTCAGGGACATCACTCATGACATCACTGATGACATCTCAGCGCACCTGATGGGCTAGTTGGCCCCCAGGGTCCCTCAGGATTGAAAGGAAATTATTTCCCCAACTTAAAACGCGCCACAGGGCGTGTTTGCACACGTCGCCTCAGGCCCCGTCCCCTCCCTTCACCACAGTGTAAACGCGCCCTGTGGCCGTTCTAAGTTGAGAGATTAAGTCCCCTTGAATCCTAAGGGTCCCTAGGGTCAAACTAGCCCACTAGGTACCTCCAGTAAGTGCCACAGAGCTGCGTTGCATAGAGGTGTAAAAAGGGGCGTGGCCTCAGAACACCTGTCTGCAACGCAGCTCCCTGGCGCATACTGGAGATACCTGTTAGGCTAGTTGGCCCTTGGGGACCCTCAGTATTGAAGGGGAATTAATTCCCCAACTTACAACTGGCCAGGGGGCGCGTTTGCAGAGTGCTGCAAGGAGGGGGCATGGCCCCCGGCGCGATGCCGGTCTTTTATTTATTTTATGTTTTTAAGAAGGAGGGCTGTGAGGCCCCCCTTCTTTTTCTAATTTAATGGCCCCATCCCCCAGGGCCTGCACCCTAATTTTTTTTGTTGCTAACATTCTATATTTATTACAAAAGTGTGGAACGCCTGACGTCATCTTGATGTAATCAAAACTGTAATACCTAGAGTATTTCCTTTAGAAATTACATATATGAGAGGGTCTTATTTGCATCAAAATTATGGTTAGTGCTCTAACAAACTAAAATGAGGACATATTTTCTGAGTTTTCAAATAGCGACAAAGAAATTTTAAATTATTTGTAATCTTTATGTTTTTTTATCCAGTTGACCACTTGATTAAATGTTGCACCTAGGGGAGAGGATGTGGTGTTACTTCCAGAGCTGCAGACTTTGTAACTGGGGAACCAGGTTGGAGTTTCTGCTTCAGCTCAACATTCTGTGATTCTGGTCAAATCACTTAATCTCCTCATGTCTACAACAAAAATTAATTTGATCTTGTGTGATGTAACCAATGCTCATGTAAAGCACTCCAATACCTGTCAAGTCTGCACAATATAAAACTGCAAATAATCAAAAAATAAGTGTTTTGCACACTTCTGTCATTGGGCTACATGTGGGCTACATCTGGGTGATATTTGTGCTGCATTTGGGCTCTTTTGTCTCTGGTGGCCATCTTGGGAGATTTATTTGTTATGAAGTTTCCTAATTTCCTCATTTACTGCAGTCTCCTCAGTAGGAAATACTTTCAGTTTTTTACTTTGGTTCCATCAAGAAGGCATTCAGATGTGTCACACATTTGCCATAAATTCTGAATGTTAGCACTGTAGTTGCTCATTAGATCACTGTAGTAAAGCTACTGCTCACCAGGGAAGTCTGCTGCTGGTATTCAAAGTGCATGTTTCAGTCTGCATGTCAGAATTTTTTTATGAAATATAAGAGGATTTGAGAAGTCAAAATGTGCCCTAATTTTTCGTTCTGCAGCACTAATAATAATTTCTATGGCAAAATGAACCCCCTCATTTTGTTCCTTTGCAAATTAAATGTTTTAAGTGTTACCACTTTATTCCAATCAAGATGGCTTCAGGTGTGCCATACTTTTGTCATAAGTAAGACTGTTAGCGCTCTAGTTGTTCGTTAGAACACTCTGGGACATTCTGTCATTGGGCTATACTTGGGCTACATCTGGGTGATATTTGGGCTACATTTGGGCTCTTTTGTCTCTGGTGGCCATTTTGGGAGACTTATTTGTTATGAAGTTTCATAATTTCCTCATTTACTAAAGTCTCCTCAGTAGGGAATACTTTCAGTTTTTTACTTTGATTCCATCAAGAAGGCATTCAGATGTGTCACACATTTGCCATAAATTCAGAATGCTAGCACTCTAGTTGCTTATTAGATCACTGTAGTAAAGCTACTGCTAACCAGGGAAGTCTGCTGCTGGTATTGAAAGTGCATGTTTCAGTCTGCATGTCAGAATTTTTTAATGAAATAGAAGAGGATTTGAGAAGTCACTCAAAATGTGCCCTAATTTTTCTTTCTGCAGCACTAATCATACTTTCTATGGCAAAATGAACCCCCTCATTTTGTTCCTTTTTAAATTAAATGTTTTAAGAGTTACCACTTTATTCTAACCAAGATGGCTTCAGGTGTGCCATACGTTTGTCATAAGTAGGACTGTTAGCACTCTAGTTGTTCTTTAGAACACTCTGGGAAGCTGCAGTAGAACACAAAGGAATCAACTGACAATCTCTGCCCTTGTTGGATGTACATGTTTTACCGAGAATGTCAGACTTCATTCTCACATGACTGAGAAAGATAATGTGAATTTACAGAAAATATGCTCTCAGTTTAGCTTATAGATCACCTTCCAAACCTCAGTGGGAAAAGCATGAGAAAATAGTTTTCTCTCAAACATGATTCATGATATCACAGCAGAAGGCTTTTTCACATGGTAAAATCACCTTAGAACACACCACAATTCCTAAAATGAGTATGGTACCATCAACAAATGATTTATAATGTAACTAAAGTCTTAAAACCTTCTATTAACTGCAATGCTTTTTAATGAGGTGCTATCATGTATATTGGTCCAAAGATGGCTGCCAACACTTCTTGGATGAAGTGCTGACAGCCAATCAGATCTCACGATGAGATGTGTGGTTAGGATCCGCCCAGATATATATGTGATTTTACTTTTGATTTTCTCAGGAACTACTGAACGGAATTACACCATTTAAGCAAAAGGCACGAGTCTGAACTGAGGACTACCTCTTTGCCAAATTTGGTGTAATTCCGTTCAGCACTTCGGGCTGTAGCTGCGTCAACAGGTCCTATGGGAAAATGCATGGGGAAAATGCGTTTTGGGACCCCCCTTTTTTCTCGGCCCCCGCTTGACGAATCACCGTGAAATTTTCAGGATAGGAGCGGACCAGAGCTGGCCAAGAGTTTGGAAAATTTTGCGCAGATTCATCAATCAACGCCAACGTTATTCCAAATAGAATGTTGCGGATTTCCTATGGAAAATAGGTCCTAACTATAACTACCTACTGGTGACTGCCAGTAGGTAATATATGTATACATATATATATATATATATATATATGTATATATATATATATATTACCTACTGGCGGTCGCCAGTAGGTAGTTATAGTTAGGACCACGTTTCCATAGGAAAACCTCAACATTCTATTTTGAATAACTTTGGCGCCGGTCGACGAATCCTCGTGAATTTCTCAAAATAGGTGGGGCGCTACGCTCCGCTCCTACCCTGAAAGTCTCGGGGGGATCCGTCAAGCGGGGGCTGAGATAAAAGGGGGGTCCCAAAACGCGTTTTTCCCATGCATTTTTCCATAGGACCTTTAGAACGAGCTACAGCCCGAACGGCTGAACAGAATTACTCAAAATTTGGCAGAGAGGTAGTCCCTAGGTCAAGGAAGTGCCTTTTGTAGGTTTGGTGTAAATCTGTTCAGTAGATTCTGAGAAAATAGCCTTTAAATCAATATATATATCTGAGCCCGCTTACGGTACGCTTACCGTACGCTTACGGTAAGCGTACGGCGGCGTGCGCGAGCGCGATTCTGATTGGCTGTTAGATCTTAGTAAACATTCGAATCGGCCGAAACCAGGAAGCGGCGGCCGCCATTTTGTGTATTTCACTCTGAAAAAAAAGAGTGAAAACAAGGAAAGGGGGCAATGAGGAGAGTTACAGACCCCCTAACATTTGTAAGGGGGTCAAAGAAGGACAGAAAAGTACAAAAAAAACATTTATTGATTTTAAAAAAAATCACGGGGTACGCGTACGGTAAGCTTACGGTAAGCGTACGGTAAAAAAATAAAAATAGATAAATGAAAAGCAGATTTAAGAGTTTAGAAATTAGGGAGCTCTAAAAAGAGCTGTTGTGTTTATGAAGTCATTTTTTTAGTGGTACCTACAAGTAAGTACCGATGCAGAGTCTAAGGTTCAAGAGGAAGACTCTGTTCCCTTCATCATTGAAGTGCACACCATCTCCTCTATAAATGTCTTGCATGTCATAACGCAAGTTGTTGTGGTAAATGGAACCCATACCATAGTCACGGAGGAAAGCAGAAACAGATTTGTTGACGTGCTTTCTTGCTTTGTCAATCTGCGGACAGAAATGATTGGACCAGTTCCATTTTTGCCTTTGGCATATGTTGGAAAACACAAAGGCAGTTTTAGGGAAAAGTGAAAACAGTTGTGCAAAGGTGTCCTTCATAAGCATTTCCAGACCTACCCCAGTCAAAGTGCCTAGGTCATTGCCACCACAGTGCACTATTATGAGGTCAGGGTGTTGGATTTGCATGAAGGATTTCACCAATGGCATCAATTGGTGCCACTTTACCCTCTCTGACCAATCCATTTAATGTCTACATTTGGCAAAGCAAGGTCTCTCACCATATCTGTTTTCTCTGCAAACTTTTCACTCCAGAAGACATAGCTGTGCCCTACAATCCACACTGTGAACATCTTCAAAGGAGAACTGGATGCACTCAGGAGGTGTCTTTCAGTAGAATGGCAATATGAAAAGAAAGACAGTTTGGAAATGGAGGCATACATATTTTTTTCAAAACAAAAAGAACTGATTGGCTGTTTCATACCATTCTAGAATAAAAACTAGGCTGTATGTGTAAACTAATAGAAGCATGTGTTGTATTGGTACAAAAAAATGTGTTACCAAAGAACAGTACTATGGATTTGCTGTTAGGTTTGAAAAGTCAAGCACTCTTGCTCTGTGGAATTGAAACATTGTGTGGCGAACTTCTGACCTAACTCCACACAGCAGTGTTCCATGAGCACCAACATGGTTCCTTACCCTAAGCTGTGCCGAGTACGCTTGGGATGATTTACTGGATTTTCTGCGAGAGGCCAATTCAAACATTAAAAACATCGAATACAAGACAGCAGGAGAACTGTGCTCATTGGATCCGGTTAATGTTTGCAGATATTTCAATCATAGATTTGAGGCTATGATGTCCTTCATCTGCAATAAAAAAAATCCACCTCTTGGAGAAGTAGTGGATTTCTTTTGGAGAAAAGAGTACCAGGCAAGAGGTGCTCCTCATATTCATATGCTGCTGTGGATCAAGGATGCCCCAAAGTTTGGAACAGATACTGATGAAGCAGTGTTATCTTTCATTGAAGAATATGCAACATGTGCTATACCAAAAAGCACAGAAGAGAAAAAGTGAAAGGAGCAAGTTTTACGTTTCCAAAGTCATAGGTGTGGAAAATACTGTCGACGGAAATACAAGAGCAAAGATAAATACTACACTAAATGTCGATTTGGATTTCCTAGACCTGTTCTTTCAAAAGGAAGAGTAAACAGTTTTATGTCAGCTGTGAGACATACTATCACAAGAAAATCACCTAAGAATACCTACAACCTTAAAAGAAAAGAAGAATCAAAAAATATAAATGACTACAACCCAGTCATTTTATCCACGTGGAACGCTAACATGGATATACAGTATGTTGCTGACAATTCCATTGCTGTTGCTCGATATGTAACGTCTTACATTACGAAATCAGAAAAAACAGAATTGAAGGAAATGTGGGAAGAGATTTCTCACGAGAAGACTGTCAGTAAGAAGCTGTACAGTTTCAGTTTGAAGATGTTATCGCATCGAGAAATTGGATCCTACGAATGTTCAGATAGGTTATCTTCTGCAAGTCTCTACTCGAAGTCAAGAAGAATAATTTGGGCAAGTTTAGGCCTTGCAGCAATGAGAAATCGGGTACTGAAATCTGTTGGAGAAATTGAATATTTGGCTGAGAATGACCCAGAAAGTACAGACATATTGAAAACAAACATGTTGGACACATATTATCCCAAGAGAAGTCATCATCTGGAGAACATGTGTCTCTATGAAGTGTTACAGAACTACATTTATTCACGGAAAGCTGCAGAAGACATCAACAGTGGAAAATATAAAGTTGTTGGTGAAGAAGGATGTTTGGTGAAGCAAACCAAAGGAAGTTTGATAAATCACCGGAAGCTGAGTTGCGACACTACCGACAAGAAAGAATTTTACTACTTGGCTCTTTTACAGTTGTTTAAACCATGGCGTACAGAGGATGAACTACTGGGAGAATTCCAGAGCTATGAAGATTCTTTTAATGCTTGCAAAGACAGCATACAATGCAGTACATTCTCAACTTATCTGCAAATGTTAAATGAAGAAATTGAACAGGAAACTACAATTGCAGCAGAAATAGCTAGAGACAGTTCTCAGGACAGCCAAAGTTCAGGAACACACAGTCAAGATCCCCTAGGACAACCAATCGTTGAAAATGAAGCATCAATAGCCATGAATGAAGTGGAAACGGCTATGAATCAAGCTCAAGAAGAATTTATAGACTTAGAAAATTTGGAAAGACAACTGAATCAAGAGCAGCAACAAATTTATGAAGAGATCAAAAACAAAATTGATCACGGATTTCTACATATCAAAAAAGAGTGCTCATGCACATCATTTCATCCAATCAGGATGTATGTAAGCGGACAAGCTGGCACTGGAAAAAGTTTCCTAATTAAAGTCATCAGAAGCTACCTAAAGCAAAAAACGGATTCTACTTTGTCTTGTGTGGTTACTGCTCCAACTGGGTTAGCAGCATATAACATAAAAGGAATCACCTTACATCGTTTGCTAATGTTACCAGTGGAGCATGAGAACAAAATACAATTCAACAAGCTAACTGGAGAAGCATCCTTGGAAGTTTCACGAGTATTGAAGAAGATGCAAGTTCTCATTATTGATGAGGTGAGCATGGTATCAAACTTAATGCTTGCCTTTGTGCATTTAAGAATGCAGCAAATTTTGAAGACAGACTATGACGTGTTATTTGGTGGAAAACACGTCATAGTTTTTGGGGATCTTTTGCAACTTACTCCAGTTAAAGGACAACCAGTGTTTAATACTGTGACACATGAAGACACAAAGAAGTCATTGGGAAGCATTGGAAATACAAATATTTGGTCCTTCTTTGAGTACAAGGAACTTACAACTAATATGAGGCAAGCAAACGATGAAGAATATGGAAGTATTCTGAAAGATATCAGGATTGGACTACTCACAGATGTTGGGAAAAAAGCATTACAGAGTCGGCTGCTACATAATTTATTTCCAAAGGAAGAAATAGTTGCAGAGAAAATATACAAGAATATTGCAGAAAACAAAAGTGTCATCTGCTTAATGCCAACTCTACGTGAATGCTCAATATTTAATGAGGAGCTTTTGAAATTGGAAAAGGAAGACATCAGGAAATTGGAAGCAGTGGACAAAATTGAGGATGGAAGAATTACAGTCACAGTAACAGGCAAACTGAAAAATAAATTGGACTCACTAGAGAAGAACATCTCCAAAACAGCAGGATTAGAAAAAAATCTTTATGTTTGCATGAACTGTAGAGTGTTTTTAAGGAGAAATTTGGATGTTGAGAAAGGCTTAGTGAATGGAGCGATGGGAAGAGTTGTGGGTTTTATTAATTATCAGAAAAAAGAAGGAATTGAATGTTTACAGATAAAATTTGATCAGATAGAGGAAGTTAAAGACATTTGTCGTTGTTCAGTTCGTTTCATGCTTGTGAAAGACTTATATGTACGTAGGAAGCAGTTTCCGTTTTCACTAGCATATGCTGTAACTATCCACAAGTCTCAAGGATTGACTGTAGATTGTGCATTTGTGAACATTGGTTCAACTGTGTTCAAAGAAGGTATGGCATATGTAGCTTTGTCACGAGTCAAAACATTATCAGGTTTATTCATGATAGACTTTGATGACTCAAAAGTTAGTGCTGATACAAACTGTGTAAAGGAGTATAATAGATTAAGAAGAAGCTATGCTCCTCATTTAGGTCAGTATCCTGTGTTGGAGAAACGTGTAGTTTCTCGTAAAAGGAGAAATGAGAATATCTGTAATGAAGATGTAGAGAAGAGGAAAAAAAAGAGGAGTGATGTAATTGCAAGCAAAAAGAATAAGGAAAATGAAGAACAGGTTGTAGGATGTCATTTTGAAAATAGCTCTGGTGTCAACTGCTACGCTAATGTAGTGCTGAATGTTGCATTTTATCTGGAAAGTTTGCAAGAGCAGATAGTAGTAAATCAGGGAAAAAGATTCTGTTCAGAGCTCAGTCTCCTTTTTGAAAAGCTGAGTAAAGATAAAACTCAAATAGAAAGTGCTACTGAAATTAGAAAACTTTTAGATGTATGTTCAGGACGAACACAGTTTTCTCAAAATGAACAGCAAGATGCACACGAATTTTTGATGTATTTTCTTCAGGTAGTGGAAGAAGAAGGAGTTCCCATTGACATTTTTTTTGGTCTCTCTTATAAATGGGAACATAGTTGTGATAATTGTTATAATATATGTGGCTCTATTGTTGATAATGAAAGGTTTATTTATTTGACATTGCCAGAGAGTAAAACAGTCACTTTTGCAAAATTAGTTAAAGATGCTAATCATAGCATGAAATGTGGTGAGTGTAATTCTGACATGTTTTCAACATTAATTTTAAGGGAATACGGACAGTATGTAATTTTAATGATGCAACGATGTAGAGCTGATGGATCAAAATTGGATACTTTAATAAAGAAGTTTACAGGACAGCAATTATCAATTTCAGGAAAAACTTTTGTAACTGTTGCAATAATTTTCCATGATGGACCTACTGTTACTTCTGGACATTACACAGTTTATCTAAAATGTGAAAAAGGCTGGACACTGTGTAATGATTCCCAATTGATTTTCAAACAACGTTTGCCTTTTGATTTAGCAAATTCCTATCTAATCTTCCTGAAACCTAAATTTTAGAGAGATTTGGCAAGATCTGGACAAAATAATTTTACCATTTTACTGGATTACCATTGCAATTTTGTAGAAAAAAGATTTTTAAAATTATCATTTGGCCTAAAGGAAAGATAACCAATTGTAATGTGGACTTTTTTAAATTTTAATGCAATTTTCAAAAACCAATAATTTAGAGATAATCGGTAACTTCTGCACATTTTAAATTATGGAATGCTATTGGACTGCCATTGGAAATTTTTTCAAAAATGATTTAAAAAATTACTATTTGGCCATGTGGAAAAGTAAGCAATTCTATTGTGGACTAAATAAATTATTCAAAAAATTTTCGTGAACCAAAATGTTACAGAGAATTGGTGAGATCTGGACAGATTAAACTTTAGAATTTTAATGGTTTTCCCTTGGAAATTTATTCCAGGAAAAAAAAAAAAATACTATTTGGCCTAAAGGAAATAAAATCAGATGTATTTTGGAGTTATTTGAGATATAATATTGTGATTATACTTCTGAAACAAACATATCAGACGGTATTTTAAAGAAAAAAGTATTGTTTTTAGATGATATTTTTTTAGAATAATATGCATTTCTGTAATGATAAGTTTAAGTGAGAAGACATTCTGGGCTTTTTTAATACAATCTTTGTGATTGTTAATTTTTTTTGCCCGCTGTAAAATGATGAATGCAATTGCTTTCACAATTAATAGTGAAATGCAATATATTCTGAAAACAGCAAAAATAAGGCAAAAATATTTTTTTGTAAAAAATGTAAATATGTGTATTGTATTATAAAATGGATAAAAAATATTAATACTTTTTTCTTTATTTTCAGATCGATATAGAAAATTTTCGGAAACTACAACCATTTTAAAAACTATTTTTTAAAAAAACAAATGAATAAATATTTTTTTGAGTGAGTATGGTAAGTTAAAAATAAAAATTGTAGTCTCTCAAGGACTTTGTAATGAGATAAATGATTTTTAGTGTTTTTTTTTAAAAAATAAAAAAAAGGTACGCTTACCGTACGCGTACGGTAAAAAAAAAAAAAAAAAGTTTTAAAAAAAAAAGAAAAAAAAAGATGAAAGATAAGGTTGGCTCTTAAAAGAACCGTTGTGTTCATGCAGGGACAGAGGAAAGAAAGATTGGGAATATTAGACGGTACGACAAGTGTGCTGATCTATTTTACTGTTCACCAGGGAAACACTGGTCTCCCTATAAGTAATTAGATCGTGACAAGTGGCGCACCGTACTTCAACCCTCGCAAACCGAGGGTTAATTTCCAGAGGGCCAGCAAAAGGAGATTCTCCCCCCACAGATGAAGGGCTCACCTGACCTGCAGAAGAAGGAGTCTGCCCTGCAGATGATGGTCCAGGCTGAGCTGCTGTGGATGTACTGGCTCGTCTTTCTGAAGAGTTACCTCCAAAAAGATGACCATGTGTCCTTCTGTGTACTTCCTGGAGGTGTCTCTTCATGGTGTGATTCCCAAAGGAATACTTCCTGTTAGGATTACCTCTAGAAAGTACACGCTTACACAGCTTGCAAGTAACTAAGGGTGCATTCACCTTTTGCTGGCCTTCTGGAAAAGTAAAATACTCCCAAACGTAAGAAGGCTTTACTTTCCTCGCTCTCTGCCTCAAGACAGTGCTGCTGGTGCTAGCCTCACTCTCAGAAGAGCTCTGCTGTTCTGCCATCGTATCCCAAAGACAAACCAGCTCCTTCTCCCAAGGGATCACAAGCAGAAATGAGGGGAATGGGTGTGGTGTAGGAGAGTTCTAGAACTGAAAGTAGTTTCAACCAATCAAAAGTTGTGTTTCAAGATCACATGACCTACCGTACGCTTACGGTACGCTTACGGTACGCTTACGGCAAAAAGTACGCGTGCGCGTAAAAAAGACACGCGCTTGCGCGCATGCGCATAACAGTCATTTCCCGGCACTTCCGCGTAACGTGCGCGTGTTGCGTAAGCGCGCACGCGTCCCACGCGCAGTACGCGCGGCTACGCAAAGTACGTAACTATGCGCAAGCAGCGTAGATAGATTACGGACGTTGCGTAAACCGTACGCTTACCGTGAGCTTACGGTACGCGTACTATAAAAAAAAAATAAAAAAAAAAATAAAAAATCTGGAAATACATTTTACATGTTTATTTTAAAAAATATATATAAAAAAAATATTTAAGGATTTTAAAAATTTAAGCATAGTCTTTATAAAAGATAAGAAAATTAAATTAAAAATATGTTTGAAAAAAATGAAGAATAAAAGAAAAAAATAGCATTTAAAAAACCTTGCAAATTCACTGAAAAAACCATGGGTTTCACACACGTTATAGTTAGGAATTAGCATTTAAAAAACCTTGAAAATTCACTGAAAAAACCATGGGTTTCACACACGTTATAGTTAGGAATTAGCATTTAAAAAACCTTAGAAATTCACTGAAAAAACCATAGGTTTCACACACGTTATAGTTAGGAATTAGCATTTAAAAAACCTTAGAAATTCAGTGAAAAAACCATAGGTTTCACACATGTTATAGTTAGCTGGACATTTTACTCGTAAAAAACCAATGAAATTGCCCCGTTATAGTTAGTTCAGCTAACTATAACTCGCGCGCCCGCAATGCACTGCTGATGACGTCACATATTACATCACTCATGACATGGTCAGTGACATCACTCATGACATCACTGATGACATCTCAAATGACATCACTGATGACATCACTGATGACATCATCCTTGTGATAGAGTGGCAGACCTCCTCTCACCTTAATATAAGCTTTGATACACACATTCAAAAATAGAGACTAAAAATTTCAAAACAATGGACATACCAATACCAGTTACAACAACCTCTTCAGTAATTCTAAGATCCACATACACATCCACTCATTCACCAACAGTCCTATACAGTCACTCATACATGTACTCACTCATCATATGTACTCATACATCTATACATCCTGTTACACAATGCCACTCATCCATAGAGTTACTCACACACATAGTCACTCATGCTAATAAAGAATAAAACATACATTTACTTGCATATACAGTAATACACACACCACCATACTTACTTCTACGGAAACTTACACATACTTAGTCTTTTAAACAATCACTTATAGAAACACATACTTATTCATACAGGAACTCTTTCAATCTCTCCCTCTCACATATACTCACATATATACACCAATAGTCACATATACTAGTTAAAAACATATGTAGTTACTCCTGAAGACACTATTGAGACAGTCATTCACTCAATAACACACCCATACACACACTCATCCACACATACAGTCCTGCACACATGCTGTCTTCAACACATACAAACAGTGAGTCACTCATTCATGCATCTATGCACTACGTAATACCCCCCACCGTACCATACAGACACTCAGACTGATACTCAAAAAAACAACTAATAACCTATATAGACACCCATGTAGCTACTCACCAACCCATGCAGCCACTTATACACAAAGTGAGAGATACACTTAATCAGTCAGTAACACAATCAATTTTTCAAAAACAAATCATCCATTTAGACACTTATATACCCATTTATTCTTCCATCGACCTTGAGATACACATATATAAAACATATTTAATTTTCAGAAAAACACACATTCACTGGATGATGTCATCAGTGATGTCATCAGTGATGTCATTTGAGATGTCATCAGTGATGTCATGAGTGATGTCACTGACCATGTCATGAGTGATGTAATATGTGACGTCATCAGCAGTGCATTGCGGGCGCGCGAGTTATAGTTAGCTGAACTAACTATAACGGGGCAATTTCATTGGTTTTTTACGAGTAAAATGTCCAGCTAACTATAACATGTGTGAAACCTATGGTTTTTTCACTGAATTTCTAAGGTTTTTTAAATGCTAATTCCTAACTATAACGTGTGTGAAACCTATGGTTTTTTCAGTGAATATATATTCTATATATATATATCTATATATATATATATATTGGGCCCATCAAACCTCGATGACATCCAGAGCACGATTATATAGTTTTTCCTACATTGCACTGTTCTTTGTAACACTCAACTGTGTATTTCCCAAAATTTAGTGGCTCCATTCGCAAGCCATTAGTAATCCCATTGATCCCTCCTATGGACCTTTATCGAGATACATGCAGATTCACATGATTAATGAATGCACATGATTTGTCCAAACTTGCAGTGCACCGCATTTGCAAGCCACATTTTTTGATTGATCGCATTATAGTAACTTCTTCCCAATAGGGTGTGTTACATTTCTGTCACAGTACTCCTCTGTACGGTATTGTGACAACTGTCATTCCCATAACACATTACACACTCACAAATGTGATAATGTAGTGGTGAATCACACCTCATTCATAGCATTACAATGTCCATTCACTTTCTCCGTTTAAGTGACAAGTGCCTTATTCCATATGTAGTTACTTGAATGTATTGCACAACCTCTGGTTGCATCATTTAATAATATGTTCCCTCATATCAGTCATTGCCCCTGAGGGTACTGCCTATTGTCTCTAGAACATGGTCACACATTACCTATTGATACACACACTATGTCAAAAAGCATTGTGGTCCACAATGTTGGGTGATTGACATTCTGTTAATTCAGACTCGTAGCAAACTTTCAAGCCCCTTCTCCACCCCTATTTTTTAGTTATGCAAACACTAATAATTATGTATAAGAACAAATGTTCAGGTGGGCTGAGGATAAGAATAAAGTGACACATGCTGACTTTTATTACAGGAACAATTATGTAATCCCAATGTAAAGTGGCATATGCCAAATAGGACCGAATGCATTATTAAATGTGCATTATGGATATGGGGCCATGGCTTTTGGAAACTAAGGTGGAGTGCTATACATTCATACTAACCACAATGGATAATTGTTGGATGTTACATGTTGATCAGATCACAGAGGATCATGGAAATTAGGACATCATATTTACACTAAAGTGCAATTCCACCAACATGTATGCTTGGTACCTATGACCTCAAATAGTTATTAACCATATTAATTAAAGTGTGCTGTGTTAAAACAAGATTATAAGGCAGATAATCCACTTAAAAACCAAAAATATTTGTACTGAAACAGTTCAATGATTTCTCGGTTGGGGAAATGTTCTACTTCTGACCATTCAGGGCCAGATTACAAGTGCACATTACGCTATGCTTCCATGTTGTGGCCCCAGGGGGCTTCTGTGCCAATGCCACAATCCGTATGGACTCTTCTCTCCTTAATTCCTTCTCCCAATCACCCCCTCGGCTGTTCATTCTCACATGTTTTATCCAGTAGAACTTAAAACCTGTTAGTTATATCGATTGTGATGTTTTTGAAAGTGGCAAACCATTGAGTAACTCTTGTGCCTATTGCTTTTGGCCCGCATATGTTGCAGGATTCTGAGCTTTAAATATATATATATATATATATATATATATATATATATATATATATATATATATATAGATATGAATGCTCGATTGCCATACCCCAAAATTGAGCTGCACTCGAATGCTGGACTTAAGGTGGCAAGCCTTTAATAAACAGTACAGGCAAGATGCTGCTGGTGGATATGATTTGACAGCTGCAGACGCGATACACCTGACGCGTTTCGAAGGCAAAATCCTTCTTCTTCAGAGGCAGTCGCAGTCACAAATACGTGCTCGGTTCTCCGTCCATTAATGCTCATAGTACACCCCCAGATGGGCGGGTCCAATGCCCAAAGCATTCTGGATATCGAAGTCCCGAAATCAAACCATTGGTGGTGCACTAATTTCTGTCCTTTTCAAGCCCGCAGATGGACCCCCTGAAGAAAGAGGTTATTCTCATAAAATTATCAGAGAGGCATGTGAGAAAGTCACAAAAATAAAAAGAGAAGAACTTTTAAATCAAGACCAATGCAGAAATGGAGGATGGAGCAATACGATTCATTACCACATTTAGTAATCAGGCAAATGATGTCAGAAAATGCTTAAACAAATTCTGGAAGGTGTTACGAATTGATGAAACCTTCAGAAAATGTATTGATGAATTCCCTAAAATTACATTCCGCAGATGTCCTGCCCTGAAAGATGTATTATGCAAAAATATTTTATTACCTGAAAAAGAAATTAGATCAAATATTCAGGGATTTTTTACATGCACTTCCTGTAAAGCGTGCAGAAACAGTTTCAACTGTAAACAGATAGTTTTATCTAAAACCATGAAACCGTTCATTATAAGAAAACACCTTAACTGCAAATCAGATTTTTGTGTGTATGCATTGATATGCCCTTGCCAGCTGGTATACATTGGTAGCACTATTAACCAGGTGAAACTGCGCATCTTGGAACATATGCGTGCTATAACTAATGAAGACAGGCAATATCCTATTGCTCGACATTTCAAAGAATGCCACAATAAGGATATTAGTTTACTAAGATTTTGCGCCCTCGACAGAATTGTCATTTCTGAAAGAGGGGGGAACAGAACGCAAATGTTGCGCAGATTAGAATCACGGCTGATAATTAAATACGAAACCATGTTCCCAGGGGGCATAAACAAAGATGAAGAATTATCAGTCCATCTTGGTTAAACTGCAACATACTGTAACAAAATTGTAAAAAATTACAGTTTCGACCTGACCATCTATTGTTATTGTTTTTAATATTATGAACCTCAAAAGTTTGCCTTGTATGTATGATGTGTGTTGTTTTTAACAGGTAAATAGTAACCATTATATTGATTAGTGCATTTGGTTTATTTTATAGGAGACGGAGTGTGTGCCTTGTTGTGAAGAATTGCAGTATTAAACCCCATGAATTGGTATCACTATATGAATTAGAAACATTTTTTGACATTAGCCCACTAGGGCATTTGAGTGACAATGTAGTCAACATCGCGATTAAATTCTGTGAATATTTACCCACTTGGGTAGCTTTGTAAATACGAATCAAGGGTGATTTGTGTCTAAAAGCGATATTTGAATGCGTTGACAGCTGGCAACTCATTTTGATCTAATCTGATCATGTTATGCACATATTACTGTTTGCATTATGATTTAAGAATAATGCAGTCAACATCGCTGCTAAAACCAGTGAATATTTACCCAAAAAAATATATATACACAATGCACACAATAGTTTTCAATAGAAACAGGTAAGTAGCACGAAATACACAGTGGTCACCAGGAGGAGACCAAACCATATAGTAAAAGCGGTATGCAAACCATGACTCAAGTCAAGACTATACCCTGAAGATGTAGAAGTGCCGGGGACCCAAGGAACCACCCTAGGTAAGTAACTAGGAGCCCCACAGAGGCTGTGTGCAGAGTGGGAGCACAACCTCCATGGGGCTCCTAGTTACTTAAGATAAAGACAGGTGGCAACCCCATCATTAAGCTGCTCTTAGAGCTGCTACATAATGATGATAGTCATACTGTAGAGGCCAGAGACCAGGAAAATGTGGGTAAGGATACTCCTGTTGATCTCAATTCTGAGTTTGGGCAGAAGGACTCAAATGATTCCCGCCTGCCAAACTCTGACCTCTCAGGGCTTAGTGCAGATGGCACAGAGGAGATTTCCTTTGTTACTCCTGGGAGGGTCAAGGGTAGACCAAGGAGGTCTAGATCTTCCTCTATAGAAAGCAATGCTTCCGGACATTCCAGAGGGACCGCCATATATTTATAAGAGGGACAGCACTTTGGACAGGGAATACCAAATGCTTGAACTCGAGAAAGCAAGGCTTAGGCTCAGGAGAGATCAATTGGCCCTGGACAAAAAGTCCCTGGAAGTTCAGAAGGCTAGGAAGAAACTGGGACTAGAGTCCCATGGTGGCAGCAACAGTGTCCCCAGAATCAGAGAAACTTCTTTTGACGCAGGAGGGAGATGATATCCATAAATGGATCGCAGCATTGGAGAGGGCCTGTAAAGTCAGAGGGTCCCTCAAGAGCAGTGGGCAGCCATCCTGTGGCTCTCCTTTGCTAACAAAGGTAGAGATAAGCTCCTCGCTGTTAGAGAAGAGGATGCTGACAATTACTCAGTACTGAAGAGTATTCTCATAGATGGGCTTGGCTTAACCACTGCACAGTATAGGATTAAGTTCTGAGACACTAAGAAGGCACACACCCAGGATTGGGTAGATTTTGCAGACAGTGCTATTAAGGCTCGGGAGGCTGGCTTCATGGAAGCAAGGTACAGGACTATGAAGTTTTGTACAATTTGATTATGAGGGAGCACATCCTCAATAACTGTCAGAACCAACTTTTTCATCAGTACCTGGAGGACTCTGATCTGACCTCTCCCCAAGAATTGGGAAAGAAGGCAGACAAGTGGGTCCGCACCAGGGTTAAGCAGAAAAACCATGGTAATGGAGGTGACCAGAAGAAGCAAGATTCTTTTAAATCTCAGGATAAGGGTGGGGACAAGGCTAAAGATAAAAAGGAGTCTTCACATGGGCCCAAAATACCTGCATCTGGGGGTGAGACCGAAAATCCATGAAGGGCAAAAAGAAACCTTGATACTACATATGTAAGGTGAAGACCCATTGGACAAGGGATGCAGATTGTCCAAAGGCCAAGGAAACTACTACTACCACTGCCCCTAAGGCACCTGCTCCCCCTAGCACAAGTATAAGCGGTAGTACAGCAGCCAACGGATTGTTTGGGTTAACCCTGGGTTCTGAGATGGGTTCTGACTTAGTCAGGACTCCAGCTCAGGCTGTGGTTGGGGTCCCTTTGAGAGGGTAGAGATTGACATTGTTTGTCCCTTGAACCCTCTAACTGCATCTGAGCACAGTTATATACCAGTGGTGGTGGACCATGCCACTAGGTATCCAGTGCCCATTCCCCTTAGAAAACACCACAGTTCCTGTAGTGGCCAGGGTCCTCCTGGGAAACTTTTCCAGAGCTGGCTTTCCTACGGAGGTTTTAACAGACAGAGGTACAAACTTCATGTCTAGTATTATCACTGCCATGTGGAAAAAGTGTGGAATAAACTACATCTTTATCACACCTTACCATCCACAGTGCAATGGGCTTGTTGAAAGGTTTAACCAGACCCTCAAGGGTATGATCATGGGATTCCCAGAAAAGCTTAGGGGAAAATGGGATGTCTTACTACCCTGCCTTCTATTTGTCTATAGAGAGGTTCCTCAGAAGGGGGTTGGCTACATCCCATTTGAGCTTCTCTCTGACATCCAGTTAGGGGTCCATTGTGTCTAGTGAAGGAAGGTTGGGAGCAACCTATCAAGTCTCCTAAACAGGAGATTGTGGATTATGTCCTTGGCCTGCGTTTACGCATTGCTGAGTACATAAAGAGGGCTTGCAAAAACCTGGAAGCCAGCCAAGAACTTCAAAAAGCTTGGCATGACCAAAAGGCTGTCTTGGCTGTTTACCAGCCAGGCCAGAAAGTGTGGGTGTTGGAGCCTGTGGCCCCAGAAGCTCTCCAAGACAAGTGGCGTGGCCCCCACACTATACTTGAACAAAAAGGTGAGGTCACCTACTTGGTGGACCTAGGTACTTCCAGAAGTCCCCATAGGGTGCTTCATGTGAACCGCCTGAAACCTTTTTGTGGACAGGGCTGACATGGGCTTGGCCATGGTAACTGATGAGAGACAGAAGGAAGAGAGTGACCCTCTCCCTGATGATGGGTCAGTAGATGGAGTAGCTTTGGCAGGCAGCCTCACTGACCAATAGCAAACTGATTGTAGGCCAGTCCTCAATCAGTAAAGGCACATGTTCTCCATGAAACCTACTCAAACCACCTGGTGTACCCATGAAGTGGACAAAGGCGACAGCCTGCCTGTTAAGAGTAAAATCTACAGACAGCCTGACCATGTCAGGGATTGCATCAGGATCGAGGTCCAAAAGATGCTGGAGTTGGGGGTAATTGAGCCTCCTTCAGAGAGCTCCTGGGCTAGTCCAATAGTCCTTGTGCCAAAACCTCACACCAAGGGTGGAAAAGGATAGATTTGTTTTTGTGTGGTCTACAGAGGTCTCAATGCAGTCACTAGGACTAATGCCCATTCAATTCCAAGGGCAGATGAAGTCATAGATACTTTGGCCTCAGCCACGTTTCTGAGTACATTTGACCTGACAGCAGGCTGCCGACAAATCAGACTAGCTGAGGATGCCAAGCCAAAAACAGCATTTACAACCCCTAGTGGGCATTATCAATTTATTGTAATGCCCTTTGGTCTGAAAAATGCACCTGCCACATTTCAGAGGCTGGTGAACAAAGTCCTCATAGGCCTGGAAAGCTATAGTGCAGCATATCTAGATGATAAAGCTGCCTTTAGATCCACCTGGGAGGATCACCTGTTCCACCTCAGAAGTGTTCTATAGGCCCTGCAAAAGGCAGGCCTCACTATCAAGGCCACTAAGTGCCAGATAGGGCAGAGTAAGGCTGTATACTTGGGCCACCTGGTAGGTGGAAGCCAGGTTCAACCACTGGAGAACAGAATCCAGACCATTATGGACTGGGTTGCTCCCACTACCTATACTCAGGTCAGAGCTTTCTTGGGCCTGACTTGGTACTACAGAAGATTTGTAGAGGTATATGGGTCCATTGTGACTCCCCTGTTTGATCTTACATCTAAGAAAATGCCCACAAAAGTTCAGTGGACAGTAAGCTGTCAAAAGGCATTTGATGACCTGAAGCAGGCTATGTGCACTGCTCCCATACTACAAAGTCCTGACTACTTCAAAACTTGCATTGTCCAGACAGATGCATCTGAGATAGGTGTAGGGGTTGTGTTATCACAACTTAAAGCAGAGGGCCATGACCAACCAGTAGCTTTTATCAGCAGAAGTTTGACCCCCAGGGAGAAACATTGGTCAGCCATTGAGAGGGAAGCCTTTGCTGTGGTCTGGGCCTTGAAGACGCTGAGGCCATACCTGTTTCGCACTCACTTCATTGTTCAGACCTACCACAAGCCTATGGCTTAAACAGATAAAGGGTGAAAACCCTAAACTTTTGAGGTGATTCATTTCCCTAGAGGGGATGGACTATGCAGTGGAACATAGACCTGGGAGTAACCATGCAAATGTAGATGGGCTCTCCAGATATTTCCACTTAGAAAATGAAGACTCATGTGGGCAAGGTTAGTCTCATCTCCTTACATTTGGGTCAGGGGGTTGTGTAGGGAAGTAGGATCTGCTTTTATGGTTACCGCCACTTTTTGCCTGGTGCTATGCTGTTTCTGACCAGTCTGACTGGGATCCTGCTAATCAGGACCCCAATCTCTGTACTTTCTCCCCTAAATTGGTATGCTACTTAGGTACATCCCGATTGGACACTGATGTACCCTTATCAGTCCCTAGCATATGGTACTAAGGTACCCAGGGCATAGGTACACCAGGGGTCCCCCATGGACTGAAGCATGTATTATGCCACCCATGAGAGACCACTCAAACTGTAACTACAGGGCCTGCCATTGCAGCCTGTGTAAGCTGGTGCTAGCACCACTTACGAAAGATATTGGTTTTACTATATCTAAGGTCACTACACTTAAAACCTATTAGTCACCCCTAAAGTAGGCCTTTTCAATCCTGAAGGCAGGATGCTCGGTTCTAAGTGTGAGGGTGCCCCTGCATGAGCAGGACACCCCTACAGCCTACAGAGTCCATTCTCCCGGGTTGTAAGTGCGACAGCCATATAACATATAAAGGGGCACAGAGTCATTACACGATGGCCATCTCAAAACTGGCTGAAACGAACCCTATCATGTTTGGTATCAAATATTTTGGAATCATACCTCCCACACCGTATACGGTGTGGGAGGTATGATTCCATGCACTGTAAAGCTATTCCGGAAGGCCCTCAGTGCTCCCGGTACCAGTCTTCTAGACCCGGACAGCACAACATGGATGCTGCCGACCAGAGGCACGATTCTGCCTTCCTGCTGCTAATCCAAGCTCGAGCAGGGGAAGGAGAAACAATAGGTATCCTGTCACAGGGAGGTGTGACCACCTCCCAGACAGGGTTTAGTGTATTGGGGCCGGGTGGGAGCACCTGCCAGAGTCACTCAGTCTGCTTGAAGGGTACAGTTGGTGCCCTCCTAGCATAGTCCAGTTCAAACCAGCTTAGGGAGCCGTTGGCTCTCGCACTGGCACGAAACTGGACAAAAGACATTGGAGTATCCTCCCCACTGTCTGACCCCTCCTCTGGGAAGGAACCCTAAATCGTCCCAACCCTTCCTTTGCGTACTTAGGTGCTTAGCTGAGGGTGGGTCCCTAGATTCATTGTGGGACAAGATTCATTTTAAGACACCACTCCTACTTTGACCGTCTGGGCACTCTAGACTTCGCTGGACTTCACTCTGGGCATCAAGGCTGCAACTGGGAAGACTCTTGGTGCTCCTGATCTTGTCGCCCTGCTCATTTGATGCAACGTCCGTGCCTGTTCTCCATACAGGAACCTTCCAAGGTCTGTTGGCATCCTAGACACCTGAAGGAATCTCCCTTGAAGTGAAGGAGTCACTTCCCTGCATCTGCAGGCACCGCAACTAAGCTGACTGGTCTGCTCAGCAACACAAGTGGTGGTTCTTCACGTCCCTCAAGACCTGCCCTGTCCTCTCACCAAGTTTGATGCCAGTATCCCTCGTCGGAGCCGCAGGAACTGAACCCCTGTGCACCGCGTTGACTTGCTGTTGGAAAGGCTTGTTGTCTTCCTTCCATCAAGATCTTTGGGCTCCAAGTAGCCCCCACCTCAAGCATCTTCTGTGACCAATATCTTCATCCTCACCGCATCACTTGTACTGTGGGCCTGCATTTTTGGTGAGCTGCTCAAGGGCCTCTTGCGACTCCAGTGCCTCCTCTTGAGGGTCTTCTTTGATTTCTGCGACCTCCCCTGATTGCTGAGGGCCTGCCCTGACTCCCCTGCTTGTGGTGAGTCACCGGGATCTTGCTGGTCCCGACACTGACCTTGCTTGTCCCGACACTGCACCTTCTTCGCTTTCCACATTGTTTGCAGTTGCCAAGGCTTGCTGGTGCTCCTGACGGACAACGACCCCTCAACAAATGTCCGATGCCCGGTGGAGCTGCTCTGTTCAGCTATTGAGGAGATCGGCCTTGGTTCATCCCCTGACCGTCACCTACCCAGCCGGACTTTGGGCACAGTTTTTCTCCCTGTCTCCCTGTCTCGCCCACACCCCCTCATCGTATTTCTGTAACTCTGCTTTTTCCTTGTCTCCTATCTATCTATCTGTTCCCATTCAGCACTCTTTCTTTCTTTGTCTTACGTCCTTTGCTCCTATCCCCTCTCACCTGAATCTTTCCCCTTGCCAGCTACACCGCCTAGCCCGCTGTCCTTTTGTGCCCTTTGACTAAGCACTCCTTCCCCCCTTGTTGGGGAAAGATCCAATATTTATACTCTGGAGTCCCAACAAACCCACTGAGAGAGTCCACAGTGCCTAGGGAGCCACTCACAGTTGAGGTATGGTATGGCACCCCTTGCCAAAGCACTCCCTCTCCCCTTTTTGGGGAAGGATCCAGTATGTAGGCCTTGGAGTCTCAGAGACCCCTCCGAGAGAGTCCACTGCGTATAGGGAGCCTCTCACAACAGAGATGGGGAAATGATACCACTTCCCCTGGGATCACAGCTTACTGGACTTCGGACACAGCTCTGACTCGTCTACCGGTTTGTGTCCCCGTCATCCTCCCCCTCCTCTTTCCATGCTGTGTCTCTCACCCTCCCCTCCTCTTTCCCTCCTCCATCTGTCTACTTCCCCTGCTCTTACCCCCCCTCCCATGAATCTCTCCCCTTGCCTGCTTTTTCCCTTACGCATAGGTCCTTTTTGTTTGTCTCGACCTTACTTGTCACTATGTTGTCAGGCTCTAATAACTGTGTAACCTTTGTAACGATGTAACCTGCAATTATGGTCTGATACTCATCTAAAGCACTCTGATACCTCCGGGTCTAGCCAGCGCTATATAAAACCTTTAAAATAAATAAATAATAAACTCTTGACCTCCAACGTGGGACAGCTTGTGAATCCACCTTTGGTTTCCACCAGACACTTTGATCTTCACCAGCAGCGGCATCTCCCTGAAGTCCGCCATTGAGTTAGACAGTGGTTTCCGACGCCACTTCACACCTATGCACCCGGCTTCCCTGGTGTAGGTATCTGGGTTCCTGGGGTATCCACGGGTGGGGTGGCTCTCTAACCTTCTGTCTTCCCCGGGGTTTCTTCAGGGTCCACTGGGAAGGGTCCTTCTTCTCTAAAATTACAACCGGGACTTACCCATTGACTTGCATTGATCCCATGGTCGTGTTCCTACTCTGCACACGGCCTCCGTGGGGCTCCTAGTTACTTACCTCGGGTGGTTCCTTGGGCCCCCAGCACTTCTGGGTATAGTCTTGACTGGAGTCGTGGTTCGCATACCATTATTTTAGTATATGGTTTGGTCTCCCCCTGGTGACCACAGTGTATTTCATGTTACTTACCTGTTTCTATGGAAAAGTATTGTGTGCATTGTGTATATCTCCGACTCTGAGATATCTGTACGTGTTAGTGAGTGTCTTATAATAAATACATATTTTTTATAAATACACTGTGTGGTTCTTTTTCACTTAATCTATACTTATAAGATTATGTTCTATTAAAACAGGCTCTGGACTACGCCTGAAGGCTTCTCATCACAGCTACCACTTAGAGAGCTTTCTAAGGTTGTCTAAGACCACTAAAATCACCATATGGGTTGTCTGGATTGGTGCAGGGTGCCCAGTTACATAAGTGTGCATCATACACCAAGTCAGCTTCTCACAGTCAGTATACAAGATTTTAACTTATAACATAATGATTACTGTTTGCATATTCAAAGACAGATCAATTTATGACCATTTTGAACAGAATATCAACAACACAGTTTCAATTGATCTCGACAACTCAATTTTTATATCTATAGTACGATATTCCAATACTAAAGTATAGTCAGTCGTAGTGTACTTCTTCGGTGTTAGTATTTGGTAATGTACGGTAACTGCTGCACCGTACAGCACACTTGCAAAGTGATAGTTAAACTTTGTCAAAGAATAGAATTTTTTGCCCAAATGGTAAACCATCACTATAAAACCTATGCTTGACATCATGCACACACCCTTGCACTTTGGCACATGATAGCCGAAGATACACCAGCACTAGAGGAAAGAGCAACAGCACCAGATCTTAGAAGGTGTGGCGCTGTTGTGTGCTCTCCTTTTCACACAGCAACTTTGTATACTACAGTGCATGAACCCTTAGTAAATCTGCCTCTTTGTGTCTCCAGACCCAGCACTCCCAGTATGAAAGACATGCGATTCCTACTCATTGTCTTAAGTAACATTTCCTGTACATTGATTTACACTCTCGTATGAGTCATTGTCTCTGTGTATGTTTGTGATGTAAAGTGCTTTGACACTCTACATGGGGCAGAGTAGCGCAATAAAGTAAATAATTGTGGGACTTGGCTAAAGAGAGATGAGGAGCAGGCACCATTGGAGGGTGGTACTGAGGGAATCCGTAAAGAAGGGGGTTATTATTGCAATGTGTGTTGGGGGGCAATAAGGACCATTCCACCGGGCACTACCAATGCCAAGGTGGGTCCTGTTGTGAAGGTTTTTATAACCACCTGCCCTAGAGTGCTTTTCCCAATTAATATCAATTTCACAGTCTCGCCCACAATGATAAAACTCACAAAATACAGTCTGGTTACGTACAGAAACATGAACAAGTTCAATTAACAAGCATACTTTTGGGCTGTGGTGCTAAAAACGGAGACCAGCACTGAAGACCGGGTCTAGCCGGTGCTATATAAAACCTTTAAAATAAATAAATAATAAACTCTTGACCTCCAACGTGGGACAGCTTGTGAATCCACCTTTGGTTTCCACCAGACACTTTGATCTTCACCAGCAGCGGCATCTCCCTGAAGTCCTGCATTGAGTTCGACAGTGGTTTCCGACGCCACTTCACACCTATGCACCCGGCTTCCCTGGTGTAGGTATCCGGGTTCCTGGGGTATCCACGGGTGGGGTGGCTCTCTAACCTTCTGTCTTCCCCGGGGTTTCTTCAGGGTCCACTGGGAAGGGTCCTTCTTCTCTAAAATTACAACCGGGACTTACCCATTGACTTGCATTGATCCCATGGTTGTGTTCCCACTCTGCACACGGCCTCCATGGGGCTCCTAGTTACTTACCTCGGGTGGTTCCTTGGGCCCCCAGCACTTCTGGGTATAGTCTTGACTGGAGTCGTGGTTCGCATACCATTATTTTAGCATATGGTTTGGTCTCCCCCTGGTGACCACAGTGTATTTCATGCTACTTACCTGTTTTTATGGAAAAGTATTGTGTGCATTGTGTATATCTCCGACTCGGAGATATCTGTACGTGTGAGTGAGTGTCTTATAATAAATACATATTTTTTATAAATACACTGTGTGGTTCTTTTTCACGTAATCTATACTTATAAGATTATGTTCTATTAAAACAGGCTCTGGACTACGCCTGAAGGCTTCTCATCACAGCTACCACTTAGAGAGCTTTCTAAGGTTGTCTAAGACCACTAAAATCACCATATGGGTTGTCTGGATTGGTGCAGGGTGCCCAGTTACATAAGTGTGCATCATACACCAAGTCAGCTTCTCACAGTCAGTATACAAGATTTTAATTTATAACATAATGATTATTGTTTGCATATTCAAAGACAGATCATTTTATGACCATTTTGAACAGAATATCAACAACACAGTTTCAATTGATCTCGACAACTCAATTTTTATATCTATAGTACGATATTCCAATACTAAAGTATAGTCAGTCGTAGTGTACTTCTTCGGTGTTAGTATTTGGTAATGTACGGTAACTGCTGCACCGTACAGCACACTTGCAAAGTGATAGTTAAACTTTTCAAAGAATAGAATTTTTTGCCCAAATGGTAAACCATCACTATAAAACCTATGCTTGACATCATGCACACACCCTTGCACTTTGGCACATGATAGCCGAAGATACACCAGCACTAGAGGAAAGAGCAACAGCACCAGATCTTAGAAGGTGTGGCGCTGTTGTGTGCTCTCCTTTTCACACAGCAACTTTGTATACTACAGTGCATGAACCCTTAGTAAATCTGCCTCTTTGTGTCTCCAGACCCAGCACTCCCAGTATGAAAGACATGCGATTCCTACTCATTGTCTTAAGTAACATTTCCTGTACATTGATTTACACTCTCGTATGAGTCATTGTCTCTGTGTATGTTTGTGATGTAAAGTGCTCTGACACTCTACATGGGGCAGAGTAGCGCAATAAAGTAAATAATTGTGGGACTTGGATAAAGAGAGATGAGGAGCAGGCACCATTGGAGGGTGGTACTGAGGGAATCCGTAAAGAAGGGGGTTATTATTGCAATGTGTGTTGGGGTCAATAAGGACCATTCCACCGGGCACTACCAATGCCAAGGTGGGTCCTGTTGTGAAGGTTTTTATAACCACCTGCCCTAGAGTGCTTTTCCCAATTAATATCAATTTCACAGTCTCGCCCACAATGATAAAACTCACAAAATACAGTCTGGTTACGTACAGAAACATGAACAAGTTCAATAAACAAGCATACTTTTGGGCTGTGGTGCTAAAAACGGAGACCAGCACTGAAGACCGGGTCTAGCCGGTGCTATATAAACCTTTAAAATAAATAAATAATAAACTCTTGACCTCCAACGTGGGACAGCTTGTGAATCCACCTTTGGTTTTCACCAGACACTTTGATCTTCACCAGCAGCGGCATCTCCCTGTAGTCCTGCATTGAGTTCGACAGTGGTTTCCGACGCCACTTCACACCTATGCACCCGGCTTCCCTGGTGTAGGTATCCGGGTTCCTGGGGTATCCACGGGTGGGGTGGCTCTCTAACCTTCTGTCTTCCCCGGGGTTTCTTCAGGGTCCACTGGGAAGGGTCCTTCTTCTCTAAAATTACAACCGGGACTTACCCATTGACTTGCATTGATCCCATGGTTGTGTTCCCACTCTGCACACGGCCTCCGTGGGGCTCCTAGTTACTTACCTCGGGTGGTTCCTTGGGCCCCCAGCACTTCTGGGTATAGTCTTGATTGGAGTCGTGGTTCGCATACCATTATTTTAGCATATGGTTTGATCTCCCCCTGGTGACCACAGTGTATTTCATGCTACTTACCTGTTTCTATGGAAAAGTATTGTGTGCATTGTGTATATCTCCGACTCGGAGATATCTGTACGTGTTAGTGAGTGTCTTATAATAAATACATATTTTTTATAAATACACTGTGTGGTTCTTTTTCACTTAATCTATACTTATAAGATTATGTTCTATTAAAACAGGCTCTGGACTACGCCTGAAGGCTTCTCATCACAGCTACCACTTAGAGAGCTTTCTACGGTTGTCTAAGACCACTAAAATCACCATACGGGTTATCTGGATTGGTGCAGGGTGCCCAGTTACATAAGTGTGCATCATACACCAAGCCAGCTTCTCACAGTCAGTATATAAGATTTTAATTTATAACATAATGATTATTGTTTGCATATTCAAAGACAGATCAATTTATGACCATTTTGAACAGAATATCAACAACACAGTTTCAATTGATCTCGACAACTCAATTTATATATCTATAGTACGATATTCCAATACTAAAGTATAGTCAGTCGTAGTGTACTTCTTCGGTGTTAGTATTTGGTAATGTACGGTAACTGCTGCACCGTACAGCACACTTGCAAAGTGATAGTTAAAATTTGTCAAAGAATAGAATTTTTTGCCCAAATGGTAAACCATCACTATAAAACCTATGCTTGACATCATGCACACACCCTTGCACTTTGGCACATGATAGCCGAAGATACACCAGCACTAGAGGAAAGAGCAACAGCACCAGATCTTAGAAGGTGTGGCGCTGTTGTGTGCTCTCCTTTTCACACAGCAACTTTGTATACTACAGTGCATGAACCCTTAGTAAATCTGCCTCTTTGTGTCTCCAGACCCAGCACTCCCAGTATGAAAGACATGCGATTGTCTACTCATTGTCTTAAGTAACATTTCCTGTACATTGATTTACACTCTCGTATGAGTCATTGTCTCTGTGTATGTTTGTGATGTAAAGTGCTTTGACACTCTACATGGGGCAGAGTAGCGCAATAAAGTAAATAATTGTGAGACTTGGCTAAAGAGAGATGAGGAGCAGGCACCATTGGAGGGTGGTACTGAGGGAATCCGTAAAGAAGGGGGTTATTATTGCAGTGTGTGTTGGGGGGCAATAAGGACCATTCCACCGGGCACTACCAATGCCAAGGTGGGTCCTGTTGTGAAGGTTTTTATAAACACCTGCCCTAGAGTGCTTTTCCCAATTAATATCAATTTCACAGTCTCACCCACAATGATAAAACTCACAAAATACAGTCTGGTTACGTACAGAAACATGAACAAGTTCAATAAACAAGCATACTTTTGGGCTGTGGTGCTAAAAACGGAGACCAGCACTGAAGAGGTATCTTCACCAAGCTGCTTGGAACGGGTGATTGTTAAGGTGACTTAGGTAGAAATGTTAAGGTGTGTTTTACTATGAAAATGATGTCTGCCACTTTAATGTACAAAATGTATAGTCTGGAGTGTTCCTACTAGATTTCCCTAAATAATATGTTTTGTTGAAATTATTAGGCTGCCAGGTAACCAAACACTGAGCGTTCCCGGCTAAGGGCTCACATTATACAGATACTCAAATAAAAGTTTTTCATTTTTTTTTTTATATTGTAGCCATTATCTCTCTCCACTTAAAAAAAAACCTGTCTACACCATCCATTTTAAACGCCTCCTGACGTCAGCATTGTGCTAGGACGAGCCAGCTGGAAGGCAAAGCCTGAAGTCTGTTTTTACCTAGTTTGAAGTCTGGGCAGGGCCTCCGGCAGCTGGAAGTGTCCACAGCCAGGACCTTGATTCTGAAGAAGAAGCCGTCAGGGGTGATGTAGAGGCGGCTCATTTTGTAAAGGCCCTCGCTGTTCACCAGTAGAGTTACCAAGCGTGCTCCGCGCCCGAGCACTTCCACGTCGTGCACTATTCCATTCACGGCTTTGTGGAAGAACATAAATCACGTTTTAAAGCAGAAATGAGGAGTTACAATGACTATAAACAGCAGTTCAGATGCAATAACAAACAATAAGGAAGTGTTTCAATTTTTGCACTTTTTAAAATTTAAATATGTTTCAATTACTTACCAGTAATTGCATTATTTCAAATTGCTTTTGCCCACATTAAGTAATTAATGAGCGGCACTGAGCCTCATAGACACACCGTCAAAATCATCCTAGTATATAAGGCCCTCCCAGCATCCTGTTTTCGTGACTCAAGTTCTGCTCTTCTCAGTTGATCTGGTCTGAACAGGGTGGGACGGTGGTGTTAATTACTTTCATATTTCATTATAGTAATTCAACACTAATCCTTCTTGGGTTCCGGAGTAGCGTGTTACTCGCCAAAAAAGTGCTTCAGCGCCTCATCAGGGGTAGTAAGCACTATATAAATGCAATTACAATACAGTACAATACAATTAATCTTGGCAAAAGCATTGTTCGGAGTAATGGAATTACTGGTAAGTAATTGAAACATATAGTTAGCATGCTACTTTTGCCCCAATTAATTACTTAATGAGACAGAGCAAGCAATGATAAGACCAAGACAACAGATTCATTGCTGACTAAAAATGTTAATATTTATTCATTAATTGTTCTTCATCAAGTACATCATATACAAAAGAACCTTAGACCCAAATGAATCCCGAATGTCCCTTTTCTAAAGCACCCTATAGGTCTTGAAAAACGTAGATAGATCTGAGCATGAGGCAGCTCTGCAGATCTCTGTTAGGGACGCCCCCTGCACTTCAGCCAAAGAAGCCGACATGCCTCTAGCTGACCTGCCTTGAATCCCAACCGAAGGTGGGACTCCTGTCTCCTTGCAGGCTAAAGTTATGACATTACCCACATACTTAATGTCGGAGTAGGATTTAAACCATTTCTGACAGATCCAAAATTAACAGATAAACTGGTGCATCCAGTAGTTCTTGTGCAATTCTCTCCAGATAAATTAGGATAGCTTGCCTCACATCCAAACACTGGAGTTCTCCTTCCTCTAGGGTCTAGTGGTATGGATGAAACTCTCCTGATCTATGTGAAGCGGGGACTTAACCTTGGGGGTGAAAGAAGGTCCTAAACTAAGAACAGCCCTGTCCTCAAATATTCGTAGCAAAGGGAACCTAATGGACAAGGTTCCTAGTTCCCATAGGCTCCTCAGTGATGTCACAAGAAAAAACGTGTTAAGAGTTAGGATTCTTATCTCCAGAGATTCTAAAGGCTCAAAAGGAGGAGATTTTAGTGTGCGGAGAGCCAACAATAAATCCAAGGCAAGGAATCTTAACCTTGATATACTTCAGATATTCTCAGAGCCCTTAAATAATCTCTTAGCTAGCTCTATAGAGGGTTGGACTAGGACAAAAATAGGCATGGGTACCAAAATTAAAGTGAATTAGATAGCAAAAAAAGTGTCCCATGTTTGCAAATTGAGCAATTTTCAACTTGTAAAGACATTGTATGGGTGTTTTGCAAGGTATAGAATACTACATCATTTTGAGCTTGCTGCAGGCAATGTTTGCCTTAATACCAGGGCAATAATCAATAAAAACCATCCTCGCAAACCATAAAGCAGGACCACAAACATTAAAAAAACACAGTACACATACTGACTTGTGAGACCAGCCCATCAAGCACTGCTTCATTGCCCTATAGGCCATGCCGATCCTGGCTCTCCATCCTCCTAAACGTCTACGCAAGCGCCCCTAAATGCCTCCACTGCTGCTGACTGAACACTGAGGTGGGGACACCTTAAGACTCAGAGAGGAACCATTTTGCAGAAACTCCAAAATGTGTGCAAACGGTGCAGATTGAGGAGCAAACTGACTAGCGGAACACAATTTAGTAAAGGTGACCCAATGCTTCTTATAAAAGGCTAAAGTGGAGTTCCTCCTTGAGGCTTGAATGGAAACTGCTAATATCTCTGAAAGCTCAGGTCAAATCCCTGCACACTGAATCGCCAATCCGGAAGATGTAATCTGAGATAGAGAATATGAAGAACAGGATGGGAGAAAGGAGAAGAGGCATCAGGACCCATTCTTTGTCTGTTTCAGATTTACTGCCAGGGAGAAGCAGGTTTGAACGGTGGCAAGCTGGAGCAAAAAGAAGCACTGTCATTTTTTTGTACCTTCAACCACACTCAGGGGCTTATTTATGGGAAACTAACGCAGCGTGGTGCCGCAAGTTACTTTCCTCTTTCCTGCTCCACACTGTGTAAGGATTGAGGCACAGGGATGCAACATATTTACAGCAACATGTCGCATCTCTGTGCCTTTCCCTGCGCAGGTGCACAAACTGCTGCCATGCGCCCGCACAGACACCCTTGCACCATGGTGCAAGGATGCCTGCGTCGTGGGGATATTGTTTTTATGCAGGAAGGGGCACCGTCCTGCACAAAAACAATCACTTGTGGTGATTTCCTCTTCCAATGCGTGCTGTAGAATGCAACCTTGGATGGTTGGTCTCATAGCGGAGGTGCTTGACCCAAATATTTTGTGTCACAAGATGTGACTGGAGTGTGAGGACTGAGGCTGATTGGACATCAGCTGGATGGTCCACTCTTAAGTGAGTGATTGCTCCTGTTTGGTTCCTACTCACCGGAACCAATGCATGTGCCTAGAGTCAGAAGTAGTTGCTCCCCTTTATTATATTTTGCAATTACTTGCGTGTTGTGCTACTTGAGGCAAGTTTATTGGACAAAAAAAACAAAGGAACAACAGTGTGATGGTGTGTGTCTGCCGCTGGGCTCTGTGACTTCTATCTGGCTGCACCGCCAACTTGAAATGTGGCCCTGGCTGCAACATAAACATGCAGTCAACCTGAGAAGTCAATGTTGGTCCGATGCACATAATATCCCCTTTCCCCCACAGACTTCTACCGCCAGACATTCAGTTACTTAAATCAAAATGAAAATGTGTTAAGGGCGGGAAAGATACTTCCTGAAAAGTGAACTTGGGTAAGACTTTTTTTCTGCCTCTGCAAATTCATAAGAAGGGAAAAGAACAAACTTCTGTTCTTGTTTTAGTGAAACTCTACCTTTGTAACAGCTTTGGTTGTCCAAAAAGAGATCAGTGTTATTTTTGGAGGGATGAATGTGAATCGAAGCTATGCAGCTCTGGCTTGGTTTCCATCTATCTTACCATAATAAACACTATTCATACAAGTGAAAAGATCTTTATGCTATCAAAAGAACAAGCTGTGCTTTTCCCCTGTGGACTGAATTTAACCTTCCAGTGGGCGACCTAGAGGGTGCATGCACTGACTTCCTACAGGCAGGCTAGGCCAAAGGGCTGGGGCTAACACAACCCCCCTGCAGCATTTCATTTTTTTGTTTCTCTTTGAAAATGCCTCAAGGAATTTTCTTTTTAGCTGACAAATCTACATTTAAAGCAGCATTGTGACCTAGTTTTGATCTTTCTCGAGGAACTTTGGAAGAATAAAACTAATGTACCTCAGTGAAAGTGTCAAAGCCCATAGCAAGGATCCGGCCATAGCTCTAGTGGGAGATAACCCTTGAAAGGGACTGGCTGTGGCAGGAGAGGGCGCCAGAGGGATCAGGGGCAGCTTTTCTCTGTTGCACACTATAGTGTTTTTTATGATGTCCTGCAGGTAATTCAATGAGTCTTGAAGAATGGGACTAGATGTGCCCGAGTGCTCAGTACTTTTCCTTTACAATAACGCCACCAAAAAACATCCATCAGAGTATTTCATTTCGAGATCTCAATTAACACTTCAAAAAACCCAGCAAACAATCAAGATCAATTTAAGACCAATAATTGATACGTAGACTATTATGGGATGGTCATGGCATCCTGTTGTCAGTCACATTATGTAGATCCTCCCCGACCCACTGCCCCTCCTATCAGCAAACACTTGCTTTAAGGACGGACACCAGAGTAAACATGTGTAGCTCTTACAATGGACTTGCAGACTGCCCGGTACACTAGTACAGGCCAGAAACAAATAATGCACTCCTTTTACTCGCTAAAGGAATGTAGAAGACCCGCAGAGCAAGCGTTACCCAAGCCAAAAGGAGGTTACATGATCAATTAATCAGGATGCGCAGTGCACTTTAAGAACTTACACCTCTGTGAACTAACAAAAAGAGAACTCACAAACGGTCTGTAAAAAATGGGAAGCCACAATATGACAGAAGCCATCATCACAGCCTCATCTCCAACTGAGCTGGAAATATCTAAAACTGCTAACCCCAATGACGTCTCTTCCTTTATAGAATTAGGTCTTAATGCTGTCTTCAATATGGCACACGGAGCACATCAAGGTGGCAAGCACTGTTTAAATGATAACCACTTTTTCCATTCCACTTCTGGCTTTTTTTGCATTTGAGATCCCTTTCCTAATTTTCACTTTCAGAACTTGATTTGATCCTATCAGGCAGTCACATATTGGCAAATATTCTTATGTTTCCTTGGGTAGTGGGCACTCTTTTCATGCCCTATTGTTTTGTTCGACCTTATAAGAGCCATCCACTTGCTGATATGCTTGGGGTATGTCTGCTACACGAATGAGGCATGGATTTGACGTTTCAATAGACATTGAATGTGATTGCAGGAATCAGTTTTATAGCACACCTGTGAATGAGACACATGAGAGAGCGCCACTGACCCCTCCTGACAATGTAAGGCGCTGCTTACAAACAGGACTGTCTCTTGCAAATTGTCAACAGACAAAATGCACTAGTAAGTAGCACAAAAATGAGGTCTGCTTTCACTGGATAAAAATGGATGTAGAAGGTTGGCATTGCCTACCTTAGTGCAAGAGTCACCCGTTGTTTTCTTCAATCTGAGTTTAGACCTCCCAGCCTGAGGTGCCCAGGACTGGAGAGAGAAAAAGAAATAGGTAACGAGGAAGGATTTTAACCAAAGTTCCTTAATTTGGGAGCATTCCACTTTTTCATTTATTTGCTCTCTACAACATTTTTTTTTTAAACATATTTTTTATTGTTTTCTTCTCTTGTTTCACATATGTTACAACTACATTTCACAAATCATATCCAGTCGTTACATTTGCCACAGGCATATACATTTATCACCTCGGTATATCCCTGTCATTTGCAGTGTCAAGGATTCTCGTGTCACTTCAAATGTAAGTCCTTGAGTCTTCCGAGGTCTTGTAGCTGTCGCATTTCCTGACTATGCTTGTTAGTATGAATTCTATACACCCACCTTCAACTCCCCCCTCCCACAACTCCCCGGTCTCATATGCACCGTAAGCATAATTAACAGTGTTTTTCTAACCATTTCAGGCCCGTGCAAGATGACATATTACATTGAAATACCACCACTTTCCCTGTTCCATATGCCAAGTAGGGGTTTCTTAACTTTCATTCCGATACCTGACTCAACTGGGTTCCTGGGCAATTTCAGTTGACTTCAAGACCTCAAGCGTCACGTCCCATTCCAGTGCTATTGGTGTCTTGCGCAAGCCCCTAAGTTCCTCTCTGCGTAGTGCAGCACTTTCAGCATTGCCCCAACGCAGCAGAACTGCATGCCAAGTCAATATAGTAGGGGGCTTTCGCGATTTCCATTGCATAGTGAGGGCCCGAACAGATAAGATAAGCGCCAGGTCTATAAAGCGATATTGTACCTTATGTTTAGCCACTTGTTTGTGCAGGCCCAGAACACATTCCTCTACAGTATTCAGTATTTCCAGGTGTGCGGCTGCCCCTGTTATGTCCCTAACTGTGTCCCAATACCCTCGCACTTTCGGACAAGTCCACAACATGTGAATTAGGTCTGCCCCTTCTAATAGACATATCGGGCAGCAGTGTTGCGTCTGAGGGAACATTCTATCTAGCTTATGTGGAGTTAGGTAAGCTCGATGTAACACCATAGTCTGAATAAATTTAAACTTCGCATTCCTCGATGTTTTTCTTGGGTGCCCCAACACATTTGCCCATTCCTTATCCGTTAAGTCCCTGCCTATATCCTCTGCCCACGCAGTCCGCAATGTCACCAGTGTGATTCGTGTGTGCGAGCTTAGCCCAGTGTAGAGCCATCTAATAAGGTGCCTGCCTGTGCCCATATAGTAAACCATCTTGGCAAGGTCGTGGGTGGCGGCGGGTTCCTGTCTCTGCGGAGCCCAATGTGTCTTTATATATTGAAGCAGCGCCGCGTGCAATAAGTATAAATGTGCCGGGGCCCCGGTTTCATTAACAAAGGTGTCATGCGTTAGGAGGAAAGGCCCTTAGAGCTGCCAATTTCAAAAGGATGTCGTTTTTATCCCGTATGCTGGCCTATTTTACTCCAAAAGCTTTAAATATACGCTTTCCGGGAGTCGAAAATAAATGCTTCCGATGCCAACTTCGAGAGGGGGGCGATTGGCTTCACATTTTTTTTACTTGCCCCAAACTCGAAATATTTTGTCGTAAATTTATTTTAGCAATAAGTCAGGCCATCGACAAGACGCTTGATCCTGAAGCTGAGGTTGCTTTAGTTGGTATCTCAACAAAAAGATCTCACTTGTCCAAAGCCGAAGAATTTTATACGGCTATCTGTTCTTTAGTAGCCCACTCCTTAATCCTTCAAAATTGGAGATTAGAGGAGATTCCTTCTTATCTAAAATGGGTGAATAAAATTAAAAGGACAAAAAAGTTTGAAGAGGCCTACGCCAAAAGAGTTGGGGCAATGAATAAGTTTACTAGGAACTAGAAATTTTTTAGTAGTGATCAATTAATGTCTGCCACTTAGCACTTTAGCATAGGACACTTTATTTATATAAGAAGTCCAGGATTAGTAAATATGTTCATCTCTTCTGGGTTGGCAAAGGGAAACGATAAGAACTATAATGTAGGGTTGTCTATATATTTCATGTTTAAGTATTTTGCACCATTTGTATCCTTCTGGAATTGTGATTTTAGAAACGACTGTATGTCGCACTTTTTGTACCGGTTTCCTGCTCTGTATTAACCATAACAGCTAAATGCTATTAATTAATTAAGGATTTTATTGATCTTGTTTGATGTTTCCATAAGTTTTTCTATCCCTGATCATTGATTGATTATTGTATAATGTTTTTATGCCCATCCTAGCTGCTCATTAAAAAAACAAAAAAAAAACAATGGTGTCATGGTCGAGCAGCGCCCCATCCCCAAACAGATCTGCTACTGTGCTAATCCCGGCATCTAGCCAGGGTGTTAATTTGCGCTTAGTGAGCCTGCCGCCCGTCAGCGGGATCCTCCGCAACAGGATATTCCCCGAATATGCCGGGGGCGCACGTGCATACTGCAGCGCCGCCCTCCAGCATTGGAGCGCCGTGTTTAACAGTGGGGGGAGGTCTCTCGGGGGTCTGCTACCAGGGAGCAACAGGGCATGTAAGGCCCCATTGTCCATATCCGCATCCGTGTATCCTATTTCTTGCAAAGTGCGTCCCACCATCCAGTACGACAACCATTGCAACTGGCATTGCTCTCTAAAACATAACAAGACAGGATATGTAATTGAGTCTGGAACTTGCACCAAAATAGACAGTTTAGCATGTGCTATGCCATGTCACTTCTGAATGGGTACACAAACAACCCCAGATGCATTTCAGCCTCATCAGTAAGACGGAGCTTGAGTCCATATGTTAGGATGGGAATGTCCCCTCCATGTTAAATGGGCAGGTACTCCTACTCTAAGTGCCCTCGTGCATGTGAAACTGGTATCTTGACATTTATTTTAGCCCCAGTGCCACTCTAATGTGGCAAGTGCGAATAGGCCTAGGCCTGTTGATGGTAATGCGAGATCAAAAACCTGTTCTATGACAGAGGGATGCACAAAGCGTGTCCTCATAGTGGGCATTGTACTACTGTCCATGGCCTGGGTGCAGTGGTGGAAGCATACCGGGTTTTGTAAAACAGTAGTTTGACCACACCGTTTCTTTCTGTCAAGGAGAGACAAGCATACTGGCTCCTCTCATGTAAATTTCCACTGTTGTGTCAAATACAGAACCACCTTGTGCTGCCATCGTGTGTGCATGTCGAGTGTGTATGTTCAGTAAGTGTGTAATACATGTATGATAGTAGGACTCGGTGTGTTGTATGAGTCTGAGTAGTGGAGCCAGTGGGATCTATTTTGGATGCACCTGGCACAACACGGCACAAGATGGAGGACAGACAACTCCTCCTTTTCCTACTCTAAAAGAGATATGATAATGAAGAGGAAAGTGTATAGGGCATCCTCTTTTCTGTGGTTGTTTTTCCATTATTTCTTTCTCCTAAATGAGCACCTTGATGTTCTCTTGCACAATTAGGGCTCCCATACCTAGGGATTCTTGGGGGCATATTTACAAGCCTCTATCACCACCATAACGTCACTTTTTGACGTTTTGGTGGGGATACGGGCTTCGCCTTATTTACAAGGCAGCGTTAAGCCATTTAACTTGTGTTAGCGCTGCCTTGTAAACAAAGGCACTCTTTCATGCTATACTTATCATGAAAAGGGGGAGCAATGGGTGTTGGGGTGGGAGTTCCATCTAAATTACCCAACTTTGTTTCAATCCTATGTTCCTTTTTTCAAGGAAGGGAGTGTTCCACAGAACACTTGAAGAGCTGCTGTGCACCCTTCGTTGGTCTCTGCCAGCTAGTCTCTCAGAGGTGAGGGAACATCACCTGAGTTTACAGCTTCTACTGGTGGAGCTCAGGGTCTGCCTAATATGTTCCCAACATGTGGAGAACCCAGAGAAAGCAGACTATCACAGAGAGGAAAGCCAGGAGTGACTTGTACAGTAAAGGGGTCCCCCAGTTTCTCTGTGCAGCATTAAGACCTTTAACGATAAAGTTACCCAGCTGTTTGTCAATGTCTCGAAAGACTGTTGCTGCTGATGTGGGAGAGAGTGAAGCTTTGTTACCAGTGAAATAGGAAGCTTTGACCCCAAAACTGTGCACAAACGTGTTGGTTGCACTGTGCCCCCCATGTGGTACTAACAGCCTATGTGAATGAGCCCTCCAAAATTAAGGAGGACTTCACCACTCCACTGTACTTGAGCATGCATTTGGGTATGCAAGCTGAGGCTTAGATTTGTGCTCAAGCACAAGGTTTGTAAGTTATGCAAGTAGGATATCATGGCCCTCTACCACACTTAGACTTTGGTAAGTACATGGGACACACCTGTGGCATCCTGATACCTCTTACAGCACCATCCAGCTGACCCGACACCACTGCAGCACATCCCACAAGCATGAGCTCTCCTCTTAAGGTAGTTATGTCAGGCTTTCCCTTCACCATCCTCCCTGAAAACGACAAAATTCCAATCAGTCTTGAAGGTCCCTTCGCTGTCTTTGCTTGGTGACATTGCTCCTGTTGTTGCCCAGAGTTGTGGAAAATTATTACCTATTTTCTACCTATTGGAATAGTTTCCTAGAACCTAATGTTTGCACAGGTGACCCTCTACTAAATACAGCCTTAGCTGATCCACCTCACCTCTCTAACTAGTTCAACTCTTTCCAAACGTGTTATTTCTACCAGGATGCAGCTTGAAAATGTGCTCATGAGAATTGTTGGCAGTGTCTGGCTGTAATACATTTGGATCTGTCCAATGCGGGAGAGTAGCCATAGGGAAGGTGTGTGGGGGGGGGGGCAACCTGCCAGGGTCACTGAAGACCAGTAACTTTTTTGATGAGATAAGAACCGGATCTCTGGGGGTGTATGAGGGCTAGCTTATCTGGTGACCAAGGACCAACTGGGAGTCTCAAGGCTGGATGCCACGTTCTGTAGAGCTGCTGATTGTGTCTGGAGAGAGTGCTCAGGTCCAGCTGATGGTCACAAACAAGGGTCCTTTGATGGCCTGCTGCAAGTTTCTGAGGGCACCGAGAGGGCCTCGAAGGGGTGCCTGGGGGAGTGTTAGGATCAGCTGGGGTGACTGAAGACAAATACAGGATCTATCAATGGCATACTATAGCTCCCTGCAAACATGTCAATAAAGTCTGATGGCCAACTGGGGGTCTTGAAGAACCAGCTGAATGTAGTTAAGGGCATGGTGTTTATGTCTGTGGACACATCAAGGGTCTCTGAGAGCACACCTCGGTTGTTTAAATACAAGATGATGGTGTCTAAAGAAAGGCTGGGGGACAGATGGGCATTCCTTAGGGGGGAATTAAGGTGCTCATGAGCAGTCTGGCAGCCTGTTGGATGTTCCTTAGGGACAGTCATGGGTTTCTAAGAGTGGTCTCAGGGTGTCATAAGGGAATGTGAAGGTGTCTAGTGGCTGGCTCGGGATCTCAGAAGGGTAGAAGGCAAGCCAAGGGATATCTGGGGGTATCTAAATGACCATCTACGGGTCATTAGATCCCACCTGCCGGAGGTAGCAAAAGATCAATATGGGTGTCTGAAGGGTGGCTGAGCCTTTCTGTGTTTGAGGGTATGTCGATGATCACTGATGGCTGGTCGGAGATTTTAAGGGTTGGCTATAGATCTTTGAGAGTCAAATGGGGGTGCCTCAAGGCAGGCCAAGGAGTTATACAGCCAGGCTGAGGTTATGTCTGAGAGGATGCCAAGGGTCTCTCATGGCTATCTGGTAAGTTGGAGTTTTATTAAACATTTTGAGGGAAGACTGACATTGTCTGCAGACCAGATGTGGATGTCTTAAGGTTGAATCAAGCATTCCAAGGGTCATTGAGTTGTAGCACCAAATTGGGTTATTGGATGCTCACCAACACAGGGTTTCTATAGTGGTCTATTGTCCATATCCAGTAGATTTAGAATGCATTTTGGATTTTTTGACTTTTTAGAAAACTGTGATAAGGTTGATAGGCAAAGATTATAAAGCAATATGTGGAGCACCATCTTGGATTATACATGTGCTAAGAGATTTATATATCAGTCCATTAGCTCGATCAGGTACTCTATCAAGGTCAGTTACCTAAGCTCATGGCGTAAAAAAGTCTGTCTGGTACATCGTTCATTTTCTGGCTCCAGGTTTGTAACTTTTGGAGGAAGTGTGCATGCTGGAAACAAATATTTTAATACAATGAAAACAAATCAATACACTAGGTGATGCCATTTCCACACATTATTGTTAGTGCACTGCATAGTTTTATCAGTAAAACTGTGTGTCTGTGGAAATGTTATGGTCATTTCAATTGAAAATGTGTTGTCAGTAAGGGCAGTGCATTACCACACCATGAATACACCACTCTAGCTCTACACTGTACACCATTCTACTCTACGTAACTCAATTCTAACATGTGTATTTGTAACACAACATGTGTATTTGTAAAGAGCACATTCACCCAGAAGGGTATCTTGGCGCTGAGTAACAGATGTTTATTGTTACCCAACTCAATGGTACTCATACTCTACAACAATCAACGGCACTCTAGGCCACTCTACTCCATTCCACTTTATGACCCTGTCCCTCTCCACTCTACTCCACAACACTCTATGCCACTCCCTGTACTTCAGTCTACGCCACTCCACTCTACAACACTCCACTCTATGATGCTCCACCCTATGACACGCCACTGCACTTCACTCTATGCCACTCCATTCTAAGACACTCTATGCCATTGTACGCCCCTCCATTCTACAACACTTTACTCCACTCTGATCTAGGCCTCTCCACTTTACTCCACTCTCTGACACTTTCCTCCACTCTAAGCTACACCACTCTCCGACACTTTCCTCCACTCTAAGCTACACCACTCCACTCTATGCCACTGTACGACTACTCTACGACCCTCTATTCTATGGCCCTCCACTCTACAGCCTTCCACTCCATTCTATGGCACTCTATGCCACTCTACACCACTCCACTGTACAACACTCTACAGCACTCTACTCCACTCTGCGCCCCTCCACTTTTCACCCCACCACTCTGCGCCCCTTCACTCTGCACTCCTTCACTCTACGACACTCTACTCTACTCTATGACACTACACTCTATGACACTCTCCTCCACTCTACGCTACTCCACACTACTTTAGTCCACTCTGTGCTTCACTCCACTCCACGACACACTACTCCACTACTCTCAACAACACTCCACTATAAACTGCTGCACACTACTCCACTACACAACACTACAAGACACGCCACTCTACTCTACTTTACTCCACGACACTCCACTCAACTCCATAACACTCCACTCAACTCCACGGCACTCCAATCCACTCTATGACACTCCACTCATACGACACTTCACTCTACGACACTCTACTCCACGACAATCCACAACCCTCCACTCCATGGCACACCACTCCACAACCCTTCACTCCATGACAAGCCACTCTACTCCACTTTACTCCACGTTACTCCACGTTACTCCACTCTAATCCATAACACTCCACTCTACTCCACGGCACTCCACTCCTCTCTATGACACTCTACTGCTCGACACTCCACTCATATGACACTTCACTCTACGACACTCCACGACAAAACCCTCCACTCCATGACACGCCACACCACATTACGAGACTCTACTTCACTCTACGCCACTGCTCTGTATTACACTCCCCTCTACGCCACTCTCCTCTACACCACTAACTTTTAGTCATGCTGAACAGCAGTTCATTGAGTGGTTCTGTTTTAAAATACATACAAACTTATAAAAAAGAGTTCACTGTTTAGAAAAGTACCAAATTCGTTGTTGCAGAAAAATTCTCTTTCATCCCTGTCCCTTTTGCATTCGGTCAAACACATCTTCTCTTTGTTGTCAGGATCTAAAATCAGTCCAAAGATGTAATAGATCAGATCAGAGTCCAAACATCAGTATAAACAAAATTCATATTTTAGTCATCTTTTTCTTTATTTTAATGAATGAATATAGTACTTTGGATTAGAAACCGACTGAGACCACTTTAGAAAATCAAAAGACACACAATTGATGGACGGAATGCCGAACAAATCAAAACATTCTCCCCCAGTCAAGAGATCTGGGTTAAATCCATTATTCTTTTGCTCACCATGCCACCCCAGTTTAGACCTGGCCATATGCAAATTAGTCTTGACTCTGTGCCTCATGGGAACAGTCCAGCCCGAACTGCCAAGCCAGATCCTCCCTGGACCGGACACAAGCATCCTAGGACCGGTTTCGGGGTTTCACCCCTCTTCAACCAGGATAGCTTGAATCCAGTGGCACAGTGAGCCCGGGACCTACGTCTAGGTATACCCGGCGCACTTAGGGCGAGAAAGCAAAAGACACACAATTGATGGACGGAATGCAGAACAAACCTAGCTGAAGAGGGGTGAAACCTGTTGTTTTTGCATTTGTCACCCTGAGTGGGACGGGTATGCCCAGACGTGGGTCCCGTGCTCTCCATGCCACTGGAATCAAGCTATCCTGTCTGAAGAGGGGTGAAACCCCTAAACCGGTCCTAAGATGCTTGTTTCCAGTCCAGGGAGGACCTGGCTTGGCAGTTCGGGCTGGACTGTTCCCATGAGGCACAGGGTCAAGACTGATTTGCATATGGCTGGGTTCAAACTGGAATGGCATGGTGAGCAAAAAAACGATGGATTTAGGCCCAGATCTCTGTACTGGGGTGAATGTATGACATTGTTCTGCATTCTGTCCATCAACTGTTGTTTTTGCACTTTAGAAAATCATACAACACGGGCAGCGGCATTGATGCACACTCAGGGGCAGATTTACAAACCCCTTGCGCTACTTTTGCGTCACTTTTCCCATGTTAAAAATGACATAAAAGTGGCGCTTGTAAATCTGCCCCTCAGTGTGAATCAATTCTGCTTCCACTTGATTAGAGAGTGTGAGATCCCACTGCCATTTAATCTTTGCCCTCTCTAGAAGACCTGTTGAGGTCACCTGTAATGGCGAAGGCAGCTCAAGTACCAGCACTGGTGTCAGGGACAGCAGTACAGTAGTGAACGGATGTCATGAATGTTTAAGGTCTGGGTTGACAGCGCAGCCGTCTCCTGACAATTATGTGATCTTCACTAGAGTGGGGATTTGGCTCCCCACAAATGTTAGGAGCCAGGTGTACATGATTTGATTGGGCAGACGTTGTTTTCTGCTATAAAAAAGTACTTGCCCTCCACACAGCTGTGATCATTTTGTTGATTATCTAGCTACCTAAGCTTGAACATTCAGGGGCGCACACATGACAATGGAATGCCATTAAAGTTCCTTAGATAACTTGATAATATATGTAACTTTTCCCTGGCAGCAGTACAGATGGGAGGATGGCAATCATTAACCTCCATGGATTTTTAGACGTGGCTTGATAGTGCAACTGTTACATGCCCTTTTAACCTACAAAAATATTACTCTACAGTCCTTTGGTTCCACACAAATAAATACATATTGCCATGCTATGTACTTGTGATGCTTCACATTGCCATACAACATTCTTTTAAAGCCAGACCTACTGGCATTGCCAATGATTGCTATGTCTTATGTATCGTAGACTAAGGACTTCTTCGGTTCCCTGGCATTATTTAGAGTGGGGCAAATTCTGTCTTCCTGGGGCCATATTATGGTAAACTCGCATTTTCATTGTTTGCGCCGGGTGCATCTTGAATAAGGTGCACCGTGCGCAAACAGTGAAAATGTGCCCTATTACCATGAATGCACTTCTCTGGGGGAAAATGTGCCCTATTACCATGAATGCACTGCTCTGGGGGCAGCCGCAAACTCGTGCAGCCCTGGAGGCAGCACATTCCTGTGATAAACAGAGCGGCTGCTTTACAGCCACTGTGTTTTCACAGCGCAGGCGGAAGCCCACCTGCACTTTTGAAGGGGATTAGAGATCCCCTTGCAGGCCGGTGCAGTCAGTGACTGCACCCATCTGCAAGGGAATGTCTGAGGGGTCCAAGGGACCCCCTTTCCCCCTTCAGAGGGCTGCCGTCTGGGGCCTCACTGACAGTGTGCCACCTTTTAGATGGTAAGGCAATGTGAGGCAAAGGGATTTTCTCATTTACATGGGGCACGCCTCCATGCAAATGAGGGAATGCCCCCTGCAGATAGCACTGGCGCTTTATGTGCGCCAATGCTATCAGTATTACAGAAGGGGCTGCACAAGTGTCTGCGGCCCCTTCTGTAATACCAAAGTGCCCCGGCCCGGGGCGGGCAAAGCGGGCGCAAACTGCCGTTGCGCCCCATGGGGACTTTGTGTGCTGCGGCCCCTGGTAGAAGCTGCTGATGGCTACACTAACATGAAACCCGTTGCAGCAAACCTGATACTTGTATAAATGGCATTAGAGGGCCAGCCCAATTTAGGACAGTCTGTTCGGTGCCATTTCTACCAGTGTCCTTTCCGGCCACAAAGAGGACCAGAAATGTGACCTAAATGGTCTTAAAAAGTTCCAAGTGTATAGCTCCATAGCAGCAGTGGTCTACTGAGTCCTGGATATAACCTCTTCTTCATGGATGTATTCCCTGAGCTACTCCTCACATATAGCTCAGGATAAATCCTTGCGCATGTTGATTTACATCAATAATTATTCACTACCACATTTGCCTTAATGGGTCTCCCATCGTCCAGAAATAATATGATACATCTTGCTGTAGTGCACGCCTCTGCCTCTTTATTTGTTTAATTGTTTTTAAATGGTTCAGGGCCTTATGGGGCTTAATAACGTTTTGCATATTGGTCTCCCCCGACCCCGCTGTGGGTTTGGTTGCATGGCAATTGGCGGCTGCGCTCCTGGAGACGTTCCGTGATATGCTCATTACAGTTGGACTCGGATGCAGTTGATTTAAAGCTACTCTGAACCCAGGGTGAGTCCGGGCTTGAAAGCGCTGTGGTTGCTGAGATATGGTTAATTTGAAAAACGGATGAAATTATGGGCATTACCTTTTAGCAAAAGACGCCGCAACAATGAATGAGTCCGCGTGTGCAGTGCCTGAGATATTTGGGACTTGATGCGGACTTTAAGGTCGACGCAGGCGGTGTACCGTTTTAAACTTGGATACAGCACACTAGCCCAGTAGCTTTTCATACTGAGCCTGCCGAGATGTTATGAGTGCTCCCTGATGGAGCTTCCAACGGTAGTGTACTGTCATTCTCCCTGAATTTGCAGTTGTGAGCAGCGCTATTGCCAGACATTTTCAAACCATGTAACCAGCGCAAATGTTTTTTACTTAATGGCCTATGGTGATTATGGCTGATTACCAGGTTCATAAAATCATGAAAGGCATTTACTTTTCAGTGTCAGCGTTGATACACAGATTATAATATGTACTGTATTGGTTTTGGTATTTGCACTATGCACTTTATTTAAAAAAACAAAAACATTTCTTAATGCATTAGGCATTTTATAGTTACCGTTAGCTATAGCCATGAGGTACACAGTATCAATGTAATGCGCAGTATTGATTGACTGTTCCTAAGATTACTTAATGTGATATTTAAAGATTTGATGCCATGAACTTTTTTCTATGTCTATCATTTTAAAAAAATTTATAAAGGCTGATTCCAAAATGGCGCACACTAGACTGAGGAAGGCTGCTGTGTCAGCTGAAAAGCATCTCTTTTGCTGGGTCTGAGGAGGCTTATCTAATAAAAGGCCTTATCCCAAATAGCCCTCGTGTGTGCTCTTTTCCGAAGTGGAGTAGAGGTTTCTTTTGTTTAATATATATATATATATATTTCCTGAGAAAATAACAGGGTTTCTACCAATAACAGCTCTCAGAATATATCAGTATGTATACATTAATATATATATGTGAGTGTAAAGATAAAGCAAAAACCTATTTGCACATTCAAATACAGAAGGACTTTAAAGAATGTATTCTTTTCTTTTTTAAAGTTTTATTGCCATTTGAATCACAAATTACATATATATGTCACCTTGGAGTGAGGCTAAGTGATAATCAAACATGGGATCCCCAGTTGGAAAAAATCAAAGCCATCCTTCAACAGAAAGCCTCTGGAATAGGGAGGAAATATATGGCTGCCTCGGGAGGAGCTGTGTCCCCAGTTATTACCATATACAGAGCCTCAGCGGTAACATCGGTGATATATGGAGCTGAGATACGGGGCTATGTTACAACAGAGACCCTAAATAAAATTGAACACAAGTTTATTGAGGCCCTTTTTAAACTTCCCCCAAGCTCGCCTATTACACCATTGAGATTAGACTTAGCTCTTAACGCGATACATTTAACCGGTTTAATAAAACCTCTGCTACACTGGGTCAGACTCTGGTCCACCCAAGAACTAGCAATATATAGGGAATGTGTAAAAGATCTGCTGGATCTTGATAGGGACCAGAGAACTCCTTGGCTGAAGGCCATAAAAGAAACATCATATAGGATTGGAATGGGTGAACTATGGGCGTCCCCAGAGCTGATTGCCAAAGGAGATGCATAGAAAGTAAAACAGCTATACTGGGAGGCAGTTTTGACGCAATAGGGAGAGTTTATCAGGACAGTAGTTTAACTGGCCAGTTTTTGAACGATAAGTGTGCACCAAGCTTCAAGTACTATAAGGACAGAATGTATCCATTCCAGTCCAAATGTCTAAACGTGCAATTTAGATGTGAGCTATTTCCTTTGAGAGCTCACAACTCGAAATGGATTAATGCATCTTTCAATTATAAATTCTGTCCAAGCTGTCCTAATATTGAGGAATCGGAGGAGCAATTTATGTTTTTCTGTCCCCTACATAGGAATATGCACAATAAATGGTTGTTAGCTGCATGTAAACTTATGGGAGTGAGACACTATTGGGAAGCTATCAACAGTGATATCAGAGAACAATTAGCCTTTGCAGTATCTCGATACTTGCATTGCGCCTGGCACCAAAGGAAGAAATCCCTAGATAACTGCCAATCTTGATAGCCAAACTGTGGAGTATGGAGTACGGACCACAAAATCGGTGTAGCTTAGATTTTATTCAGCTCCACACACAACTGCAACAGCATGACGTGTTTCGATCCCTAAGGATCTTGATCACATGACAAAAAGGAAGTTTGTATATTTGTTGTTACTGGATTTTATGTCTGTAAACTTTTTATGCAAAAAGAACTATTGATGGACAGAATTCAGAACAATGTCATACATTCACCCCAGTACAGAGATCTGGGCCTAAATCCATCATTTTTTTGCTCACCATGCCATTCCAGTTTGAACCCAGCCATATGCAAATCAGTCTTGATCCTGTGCCCCATGGGAACAGTCCAGTCCGAACTGCCAGGCCAGGGTCCTCCCTGGACTGAAAACAAGCATCCTAGGACCGGTTTCGGGGTTTCACCCCTCTTCAGCCAGGATAGCTTCATTCCAGTGGCATGGAGAGCACGGGACTCACGTCTGAGCATGCCCGTCCCACACGGGGTGACAAATGCAAAAAGAACTATTGATGGACAGAATCCAGAACAATGTCATACATTCACCCCAGTACAGAGATCCGGGCCTAAATCCATCGTTTTTTTGCTCACCATGCCATTCCAGTTTGAACCCAGCCATATGCAAATCAATCTTGATCCTGTGCCCCATGGGAACAGTCCAGTCCGACCTGCCAGGCCAGGTCCTCCCTGGACTGAAAACAAGCATCCTAGGACCGGTTTCGGGTTTTCACCCCTCTTCAGCCAGGATAGCTTGATTCCAGTGGCATGGAGAGCACGGGACTCAAGTCTGAGCATACCCGTCCCACTCGGGTTCACAAATACAAAAAGAACTATTGATGGACAGAATGCAGAACAATGTCATACATTCATCCCAGTACAGAGATCTGGGCATAAATCCATCGTTTTTTTGCTCACCATGCCATACCAGTTTGAACCCAGCCATATGCAAATCAGTCTTCATCCTGTGCCCCATGGGAACAGTCCAGTCCGAACTGCCAGGCCAGGTCCTCCCTGGACTGAAAACAAGCATCCTAGGACCGGTTTCGGGGTTTCACCCCTCTTCAGCCAGGATAGCTTGATTCCAGTGGCATGGAGAGCACAGGACTCACGTCTGAGCATACCCGTCCCACTCGGGGTGACAAATGCAAAAAGAACTATTGATGGACAGAATGCAGAACAATGTCATACATTCACCCCAGTACAGAGATCTGGGCCTAAATCCATCGTTTTTTTGCTCACCATGCCATTCCAGTTTGAACCCAGCCATATGCAAATCCGTCTTGATCCTGTGCCCCATGGGAACAGTCCAGTTCGAACTGCCAGGCCAGGTCCTCCCTGGACTGAAAACAAGCATCCTAGGACTGGTTTCGGGGTTTCGCCCCTCTTCAGCCAGGATAGCTTGATTCCAGTGGCATGGAGAGCACGGGACTCACGTCTGAGCATACCCGTCCCACTAGGGGTGACAAATGCAAAACGAACTATTGATGGACAGAATGCAGAACAATGTCATACATTCACCCCAGTACAGAGATCTGGGCCTAAATCCATCGTTTTTTTGCACACCATGCCATTCCAGTTTGAACCAGCCATATGCAAACCAGTCTTGATCCTGTGCCCTGGTGATGGATCAAACCCAGATCTGTTGACTGGGTGTGAGTGTTTGATTGGTTCTGATGCTCCGTCCATCACCACCCCCTTTTGTACCGCTTTGTTCGCCATAAGTTGGCAGGGTATGCTCAGACGTGAGTCCCCTGCTCACTTTGCCACTGGATTCAAGCAAGCCTGGCTGAAGACGGCTGAAATGCCAGAAACCGGTCCTAGGAAGCTTGTTTCCGGTCCAGGGAAGGCATGGCTTGCCAGTTCGGGCTGGACTGTTCCCATGAGGCACAGGGTCAGACTGATTTGCATATGGCCATGTCTGAACTGGGGTGACAGAGTGGGCTAAAGAACGGTGATGGATCAAACCCAGATCTGTTGACTGGGTGTGAGTGTTTGATTGGTTCTGATGCTCCGTCCATCACCACCCCCTTTTGTACCGCTTTGTAAACTTTTTATGGCTTGGCAGCCGGAAAAAAAGATATATAAAACGCGACCGCAATCCTCTGCTGATGACGTCAGATATTACATCACTGTATTTAAACACTTATTTACCCATGTCTTCTTCCATTAATCTTTAGCTATACATATAATACAAATATTTATTTTTCATAAAGACACATATGTCATCAGTGATGTAATATCTGACGTCATCAGCAGAGGATTGCGGTCGCGTGAGTTATAGTTGCCTGCACTAACTATAACGGGGGAATTTCATTGGTTTTTTACGAGTGAAATGTCCAGCTAACTATAACATGTGTGAAACCTATGGTTTTTTAAGTGAATTTGCAAGGTTTTTTAAATGCTAATTCGTAACTATAACGTGTGTGAAACCTATGTTTTTTTCAGTGAATTTGTCCGGTTTTTTAAATGCTAAGTTATGTATTTATTAATTTTATTTTTTTTCAGGTTTTTCACCATGCGCGCACAGTGCACTTCGCGCACCGTGCGCGCGCTGTGGGCACTCGGTGCGCTTCGCGCACCGAGCACCCACGGTTCGCAGTGCGTGCCATGCGCGCGCGGTGTGCGCACCTCGCGATTTAAAAAAAAAAAAAAATTGTTTTTTCTCCCTTGGGGGTCCTTCTGTGACCCCCTGACCAAGGGTAGGGGGTCAGGAACTGTCCACTCTGCCCCCTTTTCACGTTCTCCACCTTTTTTTTTTCTCCCCCTCAGACTGCGAGAGACAAAATGGCGGCCGACACTTCCTGGTTTCGACCGATTCGAATGTTTAGCGACATCTAACAACCAATCAGAATTGCGATCGCGCACGGCAGGGTGCGCGCACCGTGCGCGCACGGTGCGCGCGTATAGATATTGATATGCTTTTAAATGCTATTTTCTCAGGAAATACTGAACAGATTTACACCAGACCTGCAAAAGGCACTTCCTTGACCTTATGGCTACCTCTCTGCCAAATTTCACGTAATTCTGTTCAGCCGTTCGGGCTGTAGCTGCGACTAAAGGTCCTATGGAAAAATGCATGGGGAAAACGTGTTTTGGGACCCCCCCTTTTTCTCGGCCCCCGCTTGACGAATCACCCCGAGACTTTCAAGGTAGGAGCTGAACGGAGCGCCCCATTAGTTTTGAAAATTTCGCGAGGATTCGTCAACCGGCGCCAAAGTTATTCAAAATAGAATTTTGAGATTTCCTATGGAAATTAGGTTGTAACTATAACTATCTACTGGCGACCGCCAGTAGATAATATATATATATATATATATATATATATATATATATATATATATACGGTGTTTTCATGTGGATTGAAAGTGTTGGAATTGTACGAATATCTATTGACAAAGTTTTCTTTGTTTGGGAAGGTACAGAAGGGGATTTACTTGAGTTTGTGCAAGAACTAAATGAGAATTCAGTGAATTTAAATTTCATCATGCAGTACAGTCAAGACAATGTAGACTTTCTAGACATCAGATTAACAGCGAAAGGTAATAGAGTTGAGACTGATCTATTTAGAAAAAGCACAGCTGGAAACTCAGTGTTACATGCTGCAAGTTGCCATCCACCACATTTTAGGTGGAGTATACCTTTTGGAGAGTTCCTCAGGGCAAAGAGAAATTGTAGCTCAAATTGAACAAATAAGGAGGAAATGTCTAAAAGATTTCGAGCCAGAGGGTATCCACTTAAAATGTTGAAAGTGGGTGAAAAGAGAGCAGATGAAATCGAGAGAAATGAGGCCCTGTACAAAACACCTAAGACTAAAGACACTGAAAGTGATTCTACTAGTAGACTCATTACAACCTATAATTCCCAGTCTAATCAGTTCAGTCAGGTAACCAGGAAAAGATGGGACATCCTTTTACAGGACAAATTACTCAAAGAAAAACTAGGCACACACCTGCAAATAACATACAGGAAAGGCCAATCCATCAAAAATAAAATAGTGAGGAGTCACATGGCACATCAGAAACTTACATGGCTTGACAGGATGGGTGGATTCCATAGATGTGGCAAGTGTAAAGCCTGTAGTCATAGCGAGAATGTGAGGGAAGTGACACTACGTAGAACCGATAGAAAATGGTTTATCAGGAAGAACATACAGTGTTGCTCAGACTTTGTAGTCTATGTGATCACGTGCCCTTGTGGCAAGTGGTATATAGGCTCAACCACCTTCCCAGTTAAGTAAAGGATACTTGAACATTGGCGTGCGATCACCAACAAAGATTTCAGCTACAGCACAGCTAGACATTTTTGTCAAAATCATGAGGGTGGGTACGACATTTAGAACTCACGACCAAGTAGGTGGCAGAGAAACTGGACGATCAAGAAGGGCGATCACGGCGCAATAACGTCCGCTTAGTGGGTGTACCAGAAAGTGTCAAGGGGCCAGCGTTGGATCTTTTTGTAGAGGAAATGGTCCAAACACAACTGCAGCCTCGTGGTCTCTCAAAATGTTTTTCGGTGGAAAGACTCCATCGAGTGCCAGGCGGACGACCCAAAGATAGAGATGCGATCCTACAAGCGGCTCGAGTCGGACCGACCATCCGGGTAGATAACAGCGAGGTAACCCTCTAACCAAACTACACAGCTGCAGTTACTAAACAACGGAGGAGCTTCACAGATGTTAAACGAGAGCTCTGTAACAGGGAACTCAAATATGCAATGCTCTACCCGGAAAAGCTAAGAGTTGAAGCTGAAGGCAAAAGCTGATTCTTCGTGTCGCCAGAAGAGGCGCAAAACTGGCTGGAGGGATGGCGCCCATCTAAAGGATACAACAGGTAAGAAGCAAGCCGGCAGCAACAGCCCTCGCAAACCACCCACCACGAGGGGATGGAAGGACCATCAGGGCTGAATGCCGAAATAGGAACCGAGACTAACATAGAATGACACTTTGAAAGAACTACTGCAGGGCCATGAGCTGTGACCGGAATAATGTGGACACGCCTGGCTGCGCCTCTACATCCTGTCAAGGCCCAACTACTGACCTTCAAACAGTCTGTTAAGCGGGGGAAGGATAGCTGCGCATACAGGATATAAGACTACAGCAGATTTGGTGAAGCGCTATATGAACACTGCCCCCTTGATGGGAGGGACATGTGGCGCAGATCGCACATCACAGACTGGGAAAAAGCATTCAGGGGTTTGCGGGGGTCATGGAGCGGCTCTCCCCCCTTCACGCAAGTACACAGTTATGGGATTTAAGCACTCTGCTGAGTTTGGGAGGCGGGTAGTTTTGAATCCGCTATGCAGGGAGGCAGGGAGGGGGGTGGAGGGATGGGACAAGTTGTTGACAAGTTTCTTAGTTTTGATTGAAGTCCTTTATTATAAAGTTATAGCAACAAACAGCATTGAACACTGCATGACAGACAGATTAATAGTCCAGGACAGATTGGCCATTGAAAATACTTATGACAGACACAGCTCAATACGATATAGATAATATTGCAAAGACACAGGATGCCCAGCGGCAGGGCCCCCCCTTAACGGTGATCTTGTGGAATGTGAATGGGTTAGGGGACAAAATTAAATGTGGGTTGGTGCTATACTACCTCAGACGTAAGGCCCCAGCGGTGGCACTCCTCCAGGAGACACACCTACAGGGAACGACTGTTAAAGCCCTGGACTAATGGGGCTTTCGAATGGCAGTACACTCCGAATTTACCTCCGGGTCTAGAGGGGTAGGGATCCTTTTAAACAAGCGCTTCCCTCTAATAGTCACCGGGACATACCATGATGATCTGGGAAGATTTGCGGCAATCTCTGGCCAATGGGACGGCAGACTGTACAATATTGTGTCAGTATACATACCTCCGACACTACACCAGATCGCCTTTACAGACCTTGGGAAATTCCTCCTCACACTTCCCTGTGGCGAGTTAATTATTGGTGGAGATTTCAACACCACCATGGATGCTGCAGTTGACCGACAGCCCCCTAGAGACCCAAGCAGACCTACCCACAGGTTGCAAGAATTTGTAGATGCGCTGGGACTGCTAGATATGTGGAGGACTAGATATCCAGAGGAAAGGCAGTACACATTCCATTCTGGGGCACATAATAGCCTATGTTTGTAAAATAACAACCTAGGCAATTCTTGTGAGTAGCACTTTGAAATAATTTCTATCTAATAGTCAGAACAGTATAGGCAGTGAGACGAAAAAATGAAAAATATAATTCTTTTTTAATTATAAATTCTGGGTACATTCACAGTTAAAAACAAATTTAATATACATAGTAAAATTATGACAAATGCTAAAATAATTGTGGGTTACACAGGGATGAAGAATAAACAAATATGGTGGCACAACTGTATATTATTCGACGCGCGTTTCGGCGTAGTTTACGCCTTCGTCAGGAAAGCTAAGGCCACAATTCCTGTGCTTCAAGGATCAAACGAAGGGTTTCCAGGAATTTAGGTAAGTTATTTTTCTTGTAGATGGATGCCTTAATTGATGTTTATTCATTCAAATAGAATAGATGTTAAAAGGGGATGGCTGTTCTTTTATGTTCTGTATTCCGATAAGTCCTTGAACATAGCATAACCTTATTTAGTGGAAGTTTTACGTATAGATGACAGTTCTTTAATGCTTCATTGCAAGTGGTTCTTATATATTTTAAAACCTGGTATCGAATAGATTCTATAAGTGCCGGTCTTGATAAAACGGTTGATATATAAAACAGTGACAGTAGAAGCGTCGCAGGTATGATATAACCTTTATATTTAGACGCGTTATTCGATGTCGACCGGGCTCTTTGGATAACGCCTATCCAGACTCGACTACATCTTTACTTTAGCCACAGGGATGCTAGGTATGACAGAGATTAGACATTTGCCCAGAGGCGTTTCGGATCACTCCCCAGTCCTTGTTACCTATGCACCATTCACCCCACAAAACCAAAGACTTTTCCCAATCCGACCAGGGTATCTTAAGAATCGCAAAATAAGGAAAGACCTCATCAAGGTGACAAATGGCTACTTCGAGGAAAATCAACACTCAGTTCCCTCTCCAACAACCCTCTGGGAGGCGTATAAGGCAGTGCTTCGTGGGCATGCCACCTCCCTAATTACGGGTCAGAAGAGGGAACGTCAAAAACACATTGACGGATTAGAATTAGAGATCACATTAGCAGAGACAGCCCAGGCAGCAGACCCTACGGAAGAGACGACTCATAGACTGCATTTGACACAGCAGGAATACAGAGCATTCACGCGAGAAGAGGCCTCAAATAGATTGACCAAGACACAACACATGATCTATGAACAGGGAGATAAAGCAGGCCGATTGTTGGCCCGGCTAGGAAAGAAAGAAAGGGCGAATAACTGGATAGCTCAGATACGTTCCTCTGACAGGGAGTTAGTCACTGCGCCACAGCAAATCACTGAAGCGTTGGCGCAGCATTACAAGACAGTATATACACCAGTTGCCACTGCAACGGTGGAAGAGAACCTCGAATTCTTACATGATAAACGTATGCCAACGCTGGGCGATGATGCCATAGCAGTCTTAGATGACGACATCACACCGCAGGAACTTACGCAAGCAATTAGGGCGCTCCATACTGGAAAAGCATTAGGGCCCAACGGGATCCCAGTTGAATTTTATAAACAAGCAGCCCCTCAATTAGTACCTCACCTCTTGGCCATGTACGTTGAGAGTCTAGACAAAGGGGTCCTACCTCACGACCAATGTCTTGCCACCATAGTCGCCGTACATAAGCCCGGCAAACCGGCACAAGAGTGCACATCCTACCGACTGATCTCCCTCCTCAATGCGGAGGCTAAAATACTCGCCAAGTTGCTAGCAACTAGGCTGCAACCACATTTATCAGCGATAATCCATCCGGATCAGTCCGGATTTATTCCACACCGCAACACAGCGTTGAATCTTAGAAGACTGCATGGTGTAATAGAGCGAAGGTCGACTATAGCAGAAGATGCAGCCATACTCTCGCTAGATGCGCGAATGGCATTTGACTTGGTGGAGTGGCCTTTCCTTTTTGCAGTACTTAAACACTTGAGATGTGGACCAAAATTTTGTGCGTGGATTCAACTACTATATATACGACCAATGGCACAGGTAGTAGTAAACGGCCATCTATTGGCTGAATTCCCGTTAGGTAGAGGGACGAGGCAAGGTTGTCCGTTATCGCCACTTCTATTTGCAATAGTGCTGGAGCCTCTGGCAGCACGGATTAGACAAGACCTTATGATAAGGGGGCTGCGCTGGGCCGGCGGTTGAGAGGACCGTATTTCGCTTTACGTGGATGACATTTTATTATATTTAGCGTCACCAACACGATCCATCAATTGCCTCTTAGATATCTGCGCAGCTTATGGGCAGCTATCAGGATATACCATCAACTGGGAAAAGTCGCTACTATATGTCCTACATGGCCCCCGCCGAGTCTGCCACGTGGATGTGCGCTTCAAATAGTTACAGATGGATTTAAATACCTTGGAATATTTGTAACATATGATCACGCACTATTTACCGCGAGAAAAACCTCTCCCAACCCCTGACAAGATTCAAGAAAGATATCAAACACTGGCGCACCCTACCTTTGACGCTCTTGGGAAGAGCTGCCCCTCTTCAAAATGATGGCACTCCCAGGTTTCTATACGCGCTGCAGAACACACTGTTCCCTGTCCCCCTACATACTTCACAGCAATAAATGCAGAAGTGATGACGTTGCTTTCGGATGGGAGAACACCCTGTATAGCATTACACAAACTCACCAGAAGCTGGTACGATGGCGGGATCGCGCTTCCTGATATAAAAGTATATTACTGGGCCTCCCAACTAGTAGCAGTCAACCAATGGCTCCATGCCCCCCAAGAGGACCCAGCATTCCGATTAGACAGATACCTTCTAGCCCTCTCAGGGATCATGGGTGCTCTATATAACAAAAAGAAACGAGGCAATATTACGGGCCCAACGCAACACACGATACGCATTTGGTTTGAGGCGCAACGAACATTAGGCTGGGAAGGGTTAGTCACACAAGCAATGCCACTATGGGATACAAAGCAACTTGGAATGCTGGGAAATACCAAGGGCTTCCACAGGTGGGACTTAATAGCCATCTCAAAGGTTGGGGATTTGTGGCAGAAGGGGGAGGTGGTTCCCTTTGCCCATCTGCAGGCCACCTATTGCTTAGCACAGTCAGAACTATTCCTATACACTCAGATTAAACATGCACTTCAGGCCGTACTACCACCGGATACGAGACTCGAAGAAGCCTCCCCGCTGGAGGACTGGCTATTAACAGACCACCTTCAAAAAAAGGCAATATCACTGACCTACCGAAAAATAATCAATAACCGGTCGGACCCACAGTGTCACTGAAGACCGCATGGAAGAGGGAGGTGGGAGACATTGACGAGGCTAACTGGCAGGAGGCACTCGCATCTCCCAGAGAGGCTGCAATTCCATCACGACTTAGATTAGTGCAATTAAAGATTTTGCACCGCACGTATTACACCAGGCCACTCCTGCATAAAATACATCGTGTAGACACACCGCTCTGTCTCAGGCAGTGCGGAGAGGCAGGCACGTTTTACCATACCATTTGGTCATGCCCTAAGATAGTACACTACTGGATGGCGATAATGCGTACACTCACCCAGGTCACGCAGGTCTCCACATTGCCAGATCAGAGGTGCTGCCTTCTCATTATCTGGGAACCAACAGATCTAAACACAATTGCTCAGGACTGGGTTAACTTGGGCATGACCATACCAAAAAGGAACATTGCACATCGATGGGGATCCAGGGTTAGTCCCACTGCCAGTCAATGGTGCAAAGACATGGACATGGCGATGATGGCAGAAAGGTCAGTCTATATTCATAGAGGATGTCTGAAAAAATGGGAGAAGGTCTGCGGAGGCTGGAACACCTATAGGGGCAATATATGCGAACCCCCCCACTGGAAGAAATGGAATCTGATACTAGTGAGTGAAGGGTTCACACTGAATGTTTTGTGTCTGTTTAGACATGACAAATGATCTGTCACTGGAATACTATGCAAAATGTTGAATAAAAATTGTTTAAAAAAAAATAAATCAGGTGGCAATAGGATCCTAGCCCTTTGTAGAGCTGAATCGAGATTTATTTTGCAAGCTGGCAGTGTCGTTCCGTTTGGTATGAACAATGATGAGGAGATGCATGTGCACCTGCAACTTGAGTAATACAAACCTCCCGATGTTCCTTTTACAGAACTTGAGTTCTATAGCGATTTTAATCTGTTTTTAATTATTGGTGTATCACTTATTCCCACCCTGTCATTTTTTAATTTTTGTATCCCCTCACACTTGCACAGCATGTTTGCCTGAAATACAATGACACTGAAAGCGGTGCTATAACCTAACATTATAAACGTGTTCCCAGCTAAATAAGAAAATTGAATTTCCTTCATTTAGCGATTATAATACTGAACAGACTTATGATGAAGTGAACATAAAGGTCGTGAAGCTTGATTTTACATAGCCAAAACTTCACTTTTGAGAAGATGTGACTAAACTATCTTTTGTTTCTATTTGCCTCAATAGGGACTGGACAGATGGAGTGTGAATTGTGTGGGCCACCGACTACCGTTATGAGCTACGAGCACGGAGCATTAGGTGTTTGTTTTTGCAACCACGCTCTCCTTTTCTAGACACTATTTTGGGCGACTGATTAGTAGACACGTTTAGGTTAGAATTAAAGTTATTAAGAGATATATATATATATATTCTTTGAGTGAGATTTTTTACGTTCATCTTTGGGGTACTATACCCAACACAAGTAATATACTATACTATAGATAGATCGATATCTGTTCAGTATTAGTCTTTTTTCTGTTCCCAATCATTAAATAGGACCGTTTATTAACTGATAAGCTGGAATCAGTTAAGTACCACAGAGTACTATACCCGGTCACCGCTATGTTTATACTAATTGATGAAATGAAGGCTAAAAAAGTTTAAGTTCTTTGTTTCTGCCGACATGCAAACTGACTGTTCATGCACAGAGTGTTCTTTATAATTTATTCTTTTACATGTAATTGTAAGTTACTAACAGATTTTGAGCAAAAGAGAACGAAAGAAAAAGATTGCCGTAAGATTTTGTAAAGGGAGGGCTAGTAGCAGGAGGAAAACTGACGTCCCAAAGGGCCACGCTGGCACTGGACGAGACAGTGGGTGTGTAGTGAGCCCTGTTTAAAAAGAAGGGGTCAGTAGCAGGAGTTGGAATTGTTTAAAGGTTTAAAGAAGCTGTTTGGAGGTAAAGTGAAAAATTCGTTTTTTGTTGGTGATGCTCCTGAAGGAACACCTGTGCATTTTATGTCTACCAATTTGGGACAAAATTCATGTGTGTGGGTTCACCAATGGTGCAAGATTACTGAAAAAGAGGGTCCTTTGAGGTTTCCAAAAGATGGTACTTTTGAATTGCAAGTTATTAACAAATTAAGGGAAGTGTTATGTGAAAGAAAGACATCATCTAGAGCAGCACAATTTGAGGCCTTAAGCATTTGGAAAAAGCAGCAAGAGACAAAGCAAGTGAGGATAAAAAGGTAAAGCACCAGATGCAGGAGAAGGGAATAAATGATGATAAAAAGCTTCAAATGAATAATGATTATGGGGATGAAATAATGGATGCATTGTTAACTGAGTGTCCGCCACTTTATGTGGTTCCCATTAAAAATACTGAAAATAGTGTACCAGTAAGTACTACAGTGGCTACTGCTTCTGTTGAACAGAGAGAAATACAGAATGAGAGAAATGTGCAGACATTTCAGATTGACCCACTACCTGTTGATTCAGCACTGACAGTGATACCTCCAGGTATTACTGCTTTAAATGTGACTGATTCAGTGAAAAAACAACAAGCTGCAGATGTAAAGACAGTGCCTAGACAAATTGTGACTGTCCAAATTAATATGGGCCCTACTCAAAAGGTTCAAAGAGTTGTAGAAGGAGTAAATATGTCAGGACTTATTTCAGAAACTCAGAATTCACAGATTATTGAACAGAAACTACCCCAGACAGTCCAAGAATTGAAAGATGGGGAAAATGGTGTTTACAGCACCCACAGCCCAGGATAAAATGAATATATTTGAAGTGGGATTTTTCAAACCTACTTTGAGGAAGCAGCAGTAATTAAAAAGATAGAAAGCATGGGGGAACAAATTAAGCCAGACCCCGAAAAAGAGAAACAGCTTAGTGTTTTAAATTCAACATTTGAGCATGAAGAAATTAACAGTCCTTGCTATTTAAATCAGGAAAGTGTGAACCAGTGTAAGGAAAAATAATTAATTTCCCCGAGTTAGGAAACAAATACATGTGCAGTAACTACACATGGTAGACTGACCGATTTGGCTAAAAAATATGAAATTAATGTTTCAGCAAGTTTTCCATTTCAGAAAAGCTTCGGGTACACATGAATCTAGAGGCAAATGAGACAATGTGTTCTTCAGGAATGCAATTGCACATTGCAGAAACAAAATATATTTTTAAATGCAATGGATTTGAGAAATTAGAAGACAAGTGCACAAGAAAACATGAGAAGAAAAAGAAACCACCAGACCTAGCAAGGAAATTGGATAAGAAAAAGAAACCATCAGACCTAGCAAGGAAACTGGATAAGAAAAAGAAACCACCAGATTTAGTTGAGGAAAATAATAAGCAGAATGAGGGAGAAGCTTTTGCTTGCTCATTGAGAGAAATGGTGGGAGAAGTGCATGTTCATGTGCCACGGAACAAAAGTGAACTTGCAGAATTTCTGAATACATTCCTGAAATTGAGAGACAAACTTATGCTGTGGTACCCACAAGTTGATGGATTTATCAAAACTTTAAAGGAGTTGTGTATTAATTTGGAAATGATTTTTGACACTGCCATGCAAACTGAATTATGGTTTGAATCTAAAGTTGCGGTGCAAAGGCCAGGTGAGTAGACAGTGAAAAATGTTTGCATGAATGCACCATCATTTTCTCTTGTTGATGAGAAAAATGAAGCAGGGATTACTTTTCTGAAGGGCAGAGTGCCAGCAAAATATGTTTATTGGGTACAGACTAAAAAACAAAACAGGAGCTAAAATTGGTTCATGAGTTTTGTGAAAGTATGTGTTTAATGTTTCAGCAACACAGTGGTAGAGTATGTCCAGATGCCACTAGCATAAGATCTTTTGTGACTCAGTTGGTTATTGGTTTAATATTTTCTGATCAGATCAGTGTGCACATACAGCAAAAGCTGATATAATTGCATCTGAAGGATGAAGGTTACTATTGTGCAGGACAGGGAATGAAGCCAAAAGAGTTTGAAGGAAAACCTATGATGGTACAGAGAAGGTTTGCACAGAAACGTTTTCAGAATAAGCTGTTTGCAGAGAATACAATTGTGGTACAGGGTGATGTTTCACAAGCAGAGGTAAAAAGTGCTCAAGAAAGATTTGGTGTTCCACAGGATGGAAATAAAGGTGTTTTGGTGTGTGCAAATTCAGGTATGGATGTTGTACTGCTGGAAAAAGTGTCCTTTTGCCATCTTTGTGACCGATTTGAGCACTGGAAGAAGAAATTTAAATTTAAACATGATGCAGCAGTAGGAAATGTGCAAAAACAGAGAGAAATGCAGGTGCAAGAGGTGCCAGCTAAGCAAATGCAAATGTCAGTTCAGAAACAGGTACCAATGGCAGAAAGTTTTCAAGCCCAAATTGTCCCACAAAATATGGAAAATGCTAAAATTAATTATAAGTTGTCCAGAGCAAATGTGAATTATTTCCAGAAACAAGGCCTGACAGGAAAACAATTGTTTTGCAAATTAAACAGCCCAGATTACTGTACACCAGATAATGTTAATTTTCAGATTCCTGATGAGGAAGTACATTTTAAAATTGCCCAACAAGAGACAGCTGTAGCATTGTTTTCATAAAAGACAGTTGAAAAATTACCTTCTGATTTGAAAGAAATATTAAACACAGAAGTAAGGGAGTTCACAGAGAAAGATGTCAGATTAATAAAATGTGCAGAGCATGTCTTATTCAAATTAGAATTAGAGGACATGTATTCAAGAACAGCATCAGTTGCAGGAATTTTACCAATTAAAGGATTTTTGATGAAATTGATTGGAAGTTTATGTAACTTTCTGATCACAGGTTCGCAGAAACTAAATGAAAAGAACATATTAGAGCAGGAGATTAAAAGCATAATTTTTCCATGTTGTCCTGTGGTACCGAATCCAGCCAATATATTTTTTTCACATTCCATGTGCTGAAGAATGGCTTACTGTTATTGATTTTTGCCAAGTTCATGTCACAGTGCCATTGCATGAAGCTAGTGAGGAGTACTGTCAGAAAGAAAAGGAATGTCTGGGACACATAATTGGAAAGGGAGGTAGAAAGGTGTCACCAGAGAGAGTGGAAATAATTTACCAGATGAATCCACCTCAAATTCAGAAAGAAGTCAGGAAGTTTGGGGGAATGGTTAGCTGCTGTAGAGAGTGGTTGCTAAACCTTTCTCTAGTGGCTAAGCCTTTACTGAGGCTGACACACAAGGATGTATCTGATCCGCTTCCATTGGACAACAATTGCACAAAAACATTCCTAGAGTTGAAAGAGAAAAGGTGTCGCGCCCCGGCACTAGGAATGCAAGTTTATTTAAAAGAAAATACACTGATGTACAGTGAGAGGGAGGGCTGCGCTCTCTCAGTGCCTGTTCAAAAACATGAATTTGTTCAAAGGTCTGTGACGTATTTCCCAATGACCCTTGACCCCAAAGTCACAGAAATGCCCAGCTGCCTTAATTTAGAAGCTGTGGTAGATGTCAGTCATAGAAAGGGTGAGTTCATAATAATGGCATTTCCAATTATTGTAATGGTTGCTTCCTTTGTGGAGTTATTTTGGGAAAATACTGTGACAAAGAACTGTCTAAATTCAAATGTATTTAGCTTACTGCCAGCAAATGAAATTGTTTGTGATCAAACTGAACCTAAATGTTTAAATGTCATGAATTTCTGCCTGAAACCAAAGTTAAACTTTAATGATGAACGTCTGATTCAGCCCAACCATTTTGTAGATGGCCCATATTTGAAAGGTAACAATGACACATTAAGAGCAGCACATGCTGTGCTTCCTATACATTATGTTGTCAAAGTTTCATGGCTGTCAGCAGTTACTTCAGCCCAAAATTCGAAATTGATTGCCCTTACCATAATATGCAATATAATTTCTCAATTGGGAGTCACTGTTGTCCTGGGAAAGAGAAATGCTAATTCAGTTGCACAATATTGTATCCTGTTAGTCTCAAATTTGTTTTTGCAAAAGCTAATGCCCAGGTATAGATTGCCAGTTTCTCTGAAATCAGATCATAATGAGGTCTCAAAGATGATGAGTGCAGAACGACAGACTGGACAAGAAGTGGATTGTAGCTATCTGCCTGAAGTTTCAAGCATAATAAAGCAACACAACGGCAGCACAGAGTTACACTTTGCAAAAGACTGTGTTTCAGCATCACCAAAGTTGCTTGAGTATTTACATGCAAATGCACTTGTGAAAAACACAGATGAAAAGACTAGCCATTGCCGTGAAGGTCAGACTGATGTGGAGCATGCAATTTCTCACCAGATTGCAGCTGCTACACCATATCTACATAATGAATGGTGCCAAAACTTTGATCTGAGAGATGCTGTGAAATGGAAAGGCCTATTCCAAATTATCCTGGCAAAGACTGTTGTGAAATGTGGTAGCTTTCCAAATTGGGTGCGTGCCTCTCACACATGTATGGTCCTGTGTCCCCCTGATAAAACAGCCCCTCTTCAAGAAAAGATGCCAGCAGTGGTCAAAAGTCCACAGAAGATGGTCTGTCAAGCTGTAAGGGAACACAAGGAGTTTGAAGCAGCACTAGAGAAAACTGAGGTGGCACTGGAAAAGCAAAAAATGGAAACTGACTCAGATGAAAGCGGTATCCAAAGGGTGAAAGAGTCAGATGCAGCCTCTGAAGAAGAAATTAGTGCTGTGGGCCTACGAGTGGGGGTAGGAAAAAGGTAGCTGAAAGGGAATCCAAAAAGTTTGCAGTGGTCCCTTGAAAAATCATTTGCACCCATAGCTGAAACATCTGAATCTGATCAAAGTGAAAATAAAAGTGAAAGGCTTGGATTGGAAAAGTGCACGGAATTGATGGTGCTCTGTCAGAGTTTTTCAGCACCTGAGTGGTCAAAATGCATGGAAAAAGTACAGGATGCCACACTGTTTGAGCCACCCTGAAGGCAAGCAGGTGAAAAGGAGCCAAAATTTGCTGAAACAATAAAAGAGAACTGCCAAACTGTTCCAAGAAGCTACTTACAGAAATCTGCACAACAACATTTGAGCTTGGCCATATATGATCTGCTTACAGACCAAACTTGTGTGGCCTTAGAAACAGAGGTAACATTGTTATATGCTCAGCTTTTGTAATAACCAGTGATAAAGAACATACTAATTTAGTAGGGTTTTCTTTTAGACACCTGTGTAATAAAGATGAGTAGTAATATTTTAGGTAGAGAAAAACATATATTTGACTCAACTAATGATGTGTTTTATTTAAACAAAAGTAACATTTGAAATTAAATAAGTGTGATAAATTTCGAAATCATTTGAGGTACAATGATTTGATATTTATCAAAAAGGTGAATTGATGGAGCTTAGATTTCACCTATAAAATGTATGCATTATTATATGACAAAAGGTTGCAGACATGAGTTCTAAAATGGCACGCAGATTGTGGCGCAAGCAAGATGAAAACATAGGCCTGATCAGAATGCTTCAGTTTGGAGGTGCTTTCATGTGAAAACATGCTCAATTAGTTGAACAGCCATGTTTATATGTGATTAATCCATATGTAATCTCACTATAGAATGCACATTAATTTAGAAAATGTATTTGTACTTTTAAAATGGCATCATGTATTTTTGCAAGAGTAGAAATGTGCTGAATTGTGTTTCACAGTGTAGAAAACCACGTGATTTTAGTTTACTTTAGTGGACTCAGCTAACTGCAGTTTGCCCTTGAAACATTAGATTGGAATGTGCTCCTCTTTGCTAGCAACTTTCAATGAAAGGGCTCTGTTAAAAAATCCTGCCTCCAGTTTCCTTCGACCTTCACTACGTTGCATATTTTTGTAGCCTGTTTAAACGTGGAGAGAAGAACACACTCTTTTTTTCATAAATCACAAGACTAAAATATGAACAGGAACAAGCCTGATTAATGACGTATCCAGACATCCCATGGGGAGATGATGTGTCTTGAAGTTCTGATTGGACCAGCTATGAGGACTGAGCACGTGAACTTTTACTTGAAATATGGCTTACAAGTGGGAGGAGTGCTTTTTGCCTCCTCTTTTTCCATTTTTCTGAGGGCCAGGCCCAGTTTCTGTGCTGGATACAGAGACAGGGAGGGGCTGCATTCTGTGGGGGCTATGGTGCAGCTTGAGACAGAGACACAGACTAGCACAGCAAAGCAGAGGCAGAGGGAAAGAGCTGAAAGGATCAGAACAGATTTAGATTTTAGGTGCTAAACTGCATTTATTTCTCTTTATGGGATATTTTTGCCATTATTAATTATTGATTAACCTTGTAAGACTTACTCTTTTTCTTAGAAACTCTTTAAGAGTTTTGACTGTCAATTTGCACCACATTTCCCTTCCTATATGTGATGCTTATATGCAGACTGTAATATGTTCTGTATTAATGCTATTTTTCCTATTTTTCAATTCTGTAACCTGATTGATATTTGACTGATGAATAAAGAGTCAGAGAACTTTAACTTTTGACTTAAAATAAAACCCTTTAAAAATAACTCACCACTCTCATTCTTGCCTCTAATATTGTTTGCATTTAATTTTCATATATATGTAAAGTCTCCTGTTTGGTGAAACACGGTCATCAAAAGGTCCATCGTTTTCACCCTTTACAGCGGTAAACCATAGGTAATGAGGTTTTGAATAGGGAAATTACTAGGTAATTACCGCTGGATCAGTCACACAAAAGCTCCTGTTTATCCATCCAGTCACAGTGAAATTTCTTCCACCACCACCCCCGGAACCTCTTCCTCAAAAGAGGAGACAGGCCTTCGATGGGGAGCCTTCTTTCAGGCTCCCTCCACCGAGCCGCACCGAGAAAGTTCAAGAGCAGGGCCATCAGTCCTCTTCCTTTGCCATATAGTTCACATCACATCAGCCACCAAATCCTCATCCTCACCTACACCATTCCCACCTCTCAAACTGACTTCACCAGAGTCACCAGAGGGGTCCCCTCTTTTGTATTCAGAACTAGCTAATCCCTGTGATCTATTTGTTGCTTAAGAACTGCTGTCATACGAAGGGCTCACTGACAATCCCTGTGATGATTACCATATAAATCCTCCAGGTGACCCCGATTTAGAACATTACCCAGTCTGGGCCGCATTCCTGATGACACCACAGCCTATCATGGGGTCATTCAGAGAGCTGCAGCCTCTCCTAAGGTTGACATGCATGTCACTGAAGAGAATGAGGACTTTCTCTTGGAGGCACTGTCTAAATCGGAGCGCACTCTCCAGTTTCTTCACATGCTCAATGTCATGCTTAAAGCTGCTCCCTGTCAAGGGTAGGGTAGCCACCCCAAAGGTCGAAAAGAAATTTAAACCCTCCCTCAATGACCCAGCATATATATATTAAAGGGCCAGTTCCACCCAACTCCATAGTGATGCACACTCACTGCAACCTCACCTCCGCCCATGCCACCAGCAATGCTCCTCTTCCTGACAAGGAAATCAACAAAATAGATGCAGGGGGCAAAAGAGTGACAGTGGGAACTGCCACTCATTGGCAAATAGCCATTTTGGTGGTACTCCTTTCACAATCTGACAAGGCACAGTGGGAGGAGATGAAAAAGCACCTCCCAGATCAGTACAGGAAGCCTGGGGAGGAGACATTGTCTGAAAGCAAAGTCATCTCCAACCCCAGCATCTGCCTCTAGGGGCAACAATACCAGCATGATTCTCAGAGGCCACGCCAGGCTCTGTATCCCTGGGTTCAAACCTGAGTTTCAACAGCATCTCCTCAACCTGTTCAACAGAAAGCACCTTTTGGAGTCTAGGTTGACAAGATGCTGGAAAAAATAAAGAGAGATACATAGTCCTCAAAGTCCTTGGGTTGCTCCCAAACACTCAGCACAGGGGTTCCATTCGATAGCAGCAGCCCGGGTGGGGAGCAAAGACCACCTTGCCCTAGCAATCCTACTTCTACCAGGAGTAGCAGCAGGATTACCACCAGCAAGTTGTGAGTGGGTACTATAGAGGCTCCTACAGGGTTAACAACAGTGGTAGTGGCAAAGGTGGCTCCAGCAAGGGAGCTGCCACTTCCAAACAGTGACTTGCTTGCATTCCCCCATTAAACGTCACCTGTCTGAGAGAGGATGCGGAACTTGCTCTCTTGATGGGAAGAAATCACATCTGACGCCTGGGCCATAGCCACAGTCCAACACGACTATTGCCTCGAATTACACACAAACCCTCCCAGCATTCCTCCCTGTACACACATTCTCAGCAAAGAACACGCTGCCTCCTCTAGGAAGATGTGCAGGCCTTTCTGCAACAGGGCACTCTCAAGAGGGTGCCCCCATAACACCAGGGGAGCGGCTTCTGCTATCTCTACCTCCTCATCCCCCCAAAAAAATGGCACTCTCAGGTCCATCCTCAATTTGAGGCCCCTCAATCACTACTCCATATCACACATTTTTTGCATGACAAATCTATATGAGGTTATTGCCCCTCCTTCAAAAGAGAGATTTCATGATGGCGCTCAATCTCATGGACACCTGTTTCCACATCTTCATCCACCCTGCTCACCGATGATACCTTTGCTGTGTATGTGTGAAGGGAGAGCATTAACATGTTTGCCTACCTCGATGATTGACTGATCAAGAGCAGGAGTAAGCTGCAGTGTCTAGCACACACTCAAACAGTGGTATCCCTGCTCCACAGTCTGAGCTTTAACGTAAATGCCAGCAAGTCCAACTTGCAGCCACTTAAAATCTGTCCCTTTCGAGGTCCATATTGGTCTCCGTCACGGGTAAAGTTTAGTTTCTAGTTTCTAATTTCAGGATTTATAGAACGCATGGCTGCTCGGGGGTTTCCCAGCGCTAGTAAGGAGTGCTGTATTGCGGACAGTGCCCATCAGTAACTGAAAGAAAACAGCTAGGTTTTGTTCTAAATGTAAGTTCATTTTCCAGTGCTCTTAAATCGGGTGGGAGCTTGTTCCACAGCTTTGGAATCAAGTGTGCGAAGGATCTTACTCCCCATCTAGATCTTTTGACTCTGGTTGTGCGGAGGAGGTGTAGATGGGAAGATCTTAATAATCTAGAGGGCGCGTAGGTTGATATCAAGTTTCTGAGTTTTTCCGGGCCTTTGGTATTTATTGCCCTGTGAGTGATGCATAAGGATTTTAACCTGACTCTTGCGGCGATTGGCAGCTAGTGGAGTTGTTTAAGAGATTCTCTGGCAGAGACATGGCAAGGGAGCTTGAGCAGGACCCTTGCTGCCGCGTTCTGCACCACCTGAAGTCTCTTTATCACATACTTTGGTGACCCTAGGTAAAGGGAGTTGCCACAGTCCAGGCGCAAGACTATGAGTGACTGCATGACAGATTTCCTTAGCTGTTCTGGGATGAGGGCCAATATCTTCCTAATCATTCTTAGGAGCCCGATGCATATTCCTGACAGTTTGTTTGCCTGGTGGTTCATTGTAAGGGTGCTATCCATCCAAATACCTACATTTTTACCCCAGTTTACCCCAGACAATAAAGAGCCACAGCCTTTTAGCCTTGCACCTGCTTCCTCTTTCTCAGACCAATCATCAGCTCCCAGTGCATACGTCTAGGGATGATATTCTCTTACATTGCAATTGTTCCTCATGAAGTGCTTCATATGAGCCCACTCCAAGAGTTCATTGTTGTTCAATTGTCCCAAGGAAAGAGTCACTGTGAAGATCTAACATTGGTGCAGGCCTGCAATGGTAGAACAACAACAACTTGTTGCAAACTCAGGCATGTTGCAGACTCAGTACTGCAAGTGACCATTACAATAGATGTTTCTCTCACAGACTGGGGAGTGCATCTCAGCAGCATAACTGTCCAGTGATTGTGGCCCTCTCAAAAACAGAGTTGCCACATCGAAAACTTGGAGCTGCTAGCCATGCACTTAGCCCAGAAACCCTTCTTGCAAGTTATTTGGGGCAAAGTGGTCCCCGTCAAACCAGAAGCATGACTGCCATGTACAACCTACAGAGGCAGGGAAGCACACACTCCCTTTAGATCTCTAACTTATAACAAGGGATTTGGAATGGGGTACTGTGCCACAACATTCAACTAATGGCAGAGCACCTCCTGGCAGTGGACAGCAACGTTGTGGACCTGCTCAGCAGGACAAATCATCAAGTCAATGAGTGGTAAGTCCACTTCCAGGTCCTTCACACCTTCCGCTTCTTGACACCTCACAGATAGACAATGCAAAAATTGCCAAAGTTCGTCAGCAGATACCCACGCCTAAATCCATGACCAATGCACTATGGATAAATTGGTAGGGATATTAGCCTACTTTTTCACATCTCCTGTTGCACCCCTTTGCAGTGATGAAACTCATGCAAACATCACTAACCCTCATTCAAGTAGCACCAACCTGTACCAGACAGCTCTGTAATCTTCTGTTGATGTATGTCATCCTTCACAAGAGGCTTCCCCTCAGGCTCACACAGAGGCAAAGTCAGGAGAGGCATTCGGAGCCTGGACAGTACAAGCTTGCGATTTGGCTCCTAAGTGTCCTAGAATTTATGTACCTTAATCTTCCACAAGAATCTATGTCCATCTTAAAAAAAATGATAGATGGCGCGCAACACGGGCCTGTCATGATGCAAAATGGAGAAGGTTTGTTCACCACTGCATTTCCAAGGACCTTAATCCTCTATAACCTTCTGTCTGAAAGAAACAACTACAATGGCTATGCTTCAATGCAAGATCCATAAACGAAAATAGCTTTAACTTCTTTGACCTACTCTATAAAAAACAAATCCAGACCTCACCTTCGTTACAGAAACATGGTTCGGCGAAGATTCTGCACCCACATGCCACAAAGTCATCCCTCTTGATTTTCACATCATACACGAAAATCATAATTGCAAATTGGTTGAGGTCTGTCTGTCATCCCTAAAAAAAAAAACACTACAATAACAGAAATTAAAAACCTTACAATGGAAGGCTGTGACTCCTTGATGATAAGATGTCACCTTACTCCAACTATAACTTATTACTTTCTCTTAATATACAGACCACCATGCAGCAATGCTAACTTTAAAGATGTCCTACTTGATAACCAAAACCCATCTGGACCACCCAAACTTATGCACTCTAGGAGACCTCAACATATTTATTTATTTTATTGATAAAGTTTTATAGAGCGCGAACATGACCCTTGCGGGTATCAGAGCGCTGTACATATGGCGAAAGCATGTATAAACTTCATACAATAGAAGTCAGTAAAGTGACATCACAAGGAGTACACAGTCAAGATTAGGGACCTGGTAATGGGCCACATTAGAGCCATTTCTCCTAAGGCGTAAAACTTTCCTGTGACACTTAGTAAAACAAGTAATGGTGCACTCGACGTCGAAGACATGAATAGAACTTTATACAATAGAAGTCCGTAGAGTGACAACACAAGGAGTACACAGTCAAGATCAGGGACCTGGTAGTGGGCCACACTAGATCAATTTCTCCTAGGGTGTAAAATAAAACCGGTAACATCTAGCAAAACAGGCAAAAGTGAATTTGACTCAACATTGTACAATAATTAACAACCCTGATGGATGAGGGCCCTCAGGAAAGATAACAATTAACAACCAAACCTAAAAATAAATGGAGAACAATAAGTTGGGAGAGATGTCTGTCAGCAAGGGGACATGTAAAAAGAACACAATGAGACTGAGCCTGTGAACACGTCTTAAAGATTTAAAGCAGAGTAAGTACTCTGTCTATTAGGGTACAACAACACTTATACAGAACATGTATACATTTTATGCCACACAATAAACGTTCAACATTTGCAGTTTGTTCTTCTTTTATTCTTGAGAGATTGTCCTGCCAACACGTGTTAGACTTCCTCAGGGCTTTAGGCAAGTAATAAAGATCTTCTATCTCTCTGCCGGTCGTACTTCGGTCCCGGCTGGCAACGAGTTGGAGTACCAAGAAGAAAACTGGATAAGGGTTCCAAAGTGTCAATACCAAAATCACTTCCAAAAAGTTACTGAGCAATCTCTCAAGAACAAAAGAAGAACAAATTGCAAATGTTGAACGTTTATTGTGTGGCATAAAATGTATACTTGTTCTGTATAAGTGTTGTTGGACCCTAATAGACAGAGTACTTACTTTGCTTTAAATCTTTAAGACGTGTACACAGGCTTGTTCTCACAGTTACAAGACGTACGGTCTTTATTAAGGGGTTCAGGGTTAACCCCCTTCCTGTACGCACCGTCCCACTACATATGAAACAGTGATGAGCGTTTCACTCTGGGCAGGCGCCATCTTCCTACCTACCCACTCAAATCCTGCTTTTGTTTTAAAAGAATGCGATGATGCCGTTAATGGGCACTCAGGTAAAGCGATTTGACCTGTTTCTTGCAATAGGCCGTGGAGGGATTGGCTCTCAACTCAGAAGGAAGAGCGTTCCAAATTCTGGGTGCCAGACCGGAGAAAGCACATTTGTATGTACTTTTCTTCTTGAAATTTGCTGGTTTCAAGAGAAGTGTGGCCGTGCTTCTTAAGTTCCGATTGGAGCCAGAAAGAACGAGCTTGTTCGCTAGGTAAGCCGGAGTGTTGCAATGCAAGGCTTTTTGCGTGAGGCAAGCTATTTTGAAGCAAATCCTCGCTTCAATAGACAACCAGTGTAGGTGCACAAGGTCAAGTATAATATGATCATGTTTTTTGGATCCTGTGATGAGCCTGGCTGACGCGTTGAGAGTGGCTCTGAGAGGGGCCAAGTTCGCTTTAGGAAGCCCCGCAAGGGTCACCAGACCATATTCAAGACGTGAGATCACCAGGGATTGTAATGCAGGTTGTAAGTCTTCGGTCGGTAGGAAAGGTTTGATTCTCTTGAGGGTATTGAGATGAAAGTTGGCACCCCTAATAGTGGCACTGATGTGCGCTTGCATGTGAAGTAGTTTGTCTAAGGTAATGCCTAATGATTTCGCGGAATCAACCACGAGAGGGGTGCAGTTAAGGGCTCTGAGTTGCTTTAGCCAGTCCAGGGTAGGTGTAGAGTGATTGTGGAAGGCAATAAGCAGGAATTCAGTTTTGAGTGTGTTCAACAACAGATGGTTCTGGGCTAACCATTGTTGAGTTTGCGAAAGAGCTTCATTTAGAATTTTAATGTCATCTAGAGAGGAGATCTTCAAGTAAAGTTGCGTGTCATCCGCATACATGTGGTAAAGAATGTTAGACTGGTTCAGAATGACCGTGAAAGGTTCCATAAATAGGTTGAAGAGCGTTGCCAAGAGTGCGGATCCTTGCGGCACTCCAATCCTGACCTGGGTACTGGAAGCAAGGGACTGGCTGACTATAATCCTTTGCGTGCGGTTGTGTAAGAAGGAGGTAAACCACTTTAGGACCGGACTTGATAGACCCATCCTCTGTTGTAGAAGATTAATCAAGGTTTCATGTTTTATGGTGTCGAAAGCAGAAGATAGGTCTAGAAGGATCAGAAGACAAGGGACATTCTGATCAAGGGATTTCAGTGCGTCATCCTTAATGTGCATTAGTGCAGTTTCCGTACTATGTCGTGCTATGAAACCGGATTGATAGAGGTCTAACAGTTGAAATTTCTCAATATGGTTGCAGAGCCGTTTGTGGAAGTTTGGCTAACGTCATAATGTTAGTGATAGGTCTGAAGTTGTTCTGGAGGTCCTGAAGAAGATGGATTACTAATTAAATTACTCCATTGAAACCTACGTCGACGAGTTAGAGTGAGACACCCCAGCTATCAGCACAGCAACCGAGGGTTGATTTTGTCACCCGGATCTCTCCATCTCTGCATGCAGTGTTGCTCTGGGTGTAGAGTGTGAGTGTATTGTGTGTAAGGGACGTGGCTGTAGAGCAGAAAGAGGTGTGTTTGAGTGTGGGGATGTGTTGAATTATATTGTTTAGCTATCTGTTACTTTATAGGTGTTGAAATCAATTGTGTTATATGTATTGTATTATTTGAATAATGAAAATAGTTACATTTTTGTAAACATTGTGATATTTATTGCAAAGAATCATGTATCTTTTTTTAATATGAAATATCAGACAAATAAGTAGGAAAAAGGGGGAAAGAAATAAAATAAAATTTGTAAGAATACCTAATTGCTTCTTGTGTGGAGTATCATGCATTTGAAGCCCTATTTTTGAGCTTTGCTTAGCCACTAATTAAAGAAATTTAGGTCTAGAAGTTTTTTTTTTGCAGGTTTGATTGTCTTTTCCCCCTGTTCCCTGACCTGTCAATTAATCTTTTCTAGGGGGGTGCCTTGCTAATATAGGTACCCTGAAAAACCATAAAAGTCAGGAGTAAGATTGACTACTTCCTGCATAGAGAAAGGCTGTACGAGGTGCACTCCTTAGCATTAACAGCGTTGCATGATGTCCCTCCCTATAGTCATGCTAGTGTTAGAAGGCCGAGAGACATTCCTATTTTAGTTTCAAAGACAGGCAAGAATGAAGATTCCGTTAAATAGAGGTGCCCACATGAGTGATAGGGGAGAAGCAGCATCTGAATATTTTAGGTGAATCCAGTAGTCAATGCACGAGTGACAATAATGTATATCCTAATTATTCTAGTATGAGGGAATGTGGTGAGTTACCCTATCCAAGATGGCCACCACAGATTGAGGATAGACCATTTCTCTTTCTATTTCCTCTATTTCCATCGACCATTACTCAAGTAAGAAAGAATGATGTACTTTGCCCTATCCAAGATGGCCGCCACAGATCGAGGATAGACCATTCCTCTTTCTAAATCCATAGACACTATGCCATGCGTGCGTAACTCTTCTATTTTTAATAGTGGTTGAGGAAGCACAAAAAGGGTGTCAGCAACCGGGAAATTCAAAATGGGTGGCAGTCCAAAATCCCAAATTCAAAAGTGGAGACCCCGCAAAGGCAATTAGGTGCGTACCTCAGAGTCGAGATCAGCCAAATTAGATTTCTGACGGTTGTCTCCTGCACCCGAAATGCTCCCAGTGGGCGGGAACACATGATTTGACAAGGCAAATCTAACCACAACCACAGCAAAAACAACCAACCCTAAGGCCTTCAACATGCAAAAAATCATTTCTGGTCCAGCTCACTGAGGAGGATACACTCTTAGGGGGGTATTTACCATAGAATGTCGGAGTGCGGTGTTATTCCAAAATTGGAAATGCTGCGCTCCGACATTTTTAAATGCAGGGATGCGTCATATTTACAAAAATGTGGCGCACCCCAAAGTTTCCTCCAAACTGGTGCTAAAAAAGCTGCCTAGCACCTTTGAAGGCACCTTTGCGGCTTGTTGCAAAGGTGCCTGCGCTGTATGGCGATTGTTTATGTGCAGGAAGGGACACCTTGTAAATATGGGGTAGAGAGCAATGCCACAGGAGCGTCAGAAAAAGTGACGCTCCGGTGGCATTAGGGACTTGTAAATATGCCCTTAAATGTCATATTTACACCATTAGGACAAGCCACAGTTTCAGGCAACTCTCCCGTAAGCTGGAGAAGCACAACATCAATGATAACACTTTGAAGAGAACAAAAACCAACAACAACAGACGCTCGTTGAGACAATGGAAAAAAAACTAGACATCTAGCAACTCAACACACTAGACATCCAGCCACTCAAGAACGCCAATAAACATGCATCTGAAAGACATACACACCTTCTGCAACTGGATCTCCACTGCACTGGACAAACTAAGGCAAGCACGTCTGTGCCTGGAATGTGCCATGCGCCAGGACACCTGCTCGTTTTCCCCTCCATGTCAACTCAAGGGATCAGCTACTTGCATTTAATAATGGTAAGTGCTGTAATTCCCCCTTATGGGATGGGCAGAAAGACAACCTCCCCTATCACTGTAACTTGTGTAACTTTTTATTATCGGTCAGGGATATAGCAACTACTCTCATGGTGGAGCCTTCACCAAGTCCTTCTAAGGGGAAAAATAACTCCATAGACATCGCCGTTGCAGCTATTTCTACATCAGCGCACTCACTTAAACCCTTAAAGAGGAAAAATAACTCCTGTGACCCTGCGGGGAACTCGCTAATCTGCATTTTGCTGAACACCAGATCTCTAATCAAGCACAAATATGAGTTTGAGTGCTTGATGCAGACTTCTAACCCGGATTTGGTTTTCCTAACGGAAACCCTGGACCAAAGAAACATCTGATCCCGACTGGAGTGTAGTGCTACCAGCAGGCTATGAACTGGTTAGCGTAGGCAGAGAAGGTAATAGGCGAGGCGGCATAGCTATTATATATCGCTCTTGCTTTAAGGCAACTTTTGACCCTATTCAGCATCTTGGAGTAGAAGCTATGACTTTTAATATTAAAACGGGCAACACCCTGTCAGTATAAACAAAGAAGTCCAGGGGTATAAAGCTACACAAACCAAAGAAAAAAGGCAAAGAAGCTCAGAGAACCTGAATGAAATAAGACTAAAGCCAAGTCAAAAAGTCCTCAAAAAGAGGACATAATCCCATCACCCACCGTGGTGGCATGCTTCATCATATGGGATCTCCTCTCAACCAAACCTAGTTTGGCTGAGGAGCTACTACTCCCAATGGACAACTAAGGGAGGAGCTTGCGGATGTTTTAATCTACGCTAATGGAACAAGATCTCCTAAAGATCGATGAAGCTAGCCTAGGTCAGGTGAAAACCTAAAGTGCAGTGTAGAAATAAGTGATTTAAAATTGACTACGGGAACATAAAGAACTTTAATAAGAAATATCCCTGTGCCAATATTAAAAGCAGAGTAGTGGCGCAACCTGGCCAATTTGCCAAACGCGCTATCAAAGAACCAAAAAATGGTCTACATGTTTCAGCCACAAACAATCAAAACTTTAGGATCAAGGCTTTCTTCAGGACCACAACGAACAACTACTGCAACTGCAAAGGAGTGCGTAAGGCACTCACGTGAACTAGTGTCTAAGTGATAGCAAAACGATACAACCGACCTTGTACCGCAGGATCAATTTCTAAAGTTTTTGGAATCCTGCCGGTCAAGAAGGTAAGTACCTGTATCAATGAAACAGAAAGCATAAACAAATATAATGAGTGACTAGGCAATGTCATTGGCTAGTTACTAAGCGAGGGGGCTTCCCCCCTGAATAGGTCTCTCCCCGATGTGGAGAGATTTTTCCCTGTACTTGTTCCTGTACTTCATTTGGTAGTAATAGCGACAAGCCTAATCGCTTGTTACTTTCATGTTGCTGTCTGTGCACTGTACTATACACTGTTTTTATTCCTTTTTTGACAGAGCGTTGCCTCACGCCCTGAGTTGCTACCAGGAGCGGCAGACGCAGTCCCGATTTAATTACGGGTAAGACTGACATTTAGCAGTTCGATTGACTTAGTGTATGTAAGCCTGAGTCTTGTCTGAATGACATTGCCTAGTCACTTATTATATTTGTTTATGCTTTCTGTTTCATTGATACAGGTACTTACCTTACCTGTGGTCCTGAAGAAAGCCTTGATCCTAAAGTTTTGATCGTTTGTGGCTGAAACATGTAGACCGTTTTTTGGTTCTTTGATAGCGCGTTTGGCAAATTGGCCAGGTTGCGCCACTACTCTGCTTTTAATATTGGCACAGGGATATTTCTTATTAAAGTTCTTTATGTTCTCGTAGTCAATTTTAAATCACTTATTTCTACACTGCACTTTAGGTTTTCACCTGACCTAGGCTAGCTTCATCGATCTTTAGGAGATCTTGTTCTATTAGCGTAGATTAAAACATCCGCGAGCTCCTCCCTTAGTTGTCCATTGCGAGTAGTAGCTCCTCAGCCAAACTAGATTTGGTTGTGAGGAGATCCCATATGATGAAGCATGCCACCACGGTGGGTGATGGGATTATGTCCTCTTTTTGAGGACTTTTTGACTTGGCTTTAGTCTTATTTCATTCAGGTTCTCTGAGCTTCTTTGCCTTTTTTCTTTGGTTTGTGTAGCTTTATACCCCTGGAATTCTTTGTTTATACAATATTAGTAGGGGGACGTGTCCAGGTCGGTTGTGTGATCCCTCAGACCCTCCTGCTTACTGGTTTTTTTGAACACCCTGTCAGTCCCTGGTCTACTCCTCTACTGGCTGCCGGGGCCTACAGCCCCTTTCACACAATCGCTGCAAATACTTATAGAATCATGTTTAGATTCCCCTACCTTCACGGTACTCCGTGATTTTAACTTTCACCCTGAATGTGGAAACAGTGCAGTCACATCCATTATGTTAGAGAATATGGCGGGCTTCGGGCTGACCCAGATTGTCACAGAGCCCACTAATAAGGCCTGCCATACATTGGATGGCATCTTTATGAATAACCCTAATATTATCTTGGACAAAGTACTGCCCCTAACATGGACAGATCATAAGGCTGTTTTCTTCAAACTCCTCTGTCCGGAGAGAAAAGCGCCATCCCCAAGCAGACTGCTGCCTGCTAAGAACCGACCCTGGCACAAAATCAACAAAAAGGATCTAGAGGAGGCCCTTAATAGACACCCTCCCATGTTAGTCCCAGACAACAATAAGGCTGCAGATAATCTTGATAGCTGGATTAGATCAGCAATCGACTTACTGGCCCCAGAAAAATCAAGCAAAAAACGAAGAAATCAAGCCTCAGCTCCTTGGTACATTACAGAACTCAATATCAGAATACCTAAATGTAGGTGTCTAGAACGCACTTGAAGATCAGACTACATTGATCAGGGCAAAGTGGATTATAGACTAGCCCTAGATGAATACAAAGAAGCAATTATTATCTCCAAAAAGAATGACTTCACTACTAAAATAGAGGCGACAAAAAATTAAACTAGAGAGCTTTTCAACACCGTCACCACTATGTTCAAACTGCAGTGGGAGAATCAATTTTCTCCAGATCAAGCCTTCTGTAATAAAGTGGCTAACTTCTTCCAGGCCAAAGTTCAAATGGTTTACAAGGAGTTTGCAGGGAACGCCCCAGACACAGCCATTATGATGTTAACAGAGGACACAGTTCCTGAAAATCCTGTCTGGCTTCTCCCCTCTAACTGATGAGATAGTAAATAATCTGCTACTAACAATTAAATCTGGCTCCCTGGCAGATCCCTGTCCCCCCACTATACTTTACATGGCTTCGGACAGGGTTAGTGCCTACTTTGCGCCACTCCTGAACACGTCAGGTACATTCCCCTCTTCTTGGAAAAAAGTCTGTATCAGGGCTATTTTGAAGAAATCCTCATTAGACCCCACTGAAGTAAAAAACTACCAGCCTATATCCTGCCTACCTCTCACGGCCAAAATTCTAAAAAAATTAATCAACCAAGAGCTAACAGGTTATCTGGAATCCAGCGGCCTCCTAGACTCCAACAACATAGCTTCAAACCACGTCATTGCACAGAATCAGCTTTAGTCATGGCCACTGAGGAGATACGTAAACAGCTGGACAGTGGAGGAAGAGCCGTCCTCATCCTACTGGACCTCTCAGCAGCGTTTGATACTGTGAACCAACGGGTATTAACACAGAGACTGAAGGCAATAGGAATCAAGGGGATAGCTCTAACCATAGTCACCTCTTTTCTTACCTCCAGGGAATAGAGGTTGTGCTGGGGTAACTTTACATCTAAGGTTTTCTCTCTCCCGTGTGGAGTTCCATAAGGATCAGCTCTGTCACGGACCCTGTTTAACATTTACGTCACTCCTCTGGCTAAGCTGATCACAGCACACAGTTTCTCATTGATCTCTTATGCCGATGACACTCAGATAGTTATATCTATATCTTCGAATGTAGAAACAGTGGCTGGGAGGTTTCACAACTGTCTGAAACACATTATTAGGTGGATGCATCCGAATTATCTTAAACTGAATACAGATAAAACAGAGGTTGTGGAGTTCGGAAAGGGACCATCAATTTGGAATCATTTGTGGTGGCCTGCAGAGGCCGGGCGGTGTCCTGACCGCACTGGAAAGGTTAGAAACTTAAGAGTCATGTTTGATGATCAGCTCAACCTCGCAGGTCAGTGTAATCTCCTGACCTCCTCGTGTTTCTTCCTCTTAAAGATTCTGCGTAAAATTCTTCCATTCATTCCCCTAGATCTCAGAAAAACTGTGGCAGTCGCATTGATTCTTTCTAGAATCGATGACTGCAATGCGTTTTTTCTTGGCATTGATTAATGACAACTATTAAAACTTCAGTCTCTGCAGAACACCGCAGCGTGGGTGCTGCTCAACACCTCGAAATACCATCCATTCTCCAACAGTATTACAGAGCTCCACTGGCTTCCAGTGCAGCAACATACTGAATTTAAAGCTCTGTGTCTGGTGCATAAAGCACTATATGGAGGGGGATCGTTGGACTTACAGAAACTTTTTCTATGGCACATCCTGCGGCGGGACCTTAGATCAGCCAATAAAGGACTAGTTCAGGTCCCAAAAATTCAAAGGGCTAGATGTGGGGGGGAGAAGCTTTAGATGGGGGGAGAAGCTTTTCCCATCGGGCAGCTAAGCTCTGGGATTTGCTGCTGGTTGTAACTAGGTTACAACCAAATAGACTCCTGTTCAGGAAAATGCTCAAGACCTGGTTATGTCGATTAAAGCAAATATGAATTGTTTCCCTCTCTGGAACAGTACACATTACATTTTCAGCGCCAAGACGCCTCGGCATTCGCGCACTCTATAAATGCATTCCTTACTTACTTACATATACCAAACAAAAGTACATGTAGGGGTGGGCACAAAAAGAGCATGGCATGGATTAATGACAACATGAAAAGAATGAAAACACAACCCACACGCTACAGCACAAATGAAGAAAATATGGAGATAAAACAGCCAAAAGTATGCTACGCCACTATGACAAAGCTTATAAAAAAAACATCAGAACCAGAAAAGACAGCACTACTCCACGCACATAACTGATGTAGACTTCCCTTCTAAAGAACTCCATAAAACAGAATTTTGCAGTCCGGTGCCTAAACACAGAAACAGCATGATCCCATCTCAAATGATTTGATCTCGAAAACTAAAAAAGATTGAAAACTAACTTTTTTAAAAAAAGTATTGCCATCAGGTGATTGGCAGGTAAAATATCTGTATAACATAACCATCTGGCTTTATGAGTATGATGATATACAACATCATAGCTCCAGATACATTACAATGCCTTTTCTTATTTGAAAACAGAAGCATGACAAATACAGCCCTTCTGTTAATCCTACCCTTCCCAACAACTGCTACCCAGATCTAAGAAAAACGCTAACGAGAAACACTCAACATTCCAGGTTATCAGGTGTTAGAGCTTCACCAATTCTCTACTGTGTAGTCTAAACAGTGAAGGGTGGAAGAATGGAAGAGCGGAGCCCTCCAATGTTAGACCTGGCATCTTTGGCATGTTTTTCCCGTCTTTTTGTTTCTGACCTCCTGTTTTTATGACTGTGTGCTGCATTTCGGTTTTGCTGGTTTTAGGACTCTGGGCACTTTACCGCTGCTGACCAGTGCTAAAGTGCAAGTGCTCCCTGGGTAAATTGTATTGGTGATTGGTTTATCCATGATTGTCATATTTAATTTATTAATAAGTCCCTAGTAAAATGCACCAGATGTAACCAGGACCTGTAAATCAAATTCTACTAGTGGGCCTGCAGCACTGATTGCGCTACCCACATGAACAGCCCTGCAAACATGTCTCAGACCTGTCACTGCAGGGTCTGTGTGTGTGCAGTTTTAAACTGCCATGTTGACCAGGCAAGTGCACCCACTAGCCAGGCCCAAACCTTCCCTTTTACTACATATATGTCACCCCTACGGTAGGCCCAAGGCAGCCCCATGGGTAGGGTGCAGTGTATTTAAAGGTAGGACATGTACTGGTGTGTTTTACATGTCCTAATAGTTAAATGCTGCTAATTTCATTTTTCATATTGCAAAGACTGTCTCTGCCTTTGGGTAGCATGGGGAATGCCTTGCAATATTTTTTAAGTGTAATTTCCCATTGGGTGCTGATAGAGATTTGGACTTTGGGGCCTCTGACCTCACAATTTAAAAATACATCTTTTGGTGAAGGTGGTTTTTAAATTGCATGTTTGAAAATGCAACTTTTAGAAAGTGGACATTTTCTTGCTTAACCATTGTGTGCCTCTGCCTGTCTGTAGAATCCACATCTGGGATAGGATGACAGTTGGGCTCTTGCGCACACACCCTAGACAGTAACAAAAAAAGGGAGCTTAGGTGTGCCTTGCATATCCTGATGGCTCATCACCAGGCTGATGGGCCTTCCTGAGATAAAGTGGTGGTAGGAGTTGTCACTGAAACCTGAATAGGGCTGTGCCTGCCCCACACAAAGCTATCTTCACCCCACTGTAGTGAGTCTGGAGCCAGGTCAGGGAAAGACAGGGTCGTGTGCACTACAAAGACTTTCCTTTGAAGTTTGCCTACACTTCTGGACTAAAGGACATTCTGCCAGGAAGAAGAGCTGGATGCTGTAGGAGGGACAGACACTGCTGTTGCTTTGTTGTGCTGGCCTGCTGCTTGCTGCTTCTTTCCTGGTGGTGAAAGGACTGGAATTTGCTTTCTACATCCTGATTCCAAGGTTCTCCAAGGGCTTGTGCATGCTTGCCTCCTGTTAAGAAGTTTCAGGGCCATCAAAGACTTCACCTACTACAGCCTGGGATCTTCTGCTAAGAACCTTGACTTGTCAAATGGGGTCAACTCCAATTCCTGGGACTTGGAAATAGAATCTGGTGATCTAAAGATGAGAATCCACGCATCGACTCCCAGCGTCTGTTTTTCCGACGGAGCACTGCGTATGGTTGAAAAATCAACGCTTTGCCGGTGTGCGGCTGAAGAATCGAAGCAGCTACTGCAGTGTGGCTGAAGAATCACTGCAGCCTGAGTTCTGAGCACTGTCACTGACATCCGTGGCACCCGCTCTGACTCCGACACAGTCCCTGCCTTGAATCGATGCATCACCTGCTTCGTGGCTGCGGAATCGATGCAGCGCTTACTCCGCCACATCGACAGCGCATCTGGATTTTCGACAAATCTTTCCTTGGAGAGGATTCTTTCATTGACGACACCCGCCCAGCAAGGAACCAAGGCCGCATGTCAGGAGATCGACACATCACATCCCCTGACAGTAAGGAACCGACGCATCACCTCCCCTGGGAGTAAGGAACAGATGCATCGCTTTGCTTCTCCGGCGCGTCACCTCCCATGCGCCTATTTCCATATTTGATTTTGATGCATCCCAGGTACTTTGTGCTAACATTAACGCATTCATAGATGTTTATGGACTGAACTGAGTTTACCTGAGAGAGGGTGAGAGGGTGGAGGACAGTAGAGGGTATTTGGAGATAGGACAGAAATACTGGTTGTCAGCCCTACTCTACTCGCGGTGGCCGCCATTCGCATCGGGGTCGGACCAGTTCATGAAAATCAGGTTTCATAGAACACCCCTAACAAATCTGATTAAATAATACAACCTCACATGTTACAACTATGCAGATGACACCCCAAATCATTTAAAAAATGGATAGCTCGGTAGACCTCTACAATTCACAACTCAATGACTGCCTTCGTGCCATAAACAAATGAATGATGAATAACCATCTAAAGCTTTATACGGCAAAGACAGAGATTATGACCTGGGGACAATGGCAAAGTACCAGGCTACCGCCATATGGACTAATGAACTTCAAGCCCCACCAACATCAAAAGAAGTTAGAAACCTAAGAGTAACATGGATTCAGACCTATCCTTTATACCACATGCTAACAATGTCACAAAGAGTGCCTTCTACACAATGAAAGCACAACGTTACATCTTCCCCTACCTTGTCCACCAACATAAACTGCAAGCCATCCTCACACTTGTAATCTCCAAGCTTGGCTATGCCAACAACCTATACCTTGGAGCACCCGCATTCATCAGACGCAAAATACAACTCATCCAAAATGCTTCAGCATAAGCTTCACACAAGAGAAAACATCCACTGCGCTACCTGTAGTCAGAAAAGCAATGTTCAAGGCACTCTGCATTATCCATAGATCCTCCCAAAGAAATGGACTGCTATTCCTACAAGTTAAATTCAAGCAGTAGAAACCAAACAGAACACTGCGTTCCAGACTTGTATCACTTATCATCTTAACACCTTACCATAAGAAATCTGTAGGAGGCACTGTATTCAACTGCTGAAGCTCACTACTAGCCAACATTAGAAGCACTCAGGAGCATATACACTTCTGAAGCTAGTTGAAAACATGGCTATTTCCTAGATAACTGCTGCACCCACATCTCAATAACAGAGCTAAGAAAGCAATTGCACCCTCAAAAGCAGTCCTCAGTTTTCATCCCACAAATTGCTAACAGCTCAACTACCAAACTGCTTTTGATATGCAGGTAATTTAGGAAGGGCTGATCTATGGTTTGCCTTAGAACTATATAGTTAAGGTCTTGCATTTATAACAGTCCGGGCCACAGTAATACTAAAACCATAATACGCAGCGGTCAGCAGCAAATTATGTCTTATACCTCTTAAATTCACATATGACATGTCTGCTATGAGGGTTGCCCATCACAGCACTGTACATCCAAGAACACGGACATCACCAAATGAACAGGCATGGAGTAACTGAAGAGATCTGTCACATATTGCTGAAAAATCTGGAGGGCTTTAATACAGTCTACCAGTGAAGGTATCAACTATCTGTACAATCTGACTGCTATTTTACATCTCACAAAGACACTCGGATATCGGATGACTATAAAAATGCCCATCTCAACATATCTCTCCACCACTCTCTCCCTCCAACCATGCCAGCTCATGACCACAAGCATACAGAAATCTCAGATTGGACAACCAAGTGCAGTATCAAGATAAGCAGACTATGTCATATGAAATACTATAAAGGGACCAGTAGAGCTGTTCAAAGCTACCAGCATACTAAAAACCATAAAACTGTGCGTCTGTGTCTCACACTTAACCATCCACCGCACTGCCACATGCTGCGCCCCATACTACGATAAACGCACCTCGGTGGTCACCACGCATGACACAGAAACTCTTCCCACTTAAAATGAAAACAAAGACAACATCCTTCAAACCACACATCCTACATGTTGTAGCATGCTACCGAAGAAGGCAAGTAATTCAGGAACCCATACAGACTCAAAGGCACGACCACGTTTGCTCGAGGTGGGTGGGGCCAGGTGTTCTAGATGGGTCCTGTGGATGCAGGTACTATGATGCACCTTGTGAAGATGTGACCGTCCCCTAAATCAGAAAAGAGTATTTAGAGTCTGTGTACTTTAAGTTGTTCTATGTTCAACCTTTATGTTGTTGTGGAGGTCGTTGGAGAAAATGAGAGGGAAAGGAAGCCACCAACACTGATTGTTCCCACTGATAACCAAACGACCTAGACATAATGGCCCTCCAATATGGTGAAGATCGTCAGCATGAACAGGAGAGGCTTACATTCGCTGACAGAGTGTCTTTCTATCTTGAATCAATTGTGCTAAAAGCAGAGATGTATCCCTTGCAAGAGAGGCACTTTCTGGAGCGAGACTGACATAGCCCAAAAAAATTGTGGTTCTGCTGGCATTATGTTGGATAGGGCCTGAACAAAACTGTGGGAGAGGGCGATCCTGCTGGGCAGGGGATTTCAAGGAGACATGGCGAAGATGTGGAGTGGGGATGACGGAAGACCGCTGGCACGAACACACTCAAGCTAGAGCAGTACAAGTTTACCCTCGTCTCCCTATACGCTCCTAATATAAGTCCCAAAGATACTTGAAGAGGCAATAGAAGAGCGAATCCAAGAACAGCAGGAATGGAACACATAATCATAGGGTTTGATCCCAACATTGAGATGGCACAAGATGATATTGCATCACTAGGACCATGCCTTCCATGTTTCATATCTCTTTAAATTTTTAAAAAGATTGATAAAGAATTGTTTAAAAAAACATTGCGATGGACAGTCTGATGGATCGATCAGCACAACAGGTAGGACAGACAGGGTCACTCTAATCCGAGACGAAACCGGGCTACAGCTATAATCACCCATTGAGTCAAACTGCACTCTATGCTGCAGCCCATAAACCTAATCTCGTATTGATCACTTCCTCGCTTGTCGATCCATGTCACCCAGAATACCTCAGTTAGATACATATTTCACTTTCCGATCATGCCCCCATCTCCATGGTTCTCTCACTCCCCAAATAAGGACCATTCCATACATACTAAAGACTGTGACTCCATACTGTGTAGTAAAGAAGTGCTCTCTTGGGTACCAACCCGAACACAAACGTGGATGCCTTAAAGGCAATAGTCCTGGGCCATTGTATATCCTGTATAGTGACAGAAATAAAATAGGAGACAGCGCATGGTCAAGAGGAAGGACAGTTCAATTAGAGAATGAGAGAATGCACATAAATAATAACCGGGCTCCCAACAAATCTTGCATAGAGCGCTGGCCCTACGGCATAGAGATACTGATAAAGAAGAGGGCATGCAGGTTTTGGCCTTCGTTCATTATAACGACAGACATTTCACCGCCTGCACTGCAGTGATTAATTGAGACAGCACCGGCCCCAGGTTTTATAAAACAGGGGTTTAAACCCAAGTAACCTAGAGGACTTGCTTGTTTTCAATGAGCTGATTGTTAAAATGACATTGCTGCCTTTGAATGGCTGTTCTAGTCCACAGCATGATCTTATGAAAGCCCAAGGCTCGAAACGATAGGCAGCCATGTATTCCCCGGAGACTTTATCTCCTGTATACAGCGATCTATAGAACTCACGAAACCTATCTGCAATTTCGTGGTCTAAAGCTTTCACGTGCCCCTGTTAGTTGTGATTGACTGTAGTTTGCTTGCATGCTCGCTTTCCCTTTAGTTTACAAAGACTGTCCCTACTCTATTGCGTTTATCATAGCAGCACTGTTTCAGCCTCAGCAGCAGGTGCTGTTCAATTATACAACACTTTCTCATCTACAAGTGGGACCAAGGACTCGAAGGTACAGGCACTGACATTGGTTCTGGAAAGACCTGTGAAGGACAAACTCTTTTATGTGCCAATCCACCTACAACAAGTAAATGTTGTTTTGATAACGGATAGTATGACCTTTATAGTTACAAACAAACTTGCTCGCCAAGACATCTGTGAGCACCTTTCCAGTCCTGCAAAGGGTTTCATAATCAAAACATCGAATCAAAGAGATCTCAGGCCAAAATAGTCCTACAATTTCTCCCCAAATCCCTTCATGTTTGCGGGGACAGACCCTTGTCGTGTAAATGGGTTCCTTCAGTTTCGCACACCAGTCCATGCCTGTGCTCCATCCAGCCATTGTTGGCTGGCCCACCGTCTTCCATCTCCGAGCAATGTTCCTTTTGGCTATCATTGTGGCCATCTCAAAGAAGTATTTGTACCCCCTCATGTGCCCTAGATCATCCAGTATGTCCAAGAGGGCGTCTCTGGGTGTCTCTGGGTGTCAGCTCAATCGGGTACCCCAGAACCTGGGCCAGGGAATTTTTTTTTTTGTTTCCAGTAGTCAGCGATTGGAGGGTACGACCATGTCATATGGAAAAAGTCTGGCTGCATCCGTGTTAGAGCATTGGAGTAGATCGGGCAGGTGCAATGGAGGTGACTCAGTTGGATTAGTCTTAGTCAGGAGGATATTGCGATTTTACAGGAGGCCATGCGAGTAAACCACCAGTTCACGTCCTCTAGGTGGCCGATCCAGCTCTCCTATCTCCACCTCACAGGGATAAATACATCAGGGGCACTATCAATCAGGGTATGGTATGAGAGCCACCACCTCTGCCCAACTTGCCCATCAGCAGCCTTGCCTCTAGTGGGTTGTATCTGGGAAGCTCGCCAAGACAGTCTTTGTACATGGCTACAGGTATTTGTGGAACTGGATCTTTGCTAGGCCATACTAGGTCTGAAGGTCCTGGTTCCACTGGCAAATGTCTCCCATGTTTGTAATGTCTAATTTATCCCAAGCTAAGAAGCCCGGGAGGCCAGAGCTGTGATGGGGGCGCAGTCCCTCCACAGTGGAATCTGTTGTGTAAGTGTTATATGCCAGCCCATGGAGCACAGCGCCGTCAGGCAAGTTTGAAAAATCACTTGGGTTACTTTGGGAAGTCGCTTTAGGAGAGGATCCCCATACAGCAGTCCCATTACTTTACTGAGGCCCAGAAGGGAGAGTTTGGCCCATTTCGCAGGGTCATCCCAACACCTGGTCAGACCAGTCATTGGCCATCAGTAACTGTGTAGTCCGGTAGTACATCTGGAGGTCCGCCATGCCATAACACCTTCGTAAACTGACATTTGGCATTTAGCACTGGCTACACAGGGTGGATGGTTAACCCACAGGAAAGGCACATATTGTGGATGTGAAGTCCATAAACCACCAGTCTGGGATCGTCAGTGGAAAGTTCTGGAGGGTCTATCAGTACTGTGTTAGGATCATCATTTTAAACAGGGCTGCGCAGCCCAGGACAATGAGTGGTAGAGCCGCACAGCACAGCGTGAAGGGCAGATTTCATCCCAGATTTGTGGGATGTCATGTTAACATTTCAAGTCAGCTTGGGATGCGGGAGATGAGAATTCCCAAGTATTTAAAGCTCAATTATTTTATTGGTATGGACGATTGCCATTGTATAGCCTCATTGTCGCCCTGAATTGGTACAAGCACAGATTTGCGCTTGTTTACTCAAAGTACCAAGGTCCCCTCATAAAGCTCAAGGAGTTGAAAATAGTGTGGCCCCATTAAACCTGGGTTTGTTGAAAAAAGGAGGATGTCGTCACATAAAGTGCAATTCTTTCCTCAGTAGTTCTCTCCGAGCACCACGCCTGCAGTTGGGAGTCACATCTCATTAGTTGGGGTAAGGGGTTGATGGTGAGGACGAATAGGAGCGTGGAAAACGGGCATCCTTATCAGGTCCCCCATGGATATGGGAGGGAGTCCGAGAGAACTCTGTTACTCAGCACCTGAGCCACTGGCAGTGAAAACTGCAAGTCAATATATCCACATATGCGAAGGCCTAGACCGATTCTGACCAGAAACACCCTATTGGGCCCATGTCTAATTCTGGTGGATAGTGGCCTTTCTGGGCCGCTTCTACATATGAATTCAGAAGATTGGGGAAGAGTATATCTCAGAACTTGCTGTAATATTCCAAAGGGTGTCTGTCTGGCCCAGGTGTCTTCCCAGAGTTCTGTCCATATAAAGCCTCATGGATTTTCTACGCAGAGATGGGCTTGTCTAGATCAGCAGGATCTGTAGAGGAAAGACGCAGATAGAGGATAGACGCAGAAGTGGTAGGTCCCCTAGAATGGGTCGTGTTGCTCGCACAGGCTCGGAGGCCAGTCCGCACACAAATATGGTAGTACTCAGTGAATACTGCTGCTATCTCAGCCAAGTTGAATATAAGGGAGCCAGTCTGGTGCACGATTTCCGGTATTACCCTTGAAGTCGTGTCTCTGGTAGCTAGCCAGTGGAGGAGTTTACTCTATTTGTCCCCGCCCTAGTACACTGGCTGTGTGGAGGCCTTCAGCATTGGCTATCTGATGGTGTGCCTAGCCAGTGCCAGTTGGCTGCGTTGTCTCGGTAGGGTTAAGTGCATATATTGATCCAGATTGGCCCTCAAGTCCATCACCACTCACCGCCGGACCTTTTCCGCCTGTCATATATATACCTTGGCCATCCTGCAGACAGTAACTTTGCCGGTGGCCCAGAGCATGCCCACAGAGTCCACTGTCCCTGTGTTAACATCAAAGAAAGCCTGCAGTTCAGTGACAACTAGATCTGTGCAGCGATCATCCTGCAGAAACGAGGTGGTACGCCACACATGTATATGTTAAGCCTTTCACTGGTATTTAGGCAAACATCCTGCAGAAACTCATGCCATAGAGCTTGCTCAAAAGGATGTTTCAAGTGCAGTAGTAGCAACAACATGAAGAACCTTTAAGCACTTGATTGAGAACATGCATGGGACAGATAAGATAGGTTTTATTAACTCAGTTAATGCTGACAAGGCAAATGACCAGGTCCTATGGCCTTCCCTGAGGCCACAGAATGGAAGAAGTAGGCCTAGGGCCTCGTTTTAGAGGGTAGGTGGAAAGCGTCTATGCAAACCTTTTGGCTAGAGTTGGGGCCAATGGATGCATGTCATATATAAAGAAACGAAAGTGGGGTGTCCTCATTACCTCTTACTATCAACTTAACCATAAGCCTCTAGCTAACAACATTAGGCGAATCACAATATTCACAGGGTTAAAATGGGAAAAACACCAACAAACCAGGCATTTATGCTGATGGCTTTATGGTCACAGCTTGCAAACAGCTACCCCATGCCTGCCCTTATGACAGAATAGGAGGGGTGATGGTAAAATTTCTGGCTTTCGTGATTATATTGACAAGTCCCGGGCTCTGAATCTTATGCTCACTTGAGACCAGGTTTGACTTGATTTGATTTGAACATTTATAAAGCGCACAACTGCCCATGGGCGTGTAGGTGCTAGTAACATGTGTTTTAGCAGGTTGCCAAGAGTAATGCATACGTGAAGTTAATTGATAAAGAGCCAGGTTTTCAATGCCTTCCTGAAAGCTAACAGTGTTGGACTATTCTTTATGCCATCTGGAAGAATGTTCCAGATTTTAGCAGTACCCACCAGGAAACTTCTTCCACCCCAACTCGCTTTTTTAAACCTGGGTGTTTGTAAAAGTTTGCAGTGAGCGGATCTTAGGTTTCTGGGAGGTAGATACCACTTCAAATGATTCTTCAGGTAGTTAGGACCAGATTCATGCAGGTAAACTAGAACAGCAATTCCCCTTTCAGTGGTTTATGAGCACCATTCCTCACTTGGGAATGTGGATTGCCCTGTCACTGCCCAGCTCAACTATGACAGTCTAATCAATATACTCCATGGGGATTTACAGACCTGGCACAGCGGAGGACTGTCGAGGTTGGACTGAATAGCTGTTATAAAAATTACTTCTGTCCCTCGTATTCTATGCATGTTCACCGTCATTCCGCTAACAGTCAAATGGTCTCTCATACACCAAGTACAGACTCACAGACCATTGTGTCTGGGCCGGGAAGAAACATAGAATCCTAACACACTTATTTCTAAAATCCAGCAGAATGGCCCAAGCAGGCCTGCCCAATATTAAATGATCTGACAAAGCCTCTCAAATGATGTACATAGTAGAGTAGTCAGAGCGAATCAGATATACACTAGTGCTTTATGGACCAGAGATTCATGGAATATACATTGGACAGGTCCTATGGATGAATATAAAAGACAGGGACAGGGACTGGAATCTATATGACTCCCTGGTCACGAGAGCAACACCAGTAGTTTGGAATAACGTGGCTAGAAAAGACAAACTCATGGCATTCTCTGTCCTCTGATACCAATCCTCGGTAACATGGCAGTTAAACCAACATGCAAAGATTGCACCTTTGAAATATGGAGACAAAATGGCTGTAAAGATTAGGGATCCCAAATCAGATCTTTCATGAACATTCGCAACTTTTATGACATACCTGAATCTGAAAGATTCCGATACGCTGGGATCAGGCACTCGGCTCTAAACGACGCTAATTATTTAAAAAAAAAAAATCTTTTTATTAACTTGAGGCAGTAGCACCACTCTTGTATACAGGATAACAATATGATATACTAACACAGCATTGCAGCAGGTCCCATACCTTGTGGTTAGTGATGGGCCCCTGCCCGCTCATCCTCTTAGGGATCAGTTTGGTCTTCCGCTTCATGTACGAGGGAGTGAAATGGTCCCTCCACAGGTGTAGTGCACGGATTCCCACTGTGGGTATTCCATCTATTATTCTATTCCATACGTTTCCCAATTTCCAGGGACACCCGCTGTTTACATACACAGTTTTTTCTGCCACCATACATCAATCCATTTCATTCTTCCAGTCTTAAAGTAGTGGTGGAGTCTCCACACCTCGGTTTTGTGCTGTGCTACGCTTTGCTAGCATGAGGCCTAAAGTGACCCAACTTTGGTCTGCTCGTCCCAGGTCTTTGGCCTCATAAACATTGAGGAGGCACCTTTTTGGAGAGGGCAGTAGATCTCACCACAAATCTCCAACAAACATGAAACCACTGCAGCCCAAAAGGATTGGATTTTTGGACAGGACCACAAAATGTGGTAAAATTACCCCTCCTCTCCACAGCGTCTCAGACAATGTGAATCTGTCCTCCTACCCATTTTGACCATTGTGTTACAAGAGATGTTTGCCCCATGTAATATTTTTAGTTGAACCAGCCTAAAATGTGCTCGGATAGCGACTTCCTTAGGGCACGCTAGAGCTTCTGCCCAGTCATCTTCATGTACGTCTACAATGTCATTTTCCCAGCGTTCCGGCAGGCGTGCTCGTGTGTCTGGGGAGTTGTTAATGAGTTTCTGGTATGTAAGTGAAATCGCCCTACTTGTTAAATGTTTATCTAAAAGCCTACATTCTAAAGGTGACACCTCTGCCAGGATGTCCCCACTGCTCATATGGCATGACTAATCTGTAGGTATCTGAAGGTTTCAATGGGGGCTAAGTCATGGGTTCTCTGCAATTCTGTAAATAGTATTATTTCCGTCCCGGTGTGAAGATCACCCACACGTGAAAGCCCGATCAGGTCCCATTTGTCAAACCCTTTACTTTTTTTCCTGTTATTCATTACCAACAACTATGATTCACACAAGGGCATCGTCCTCGTAATCGTATTCTTCCATCCTAATTTAGTGAGTGTTGAGTGCCATAGATGGACTGTTAGGGCCACAGGCCTCTCCAGGGTAAGGCATCAGGTATAGAGAGCTACAAGGTATCCCTTCGTTTGGAGAACCAATAGGTCCATATAATAGGGGGGTTCGGTCAGTGGCTGATGGACCCATTGGTTTATAGTCGCCAATTGCGTCGCTCTATAATACGTTTGAATGTCAGGTAAGGCAATTCCTCCCTTATACGAACCGCGCGTTAATTTACTGAGCGCGATTCTAGGGGAGCCCCCATCCCATATGGGGGTTTGTACTATGCTCTCTATAGTTTTAAAATAAGTGTCGGGAGTCAGGAATGGCGTGTCCTGCAATACGTAAAGAAACCGTGGTATTGCCACGCCACCTTTCCCAATAGGGAGAGGGGAAGCGACCTCTAGTGTTGTACGTCATTCTTAAACAGGGTCAGGGGGCCCTGCAGGTTTTGGACATGAATTAGAGCCAGGTACATGGTAACAAAGATACCCAGGTAGTGAAATACCTCTGTAGCTATTCCTGCCTTGCATTCTTTAGGAAGACATGGCGCAGGTCCATGCAGGACAAACACCACCGACTTAGACCGGTTAATCGTGAACCCGAAGTATCTATTGAAGGTCGTAAAGATATTGAGTATTCTTGGAACAGAGGACTAGGGAGCCTAAACGCTAAATGTAATTCATTAGCTTATAGTTCTTTCACCAAATTTGAAAAATGACTACTAACACGGGAGAAAAGTAAAAAGCTAGAGTCGGACTTCTATAAATTTATATCAACGAACACAGTAATACCTGAAGATCCAGGCCAACTTAGATGGTAGAAAGAAATAGGCTGTGAGATGATGGGAAGCGAATGGAAAACGTTTTACATTAGATCGCGCAACACTGCATGAACAGTTACAACACAAGAAACACTTTACAACATATCTACCTATTTGTATCACACCCAGAGAAAATATGAGAATTGACAGGTGCCATTCCTGAAAATGTTGGTGAAGCTGCAAAACTGATAGTACTTTAACTCACATACTCTGGAACTGTCCAAAACTGTAACACTATTGAAAAAAAGGTTCTGGACACCAAGATTTTATTTTTCAAGTTCAGGTCCCTAGACGTACAGCATACATACTCCTGGAAGTGTCTAACCTCCAAACGTATCGACTAAATTCAAAGAGAACTTACTTCATGGATTTGCATTTGAACTATTGGAAACGTTTTGGTGGACAGAGGTAGGGAGGGAATACAGATACAATTAAACAAACCGTTCAACTTGCTGGCCTCTAGTTGTAGACAAGCATATGTGCTATCTTGCAAGCTCAATAAAAATATTTGAAGCTTAAAACAGCAATGTACTTACATCAAATTTGCATGCTCCCAAAAAGACAAGCTCTAACTCCTCATTAAACTCCTGCAACCTCATGAGTCATTAAAAAGAACAAGGCAAGTGAAAAATACATTTATATGTTAAGTTCTCAAAAATGGATGAAGAGACATTGCCTTGACCACCTCAAAGCTTAAACATTGCCTTTCCACTCTTACCTCTACACCCGACCTAACCAAATCCACATATTTCCAGATATCTTCTTACTTCAAACACCCTCACCCTACCAGCTGTCTCTGCAACCTCTCATTTAGCAGGCACCAAATGTGCATGACACAGTGCCTACTCACTGCTAACCACTTTGATTTCTTCTTTCCCACTAAGAACCAAACTATTATGACACTCTTTCCCTTCCTCCTCTATCGCCCTGTTCAAATCAATTTTATAGCATGAACTAGTGACCTGACTATCACCTTCCTCTCTACCTTTCAGCCCAACTCACTGTCTGAACTCACCCACTATAGCATTGCCAACAACCCAACAATGTCCCTTCAGATATTTGCCCCTAAATGCTAATGGCCGGAATTTGGTGACAGACAGGTACCCACAGGGTGATAGTAAAATGTGTTTACTTCCAACATGGACTTAGAGGCATAGAAGTGAAATAATCTCTTGGTCTTTAAAAGACTTAGGGCCTGATATAGAGTTTAGTGAACGGGTTACTCTGTCACAAACATGATGGATATCCTGTCTGCCGTATTACAAGTGCCATATGATATAACATACTTGTAGTAAGGTGAACGGGATATCTGTCATGTTTGTTACAGAGTAACCCTTCCGCCAAGCTCTAAATCGGACACTAATTTTCCTCCCGAGAAGTAAATGAATGTTCCTGCAACAGAAGTAGCATTTTAACTCTTTTGTATTTCGAAATACACATAACCGCAATATACAGCATAAGCATATATCTCATATATACAGTATATCATTGCTTTTTTTGTTTTCTTTTTGAACATTTCACAGTGAAGTAGAATGCTTTGAACAGATTCTCAACCTGTAGATGCCAGACCCAAAAAGCAACAAGGCATGTCCCATGGTCAGCCACACCTTTGGGGTGCTTGTACAGACAGCTATAAACAGCGTCTCTCTCTCACTGCGTCAACTTACCTACCCTAGCGTAAATTGCGGAGACATGCCATGTTACCAAGGTTGGTGGTTGGAACAAGGGTCCTTAGTATCTGTCAATACTTTTCAGGTTGCAGCTCATTTCCCCGAAATAAATAGGGACACAATATTCCACTGTGAAAACTGACAACAAACTTAGGGCCATATGTAAAAGGACTGGTGAAAACTATCGCTAACGGCAGTTAGCGGCGGTTTTCTTACCGCCGTGTACCGCTGAAAACTATCGCCATCTTAGGGACATATTTACAAGCCGTCGCTACATGGCGATAGCTTCAGGGATTGATGTCGAAAACTGCTGCTAACAGAGGTTAGCAACAGCTTGTACATATGGCGATACAAATATCACCGCAAAACCGTCAGAAGAGTGCAGCTAAGGCGGCATTAACTCCTTGTACATATGCCACTTAGCCTTCTGTACGAAGGCCTTCAGCATGAACTTCAGAATTACCTTGTGTGATGCAAGGGGAGAAGAGACAGAAGTCCAGAAATCCCTCTCCTCCTACAAACTAAGCCCCAGGCAAAGAGAAATATCTCATTGATGCATCTTAAAAGAGGGTCTATTAAAGGGACACACAAGAGCATTAAAGAAAGAATATGGGTTTGAAAAACACTGAACCAAACAGACATATAATGCTATTCCATTCCTGGGGTGACAAACAAAACGACGCAAAACGATGGCAGTTCATTGGAGTGCATGCAAGATTTAAGGGAGGATCTCCTTTGAAAGAACTACAGTGATTTGGAAAAGAAACAATTACAATGGCAGATTTTAGGTGAGTATCTGTGACCTGTACATTTTACTGCTGGACTTTTTTTTTTGTATGTTAGTTTGCAACATAAGAAATGCATGTTTTAATTGTACATTAGAGACAACTGAAGCACATTAATATGCATGGATCTTACCTTTTTTAAAGATATTAAAGTGGTACAGGAGACTGGAAGGTTGGCGATTAGTCATCCAGGATGGGTTTGTGGCATTTCCACGGCCATAGTTGAGCTTGTATGGATTGGCCTTTCCTGGTCTGTTGCTGTGACTGTTTGTCTGATCCAACAGACCCTGGCTGTCATCTTGAAGAACTGCCCCATCTTCAGAGTGGTGTGATTCAGTTAATGATCTCACTTTATGGTGTAGCAGAGGAGGATGGAGCATATCTACAGATATCTCTGTAGATTGTGAATGTGACCTGGCAGGGTGCAACTTGTGTGAATTGTTGAAATGCAGCAAGGAGACTGGGTCAGGGTCTTTATCTCCCCCCACTGAAGCGTGCCCTGGTTTTAAAATGTGTTTCTGTACCCCTGTGTTCTTATTCGGGCCCACCTTCCTCTTTTTTCCCCTTCTGCTTGCAGAGGGCTCAAAGATGTCTGTAATTTTGGTTCCGTGCTGGGCTGCTAGATCTAGCCAAAAGTGTCCGGTAGAGTTATCCATTGAATATATGCCTTCGGTTGGGCCCCAATCCGCAAAGTTGCTACGTGTGGCTTGGTTTGGAGGTGCATTCACTAAACTGTAAATGTCTTTGATTGATGGCTTCATCGTGGCCTTTCCAGCATTTTGCAGAGAATGATCTGTGGACAATGAGAAGAGTACTGTTTAATAAAGGATCCAGGGTGGAAGTTACACAAACAGACCATTACCTTTTTATAGCCATTCGTTCAGTTTCCTTTTTAGTTAGTATGGAATGGTTCTTTGCCAGGAAACTCTTTCCTCTGAAGCTCACTACAACAACACAACCCTCTCTTTAATAGGTCAAGACAGAGGTGCTTTTTTGAATATTGTCTGGGTCAAAGTGCATTGCGTTGCATGATGTAGCACTGGACTGCTCTTTGGCATTGAGCGCACTGTTCCTGCCGTCCTTGGTCGCAGGGTCCTTGGAGACGGAGGAAGGACTAGAAATAAACCGGGCTCCATGGATTACATTCTGCAGTCTCCACTCCCCTCACTATCCTTCTTGTAAATTAGCAACGGATGGAAGGCTGTATAAAGACATAGGGCCTCATGTAGGTAAATATATTTTACCGTTTCTAAAATACCGAGCCGTGCCGAATCGGTAAATTAGAATCGGTAAGTTATATGTAGGTAAAAATTCGGTAACAGTTACCGATTCGGTAACATTCGGTAATCACGATTCGGAATTCACCGAATCGGTAAATACCGAGGTGGTATTTACCGATTCGGAAAATACCGAGGTGGTATTTACCGAATCGGAAAATACCGAGGTGGTATTTACCGAATCGGAAAATACCGAATCGGTATGTACGGAATCGGTAAATAAAATCACATGACTTGACGAAACAGCTAATCCTGTGCAACCACAGCCCACCCAACCAGGAAGTGGCCACACCCAGGCAGGTGTACATAATTAGCCGACCCTGGAGAGGCTTGGAGTGCAGAGGAGAGGCAGGGAGCCGGTGCCTGTGCGAGCGGGAAAACGAACATCATGTCCAGCCAGAGAACACAGAGAGACGGAGGGGAAAGGAGGAGGAAGCTGAAATTTAGCCCCAAGGAACTCCAGGTGCTGGTGGAGGAGGTGGTGAAGCAGCACCAGAAGCTGTTTGGAAGGCAATCCCTGCAAGTGCCTGAGGCTGAAAAGCGCAACATATGGCTGGCCATCCAGGCCCATGTGAATGCCGTGGGAGTGAGCCACAGGGACATAGAGGTCCTAAAGAAGCGCTGGTATGACCTGAGGATTGTAACCAAGAGGAAGATGGGCGACATCCAGAAGGAGGCCAGCCAGACTGGAGGTGGAACCAACAGGGCACCTGCCCTCACCGAACTGGAGGAGCTGGTGGGGGCCACAATCGAGCAAGAGAGCGTCGTGGGTCTTGGGGACGCCGACAGCTCTGCCAGAGCCGCCACACAACAAGGTAAGACGAAAGCACAGCAATGTAGCACCCCCTATGCCTATCCCACATCCCCCATTGTGAAACGAGAATCACACTGCAGTCCACACGTGTCAGTGCAGACAGGCAATGCATTCCGGGAGATGTAGTCAGGGAAACACCAACCATGACGTAAATGTTACAGGGCAACAAGGCATGTCACGCACTCGAGGCACAAGGAGACAGAGGACATTTTGGAATGTGTAATAATTTATTGTGACGCTTTCAATGCAGCCCTTCGGGGACACTGAGCCAATGTTGTATTTCTGTCCACAGATGTGACATCATGCAGGACAGGGCATGCTGCAGGAGAGACGGCACACCGGCCACAAATATCACCTCTAGCCAGCACAAGTTCAGACCAGGGAGCAGGCCCACTGGCAGCCGCACCACCAACACAGGCAGCCTCGCCGCAGCCAGAGCCAGCATCACCTCACCCAGAGCCAGCATCACCTCACCCAGAGCCAGCATCACCTCACCCAGAGCCAGCATCGCCACTCATGTTTGAATCACCGGCCACATCTCCGCTTGCAGGTGTGGGAATGAGGAGGCGTCCAGCAGCCAGGCTACGAGCCTTAGACACCTCGTCAGACGACAGCATGGGCCCTGAAGAACTCACCAGGCCCCAGGAAGGGAGCCATGCCACTGTGCCCCACACCTCACAGGCAGCACAGACGGGAGCAAGAGGGCGCCGCAGGTCGCGTGTCCAGAGTCCACCAGCACCCATTGACGGCCATGGTGTCTTCTTGGGTCTCGAGGGCCAAATGTTGAAACAACAGCGCCTGCAAACAAAGGCAGTCATGACAGTCCAGAGGCACATGCGGGTGATGAAAACTACATTAGTCAACATGGACAATAACATCAGCGGCATGGCTGCGGGCATTCGGGACATGTCCCAGTCAATCCAGCAGTTGTGCAGCAAATTAGATGCCGACATCGAGGCACGGCGCCGGGAACGGCAGAGAAGGGACACTACCAACAGGGCACTCAACCGTCTGGCAACTGCGACTTCTCTACTGTGCCGGCGCTCTGTGACGATGCAGGAGGGCCTAACACACTGCTGCAGCGACCTGTCTCGGGGGATGGTGCAGGTGACAAGTGCACTAGGGGTGCTATTTACTAGTCAGGCGTCGACAACTGCTGCAGGGGATGCTGCGGAGAGCATCGACACCAGCAGCAGGAGCAGCATCACACCCCCCGTCCCAGAAGCACGCAGGAGCAGCAGGCGGCTTGGGGTTGGCTGTAGTGAGGATGCACAGGCCGTGCCATCCACCACTGCAGCGCGTATGCGCAAACATTGATGTGGCCCTGCTTAGCCACTTCCCAATGGGTGACGTAACCCTGGACATACTCCTTGTATAGATGGTATATTGCCAGATTGGCTTGTTCATGTGTTCATGGCGTGGTGCCACATTAAAACTACGTCATGACTAATCACAACTGGCTGTGTCCCCTTACTTACTCAGAAATAGTTGCATGTGATCTCTGTCCGTCTCTCTCTCCCATCGATTGCAGTTGGCACTCTAGCTGCGTTGCCCTGTGGCTGGCCTGACTCATCCTCGTTGTCCTCAAAATATGTTAGTTCCACATCTGTACCTTTTTTCGTGGCAAGGTTGTGCAGCATTGCACAAGTGGCAATAATCTTGCAGCAGGTGATGGGTGTGTACTGGCGTGCGCCTCCGCTCTTGTGGAGGCAGCGGAACCTGCTCTTCAGTAGTCCAAACGTGCGCTCCACCACATTGCGTGTTGTTTTGTGTGCCACGTTGTATCGTCTCTCACTCTGGGTTGCTGGGTGTAGGTAGGGAGTGAGGATGAATGACCGGCATGCATATGCACTGTCGCCTAGATGAGTTGAAAGGGAAACATCAGTCACATGCTTCTTTACACTATGATTTGCAGGTTGCAAGGGGCGTCACTGTTACTCACCTAGCAGGTATCCCTCTCCAAATTCTCCGGCACTCAGTCGTGTGTAGATCCCACTATTCTGGAAGATGTACGAATCGTGGGTGCTCCCAGGAAACTTTGCAACAATATCTGTGATGATGTTCCCTGCATCACAGATCACCTGCACTTTGATGGAGTGGGTGGACTTCCTGTTCCTGTAGATGTGCTCTGTGTCAGCTGGTGGACAGATTGGGATGTGTGTACCATCAATACAGCCGATGACATGGGGGAACTGTGCCATGTGATAAAAGTCTGTTTTTGTTTTCTGCAGTGCAGCCTGTGTGTTGGGGAAGCTGATGTAGTGGTGCATTCTCTGCATCATGGCATCCAGGAACTTCCTGAAGAAACGTGACAGGCAACTCTGGGATACACCACCCACCGCAGCTATCACCACCTGATAACTGCCGGATGCCAGCAGATGTAGGCTGCAGAGCACCTGCACATGTGGGGGTATGGCGTGCGCCCTTCTTATTGGCTGGTCCAGGAGTGGGTGAAGGTCCCTGATTAAGTCCATGATGGTTTCGGGGTGTAGCCTGTACCTCTCATGTATCTCTGCATCAGTCAGGTGGAATAGTGTGATGCGCTGTCTGTAGATGCGTTCCTCCCGTCGCCAAACCCTCAGTCCTGCTGCCTGTAGACGTAGGCGCCTTGCAATGACATACATAGCGGCCATGTTGTCCACGCTGTTGCATTTTGGGATTGCTTATGTGCACTGTTGATGGTTACCACCTGCTTTCAATCCGTGTTAATTACCGACTCTTATTTACCGATTTTCTTGGATTTCTTAATTACCGAGTGCTCCTACATGTCATTTTAATTTTTACCACTTCATATTTACCACTTCATATTTACCGATTCGTTAAGTATGTATTCGGTAAATCTGATTCGGTATTTTAGAATTCGGTAAATATGATTCGGTATTTACCGCCTCATATTTACCGAAAAGCCGTTTTTGGACTCCTACATCTCACTTGTCTGAATACCGGTCGGTAACGGCATATTTACCGGAAATCGGCCGTTACCGACCGGTATTTGGCTACCTACATGAGGCCCATAGGGTGGAAAAGGGAACCAGACATGTAATTATCGAGGGCTAAAGGTTAGTGATGTTACTTCTTCTCCCCCAAGCACTCTGGTGAATTGACACCCATTTGTTAGCCCTTGGCTGCAAGACTCATCATTGGGAGCAGCTTTCCTGGACCCTTACAAGGAAATCAGTGCTAGCCTTCACTCATCAAAGTACAGAACTACTAATGGAAAGGAGTTGAGTTATCTTTCTTGCTATGCATGTAAGACTACCTTTAGTTTGAATGCAACAGACTTATCCAGCAAGAACAACCTGTTATTGCACCTATGTCATTGACTCTACAGATATGAAAATTGGAAGTTGTCTAAACTGATGTTCCTTAAATATTTCTTGAATCCATATCATAAGAACTAGAAACAATAGATAAATATCAAATTAGAAATAGCAATGACTAATGCTGTATACAAATATAATGGGATAGGAGCTTGTTAACACGTCAAAAATTCGAATCGCTGAGATGTTTGGACAATAGGGCGTACCAGGCTCAGACGCATGCAGAGGGCGACAAACCAGGCGGCTTTCTAGCATGGTTATTGAAGAGTGCCATGACCACCACCCCCATTTTCCTGCAATATGAGTGTCCCAGACATGACGCCAGTAACCAAGTTGACATACACACAGCATTCACCGCACATTACTGATCTCTTTATGATCCCACATGTTGATCACCAGGCCCGATCCGAGTATTCCTCAGCATGGTAATACTACCTGGTATTGCACCGATAGGGAGAGAGGAACTCAGCATTTCCATTATGGAGAAGGAGATCCGGTGTGCCATACGGGGGCCGCAACATGTAAATTCACTGGGTTGGATGGGTTACCTGTTGAGTTTTACAAGGCGAATGAGGCTCTGCTGGTCCTGAAACTGTTGGGAGTTGTATAATGATGCTCTCACTGCAGGGCAACTGCCCCCAACACTTAGAGAGGCATTACTGGTCTCGCTTCCCAAACCTAGGAGAGACCCCTTAGAGATGAAGTCCTACCAGCCCCTCTTAATGTTGGCTACGGACTGTAAGATACTGAGTAGGCAAACGACCTTTACAACAGGGTCGTTGCACCGCGATACATTTACATTGCGGTCATTACAACGCAAGTCGTTACAACGACTTGTGCTGGATGGCGCTATACACTAAGGAATAGTTTGATTTACTATTCCAACACCTTCCCTACTGTTACGTGGGCTGGAGTTGGAATAGTAAATCATACTATTCCTAAGTCCAGCGCCACTAGAGCAAGTCATTGTAATGACTTGCGTTGTAATAACCACGATGTAACGTACCGTGATATAAATGATCGCGTTGTAACGTCACATATTCTACTGAGTAAAATTATTGCGCTGCGGTTACTAAAACACCTTTCCCACCTGATCCATCCAGACCAGAATGGGCTTATAATGGGTCGCTCTAGTACCCTTAATATCTGTAGACTTCATCAAGTGCTTGAAAATGCAACAGCTCGGTGGTCCTACACAGCATGTGTGGTGCTAGAACTAGAGAAAGCATTAAATACCGTTGACTGGGAGTATAAGTTTGTAACTCTGACTACCATTGGCATAGAGGGAAGACTACAGAGGCTTATCCGACTTCTCTACTCGGAGCCCATGACACGTGTGAAGATAAGGAAGTGTGGCACTGCCCCCTTCCTCGTCAGCAGAGGCAAGCACCAAGGATACCCCTATCCACATTGCTATTTGCCTTGGCAATAGAGCCTTTGGAACAAAGACTTCAAAAGGAGGGCCAGGCCTGGGGTATACCATTTGAGGGGAAAACACATGTGGTCTCGCTATATGCAAATGACTTGTTAATCTATGTGCGAGACATATGGGATGGAATTAATGACTTAACAACCATTTTGGCAGTTTTGCGCCGCCTTGGGACTAGGGTAAACTGTTCACAGACTTGTCATCCGGAATGCCTGCCGCAGCAATTTGTGATTGATGCACATCCTCTCTGCTGGGAACCGCACACGTTTCGGTATTTGGGCACTAACATTGACCACAACCATTCGTAACATCATATATGGCAACCTCACGAAAACTACTGCCTTACTCTGCCAGCAGATTGCATTCTGGTGTACGCTCCCACTCTCGGTGCAAGGTAGCGTGGCCCTGTCAAAAATGGTGGTACTGCCTCAACTTTTATATTATTTCTATCACCTATCGGTGACCATCCCCCATAGCACCTTTTGCACCTTGCATGCAATGCAGGGAACAAAGCTAGACACGAATAGTGCTATTCAGCTCTTAGTAGAAAGGGGAGGCCTGGGGCTCCAAATTTTGAACACCATTACCTTGCAGTGGCTTGGTAACTAGTCACAATATCGAGAAAAAAAATATCGACTGGACAGAATATCGAGTTTGTTATATAGAATGGACAGAATATCGAATTGCAAAAATATAGTGGTGCAGAATATCGAAATGCAGGTAAGAAATATCTATTTCCACAATATCGAAGTTAGTAATATCGATTTTTTTTGTGTGTTTTAAGTGTTGGTATATGTGCTAAAAGTATGTATTATTTTTGTAATGTATGTTAGAATTTTGTAAAAGTAATGAATTTTATGTTAATTAATTTTTTTGTAATGTAATTCGGTAGCGGGTTGTGCGTTTATAGGGGAATAGGGTGGGAAGTAATTTAATTGAAATTAATTAATTAATTATTGTATTACTTAATAAATTAATATGTAATAATTTATATTGTTAATTAAGTTAAATAATGTATTATTAATTAATTAATAATTGGTTAATAACAATAAATAATCAATTGCTAATTATGTTAATTGTGTAATTTTTTATTATTCATTAGATATTAATTATTACCAATTAATTTGTAATTATGTTAATTACTTATGGTTTTAATTAATTAATGAGTTAATTAATTGTTAATTAATTATGTTAATTTATTAATATGTCACAATATTGTAGGTGATGTTTATAGGGGAAAATGGTGGGAGGTAAAGTAATTTTTACAAAATGATTAAATGTTAATTAATGTTCATTATAATTCCCCTTCATTATCCAACACTTTCCTTACTGTTGCTCTGACTGGAGTGGGAAAAGTAATTTTTACCCTCCCACTATCCAACGCTTTCCCTACTGTTGCACTCACTGAAGTGGGAATAGTAATTTTTACCCTCCCGCTATCCAACACTTTCCCTACCTTTGCACTCACTGGAGTGGGAATAGTAGTTTTTACCTACCCTGCTATCCAACGCTTTCCCTACTGTTGCACACACTGGAGTGGGAATAGTAGTTTTTACCCTTCCGGTATCCAACACTTACCCTACTGTTGCACTCACTGGAGTGGGAATAGTAATTTTTACCCTCCCGCTATCCAACGCTTTCCCTACTGTTGCACTCACTGGAGTGGGAATAGTAATTTTTACCCTCCCGCTATCCAATGCGTTCCCTACTGTTGCACTCACTGGAGTGGGAATAGTAATTTTTACCCTTTCGCTATCCAACGCTTTCCCTACTGTTGCACTCACTGGAGTGGGAATAGTACTTTTTTACCCTCCCGCTATCCAACGCTTTCCCTACTGTTGCACTCACTGGAGTGGGAGTAGTAAATTTTACCCTCCCGCTATCCTACGCTAAAAATATTGAATATTTTTTAATATTATTAAGTTAATATGTATGTATTAAAAAATAAAAATGCATGTGTATTTTTTTAACTTAATTATTTATTAATTTTAAGGTTTTTTAAGTATGTTTTACTTAATTATATTTATTAATTCATTAATTTTACATTACTTTTAAGACATTTAAAAAATTCGATATTTTAACAAACTATATTATTTACCGCGATATTTTGAATTCGATATTTTTGTACTTACCTGTTTGTAGATAGGAATTCAATATGGTGGTAGACGATATTTTGTCACCGATATTTTTGCAGGTCGATATTTAGCTCCTCGATATTCTGTCAGTGATTCCAGTGGCTTAACCACAAGATGGGGGGCAGATAGGTGGAGGAGCTAGGGCTGACCTCCAAATCCCAAGCGCAGTGGCTGGTGAGAAAAGGTTTCCTCCCACAGGAAGTGCTCCCCCAGCAGGCCAACAGACTGCTGCAAGTGGCCTACAGTAGCTTTCATAGAAGTTTACGCCTCATGCCAGACATGCCACAATGTGCACGAGAACCGATTAGGATAGATCCAATGGTTTTGGGAGCGACTTGGGGAGGAGGGAGTGACGACATGGCAGGCGGCTGTAGTGAGAACTCTGGTAGACCTGTTCCAGGAGGGTGCCCTTTTCCCAACTGAGCAGTTGCGAGATGACAGGAACCTTCCCTGCGGGGTATTTCTTAGCCTATGGTTGGCAGATGGCCGAGTTTAGACAACTGTGGCAAATTACTGATGCAGAGCCCGATCAACAACCTCTTATACACACCATGCCCACTGTGGGCCCTGGCCATTGATTAATAATGTGGCTGACCCGAGCCCTTTCACATCTATCACATAATCCCCTAATAACACTTTGCGGAGTCTGGCAAGATGACTTAGGTTGTGAGTTAACACAGAAAGAATGGGGCAGAACCCTCGTCAATCTGTGGCTAGAGGTCACGGACTAGCTCACCGACCTTACGGGTCGCACCGATCTCCCTACCATGGCTAGTTGCCTACTGGGGCTGTACAGGCGGAGGAAAGCTGGGCTGCTACCACCCGCTTTAAAGACTTGCCGATGCTAATGGTTCGCAGACTGATTGCCATGCATTGGAAAGCTGGAGTATTGCCTGGGGTGGGACGCTGGAGTGAGGAGACGCTTAAATGGGGAACAGCAGCGGTAGTGGTGCTGAGGAGGGAAGAGGCAAAGGGGATGTGTAAGAGACCCATTACAGCGGATTTGGAGGGGTTGTAAGACGCATTGCAGGCCAAGATGCACAAGAATGAGAGCATTGCTTGGATGACTGGGCCCCCCCTTCTTTATACAGGACTGTCGAGAGAATAGAGGGGCAGAGAGAATGTAACAAAGATGCAGATTATATGTTTGTATTTACGAGGTGATGGACACTATTGAACTGGGGGGGGGGGGTCGATGGCACGGGGCTCACGAATCATGGGACTGGAGGGCCTATTCCACCACCTGGGGATGTACAGGGCACGGCACCTGCATATTTGGCTTGTAATGCTTGTTTTATGTTTATTGATCTGAGGGACCTGCAACTCCTGATTGCCTAGAAACAGCGTAACATGATAGCAGGGATTGCGATTAGAATATTACTTGCATTAATGTGTCTGGCTGGCTGGCATGTGCTGGCCTAACCACTGTAATGTTAATGCTGAAAACACTAATATAGATGGGTTTAAAAACAGCACCTTGTCAAAATGACTCTGGCAGAGGGTTGATAATTTGAAGCCTTACATGATGTATGAAACTTCAAAACTTTAACTTGTTTAGAACATTTAAAAACAAGCATTGGAGAAAGTTTAAAAAGTATTTTAGTGTGAGCGTATACTTAAAAAATAAAGCTTTCTGCTCATTCCCTGCGACCATTAGGTTCAGAATTCTTAAGTCAGCAAATGAGTGCCACTTCCTTAAAAATAATATGTTCTCTTTGAGTATCCAGAGACGATGCAATTTGTGGTGTACACTGTTTGCATAGTTACTGTCATACATTTAGTTTGAACGCTTAGCTCACAACGAAAACATTTAAAAAACTAATTTAGGTGAATCCGATCTTACAGTAACATTTTAAAAAATCATACGATTCCATCATAATACATCATCTAGTTATATACCATGGAAATGCAATTTAGGGGATCTGGAAAGTAACATATGCGCATACATTTGTCATCACGTGAACAATTTAACAATTGCGGATGTCCAGGAACTTTGTTAACCTTTATCTCGATCTGAACTCTTGTAATGTAATTTCAAAAGTAGCAGGATTTGACTTCTTTCTTTCTATTGGTAATTCACTTCTTCCTTGGCAGAGAACCACAAATCAAAGAAAAGAGAGTAGGTGCACAGCTGTCACGTCTCACATTATCAAAGCTGTACATGGCCTTTGCCACCAGTGTCTCTTCTGTCTGGCAATGCCAATGAAATACCCTGCATAGAAAGTGTTTGACATCCTCGGGGCAAAACTCTCAGTGCATCTGGGACAATTCTTAAATGTCTAGGAAATGGACCCCAATCTACTTGGAAGTCTATCCAGAGGACTAAAATTCATGACGAAAATTCAGCCATGCATGCGCGAGTTGATTCATGGGGCTACTATCCACCGCAACCACGGAAAACATAAAATGAGCTTCCATTGCAGGATGCTAGATACTCAACGTCCTATCAGAACCCCTAAACCACAGCCGCATTGTTTACGTATAAAAACAAGCATTGGTAAAGCTGATAGGTATGTTCTTGGGAGGACTATGATTTTTTTTCATTCTTTCTTAATTTTCTGGGCAGGTATTTGTAATAAACATTACACGTTTAAAATTAATAACAGCAAAAAAGTCCCCTTCTAAAAGTGGAGATGCATATATTTGACAAAAATTTAAAAATGACACCTCACCACAATTTTTTTTTAACAAAATTAAATTAAAGCAGAGAGGAAAGCAGAGATTGGCTCACCAGCCCTGGCCCTGAAATAAGCGACTTTTCAGGTGACTGTGTACATGGGCACAAGTAAAATTGTCATTAGTCATAGTGAAGAGAGCCAATGGCTGAAGAGGGCTGACCTATTGTCCCTTGCTGTAGGTTGTCATGGACAGGAAGCAAAATGTGAATGATATTCGAACAGATCAATGGCTGTAGCGGGCTGACCAACAGCCCCTGTACGTTTGTTTTATATATTTATTATGATTTTTTGGTAAATCATGAGGCTGGTGACACAACTAAAGCTGCCACTAGAACAGACCTAAAAGAACAATGTCCAAAACAGCAACTGTGATGCATACCACATTACTTTCCAATGTTCACAGATATTTCAGTGGTACATCCCTACATGGAATTTTAAACCACACTTTTTAGACAATTTGGCTTCAAAAAGGTTTCAGAAAAGTCCGGTGGGTGGAAGAACTTTGGGAATATTGGGGGCACATGTATGCCAATTACCTCGCACAGAAATTGGAAAGAGAAGAGGGCCTGACAAGATTTCTATCAATTATTTGTTCTATAAAGACCCGGTGTGAAGGATGTCTACTTGTGGAGCGTTTGAGAGCCTTGAGAGTATGTGCACCCCTCTAAAAGGTTTTAAGTGCTATGTAAACACTGAAAAACGCAAGTGTTTAAACAGAAATACAACTTTACCTCATATTCTGCAGCCTCGAGTGGTTTGGAAATATACCCCTGCAATGTAACATCAAATGACTGGTTACCAAACAACTTGCAAAATACAATATCTGTGCATTTTGCAGCCGCTTATCACGCACGCTACGCCCAACTAGGTGAGTGGTCAAAGCAAAGACCCAATAATCCATGCCTTCCAGTTTCTCATTGTTTAGTCATTTTTTATCATTTTTGTTAATTTTATTCCAGGTAGGAGAATTTATACCAGTAGCTAGTTTATCTTTGTACTCTGTTCCCGGGAGTTCTACATTTATAAGGGGAAAGCATTACTAGTGGTTGAAGACAGCAAACAAACACGGGACTGTGGGATAACTTGAGATCTTTGTAGCTGGTAACTCTTCTTGGGCTCCGCTAATGGCTAGATTGCCACCTTTGCTTGTTCCCTACATAAGGGTGTAGTTTGAATAATTGAGATCTATTTTTTAGCTCTCTCATGAAAAAAAGGTAACATACTGACCGGCTCTTTTGAGTGTTTTTTAACTATTGTTTGATAGCTACAGCCAGCATCTTGCAATGTTTGCACTGTTGGACCTAGTTTGCACAGTGGTGACTATCATCTAACAGAAGACAATAGACGGAAGACCACACATAAATTCAACACAGTGACACCAATTACTAGAAAGTGTATTTCACATCCAGACAATTTAGGAGTTTTGAGATACGCCTGACAAACATATTACTTCCAACAGTGCTATCCGCTACTAACTCCCTAGGATCATGGCCAACAGCATCCTCATAAACACAAGACGGTATATGCAAAAGTCCAGACTCCATCCTGCCACAACAGCAGCTGTGGAGCTTGGCTGGAAGCCAGCACGCAATATCTCACACGTGTGTCCTTGTCCTGTATGATAGGGCTGGTGACATGCCAGCAGGCTAAAGCCTTAATGTACTTACACATTCGAATAAAATATAATGTTCTTAATTATAACGTTTAATAACGTAAGATAATTGTGTATAGTAATGAATAATACCGTAGTGCAATGCAAATCAAAAACTACAGGTAAAGAATTGCATAGTGTGTACTGTGATATGCTGTATTGTAAAGTAATAACTAAATGTATTATGTAACGACTCAGTCTGGTAAACCTTGCATCCTCCAGCAGTCAAGATACACACAGAAAATCCCTACACACTGGGCTTTTCTAAAGCCGAGCTACACGCTGATGTCTGACCAGTACTGTTTATACATTTCGTTCGTTATTACAGCACATTTATCCAGAGCGCTGTACAAAAATAACTAAACAGTATAAATGATAAAGTGACAGAAAACAGCTACAACTACTGAATTAAAGATGGTTTAAGGATGACAGATGATGATCTTTACAGACTGTAGACATAGGCAGGAATGAAGAACAACAAATGTGAATAGATTGTTTGTTCCATAACATAGGAGGTAAGTCAAATGAACGGAAATGAGAAGCAATTGTACTACTGAATAGCAACACCAACAACATTGTGGCTCAAAAATATCGAAGACAGAATACCCAGGGACAAACTACCAATAAGTGTATGTAGGGAAGTATACATTTACTATTCCTAACTCCACATCTATGTACCTTGAAGATATATGTACCAAGTAGGTACATATCCAGGGAGTTAGATATTGAATGTCTATACTTACTTACCTGTCAATTGTTTATTTTTGATATTCTTTCTTCGATAATGAGTTCCAGCGATACTATGATTTCGCTATTCAGGGGGCACACCAGAATAAGGAAGGAAGACATCAAACTTATCACAAGAACATTGAGGCTGAGTGGAGCAACCAAGTAGGAGTATACAAAGAAATCAGAATGTAGATAATGAGGGATCACAGAGTGAGCGGACCCAAAGACTAAGTAAAGAAAGTGGAACCAGAACTGGAGTCTGGCAGGAGCCAGTGTAGCTGGTTAAAATATGGGAAAATGTGTGCCTCATTAGGATGACAGAAGAAAAGACGAACGCATGTTTTAAACAGTCTAAAGTGGAGCAGTAATATATTTGAGAAGACCAACATAAAGGTAAGAACAGTGGTTAAAAAGGAAGACAGATTTTTGGCAAGACCCAAGGCTAACTTTATTGCAATCTTTTTTTATTGTCAGCACTCACAGCAGCCTTTTTAAAGAATTTAAAACACTAACATCAACATTTCAACATTATAATAGGCTAGAACCCCCAGCCATCTTTCTTTCTTTTTTGCTGCTGCTCTAAACAGAGAAGTACAATTTTTATATGAACTGAAATGGATTTGTATAAGTTTTCTGGTCTTGTTTGAGCTGAAAGTACTGTTCCTTGATTTGTTAATATAATTATATTATATATATATATATATTGCCAGTAGATTGTTATAGCTAGGACTGTGTTTCCATAGGAAATCCGCAACATTCTATTTGGAATAACTTTGGCGCCGGTTGACGAATCCTTGCGAAATTTTTGAAATAGGTGGGGCGCTCCGCTCCGCTCCTACCCTGAAAGTCTCGGGGGGATTCGTCAAGCGGGGGCTGAGAAAAAAGGGGGGTCCCAAAACGCGTTTTCCCCATGCAATTTTCCATAGGGACCTTTAGTCCAAGGTACAGCCCAAATGGCTGAACAGAATTACTTGAAATTTGGCAAAGAGGTAGTCCTCATATATATATATATATATATATATTACCTACTGGCGGTCGCCAGTAGGTAGTTATAGTTAGGACCCTGTTTCCATAGGAAAACCGCAACATTCTATTTTGAATAACTTTGGCGCCGGTCGACGAATCCTCGCCAAATTTTCAAAATAGGTGGGGCGCTGCGCTCCGCTCCTACCCTGAAAGTCTCGGGGGGATTCGTCAAGCGGGGGCTGAGATAAAAGGGGGGTCCCAAAACGCGTTTTTCCCATGCATTTTTCCATAGGACCTTTAGACACAGCCACAGCCCGAACGGCTGAACAGAGTTCCTTGAAATTTGGCAGAGAGGTAGTCTACAGGTCAAGGAAGTGCCTTTTGTAGGTTTGGTGTAAATCTGTACAGTAGATTCTGAGAAAATAGCCTTTAAATCAATATATATATCTGAGCCAGCTTACGGTGCGCTTACGGTGCGCTTACCGTACGCGTACGGTGACGTGCGCGAGCGCGATTCTGATTGGCTGTTCGATCTAAGTAAACATTCGAATCGGTCGAAACCAGGAAGCGGCGGCCGCCATTTTCTCTCTCGCACTCTGAGGGGGGCTGCAAAAACCAAGACAAAAAACATCTACAGGGGGAGTATATTCAGTTCTTAAACACCCAGCATCCATATATGTGTCCCCAAACAACCCCCAAGGCCAAAAAAACAAATTTATTTTTTTTCGAAAAATCGCCGATTACGCTTACCGTACGCGTACGGTACGAACTGCGTTAACTGGGCGCGCACGCCACAAATGGCGTAAAGTAACTTAGCATTTAAAAAACCGTACAAATTCACCGAAAAAACCATAGGTTTCACACACGTTATAGTTAGGAATTAGCATTTAAAAAACCTTGCAAATTCACTGAAAAAACCATAGGTTTCACACAAGTTATAGTTAGCTGTACATTTCACTCGTAAAAAACCAATGAAATTCCCCCGTTATAGTTAGTGCAGGCAACTATAACTCACGCGACCGCAATCCTCTGCTGATGACATATGTGTCTTTATGAAAAAAAAATATTTGTAATATATGTATAGCTAAAATTTAATGGAAGAAGACATGGGCAAATAAGTGTCTAAATACAGTATTAGCATCAGCAGAGGATTGCGGTCGCGTGAGTTATAGTTGCCTGCACTAACTATAACGGGGGAATTTCATTGGTTTTTTACGAGTGAAATGTACAGCTAACTATAACTTGTGTGAAACCTATGGTTTTTTCAGTGAATATATATATATATATATATATATATAGATAGATAGATATATAGATATATAGATATATAGATATATATATATGTTGCAAACAATCACTCCATCAGGAACGACGCGAACTCCTCTTGGTGGCAAAGTAAAGTTTTTTATTTTAGTTCTCTCTGCTGCTTGTCATGACGCGTTTCGGCCGATACGTCGGCCTTGCTCACATACATATATATATAGTTTGGCTGTTGGCATGATTGTGTATGAGTGTTAAAATATAGCTGTCCTCTCTGTTTGTGTTATTTGACATGTATTTTTGTTGAATTTATAAAACTTTCTTAGGGAAAAAACTAGTACTTCAGCTGCTGGCAGTGTTTCTAAGAGAACGTGGTGTGCATCTAATTATATATCTGGATGTCATACTGTTAATGGAACAGAAGAGGACAAAGATAGTGGAATACACAAATATAGCAGTGTACTCGCTGGAGGATCTTGGGTTTGTTGTGAACAGACAGAAATCATGTCTGATTCAGGAGACACAGTTCTTAGGTTTTTTGATAAATATATTAGAATGACAATTGAAATTACCAAGAGAAAAGTTGAAGCAGATAAGAAAGGAAAGAATGTTGGCAAGAGTGGTAGGTTTGCTATCTTCAACGATTCCAGCTGTTTTCCAAGGACCTTTGAACTATCGATCACTTCAGAGGCTAAAGGCGAAACATTTGAGCGGTGGTTTGAAGTATTTCAAAGAGATGGTGCTTACAGAGGAAGCGAGGGAAGAACTTGGTTGGTGGTTAAGGAATATAGAGGTGTGGAATGGGAAAGCTATTTTAGAGAGAATCCAGAGATGATTTTAGAATCCGATGAGAGTTTAGCAGGATGGGGAGCACATTGTGGTGCAGTTTCAACAGGAGGAATTTGGCCAGAAGAAGAGAGCAAGTTACACATAAATTGTTTGGAACTTCTGGCAGGGTCGTTTGCGATAAGGAGTTTTACAAAAGACAAGGCAAAGTGTTCAGTTCTTTTAGGGATGGACAATCTCTTTGCAGTGAGATTAGTGAACAAGTTAGTGGGTCTGAGAACAAAGGATCTAACGGATCTGGCAAAGGTGTTCTGGGAGTATTGCTTGAGACAGAATATTTTAGTGCAAGCGGAACACATATGAGGGTTGAGTAATGTGGAGGCAGATTGGTGCTCAAGGAATGACAGCAATTCAAGCAATTGGACTCTTAACAGATCAGGGAGACTTGTTTGGGAAGAGGTTGAATACTCATTTGAGGATGTTTTTCAGTTGGCATCCAGACCCAGAGCCAGCAGGGACAAATGTATTCAGTCAGGATTGAAGGGGTCTCAGACGTGTGCTTTCCCCCTTTTCTATGATAACTCAGGTAACCTTGATGGTACGCATGTGGAAGGAGACGGTAGTGTTAATAATTTCTTTTAGGCAAGCTCCTAAAGCGTTATCATCTACAACTGTTGCAAGATGGGTAAAGGAGGTAATTCAGTTGTGGATATTAGCTTGTTTGGAGCACATTCTGTGAGCGGTGCATCTGCTTTGCAAGCTTTTATGCTGGGAGGGCACTGCAAGACATTTTGGGTTGTGCAGACTGGTCAAATGATGCAATTATAGATTTAATTGTAAGCCTGTTGAGAATGTGGCATGTTTGCTAAAGAAGCTTTAAACTTGCAATAATGTTAGCCTCCGGTCTTGCCATAAATTGCAGATTTCCTCCAGTTCCGATGGGGCAAGATTTATCTCACGCATATTCCCAGCACTTCTTTCATTTTGTTACGCTTATCTTGTAGCTCTGGACAACAATAAGAGAAGCAGATGGAAAAATTAGAATTATCATATAGCATTGGATTTACTTGGAGATTCAGGATTTTGAATCCTCTAATGGATACGGAATATGTACTTGGTTATTACGGACTTTTGTTGAGTTTTGAAATTTGAAAAAGTATGTTTGCTAACTGTTATGTTTTGTTGCAGTAAGCTAAACAGAAGGAAAATGGCTGTTGCTTCTAGCCTTTTATATTGTTGGAATTTTGATATTAGCATTCTAAATTCTTTAAAGAGGGCGCTGCGAGTAGTGGCAATAAAGGAGATTGCAATAATATTAGCCCTCTGTGTCCTTAATAAAATCCAGATTTTCTGACCATCGGAGCTGGGTAAAATCTACATTTTCCAGGCCAAGCCAGGCCTTGAGTAGGAGACGGACTCCTCCTGTTCCTCAGCACCCTGGGCTCTAAAGTTCTTAAAGCATCCCCAAACAGAGTCTTGTAGCCAAGGGGATGCCGTGCTGATGACGGATCATTTTCATTTCAGAAGCCTCTCGGTGGCCGTGTTAGATGCGCACCTCCCCACTGCAGCAGAACTGGGCTAGCCGCTTGTGTTAGAGTTGCGGCCTGGGCATTACAGTTCCTGGGGCTCAGAAAAATGGGACAGCTCTGGCAACCAGTGGCAGTCAACAGCATACATCCACATGGAGCCTACAATCATACAGAGGGAAGAAGCCGCACTAGGGCCACTCCCTGAGCTGAGCACTAGAGCAACCCACGGCAGCTGCGAGGTGAGATCTCCATGCATAACAGAGACTGAAGGTAGGAACCTTGGAACCCCCAGTGAATTCACAGATTGGCTGCTTTGGAGTGAAGTGGGTCTTGCGACGTGGTGTGAGGACACGGCTCACACTGGAGCAGAACAGTGTTGTGTGGCTGGAGCACACTGCAGAGGCTTGAGGCCCTACTGTAAGAGGTGCTTACAATGCACCGGACCTGATTCAATCTGAGACTAGAGACTATAAACCCTTTGTCAGGGCCTCATATGCACTGTAGGGATACCATACCATGGCCTGGTTATCCCGTTTTGGGCGAGACAAGCGTGAAACATGTTGACCTATGACCCTTGACACCCGGGCATAGTGTGCCTTTGGGTCAATGTTTTATTCAGCGGTTTTCGGACTGCGAAGGGTACAACAGTTACAATGTCGCTGCATGTTGACCCTTTTTTAATCTCATCAATTTTTTTGCAGGCACACATTCTTCTTTTTTCCCTCATTGGATCCTCTTCCCACACACCCTCATGCACCATCCGGCAGTCCTATAAAAGATCTCCGATAAAGTGACCCTTTGGGGGGCCCGTAGGGAATTGCAGCGCCGGCCCTACGAGAAGCAACTGCCCGATGATGAAGCATGACACCCCTCGGGTGAGTGAGGGCATTAGAGGACAAAAAGTGTTCTCCCCTTACCTGTGGGTACTCTTTACCTAGAGTTGCTTTCTCTGTTCACATTTCATTTTAAATGCACGGGTGACTTTTTGCACCCTTAAGTATGGGTTACTTTATGCACCCTGCTTTAGGAACTGTGTCCTTTTGTTGGTTTAAATTTATGCATTAGGAGCATGGACACTGGACCTTTAATGGCTCCTAGGTCTCCCCCTCTTTGTGTGATACCCAGTCAATAGAGCCACAATCGAGGCAGCAATCAAAGACTACTTCATACTCAACACCCATCTGAATATTTGATCCCACACACTCTGGGAGAATTTACAGTTAGCATAAGGGGAACTGTCATTACCATTAAGATTGACAGAGTGTTGGAGGCCCATCTTCTGGAACAAAGTCGTACATCTGAATCAAGGCTCTCAAACGTTTTGATACACAGTCCACACTTAAAAGAGCCCAGGAAATTGGCTATTTTAAGAGAGCAACTTAAGACACATAGAATAAATTGTGCAGCAACAAACATTGCTTGCTAATGGTCAATGCTTTAATGCTTTTATGACAAAGGCATTACGTATAATGGGGTAACCCAGTAACCCTCAGAACCTGGGTGAGTATACTAAAGAAAACAATGGTTGTCTCGGGGAGATCAACTGATTTGCAACGGGTACTTAATCCATAAAAAGAAAATATGCTTTAGTCATATAGCGAAGTAACACACCAAGACAAAGCAAAACATTTCATATAGTTTTTCATATAGTTTTACGGAGGCAGGTCAAATATCTAGAAACGTTTATAATCATAAACCCACTATGTTTTAATATGATCGTATTACACACATCCCTTTTGAAATACCTGCACAATATGGCACCCAAGCCCTTCATTACGGTAAAAGAGTATAGGGGTAGAAGAGGGACGGCAGGCGCATGCGTCGACGTGGTGCATCGTGCTTTGAAAATTAGTGACGCCCACCGACTCCGCGAGGTGCTGAGATAACGCCGGACACTCGCGCTGCACAGGTGAGCGGTTTATAGATTGGCAGGGGAGCGTGTGGAAATATGTATCCCATACTAGCCCCGGGCTTTTTTCTTTTTTAACACAAATAAGCTCCATGCAGATTCTTCGCGGGAACGATAATGAGATTCTGCCTCTGTATAACTATATGAAAGACAGGGAAAAGAACTTTACATGAGGCAGTGGTAGCCGTATGCTTTGTGTAATGGGAAGGGATGATTGGGTGCTCATACATTGTCGCCCCATGGAGCACCGGGATGCTCTCACAGCGCCCCGAGCCTATATTTACAAATGAAGGAACAAGCTACTATTTTTCTTAAAATGCATGTGCATAAATATGATGCCAGACACCTTTTCTTTTGATTCCCTCACAGACTGACGTTCTGCAGTATACGTGACAGCCAGTGTGACTGTGGAATATGACACACACACAAAACAAAGGGGGTCACAGGTATGCCCATCGAAGGGCAACAACCCGGTAAATATATTTATTTAATGAAGGTGGCTCTCACTTGTACGATGTTTTAATTGGTGCTGACTGATGATTGGTTGAGTCTGTTTGTTTCTGTCTTCCACAGGTTTATAAAATACAAAATACAGACAACTAGTGGTGCAGTGTGGCCAACTAACCCCTGCCCTGATGAACTTGCCGTAAGTTCCCCCAGGCAATGAAACATGTTGGTTCTTTTATGTGAGCAGACACACAGCACGGAATAAAGTAACATAGCCAGTGATCTCTAGCTCGGTTTTAGATTAGGAATGGCGGTGTTTCAACCTAGACCCCGCCACTCCTCATAGGGTTGATACTGCTGTATGCCCGGATAAATTACCCGGTGCATTGATACCACACTTAGCACATTGTCTTCTGTTTCTTTTTGTTCCTACTTTTTCACATTTTGTGATACGGGTTGGCAGTTGCTAATGATGAGAACCTGAGGATGCAGGCAAGTACCAGTCTGCAGACTCCCATGGTGTTACTGCCGTGAGGCACTGTCAACCTTTCCTCACTTTTTTCTTCTTTGCATTTGGTTATTTCACAACAATGGGTGGGATATACCCTGGGAGAGAGAACCTATAGATGCAACCAATTTTTATAATTTTTTGGTGATCCAGGACCCCTTTGATCAGACGGTATAAGGATAACCGCTGGTTTGTCACATAAAGTTGGGTGACTATACATGTTCGGAGGGGTCACTGAGTAGTGTGTTCACCCCTTTCTGAACAGGTCCATTGTTGTTTATGATTGTATGAGTGGGGGGCGACCTGTTCTTTACCCCCTTAGCTCCTTGTTGTATATAGCATATAAATACCAGACAATTGTTATTAGGATTAATGGTCAAGGCACTAACCCCATTGGCCTTGCGAGGGGAATTAAACAGGTATGCCCCTTGTCCCCACTCATATTTGCCCTTGTTGTAGACCCCCTTGCAATCAATATTTAATAGTCATAAAAAGCATTGGGCGTCCTGTTTGGGCGCCATTACAACATAGTGAATCTATTAACTGATGACCTGCTGCTTAAAATGACAGACCCCGAGATGTCCCTTCAGGAGGTCGTTAACCTGTTGGTTCGAATGGGTAACAAGATTCAAAATTACCAAAGAGAAAACTCATGTTTTAAATGTGACAATCCCCAAAAAAGGTCTACCACAATTACAGGCCCTAATGCCTTTCTAATTGACCTCTGACTCCAACAAGTATCACGTTCTAAATATTACTAGACACCAAGATGGGTGGACAAATGCTAATTGGCCTGAATATCATAGGAACATACTGGAAAATCTCAGGAGATGTGGGCCCATCTGTCTCTAATGGCTGGGCGCATCAATGTAATCAAGATGAATGTGTTCACCAGCATACTTTACCTGTTACAGTTTCTCCCAACATCCATAGTGATCTACAACATTAGCTCACTCTAGAGCACTTTGAGGACATTTAAATGGGGAGAGGAAAAAAACTGCATTTCTACAATACTCCTCATGATGCCAAAAGAATGAGGTAGAATATTATGTCTCAACTTGCTGAAATATTATTGGGTGGCACACTTACACTACATCTCGGAATGGATGGTACCGGAAAAGAAGAAGACCTGGCGCCATATGGATTGGGCGGTCCGAAGCCGAACACTTTAGGACTTGGATTAGATTCATAACTATCACAGGCCTAAGAGCGCATACATTGGTACACCTACCAAAACTGTGTTAGAATGTGGGCTCAAGAACAGTACTCACTACATTCCCCTCTGCTGACATACCAATAGCCAGGTGCTCTGACTGTGCTCCTGCGCGATCGCTTATGAATTTGCAGAATGGGCAAAGGGTAAATGCCAAACACTGAGCTACCTTTTGCAAGGCAAGAATATCAAGTCTGTCTGTCTTCATGTTAACTAATGGAAATAATAATCGATATAATAATACTAACAGTGTGATGAGTGAGAAAGTAGATTCTAAACAACTTAAAGAAGTCTCACATACTAATATAGAGAGGATGGTAGATGACAGCATTTATCATCAAGATAAGTGAATTAATGACTTTTCGTTAAATGTTTTTACTAAGCTGTTGTAAGAATATGTGGACACAATGGATGTGAGAGACTACTATGTGTGCATAGAATTACCATTGTTTGTCTCAGAAGGGGTGTCTTACCATCACCTACCTTTAACATATGGAGTGTCTTGTAGTGTCCAAACTAGTCATTTCTATGACAAGGGTAGTTTACAATATTATTATTCTGACATGGATTTAGAATTTTCAGAAATTCCCATGAGAAAGAACATGAATAGGGTAAGTAGTGCTAAAGATGCAGTGTTTAGGGGGGAATTCTTTCATTCAACAAAGTCAGTAGATAGAGTGTATGCCCATAGGAATAATCTAACCTGTAGTTTGCGGTTTGAAGAAATAGAATTCATTAACATGGTAGAGGATAGAAGGTAAAAGTTTAAGAGAAAAGCTGCTGAGCAAAAGTCTCATGTACCTCCATAGGCTTATAGAGAAGGAAATTATAAAAAGGGTGAGACATACGCTGCCATGACCCTGGATTGGCATCATAGAGGGAAGCTTTGCTTGCTTAGATTAAAAACTGAATTTAACAACTATTTAATTGGTTCTAGTGAGTGTGATCATGTTTTCCTAATTATGGGAGGATGGGAAATAAGAGGAGGAACTGATCCTGTTTTTCCGGGAATCTATTATGCGTGTGGTAAGAATGCCTACTACAGGTTGCCTGCACATTGGTATTGTTGTTGTTATATGGGCATAGTCTTTCCTAAGGTATATCATCTGCACAAGAATGACGGAATCAATGAAGTAAAGAATGGATTAACACGTAGGAAAAAGGGAGCACGTTTTTCAGAAATTGTGGGAGATATTTTTGGAGCATTGATACCTTCAGTTGGAGTTAATCTAAATTCACATAAAATTAGAAAATTGTCCACAGTGGTTGATCGTTTATCAACAGATACTGCTGGTGGGTTTTTGATGATTGATGCTGAAATGGTTGCGATTAGGTCTATGGTTTTACAAAATCGACTTGCCCTTGATGTATTATTGGCTAAAGAGGGTGGAGTCTGCAATATGTTGAAAATACAAGAATGTTGCACATATATCCCTGACAAAAGTAAGATTCTAGAGGAGTATATCACAAATATAACACATCTTCAAGAATATTTTGGCTGAACTGAAGTTTGATGGTGCTTAGGAGAAACTTGGTAAGGGTTTCTCCTCTATAGGTAATTGGTTTGCTACTTTTGGGAATAGTGTATTAGGTAGAATACTAACACCAATCATTGCAGTGACTACAGTGATAGTAATGATTTTTCTGATATATAAGTGTTATAAGTGCAAGAAAGAGTCACCTGATGTAATACGAAGAGCAAGAAAGCGAAAGAGAGGAGAGATTGAATTTGAGGACAGGAAATGAAATTACTATGAAATGATTAAAGACTGGTGGGTATTTTGGTGATGGCTCGAAGACGCCATCAAAGGGGGGATTGATGGAGCAGGGTTTTCGCGAAATGAAACCTGCTCGAATTGAACCCTCAGTAACACTTATTAACTGTGTGTTGTGAAATATGTTTGCGGAAAAGGTGCCTAACATAAGGGAAAATGCTATTGCGCAAGCGCAAACTAAAACACTGGAGGCCGCAAATGCTGTTGACTAATAGAAGGTAAAAGGACTAATGCTGCTTTAATGCATTGTTTTAATGTTTGCTAGGAAAATAATATTAACTAGGGTTGTGCATGCGTAATGAAAAGCATTATAAGTGATTAATAATGCCTATGTTTGTTTTCCGCTGAAGTATGGTTTTCTGCTCTGCAGGACACCTTTGGGTTAATGAAAGAAATAAATAAATGCAGTTTAATTCTGAGCGAGAAGGGGAAGGTGGAAGACAATTGTCCTTCATGCGTCCTATGTGCCTGTCAAGAGTTTGCATGAAGAAACAAAATAATCTTCAAGAGAAGGAACACTTCCTTCGGAAGTGGCACAAATGGACAAACGTGGCACAGGGTTTGTTACATGACCGGGATAGAGGAAATGTGTACTATGACAGGAAGTTGATAAGATGAATAAACAAACAATTAAGTCTCTGAGCAAAAATGACATGACGAGAGTGGTGTGACAGTATACCCCCTTCCTTAACCAATCGAATGAGGAGAAATTGTCAGTTCTGACACAATTGTGGGTTGGTTTTAGGGTATAATTGAGGTTTTTGGCGGGAGGGGAATAGAGGAAGAGTTGCGTGATTCCTACCTGCATGAGAAGAGGTCCATGTTGCTGTCTCCTATTCTTGAACTGGCTGTTCCTGTCTGTTGACTCCTGACTTAGTCTTTGCCTCTTCAAATTTTCTTGAGGGGCCCTTCTGCTCTCATGGCCAGAGAGTAGTTTTCCTATTTCCTATTCGGTTAGTATAGACAGAAAACTGAATTTGCATAATCATTTGCAAATGTATATTGTCTCAGATCCTTTTGTCTATTTGCCTTTCCACTCCTTTATGTACAGTTATTGAGATGCGATCCATTGTTATTTCTCTATTTTATTTCTCGTGATGGTCTATGATTCGCACTGTGTTTGGTATTGATGAGCATTTTCACATTATTTAGATAAAGCATTATAAATATACAAATGGGTTTGTCTTTATTAGAGGTGTTTATCCTTGATTTATAAGTACAATAGAATCAGGTATCAGTTTGTCAAACCCTGTCAACTTTAATAAAGATTGCATCGCCACAATAGAAATGGCAGAGATGATGATATCATTGGATTTTGGTTAGTTCGGTATTTCACTCACCCAGCGTGATGGGACTTGATGGGTAATGAATCTGATCCTTGTCTGTAGATATTTCTTAGTCCTGGATCGCTGGATCACCATCATACTCATATCACAGCACCAACAGCACTTTTATAGCAGCACAAGGCCTCCTAACTCCTACCTTTTCCACTGAAATTCTGTTTGATTTTATCATGTGCTGCATACTAAGGCACGCTCGAGCTTACTCAGCAAGTGCATGGAAAACACAAAGCGGCAGGATATGTGCGTGGCTTTTATGGCCCATATTATAGGCGTTGAAGTGCTTGAGCCAGTTCAAAGAGTTTTTTTACAAAGTTTTAATTAAAATTGGAAGCAGGGCTTGATACCATTTTGAGCTGCACAAATTTAGATGTGTGTTGTATTTCTTAACTATTATTGTGCTAGTTGATTTTTTTTGTAGCGCCATGTGGCTCATAATTCCCAGGCCTCCTAGTACTCGGGGCATTGGTTCTTAACCTTTTTGTTTTCTGTCTACCCCCACTTACTCATTACTGGAACCTGGGGACCCTCAGTGAAACCAGTGATCTAACGAAACTTCAGGGGGCCCCCTGCAAAGTGCATGGAGGGGGACCCACAACGTTCTGGACCCAGTCAGGAGATCTCAGGCCTGCCCATGGGCCGTGGCTCCTGGAGCTCGCCCCTCCCCCTCCCCGCAGGTGCTGTGGGGGCTATTGTTACCTCACTGAGTGAATCATTATTGGATTCCACAGAATCCCACTTAGTAATTACTGGAAGCTGGGGACCCCTACCTAGGCATTCTTTTTTTATTTGAACCACAAAATAATACATAAAAAATACAGAAACCATTCAGCGCCTTGACGCCCCTGGGCTAAGTTCGCGCTTTATAAAGCTTATTAAAAAAATGGCATCAAACAAATACACAAATTATGAAACATTTTGCTTAATTCACAAAACAATTTTAAAAAAATCTGCATTTAAATTTTATTGGGAAAGTTGGAGATTTTCTAAATTCAATTGAGGCCACTCACTGTTCATACTAGATTCAGTTTGATGCACTTGCATGGCTCCCACAAATCAGTCTGAGGATACTAACAATGTTTGTCTTGAATTTTAGATTCCAACACATTTACAAAACTTTTTAACACTTTCAAGTTTACATTTTGATTCGTCATTTATATACACTTTATTAATCTGCTAATTTTATTTATTTTCTAAGCAAGTAAGCTTTGTTCTTCTGCCCCCGAGAAGGGGGATGAAGATGTTCATCCTCCAATCTGCCCCCCCTTAAGTTTGCTGTTCAGGGTATTGACCTGTGTTCCCCCCTGCCATGGGCCCATTAGCCTTTCTGCTCCTTTGGGAGGGTCGATGGGGCTGAAAGGCCCCCCAAGGGACGGGCAAAAAAGCCCACTAGAACCCAGGGCCTGTATTTATGCAGGATTATTAGTGGGGGGGGTGCCCTTCTGTGCATGGGCCTGTGCTACCCCTCCCCGGGGTCCAATAGAACTTCTGCCCCATGTGGGGGGTGGATATGGGTATTCACTCTCAACCTGCCTCCCCAGGTGGCAGAAAGCCCTCAACATTAGGGACTGCATTTATGCAGTCCCTAGTGTTTTGTTTTTGGCAGTGAGCTGCCCACCTAGGCATAGGCCCATGCCCCCACCCTGGTGCCCCATAGACTTTTTGACGCGTCCAGGAAGTAAATAGGGGTATTGACCCTAATCTGCCTACCTCTCCTCACCGGTGAGGTACAAAGTCCACTAGACACCAGGGAGTGATTTATGCAGTATTTTTGGGGGAGGAGTGGCTGCCATGGGAATGGACCTATGCTGCTGCCCACCAACGGACCTAATAGAATTTCTGACCCCCGGGGTTGAATAGGGTTTGGATGTGCAGGTTTGCCAATTTTCCCTAGTTACCAGACGCGCTAGGGTAAAAAATACAGAGCTACCAACATTGAAAAAAAAGAGTCAGTTTTCAGTGGAAAATTTGATGTGTCCATGTTGTGTTTTGAGCCCTCTCCTGTTGCGGGCATTAGGTCTACCCACACAAGTGATGTATCATTTTTATTGGAGTACTTGGGGAAATGCTGGGTCGTAGGAAATTTGTGGCTCACAACAGATTCCAGAAGTTTTCCTCACAGAAATAGGAGGAACATGTGCATTTTTAGTCAATGTTTCAGGTTTGCAATGGCTTTTGGATAATAACAGCTGGGGAAAGCCAAAGAAGTCACCCACCCTGGATTTATCCCGGTGTCTAGTTTTTAAAAAATTGTAGGTTTACTGAGTTTTCCTAGATGCTAGCTGTGCTAGGGCCCAGAATCTACAGCTATCGACATTACAAATAAAAGGGTCAGTTTTCAGTGGAAAAATGGTGATGTTTCCATGTTGTGTTTCGGGCCTTTTCCTGTCACAGGCACTAGGCCTATACACATAAGTGAGGTGCCGTTTTTCTCAGGGGACTTTGGAGAATGCTGGGTGGTAGAAAATGTGTGTCTCCCAGCAGATTCCAGAAATTTTCCTCACAGAAATTAGGGGAACATGTGTATTTTTAGTCAAAGTTTGAGGTTTGCAAGAGTTTCTGAGCAATAAAACCTGGAGAAAGCCAGGCAAGTCACCCCACCCTGGATTTTCTCTAGGTGTCTACTTTTAAAAAATGTGCAGGGTTGCTAGGTTTCCCTAGGTGCTGGCTGAGTGGCCCAAAATCCACAGCTACCCACATTGCAAACAAAGGGTCAGTTTTCAGTGGAAATATGTGATGTGTACATGTTATGATTTGAGCCCTTTCCTGTTGTGGGAACTACGTCTACAAACATAAGTGTGGCACTATTTTTTCTTGGACGTTTTGGGGGGTAAATGTGTGGCTCCCTACAGATTCCAGAAGTTTACCTCACAGAAAGGTGAGGAAAATTTGTGTTTTAGCCAAAGTTTGAGGTTTGCAAAGACTTCTGTGTAACAAAACCTGGGGAGAGCCATGCAAGTCACTCCACTCTGGATTTTCCCTAGGTGTCTCCTTTTAAAAAATGTTCAGGCTTGCTAGGTTTACCGAGGTGCTGGGTGAGGTAGGCTCAAAATCCACAACTACCCACACTGCAAAAAAAGGGTCGGTTTTTAGTGGAAAAATGTGATGTGTCCATGTTGCGTTTTGATCCCTTTCCTATTGTGGGCACTAGGTCTACACACATAAGTGAGGCACTATTTTTATTGGACGTTTTGGGGGATAAAATGTGTGGCTCCCTGCAGATTACAGAAGTTTTCCTCACAGAAATGTGAGGAAAATGTGTGTTTTAGCCAAAGTTTGAGGTTTGCAGGGCCTTCTGTGTAACAAAACCTGGGCAGAGCCACGCAAGTCACTCCACTCTGGATTTTCCCTAGGTGTCTCCTTTTCAAAAAGTTTCAGGCTAGCTAGGTTTACCGAGTTGCTGGCTGAGCCAGGCCCAAAATCCACAACTACCCACATTGCAGAAAAAGGGTCCATTTTCAGTGGAAAAATGTGATGTGTCCATCTTGCGTTTTGGGCCCTTTCCAATCAGGGGCACTATGCCTACCCACACAAGAGAGGTACCATTTTTATCAGGAGATTTGGGGAAATGCTGGGTGGTAGTAAATTTGTGGCTCCCCACAGATGTCCGAGGTTTTCCTCACAGAAATGTGAGGTAAATATGTGTTTTTAGTCAACGTTTGAGGTTTGCAAGGGCTTCGGCTACGAAAACCTGGGGGAGCCAGACAAGTTACATAGCCCTGGACTCTGTCTACTTTTCAAAAATGTGCAGGTTTCCTAGGTCCCCTTGGTGCCGGCTGAGTTAGGGCCCAGAATCTACAGATACCGACATTACAAAATATAGTTAAGTCTTCAGTGCAAAATGTGATACGTTCATGCTGTGTTTTGGGCCCTTTCCTGTTGCAGGCACTAGGCCTACCCCCGCAAGGAAGGTACCATTTCTATCGGGAAGGTTGTGTGGTAGGAAATGTGTAGCTTCCTACAGATTCCAGAACTTTCTATCACAGAAATATGAGGGAAATGTGTGTTTTTTAGTAAACGTTTGAGGTTTGTAAGGGCATATGGGTAGAAAACCTTGGAAGGACCAATCAAATCATACACCCTGGATTCTTCTGGGTATGTGGTTTTCAAAAATGTACAAGTGTGCTAGATTTTCCTAGGTGCTGACTGAGCTAGTGCCTAAAATTCACAGCTAACCACATTGCAAAAAAAAGGTGTCAGTTTTCCATGAAAAAATGTTATGTGTCTATATTGCTTTTTGGGCGCTTTTCTGTGGCGGGCAGTAGGCCTACCCACACAAGTGAGGTACTATTTTTATCCAGAGACATGTGGAAAAACAGAATAGTAAAACATTTGTTATTACCAATTGTATTACTCTGCCCTTCTGCCTTCCAAATGTAAGGTTGTGTGTAAGAAAGAAGACATTTTGGAAAATGCCTTCTGTATCACATGCTTGTATGGGTACCCACAGTTTCAGAGATGTACAAATAATCACTGCTCTTAAATTCCATATATGGAGAGCATTAAGAACTACATAGGTTTCCTTGATACCCATTTTTCACTTTATGTATTTTACCATATTAATTGCTCTATACTCGGGACACAATGAAAAACAATTGTAAGGTGCAGCTCAATTATTGCTCTGGGTACCTTGGGTTCTAGGACAACAACAAAACCTTATATATCCCCTCATCCAGAAGGGTCTAGCAGACGTTATGGAATATTGCTTTTGTAAATCATCTATTGTGACTAAAAGTTACACATGAAAACGTTGTCATAAATGTCATTTTTTTCTACTCGTTTTCCATATTTTTAATGTCAATAATTAGTTTCTTTGTGGAAAACTTGAGGGATCTACACAAATGACCTCTTACTGAATTAAAAATGTTGTCTACTTTTCATAATCTATAGTTTTCTGAGCTCACCCAGGAGTTGCACAACGGTATCCACCAAATACTGCACGTAGGTTAAAAGCATTAAAATTAGGGAAAATAGGCTACTTCTTTGAAAAATGCCAAAACTGTTGTAAATAATAGGTGTTTTTATTCAGCTCTGCATGTTTCTGAAAGCTGGGAAGATGGTGATTTCTACCACAGCAAACCTTTCATTTATACATTTTTAGAAAGAAAAAGAAAAGATTTTGTGAAATACTTTTTGCCAATTTATCCCACAAAACTCAAAATATAGCTTTATTTTGCCTATTTCCTTAGTCCCCTCCAGGGGAATCTAGAAACCCTGGATACCTTTACAATCCTTTGTGATATTACGAAAAGGGGGCGCAAATTTGGCCTGGATACCTTATGGGGAAAGAAGGTCACAGAGTCCCATGGGTAAAAAAATTGCCAAAAAAGGGCTCAGCACTTAAGGGTTTAATAATATGATGACAATAGCAGTATTTAGCCTCAGTTGTATAACGGAGATCGTCTTTAAAGTTTGTGGACAAGTTTATAAGAAACGGAAAGAAAAACAACTGGAAGAAAGCAACAAAAGCACACATAAAACACACAAAACCACAAAGAAAACAGTTGTATATTAACTCCATCTATTTCTTAGCTGCCAATCACAAGTTATGCTTGGCCGAAGCATTTGTCTTTTGTAGCTCCCTAAATCCTGTTGTCCCAACTTTATTCATTCTACCCCAGTTCATGTCCAGAGGACATTATACTCGGAGGAAGGCCTTTTTGCCTACCCCAGGCCTAGCCCTCACATTCCTGGTACCTGCTGGACAGGTTGTTCGGCAATAAGACACAAACAGCACCCTCCTCATCATCATTCCAATTCCTACTCTTACTCAATTCTTAGGCTGTGGGGGTAGCATCAGCAATGCTCAGCAGGTATTGGGTACAAGAAGTGATCTTAGTAAATGCCTTGGGCTGAGTCACCCTACCCTCTGCACAACTAATCTTACCCACTGCTGTGCCCAGCAGTTACAGGGCATAGAGTGTAGTTTTCAATGAGAACCATGAAGTTTTCAAAGACAACCTGTACCAAGTAGCTCTACCTCATTTTGAAGACAATCCAACAGAAAGTATGATGTTTTGGAGAAAAACATCTGTGGAAACACTTTAAATATTATCAATCAAAGACCATCAAAGGGAAAAATAAATATGATGTAATGCTGAAAGAAAAGAACTAAGCACACAATAGAATTCAACAGTGAACACTACATTAAATCAGAATTCTTTAAAGGAAGAAGAGGAAGAGATATTATGTGCCTAGAAGCCTTAGTGCAATGTGAGCTTCGTAAGTGCAATCATTGGTAGTAGAGTTGAATTGAGGCTCGTTTAGGATAGTAGAAAATCTATCCTTATAATTGCAAAAAAAACGGATAATTCCAAACTATATATGGAAATGGAATTTAAAAGAGTTATGAAAATGGAATGTAAAAGAGATTTTTATGTCGAGTTTTTTTTTGTGCAAATCTGTTTTATTGTTTTTATAGTTACAATACGGATGACACTGCATGCAAGCAGTAGTGGACTTTATGGCATGTAACATGGGTATCGTACAAATACAGTTGTATGTCACAGTTGTGCTATCAGGACCATGGACGTAGTATTAATTGAGAAAAAGAAGATAACGAGAAAATCAAGTTTGTGAATATAGTCACATTATGTGTCCATCAATCAGTTTAAAAAGGAAGCTGTAGAGGAGAAGCAGGTCACGACTGTGGACATATGGCTCTAGTTGTCCAATACATCATTGATATTATTAACTGTCTGTTATTGCTTGCCTTTACACCTGTAAACAAACAACGAGGGTAATACCAACAGCATTTGCACTTTGCTAGGCGGTATCAATAGAATAAAAGAGAAGGCAAAACCTAGATTGCGTTAACTTACAAAAGAAACATACAAAAATATATGTAACTGTTGTTCAGCCCTTAACGCCTTATTGAGAGTTGTGTGTTGTTTTTCACTGCCGGTGACTACCTGCTAACTTTCCCCTATCTGGAGCTTGTGTTAGCACACTTACACAAGTAGTTTGTGGTTCGTCAGTCAAAAGTGACGCGGTGTACCTTCTGCCCAAACTCAGAATGGCGTCCGTTTTCCACAGGGTGTAGGTCAGGGGAAGCCCCTCCCTCCATGTCTACAGTGAGCTGCAGCTCGGTATAGAGAGAATCCCAGTATGTCGCAATGGGGATCTTGTTCAGTCCCAGTGTTTCTTCACGCCTAATGGCGATGCTTTCCGCTTTTGCCCACGCAAGCATTGAGTTCCGCTAGGCGATTATAATGGTGGGGTCAGGCGCTTTCCATTTCTTAGTAATGAGTCTTTTGGCTACTATTAACCCCAAGTCTAGGAATCTCGAGGTAACCTTTGTGGTGGGAGTTCTATGGAATTTGTGCAACAGGTAGGTTGGCCAGTCGTGCGGTAGCATTCGACCAGTGCAGGTTCGTAATAGGGCAGCCACTTCACACCAGTAAGTACCCACCCGGGCACAGCCCGAGAGCATGTGTTTTAAATCAGCCCCCCGTTCAGTGCATCTCGGATACTCAGCATCTATGCGATTGAAGTATTGATAAATTTTTGCAGGTGTAAGATATGCCCTGTGAACGATCTAGAGCTGTATTTTCCGGAAACGCATATTGCGAGGTATGCGTGTCAGGCTCTCAAGTACCCGAGCCCACTCTGTATCTGTAAACTGGTGTACCAGATCATGTTCCCATTTATGACGTAATGGATCAAGGCTAATTGCAGCATGAGTCCTCAGTGAGGCTGCGAACCAACGTGTCAGGTGTCTACCTGACCCCATGACATGTAGGTATTGCATGGTAAGATATGTTTGTGGCTCCGCAGTCATGTCTCCCCATTTAGCTGTGAGTGTAGCTATCAGTGCACGGTGAATCAGAAAGTGTCCAGGCGGGAGCCCAACCTCCTCTACTAAGGATGTGTATGTTAGAAGAGCACCCTCACAATATAGGTCTCCAAGTGTCTAGATGTCATTCTCATGCCACCTCCTAAGTATCTGCGTAGAGATTACCGTGCGTCCAATGGCAGTTCCTTCCAAAGGTATCGTTGGTGCATAGGGGGTCACCTTATGGGTGATATAAAGGCTTCTATAGGCCACAGCTAGCAGTAAGGGCTCTGGTGGTCTTGAGCATACACCATGGTGGAAAAGGCTGACTATGTTTTGCAGGGGATAGGGCGGACGCGTAGTTGCAGTGGCTGCACAATGTCGATTTGATAGCCAACGTGCCACCCATTGAAGTTGGGAGGCGAGATAGTAATGTTCGAGACAAGGAGTCGCCATCTTTCTCTGCTCCACTGGTAGATACAGCTTCTGCTGTGCTATCCTATGCCTGGCGTTTCCCCAGATAAAATCACGGATCTGCTTTTCGATAGGGGTGAAGAAAGAGGCTGGGAAATAGACCAGCAGATTAGTAAAATAGTATAGAAGTCTCGGGAGTACCACCATTTTGTTAGTGCAACCCTGCCCATTACAGACAATAGTAGCGTACTCCAAAATCACATCTGCGACTTGAGGGACATCACCACCTGCCCCAGGTTCCCATCAACTAGATCACCTGTTCGATGGTAGATTTGGATGCCTAAGTAGCGGAACGTGTCTGCCGCCCACCGTACTTTTTTACCGCTCATAACGAAGTTGGGATCCTGGAGTCCATCTTTAAATGAGTAAATACAGGACTTGTCTACATTTTACAGTTAATCCCGAGAACACCGCGAATTCCTCCAATAGTTGCACCAGTCGGGCGGGGGCACGGTTGATGTCTCTAATATAGATAAGGAGGTCATCGGCACATAACGAAACTTGATGTGTGGCATCTCCCAGGGGCACTCCGTCACCCAGCTGGGTACGCAGCGCTTCTGCTAAGCGCAAACAGGAGCGGAGATAAATATCACCCCTGCCGTGTACCCCTCTGTACTGGAAGGGGATCTGAGATGTAGGGTCCCACCTTGACTCTGACTGTAGGGTTGGTGTAGAGCAGATGTGTCAATTGGATGAAAACTGGGCCTAGCTCAAATTACTCTCATACTGTAAACAGGTAGCTCCATTCTAAGGAATCAAAGGCCTTCTCCAGGTCTCCGGGTCCAATACAAGGCAGCCCGCTTGTGGCCATTCTTCCACTGCGTATGTGGATACCCTGAACAAATGCCATAAATTGAGGGAGGTGTTACGGGAAGGCACAAAGCCGTTTTGATCTGTGTGAACCAGTGTCGGGACGACCTGCGCCAGTCTATCTGCTAACACCTTCGCTAGTATCTTTTAATTGGTGTTAAGCAATGCTAAGGGCCTATAGGAGCCCATCTCCGTTGGATCTTTATTAGGTTTTAACAGTGATATCAGGTGTGCTTCGCGCATAGAAGGTGGAAGCTGCTGGTACTCTAATGCAGTGGTGTATACAGTGTGGAGACGCTGCACAAGGGAGACCCGATATGCTTTATAGTACTCTGCTGGTGGCCCATCTGGGCCCGGTGACTTTCCAGAAGCAAGGGATTGTATGGCTCCTCCAATCTCTTCCAGTGTAACCTGTGTGCTGAGTGTTTCTCTAGGTTCCCTCCCCACTGTGGGTAGCTGCAAAGTGTCTAGGAATCCCTCTAGGTCTCGCTCTGTGCCTCATCTTCGGGAACCGTATAAACTGGCATAGTGGTGTGTCAGGGCTTTGTGTATTTCACGTTGTGTGCATAACATCTGTCCTGTCCTTCCCCTCAGCATCCCAATGGGGGTGTGAGTGTACTCCTGCCATATCAGCCAGGCTAACAGCCTGCCCGCTCTATCAGCAGTAGTGTGTGTGTGAGCTGTATGTGCAGTATAATTATGGCAGTGAAGGTGCTCCAACTGTTCCACATGATTAGAGCGCAACACCTCAAGACGCCCCACATCTCTGCCTGCTCCTTCGCCCTCTTGTTCATATTGCAACAGCTGTGTTTCTATTTTTGTGAGGGAATTTGATAACTGTTAGGAATATTCCATGTGGCTCCTAAACAATGGCCTCTGATCGATAACTTGAACGCCTCCCATTCAATAAGTGCATCGCTTGCTGTACCTTCATTTAGTTTACGTTAAAATTGCCGTTCCCAGCGAGGCACGGAACGCCGAGTCCTCTAGCGCGCTAGTTTGGAGTCGCCATGTAGGGACCGGAGGGCGTTGCATCTCCCATTTGAGCTGCAACAACAGAGGATTATGATAGGAGTGCGTCCGCCCTAGGTAGTGAATGCTATGTACCAGGGGGAGTAGTGCCGGCGACCCCAACAGTCTGTCTAGACGTACGTGTAGTCTGTGCACTGCGGAATAGTGAGAATAAACTCGGGCAGTGGGATTAAGGAAGCGCCATATATCTAGTAGAGTCCAGTGTGTAAGCCAATATGTGAGGGCCCTCGCATTAGACATGGAAGGACGATCTATTCAGTGGCGGGAATGACCTGTCCAGTTCGACATTAAGCATGGAATTAAAATCGCCGCCCAACAGCCAGGGATTTTTAGGTCGAGTTTTGACAGAGACACATGAAACAGACCTATGTCTTTGGGTCTGCTTCTTTCAGCTGTTGTTTAACCTTGACTGGCCTCTTGCAGCCAATTGGCTTCAGACTTTGTCAATCCCTTCTTGGCTCAACTCAGAGGAATATTTATCTCTCACTTAAACCTATTGGCTCTTTGGACGTATCCTTCCACCTCCACTCAAATACTTGCATTGAACACCATGAAGGACTACATTGCAGCTATAGCCCTCTTTATCGGCACTTGTTGGTTCGCTTCCCTGTCTCTTCGCTAACGTTACATGCTTTACTATGATAAAAAGATTTCTGAATGTTTATTAACGAAAAAAAGGATAGGAAGAGAAATGTCGGCTTTGGTAAAGAGAATGGTTGTGGTAGTCAGTTTTGATGCCTGCTGAGACCCTAAAAGACAGAGGAAGGTGAGACAGACAAAGCTCTGAAGAAAAAACAATGAGAAACTCTAAGAAAGTAAAGCGGTAGGAATGATGCTGAGGAGGGTGGTAGAGGAGGTATAAGAGTATAGGTAGTGGAAAGGAAAGGTGTAAAACAGATCTCCAAACCTAAGAATATTTTTCACTGTCTGAGTGTACAGGGAGAAGGGGGTGTGACCTTGGTGAGGGGCTGGGTCAATGGCAAGTGGGGCTTTGAACCCCCTGCTCTACCTTAACAGTCATAGCTACAGCAATAAGGAACTCAACTGGCGCCAGATGAGTTCCTAATTGCTGTGGGGGTGGGTAGCTATGGCATTCGGTCCAGCTAATTTTTCTCTAGTTTATACCAAAGCTTCACATCAGAGTTAAAATTGAGATTTCATGCTTTGTCCCTCTTGACTAATCCGCACAAAGCTTTAATGGGATTAAGAAACGCGAGCTGCAATTGTTTGGAGAGTTCTTTTTTTTTTTTTAAATATCTTTTTATTGAATTTAATAACAAAAACACACAAACAATCGGCAGATGACATATATGTCGAAATCAGACATGGTTGAATATGGCATTTCATTAAAGATACAAAGTGAGTACGGGAAACAGCACCTATATCAGAAAGAGAACTCAGGGAGACAATGATTCATCATCAGGAGGGGCAGTAGGTGCAACACAGATATCCCCCCTATATGAGTTCCACTTGGCCCACACTCTGGACCATTTTTGGGGGCATCCTCTTGCCACATAAACAGATTTCTCTCAAAACATACACCAATCAAGGTGTTGGCCCTCCCCATAATTAAGCAATGTCTATTTTGGCCATTGTGGCACCAAGTGTAACCCACAGCCTCTCCGCCCCTACCAAGTCAGTGGGTTCCCACTCATTGAGTACACATCTTTTAACCTCAGGGTGGACGGGTTTGTGCAGGACCTCACAAATGACAATATGGATTCCCCTCCAATATCTCTGAATTTGCTCACATTCCCAAAGAATATGCATAAATGTGGCAACCTGTCCACAGTGATGCCTACAGTTCATGTTTTTCCCATGCCCCATACGGACCAGCTGCGGTCCCGTGATGTAGATCCTGTGGAGAATTTTCAATTGTATCAAACGGAAACGTGCAGAGATCGCCACCTCCCTGGGGAGGCCACCGCTTCTCTCCAGTCCTCGTCATCTAATAAGAGGCCGTCCACCTCCCACAACTCACGCAATTGAATTAGAGGATATGGTGTGTTGTTGACAAGTTTTTTGTAGGTCAATGAGATAGCTTTCTGAGGAATCAGCCCTTCCAGTAACCTATCCTCCAGTGGGGAGGAGTCAGGTGGGGGGAATCCCTACTGATGGCGGTGGTTAAGGCATGTCGGATCTGTAGCTAGCGAAAGAATTCTGTATCCGCGAGTTCACACTGTTGTTTCAGCTGGCTAAAACTGAGCATATGACCCTTCACCCAGAGGTCGCCCACACGAGAGATGCCAATGAGGTCCCACTTATCGAAACATTTGGAGGAGTGGAGACTACCCAGTTAATCTGAATCCCATAGGGGGGTCGCGAGCGTCAGCCTATGTTCCCACCCCAAACTTTTGTTGACTGCATGCCACACTTGGGCCAAATGGGTTGTGGGCCCAGTCAAGAGGAGGTTCTTAGGATTAGAATAGAGGGCTCTGTTGAACGACCCGCCCGGCAAAAGCCATCTGTCCATGGCATATCCCGGATCTCCCGGAGCCCGATACGTACCCTGATTGATGGCAGCGAGGTGAGCCGCCCAGTAATACTTCTTGATGTCAGGGAGGCTAATGCCACCGTCATACCAATTAAGGGTTAGTTTGCGAAGTGCAATTCTAGGTCTCCCGTCCCACAGCAATTGCCTCTGTAGGTCTTCGATCTCTTTAAAATAGCGCGCTGGGACTGGGACGGGATAGTTCTGAAGGGCATAAAGGAAGCAGGGGAGGGACATCATCTTGAAGAGAGCGGCCCACCCAAGCAGTGAGTGAGGAATCGCCCTCCAGTTAGCAACATCACGTTGCAGGCGCTGCAGGGGCAGGAGCAGATTTCTCTCATAGCGGAGCCGGGGGTCGGCTGTGACAAAAATCCCCAAATATCGGAAACCATCAGACACCACCAGTATCAGATAATCCCTGGGGAGAGATGGAGTCCCACCATACAGGACATAGAGGAGGGATTTTCTCCAGTTGATAGAGTAGCCCGAGAATCTCCTGAAGGACGTAAAGATGTCTAAGACACATCTCAGGGATTTGTTGGGGGAAGCCAAATAGAGCAGAATGTCGTCTGCGTAAAGGGAGATGTGGTCCTCCCAGTCCGCCAACCACTGCAGACCACGTATGGCGAAGTCTCACCGGATCCAGGAGGCCAGAGGCTCCAAGGACAGGGCAAAGAGCAGGGGCGACAGCAGGCACCCCTGCCTAGTGCCTCGACTGAGAGTAAAGGGCCCAGATCGTTTGTTGTTGACCACCACTTGCGCGAGAGGAGCAGAATAGAGGAGCCTAACCTATGATGTAAACTGCGGGCCAAATCCCACTTTGGAAAGTACTGCAAACAGGTAGGGCCATTCAATAGTATCAAAGGCCATAGAGACATCCAAAGACAGGATGACAGCCTCCTACTGCACCGTTCTGGCCCGCTCTATCACCCCATGAGCTCGTATCAGATTTAGAGCAGTGTTGCGATGGGGCATAAAGCCTGATTGATCTGGGTGTACGAGGGAACCAATCACTCGTGAAAGGTGGGTGGTCAGAAGTATTTTAGGTTCAGTATTGATCAGGGAGATGGGTCAATAAGATGCATGTTGGATCTGAGCCTGCTTGCAGGGTCATCCCGAACTTTTTCGCCTTCCCCCTAGCCTTTTTGCTGTTGTGGAATGAGTGGTTGTAGGACGTTGGACACTTAAGCGCTGGTTAGCAGTGCCAAGTGTGTGTGCTTTCTGCCTTACATAGGTATATAAGGCAACCCCCTCCCCCCTTTAGGGGATATCTTCCCCATGGTAGGAAATGTATATGCCATGTGTAGTGTGAGAGGAAAATAATAAATGCTGTGCAATGGTGTACGCAACTTTATTTTCACCATTGCAGAAATGTCCTTTTTAAAATGGACGCCATTGCTGTGTGCTTTGTGCCGCCTGCCTGAGGTCGGTTGGCGGTCTGGTGTTCGAAGTGACAGGGTGCCCTACACCTCCCCCACAGTGACAGTTGGGACTGGAACTGCCAGGAGCCTTCTAGAAGGTTCTAGCCCTTTCTAGTAGGGGGGTGAGGGGGGTATAAATATAGGGGGGCTGTGCCTCCATGTGCTCAGACTGTGCGTGGACTTGATTGAGAGGAGACACTCTGCCAGGAGGTACCGCCACATGGGCCTGTGTGCTGGCCCCTGTGCCCAACTGTACTCCTCTGCTGTCCATCGGGCTAGTGAGAGTCCTTTGCTGGATTGAAGACTGCGGTGCCAGGAGGAATGCCACTGGATGGGGGATGACCGTTACCCGGAACTGCTGTCCTGTCTTGATGAGTGCCCCCTGCCTGCCGAACTTGCCTAGTATTGCCTGTCTGCTCTCCTGCCCTAGCGCCTCGTGAGCGCCACCATTCATTTGACTGCACTCCCAGGAGGTGAGGAGCATGGGCGCTACTTGCGTGTGTGGGACCCTGACTGCATGCCTGGGACCTAGCGCCTCGTGAGAGCTGCATCTAGCATCAGTCCAGCCTGAGTCCTTGGACTGTGTTCTGGGAGAAGAGAGCACTACTTCTGGTCCCTGGAGCTGTGGGGCTTTCTAGCGCTATATTTCAATTACCCCGCATGTGTGCGGCATCGTGGTGCTGCCTGGGAGGCACTACTTTCCTGTTTGCCAGAGGAGCACTTCCTCTTGTCCCTGAAGCTGATGGTGCTGTCTAGCGCCTGTTGAGCGCTCTATTTCATGACCCAAAGGAGGTGAGGAGCATGGGCCCTGCCGCGCGTGTTGCCTGAGAGAACTGTGTACTTAAATAGACGGCGTGAGCCTACCCCGCGTTTGTGGTCCCTAGCGGGTGGCCACCCCGCATTATTGCCGCCTTGATGTGCCTTTGAGACGAGCGGGAGCCCACCTCGCACTTCAGAATAGCAGCAAATCACCACTGCGGCCCGAGTCAACGCAAAATCGTGCCGGCCAACCAGGAAGACAGGCACCCGCGCCTGATGCTGGGCGGGGCCTGCCGGCAGCAAGGAGGTGGCCGGGAGCCAGCGAAAGTGCTGCCGGTCGTCGGTGAGACTCCTGTGGTGGAAGGAGAGACCCGTGAGCCTCACATTGAAGTCCCGGGGGGGGGGCCGGGTGAAGTCAGGCGAGGCGTTGTCGGTGAGCAGAGGAGAGCCCCGCCTGCTGAGCTCGCGGGAGGGAGATGCCGAGGGAGAAGACTGGAGCCCAGCAGGCCCCTGGTGACTGCCACTAGGACTGCCGGTGAGTGGGGCTGCATGTTGAGACGATCGGGGCCCGGCCAAGGCACGCTGTCGGTGCTTGAGGCCCCCGAGACCCAGGAGTGCCCGTGTGTGTCCGTTTACCCAGCGGCACTGCAGTTGCGGGCCGCTGCAGCGTCTGGGGCAGTTTCTTGTATTCCAGAGTCCCAGAAGAGGGGCTCCAATGTCCCCAGGACTGCCCAGTAACTTGGTTACTGCATTTTCCACAACTGCCCCGCTGGACAGTGGACAGTTACAACGTAGGGCATTGTTTTGACCTTCGAGTCCCAGAGGGGGCTCCCCAGGCGCCGTGGCGCCAGAGACTAATCTGCAGCATTGGGCATGTGTACTTTGAATGCCAGGTTGTGCCTCTGCCCTATGGTGAGGACAGTGTTCTAGGGGGCACCCTGCTAAGGTTGTTATGACCATACCGTTGCCTAATGCTTTTCCCTAAGGATTGCCATGCTGATATGAGGCTCTAATGGGTTTCCATGCTCATGGTTCAGGCTTCTATGCTAATGTGCTCCATGTTCCTGATTATGCAAGGATGTTTCCCTTCTCGGCCACTGCTGAGGTTTAGGCCTAATGTTGCGCAGGATATGGTTCATATGTCATGCCTGAGGTACTGGTTTTGCCTGATGTTTTCCCCCCTAAGGTGGACTCTGCTGAGTTGTTCATAAGGGGTTTCCTGCCTGTGGAGGAGGCCTTCCTGTTCATGGGATTGTGCCCACTACTAATGTTGTTATGCCTCATACGCCTTACACATATATAATGTGGTTTAGGCGGGCAGGGCTGATTCCATGCCTAATATGAATGTCATGCAATGATGTTTTTCTGCCTAATGACACTGCACTTAGGTTAATGAGGTTTCTTATGCCCACTGTCTGCATAATGTGCTTATGCCTATCCTGATTTAGACCATGGTGATTTATACAAATGCTTTTATGCATAATGGGCCTGTGATTCATGCTTTCAGGCTACTGTGAGAATGCTGTAGTTTTATGAATAACGCATTTCTGCTAATGCAGATGTTACACCTATATTACTACTGACTTTCATTTACCCTGTTTATGCCTGGTGATGATTCTGGCAGCGGCCCGATTGGCCCTGCCCTGTAAATAGTCCCCCTCTGTAAATGACTACCTGGTGCCAGTTGGCTCTGTGTTCCCCACCGTGATTGCATCCTACTATATTTGGTATATTATACAAGTTATTTTTCATGCAACCTGGTGTGGAGTCTCTTTTTGTGGTGTGCCTGGGGTGTCGCCTGTGAGTGCTGCGCAGATGCTTTACACATTTCCTCTGGAGTTTGGCCCACCCGCTCCGCACCACGCTACCAGTTTCTAACAATGTGCATCTGTCCTTCGGTTTTCCTTCCTTGGGGATGACCACTATCGATGCCAGTCGCTGCTCTGGTGGCAGCTCCCCCTTTTTCCTACTGTCCTCGAACATGGCTCGCAGATGTGGGGCCAATTTGTCTGGACGCAATTTATAGAGCTCAATGGGCAATCCATTAGCCCCATCGCCTTACCCGGCTTGAGAGTCCTGATCACCTGTGCGATTTCGTCGTTGGTCATATCACTATCCAAGTAACTCTGATCGTCTTCAGAGAGGACCGGGAGTTTGATGTCTCTAAGGAGATCAGCCGAGTCCGCCTTAAGTAGAGAGGACTGCGTCTGATATACCGCGTTGTAATGTGCTGCAAACTCGTTGGCAATGTGAACTGGGTCTGTAATCTTCGCACCCGAGTCGGTAGTGAGGTCAGGCACGAGGCGGCCGGCTCTCTCCTTCTTGTCCAGTCAGGCGATGAGTTTCCCAGCTTTGTCCCCCCATTCATACACCCTACAGTCTCTCTCCCGTCCCCAGGACTTGGCACGATCCATGGCAATGGCTTTATATTCATCTGTCTTCAATCGCAAAAGATGCTCTGCTTCTAGGGTACCCTCCCTCCCTATGTCCGCCTCTAGTCGTATGACGTCCCTTTCACCTGCCTCGAGCTCTTTGGAGTTCTCCTTCCTAACTCTCGCCACAAGAGAGAGGGCCGCCCCTCGAACAACGGATTTGAATGCCTCCCAAAGTGTCTGAGGGGAGTCTACAGAGCCAAGGTTTTCACGAAAATAGCAATCAATCGCTTTTTGCAGGTCCATGCGAACCAACGGATTCCGAAGGTACCAGGGATTAATGGGTGCCACCATGTCAATCCGTTGGTCTCCCAGCAACAACCTGGTCCACACCGGAGAATGGTCAGATATGCCTCGCGCTAGGTGGCAGACCTCATGTAAATGGAGTAGCTGAGAGGCCGGCAAAAGTAAGTAGTCAATGCGGGAGGAGCTGTGATGGGCTCCAGAGAAGATGGTGTATTGCAAGTCCTTGGGGTGGAAAGCCCTGCAGGCATCAGACAGGCCAAATGCCTCAATGAAGTCGGGGAGCCAGTTATTAGAAGGCCCCGTAACACGTGGGGGCAGACGGTCCAACTCACAACACGATACAGCATTAAAATCACCCCCCACTAGGCGTAGGCCCTCCGGCAGGGAAAGGAGCAGAGTGCCCAGATCTGTAAACATTTGAGCCTGCAGTCCCGGCAGGTCATACACCGACACCAGGGTCAATGCTCTACCCTCCCATTGCCCAGGGAGTGCGATATACCTCCCATGTTCATCAGCATATGTAGACTGGGGTGAGAAGGGGAAGGAGATTTTAGTCATGATGCCCACTCCCCGAGACCCACTGGTAAAGCCTGAGTGGGCAAGGAGCCTGTATCTCCATCTGTTTAGGGCTTTACACATATTCCCAACCAGATGCGACTCCAAAAGGAGGACCACCTCCGGAGAATGCCGTTTGATAAACTGCAGGACAACAGTGCATTTTACCTTGTCTCCCAGCCCATTCACGTTCCAACTAAGTAAGGTGAAACTTTTGTCCCAGTGCGGTCCCATAGTTGAGTGCTAAGGTGGACTTGTATCCCATAGCCATAAGAAAGGATGAAACCATACCCAAAGCCATGTGCATCAGTAGAGCCGATATAACAAAAAAGAACAATCCCATCCTCCCAACCCCCCGACCAACGCCCTCCTCCCTGCCTCCCTGCACCTCAGGCAAAAACCAGCCCATTAAACAAACTACGCAGAGTGCCTGTCGCCCCCAAAATACCACCACAAGTTAAATACGGGGATTTGGGCCCCCACCCCCGAAAAACAAAGGGGGAAAAGAAAAAAGGAACACAGTGTACTAGTCCTGAAGTAGGAGGCTACCCAAGGTCAACAATTGAGGATATATAGGCAGCAGCGTCAGCATGCACAAGTCCATGTTGGAGCACCTCCCACAGGGCCCAGGGTCAGGATAGCCAGAACACACATAGGAGCCCCGAAATAGAGTTAGACTACCTGTGGGCCAACATAACACAAAATGGCGGTAGTCACCAGGCTCAGCGGGGGGAGTGCTCCCTGGCGTCTCTCCAGCCCTCTAGCCAGTCCACCGCCGTCTCTGGATGATCAAAAAACCAAGTCTTTCCATTCGCCTCTATTCTAAGTTTGGCAGGAAAAAGCATAGAATATTTCAACCCTTTGTCTCTCAGAGGTTTTTTAACAGCCAAAAACGACCTCCGTTGCCTCTGCACAGCCTGGGTGAAATCCGGGAAGAAGGTTACAGTTTAATTTTCATACTTGAGAGGCGGCGAGTTCCTGGCATGTTGTAGTATCACGTCCCAGTCTCTGATGTTCAGGAGTCTCGCCAAGATGGGCCGGGGCGGAGCCCCCGGCTTTGGGTGACCTCCCGGGACCCGGTGTGCCCTTTCCACCACGAAGAACTTCGAGAGGCCCCTCGGCTTGTGATGATTGAACACAAGGTCTTCAACTAACAGGTCCGGCGTCTGCCCTTCTGATTTTTCCTGAACACCTATGATGCGGACGTTGTTTCTCCGTGAGCGCCCTTCATATTCATCCAGCTTATCTTCTGCAAACTTTTTAAAGGTGTGTAGAGCCTGGACCTCGTTCTGGAGGTGCGAGACGTCGTCCACTAGACTCTGAGCAGTGATCTCCAGTTGTTTGACTTTTTTGTGTGTTTTGGTGAGATCGGCCTTAATCAGAGTCACCTCCACCGTGATGGCATCGGTGCGCTGCTCCATGGATGTGCGCACCCCCACTATGGCATCCATTACATCTTTAAGGGATAATTCAGGGAGTGCGCTCTCCGACCCTCCAGTAGATGCAGGTCGGGCTGGGCGCTCTGAGACGAGGCCCTTGGTGCAGGTATACTTGTCCAGCCTGCTGTGCTGCGTCGCCTTTAGACCCTTACCACTCGCCATTGCGTCCGTCACCAAGGGGCACAGCAGCGTATTCTGTCACCCAGCCGCGGGGCCCCCCACCGAGACAGCCACTGGAGAATTAATGACAAAGAAGGGAGAATCAAGCCCCTCACTGGCTGCACGTTGGTACCTCCCCGTGAGTGCCCCTCAGGCGCCACAGGTCAAAAGAAGGGATCTCCCACGCAGGCCACCATGCATCGGACACACCTCCGTTGGTCGCCCTGGGTGGATGATGTTATGCCCACTCACATTCCAGTCCAGGTCAGCAGTACTTGGGGGGCCCCTAAATCATGCACCTGCAGGGCCGGGCCGCGATGATCAGTCCCCCGGGGCTGCTCGACTCACCGTCTCTCCATTGTGGACTTCCGCTCCTATGTCCGAGGTGAGACCACCCCCAGGGGTACAACAGGGAATCCCCTGTCGTGCACGACCCGCGGACCTGGCCACAAGCCGCAACGTTAATTTGGCGCGTGCCCGCCCCATGATGCGAGCACGGCGGCACCAGCAATCACCGCAGTCCGCGGCCACTCGTTGCGGAAAGGCCTCAGTCGATGGCAGGCAGTGCTCCCATCGCCCACCTCTGCCAGGGTTAGGAAGCGGACCGGAGGGGCCACAGGCACCCGGGGCAGCCGTTCCCCACTTCAGGCGTCGGATTTATAAGTCAGATGGAGAGGTTTTTGGTCGGATGGAGCGGAGCTGCCTTTAAAAAAACGCGGCCATCACGCTGCCGCGCTTAACCACGCCCCTGTTTTAGAGAGTTCTGTGTAACATCATCAAACAGTAATTTTATTTAATAAAAAACCACAATGGAAAAAGGAGATCTAACCCTTATTGTAGCACTGTTGTTGGAGGGGGAGTGTGTGTTTGTGTGTGTGGGTGTAACCCTTCCTGCTTCTGTTTCCTCTTTTATAATGTTTCCATTTTGCTCTCCCTGGATTGTTTTCCGGTTTCCTCCCATCCCTTGCTCCTAGTAGATAACCTATTTTTCTCTGATGTAATTTTAAACTCGAACCTTTTAACCTAGTTCTATTTTAAACATTGTTTGATTCTGGCCTTTGGCTGCCGATTGTCCAATACAGTGGGCCCGATTCACAGAACTAACTTAAGAGAAAATCCTAAACGTACTACTTTTGGTATTCACAGAAGTTAGGATTTTGTCTTAAGTTTGTCTTAAGACAAACTTAAGACAGACTTAAGACAGACTTAAGACAGACTTAAGACAGACTTAAGACAGACTTAAGACAGACTTAAGACAGACTTAAGTTAGGATTTTGTCTTAAGTCTGTCTTATGTCTGTCTTAAGTCTGTCTTAAGTCTGTCTTAAGTCTGTCTTAAGTTTGTCTTAAGTCTGTCTTAAGTTTGTCTTAAGTCAAACTTAGGACAAAATCCTATCTTCTGTGAATACCAAAAGTAGTAAGTTTAGGATTTTGTCTTAAGTTAGTTCTGTGAATCGGGCCCAGTGTGTTTTTTTAAAGCTGTGTAACACCAGGCATGCCTTCAGCATGGACAGTGTTGGTCGTCTTAGAAGAGAAGAGTCGTTAATGCTACAATGCATGTAGTTAGCAAACAAAAGTTTTACTAAAAATAAACTACAATGTCAAGAAGGCATATGAATGCAGTAGAATTCTGTTTTGGGCTCTAGGGTTTGCTTCCCTCCAGTCCTTAACAAGGCATGGGTGCGCCTTAGATGCAACTTGGATGGCTCTGTTAGTAAAGTGTATTATATTGGATAGACAGGTTCAGTGGGTGATTTAAGAACTTATATCTCTTCACTATCCAAACCATACTATTTCAAGGGACAATACACACTATGCCCACCTGTAGATTTCCAGTATTGATAACTCCCTTTCTGACATTGGCATACGTGTTGTTCACTTGTGTTCTCGCGCCCCAAAAAATTGGCCCTTTCTGGTAGGAACTGCAGAGAACCAGTTACACATGGATTCTACTGGATCCACTTATTGGCAAAATGGGTTTTCTGAAAACTTATGAAATTCGTTAGAGAAAAACCAATTTGGTCCTAGTTATATATTGGGACACTTTTGGAGGCAGGTTTTATATTATCACTCCTGGGGGCTGCTCACTATGGAAGAAGGCTGATATTTGAAAGAGTCTGAAGCATCATGGTGCCTAATTAATTAACTTATTACAAACTGGCATATCTTATTACAAACTGGCACTGCAACACTTCTCTGATAGGCTCCAAACCGCAAATATATGTAGAAGTGGGAGCATTTAAACAAAACGTAAAATGTTTACAATGTGAATAACTACAATTACCATAATGCCCTGTGATGAGAATTTGGGCTATTGAAACCTGCACATGTGATGTTATGGATGAGCTGTGAAATATATCACTTCTAGCTCCACAATGCCACTGGAGACCAGAACAGGGAAGGGCTGTTAAAGCTAAGATACACACCTGACAGACATTGATACCAGTTTGTTGTAGTTTGAAAACGAAAATACTTTTTGGGATTTTGAACTGGAATAAAAGTAATTAATGAGTAGTCGCTGAATTACAGCTTAAAATTACTATATTTAGAATGCGCTAGAATTTTATATCTACTTCATTTTAACTACATTTTGAGATGATTCTAAAGTCTGCAAATGAAACAGACCAGCGCGATAAGCTTCACAAAGCCTGAAAAAACGCAATGTAAACCACATTTTCCAAGTCAAGTTTATGAAGTGGTTCTTTGCCACAAGCTAGCGCGCGTTATAAAATGCTTAAAATAAATACAAATATAAATTAATACATCGCTCTGGTCTTGTGGAGTACAGCTTTTTTAACATATGCCCCATAAAAACCCCCAGTATTTTAGCTGTCCATGTTTAAAACGCCTATTCCTAAACAGATTAATAAATTAATATTTGCAGCGATAATACAGCATTAGGTATAGACTAGAGTCATACAGAAATTCGGAAACGGCCAAACGGCCGTGGTGGCGCAGTTCACGTCACGTACCTCTCCCTCGCGCCTCTGCGCTCCACGTCTGTACGGCGCAAAGCAGGAGCCAAAGCGCCTTCGTAGTCATTTTTCGGGAGCTTATTCAGGCTTCTCCTGCGGGAGGCTGAGTGAGGTCCGTGTGCGCTCTCCCAGAGTTCATGCTAATGAGGGGCAGCCTTTAGGGGAAAACATGAATCACATTCACTGCTCTGGACAAACCATTAGAGCAAGACAAAACTGCTCCAATTCTTGTCAACCTCCCACTATGCCAAATCCGCACAGGAATGGGCAGCCGGGCCAACAACACGGTGCAATTATGCGCCTGCCAAAAACTGCCCCTCTCCGCCACTTCCCCTATCGCCCCAATCGCGGTCTCTCGGTCTCTCCGTATTGTCGAGGAAGGGATGTCTTGGAATTCGTGAAAAAACTGCTTTTAAAACGGGAACAGAGACGCTTTTGTGTGCCGACAATATGACTGACAACGTGATGTGCAAAAAGAAATAATACGCTTGAAGAAAATTGCTTAGATTAAAATATGCAGGGTTCATCGGTTTTACGGCCCGGGCATTCGCCACTCTCCCTATTCACCACAGTAACAACACGGGAATGGGGTTTTCATAGGCCATTGTACAGCAAAAGAATGTACAGCGCCAGACTTCATCCTCAGCTTTCTCATGGGAACGCGTAAAGCAAACTCAACTGGTGGGTGCGCCCTTGCACTGTGAAGTTGGAGAGATCACCTCGGGATCCCCGTTCATGGCGATTTCTCTTGGTTTTGATCAGGCGACCTGTACATCGTCTTGAACGTATAGAGGTGTAAAACAACCACAAATATCTGCCAATATTTAAATTTGCTTAGTGTGACACTTCTGTGCCTGCAGAGAGCTTTGTGCGACATTTCAGTACATAATGTGTGACACTTTATCCCGAGGACAGAACGATGCAATGTATTTGTGTAATGAGGTGAATGTTCCAAACGATCCCCTTTTGTGCAATCTAATATTCTGTTAAAGGCTACAATATATAGCCCACTATGGAATGTACCATAACAATTTGGGAGTTGTGTAATTGCTCCGCAAGATGAAGGATGGAATTTGGATGTGTCTTGAAGTGTCTAGGTCTGGCAGTGGGGCCAGAGGAGGCAGCGTCTAGTCAGGAAGGTAGATCTGCTCCTAATGGGGCTCAGTGGCGGCTGGTGACATTTGCAAGTATTGAGCGTAAAAGTTTGGGATGAGTGGCCTGTGGAGAGCGAGCAAGCCCAAACTTCATAATGGGGCGGGGTGGGGGATTCTTGCCTCTGGAGAATGTTGAAAAAGAGTGGCCAAATGGTGCAGAAAGCAAATTTCATAAAGCAAGTTTGTTAATAAAAGTAATTGTAGTTAGCACATATTAGGGTCAAACGAATTTAAGCCTGTAACCTGTGACACAGGCTGATACTACTTTGCATATTATGGAGGTTCTGGTGGTCTTCTAAAAAAAATCCTTTGTATTCCGAGAGCGTCCATGGTCCTATCGTAAGGCTGAATACAAAACCCATGTAACTGTATTACAGAAACACACCAGGACAACTATGACTTAATAACTGTTGAAACGTTCTTCCTTATGTACAACCATCACTGAGCCATCATTTCAGCCACCACACAACTGTATATATTTTCTCTATACTTGGGCAACAATCTAAATTAATGGGGCACACATTGAAATGAAATATTATAACATTAACAAAAAACATTAAAGCCTCATCAAGGTGATTGGTGTGTCGATAAGGCATGCAGATGCAGACGAAAGTTAAACCTGTCTGTAATGTTTATTACTACCCTCCCTGAGACACCCGTTTAATTTACCTTAGAAGAATTAAGAATAAGGTCATAACTGCAAGGATTCAAATTTAACCGTTACATTTACAAACAGCTGTTTACAGTGAGCGCATAACCAGTAAACCATTTGACCATTATTCAAACTTAAAGCCACACGATTTACAAGGATCTCTGTAACAATTGCATTTAATCCAGAAGCCAACCTTACATAGAATATGAGCCCGAGACACCTTGGGAACATACAATGCTCATGTTAAAGTGTTGAGGTATTTTATGTTAATTTAAACGTGTTACCAGAGATTACATCATGATCTCTGATACACATGCATTAACCACCAGAGTTATCTTAGTCTTTTTTTTTTTACCTGGAGTCCTTCTGGATAGACATTACATGCCTTAATCCCCTTGGCATCTTCAAAATATAGGCCGTGAACTATAATGTAAGCCAAGAAAAGCTTTACAATCACATTTATCTTGCGACATTTGGGGGGAACACTTGGTAAACATATTTCAAATGGACTGGCAGTTAATAGGCAGACCATGGAAGCTGCCGCGGTCCTCGTGTTTATGTGGATCTGGGCAATTTCAAAGTGCCGTTCTAACTTCTTTGTTAAAAAAAAAAGCATGCACCTGTAATTCCAGCCACATCCACATCGTGTTATTCCACTTAAACGAGTATGTTTTGCTTTCTGACTGTCCGCGTGTTCCCTCGTGTGGAAGGAATGGCAGCTTCTTTCCCGCTCATACAATATAGATGACATCCCACTTGTGAGGACATCTTATTGTGGGACCAACAAGTAATCAACAACAAGTAATCTGTGTGATAAGAACATTCTGTTCTGTCTTTTATCTTGTCTCAAGGGGGAGTTTCTGCAAGAAAAGACTGTCAGACTCTTGTTGAGTTAAGTGCAATTCAAATGTTTGCCTTTCCTTTGGTGTGCTGCCCCCCTTGCACCAAAGCTGACCCCCCACCCTCCTTCTCAGCTACTCGGCGCCTTCATAAAGACCTTGTCTGAGTCTTGTTTTCAGGTCTCGTTCGTTTTTTGCTTGGAGAATGAAACCTGAGGTGGGGGTGTAGTTGGGGAGGTAGTAGTCATCGAAAATGACCAATCTGAACCATCGCATCAGAAGGAGGTCTCCAGTACGTTCATACCAAAGGGGGTGAGAGTGGCGAAAGGGAGCAAGTTGGAAATTGAGAAGGGAAGGAGGGCAGAGGGAGGGCAAGATGGAGGTAAGGTGAGAGGAGATAGAATAGTAAAAGGAAAGGAATTGTTAAGGGAGTCATGATAAGGAAAAACAAGAAATGAGAAGGGGGTGAGTATATTTATTAAGGTTGGGACATTAAAACTTGTGCTGAACATTGGCATTACAAATTATTTAGAAACCAGCACGTGGGGGGCGGGGGGGGGGGGGTCCAGTTCCAGCTAGTTTGAATGCTTTGTTTGGGGAAAATGGAAATACACAATGCTTTCGCCATTGGACTGTTCACGGGTTTAGTGTTAAACAGTAAAGTTAAAATGCATCACTGAATACCGAATCAAGCTGGCACATGAACAATTACAATACACAGTGCTGTGCGAGGCTGGTAACGGGTGTCATGTTACTCTCTTTAGTTAGATTGCAGCTTTAGAAGAGAACTACATTATATCGCAGGTCCTATGAAAGTGCTCCATATGAATAAGTACACCTTTCACAACTTAAAGTGGGCAACGCTTTCCATTACTTCCCAATCACCGCCGGGCCGTTCAATTCCTTGCAGCATGGCCTCAGTTTCTTACGGTCCGCTCCTTGATCCACACAGGGTCGGACAGGCTGTGTGGACCGCTCAGGTGCTCCTTGGAGACGGGCAGTGGGGAGTCGGTTGCAACTGAAGAGAGGGCTGCGAATCAAGCGTAACCAACCCGCGGCGTCTCATCCTCTAAGTCAGAGGTCTTCAAACTTTTGGATGCCGAGACTCCCCTGTCAACATTTTGAGGCGTAAGGACCCCCTCCTGACAAAAAGTTCTAAACCTGTTGACTAAATTGTGTGGGATGAAAATGTAAATGAGGTTATGTGATGCCGGTTATTTTGGGATACCATTGCTTCATTATTTTGACATTTTTTACACACAGTAACACCGAGGAAAGATTTCACCCAATCAGTACCCATTTATAGCCAAAATACAGCAATTATCATCAGAAAGATTTCAAGTCAACCTTTGTGAAGGGCCTTCCACTCTGAAGCAATATGTGTTGCCACATTAGAAGCTCACCTGGCCCTGACCGGGAGAAGCAGGGGTCCCTTAAAACCCTGGCGGTTTTGTGCAGAGTTAAACAGTTTACCCATGCAGCTTTCCTCTCACCTCCTCCCTTCCATCCCTCTCTCCTCACCCCGGATCCCTCTCTCACTTTGCAGGCCATTTTCTTTCACCTCTTTTTACAACTTCTGAATTCTCCCAATTCAACCTCTCACTTCACCTTTAATCACCTCTTGCCATTCTGTCTTTTCACTGCCCTCATCGCTAACAGTCTCTCACATTTATCTCATGGCCTCTCTGGCCCTGTCACCTCCTGTGCCCCTCAGCACTTCTCATTCACCTCGTCTCTCCATTCAAATGTTTGTCTATTTGTATCTTACACCTCTCCAGTCCCCCCATTCATCTTTCACATCTCCCCTTTGTTCTAACAGAAGCCCTCACCTTTGGATCACACTCACTTCTTGCGTGTCCACACTTCTCTTCGGCAATTCACATTTCTCCTCATCGATGACCTCTTCAATCAAATTCTCTCACTCCCTTGTTGTCCTCTCTCATCCTCTCATCTCTCCTCACCAAGCATACAGGTCTGACCCGTATGCTCCTCTCGGCATGTGCCACTCTGCTTATTGTTCCCTAATTCAAGAAGGCATGAGTTGTCTGTCTCGCTGTTTTGATGCAGGCCGTGCAGTTATGGAACGTGCACCCTCCTTTGCTTCACTCCACCAAGATTCTATTATCCTTTAGGAAGATATAAAAACCTTTCTCTATGCTCTGTAGGTTACCCCATTTGGCTGGTTCTCCTTCTATGTGTTTCTCATTTGCCTTCAGGCAGTAGATGGTTATTAGCCCCAGGACATCTTTTGGTAACAGTAGTGCATTACAGATATAAATAATAATAGGCAGAAGCAGGGGAGCCACTAGACCAGAACTTCAAGGGTGGGGGCTAACACTCCCAGTCAGGGCTGGTCCTAACACTAGTCGCACCCGGTGCAACAGTCTTTTTTGATGCCCCACCCCTGTTTCCTCCTTCTCCATGAATTCCTTCACTGCCACTCACCAACAATGCACCCCATCTCTCTATAGCACCTTTCTGACAAACATTTCATTTTTTATAGCACTACTCATAGTTTACTCACACTCATTTCTGTGATCTGTATGGTACATATTCTTTGTAGCAGGCACATTAACCCTCTGCACTGTGTGGGTGACAAGAGTGCCCATGTGAGTGCACGGTGAGCGATGCAACAGTGTGAGAGTAGGGCAAGAGGAGTGACTGCAGGGTGAGTGAGGTGGCGTATGAATTTGGGTGCGGATGCAAGTTCAGAATGGGATGAATGTATGATTACTGATGGGCTTGTTTGAGTGAGTTGCATATTGAGTAGTGAGGGGGACAGGTGAGTGAAGTGTCAAATGAGTGCAGGATGTGAAGTGTACTCGTGTGACTGCAGGGGGAGGTATAGAGTGAGCAGCACAAGTGCATTGTGAGTGCAGAGTGATCACTGTGAGTGCAAGGTGAGCGGGTGAATGGTGCGAGTGCATGGTGATCAGTGTGAGTGCATTGTGATCGCTGTGCGTGCAGGGTGAGCGTGAAAGTGAAGGGCGAGAATGAGGAATAAGTTGTCTGAATGTAGGGTGCATTCCCAGACCCATGAAGTAACTCAGCATGTTATTGACGGCGGCGTAGAGTTTAAGATCTAAGTTAAACTATTGCGGCATTAATCGGGGATCGAGGGTGAAGGAAATAAATAATGTGCTGATCCTGCAACAAACTTCCAGCCCTATGGTTAGGGTTGCCAGAAGAATATTTTGATGGCCCAGTCGGTACAAAAAAAAACAGTCACCTAAAGCTGTATTTTCAGTATTTATCTGTGCATACTTCGAACAGCAAATATAAATAGAAAGCACTTTTAATTGTGTTCTAGCGCTGCCTCAATGATCCATGACTGATAATTAAAGATACCAAAGACAGAAAAGTCATATAACAAATGCATACATCCTTTTTTATTTCTAAGTCTATTTAGTGCCAAGAGGAGATCTTTGCAGGCTCTTTAAACAAAACACAGCAGGCATTTTTCTTTTGGCAAACCTACTTGATATTCCTTTCCATGAAATGCATTCTCACACTACAGCAATAAATGTAAAAGACAAATGTAAGGAATAGGCTGAGTGGGGACCCAGGGGGTACTGGAACCAGGGATAAAACCTAAGCCTCTGTAACCAGTTTGCAAAGGCATGTAAAAGTGCAAATGGTCTTTAAAGACCTGTGAAAAACAAGGGAGTGCTGGAGATAAGACTCCAGACACTGCCCAGCTGAGCCCCCAGCAGCTCGAGTTTCACTGCAGCAGCCCGGACTGAGACACAGGACGGGGGAAGACGGAGGGGGGGCTGAAGCCCTTGGGCCTGTGCAGAAGTGTGACTGGGAAGGCGCGACCCCCTTAGCATCACTCCACGGCCCCCCTGGGGGTCGCGCCCCACAGTTTGAAGACCGCTGCTCTAAGTCAATCCTGGCACTGCTCCTGCTGTTATAACAGCGTCAGGATTGGTTTGGGCAGGCGGCCTCACTGCTCATCACTGAGCATGGGGGATGCGCCTTCGAGTCGTACTCAACTCACTAATTCAAATTCAAATTCAGAAACGTTATTCGCATTCAATTAAATGTATAGAAGTACACAAGTAAAACAATTCATATAATGCAGGCTGCGGTCCACATGGTACAATTACAGTGCAAATCAGAATAAAATGTAAATTAAAATTATGCTGCAAATGGATAAAACCTTAAAAGAATCTCTTGTAGTAAGTCGATAAAATTAGATGCAAGAAAGTGACAGTGCAATAAGGGTAAAAATAAAAATTTAAAACGGAATTCATTGCGACCAATAACAGTTAATAAATTCATACGAGCAAGGTATAACTGTACAAATCTAACCAACATTAGGGACTTAACATAACGGCCAATAAACATTTGATTAAATCATAAGTGCTAAATATAACTGTGCAAATCTAGCCAACATTAAAGACTTAATACAATGGACGGTTCAAATCAGAGTCTGCCCAAAGTGTAAATTCATTGGGATAGAAGGGGCAGTCCATTGGAAGCCTTACAGGTTTTCCACGCGGCTAGTAAAAAGGAGGCCATTGTGAAACAAACATACAAGGTTTCTCAATTTTGTAATATAGCGAGAGCCAATGTTGGGGGGGGCGGAACCAATTTTTTTTCAGCAGGGGAATGATATATTGTTTCCTCATAAAAGGTGCAAAATAACAATATGTACAGTCGATTGAATTGAATTGTTATTACATGGGCAAGGTGGGAGTGTCAGGAATGCTCCGTCCCTGCCACAGTCTGCAGCAGGGACGGAGCCACACAGGTTAAAAAAAACCCACCCAGACTGAAGGAGCGATTCACATTCTAGTTCCAAGCGAGCGCTCCTTCACAACCAGATCCCGCCACTGCTTCCGGGTCACTCAGCTCCGGTCCTGTCATCACCCGACTCCTCACGTCGGGATCTTCAGTGGCGCTCCCCGTCTCCTTGTGGTGTTCTCGGCGGGTAATCCAGTCCGCTCTCAGTTCTCCACACAGCATTCTCGGCGGAGAGTGTCGGCCGCTCGCTGGGCTTTTGCTCAGCGTGCTCGGTTGGGGACTCCAGTGTGTATCTAACTATCCAGAAATTCCTGCATTGAACAAAGGCGGTAACACGCATGCACTTCCATGAATTTGCACTAAATAAGGCTACTTTAAAGTTGACCTACAATAATACTTATCTGAGGGATTTTCCTTGGCTGCTAAAGGCGTGTGCATTTTTTGTGTGATGTATTTCTGGCTGTATTGAAGCATATACAGTCAGTGTTATGATCCCTTAATTAAGGGGATAACGATTTCGTTAGCCTGCACCTTTTTTTCCATATTGGGATACTCATTACTCAGGCCTTTCATTAGGTTCAATGATTAGGCCACTATTTTCTTTTGGGGCTATATTTTCTTTTTGTGTTCGTTACAATGGTAAGCATGTGATTTAGTACATCTATATTACATAAAGGAACAGTGCACACTTAGTAATTCTCTCTGTCCTAGTCATCTCTTTTCATACAGAATAGTTGTTGGTTCCTGAAGCATTTCTGTTGGACACAAAGCAGGAAGAGGGGACCGAACCAGGTAGTTAACAGTGAGATATGTATAGTTAAAGTTTATACCATTGTTCCAAGTTATCCTGAGAGTAGTCTATTTACGAATCTTTACTTACAGGATCACAGATGTCCTTGCTGCCCAGATGTGCTGAGGGATCCTTGCTACCTTTCTCCTTCACTTGTTTCCCCTCTTCCCCTGTACACTGGCCTTGCTTTGACCCTGTTGGGCAGGCTATGCGATAGCGGAAAGTTGGGACCTGCTCTTCAGTCTCCTGCCGCTCGCTCCTGTGGAAACTTCAGGTGAGCCTTGATAGGTAGTTGAGAAATTGAAAATACATTAATTGGATGCCCCATCATGATCGGAATGTAATTTAGTTGGAATCTGATCAAAATGTACCAGTGCTGGGTATTCTCTATAAAGGAAAGATATGATTAGGCCCCTTGCTGTGACTCTAGTAATCCATGATAGGAAGAAACAACCATTTCCCCCTACATCTCTCCCACCTATCAGAAGCAGTTTTCATAATAAAAAGTTCCTTTAGCCTAGATTTGGGGAAGCCTTCGCAAAGGATCGGAGTGTCGTAAAGATCTGACAGCCCTATTGAAGCAAAAGTATGTTTTATGTAGAGTAACCATGGAATTTTATGGGCATGGTCTAAGGACCTAGTATCTTTCAAGATCATTTGGTTCGAGTCAGCACTGTTCCTTTTCCATAAGGATAGCTACAGGGATAGCGGGGCCAGTTTAATAACATCAGTGATGTAAGGCAGATCAGCTTCCTTGTGAGCAATACAATTGTTACAAGCTGTTGGGGCTGATAACAGTCGCTTAACCAAATTGTCTTCCACCACTTGCAAAGCTGCAGTATCCTCTATTCCCCAGATCGCTGCCCCATAAGTGGCAATAGATCTCGATTTAGCCAAATAGATTTTAATCATTTCCGGTAGTGGCTTACTGCCCAATTTTTTAGAGAAGCGGAAAATTGCACCTCTGCCCTTGCCCATATGGTCTGCCCTATTCTGTACCATCACCTTCCAGGACATTTTGGAATCGAAGACCTGATCTATTTTTACACCGTTGAGATAAAATCTCGGCGATTTCTTTTTAGCACCCCCCCCCCCCCCCATGGCGAAAATAAAGGTCTTGGTTTTGTTTACGTGGAGGTCCAGGTCGGACATGAAGGCCGTGTAATCAGCAATGAGATTTTGAAGCACTATGGGGGTTCTGGCTAACAAAACCGCATCTTCTGGATATAACAGAATAGGGAGGGGAGTGGTCTGTGCTTGAAATAGGAAGGGGGCCAGAGTACACCCCTGTCTGACCCCCCTTTCAATTTTAAAAGGTTTCGTACATTCTCTATGCTTCCTATATCGAACCCATAGCAGTAGCATCTAAGTAGGACTCTCTAATAAAATTAATTATTGCATCCTCCACCTCCATGGCCTCCATGATATTCCACAGTTTGCTGTGTACCACAAAGTCAAATGCCTAAGTCAATCATGGCGCTGCTCCTGCTGTTACAGCAGCGTCAGGATTGGTTTGGGCAGGCGGCCTCACTGCTCATTACTGAGCCTGGGGGATGCGACTTTGAGTCGTACTCGGCTCACTAATTCATAGATGGAGGCACCTCTAGTGCGCGTGTCGGGTTGGCCGGAGAAAGGCCGCCGTCCAACCCGACATGCACACTTGGGTCCAGGCGTGTGCTGGCTAACATCACCTATACATGGGTGTCATGTCTGTCTATCAACATAAGCCCCACCCTCTCTCTCAGCCTGCTTATGCACGTTGCCGCGGCTGAAGGAGTTTACAGAATGGATTCAATTTTCTGGTTTTTACTGTTAGTGGAATACTAAATACTTGCATGTAAGTGGGGGGACAAAATATGAGTGGGGCAACGGCCCAACCCCCTAAGGGAGTCACCGCCCATGGCCTTTTCTTGTATATGTACCTGAAAACCTTGAGAGAATAGTAAGCTTTTATACGACTTTGAGTTCCGGCTGTTTTCTCTATCTAAAGTTCATATGTGAATTATGTAGGTAGATCTTCATTCAGAGATGTATGCACAAAGGCTAGTGCATTGAGAAACACATAATCCTTTTGTGAATTCTCAAGTCTCTCCAGTGATACTATATTGCAGCTCAGGAGTAAACAACAGCTCACACTTCTGCATAATGTTCAATGTTCTGATATTAAGATGCAGAGTGCTCTCAACTTTCAATACAACTATTAATAGATGTGATGTTAATATATGCAAGCTAAATATGCTTCTCTTCTCTGAGGGACCCCTGTCTACTGGCAGTGGTTGGCTCACACATGAAGAAACTCTCATCACAACACCTGTGGTAGTCACTTGTGAAAACTCTCTTACTACATGACAGCAAGTGTCTCCGTTCTTATGCCATAAGTACCGTATTGCTCCCTTTAATGTTTTACAGTGAGTCGTTATATATTTAAAGAACTTTCCCCTTTTGTTGGAAACGCCCATCTTTTGTACGGTATTCCGCCAGATTATTGGCTTTTTGTTGAACCCGTTTTGTTGGCGATAGGACTGTGCACACTTTACTCCTGCTAACCAGTGGTAAAGTGCTTGTACTCTTTCTTTTAAACCTTTAACATTGACATATCCCTAATTGGCCCTTTTAATTTACTTTTTATTCCTAGTATATGGTACTACCTGTACCCAAGGCCAGTAAACTATAATTCTACCAGTCGGCTGCATCACTCATTGTGCCACCCACTAAAGTAGCACTATAAACCATGATTCAATGCCTGCCCCTGTAGCCTCAGTTTGCAGTTTTAAAACTGCCATTTTAACCTGGCAAAATAAACCTTTTGGCAAGAATAAACCTTTTTTCAATGCTTTTAAGTCACGCTTATGGTAAGTCCTAAATGCCCATAGGACAGGGTACATGCCATTTTAAGAGTAGGGCATGTATATTTCATGTTTGAAATGGCCTGACTGAAAAACATCTAAAGTCATCAATAACAATATATCTTTATTTGGTTATGTTTAAAAGCATACATAAAGATCATAAAAACAGTTCATCCACAAAAGAGTATATAAAAATTTAGCAACATGGTTAATCTTCCTGTACACTCCTGAGGGTAATTACAGCTTTTAAAACACATATAAAATTTGAGAGGATTAACTCCACCGATAACATCTGTAGAAATAGAAGGATAGGGCAAACTTGTGGACAGACTCTACCTTTGAATAATGGAACAATAAATGTTCTCCTGGGCACGTTATAAAATTTACAGACATAATAAAATGCATCGTATCCTGCAGAGACCTATTGTCGCAGCCGCAGGGACCCAGGGATTTAAGGTCATGGCAACCTGTAGGGTGGGCTATAGATAGATACAGTAGATTAAATCTGAATATTTTGAGCAAAAATCCTTCCCTGTTGTTTGTCACCAGTGCTAAGTAGGGTTCCAAATATAGTGGCAGTTAGCATTACGTGCTTTCGAAACGAAGGTTTTAGCAGGTCGGACTCCCTTCTTAACAATATGTTCCATTCAAGAAAGTTCTCCTTCACCCATTTATAGTCTGTTTTGAGTAAGCCCTCTGGGCTATGGAATAATTCCACCCTTCCCATCCTCTGGAATTAATCCCTAATATACTTGAGCCAGTGGATTTTTAGAGCTTAGTCAAGTAACAAACTCTCTGAATATTAAACGGGTTAGACTGAACTCCTCCTTGGTCCATACCTTAATGCAGCCCAACAGAAGGCGGAGGGCCAGCTGATCACTAAGATACTTGACTCCAAGCTACTCATCAGGCTCGGTGCGTCCATTGGGGCGTGGGGGCGTAGCCCCCCCGCCCGCGCCCGCAGCTCCCTCGTCCCTCCTCTGTGAATGTCAGTCAGCATGACGTCGGACCGTGGGCGGTCCGGCGTCATGTTGACTGACATCATTGTCAGACGCATTTGGGAAAGGCAGCACAAGTGCGCATGAGTGGGCATGGAGCTTAATTTTTACTCCGTGCCCAGTCATGCGTACTTGTGTTTTTGCTTCCATGCGCATGCCCTTTAGGAGCCCTTCGGTCTCCTAATGGGCAGGCAGCGGGCGAGGAGTAGGCTGTGCCGTCAGCCAATCCTGGCGCTGCTGCAGCGCGAGGATTGGCTGTGGGCCGGGTTGCCAGTCACTTGCGTCACGTGGACGTGGTGTTCCGGACCGTTTGAAGGGGCAGAGAGGCGCCAACGCGGACCAGGAGAAGAGGCGGTCAGGTAAGTGTTTTTTAATTTTAGGGTGGTTTGGCTGGGTTGGGGTTGGTCAGGTTTGGCTGGATTTAGTTTGGATTTGTTTGGTTTGGTGTTGGGAAGGTTTTCCAGTGGTTTAGCAAAATTCGATCGAGATTTGGCTGATTTTGGGGTGTTTTTGCGTGTTTGCGGGGGGCGCGTGTTTGATCGCAAAGTCGTACCCCTTCCACTGGATGGATTTGTGTAATACTTTGTGAGATTCTTCGTAATCGCTGGAACTACTGTTCCAGTGAGTTACAAGAGGATCGAAGTAGGGGAAGTGCGAAAAAAACGCTATTTTTTTTAAGGTTCGAAATCAATGTTATCCAATGGGCGTTTTTAAGGTGGTGGAGAAGTGGTTTTGAGGGTGTTCCAGTTGCCCGAGAGGAACGGGGCTGCTGTGAGTGGTAGGGAGGGGGAATTTATGGGTGTGCAGGAAGTTTGGGATGAATCCATCAATGGGAAGGGTGTTTTTTGTCAAAGTCGAGGAAGGAAGGAGCTGCCATAGGAGCCCATGTTAAATGTGAGTGTTTACATGTTTTTGGGGTTGGATTGTAGGGTGTTCCAGGTGGTTCCAAGTGAATGTACTTAGCTGGTATCAGAGTTGGGAATGTCTAATTTTGTTTGCAAGTGTTTTGATGTTACGTGAATCACGTGGTAGCAGCAGAAATGGAACCAAATATCTCATACATAGAATGTGATGGTCATTGCGACAAATGAAATAGGTTAAATAGGTGTTTTGGTCCTAGTTTGAGAGTGCGTTTTGACGCGACTTTGTTACGGGGCACTTTTACGCCCCGCCATTTTCAAATGTCACCAGCCGCCACTGCTACTCATGCACACAACATGCCGATGTACTTTGGGGGAAACACAACAGGCATCTAAGAAATTTATTTTCTATGATCTGGAGTTCATTTATGGCTTTTTAACCCCAGATATCAGTCCCATTGGCTACCTTTGAGATGCACTTGGCCTGGTAGATCTTAATTAGTGCCTTGAGCGGTCTACTCCCCAGTCTTGTAGCAAAGCTAAGTATGGCTGCAGTGCACCTAATGAGTTCCTTTTTCTTTGCTGTGAATAAAGGTTTCCAGCTCTGGCTAGAATCAAATAACACATCCAGATAGGGAAACGCCCTAACCTTTGCCAGCAAGTGTTTACTCATGCTCAATGTTTTAAATCTTTGTAGAGTGAGGACCTACCACCATAATAAAGGATTTAGTCAAATTAATGGACAGATCCAACTTACTCATAAAAATATAAAGAGGCTTTGCAGACCCTTGATTGCCCTGGGCATCAATACAGCATCATAGCATATAAAAGTACCAGAAGGGATCGAGGGGCAATATGAGGGTAATCTACCTTAGGTGCTACGAGTTACTTTTTAAGCCCATTTATATAAAGGGTAAATAAAAAAGGGGCAAGGATGATCCCTTGGCGTACCCCTCGCCTCGTTTTAAAACTGTTAATACGCGCTGAATCATTTAAGTATCTAATGGATGCCGTCGTATTGGCATGGAGATCCCATAAAAATAAACTATGTTTGGGTCCACCCCATACCCAAAAGAATACTCCACAGTTTATCTTGAGTAACACGGTCAAAGGCGGATGTAAGGTCCATAAAGGCGAGGTGGACAAACTGAGCTGGCAGTAGTGTATTTATTGATAACCATAAAGAGGTTCAAACATTGATCAATAGTAGATATGCCCTACCTAAAGCCATATTGTGAATCTAGGATAACGTTGTTGTCCTCCTCCCGGAAGAAAGTCTATGCAATAACACCCACCCCAGGACCTTTTCAACAGAATCGATAAGCGATATAGGCCAGTAACACTGGGGATCATCTTTATCTCCCTTTTTAAAAACGGGCACTGTTACTGCTGTAGAACTAGAGGAGGGGGGACCATGCCTGACTGCCGTGTTCAGAAGCGTAGTCAATGTGGGACACCAAAATTCCACATCGCTTGCAAACAGATCTCGGGGATTCAGTTAGGGCCCTGGCCCTTATGTCTAGTGAGACCCATGATACCATGGGAAGTCTCCACTAAAGAAAATTCGATGTTCGACCTCTCGTAGGTTGAAGTCTCTATCTCAGGGGTAAAAGAGGGAAATGAACAATTGTATGTAACCTCAAAATGAGTAACCCATTGGTTGTCTGTGACAGTATGACATAAGATGGGGTGTTCTCTTGTGTGAAACGTGGTGGTTAATGATCCGCCACAATGCAGAGGGGAAACAGCCACTACAACGCGGCCGTTTCCATGCATACACTTAACCGCGCATGCTTTACAACGGATGCGTGGTTACCACGAATAGCCTTTACCACGCATTCCTTTACTACGAGATACGTAGTAAAGGCATGTGTATTACAGGTAAAATTATAAAAGGGGGCTTGGGGGGTCTCCCCCCCACCAAAAAAAGCGTGGGTTAAAAAAAGGGGGCTTTAGGGGGTCCCCCTCAAAAAACGCACCTGTTTCCGTCATTTTCGGATTCTAAATAAAAAAGATGTGGAGGCAATCGGCGTCGTTAGAAGAAACGGAAAGACCCTTCCGCTTCCTCTTTACGACATGCAACGCAAATCGGAAGTGCTTGGAGTGGAGAGAGCGTGTAGAGGTAAGGAGGATCTTAGTGAAAATAAATAAATAAATAAAGGAATGAGGGGGTGGTGTCGCGCAGGGGTAAATATTTAGGGTTCAGGGGAGGGGTATTTGATAGAAGGGTTTGTGGGTGGGGGAATCGCGCGGGCAAGATTTTTAGTGTTACGGGCAGGGGTAATTCATAGAAGGAATGGGGCGGAGGGTTGCACAGGGGTACAGGGAAGGGGTATTATAAAAAAGGAGGGCACAAGGGAACATGTAAGGAATTGGGGCAGGGATCGGAGAAAACCTTTACCATAAAAATGCCATTATTATGCATAGTTTTACAACGAAAATCGTTGTAAAGATATGCGTGGTAAAGGCATTTTCGTAGTAAAGTATATGCGTGGTAATGGCATTCGCGTTGTAAAGCATGCGTGGAAAAGGCATGCGCTGCAACGGAATGCGTTGTAACGTCATACAACCAATGCAGAGCTGTTTTTCCAGGTACTCGCTTGCATAAGATCATCCCAAGCGGTTTCCCCCAAAGTATTTTTTCTTCTATTGAGGTCTTCCTTAAAGCTATCTTTTTGGAGATGCTCCCAAAGGCATTTACATTTGCATGATCTGAGGCATGAGACAGGGTGTGTTTAAAATGCTTAGATTCTACCATGGCCCATCTTAGGCGTCTGCCCTGACAGGTTGACACAAGCTCTCCAGTGGTACTCACCATTTTGCTAACAAATGAGCATGACACACCCAGGGAGAGAGAGGCCAGGTTATGGTCACTTAACACGCTCTGAGATATATTACAATTAGGGATCATAAGGTACAAGGGTTCTATAACAAAAATAAAGATAATAATTGAGGCACAACTCCTTCTGGTAAAGCTGGGGATGAATTTAGTCTTATTAGAATTAATCAGCTTATCCAAGGAGAAAACAAGATTAAAATTATTTAACAAAGTGTTGTAACATGCACATGGGGAGAATTGTTCATATCATCGATGGGGCTTTCACATAAATGTATACAAATCCTCTGCACACGTAAATACATAAAGTTTCATAAAATATCACAATGATGCTTGTCTTTGTATTTTCAGATATCTTTAATTCAAGATATTAAGCCTTCTTAGCCAACAGGTGTTTTGTCACTGTTACAGGGGATTACCCCGCAACTTCTTCAGGGCTAAGGAATATATAAACAAGTACTTGTTCGTGTATGCAATGGTAGTAAGGAAAGTTTATCTTTCAAATTATTGACAAAGTGACTTCGGTGACTTGTGTGAATGATAAAATAGTGAGTATTACTGTGTGGCAATCCATGTGAACCTGGTGTTGTATGTGCCTTTCGTACAACTCCTTTGTGTATCAATTTATCAATGGGGGAAAAGAAAGAACGAAAAAAGCCCCCCTTTCGTTTATGTTATCGTTATAAGACATACAAGTACAGTTGGTATCCGAGACTCCATTATATGAGTAATCCTGTGGTTGGCAAGGTGCGGGCATTCAATCAACCCATTTGGTTTTATAATCCTGAGTTTATTCATTGATTCTATTTCATTATATTCGTGGCGAAGTAGCGCTCCCTCATGCTGTCTCTCGATAGTAAATACATGCTGACTATATTGTGTAGTTAAACATGTGTATGGGAACATATTTTGTTGAAATACGATACCTGAGGTCAGTTTCAAGTAGTCTCTAAATAATAGAGAAAAGGGCACATAAGCTAAAGAATGGCAATTGGTACATTCTAATACGGTGTACTTGGTAACCATGAAGGATCCTCCTACCTTAGTTCAGGTGATAATTCCAACCCGGAAGGGGTTCCTATAATTTCTGCGCCTGGAGAGGTAGACTATTTAGTCTTGTGTCCGAATATCTTAATGTGCTTCCAAGTGTAAAGGGAGTTTCTTTTAGAAGAACTGCCCCATCCTAAAGTGAAATTAACAATCTATTAATATTATTATCCCTTATTTGTCTGTCTAGTATTTTTACTATAATAAGTCAGTTTTTTCACTCCTTACCGGCAGTATTAGGTAGAACCCCTTGGATCTCCAGGCCGTGGCGTGTTCGCCGTGCAAATCAGCAGTCTGCAGCCGGCCCCCCCCCTGCATTGTCTTAAGTAATGGAGTGCAAGGGCGGACTAAACCGGTTCCTAGACCCATTTTGGGGGGCCATCTTAGAGTGATGTGTCGGGCCCCCTGGGGTACTGAACCCATTTTGGGGGCCATCTTACAGTGGTGTGTCGGGGCCCCCGGGGCACTAGAATTGAAATTAGTGAGAACTAGCGAAATGTTGGTAGCAAAAGACCAGTGGTATGCCCAAAAACTAAAAGCTATTTACTAGAAATCCGTATCTGTAGGGGCACATGACAGCATTGAGGCGCACTGCCATACAAGTGTGACATTTGTGGTAGCGTGCATGCGGCGTTTATACATATGTACATCCTTATAAGAGATTTCAAATGATATCCCAGTGCTTTGTCGTTCTGACCCAAACTAATCAACATGATAGTGTGTTTTGTGACATGTGACGTGTGGCACTGTGATAGTGAATTTCGTGACATTGTTGGATGAACCTCAAATATAACTGTAAATTCTTAAACTTATTACGAAGCGTGGCAGTCGGTCTCAATTCCCGCTAGTATCCGATCCAAAGCATATTCCGAAACGTTATGCAATGTGAATGTGAATTCTGTGAAGCAATAACAAGCTTCTCCTAGATGCAATTGGTTGGTGCTCAAGCTTAGTTTTCAATAAACACATATCCTTATAATAAAGCATTGTCCAACTCAGTACTTGACTTTCAAAATGAAAAGTACTTTATCGCACACTTGAACTAAATTCCACACAAGAGATATCTATGATGCAACTTAGTGGCCTGGTGCTAAAGTCCCTTGGTGGCTCTCCCCCTTTTGCTCAGATGGATTCCCTCTTTGATCATGATGTAGCAACAAGCAACTCAGGTGTAGTTTTACTCCCAACACTCTTAAGACAGTGCACAGTCTGTTCGTCTCTGGCACAGATTCTACCCCAAGGCGTTTGTTAGTCTGTAAATAGGACCAATTCTCAGTGTCAGCCCTGCTACATGTTGGCTCAACCCCTTCCCCGCTTCTGGGCTGAGCGTGAGCCAGTCTTTCGTGTCAGGCATTCTGAGTGGTCAGAGGCATCACAGGACGGCACTGGATCTGAACTTCTCCAGCTGTGTGTGGGGCAGCCTAACCTTTGCAGTGCAGGTCCGGATGGTTGTGACCACTTGATGTTTGTGTCCTTTGCAGCAGTAGGTATCACCAGGTGAAATACAGATAACACCTCATGTCACTCCACGGTTCATTATTTCTTGTGCAGTGGCCCAGGTCAGGTCCTTTACTTGGGCACAGCAACTGAGGTCACACTGTAGTCAGTAACTTCTTGTGCAACGGATTACTTCAAGCAGCAGTTGATAACTTCCAGTGCAGTAGCTCAGGTCACACCACGTCATTAGTATCCTGGACGGTAATGTTAAATGGTAGCGGCAGTTTCAGTTGATAACCCTTCAAGTATTGCCCGGCGGTAATCGCCTGTCATACCATTCGATAATTTACCAATGAAAGAGGCAGGCGCCGGAGACTGGAAGGCAGGAAACAAAGTTTTATTCCGTCGGAGCAGAACACATCAGATCAGACAGCAAGGTATCGTCACGAGGTGCTCTAACTGCATCTCTGAGGCCTGGCCTCTTATACACAGGTTTATGACTTTATTGCAGGTTTTATTGTACATGGCACATTCTTGAGATTACTTTGATGTATAAAAGAACTTCTTCGGAATCCCCACTTCGAACTCGTTCCCACACATATCTACAGTGGAAGTCCCCACCCCATCTACAGTAGGAGATGGCTATCACGCAGCTGGACATTCCGCCAATTTCCGGGGGTGTGTGTAACCGGCCGGGTCTCAGGGGTTAGGGGCTTTGATCCACTGTATCCCTTTGATGTCGGGTGTTTCCCTTACAGTAGGGGCAATAAACTGCATCCGCAGGGCTAGGTGATGGCCTGGGATCAGTTCGGACAATGGGGCGCAGAGGAAGGGGGTTATCAAAGAGATGCGTGACCATATATGGGATGTCGGTCAGGCGTAGGATGTGGTTCCATGGCAGGGTCGCGCAGAAGGAGAGGGTTTATGGCCCGTGTATGAGAGAGCGGGGGTGGCCGGCGCGCGGGGGATGCTTGCAGCGCCAGGGGAGCGCGCTGGCGATCGACAATGAGCGGGGAGAGAGTGAGGTGCCTAAAATGGTGGCCGTGCGTTCGCTGTGCATGGCGCTGGGGAGAGGCAAGATGGCGCAGATAATGTTCAGTTACAAGCTAAATTTCCACAGTCCTCCCTTTTAACATATCTCGCCAGCTTGTCTAGTTCGGGTCTATCCCCATAATACTACGAATTTCCACCTCATACAGAGCTTTCATTCGCTCTGTTTCAAAGTTCAAAGTCTTAGGGCAGATGCAGTTCATAAAAAGCGAACATAGAGGTGGCAGACACTGAATCCCCAAGCAACATCCACATAGTATCACAATCGGTATTAGGATAAATGAAAACAGCCTCCACCCCCAACTTTTAATAGTGTCCCAAAACCAACTCCCCAGTGACCATTCTTCTTGCTCTTGATGGACCTCTGCGGATAGTCTGTGGAGGTGTTCAATTGCTTTGTAGACTGAGGGTGAGTTATCCGGTACGTAGGTACAACAGCTGGACCCAATGATGCGGCATGCTCCTCCGCGATCAGCCAGAACCACATCTAGAACGAGGCGGTTCTGAAGAGCCACTAGGCGGACGGCCTGGAGCTCGGCGGTGTTGTTGGCGAGGATGCCGGCCGTAATGTTCATCGCCGTTTCGACTGCCTGGGTTAAGTGGCGGATGGCACGGCTGTTTGCCATTGGACCCCAGAGTGGAACAAGACCCTTTACTGCGTCCATGAACTGCGCTACGGCGGAGTCGGCTTGCACAATGTCTTTGGCACGTTTCTGTCGGTGATGGTTTGCCGGAGCCACATATGTCGGAGGAAGGACAAAGGCGATGTAGCAGGTGCCTCCCCAACCTTTCGGAAGCCAGGTGTAGGCCTTAGTACCACAGACGAAGTACATATTTGGGGAGGCAACAAAGGAAGGCGGATCAACTGAGTCCAATGTTCGGGTGATGAGGCAGGAGCTGTGGCCCACCGGCTGCGCCCCCAGGCCTTCGAGGCATACAAATCCAGTGATGTTGACGACGGATAGGGCCACTGTCAGGGTGGCGGCCGTTCGTTTCCGGAGGTAAGAGAAGGTGGGTCTGGCTGGGTTGTTGAACACTTGCATTTCAACTCGTTCTTTGGCAGGGATGTCCATGTGAAAGGAAGTGTTTGATCTCAGAGGACAGAAGGGGGCAGAAGTTCTTCCAGTTTTGTTCAGCCAGAACCCATGGTAAAAGTGTGACATGGTTCTGCTGGAGGTGGCATTGTCCTTGTAGCTTTCCTGCAGGAGGATTAACCAGGCGAGGCAGGAGCCATGGACAGAAAAAGGTGAAGGGATGAAAGGGATAGAGTGTCCAGTGGCATGTGGTAGCAATCCACAGATCCAGCAATTAGTGGCGTTGGCAGCAAGATTGTGTTGGTGGAGCACCTGCACAAAAGAGTTATTCCAGAACTCCTTACGCCTCTCTCGGAGTTGGGGTGAAAGTGAGATCAGATGGTGTTCTTTCATGGTGGTAGGTTGAACGGTGGTCAGCAATGTCTTATGAGCGGGTGTGCTCTCCTCCATGATCCAGAAGGTGACCACGAGGAGAAGGCAAAAGAGAAGGGTAATGAAAAGTGCAATAGTCTTTGAGCTGTGCATTCGGTCAGTCTTTGGGTTTTTGTAGTGGATCTTCGGACGTCCGTTTGCTTCCATCATCTTCATGTCGGGCGCTTCCATCACCTTCAAGAGACTCGGTAGCGGGCAGAACCACAGACTTTGTTTAGTTTCTCTCCTGGTGGCCTTTGAGGTGACTAGGCTACCGCTCTGAGATTTCCACTTAGCCTGTGGTCTGTTTAGCCGAAGTTCTCTCCTTTCGTCGCAAGTTATACCCTTCCTTGGATGGCACGGTGGGATCGGGATATCTTACCAACTCAAGAGTCTCTGTATCTGGGCAGCGGCTCAGGGATGGTCGGTCTTTGTCCAGAAGTTCTTCTTGGGTGGTGATGTTGTCCGTGGTTGTCAGGGTCGGTGATACCTTCTTGCAGTGGTGTGCATGCAGCCAATTGCGTTTCCCCTCCACTCGAAGAGCTGTTCGGGTGGTGATCAGGACTTGCAGGGGGCCCGTCCACCGGGGCTCCAGACTCTTGGTGCGCTGGAAGTTACGCACTAAGACGAAGTCACCGGGTTGGATGTCGTGTCCGGGGCCCCTGGAAACATCGGGAATGGCGTGCAGCACCTGCTGATGGATAACAGACAACGTTTTAGTTAGGTTATACAAATAGTCAGACATGAGGACGTTCGGGACGTCGTGGATGGATGTTGGCTTTGGAGCAGCCCAAAGGTTCATGGGCCGCCCGAAAACGACCTCGTAGGGGGTTAAGTGGTGTTTAGTGGGGGTGGAACGCATTGATAGCAATGCTAGCGGGAGAGCGTCTGGCCATCTCAGTCCTGTGGTTGCGACTATTTTTGCTATCTTAAGCTTCAATGTGGCGTTGTGTCGCTCAACCAAGCCTGCAGATTGGGGATGGAAGACCGCATGGAATTTCTGTTTTACACCCAACCCTTTTAAGATGAGTTGGATAACTTCGGCTACGAAGTGGGGGCCGTTGTCGCTCCACAAAATTCGACAAAGGCCGTATCGGGGGAAGAATTCCTTCAGTAGTACTTTTGCGGTAGTCATAGCGGTGTTGTCATGGGTTGGGTAGGCTTCCACCCACTTGCTGAAGGCACACACAACGACAAGTACGTACTTTAAACCTTGGCATCTTTCTAACTGGACATAGTCCATTTGTAGGACTTCAAAGGGGTGATTGGGGACCCCAAACCCTCCCCGGGGTACAGCAGTTCCTTTCCCAGGGTTGTGTTGGAGGCATACTAGGCATTGTTGGACCAGACGTTTGGCTGAGTCTGGGATTTTGTCGTTGTGCCAGACTTTGGAGATGAGTTCGATCATGGGGGCAGACCCTATGTGTGCGGGGGAGTGTGCCATGGTCAGCATGGGGATCAAGTATGAGTCTGGTAGCAACCATTTGTTCAAGTCTTTAGTTCGCCAGCAACCGTCATCGTCTTTCAATCCCACCCGGGCCCATTCAGTTAATTCGTGCGGTGTGCTGGCTAGTTGGATATCCCTAATCGTTTCCCTAGCATCCTTCCATTTCTCAGTTTGTGACCTGGTCACGTACATACGGGTCGTGGACCTATTCTCGGCTGTGGTTCGGGCAGTAATGTCAGCCAGTGCATTTCCCTGTCCTATAATGTCTGTCACCTTCTTGTGTGCCTGGCATTTGATCACAGCTAACCGTGTGGGGAGGAGGACTGCTTCGGTCAGGGCAGAGACTAGATCTCCATGCAGGATGGGTGTGCCATGAGAAGTCAAGAATCCCCTCTCTTTCCATAAGAGCCCAAAGTGGTGAACTACCCCGAAGGCGTACTGACTGTCTGTGTAAATGTTTGCGGTTGTCCCTGCTGCCAGGATGCAGGCTCGTGTGAGAGCAATTAGTTCCGCCGCCTGTGCGGATCGCTGTGTGATGCGGGCTGTCTCAACAACTGTTCGGGCTGTGGTGACTGCATAGGCAGCTGAGGTGGTGCCATCGGGGAGCTTGATGCATGAGCCATCCACCCACAGTTCTCCGTCAGGGTCCGGGAAGGCAGTATCCCGGAGGTCAACCCTACTCTTGGTTTGTTCGTCGGTGAGGGTCACGCAGTCATGTATAGGGGACGCATTGGGGTCAGCGTCAGGGAGAGGCAGTAGAGTAGCTGGATTCAGAGTGGTGCATCGTTTCAATGTGATGTGGGGTGCAAGCAGAGTCAGTTCATAACCAGTCAGTCGTGCGCTAGTCAGGTGTTGAGTCTTGGTTTGGTTCAGGAGGGTGTCAACCGCATGGGGTACCAATACTGTGAGGGGGTTTGAGAGCACGATCCCCTCGCTTTGCCGGATAGAGATAGCAGCGGCGGCTACTGCTCGAAGGCAGGCGGGCAAAGCTCTGGCTACAGGGTCAAGAGTGGCAGAGAAGTAGGCACAAGGGCGTTGCTCAGGGCCTATGGAATGGGTTAGGACAGACAACGCACATCCCTCCCTTTCGTGGGTGTAGAGGGAGAAAGGTTTAGTGTAGTCTGGGGTTCCTAGGACTGGGGACGAGCAGAGGGCGTCTCGTAATTCTTTGAAGGAGGATTGACATTCGGGTGTCCAGGGGAGGGGGAAGGGGACATCTTTAGCCAGCAGGGAAAGCAGAGGCTTTATGATAAGACTGAAATTTGGCAACCATTGTCGACAAAAGGAGGTGAGGCCTACTAGGGACCGTACTTGCTTCTGAGTCTTGGGAACAGGGGTTTCTAGGATGGTCTGAATTCGGTCAGGGGTAAGTTTTCTCCCGTCTTTGGATAGTAGGTGGCCTAGATATGTTACTTGTGTTTGGCAGAATTGCAATTTCTTCCTGGAGACCTTGTGACCGTTCTCCGCGAGGAAGCGGAGGAGGTGAATGGTGGCTGTGACGGCAAGTGGAGTGGTGTCGGCCGCCAAAAGAATGTCATCGACGTACTGTATCAACACCACTCCATCGGGTAGTTGGACTGCATCTAGTTGCCTCTTGAGGGCTTGGCTATAAATACTGGGACTCTCAGTGTAGCCTTGGGGTGCCCTGCAGAATCTGTACGAACGGGCTTTTAAAGTGAAGCCGAACAGGTAGCGGCTGTCTGGGTGGATGGGGATGGAAAAGAATGCGTTCTTGAGATCAATAACAGTAAAGGTGGTGGCAGTGGATGGAATCAGGGTGAGGATGGTGGTGATGTCTGAGACCACGGGGTACTGGGGTATGACTACTTTGTTAACCTCTCGCAAGTCAACAATGAAACGGTAGGCTTTCTCATCTCCCTCGCCTTGCTTCTTTACAATGGGTAGGATAGGGCTGTTGCAAACATTACTGACTACTTCTTCTACCACTCCTGCCTCGACTAGGGACTCGATGATTTCCACCAATGCCCTCACGCCTTCGGGCGATATCCGATACTGTGGAAGCTTTGGGAGCACTGCTTCCGGTCGGACGGTTATGTGTACCGGGTCGATCACCATGCGCCCTACGTCTGAGTCGGTTTTAGCCCATAGGTGTGAAGGTAATGTGTCGAGTAGGGACATGTCAGCATCGGTTATAGAGAGCATACGCCGTGGGTGACAGGGTCTGGACAGATCTGGGTTATCGTGTAGGATGACTCGAACTCCGTCTGGGGAGCATCTGATGGTAGCTCGAAAATGTTTTAGCAAATCAAGTCCCATAATAGCATCGGGGGTGTTGGAGGAGAGCAGAAAGGTCGTGTCAGTGGTGTTATCTTCTAAGTCAAAGGAGATTGGTGCTGATAAGGGGTTTGTGGAGGGCGTTCCATCGAAGCCTATTGAGGTTACATGTGAGCCAGACAAGGGTGCCCTAGGAATCAGTCGTTTAGATAACGCACTACGTGTCGCCCCAGTGTCTACCAGGAATGGAGATTTTGTGCCCAAGACCTTAGCAGTGACGTAAGGACCTTGCTGGTCAACACGGAGTTCGACTGGATCCCTCCCTTGCCCCTGACGGTCCTATGCGAAGTCATGGGTGCTTTCATAGTCGGACTGTTGACACTGGTTTTGTCGGGGGCGATCAAAGGTGTTTGGTCTGCCTGGCCTGTCGTTGATGGCGTCGTTCGTGTACCCTTGTCCCTGTCCTCTATTTCTGGGGTCATATGCTGTGTCTCTGGGGTCCCTATTTTTGTTCATTTCCAGGAGGACCGGGCACTGGGATTTCCAGTGTCCGAACCCTCTACAGAACGCACATTGATTCCCATCTAAGTCTCTCCGTCCGTTGTAGGGTGCAGGGGTATGGTCTCTAGGGGGTAGCTTTCTAGGGGCGGTTGGTTGGTAATTCCCTTTCGGGGGTTCTCTTCCTATGGTCACCCCTTGCAACTGTGCTATCATTACCCTCTCCTTCAGCTCCTTTTTCTTCCTTTCTGACGCCCTATCGTTCTCATTCTTTTGGTTTTCGTAGTATTGGGCCATCTGGAGGATAGCTGCGGGTTTGGAGGCTGCCCAACTACTCTCGCTGGTCTGCAGCTTCTGGGAAACTTCTTGTGACAGACCCTTCACATAATTCTGGACAAAGAGGTGATATCCGGTTGCAGTGGTCATGTCCTGGCCACTATAATCGGAAAACACAGTCTCGAACCGAGAGAAGTATTCAGACACATCCTCCTGTGGTTTCTGGCGACAAGCCGTCACTATCGACCAATCTACCTTTCTTTCTGGGATTAGAGTCTTCAACTTATGTACAATCTTGTCTGGGAGCTCCAATATGGCTTTCGGGGGTTTCTGTCCTGGTTCTCGCTGTTTATCTATGGTATCGAGTTGTACCCAGGTATATCCGAACGGCTCAGCGTGGTCAACTTTCCGGATTTGTTTCCACACATCAGCCGGCAGACATAATCCGAAGAACAAGTCGATATCTGCTAAAGTCATTATTGTTGAGCCTAAGGCTGTACCTAGTTCGGTGTAGAAGGCAGTCGGGTTCTTTCTTAAGTCGGGTAGAGTTTTTCTAAAGGTCAAAATATCTTGTTGGTCCCACGGCTGGTAGACCCAATTATATACAACCCTCCCCTTCGCATCTTGGTGGTTGATGTCGTCATGTGTTCCCTGACCTCGTGGGGGGACCCAGTAGGGGGCGGCCTCTTTGATGGGCATCATGGTATCAGTCCTTCCTTCCTGGGGCTTAGCCGCTATGGGGGTTTCTGTTTTAGTCGTCTGCCTGTGTTCTTTAAGGTGTCGATAGACCTCGAGTGTACGAGTGAAGAGGTTCGTCACATCGCCCTCTCCTTCTTCCCCAATGTCTACCTTCCTATATAGGGCCGCTAAGCCTTCGGGACCTTTATCGCGGTACCTGTCCTCATATGCATTCAGGGCGTGGTAACAAAGTCGTATGACAAAGTGTCGTCTGCGGCTGTCTGCATACGAGTTATACACATCTGTTATATACTCCTCACTTTCCTTTCGCTCCACCAGTGTCCCTACTAACTTGTCGATTCCTGCTCGTTCATCCTTTGTTAGTCGATTCATTCTGGCGGAATCTTTCTTTCTTATCTCAGGGTCATCCAACGTCATTGCCGACGTTGTGTTCAGTACAAGAGGCTCGGCCGGCGCGGAGGCCGTGAGGACCGAGGCCCCTGTACTGCTTTCGCTCGTGTTTGGGGGTTGCGGGTGTTGCACTACCGATTGGGAGGGTGCGTATGGAGGGGGCATGTAAATGATTGGGGGACCTAATAGTAATTCGTCATTCGTTCGTTGCTTAGAGGACAACTCAGGGTAGAGCATAGAGGGGGTCCTAATAGCGTATTGGCCTGAGGTTTCTGGCTCCTGTCTTAGTTTAGTTTCCCTTCTCTCCTTTATTTCTTCTTCTAACTTTCTAGCGGCAAGGTGAGCTGCCTTTCGTAATTCCTTTTCTGCCTTTACTTCTTCCCTCTTTTTCCGTTGCGTTGCTTCTTTGCGCCACATGCCGATACTGTCAAGCATAGTAGGCGTCGTCTTATTGCTACGCAGAGCCATTTCTAGCACTTCTATCTTATGGTCGTCGAAGGATCCCATCAGTGGCCACTGACTCTCGGGGTCCTTCCTTGTATATTTATACCATAGCTTGCTATAAGCTACGGCGACTAGTCCATTATTAGTGAACATGTCCTTATTAGGGGTGCCTTCCAGTGGAGCCGGATGGTCCACCTCTAATAAGCGGTCCGGGCAGAACCAACTACCAATCAGTGGGGAGAAGATAGGCATGACGGGTTTCAATGGGGACAAAAGTCAGCACTACCTATCTTTTCACTGCTTGCAAAGACTAGACAGAATATCTCTATTCCTCGTTATTTGTAAGCAGAGAATACCTCCAAAGAACCAATATCGAACAACTAGTGTTCGGACAATCAATCAATCAATCAATGGGGAGATAAAGATAGGCACGACGGGTTACAACGGGGACAAAAGTCTGCGTTACCTACCCTTCACTATTTGCAAAGACTAGACAGAATATTTCTATTCTACGTTATTTGCAAACAGAGAATATCTCAAAGAGCACTATTCTTCAAAACAATCAATGTTCGGACAATCAATCAGTGGGGAGATAAAGATAGGCACGACGGGTTTCAACGGGGACAAAAGTCTGCGTTACCTACCCTTCACTATCTGCAAAGGGAGAGAGAGAGAGAGTATTTCTATTCCTCCCCGTTTGTAGACAGCGAATATCTCAAAGAGAACAATCAATGAGCAATACTAGTATTTCAAAACTTCAAACAATCAATCAATTATTTCGCAATTTGTCGTGTATCACGACCTTACCCGGACCGCGTGGACAGTTTCTCGTCTTCCGCCTCCAGCGCCCGATCGTCCTCTACTCTCCGTATTTGCCGCGGCACTCCTGATGGTTCCCAGTCAGGACCGTAGATCACTCGAGAGAGGTCTGCTCGGAACCAGTGAAGTTCGGATGATCGGCTGCCAGACGAGGGTCTATTGGGCAGGAGCTCTCCCGATCGTTGCAGTCGTTCACTCTGTCGCCAGGACCTCTCCCACTGGATCCACGTGTCTCTGATGGGCCCCACGCTTGGGACGCCAATTGTTAAATGGTAGCGGCAGTTTCAGTTGATAACCCTTCAAGTATTGCCCGGCGGTAATTGCCTCTCATACCATTCGATAATTTACCAATGAAAGAGGCAGGCGCCGGAGACTGGAAGGCAGGAAACAAAGTTTTATTCCGTCGGAGCAGAACACATCAGATCAGACAGCAAGGTATCATCACGAGGTGCTCTAACTGCATCTCTGAGGCCTGGCCTCTTATACACAGGTTTATGACTTTATTGCAGGTTTTATTGTACATGGCACATTCTTGAGATTACTTTGATGTATAAAAGAACGTCTTCGGAATCCCCACTTCGAACTCGTTCCCACACATATCTACAGTGGAAGTCCCCACCCCATCTACAGTAGGAGATGGCTATCACGCAGCTGGACATTCCGCCAATTCCCGGGGGTGTGTGTAACCGGCCGGGTCTCAGGGGTTAGGGGCTTTGATCCACTGTATCCCTTTGATGTGGGGTGTTTCCCTTACAGTAGGGGCAATAAACTGCATCCGCAGGGCTAGGTGATGGCCTGGGATCAGTTCGGACAATGGGGCGCAGAGGAAGGGGGTTATCAAAGAGATGCGTGACCATATATGGGATGTCGGTCAGGCGTAGGATGTGGTTCCATGGCAGGGTCGCGCAGAAGGAGAGGGTTTATGGCCCGTGTATGAGAGAGCGGGGGTGGCCGGCGCGCGGGGGATGCTTGCAGCGCCAGGGCAACGCGCTGGCGATCGACAATGAGCGGGGAGAGAGTGAGGTGCCTAAAATGGTGGCCGTGCGTTCGCTGTGCATGGCGCTGGGGAGAGGCAAGATGGCGCAGATAATGTTCAGTTACAAGCTAAATTTCCACAGTAATTGCAGAGGAGTCTGAGGCTCAATGATACTGGGGTGCATAGATTGTTCACTGTAGTCCGCCGCTTTTGCAGAGACACTGCACTGGGGTCCTTCTACACCTCACCTCTCCTGGACAGTCACTCCTCCTGAAGGGCCAGCAAGCTCTATACCTATCTCAGCAGATAGGTTGGCCACTAGTCACTTCAGGATAGGTGATCAGGTGTTGCAATTAAATATATGCTCCGGTGATGCTCCCTCACTTCTGGGGGGCAGGCAGTCAGACAGATACCCGCTATGGTTGCAGAGAACTCCATTCCTTACTCATAGAGAACTTGGAACTGTAAAAACAAGTGAGTCAGTAGGTCCCACCTTTACATAGTAAAAGCTGTCAGGTGATGGTGATCCATTGCCAGTACTTTTAGAACTGGTTTGGCTTGGGTTTCCTTTCAAGTGACCTTTCCAGGTAGCTCTCCAGACACAGCTTTTGTTTTGAGTGATACTCTGCACAGCAGGGTAATCTCCAAACTGGATTATACACAACAAAGGCATCAAGAGGTGAGACTAATGAACAGCCCTTCTCAGCTAAAGACCTAATAGAATTTCTACAGGAGCTTTGTCTATTCTCTCCCCACTTCAGTGCCTAGGACTCCTCCTTCCAGCTTCAGGAATGTCAGTTATACACTTAATTGTCTGTTTAAACAACCTGACCTGCATCTTGTGCAAAGGCCAGGCAAGGGACTTCCACAATGGATCTCACAGGCCTTCATTACTTTGGTTCACTCATACCATGCAGGCCATGTACACTAACATGCACAACATAACCTTGGGATGTTAGTGGTAGGATTTGTGTTAGTGAATAGAAGCAGAACTTTATAGGAGTGGGCCAGTAGGTCTCCTCTTCAGTGGCACAAACACCAAAGTGGGCTGCCACCTCCACTGTATGTATTAAGACTATGGCAGCGACAGCAGTCCACTGCCTTTATTAATGAGGGCATTTTTGGTATGCCCTTCTAGGTCAAAGGACAGGTTCAGGACCTCACTCATTTCAAGAGACAAACGCGAGGTCTCTGCACACCACTTGATTAGTGGGATGCTAGGGACAAAATCAAAAACCAGACTTCCAAATACATATAGTCAGCCTCTCAGGGCATGCTAACATGACTGTACTCCATGCAGGGGACATTCCTATCCCAGCACTCTTGGAAACCGTGAACATTCATCAATGGTCACCAGCAGATTTTGTCTTGTTGCAATAGGTCCAAAGAATTTGATTGCAACTTCTTTCACACAATGGGGGATTTGTGACGTTTGCAGAGGTTTCAAGTAGCTGTCTTTGCTTAGGCTCTGGCATACGTCATTCCCCCATTTTCTTTTTCACCAGTTTATCGAGAAAGGAAAAACATTTTTGTTAGACCTGGCACCATTGGCGTGTGTCTCCCTTCCATTTTCTTGCTGTTGCCTCTAATGTTTTTGCTGGTTTTAGATGCTTTGGGAACTGTGCCACTGCTATTCAGTGCCACAGTGCAAGTGCCCCTATGTTAAATTGATGTATGGATTAGTGACTCCATGATTGGCTTATTTGGTTTACCTGTCAGACCCTAGTACAGTGCACTGCGTGTGCCCAGGGCGTGTAAATCAAATGCTGCTAGTGGGCTTGCAGCACTGATTGTGCCACCCACTGGAGCAGCTTGTAAAGTGTGTCTCAGACCTGCCATTGCAGAGCCTGTGTGCAGTCTGGTACTGCCATGTTGACTTGGCAAGTGCACCCACTTGCCAGTCCCTAAACCTTCCCTTTTCTACATGTTGGCCACCCCTAAGGTAGGCCCAAGGTCAGGGTGCATTGTATGTAAAAGGTAGGACATGCCCTGATGTGTGTGGCATGTGCTGATAGTGAATTACAGGCATTTTAATTTTTCACTATTGCAAGGTTACCTGTTCCCATAGGCCTGAATGGGCAGTTTGATTATAACATCTTATAATCCTAACTTACTCAGGGAACTAGGAAGAAATTCGAGTTTAGTATGCCTGAACTCAGAATGATAAAATACATATTTTAGGGAAGTTGGTTTTAACATTCTGTGTTTGAAAATACCACTTTTAGAAAGTAGGTATTTTCTTGCCTAACCATCCAAGCCTGCCTCTGCTAAGTTGTGTGTTCCATGTCTGGTTTGTGAGTGACAGGGGCTAGGGTGGCTCCAGGAGACAGGGAGTCAGCACAAGGCTGAATAGACCTATCTGCATGAGGAGTGGTGGGAGGAGTAGCACCTAGGCCTGAATAGGGCTGTGCCTGCCTTCCACAATGCTGGCTCCACCTCCTGTGGTACATCTGATGACCCTGGACCACACTGTCAAAGGAAAGAAGAAGTCCTGTAAATAAAGTGCTCCAGGACTGCACAGAACTGGTTTGGACTAGGTACAGACACTCTCTGCCTTCAGAGACAAAGGATTTGTGTGTATATAAAGGGGGACCCAGACCCCAGAACTTTAGATCACTTTTGGGAATCAAGACGAACCTTTGCTGAGGAGAAGAACCAGGAAGCTGAAGGAGGAGACTACCCCTGTGCTGTGTGTTTGGGGGTTGGCCTGCAGTGGTTGCTTCATTGCCAAAGAAAGGAGAAGAGAACTGACTGTGCTTTTCATCAACTTGAAGAAAAATCTCCAAGGACTTTAACTTTGAGCTTGCCTCCTGCCTGAAGTCTCAGGGATACAAGACGTCACCAACCAACTCCCCCCTGAATTCCCTTGCTGGGAATTGAAGTGCCTGCTGTTGTGCTGGGCCTTCTGAGAGACTGTGTATCGCTGGGAGCTGGAAGCGCGACTCAGCGACGAGAAGCGTGTCGTCGCCTCAGCAGTTGCCGTCGCATCACCAAGGAAGCGTGCCGCCGCTGCTGCCATCGCATCACCGAAGTGCGGCGCATCCCCGGAGAAGCATGCTTCCGCCGCAGAAGTCGCCGTTGCATCACCAGAGAAGCGCGTCGCAGGGCTGTCGCGGCTCCAAAGATCATCGAGACGCCGAACGGCCGTCGGGCGTGCACGCATCACCTCAACGTTGTTGCATCGTGAGCAAGACGCCATTTTGTCGCATCGCACCAGAGGAGAGTATCACATCGAGGCGCCATCTTCTCGCATCGTACCGGAGAACAGTAAGAAACCGACACATCAACACCCCACACAGGGGCGAGCATCAACTCCCCTGCCCAGCAGTAAGGAACTGACGCATCCACTTCCCTGAGTGTAAGGAACCGACGCATCACCTTCCCTGCGACCCTTTTGTTTGCATTGCGTTACGCATCCAAGGTACTTTGAGAGTAAAGTGTTGCATTTACAACTTGAGAGAACTGAGCTATTTTCTACTATTTTAGAGTCTATTTTTGAGTACAGTACTGTGGATTTTTGTCGTTTGGTCTTGTGTTAAGTCCATATAAAAATACTTATTTCTATAATACAACCTGTGTGGTGTCCATCTGTAGGGTAAACAACGTTCTCCCCGAAACTTTTTCCCCGCTTGGAATCACAACGCGGTTGTTACAATGACCGCGTTGTGATTCCGCATACCATTACTCCGCAAGTCGGAAGAACGACTTGCGGAGGGGGGGGGGGTGTTGGATTTAAAATCCAACACCTTCCCTAATGTCCGCACACACTGGAGTTGAAATAGTAAATTATACTATTCCAACATCCAGCGCCCCCCCTCCGCAAGTCGTTGTTCCGACTTGCAGAGTAATGGTATGTGGAATCACAATGCGGTCGTTGTAACGACCGCGTTGTGATTCCAAGCGGGGAAAAAGGCGGCGGAATAACGTCGTACATTCCATCTGTAGTGTTGTCACTGTATTACTGTATGTGTTCACAAATGCTTTACACACTGCCTCTGAGATAAGCCTGCCTGCTCGTGCCAAGCTACCAAGGGGGTGAGCAGGGGTTATTTTAGGAGTGTAGCCCCTTACCCTGACTAGACGCAAGGCTCCCTATTTGGTCAAAGGTACCTACCTCTGCCAACTAGAGACCCCCAAATCTAACAGTTTTTCTGTCGCAGCTGCCTTTTGTGGTGGCCACTATGTCTCAATTCAGGTTTATACCCTGAACAGTAGTTTTCTAGTCCTAGAAAGGATCAATGTGCCAAGATGTTCTCTGGCTGAGCGAAGTGTCAGGAAGAGGCTTTTTCAGGGTCAAGGCATATGCACTCCTCTGAAAACATGTAGAATTTTAGTGACATTGTTTCAAAGTGACATTTTGCTTTATTGTAAGTAAAATGAGCATTGTGGAGGGTTTGACAGGCTTTGGTTAATGTTTTATCATGTTCATCGGTTTTCCAAAGACCAGGATGTTGTCGCTGTAATTTAGGCAGTTGAGTATACATTGAATGACAAGCCTGATCTCTTCCAGGACCCTATCAGTGGTTGAAAAGACCCCAAAAAGGAGGCACTTATATCGAAACAGATTGCATTGGGTGGCAAAAGTTGTTATGTATTGTGACCTTTCTCCCAGGTAAAGCTGGTAGTATCCTTTATTTAAGTTTAAACTAGATAATGTGTGAGCCCAGTTTACTTGGTTAATCATGTCTTGCATTTCACCACTAAGTATCTCTTGTGTTGAATGGCTGTTTGGTTGCCGCACGTGCACGCAGATACAGATATTGCCCTTTCCTTGTTGCTTGCATACTCAGATGATGGTTGAAACCCATGGGGTCAGAGCTTCCTGCTTGGGAAGGTTTAGTCCACCCGGGGCACCGAGACCATTGGGAGCAAAGTCCCACTATTACCCATGAAGATTTGAGACAGATCTCAGAATGACTGTCTAGAAGGCTTTTGCCTTCTCCTCACTTAAGTGACGCTGATGATTACAGCCCTTCCTCTTCCACTCTTGTTTCCTTGAGTGACTACCTCGTGGTCGGGGATAGGATTATGGTCCACATTCCTTGGACAGCCTCTGATTATTAAGAAACAATTCCCTAATATCAGAGGCAACCCCACTCAGTCCCCAAGCAGGGATCCACCCACTAGGCACCAGGGAGGGGGGAGCGGCATCTTGGGGAAGTGCTTTTGCTCCTCCATATTTTTTGGCCCAATTCAGTCTCTGCCCCTCTAGGGGGCAGATGGGGACTGCAGCCCCCAATCTGCCCCCCGGGGGGGTAGAAAGCCCACTAGAACCAGGGATTTTTTAGTATGGAAATTAGGGGTGGGGGCTGCCCAATATTGGCAGGGACATCTTAAGGATTTTGGGGGCCCTGGGCCCATCCTATTTTGGGGACCCTGTTCGGAACAGCTTTGAATTTACGATCCAATTTCAGATTTTTCATGCCCTCTTTGGCCAAGTCACAGACGCTGCGCAGGCCCACTTGTCCATATTCTAAATGTGTTTCCAGCTTATATACAGGGATAATTACCTGTGCTTTCAATACTGTAAAATAGCAGCAGCTCACAAACATTATTGCAAATCATTTCTGCGATCCAGTGCCATTTCTGATAGGTAAGGTCCTGTTTTGATCTAAGAGAAACTTTTTTTATGGATGTTACCTGGTGTTGAAAAACACATTTCCCTGCAAAATGTCTGTAATAGACTCCCACACATTACGCGTATTAAACATAAATTAGATGAAAATGGTATTAACAATCTATGTTAAAAAATCATTCAAGGTTGTCAGAGCAGGACTGTGTGGAGAACAGAGCCAGCTCAGGTAGGGGGCCCCCTGAAAGGCTGTGGGGCCCTGGGCCAGAGCCCACATTGCCCATGCCTTAAAACGTCTCTGAATATGGGCACGCCAATGCCCCCCCTGCACAATTAGAGTCTCTCTGCCCCCCTAGGGTGGCAGAAAGCCCACTAGACGCCAGAGTTTTTTAAAAACATTTTTTTAGGGGTATGGGCTGCCCAAGATGGCCATGCCAATGCCCCCCCCCCACCCTCTCCCCCCCCACACAAAATTCCAGTCTTTCTGCCGCCTCCCAGCCCACTAGAACCAGGGAATTGTTTTAGTATGGAAATTAGGGGTGGGGGCTGCCCAATATGGGCATGCCAATGCCCCCACCCCCCTGCACAATTAGAGTCTTTCTGCCCCCCGGAGGGGCAGAAAGCCCACTAAGCGCCAGGGTTTTTTTAAAAACATTTTCTTTAGGGTTGGGGGCTGCCCAAGATGGGCATGCCAATGCCCCCACCACTCCCCCCCCACAAAATTCCAGTCTTTCTCTACCCCCCCCGTGGGGGCAGAAAGCACCCTAGACACCAGGATTTTTTTTTTTTAATAGGCCGGGTTGGGGGCTGCCTAGAATGGTCATGCAAATGCCCCACCCTACCCCTCCCAAAGAAAACTAACGACTTTCTGCCCCTCCAGGAGGAAGATGGGGGCAATAGCCCCTGATATGCCCCCGGGGGTGGGGCAGAAAGCCCACTAAGCACCAGATTTTTTTTATATAGGTTGGGGGTCGCCCAGAATGGGTAAGTCAAGGCCCCCACCCTCCAAAAAAATGATACAGTGTTTCTGTCCCGCCTGGGAGGCAGATGGGGCAATAGCCACTTATCTGCCCCCCCCCCGGGGTAGGACAGAGAGCCCACTAGCCACCAGTGATTTTTTTGTTTCCAAAGTTCGGGGTGGGGGTTGCCCAGAATGGGCATGCCAATGCCCCCACACCCCAAAAAAGATGCTGCAGCCTTTCTGCCCCCTAGGAGGCAGATGGGGGCAGTATTCCCTGATCTACCCCCAGTGGGGGGCAGAAAGTCCACTAGGCACCAGCGATTATGCTGGCTTTTCTATTAGTAGGGGTAGGGGCTTCCCAGAATGGGCATCCCAATGCCCCCACTCCCCCAAATGAATAGCCACAGTCTTTCTGCCCCCCTTGGGGGCATATCGGGTCAATAGCCCTCGACTTCCCTCCTCCCCAGGGCGGCGGAAAGCCCACTAGGCACTGAATTTTCTTCAGGATGTGCCTAGCTTTAGATTTGGAACCCTAGCTCTGCCGGCACCTAGGGAAACCCAGCAAACCTATACATTTTTGAAAACTAGACACCCATGGGAATCCAGGATGGGGTGACTTGACTGACTCTCTCCAGGTTCTGTAACCCAGAATCCCTTGCAAAAGTTCTGGAATTTGTGTGGATCCACAAAATTCCACTCACCCTGCATTCCCCAAAGTCTTCCGAGACAAATGGTACCTCACTTGTGTGGGTGGGTCAAGTACCCGCGAGAGTCAAGGGCCCAAAACCTAGTGAGGCGACATCACAAACCAACCTGGTTTTCAAGCGGGGTCCCATGAGCTTTTGACCCCTGGCTCGGCGGCCACCTAGGGGAACCTACCAAACCTACACATTTCTGAAAACTATACACCCGGGGGATTGCAGGGAGGTATGGCTTGCATGGATCCCCCAACGTTTTCTTACCCAGAATCCCCTGCAAACCTCAAATTAAGCTGAAAAAAATCACTTTTGCCACAGTTTTTTGTGTGGGAAAGTTGTGGCATCACCGGGCTGACACAAATTTCCTACCACCCAGTGTTCCCCCAGGTCTCCCGATAAAAATGGTGCCTCACTCGTGTGGGAGATCCAAGTACCCGCATCAGGCAAGGGCCCAAAACGTATTGAGGCGACTTCAAAATTGCCTATCACACAACAACCTGGTTTTGCAAGGGGATTCATCTGGGTTTTTGGCCCCGTACTCAGCGGCCAGCTAGAGAAACCTACCAAACCCACACATTTCTGAAACCTAGACACCCCGGGGATTCCAGGGAGGTATGGCTTGCGTGGATCTACCAACGTTTTCTAACCCAGAATCCCCTGCAAACCTCAAATTTAGCTGAAAAAAATCACTTTTTCCACACATTTTTGTGTGGGAAAGTTGTGGCATCACCGGGCTGACACAAATTTCATACCACCCAGCATTCCCTCAGGTCTCCCGATAAAAATGGTGTCTCACTCGTGTGGGAGGCCCAAGTACCCGCGACAGGCAAGGGCCCAAAACGGATTGAGGTGACATCAAAATTGCCTATCACAAAACGACCTGGGTTTGCAAGGGGGGTCACCTGGGTTTTTGGCCCCGTGCTTGGCGGCCAGCTAGGGAAACCTACCAAAACTACACATATCTGAAAACTAGTCACCCGGGGGATTGCAGGGAGGTATGGCTTGCGTGGATTCCCCAAAGTTTTCTTACCCAGAATCGCCTGCAAACCTCAAATTTAGCTGAAAAAGACACCTTTCCACATTTTTTTGTGTGGGAAAGTTGTGGCATCACCGGGCTGACACAATTTCCTACCTCCCAGCGTTCCACCAGGGCTCCCAAGGAAAATGGTGCCTCACTCGTGTGGGAGGCCCAAGTACCCACAGCAGGCAAGGGCCCAAAACGTATTAAGGCAGCATCAAAATTGCCTATCACACAATGTTTGGGCCCTTGTCTGTCGCGGGTACTTGGGCTTCCCACACGAGTGAGGTACCATTTTTATCGGGAGACTTTGGGTAACATAGAATTGTAGAGCAACTGTTATTCTGTTATTACCTTTTGACTTTCGATGCATTTCTGCCTTCCAAATGAAAGACAATGTGTAAAAAAGAAGTCATTTTGAAAAATGACCTATAAGTCTCATGCTAGTATGGGTACACACAGTTTCGGAAATGTGCAAATATCTACTATTTCTAAACTCTATATTTTGTTCCAATTTCAGAAATAAATAGGTGTCTTTCATACCGATTTTTCCATGTATATATTTTCCTAAATGAATTGCTACATACCCGGAACATAATGAAAAACCAATGCAAGATGCTGCTCAGTTATTGGGTCTGCGTTCGTCGGGTGCCTGGTGAACCTACAAGTCCTATATATCCCCACAACCAGAAAGGTCTAGCGGATGTAACGGTATATTGCTTTCAAACAGCTGTCACAGTTAGAAGAAGTTACAGGTGAAAACGTTGTCACAAATGGCTGTTTTTTTCAACTTTTCCTATATTTAACTGTTAGTTTCTATGAAGAAACCTTGAAGGATCTACAATAATGACCCCTTGCTGAATTCAGAATTTTGTCTACTTTTCCAAAATGTATAGCTTCCCAGGATCCATTATTGCGTTCATACCCATTTCTACCATTAACTAGAAGGAGGTTGAAAGCACAAAAAATAGCAAAAATAGGCTATGTCCCAGAAAAATGCCAAAACTGTGTAAAAACATTTGGTTTTCTGACAAAAGTCTGCTGGTCCCTGAAAGCTGGGAAAATTGTGATTTCAGCACCACAACCCCTTTGTTGATACCATTTGCAGGGAAAAAAACAGATGCTTTAAATTACTGGGGCCTAAGCGCGAATTACCCCAAATAGCCAAAAAAAGGCTTAGCACAGGGGGAGAAAAGGACCTAGCAGCGAAGGGGTTAAGTGCACCAACCACTCCTCCCCCTGCTGTCTGTGACGAAAGCCCCACCCCGCCACTTAAAACTACCTCAGTACAGAAACATAAAATGATAATAACATTGTGTTATTATCATTTTATTTTTCCTTTTTGCACTGCTCAAAGAGCAATCTGCCTAGCGCAGGATCCGCCGCTGCAGAGATGCTTGTTTTTATATTGTTTCTGTCCTTCAGTCCATACGGGTGGTTCCTTTCTGCTGTAGGTGTGTCAGACATTTGAGTTATTAAAAGGTTATTTCCCATTTTGATTTCAGTTTTGAATCTCATGTTTTGAATCTGTTTTGTAATGGCACAACGTATTCTGACAGGGCTAACTTTTAGGACAGCACTTGCACAACACCTCTTTACTATGAGTTTCCGAAACGCAGGTGGAGGGCTTACTTTTTGTTGTAAATGTACATACTGTATACAGTTGCAGCTCCTGGAAGGAGTGCTGTGGCGTGGGGCGGGGGAGGGGCAGGGTGGGGGGTAGTAAACTCCGGCATACGGCCGAACAGAGTTAAGTACATCAATAAATAAATAAATAAAATGAATTACTTTGCGCGCGCTGCAATGCCATTTGCGTTGCAGCGCGCGTAATGTAATTAGTTTTATTTATTTATGTACTTAACTCTCTTCAGCTGTATGCCCGAGTTTACTACCCCCCACCCTGCCCCTCCCCAGCCCCGCACCACCACCCCGCAGCACTTCTTCCAGGATCTGCGACTGACTGTATATCTTTTTGAAGTATTTTACCAATTCATGTAGTTCGATGTAGTTTATCCCAAATACAGGAAATTTTCATACATATAGAGCTGCTGCAATTCCTGCTACAATGAACCCTATCAATTGCAGCTTAGAAGTCCATTTAAGATATCATGGACATCAAGCATGGTTTGATGCACACCAACCCTATTTAGTTCAGAATGTTAGAGTGGGTCTCTTGAGCAATGAAGGGGCTTCAGACCCTTATTGGATGGGTATATAAGAGGTCCTGACATAGAAAATATGATAGCTGTTGAAGTAAGACATTTATTAACCCAATTAGTGGATACTTCTAGGCAACTTCGACAGTTTGTTTTTACAATTGACTTCTGCATTTGTTCCTGGCCCTCCATAACAAGTGCATCCCACAGGGCAGCCAATTATTCCACTGACTATTTTTGCTATCATTGGCTAAGTACCCACAAAATAAGACTAAGTTCTTATTTCAGATCTCTCGTAAAACGAACCCGCTAGATGTTGTCTACCCTCACACAAGGCCCCTGGATAAACCTAAGGGGGCATATTTACAAGGATTTAACGCCACTGTGGCGTAATTCTTTTGACACTGCTGTGTTTTTCATAATTCATCACCTTATTTACAAAGTGACGCTAGAGAACCCCAGGCTTCACTTGTGCACAGCTAGCGCCTATTTTTTATAACGCCAGCTCGGCTAGTGGCATTTACAGAAATTGATATGCAAGGTAGGCGTTCCCTTAGAAAAACAACCGCAAAACACACGCCACCATATGTACAAGGGATTTTCGGAAACGCCGCTAATTCTAAAAAACTGCTGCAAGGTTCCATTAGCTGGATTTTTTTACCGCTAGGGAAAAGCTGGTCTTAAAATTAAGCTAGTACACTTGTAAAATTGAACTGAACAGACCCAAATCACTTTGGCAAGCTCTACTATGCCATAGGTCTACTGCTATTGCATCTAGGAGCACCTAGGAGACCACCACTACCACCACCACAGAGGCAGGTGCAGGAGAAGGGAACAGACATACCGTCAGAGGATAACCCTCATTGACCTCAGGAAAGAAGTTGTTATTGCCCATTACAGGCTCAAGAGGGAGTTCATTGTCCGCCAAGGCTGCAGCCAGCATCCCAGCGCTGTACCAACATACCTCCGCAGGCCAAACTACTCGCTGTCTTACATATGCTGCCGTCACAAACCTTTCTACCGACCATAGCCAGAGTGGCAGGAGTATCCCAGGCATCCTTCTCCTTGTTCCTCCCCACCGTCCTGGATGCCATCATAAGCCTCACTCCCCAGTACCTCTACTTCTTCAACACAGCACAGCAACAACAGGACAACAAGCAAGGATTTTATGCCATTGCAGGATTCCCCCATGTGTTGGGAGCAATGAAGTGCAACATGTGCCTCCTGTAGCTACACCACATATCTACGGTTATAGGAAGCACAACTATTCCATGAATGTGCAGGCAATTGTGGACCATCTCTGATTTTTTATCAATGTCCTTGCCAAGTACTCGGGCAGTGCACATGACTCATTCATCTTCCATCAATCAGCGTTTCCAGAATGGGACCCATGAGGATGGCCTACTTGTCAGTAAGTACATCTCAAGCACACCACAGACCACAAGGCACTCAATCATGTAGGAACACATTGACATATCAGTCTTGGGTTTAATTTGTCTGTGCATATGTTGTTGGTGTGACCCCCATATACTTGTGCCATACTACATGGCAAATGCGCAACACATTACCTACAAGTCACACATGTCGACTCTGACTAAGCCACTGTGGCCCACATGTACAAGTCTGATGGGCTAGGAAACTATCATCAATCATGATGCTCTGGTGGAGCACATGCCCAAATCATGTTAATTTGGCAATGGGACATATCATTGCATGACATTGTAAGGCCTCATATGTATGAAGTACTGCAAGCCACAACAAAGTCCAACTCTCATTCACCCAGCGATAAGGATGTATACCATGGACAACGTGGTGAATAGGCCTGGGCGAAAATTTTGTTCCGTTCGCGGAAATTGCGATAATTTGACATTTTCGCGTTCCACGGAGAGCGCGAAAATGTCACAATTTCCACATTCCGCAGCTTGGCGATAATTTGTTTCTTGCTCGCGCTGTAAAATAATACATTCTTGCGCTCGCGGGATCGCCTTACCTGAATCCCTGCGTTCGCCGACAAGTTTTCTTGATCCGGTCGCGTTCTCCATGAGATGTTGTATTGTTTTTAGCCATTTGCGCTGTCTCGCGACAGTTCGCGCCCGCAGTGACGTCATGCGTCACGCGATCACGTCTTTCTTCTCGCGATCATGCACCGCGAGACAACTGAAAACAAGATGGCCGCGCCCGGGAGCAACCACATGGGTAAGTTGGCGAGCCGCAACCATGCAGAAAATCTCACGAACATGCGGGAAAAATACTTCCGCATCTTCGCGATATTTCCGCGTGTTTGCGATAATTTTTAACCTTTTCGCGATAATTTGCGAAAGTGGATTTCGCAAATTCCGCCCACCCCTAGTGGTGAACTTTCCAATCCAACACCAATGTAGATCACATCATTCTAACACACATCCTACATAGAGGAACACTGTGACAGTGTGCAAGTGATGTGCCACCAAAGGGGAGGTGAAAAGAGGATACATAAGCACAGGTTTCATTCCCATGTCCAATCATAATGTGTCCAGCATTCCGCATTAAAGAGGGTAATAGCACAGATAGTATGAAATTGGTTTTGAAATCTGTCCCTTAAAATCTTATGTTATGTCATGACAACAAGATGACACATGTGCACCATGGTGCAAGTGGGGTGGTGGTGTTGCCATTACATGCTATTATGTGAGTAGGTGAACGTAACATAACCATGGATGTGCTGTATGTAAAAAGAAAAGCACATGCTATCACTTCACTTTGGATGCAGGTTAGCTCAGCCTTCCCACATTCATTGACGTCCAGTGGGAGAAAAGAAACATGAGAACCTATGTGCGCATCTAATTGTGGAAAAGACCCTCATATAAGAAGAAATAATTACAATGAGGCACCAAAACACATTGCTGAAGCAAGGCAATCCCTGTGTGAAGTCTGTAGCACAAGTCAATCCCATGGGCAAGAGTGATGAAGCTATACCACACATCTGTGAAACTGAGAAATTAGGCTATATATATATATATATATATATATATATATATTCACTGAAAAAACCATAGGTTTCACACACGTTATAGTTAGGAATTAGCATTTAAAAAACCTTGCAAATTCACTGAAAAAACCATAGGTTTCACACATGTTATAGTTAGCGGAAATTTTACAGATAAAAAACCAATGAAATTCCCCCGTTATAGTTAGTGCAGGCAACTATAACTCACGCGACCGCAATCCTCTGCTGATGCTAATACTGTATTTAGACACTTATTTGCCCATGTCTTCTTCCATACATTTTTAGCTATACATATATTACAAATATTTTTTTTTCATAAAGACACATATGTCATCAGCAGAAGATTGCGGTCGCGTGAGTTATAGTTGCCTGCACTAACTATAACGGGGGAATTTCATTGGTTTTTTATCTGTAAAATTTCCGCTAACTATAACATGTGTGAAACCTATGGTTTTTTCAGTGAATTTGCAAGGTTTTTTAAATGCTAATTCCTAACTATAACGTGTGTGAAACCTATGGTTTTTTCAGTGAATTTGTACGGTTTTTTAAATGCTAAGTTACTTTACGTCATTCGTGGCGTGCGCGCCCACTTAACGCAGTTCGTTCCGTGCGCGCACGGTGCGCTTCGCGCACCGTGCGCGCACAGTGAGCACGCGGTGCGCTTCGCGCACCGCGCGCCCACTTTACGCAGTTAGTGCCGTGCACGCACGGTGGGCACGCGGTGCGATGACAAAGCAAGAAAGCACGTCAACAAATCTGTTTCTGCTTTCCTCCGTGACTATGGTATGGGTGCCATTTACCACAACAACTTGCGTTATGACATGCAAGACATTTATAGAGGAGATGGTGTGCACTTCAATGATGAAGGGAACAGAGTCTTCCTCTTGAACCTTAGACTCTGCATCGGTACTTACTTGTAGGTACCACTAAAAAATCATTTCATAAACACAACGGCTCTTTTTAGAGCCCCCTAATATCTAAACACTTAAATCTGAATTTCATTTATTTATTTATTTTTTTTTCTACCGTACGCTTACCGTAAGCTTACCGTACGCGTACCCCGTGATTTTTTTTAAAATCAATAAATGTTTTCTTTGTACTTTACAGTCCTTCTTTGACCCCCTCACAAATGTAAGGGGGTCTGTAACTCTCCTCATTGCCCCCTTTTCTTGTTTTCACTCTTTTTTTTCTGAGTGAAACACACAAAATGGCGGCCGCCGCTTCCTGGTTTCGGCCGATTCGAATGTTTACTAAGATCTAACAGCCAATCAGAATCGCGCTCGCGCACGCCACCGTACGCTTACGGTAAGCGTACGGTAAGCGTACCGTAAGCGGGCTCAGATATATATATTGATTTAAAGGCTATTTTCTCAGAATCTACTGAACAGATTTACACCAAACCTACAAAAGGCACTTCCTTGACCTAGGGACTACCTCTCTGCCAAATTTCGAGTAATTCTGTTCAGCCGTTCGGGCTGTAGCTCGTTCTAAAGGTCCTATGGAAAAATGCATGGGAAAAACGCGTTTTGGGACCCCCCTTTTATCTCAGCCCCCGCTTGACGTATCCCCCCGAGACTTTCAGGGTAGGAGCGGAGCGTAGCGCCCCACCTATTTTGAGAAATTCGCGAGGATTCATCGACCGGCGCCAAAGTTATTCAAAATAGAATGTTGCGGATTTCCTATGGAAAAGGGGTCCTAACTATAACTACCTACTGGCGACCGCCAGTAGGTAATATAGATATATATATATATATATATATATATATATATATATATATATATATATATATATATATATATATATATATATATATATATATATATATATATATATATATATATATATATATATATATATATATATATATATATATATATATATATATATATATATATATATATATATATATATATATATATATATATATATCCAAACAACGAAAGTTACTCCATGTAGCGTGGCCACTCCAGTGGCCCTCTGGTATTTGAAGTTGCAATGTACATCAAACTCTAGTGAGTCAGTCCTGTGTGCACACGATGTTCCAAATATTAAAAAACCACAGTGGGCTGATGTGCTGTCTTTGTTTGAATTCTGCTGCATCTTTGATCCTTCACGACGAACTGCCTCCAAAAACAGGTGACGCCCCGTGGCCTCACCCTGAAATGCCGCACTGGCAGCAGGGCTTCTTCTGCGGCCGGAGTGGACCGCGACTATCCAAACAACGAAAGTTACTCCATGTAGAAGAGCCACACAAGGTAGGTAGTTAATAGCTTCATTTATTCACTCACGAAGGCTGCATGCAGTTTCACCAAAGGACGCCATCACAAATACAACCAGACGCGTTTCGGGACCTCTTGACCCTTAATCATTGGATAGTCGCGGTCCACTCCGGCCGCAGAAGAAGCCCTGCTGCCAGTGCGGCATTTCAGGGTGAGGCCACGGGGCGTCACCTGTTTTTGGAGGCAGTTCGTCGTGAAGGATCAAAGATGCAGCAGAATTCAAACAAAGACAGCACATCAGCCCACTGTGGTTTTTTAATATTTGGAACATCGTGTGCACACAGGACTGACTCACTAGAGTTTGATGTACATTGCAACTTCAAATACCAGAGGGCCACTGGAGTGGCCACGCCCACTGGGGAGGTGTTTGGGGAACTTTTTAAGTTGCATTGCCGGTCCTGCAGCATACGTCATTAACCAATGATTAAGGGTCAAGAGGTCCCGAAACGCGTCTGGTTGTATTTGTGATGGCGTCCTTTGGTGAAACTGCATGCAGCCTTCGTGAGTGAATAAATGAAGCTATTAACTACCTACCTTGTGTGGCTCTTCTACATGGAGTAACTTTCGTTGTTTGGATAGTCGCGGTCCACTCCGGCCGCAGAAGAAGCCCTGCTGCCAGTGCGGCATTTCAGGGTGAGGCCACTGGGCGTCACCTGTTTTTGGAGGCAGTTCGTCGTGAAGGATCAAAGATGCAGCAGAATTCAAACAAAGACAGCACATCAGCCCACTGTGGTTTTTTAATATTTGGAACATCGTGTGCACACAGGACTGACTCACTAGAGTTTGATGTACATTGCAACTTCAAATACCAGAGGGCCACTGGAGTGGCCATGCCCACTGGAGAGGTGTTTGGGGAACTGTAGGAAGGTGGATATCTGACTATGGTTACCCCCAAATTTTTGCCTAGTGTCTAGCTGGTTTTTCGACTTAGTTGGCCTGAGATCCTGCTATTCAGGATCTCAGCCTGGCTGTTCTCTCTTTAAAATGGACTCCATGTACCCTAGGTACATACCCAATTGGTTGGATCACCCTGTCAGCCCCTGTACCAGTGTACACTAGGTACCCAGGGCATTGGTGTACCCAAGGCCTGCCAAGGGCTGCAGCATGTATTATGCCACCCCAGGCTTGGCCTAACGATTTGACACAACTGGCTGATCACTCAGCTGGGGTAAGTTGGTGTAATCACCTCTTACTTAGGTGTAGTATACCTATACCTAACCTTAGATGGGACACCTGGTAACCTATAAGTCACTCCTATAGCAGGCCTTAACAATCCTGAAGGCAGAGTGCTTGGTTCCATGTGAGATGGTGCTCTGGCATGAGCTGAGCCTGTCTGCAGTGGTCGGAACAACTTCCTTCTACTGTTTCCAGATATCGTCATACCATATACTCTTAAGTGCATTATGAACCTCGCGGTTAAATGCTATCTTTGGTTTGGCTTTATCAAAACATGTCGAGTAAGGTGTCATACGAATTGGAATACTAACCCCTCGCCAATTCTGGCGACGGGGTTAGCATTCCACCCTTCTAGAGGGACACGACATGTACAGTGCCTGAAACCCGGGTAAAATCAGACATAGCCTCAGCTCCACAAAATGGATGCTGCCACCACAGACACAAGTCTGCCCTCCTGCTGCTGGGAGTCCTTCCAGCTTGGGAGGTGTGGACAAAGGGTTTCCTGCCAGGGGAGGTGCGTGCACCACCCCAGACAGGATTTTGTGTATTGGTCAGGTAGGGCTTGAAAGAAACCAGACATGCCTGTGGCTCACAAGGAGCCTCGGTGCATATGCCAGTTCAAACCGGTCCTGGGGCACACCAGTCCCGGGCCTGGGGCGAGCTGGACAAAGGATTGGGGGTGTAACCACCCCCCTTCCTGGTCCCACCCATAGGGAGGGACCTAGCAGGTAGTCCGGCCCCTAGAATCCGAATAAAGGTAGGAGCTGTGTCCTAAGACTTCAGACATCCTGGAATCAACTTGAAACTAAGAAGAAGACGGGAACTTCGACGCTCTGCCGCACAGAGGACTGAAGCCAATCTCCCCTGTGGTCAGGGAGTGACCACCTTGCTAACGCAAGCACCATCCAGCGAATCAACGTCTGCTTTGCCGCCGCCTCCCGCCGGAGCCCGAGCCCAGAGACTGACAAGACCTGGACCTCCAGACCTCTCACCGCCCGATCCACAGTCCCTGCAAAGAGGAGACCCGTGGAGGCACCGAGACACGTGGAGCCAGCCATCTTGGAACGACTACGACAAGCTGACCAGTGCAACAACCGAGGCTCCCTCCAAGTTGTGCTTTGGGTCCTGAGAAGCCCAACCCTCGAGCAGCATCTGCACCAAAGGTGAGCCCTCCAGCATCTCCACGATCTGCGTGGGGCCCTTCTGCATTTTGCCACTCGACGCGCCTAACCGGTTGCTGGCCCGCTGGCTAGTGGCCATCTTGGCGACGAAATCTACGACAAACACCGCTGGTCTGGTTGCTCCAGACTGGCCCTTGCTCCCCTCCAAAGGAGCAGTTCCTCTGACCTTGCTGGTCAGAACCAACAGCTGATTTCCGAATCCTCCTGCAATTGCTTTTGCCAAGGCTTGTTTGCTTCGATCAAGTCGCCGACACCGCCGACAGCGAGAGCCTGCGTGGGACAGCTCGTGAGCCGACTCCTGGACGTCGTCGACCTTCAGGGACCACGTGGCTGCGGAGACAAGCTACCCCTCATCACCTGTTTGCACCCGACATCGCCTGGTACCCACCTGGTGCCACGCTGGTCACTGGCTAGTGACTGTGAACACTGTCCCCTCTGCTTACAGGTCTTCAACATCTCCGATCCACTCTTGGGTCCACTGCATCTCTCCCGGACCGACCGCCTGCAGCATCTTTGTCCCAGGCTCAACGGAACAGATAGAAGAAACCCGACGCACTTTGAGGCCTATGCACCCGCTTCCTGTGGGTGAGGTAAAGCTGGTACTCCGGTGCCCATGTGTAGTAATACATCTCTAGTGCCTGTGTTCCAAATCTTAAGTTCCTAGGTCATCCGGAAGATTCCTTTTGCAGTAACTTTGTACTTTTTACGCACCCATTGAAACCTATGGGAGCACGCGTGTGACTATTTGCTCTGCACACGCCACCCGTGGACCTCCTGGTCACTAACTGACGTTAGCTCCTTGTAGGCCCAGCGATTCTAGAGGCCCTAGGCCTTTTCCCTTTTCTGTTCATGGTACTTATACCACTATTTTAGTATATGGTTTGAGTGGCCACCAGGGCCTATCCATATAAAGTGCAACTTCTGTGTATTCTGTGATAATCTTGTTTGACGATTTGTGCTCCTGTGCTCATAAAGAGACTAGGGGTTACTTTGATAAATAAATACATATATATTTTGAATATATATCTGTGTGGTGTCCTTTCATTGGTATAAAAGGGGGTTACTATTGGTAAAACAGCTTGCTTAACACGCTTCACGAGTTTAGCCTCAAAGACTGCTTAGCCTACGCTACCACTAGGGCAGCTAGTCCAAAAAGGTTGACTTACAACCACACCATAAGGGTTGCTTGGCATGGTACAAGGTGATCACTTTAACTAGTGAGCAGCATATACCAGGCCAACTTCTCACATTGGTGAGCAGCGGTTGGATTTGAGCTTGCTGTGGTTTACCATTGTAATCTCTTGGTTACCAATTGAAAGATCACATAGGTACCTGTAGGTACATATAAAACAAGATTAGATATACTTAAGTTCTACTGAACTTAGTTGTTGTAGAGCAAAGGGAGTAGCACACCCTGACTACAACTACTAGATAGGTTTAGTAGGTAAACCCAAGTGTAGGTAGATTGCAACACATCCACCCACACTTAAGAGCAATGGCCGGGGCAGAGGGGTCCACTGTACCCATCTCTGTTGAGAGTGACCCCCAGAGGGCACCATCCAGCTTTGCTACCCTTAATCAGAATGAGCTCAGGCATTTGGCAACTCTTAGAGGCCTTAAACAGCCCAAGAACCCAAACTCTGCTGAGCTCAGAGAGCTCTTACAGAATGATGAGAATCAGAGAGCACTCAAGAAAGCTTCCCAGTTAGCCCCCTTAGGGACAGGAACAGGAGGCCCCCCTTCTGAAGATGCCACTGAAGTACCCCTTCCCAATAGTCACCCCTTAGATGGGATGCCTACCACAGAAGATGAGAGTGAAAAGGATACTGACAGTAGTGAGGATGAAGGGAGAACTAGCCCAGTGCCAAGTGTTATACTTGGCCCAGCTAAACCAAGGCTATTGGGGACTGACAGTGGGTTCAACCCACTGGATCTCCCCAGTGGACTTAACACAGGGCTGGGAAGGCAAAGGAATCGCTCAGGTGACTCCAATGCTTCCCATGGCTCTAGAGGCTCTCAAGGTCACTCCAGGAGAAGGATGACCACCCCTCAGAGGAGGGAACATGAGGCCAAGATGCAAGAAGCCCAGCTGAGGATCAGGAAGCAGGAGCTAGAAGTAGCCCTGATGGAAGAAAAACTGAGCAAGGCTAGGCAGCATAGAGAGAGTGGGTCTATACCCACTGGTGGCAGCAATGTCCCTAGGGACAAAGATAGGGTCTTTGACAATAGGAACCTGTCCAAGATTGTGCCCCCCTACAAAAGTGGGGATGACATCCACAAATGGATGACTGCTCTTGAGAGAGCCTGCAAAGTGCAGCAGGTTCCTGAAGACCAGTGGGCAGCCATCTTATGGCTCTCCTTTGAGGGGAGAGGCAGAGATAGACTCCTCACTGTTAGAGAAGAGGATGTCAGAAATTACAGAGTCCTGAAGAGTGTCCTAGTTGATGGGTTAGGCTTAACCACTGAACAGTACAGGTTAATGTTCAGAGACACCCAGAAGACACAGACTCAGGACTGGTCTGAATATGTGGAATGTGCCACTAAGGCTTTGGAGGGTTGGTTGCTGGGAAGTAAGGTGTCTGATTATACAGGATTGTACAATTTGATGATGAGAGAGCAGATTTTAAGTAATTGTCAAAACCAGCTTCTCCATCAACACCTGGTAGACTCAGATTTGACCTCTCCCCAAGAATTGGGAAAGAGGGCAGATAAATGGGTCAGGACCAGGATCAGGCCTAAAAACCAGGGTGGTGACCAAAAGAAAGATACCACCAAGCCTCAAGAGAAGGGTGGGGATAAAGAAAAAGAGAAACCTTCCTCAGGGCCCCAAAACTCCACACAGGGTGGTGGGTCCCAAGCTCCCTCCTCTACCACAGCTAAAAAGCCCTACTGCCATGAGTGTAAAACTCCTGGGCATTGGAAAACTGACAGCGGTTGCCCAAGGGCTAAAAACAAAACTGTTCCTCCAATTACTCCTGTCACACCACCTATTACTGTCAGCAGTAATCCCCCAGGTGGTGGGAGTGCCCCCAGAAATCTGGGTGGGTTTACTTGGGGAACACAGGGGGACCCTGGCTTAGCCAATTCCCCTACAGCAACCACTCTTGTCTGTGATGGTGGCATGGGGTTTGCCAACTTCACTGCCTGTCCCAACACTTTGGGTAGGTACAGACAGGAGCCCTACATCAATGGTACAAAAGCTGAGGCCTACAGAGACACTGGGGCTAGCATCACAATGGTGGCCCATTGGCTAGTTCCCTCTGAGCAGCTTTTGCCCGGTTTCTCCTACCAGGTGACTAACATTGATGGCAAACAGAACAGTCATCCCATGGCAGAGGTATGTCTCAGCTGGGGAGGGGTCACTGGCCCTAAAAGGGTAGCAGTGTCCCCAACCTTGCCGGTAGACTGCTTACTGGGGAATGACTTAGAACTCTCAGCTTGGGCTGGAGTTGAACAAGACACCCATTCTAAAATGGTAGGCCTTTCACAAAAGGGTAGGGGGGTTGTGCCATTCACAACCCCTGTCCAAATAGATTTCCTCCCTGAAAAGGTTGGAAGGGCAGTGGTAGCCACAGCCCAGGCACAGACAGACTTCCCTGTAGGGACTGGCAGAGCTGTGACAGTCACAGCTCAAACACAAACTGAGTGCCCCCCTGAAAAGGTTGGCAAGGCTGTAATGGTCTCAGCCTATACTCAGACTGACATAGGTGTAGTGAAGCCTGAAACAATGGATCACTCCACACAAACTGAGAGTAGTGGGGAGGAAGAAAAGTCTCCCTCTCCCCAGACATTAGGAAAAGGTCAGCCTCCTCAGGGATCTGACCTCACCCCTTGTGAAGGAACTGCCCCAGAGGTAGCCAGGCCTGGCCTGGCAGAGCCTCTGATGTCAGTGGCCCCTTCCAAGGTGGGATCCAGTCTGGTGCAGGTAGCCTGCCTCTCTCTACCCTGCCTCAGTCAGCCCAGGGCTGCAGAGGTCAGGGAGGCCAGTGGACCCCCAGAGGGCCCCTGTCCACAAGAACCCCCCCATCAAAAGAATGAGGATTGCCTGGCTAGTAGCCCTAGTCAGGTGATGGGTAAAAACATCCCTGAGGGATCTCCTTTACAGGTAGTTAGGGACCTCCCCCAGAGGGATTCTGTTGGGTACAGGCAAACATGGGACCTTAGGGCCCCAGACCTGACCTGTCCCTCCAGTAAGCCCACAAAAGGGACCCAGCCTCCAGCTTTAGGTAGCCAGAGGCTGACCCTGAGAGCACAGTGCAACTCAGTTAAGGAAAGAAAGGCATCCATGGTGGAGGATGATTGGAGGAAGCTGAGGCCTCACTTTGAGGACACTCACTTCAGTACTCCATCTCAACACCAGCCTTTTACTTTGCCAAGACACACCAAAGGTAGAGATTCCCTATGGTGGAGACCCTCTGATACCCTTAGGGTGAAGGATTGCTTAGTGGACCATGAGACAGGGGGTAACCATGCCAGTGCTGGTTCCTCCTTATATGGCCACTTGGGCAATATAGGCTTACCTGGTCGAGGTCAGCCTTATCTCCCTTCGTTTGGGGGGGGGTTGTGTAGGAAGGTGGATATCTGACTATGGTTACCCCCAAATTTTTGCCTAGTGTCTAGCTGGTTTTTCGACTTAGTTGGCCTGAGATCCTGCTATTCAGGATCTCAGCCTGGCTGTTCTCTCTTTAAAATGGACTCCATGTACCCTAGGTACATACCCAATTGGTTGGATCACCCTGTCAGCCCCTGTACCAGTGTACACTAGGTACCCAGGGCATTGGTGTACCCAAGGCCTGCCAAGGGCTGCAGCATGTATTATGCCACCCCAGGCTTGGCCTAACGATTTGACACAACTGGCTGATCACTCAGCTGGGGTAAGTTGGTGTAATCACCTCTTACTTAGGTGTAGTATACCTATACCTAACCTTAGATGGGACACCTGGTAACCTATAAGTCACTCCTATAGCAGGCCTTAACAATCCTGAAGGCAGAGTGCTTGGTTCCATGTGAGATGGTGCTCTGGCATGAGCTGAGCCTGTCTGCAGTGGTCGGAACAACTTCCTTCTACTGTTTCCAGATATCGTCATACCATATACTCTTAAGTGCATTATGAACCTCGCGGTTAAATGCTATCTTTGGTTTGGCTTTATCAAAACATGTCGAGTAAGGTGTCATACGAATTGGAATACTAACCCCTCGCCAATTCTGGCGACGGGGTTAGCATTCCACCCTTCTAGAGGGACACGACATGTACAGTGCCTGAAACCCGGGTAAAATCAGACATAGCCTCAGCTCCACAAAATGGATGCTGCCACCACAGACACAAGTCTGCCCTCCTGCTGCTGGGAGTCCTTCCAGCTTGGGAGGTGTGGACAAAGGGTTTCCTGCCAGGGGAGGTGCGTGCACCACCCCAGACAGGATTTTGTGTATTGGTCAGGTAGGGCTTGAAAGAAACCAGACATGCCTGTGGCTCACAAGGAGCCTCGGTGCATATGCCAGTTCAAACCGGTCCTGGGGCACACCAGTCCCGGGCCTGGGGCGAGCTGGACAAAGGATTGGGGGTGTAACCACCCCCCTTCCTGGTCCCACCCATAGGGAGGGACCTAGCAGGTAGTCCGGCCCCTAGAATCCGAATAAAGGTAGGAGCTGTGTCCTAAGACTTCAGACATCCTGGAATCAACTTGAAACTAAGAAGAAGACGGGAACTTCGACGCTCTGCCGCACAGAGGACTGAAGCCAATCTCCCCTGTGGTCAGGGAGTGACCACCTTGCTAACGCAAGCACCATCCAGCGAATCAACGTCTGCTTTGCCGCCGCCTCCCGCCGGAGCCCGAGCCCAGAGACTGACAAGACCTGGACCTCCAGACCTCTCACCGCCCGATCCACAGTCCCTGCAAAGAGGAGACCCGTGGAGGCACCGAGACACGTGGAGCCAGCCATCTTGGAACGACTACGACAAGCTGACCAGTGCAACAACCGAGGCTCCCTCCAAGTTGTGCTTTGGGTCCTGAGAAGCCCAACCCTCGAGCAGCATCTGCACCAAAGGTGAGCCCTCCAGCATCTCCACGATCTGCGTGGGGCCCTTCTGCATTTTGCCACTCGACGCGCCTAACCGGTTGCTGGCCCGCTGGCTAGTGGCCATCTTGGCGACGAAATCTACGACAAACACCGCTGGTCTGGTTGCTCCAGACTGGCCCTTGCTCCCCTCCAAAGGAGCAGTTCCTCTGACCTTGCTGGTCAGAACCAACAGCTGATTTCCGAATCCTCCTGCAATTGCTTTTGCCAAGGCTTGTTTGCTTCGATCAAGTCGCCGACACCGCCGACAGCGAGAGCCTGCGTGGGACAGCTCGTGAGCCGACTCCTGGACGTCGTCGACCTTCAGGGACCACGTGGCTGCGGAGACAAGCTACCCCTCATCACCTGTTTGCACCCGACATCGCCTGGTACCCACCTGGTGCCACGCTGGTCACTGGCTAGTGACTGTGAACACTGTCCCCTCTGCTTACAGGTCTTCAACATCTCCGATCCACTCTTGGGTCCACTGCATCTCTCCCGGACCGACCGCCTGCAGCATCTTTGTCCCAGGCTCAACGGAACAGATAGAAGAAACCCGACGCACTTTGAGGCCTATGCACCCGCTTCCTGTGGGTGAGGTAAAGCTGGTACTCCGGTGCCCATGTGTAGTAATACATCTCTAGTGCCTGTGTTCCAAATCTTAAGTTCCTAGGTCATCCGGAAGATTCCTTTTGCAGTAACTTTGTACTTTTTACGCACCCATTGAAACCTATGGGAGCACGCGTGTGACTATTTGCTCTGCACACGCCACCCGTGGACCTCCTGGTCACTAACTGACGTTAGCTCCTTGTAGGCCCAGCGATTCTAGAGGCCCTAGGCCTTTTCCCTTTTCTGTTCATGGTACTTATACCACTATTTTAGTATATGGTTTGAGTGGCCACCAGGGCCTATCCATATAAAGTGCAACTTCTGTGTATTCTGTGATAATCTTGTTTGACGATTTGTGCTCCTGTGCTCATAAAGAGACTAGGGGTTACTTTGATAAATAAATACATATATATTTTGAATATATATCTGTGTGGTGTCCTTTCATTGGTATAAAAGGGGGTTACTATTGGTAAAACAGCTTGCTTAACACGCTTCACGAGTTTAGCCTCAAAGACTGCTTAGCCTACGCTACCACTAGGGCAGCTAGTCCAAAAAGGTTGACTTACAACCACACCATAAGGGTTGCTTGGCATGGTACAAGGTGATCACTTTAACTAGTGAGCAGCATATACCAGGCCAACTTCTCACAGGAACTTATTAAGTTGCATTGCCGGTCCTGCAGCATACGTCATTAACCAATGATTAAGGGTCAAGAGGTCCCGAAACGCGTCTGGTTGTATTTGTGATGGCGTCCTTTGGTGAAACTGCATGCAGCCTTCGTGAGTGAATAAATGAAGCTATTAACTACCTACCTTGTGTGGCTCTTCTACATGGAGTAACTTTCGTTGTTTGGATAGTCGCGGTCCACTCCGGCCGCAGAAGAAGCCCCGCTGCCAGTGCGGCATTTCAGGGTGAGGCCACTGGGCGTCACCTGTTTTTGGAGGCAGTTCGTCGTGAAGGATCAAAGATGCAGCAGAATTCAAACAAAGACAGCACATCAGCCCACTGTGGTTTTTTAATATTTGGAACATCGTGTGCACACAGGACTGACTCACTAGAGTTTGATGTACATTGCAACTTCAAATACCAGAGGGCCACTGGAGTGGCCACGCCCACTAGGGAGGTGTTTGGGGAACTTATTAAGTTGCATTGCCGGTCCTGCAGCATACGTCATTAACCAATGATTAAGGGTCAAGAGGTCCCGAAACGCGTCTGGTTGTATTTGTGATGGCGTCCTTTGGTGAAACTGCATGCAGCCTTCGTGAGTGAATAAATGAAGCTATTAACCACCTACCTTGTGTGGCTCTTCTACATGGAGTAACTTTCGTTGTTTGGATATATATATATATATATATATTACCTACTGGCGGTCGCCAGTAGGTAGTTATAGTTAGGACCACGTTTCCATAGGAAATCCGCAACATTCTATTTTGAATAACTTTGGCGCCGGTCGACGAATCCTCGCAAATTTTTCAAAATAGGTGGGGCGCTACGCTCCGCTCCTACCCTGAAAGTCTCGTGGTGATTCGTCAAGCGGGGGCTGAGATAAAAGGGGGGTCCCAAAACGCGTTTTTCCCATGCATTTTTCCATAGGACCTTTAGACAGGGCTACAGCCCGAACGGCTGAACAGAATTACTAGAAATTTGGCAGAGAGGTAGTCCTCAGGTCAAGGAAGTGCCTTTTGTAGGTTTGGTGTAAATCTGTTCAGTAGATTCTGAGAAAATAGCCTTTAAATCAATATATATATCTGAGCCAGCTTACGGTGCGCTTACGGTACGCTTACCGTACGCGTACGGTGGCGTGCGCGAGCGCGATTCTGATTGGCTGTTACATCTAAGTAAACATTCGAATCGGTCGAAACCAGGAAGCGGCGGCCGCCATTTTCTCTCTCGCACTCTGAGGGGGGGGCTGTAAACAAAGGCAAAAAACATATAAAGGGGCTGTTTAGACAGCGCCCATGCACATAGCCATGTTAGTTGAGTCCTCAAAGATCCCCCAAGGCCAAAAACGGTAAATTTTTATTTTTTGAAAATTTCGCCGATTACGCTTACCCACCTTGCGTGCCCACCTTGCGTGTATGGCACTAACTGCGTAAAGTGGGCGCGCGGTGCGCGAAGCGCACCGCGTGCTCACTGTGCGCGCACGGTGCGCGAAGCGCACCGTGCGCGCACGGAACGAACTGCGTTAAGTGGGCGTGCACGCCACGAATGGCGTAAAGTAACTTAGCATTTAAAAAAACGTACAAATTCACTGAAAAAACCATAGGTTTCACACACGTTATAGTTAGGAATTAGCATTTAAAAAACCTTGCTAATTCAATGAAAAAACCATAGGTTTCACACATGTTATATTTAGCTGGAAATTTTACTGATAAAAAACCAATGAAATTCCCCCGTTATAGTTACTGTAGGCAACTATAACTCACGCGACCGTAATCCTCTGCTGATGACATATGTGTCTTTATGAAAAAAAAAAATGTGTAAAATATGTATAGCTAAAATTTAATGGAAGAAGACATGGGCAAATAAGTGTCTAAATACAGTATTAGCATCAGCAGAGGATTGCGGTCGCGTGAGTTATAGTTGCCTACAGTAACTATAACGGGGGAATTTCATTGGTTTTTTATCAGTAAAATTTCCAGCTAAATATAACATGTGTGAAACCTATGGTTTTTTCATTGAATATATATATATATATATATATATATATATATATATATATATATATATATATATATATATATATATATATATGTTCCCAAAAGCCTCCGCGCTTTAGAAGTGCACTCCACAAGAAATTGTTCACCTGAACCTTTATTGCAGGAAACGGTTTCAACAGCCCAAACAATTGATATCCCTACGCGTTTCAGTGCCACCTGCACCTTAATCATGGGATTTTGGCAAGCTGGAAAACAGGCATTGGATTACCATATATATGACCCTTACAGACACGTGTCCTCCAGTGAACAGCATGCCGGGAATGGTAGTCCCGATTCTTCCCCTTTGGTGGGGTCCGTTTTTTCAGCACTACTTCATCTGCCTATATGAAATAAAATTATTCACAGCCCTCCGGTGGGCTTCAGGTCCGTCAATCCGCTTCCCCAAAATGCATATTTTCTTGTGCTGGAACAGGCTGTGAAGGTGCACAGCCACACAGACCTTCCTCCGGTATTATCGGCGGTGCAACCTCTCACGGCTGGAGCTGCCGTGTACATCATGTTCCCAAAAGCCTCCGCGCTTTAGAAGTGCACTCCACAAGAAATTGTTCACCTGAACCTTTATTGCAGGAAACGGTTTCAACAGCCCAAACAATTGATATCCCTACGCGTTTCAGTGCCACCTGCACCTTAATCATGGGATTTTGGCAAGCTGGAAAACAGGCATTGGATTACCATATATATGACCCTTACAGACACGTGTCCTCCAGTGAACAGCATGCCGGGAATGGTAGTCCCGATTCTTCCCCTTTGGTGGGGTCCGTTTTTTCAGCACTACTTCATCTGCCAATATGAAATAAAATTATTCACAGCCCTCCGGTGGGCTTCAGGTCCGTCAATCCGCTTCCCCAAAATGCATATTTTCTTGTGCTGGAACAGGCTGTGAAGGTGCACAGCCACACAGACCTTCCTCCGGTATTATCGGCGGTGCAACCTCTCACGGCTGGAGCTGCCGTGTACATCATGTTCCCAAAAGCCTCCGCGCTTTAGAAGTGCACTCCACAAGAAATTGTTCACCTGAACCTTTATTGCAGGAAACGGTTTCAACAGCCCAAACAATTGATATCCCTACGCGTTTCAGTGCCACCTGCACCTTAATCATGGGATTTTGGCAAGCTGGAAAACAGGCATTGGATTACCATATATATGACCCTTACAGACACGTGTCCTCAAGTGAACAGCATGCCGGGAATGGTAGTCCCGATTCTTCCCCTTTGGTGGGGTCAGTTTTTTCAGCACTACTTCATCTGCCAATATGAAATAAAATTATTCGCAGCCCTCCGGTGGGCTTCAGGTCCGTCAATCCGCTTCCCCAAAATGCATATTTTCTTGTGCTGGAACAGGCTGTGAAGGTGCACAGCCACACAGACCTTCCTCCGGTATTATCGGCGGTGCAACCTCTCACGGCTGGAGCTGCCGTGTACATCATGTTCCCAAAAGCCTCCGCGCTTTAGAAGTGCACTCCACAAGAAATTGTTCACCTGAACCTTTATTGCAGGAAACGGTTTCAACAGCCCAAACAATTGATATCCCTACGCGTTTCAGTGCCACCTGCACCTTAATCATGGGATTTTGGCAAGCTGGAAAACAGGCATTGGATTACCATATATATGACCCTTACAGACACGTGTCCTCCAGTGAACAGCATGCCGGGAATGGTAGTCCCGATTCTTCCCCTTTGGTGGGGTCCGTTTTTTCAGCACTACTTCATCTGCCAATATGAAATAAAATTATTCACAGCCCTCCGGTGGGCTTCAGGTCCGTCAATCCGCTTCCCCAAAATGCATATTTTCTTGTGCTGGAACAGGCTGTGAAGGTGCACAGCCACACAGACCTTCCTCCGGTATTATCGGCGGTGCAACATGATGTACACGGCAGCTCCAGCCGTGAGAGGTTGCACCGCCGATAATACCGGAGGAAGGTCTCCTGCAATAAAGGTTCAGGTGAACAATTTCTTGTGGAGTGCACTTCTAAAGCGCGGAGGCTTTTGGGAACATGATGTACACGGTAGCTCCAGCCGTGAGAGGTTGCACCGCCGATAATACCGGAGGAAGGTCTGTGTGGCTGTGCTGCAAAAACGGCCCTGTAACAAAAACGGCCCCCAGGGGCCCAAAACCGGCCCCCACCCTTGCGGCGCACCGGGGGATTGCCCGGTGCCCGCTACGGCCAGTCCGGCCCTGGTTGAATACAGGGGAAACAAGAACTACGGTTCCCATGATTCAACCCTTCTCTTCAGTACCGGAAGAGGTACTGCATCGCGATCAGAGTTCAACCCGAAAGGTATATAACCTGGTTCTGTGGCTATTGCGGTGCAGATTATTCCAGATTGCTGTTTGGTTCCGTGGGATGCTGCCTCGGCCACGAGTCTTTGGTGAAGTAAGGGTGCTTGTACCAACAAGTTTCTTGAACGCGTATATTAACGGCAAGTTGAATTACTTACAAAGTCTGCTTCTCAAGGATTTGGGTGCCAAAGATAATTACTGAGAATTAGTCTGTGCTCCCTATGTGTAAGACAATGAAAGTGTGCTGTGATATTAACTAAAACAAAACCTCTCATGTGGATGTAAATCGTGGCACTTTTTCCTTAAGTTTGTTAGCCTCCAAGTTAAACTGTACCTGTCTTAAATTGTTCACTGGATCTTATTTTGGACGATTTGTCACTGAATGACAAGTTTGATAAATCCAAAACTACCTCAGGTGGTATGAAGTAATAGAGACCTCACTTCCATGTCGTAAATAAGTACAAACTCTTATAAGGTGGTATCAGTCTAAATTGTTTGTATGTTATTCTTCTGCAAATTTGAACAGGGGTTATTTGTGAGTCCTAAAACGATATTGGTTTACACCCTGTGACGCAAGGCACATATTGAGTTAGGTGGGTATCTTTATGTACAAGTTGTGATCCCCTTGTGGGAGGGGCGGAAGGAAGGAGAATCAGTTACTCTTAAAACTAGATTGCATAATCCAGAGACTATACACAGTGTAACACAGATTGTTATTTATATTACAGGTCTCTTTCCCTGCTGTTCCCTCCCTTTCCTTCCCTCGCTTGATCACCTTAAATTTGGGGCTATTACAGCAAGCAGAATTGAGGCTGTCAAGAGGTGGACCTATTGAGCATTGAGCCAACCCCGAGAACTACAAAACATAGACGATTACACCGTGGGTTATGACACCAGTGAAGTACCCGCAAAACCAAGCCCAGCTGACATTTAACCAAGCCATATGCCGCACGCATAAGGTCTATCGCTGAGTGGGCTTTCGGAGTCCTCAAATCACAGTTCTGCTGCCTTGATGTATCTGGGGGTAGTAGATTGCTCTATTCCCCACCCATGGTGTGTAAGGTTATTTTGGTATGCTGTATCTTGCAAAACATATGCATCAGGACCAATGTGCCATGGCCAGAGGACAATGTGTAAGCGGACATGCCGGATGATGGAGAAGAATGAGATGAGGAGCCTCTGCAACTTGCAACATCAGTAACAGCAATAAGGCAGAGGGACAATATTATAAACCATTTTTTTTACTGAATAATGATTTTCAAAAGTCAGTTGAAAACGTAGTAAAATAATACATTGTACAGCTGTCTATGAATAAACATTCAGGGCACTAACATGTGTAAGCATTTGTATTCTATACTCAGACTACACTACTGAAATGCTACATTTCTACCACTGATGTCTGTCATACAGGCTAGTTATCTAGCAGAGTGTGTGAAACACCCTAGAACATCATCTGGTACAAGTGAAATACTGTGCATGCCAACTACCTGTAGCAGATGGTTCTCCATTGACAGCCACTATGATCATGGTGTTGTAACGTAGATGGTGGCCAACAACTGTGTGTGTGTCTCTCCTGATGCTAGCCATTTGTTAGGCCACATACTTGTGGATAACAGTAGAGGCCACTTTTTCATGAGTACTTTGCAGTGTTCCACATAGAATGTGCAGGGGAACACACTCCCAAAACTACAGTCTACATATGCCCTTAAAATTGCCTTACTCACATGTCACATCCAGAGAGTTGCCTCAATTAACAGAGACAAACCCTACATATCATACGTTGTCAGTGCCACAGTGTTGCATGTGTACACCCACTGCAATGCAGAAGCAACACCGTCTTGTTGCACAGTGTAGATAGGTTGTCATATACGTAGCCTTACTGTCAGCTAAATGTTGGAGGATACACCAAGGCATGCTTGGTGACCTACCTTAACACAATCACCATGAATCGCCTGACAAGGTTTCCTCTCACTTGCCACGTTTTTTCGATCTTTTATAAACAGTTTTATCTTTATGCTGGGGGGGTCTTGGTTTTGCTGCTGGGAATTGTAAAGTGCAAAGTGGAATCTTTTATTGTGCTGTTGGGAAGTGCTCTTTACTTAGGGGGGGAAGTAATTTTAAATTCAAACGCTGCTATTTTTTTTTATCTAATTGGAGCCTCCTCAACTCCGGCCTTTAAACCAAATCGGTGGCTCCATTATTTCATGCTCCTTGGTGGTGTGTGCAACTCCGCTTTTTCATAGGACTTAGCGGCCATTTTACTTGTGCCATTTCCATTTGCGAGTAGCGTTCTAGCTCTCGCACGCTGCATGCGCCCACTCTAACCCTACTTAATGGGCGAGGCTCGGACGCGCAGCGCCTGACAAGGTTTCCTCTCAGTTGCCACGTTTTTTCGATCTTTTATAAACAGTTTTATCTTTATGCTGGGGGGGTCTTGGTTTTGCTGCTGGAAATTGTAAAGTGCAAAGTGGAGTCTTTTATTGTGCTGTTGGGAAGTGCTCTTTACTTAGGGGGGAAGTAATTTTAAATTCAAACGCTGCTATTTTTTTAAATCTAATTGGAGCCTCCTCAACTCCGGCCTTTAAACCAAATCGGTGGCTCCATTATTTCATGCTCCTTGGTGGTGTGTGCAACTCCGCTTTTTCATAGGACTTAGCAGCCATTTTACTTGTGCCATTTCCATTTGCGAGTAGCGTTCTAGCTCTCGCATGCTGCATGCGCCCACTCTAACCCTACTTAATGGGCGAGGCTCGGACGAGCAGCGGACGCGCTAAGCGGGCGCCCCACTGGCGTGCCAAAGGCGCGCCTAAGGCAAGCCCGTCTGCGCTCGTCCGCGCCAAGTCAGCGGCAGAGGCCAGTTATGCTGCCCAATTTGTACCTACGGTCGGAGCCAACCTCCAGCTGTCAAGTGAGTCCCTTAAATCATTTCGTCCGCCCGTCTGCCCCTGTCTTGGGTATAGGACTCCACCCTTTAGAGCCGATTTCTTGTGTGCCGACTGTGGTTTTGCCTTCAATCCTGAGCTCCTCTCGGCTCCCACTAACGCTCCGAAAAGGCAGCGTATGAAAGCCGCTTTGATAAATGCCAGAACAGTGAGGAAACATCACTCTGAGGTCTCTGAATTACTGACGGATAATGCCCTCGACTTATTGTTTATTACAGAGACCTGGCTGGACGTTGGTTCCAACCCCATCATTGCATTGGTCACTCCTGTTGGTTTTAAATTCTGTAGGGTTGACTGCCCTGCTGGTAGAGGAGGTGGTGTAGCGATCCTCTACAGAGAGAATTTAATATTGAATAGCGAGGTTTCCACCCTATGGGATGGGTGCGAGGTCTTGGATTTTAGTATTCATCTTTCGGATCATTTCACTTTAGGCGGTTCTCTTATCTATCGTCCCCCTGGCTTAGCCAGTGCATATTTGAAATCATGTAGGGATGCGTTAGCTGAGCGCTCACTACGCTTTTCCCACTATATGGTTCTAGGGGATGTAAATCTACATCTTGACCAACAAGATACAAAAGAGTTGGTGGCTTTCCTTGACTTTCTTCAACTTGCTCACCTTACCCAGTGGGTTTCTTCACCCACGCATCAGGGTGGCCACATTCTCGACCCCATCTGCTCTAATTTCCCATTGGTAGTGGACGATCCTGTGCCGGTCCCTTGGTCGGACCATTTTTTCATCGGTTTGTCCTGGGACATTAGTTGGCCAGTTCAGTCCAGCGCTCTTTCCGTCCTCCGACGTTTACTAAGATTGATCCTTCGCAATTCAGGATCTCCCTGGCTGCTTCTAGGCCCCCTCGCCTACAAGATCTTACAGGGTGTGTGGACGGGTTCACGAGGTGGATTGCTGATGCAGTATCCTCTCTTTCGTCGCCCCGCCCATCCAAGCCTACCAGGGAATCGCCCTCTAAACCTTAGTTCCTCCCGGAGCTGAAAGCTCGGAAACATGAGTGCAAAGTGTTGGAGAGGGCCTGGCGCTTTAGTGGCTATTGCCCCTTGGCAAAGCTTATGTTGAGATCTAATCAAAAGAGCTACTACACAGCGATTGCGGTGGCCAAAAGTCGATACTTTACAAGGCGGATTGACCAGGCGAATAATAACTCTAAAGAAATCTTCTCAATAGTAAAAAGCTTTATGTCTCCGATAGCTCTGGTGCGTCCCGCTCTTGTTACAGAGGATTGGTGTAATATACTGGCCAGGTTCTTTCAGGACAAAATTCTGGATATTCAACCTACCTTTCCCACTCACTCTTATATATCTGCCCGAGGTATCTCTGTCTCTCGGTCACCTGAATCTTCTCACAACTTCTCCTTTATTTTCGGTGGTGGATCTCTCTACCTCTCTTAAAATTTTGATGGCCTTAAAATCAGGCTCGCCCACAGATCCCTGTACGGCCAGACTTCTGGCTGCCGTTGCGGACTGTGTTAATCCGGAGGTCAATCAGATTATCAATATGTCACTGCAGGAGGCCTGTGTTTCATCTTCTTGGAAGCAAGCTAAAATTCTTCCCCTTCTCAAGAAACCATCTTTGGACCCTCTCTCCTCAGGAAATTATCGTCCCATTTCTTTGCTTCCTAGCCTGGCCAAGGTTTGCGAAAAGGTGGTCATCAATCAGCTCACGGATTTTGTGGAGGCCTCTGGCCTGCTCCATCCGGCGCACTCAGGGTTTTGGGCGGCTTTCAGTACTGAGTCTGCCTTACTGGAGGTATCGGAGGCAATTAGAGAGTGCCTTGATGCCGGGGGGAGGGCTGCGCTGGTTATGCTGGACCTCTCGGCGGCTTTTGATACGGTGCCCCATGCCTTTATTCTCGATCGACACCTCGAGATTGGAATCTCTGGGTCGGTATGGGGCTGGGTTAGGTCCTTTTTAGAGGGCCGTTCTCAGCAGGTATGGCTTCCCCCGTGCGCCTCGGCATCACAGATAGTGGCTACTGGCGTTCCTCAGGGGTCATCCCTTAGTCCCCTCCTTTTTAACATCTATGTTACTCCGCTTATCTATCTGGCCGAAACCTTGGGGGCTAAGGTGATGGCCTATGCGGACGATACTCAACTTTGTTTTCCTGGGGTCGAGACGAGGTCTCTGTCCTCCCTGCGCAACAGTGTCTTGCCGCAGTTTTTAGCTGGCTCGCCCAAGCTCAGCTTAAATGTAACGAGGAGAAATCGGAGATCCTTTTGTATGGCTCCTTCCCGGACGACTTCAGAAGGAAACTATGGCCTCCTGGGTTTCCACTCCCTTGTTCTAAGGGTGACTCTGTCAAGAACCTTGGGATTTGGTTTAGCGAGAACCTGATTTTTTCCTCGCAGGTAAAGAAGTTAACTGGCTCCTGTTTTAGCATCCTCAGGTCTCTGAGGAAGTTTCTTCCTCTTTTGCCCAGAGCTGCAAAGGAAACTGTGGTTTGTGCGCTAATCCTCTCGCGCCTTGACTATGCCAATGCATTGTATGCTGGCATTCTGGGTTACCTGTTGGATAAACTGCAGGTGATCCAAAATGCGGCTGCCCGTCTTCTGCTGGGTCTTTCAAGCAGATGTAGTGTGCGTGCACACTTGCGATTGTTGCATTGGCTTCCTGTCAAGGCCCGCATAAAATTCAAAATTTTATCCATCGCTCATAAAGCCTTGTATGGTTTGGGCCCTACCTATTTACAGAACAGGCTGGCCTTTTATGCCCCGGTACGACAGCTGCGTTCGTCTTCTAAACTTTTGGCAGAGACTCCTCGTTTTAAGCGCTTAAGACTGGGCGGCTGCTCTTTTTCACGGTTGGCAGGTCAGGCTTGGAATGCTCTGCCATTGACTCTGAGGGGCATTAAAGACCCTGCGATTTTTAAAAAGCATTTGAAAACACACCTGTTTTAGTCCTCATTTCTTTGGCTGTGTTATCATTGTCTGGTTCGCGCCGGGACACTCTTCGGAGTATCTGTGCGCATTACAAGTGCATATAACATAACATAACATAACATAACATAATGGTCATGGTAGCCACAAATATTGACACCTTCACTGTCCTGTGGGATATGGCCCTTGGATGCAATTGGTACGCATGCAATCAATCAAATACCCCCATCCATACACCCCTTGCATTGTGTGTAGGCAATAGTTTCACATTTTCAGAACTACAACCTGATTCCTCCACTGTGCTACATGGAGCTAATTGCCTTTGCACAGAGTTGTTGTGGGTGTATTACACTGACCCCATTGCATAGGTTGACTCTTGCATCCTGGGTGAAAGCACATACATTGTCATTTGTAGACATCAACTACGTGGCACACATAGCAGCTCTCCATGCCAATGGAATCAAGCTATCCTGGCTGAAGAGGGGTGAAACCCCGAAACCGGTACTAGGATGCTTGTTTCCAGTCCAAGGAGGACCTGGCTTGGCAGTTCGGGCTGGACTGTTCCCATGAGGCACAGGGTCAAGACTGATTTGCATATGACTGGGTTCAAACTGGAATGGCATGGTGAGCAAAAAAACGATTGATTTAGGCCCAGATTTCTGTACTGGGGTGAATGTATGGCATTGTTCTGCATTCTGTCCATCAATTGTTGTTTTTGCATTTGTCACCCCGAGTGGGAACGGTATGCCCAGACGTGGGTCTCGTGCTCTCCATGCCAATGGAATCAAGCTATCCTGGCTGAAGAGGGGTGAAACCCCGAAACTGGTCCTAGGATGCTTGTTTCCAGTCCAGGGAGGACCTGGCTTGGCAGTTCGGGCTGGACTGTTCCCATGAGGCACAGGGTCAAGACTGATTTGCATATGACTGGGTTCAAACTGGAATGGCATGGTGAGCAAAAAACGACGGATTTAGGCCCAGATTTCTGTACTGGGGTAAATGTATGACATTGTTCTGCATTCTGTCCATCAATTGTTGTTTTTGCATTTGTCACCCGAGTGGGAAGGGTATGCCCAGACGTGGGTCCCGTGCTCTCCAAGCCAATGGAATCAAGCTATCCTGGCTGAAGAGGGGTGAAACCCCGAAACCGGTCCTAGGATGCTTGTTTCCAGTCCAGGGAGGACCTGGCTTGGCAGTTTGGGCTGGACTGTTCCCATGAGGCACAGGGTCAAGACTGATTTGCATATGACTGGGTTCAAACTGGAATGGCATGGTGAGCAAAAAAACGATGGATTTAGGCCCAGATTACTGTACTGGGGTGAATGTATGGCATTGTTCTGCATTCTGTCCATCAATTGTTGTTTTTGCATTTGTCACCCCGAGTGGGAAGGGTATGCCCAGACGTGGGTCTCGTGCTCTCCATGCCAATGGAATGAAGCTATCCTGGCTGAAGAGGGGTGAAACCCCGAAACTGGTCCTAGGATGCTTGTTTCCAGTCCAGGGAGGACCTGGCTTGGCAGTTCGGGCTGGACTGTTCCCATGAGGCACAGGGTCAAGACTGATTTGCATATGACTGGGTTCAAACTGGAATGGCATGGTGAGCAAAAAAACATGGATTTAGGCCCAGATTTCTGTACTGGGGTAAATGTATGACATTGTTCTGCATTCTGTCCATCAATTGTTGTTTTTGCATTTGTCACCCCGAGTGGGAAGGGTATGCCCAGACGTGGGTCCCGTGCTCTCCAAGCCAATGGAATCAAGCTCTCCTGGCTGAAGAGGGGTGAAACCCCGAAACCGGTCCTAGGATGCTTGTTTCCAGTCCAGGGAGGACCTGGCTTGGCAGTTCGGGCTGGACTGTTCCCATGAGGCACAGGGTCAAGACTGATTTGCATATGACTGGGTTCAAACTGGAATGGCATGGTGAGCAAAAAACTATGGATTTAGGCCCAGATTTCTGTACTGGGGTGAATGTATGACATTGTTCTGCATTCTGTCCATCAATTGTTGTTTTTACATTTGTCACCTCGAGTGGGAAGGGTATGCCCATCGTGGGTCCCGTGCTCTCCATGCCAATGGAATCAAGCTATCCTGGCTGAAGAGGGGTGAAACCCGGAAACTGGTCCTAGGATGCTTGTTTCCAGTCCAGGGAGGACCTGGCTTGGAAGTTCGGGCTGGACTGTTCCCATGAGGCACAGGGTCAAGACTGATTTGCACATGACTGGGTTCAAACTGGAATGGCATGGTGAGCAAAAAACGATGGATTTAGGCCCAGATTTCTGTTCTGGGGTAAATGTATGACATTGTTCTGCATTCTGTCCATCGATTGTTGTTTTTGCATTTGTCACCCCGAGTGGGAAGGGTATGCCCAGACGTGGGTCCCGTGCTCTCCATGCCAATGGAATCAAGCTATCCTGGCTGAAGAGGGGTGAAACCCCGAAACCGGTCCTAGGATGCTTGTTTCCATTCCAGGGAGGATCTGGCTTGGCAGTTCGGGCTGGACTGTTCCCATGAGGCACAGGGTCAAGACTGATTTGCATATGACTGGGTTCAAACTGGAATGGCATGGTGAGCAAAAAAACGATGGATTTAGGCCCAAATTTCTGTACTGGTGTGAATGTATGACATTGTTCTGCATTCTGTCCATCAATTGTTGTTTTTGCATTTGTCACCCCGAGTGGGAAGGGTATGCCCAGACGTGGGTCCCGTGCTCTCCATGCCAATGGAATCAAGCTATCCTGGCCGAAGAGGGGTGAAACCCCGAAACTGGTCCTAGGATGCTTGTTTCCAGTCCAGGGAGGACGTGGCTTGGCAGTTCGGGCTGGACTGTTCCCATGAAGCACAGGGTCAAGACTGATTTGCATATGACTGGGTTCAAACTGGAAAGGCATGGTGAGCAAAAAAACGATGGATTTAGGCCCAGATTTCTGTACTGGGGTGAATGTATGACATTGTTCTGCATTCTGTCAATCAATTGTTGTTTTTGCATTTGTCACCCCGAGTGGGAAGGGTATGCCCAGACGTGGGTCCCGTGCTCTCCATGCCAATGGAATCAAGCTATCCTGGCTGAAGAGGGGTGAAACCCCGAAACTGGTCCTAGGATGCTTGTTTCCAGTCCAGGGAGGACATGGCTTGGCAGTTCGGGCTGGACTGTTCCCATGAGGCACAGGGTCAAGACTGATTTGCATATGACTGGGTTCAAACTGGAATGGCATGGTGAGCAAAAAAACGATGGATTTAGGCCCAAATTTCTGTACTGGGGTGAATGTATGACATTGTTCTGCATTCTGTCCATCAATTGTTGTTTTTGCATTTGTCACCCCGAGTGGGAAGGGTATGCCCAGACGTGGGTCCCGTACTCTCCATGCCAATTGAATCAAGCTATCTTGGCTGAAGAGGGGTGAAACCCCGAAACCGGTCCTAGGATGTTTGTTTCCAGTCCAGGGAGGACTTGGCTTGGCAGTTCGGGCTGGACTGTTCCCATGAGGCACAGGGTCAAGACTAATTTGCATATGGCTGGGTGCAAACTGGAATGGCATGGTGAGCAAAAAAACGATGGATTTAGGCCCAGATCTCTGTACTGGGGTGAATGTATGACATTGTTCTGCATTCTGTCCGTCAACTGTTGTTTTTGCACTCTGGAGAAACTAAGCATGCACGATTGACTTCCATGATTCTGAGACGCGTTCCAATTCTAAGGGAAACAAAGTTGTCATGTTTATGCGGTTGTCAGAAACTAATCCCTTCTTGTTCATTCAAGAAGTTTCTAGTGCCCTTGAGTTAGCTGGCACACACAAGTAATTAAGTTTAATGTACTCAATAGGAGCATACTGACCTTAGTGCTATGCAAAAACTATAGTGTATATTATTCCAAGGTGCAGAGCCTATAAGGGAAATAGGAACTACACTAAATGGCGCCCAATGTTTGGTAAGGCACTAATTTAACGCTAGATACTGAAGTAACTCAGTCGTGCTTTTCTCAGAGACCTCTACTCATAATACTCCATAAGACGTGTGGAGTGGGTAGGGATAATATCCGCCTTAGCTGAGTAGGACGAGAATCCTATGTATTAGCTGCTTGGTTTGTTCAACGTTGATGGGTACAGTGTTCCAAAATATTGTGCACCTTATCTTTGTTTCCTTGAAACTTGTTCTACATTTTTCATTAAACAAATGTCTGATACAGAGGCTGCGGCTGACCAAGTCGCAACAGGTTTTAATACTACATGTTTAAATGAAACTGATGTGGGTGTTATACTCATCCCACCAAATTTAAGGAGAGCCATCACTCTAAAACGTATAAAACATGGCCTAACACCAAGAGGTGGTAGAGCAGTTTTTGTGATAGAGGCACATGAATCTTTTCAGACAGAGGTATTCTATTCGTGGATTACATTCCCAGAATCAAATCCAGTAACACATGTGTTTCACTTCTTCAAAGAAGATGAACCACCTGACGAATACATTCCCTTCGAGGATGTTGAAATTCCACTCACATACCAGGAACATAAGCTCTGGATTAAAGGTGCCCTAAAACATTACAATCACATAACCAGGCTCGGTCCACTAGATAGCCAGTAGCAACATGGCCGATTTTAGCCGGCTACATACCTCATCCTGACATTGAGGCAATGTCAGATAAGGAATTACTTAATCAAATACAAGAATTGATAGAATTACACAGTTAAACCACAACTGTCTGAAGGCCCTGAAAAGAACTTAATTAAACACAATCCTACATCTTCTAAAAAGAAGTGGGAAATCAACAAACAACATTCAAAAGAGAAACGTTCTCAATCCAGAGGTAGGTCTCCTCAAAAGAGCACTCTGAAAGGAGGTATACCTCAGGAATAGGGATAATTTGAAAAAACCTGACAGGTATCAAGATACTGATACACGTTCCTCTCGTACCTTTCAGACATCTTCACAGACATCTGAAAGAAGAGGACGGTCAGATCACAAAGAAGAACGCGTGAAGTCCAGAGACGATCAACACGTTCAGAAAAACAAACCAAAACCTCAATTAACTAAGAAAAAGGTAGCAGGTCTGAAAATCAGACATGCCGAGGATTCTGAGGACACAACTCAAGAACAGGGAATGGGCTCAGACAATGCTGGACAGTGCAGCAGTAGTAACAATAGCTCGCCAGAACATGAAGGAACTTCTGGATATAGTGGACTTGAATGAGTACATCACATTTGAAACTGTAGACACCAGGGTTAGTACTCCACAAAAGTTATATGAAATAACACTCCGGATGGAGGGAGACATACCAAGAAAAGTGAAAGCACTCTTTTGGGAAAAACTTTCAAGGGGTTATGACATACATCTAGCAGAACAAGACTGGTCACCAAAATCTGTCAGGGAGTGCCCACACGGCAAAGGCATCATTATGCCAGCCTTCTCCAACCATGTTCCTATAAATTTAAAATGTACTTATGCCAGGAAATGGGAATTAGCCCAGGCCCCAGCACTATACAAAGATCATGTAGGATGGGATGAGGACTCACCTCACTATAAAATCCAATTAAAATGTCAACCTACTGCACAAAGGCAGTACCCAATTAAGCAAGAAGCTAAAAAACAGGTCAGATAGATATTAGATCAACTTGAATACCAAGGGGTGATTGAAACATGCGCCTCATCAATGAACAATCCTTTGTTTCCTGTTTCCAAACCAGACAATACATATCGTCTAGTTTTGGATTACAGACACCTGAACACTTGGTCTAAAACATTTGCTGTGCACACAGTACAGCATTAATGAATAACATTGTGCGTAAAAAATATAAAACCACATTGGATATTTCAAATGGTTTCTTTTGTCAAAACATAGCACCTGAAAGTAGGTACTTGACAGCTTTTTCAATAGTGGGGACCCAGGGTCACTTCTGTCGACTCCCACAAGGGTTCAAGAACAGCCCGGGTTATTGTCAACAAAAGTAACAGAGTTACTACAAATTTATGATGACGAGGCATTGTCATATGTCGATGATATCTATCTGACAGACGATGACCTGGATAGGCACTTGAACAGGGTGAACACCATTATACTGGGCTTCGCCTCTGAGGGCTATAAATTCAACTTAAAAAAATCTAGAATTGCCCATCTCAATGTCCTTTTCCTAGGATATGAGCTTTCAAGTGAAGACAAAAGCCTGGCAGCTAACTTTTTTAAAAAGTGTGCGCTGCTCCAACCTCCAAAAATGCTGAAAAATTTACAGTCGATTCTAGGTTTCCTGAATTTTGGAAGAACATACATTCTAAATTACGCAGAAAGGGTTACACCTCTCTACAAATTAATCAAACCTGATTTCAAAAACAAAGATTGGACACAGGAACACACAGAAATCCTGCATTCACTTCAAGGTGACATGTTAGTGCTCCAGCGGAAAAGGTAAATTTACATTGAAGTACTGGGTATCTTAGACCCAGCGGTGCAGGGGCACACACCCTATGACTTCGGGGTTTCACCCTGTTCCGGACCTACAGAAACACAGAGTCTTCTGGGTGAAGTCAAAGAATCGTTTATTGGCTGCAGACCAATGACAGATATCCTAGAAGTACAACAGCGTGTATGTTCTCAGGAGACTGCTGAAAATCATAGGAACGGACTTCATCTTAAATACCCTTTTTCCTGCCTCAAGCATACATTCCTAGGTTTTATGATACGGCAATATGCAAGTGTACATTACAAAGAAAAGGCAGAGTCATGATGACCATCCCACATTCCAGTTCGGCCAGCCCACAATGATTTACACAGTAAGATTCAGATCCCACGTTTGAAGTAAATAGACCCCCCAATAAACATGAACATCTCCTGTTTTGGGAAACAAGTCATAAAGCAAGAACAAGCAGGTGTGGAAGAGATTAGCCGGGGGATTGTGTAGAATAAAAGGGTTTTATGACGGGTCAAGCCCTGATGCTAATCACAGGTGGAGAGAGGAAGGGGAGCTCGTGAGACCAGTTTGACCCGGGGCAGCAGAGCCAGCTGCCCAGGTCACAGAGAAGTCAGAGAAGAAGCCCATGTACTGTGAGGCCCGTATTTGCTCCATTATAGCCTATGTGAGGGCAATGACAAGATGGCCACTGCTTCCAAAATGGAACCCGCGTAGTGCAGCAGAATAACGTGTACACAGTGCATTCGTAGCTAGAACGACATATAAAGCACTCGTACATGCCGCATTTACCATTTGCGGTTCGCTAATACCAACATAGACAGGGGTAGGGCCCTGTCCCCTACGCGGTCCTGAATATTAAAGTACGACAGACCCTCCTTTTGCCCTTACATAGGCAATCACTATACTCATCTTAATCCGAGTCTAGGTCAATGTTCACGAAGTCATGGAGATGTTGCTGTAGCATCATCCTATTACTTAGCTTGTCCCTCGATACAGGTTTCCTTACACATAAGGTAGCACAGAGGCCACATATCGCGGGAGCACACTGTATACACAGACAGAACAGGAAAAGAATGGCTAAGATCATTCCAATGACCATCAGAACTTTCCAACCCCAGGCAGATATCAATTCCCAGAACCATCCCACCAGTGACCAATCTCCCTTATCCACGTGTATGGCTTCAGATATTTTATGGAGTTTGGAGATGGCTTGATACACTGTTGGAGCATTATCTGGTATGAAAATGCAGCAACTGGATTGGATGACCTTGCATACCCCACCGCGGTCTGCAAGAATAACGTCTAGAACCATGCGGTTCTGCAAAGTCATAAGGCGATCCGCTTGGAGCTCAGCTGTCAAATTACCAAGGGCACCAGCCGTTACATTAACGGTGGATTCAACCACACGAGTCAGCTGTCTCAGGTTCCTACTATTGACCATAGGTCCCCAAAACGGCAGGAAACCCAAGAAGAAGTCTCCTGCTTCCTGACCGGCAGTGTCCTCCTTACTAATCACACCTCTCACAACTCTGGTCTTGTGGTAGTCAGAGGCGGCAGTAAATGTCGGCGGTAGTAAGTTCGCAATATAACATGTGCCCGAGAAATCAGGGGGCAACCACGTATATGCTCGATCATGACAGATGAAATATGTGCCCTTAGCAGCCAAAAACGCAGGGGAAAACTGTGACGGGAAAGTGTACGTCTCAGTACAGTCACTTCTTCCCAGTTGAGCCCTAGGGTTCTGACCATTACCCTGTAAGCAGAACCGACCCATGTGGGGTACGACCCAGATTGGAGATGAGATTTTTCGCTGTCTTTCACCCAGACTAATACCATACCCCGTCGCGTTCCATCCTACATAAGGTCTCAGCTCTTCTTTGGGAATGGATGAGTATGCATCAATATCCCTACTCATATCGGCAATTCCTCTCACTAAGGCTTTATTATTTGTACCAGGTCTGATGGAACGCGGTTGGCGAGGGGAGTACGTATCTAGAGCATAGAGAAACATGGTCTGGAATGCCCATGACGATCCATTGTAACTATATGGCAGCACTAAATAAGGAATACCCTTGTTAATGGTATGTGGCATTAACCCACAGACCCAGCAATTGGTCGTATTCACTACTAGTTGGTGCTGGTGCAAGAGCTGGATAAACGAGTTATTTACAAACTCCGATCGTCTGGTCTGTTCGTGTTCAGGCAAAGGGTGAAAAGAGTGAGAGGAGGCAGTAGAAAGAGATATAGGCTGTTCAGTGGGTTCAATGGGCTTTTGAGTGGAGAAAAACACAAATCCTATAATAAACATCATAATACTACACAGTGTAAAGAGGCACAAAAAGACAAAACATTTACTTTTTACAATTCTACACATCCTTGCGTTAGAGTTCATTTCCTCAATCGGTCTCTCCATCTTAAAAAACTCCATCCTCTACTCGGGCCGCTCGCGGCGGATGAGTTTCTTCTGCTAAGGAGTACGCCTGTCAGTCCAGGGAAACGCCCTAGACCAACCAGAACCGTTGACCTAGTGTCTTCGGCCTGTACCCCAAAGTCTTGGCACCGCGACCCTGCGGCAGAACCCGGATGGTGGTTCGAAAAACAAAAATCAAGAAAGTCCTTCAGATGGGAGAGCAAAAAATGTCCAAAAAGGAAATAGTAAGGAAATCTTTATTTGTCCATGGGCCTAGGTCTCAAATTATAGCGGAGACGGCCAGGTGCCGTTTGGTCTTGGAACAAAAGTTCAGGCTCAGTGGTGTCCAGTCGATTTGATGGTGGCACAGCTTCCTGCAGAATATTGTCACTCTCTTGGACTGAAGCTGTGTCTCTTAAGCGTGCGTCACTGAATGGTACAAAGCGAGGTACAATGTCTGTCTCTGAGTCGGCGATACCCTCGTTGACCCACTGGTCATATGGCAGAGGCAAGGGAACTACCTTGCAGTGAGTACCATGAATCCAGTGTTTCTTCCCTTTCACTCGCACCGCTGATCTCGTCGACAGGAGCACAAGATGAGGGCCGATCCAGCGAGGCTCGTCGTTGCCCTTGCGCTGGAAATTCCGGACCAGGACCCACGAACCAGGGTTGATAGGGTGTCCAGGAGGTTCAGAAGCTTGGGGAAGAGTATCATGTACCTGTTGGTGCAAAACACGCAGTTTAACAGTCAAATCATACAGGTAATCGAGCAGTACTGGATGCTCAATCTCACTGAACTTCGTAGGCCTTGGCACACCCCATACGTTGGCCGGGCGGCCAAAGACTACTTCATAGGGACTAAGTCCCACTCGTGAGTGTATGGTCATTCTGGTGGACAGGAGTGCTAAAGGCAGGGCGTCAGGCCATTTAAGACCAGTGCTCGCCTGAATTTTGGCTAACTTGAGCTTTAAGGCTCCATTGTAGCGCTCTACTAGTCCAGCTGATTGGGGGTGATTTGCAGCGTGGAATTTCTGCCTTATGCCTAAGCCTTCACATACGTTCTTCATCACTTTACCCACAAACTCACTTCCGTTATCACACCATACCATTCTCGGCATTCCAAACCTAGGAAAAAACTCTTTCACAAGTGCTTTGGCTGTGGATAGGGCAGTGTTATCTTTCAGAGGATAAGCCTCTACCCATTTGGAAAAAGCACAAACAACCACCAATACATATTTCAGGTTGTTGCACCTATCCATGTGAATAAAGTCCAGCTGCAAAACTTCGAATGGACATGATGGGGGTGCAAAGTGACCGGCTGGAGTTGGGGTTCCCCTACCAGGGTTGTACTTCAAGCATACTATGCAATTCTTGACCACCTTCTCTGCACACTTGGGAATCCCAGCATTCTGCCATACTGGAGCCAACAACTTACAGATACCTTTCGTACTGATATGTGCCATTCCATGCGCCATAGTAACCACTGGAAGCACATATGCATCAGGCAACAACCATCGCTTATGTTCTGTCAGATCAATCCAACAACCATTCTCATCCAACTTACCCATACTCTCTCTCCACTTGCTTAACTCTTCCTCTGTGGCTTCAGCCTGAAGCGACTTCACACTCTCTATTGTGTTCTCACACATTCCAACATCATTAACCCATCTTGCGGGGCCTGCAACATACATTCTAGTCTTCACATTCTGTGCTGTTTCTCTCGCGGTCTCATCAGCAAACGCATTCCCACGTCCAACATCATCTGTAACTTTCCTGTGCGCACTGCATTTCATGATCGCAACTTGCAACGGTAGGGTCAGTGACTCAAGGAGATCATTCACCAACTTGCCATTCTGAATTTTAGCTCCATGTGACGTCAGGAACCCACGCTCTTTCCACAGTCGTCCAAAATTATGAGCCACGCCAAAGGCGTACTGGCTATCTGTGTATATATTAACTCTCATTCCTTCAGACAACACGCATGCTCTCGTGAGGGCAATCAATTCTGCTGCTTGGGCCGAATTATGTGGCACTCGTGCAGTTTCCACGACCGTGTGTAAAGTCGTGATAGCATATGCAGCAGTCGTGTCACCATTAGGGAGTTTGAAACATGACCCATCTACCCATAAAGTGCCATCACACTCAGTCAGGGGAGTATCTTTGAGATCTACTCTCCCTTTCGTCTCTTCTTCTGTTCTGAACAGACAGTCATGTTGCTCAATCTCATCTGAATCTGCTGGAATTGGCAATAACGTAGCTGGATTCAGCGTATTGCATCTTTTTATGTGTATATGATTCGCTAACAGTGTGAGTTCATACCCTGATAATCGCGCACTAGTCAAGTGTTGTGTCTTGGTCCTATTTAATAATGTGTCTACAGCGTGTGGGACCATAACGAGCAATGTGTTGTCCATTACCAGACCAGCAGATTGTCGGATAGACATTGCTGCAGCAGCTGTCGCTCTCAGACAGCTTGGCAATGCCCTCGCTACAGGGTCCAAGGTGGATGAAAAATACGCGCATGGGCGCGGTCTGTCGCCAAAAGGCTGTGTTAACACTGACAACGCACATCCATCTTTCTCGTGAACATACAATGTAAAAGGCTTGCTATAGTCAGGAGTGCCCAACACAGGTGCTGAACACAATGCATTGCGCAATTCCACAAAACTTTTCTGGCACTCTTCAGACCATGGGATAGGATTCGGTGTGTCTTTGCATGTTAAGGCTACTAAAGGTTTTGCCAACAAAGAAAAACTAGGAATCCAATGCCTACAGTATGAAGTAATGCCCAAGAAAGCACGCACTTCTCTCTGTGTTTTTGGCACACTCAACTGTGCAATGGCTTGAATTCTTTCTGGGGTCAGTCTCCTTCCCTCCTTCGATAAGAGATGACCTAAGTAGGTCACTTCTTGTCGACAATATTGCAGCTTAGAGAGAGACACTTTGTGATGGTAAGCGGATAAATGGCGCAACAGTGACAATGTGGCTTCTTTACAGATCTTCTCAGTATCCGCGGCGATCAGTAAATCGTCCACGTACTGAATCAGGATAGCGCCACTAGGTAAAACAAGTGCATCAAGCTGCGCTTTCAAAGCTTGACTGTATATGGATGGACTCTCGCAGTAGCCTTGGGGAGCGCGTTTGAAGCGGAAGCTTCGGCCTCCCAGACTAAAACCAAAAATGTCTCTGCTCTCTTCTGCAATTGGGATACTAAAGAAAGCATTCTTTAAATCGATCACTGAAAACCATGCAGCAGAGGCTGGAATCATCGTTAACAAGGCAGTTATATCGGGGACAACCGGAAACTGAGGCACAACAATCTTATTAACCTCTCTAAGATCAATCACAAATCTGTAAACAGGTGGCTGTGAAGGGTCCGTTCGTTTTAGGACAGGTAAAATCGGACTATTGCAAACGTTGCCTCTTGTCTCCTCAATCACACCCTTATTAATCAAGTCGCTGACAATGTCTAACAATGCTTTCTGGCCTTCATTAGAGATCTTGTACTGGGGAATACGTGGCAGTCTGACATTAGCCTTTAGAGTCACCACATATGGTGGTATCTCCAAGAGGCCCACATCATTGGGACCAGTAGCCCAAAGGGCATCCGGAAGGGATGACAATTCAGGTGGCATCGTGTTTTTAGACAAATACATTGGGGAAACCACTTTCTTGCCTAATGTAAGTTGTACTCCTGAGGGAGAACAATACAGTGTAGCGTGCAATCTTTTCAACAAATCTAATCCCAGCAAATTCTCACCACAACCAGTTGTCAGGATCAGGGGTGCTTTCAGCTCGCAAGGCCCAACAGAAAGTGACATGGGACTGGAAATCGGGTTCCTAACTGGGGCGCCAGAAAAACCTACTGAAACATTTATATCGCCAGACAAAGGTGCGCCAGGGAGTTTTGAATGCATGATTGAACTCTTTGCAGCACCAGTGTCTAGCAGAAAAGGCTCCGTTACATTTGCTGTAGTCACCTCAACATACGGTCCACTCTGATCCACTGGCACTGAAACAACTCCCTCTCTCTGTCTATGGCTGTCCTAGTAATCACTACTTTCTGCATCACCGTCCTCCACATAATAATCATTATTGTAATACTGGGCCGTATTACCAGTCGTGTTAGCCTGCTGATCAAAGCTATTAATGGCGCTTTGGGGCGGAAGAGGACGCGCGCTTTGGGGAACAATTCCACGCCCTCTGCCTCTAGGAGCTTGCTGACCACCTCTACCTCTAGCGCCATACACATTACCGTTCCGTTGCATTAATTTAGGGCAACTATATTTATAATGACCTTCCTCTTTGCAGTATGAACATTGGTTGGGACCCACAGGGACACGTGGTTGATAATACCCATTCATTTGCTGATTGTTCTGAAATTGTTGGGGTTGGTGATAGACACCTTGGGGTTGTCTATGATTATTACCACCTCCACGTGGCGGATAGGCCTGCTGTAAAAGGACCTTTGTCTTTAGTTCCTTCGTTTTCTTCTCCGTTCTATCTTTCTCGTCTTTATCTCTATTTTCATAATACTGTGCGGTAGCCAGTATTTGCGCTGAAGAGGAAACAGCCCAAGAACTTTCTGAATCTTTCAACTTTTTACACAGGTCAGGAAGTAAATTCTGCACAAACTTATCCACAAATAACCGTTGGCCACCCTCAGTACTCATATCCTGCCCACTGTGGTCAATAAACGTTTCTTCAAACCTAGTAAAGAAGTCTGACACTGTCTCATCTTTCTTCTGCTTGCATGCAGATAACTTGTCCCAATTTACGCGCATCGCAGGCATTAGTGTCTTCATATACGTGATGATTCTACCAGGCAGTTCAGCTACTAAAGGCTCAGGTTTCGCGCCACCAGTTTGTCTAGTATCAGCAGCAATAATGTTAGCCCATGTATCCCCTAGTTCTGCATCGTGATCTGCATTACGTATTGATCCCCATAGAGGCTGTGGAACAACATTACCAAACAACATGTCTATGTCTGCCAAATTCATAACGCATGATCCTGCTGTTTGTGACAACTCTTTATAATAACCTGCTGGGTTTTTACGGGGATCAGGCAATGTCTGCTTAAGTGCTAACACCTCAGAGCGCTTCCATGGAACATGCACCCAAACACGTTGGAAATGCGCTGGCACAGCGGGGTTATTGCCGACAGCTGCAACTGCTTCTTTCCATACCGGGGGAACTTCTCTCATAGGGTATTGTCGCGCTTTTGCCTTTTTCCCCACAAGGACCTCTTGTTCAAACAATGACTGTTGACAATCGTCATTCCTTAAGGACAATACAACCGCAACTGCTTTATCTACTTCACGGTCCACAATTATACCAGTTCCAAAATCGAACCTCACTCTACACAATTCCTGCGGGTTCGGATTTCTACCACTATCCTCCAATTCTTCACAGAGAATTTCGCACATTTTCTCAAACACATATCTCTGTTTCGGGGCATCCCATTGATGGAAAGTGTTAACAACCGATTCCACATCATACAGTGAAGGAAAAACGATCCATCTACGCGCCATGTGATCTATTACCTTTTTCTCATCGGGGTTAGGCAATTGGCTGCGCAACTGCTTACGCTGTACACCAGGAGTCGCACCAGACGACTCAAAGAGAGGCGACATTAAGGTAGTAACCACATTAGCTAAACGCTGTCGCGCTGAAGGAGAAGCTGAGGCAAGAACAGGGGGAAAAACAGAGGGAAGAAAAGAGGATGTAGAGACAGGTACTGGAGTGGTAGAAGGAAGAGTGTTAGGGGAGGCAGTTACTGGATTAGGCAAAGTCGCAGGAAGTGCGGGGACAGTTGGAAGCACTACCGGAGGCGCTTGAAAGGACTGCGCTACAGGAATAGGAACTGGTTGCAAAGCAACTGGCGGTTGCGGCAAGGCTTGCAGTATATGCACTGGAGGTGGCATATTTACAAGCTGGGGAGGCGCCGTGGCAGTTTGAGCATACGGGGGTGGCGAACTCAACAAATGTGACATCAGGGGATCTTTCTCCTTTTCTTCTGACTCATCCTGCTTAGAATGTGGCAAAGCTGGATAACATTTGTCAATCCCTAACTTACGCTGCCTGTGCAATTGCTCATTCATTTGCTCCTCTTCATTGTCTTTAAATTGTACAGCTGCTTGCATTACTGACATACCTCTCTCTCTCTTATTCTTTTTCGCTAGCTTAATTTCCTTCTGTTTGGCTTCCTTTCGCCATAAGCGGAAAGAGTCAAACATCGCCGGCCGGGCTTTCTTCTTAAATAATTTAATTTCCAGATTATCTAAAATATCGGTATCAAAACTACCATTTTGGGGCCATTTTAAAACACCATCTTTCCTGGTGTAGTGGATCCACACTTCGTTATATGCAATGGGGCCTACGCCATGTTTCACATAGAGCTCATAAGTTGGAGTTCCAACCGGCGGAACCGGGCATGATTCTTCCAGCTGGAAATCTCTTCCACAACCCAAACAAAATATTCTACCAAATATTCTAGAACCAGGCATCTTCGCTCACTAGTCTAGATCCAAAACGTCAAAGGATTATCGATTACGATATTCTCGTGAATACACGAGTCCTCTGGCTTTGGGGTTTGCAAACACCAAATCACCAATTACCAAATCAAACCAAACGATCCCGAGGGATACCAAAACAAATGGGAGACGCTCCACGTATACTTAACTGAATATTGCTGATCGATGACGTCACCAGAAGACTCTCTCGATTGTTTCGCTCTCTTAAACTCGTCAAGGGTCCAAAACAGGTCGATTAATCAGGGCAGCAGTCCTTCGTAGCCGTCGGGACGCGGAGAACCTCGCAGAAAAGACTTTCGGACCACGTCGACATGCAGGGGTCGATGAAGTGGCGGCCTTCCTCCGGAATTTCCACACGAAGCTCCTCACGAACCTCTGGCTTGGACTGGTACCGCTGAAATCGCCCCACGTTGGGCGCCAAACTGAAGTACTGGGTATCTTAGACCCAGCGGTGCAGGGGCACACACCCTATGACTTCGGGGTTTCACCCTGTTCCGGACCTACAGAAACACAGAGTCTTCTGGGTGAAGTCAAAGAATCGTTTATTGGCTGCAGACCAATGACAGATATCCTAGAAGTACAACAGCGTGTATGTTCTCAGGAGACTGCTGAAAATCATAGGAACGGACTTCATCTTAAATACCCTTTTTCCTGCCTCAAGCATACATTCCTAGGTTTTATGATACGGCAATATGCAAGTGTACATTACAAAGAAAAGGCAGAGTCATGATGACCATCCCACATTCCAGTTCGGCCAGCCCACAATGATTTACACAGTAAGATTCAGATCCCACGTTTGAAGTAAATAGACCCCCCAATAAACATGAACATCTCCTGTTTTGGGAAACAAGTCATAAAGCAAGAACAAGCAGGTGTGGAAGAGATTAGCCGGGGGATTGTGTAGAATAAAAGGGTTTTATGACGGGTCAAGCCCTGATGCTAATCACAGGTGGAGAGAGGAAGGGGAGCTCGTGAGACCAGTTTGACCCGGGGCAGCAGAGCCAGCTGCCCAGGTCACAGAGAAGTCAGAGAAGAAGCCCATGTACTGTGAGGCCCGTATTTGCTCCATTATAGCCTATGTGAGGGCAATGACAAGATGGCCACTGCTTCCAAAATGGAACCCGCGTAGTGCAGCAGAATAACGTGTACACAGTGCATTCGTAGCTAGAACGACATATAAAGCACTCGTACATGCCGCATTTACCATTTGCGGTTCGCTAATACCAACATAGACAGGGGTAGGGCCCTGTCCCCTACGCGGTCCTGAATATTAAAGTACGACAACATGTCCTCCCTGCGTCACAGACCCGTCATCACACTTACTCATTCATACACGCATTCATTGGTGGGGCCCATAACACCAACACTCATACGTCTCACTCGAATCTGCACACAGGAGGAAAGAAGCGCTGGACATGTGGGGTACCTTGTTACCTATTTGAGGAAAATTCTTTACATTATATACATTATATACATTAGTACCAATAGAATCCTAACTTTGACAGCAAGGCACTCCACCACTTGGTCGATAGACCAATTAGTTGGACTGGTTGATGGTGATTCAGAATCAGCTAAAACACATTTAATGCTTCGGTACCTTTCGATTAATCAGTACTTTATTAAAAGAATCACGGACTCATTTTGTTAATCAATGCTTGGTTTATCTAATTAATTCGCTTTCATTGGCATAGTCTGACTTCAATCGAATCAGAATTTCAATGAATATCTTTAGACACAAATTTACACAACAATTATATTTACCTAAATTTTGATACTGGTGACCATTTCCAGAAGAACCCGTCAACCCACTGCATAAATCAAAATCCCTTCCGATGAAATCGTCCCTCTTTAGTTAAAGAGAAACCCAGGTAAGTCCAGGAAGTCTCCCTCAGCACAACGCAGTCCCCACAACTTAATCAAGGATCCGGCAATCGCGCCCACGAATCAGTCAATCGATCCTCCACACCAATAGTCACCATCGAAAAAATGATACGGACTACTTTTTCCCTTCTAAATTTCCCCTTCTATACCCTATGTTCTCCTTATTTTAAGACAATATGCAACATTTTCTAGGAGTAGAAGTGTTCTGATTGGCTAAACCCTCTGAATTTGCAAGAAGTGGTGATATTCCCAGGTTCGCTTGCTTCCCATGGGACAGAGTATGACATCTCTCAGAATTGTATTCTTTTCACGGGTTCACAGGCAAAAGTTCAGAAGTAACAACATGTAAACCTCCGGATACAGGTCTCTATTGTCTTTTCAGTCATTCATACTAGTTGGGCCTTGGCAGTCCTCCACGTCCCTATCCTTGACAAGGAACGCATTGTCTTGCTTCGGAGGTCGCCTGGAGTCATCCGAGTCTGCGCAGTAAGCATTGCGCTCAAATGACGGTGGCCACTTCCGAACTCCATTTTAAGTACTGCGGCCTAGTAGGCCCGAATGCCAACTTAAGCAAAAACAAACATAAAAATAATTAATATATGGAAATGAAGAGTCTAATGCTCTAACCCACACTAATCCCAATATATATTAGTATTTACCTAGCTTATAGCACCATTTAAAGCAATAATACTCACCATTCCGCAATACTAGAAGCACAAACCATAACAAAAGCAAAATAAATCATGCAATTCTCTATTTCAACACATCCTACAGTTAGTTTGCGTACCACAGTTAACTATTAGAATGACTAGCCATGCAATTAGCATTTTAGTCCCACATGTATCTTGTGTTTATTAAGGTGCAAAGGTTGGTTAATCATAACACTCCACACGATTAATATATGTAAATATTTAGAATAGTTACATAATTAGTATTTTCATGCAAAATAGAGAAGGTATACAAAATTTGCTTTACCTGCTCCACCATTAGAAACAAATCACTTACAAACACGCGTAAATACATGCAATTTAGTGATCCGAATAATTTTGGGTCAATGTGGATTCACCTACTTAACTTTTAATGAAGGTGAAAAAGTACCAATTGCATACAAATTACATTTGTATACACAAGCAGAAATGCGCTTCACTTTGACAGAAAAATTCTGACAGCAGTTCAAACCGCTGTAGCAAAAGAAAGACCTCTAGCTCAGGGGAAATGCATTATTGTCGTGACTCTGGTACCAGCCTTAGAGGCGGTAACTAAAGCGAGCATTCCGAATGCAAAAGCTTTACATCCAAGATGGATACAATGGGTTAATTCTCTTGCTGCAACAGATGTTGAATATGTTTTTGATCCTAATTTAAAAACACAAGCATTCCTGCAATACAAACACGAATGTCCTCTACCTATTGAGATTCTCCCTCTTGACCGGTACGAATTTATAATTTATACTGACGGATCAGCACAACCTGCTACGGAGAGTAAGCAAGCTTACAGTGCAGCATGTGTGACCGTTAAAGGTCGTATGCGCAATGGTAAATTCCGACCAATGGTCACTAAAACACAATCTCTAGGAGATTGTACAGCTCAGCGAGCTGAACTACAAGCATTCAAATTGGCACTTGAAAATATGGATCGCGAATTCCCCACACTTTTAGTGTGTGACTATTTTTACTGTGTTCAATCATATAATGAATATTCACAGAATTTGCTTCAGAATGGTTTCAAAGATGCTAAAGGTGGGGGGCGTGGCATAGCGAGCCAGCATGGCGGACGTCTTTTAGATAGGCTCCGTCTAGCCCTGCATTAATCCTGCACTTATCCTGCTCCTTTGCCCCTCAAAACCCTCGGTAGTGGTACCTGGAGGTGGCGTGAAGTGGCGACACGTGCCGATGGTGGGCTGGAGGCTGTGGCGATATCCTGCGACCGCGGCGAAGCTGGATCGTCTCTGAGGCCTGGGGGCGGCGCTGAAGCCGCGGCCTCAGGTGCTGCTCCACTGATGGACTCCGGCGCAGCTGAGCAATTGCGGAGAGGGCGGCCCCCGCTGGTGTTACGAGGTGGGATGCCTAGTTGGCGGGCGCATCGGCAGGCGGCCTATCCCCCCCCCCAGTTCGGCGGTTGATCGTACCGCGGGGCTGGGAGCCGGGGCCCGGAGCGACGTTTTGCTGTGGTGGCGCCATCCCGATTGCCTTGGAGGAGGAGTTCCTGGGACCCGGACCTGGCTTGGCGGTGTCGGCGGCTGGTGGCGGCTCGCCCGGCTGGGGGCCTAGCCGCCTTGGACACACTTGAGGCGGGCCTGGCGCATGGCTCCTAGGTCGAGGAGGCAGACGTGCACATCATGGCTGGTGAGTGGACCTCTGTTCCTCCGCGTGAGGCCCCCGGTGGCTTCAGGTCTTTACGGAGGAGCATTCCCTAATATCGGCAGCCAACTCGGGCTGCGGGGAGGATCCGAACGCCGTGGGGTGAGTGGTGGCGTCCCCCGAGTGAAGTCGATAGTGCCGGAATCCTTGCCCCCCCCCCATCGTCTCCAGCTCTGTGTGGGGTTCGGCGGTACTGTCGGACCGCGTGGGGGTACGGCGTGGTGACTGGGATCGGTTGGGCCTTCGGGGTCTATCAGAAGGCCTAGAGGTGTATCCTGCTCGTCCCCTGGGCTCGGTGGGGGTGCCATCGAGGGTCTAGACCTGTGAGACCCTGCGCTACTGGGAATCAGTGGGGCCCGATACGACGCCTTGGTGGAGCACGCATCACGTGAGGGCTAGTGGTGGAGCGCTGACTGTCACCTGCTGGATTGCGTGGAGCGGTGCCACGGGGCGCGCGGGGCCTGGGGACCCGCGGCGGGGGTGCCTGGACGGCCGCTTCGGCAGTGGGATCGTGCTGTGCGGACCGTCGTTGGCCAGGGCGGTCGCCCGGGTATCGCCTGCGGGGCCCCCGCCGGAGTGCGCAGAGATAGAGCCTGCCAGCTGGAAGTCAGATCGCCGCAATATACCTGGTCCAACATGACGAGGGACAAACATGGTGGGGGGCCCTCCAAGCAAAGCACGCTGGACAAGTTCGCTGGTCCCGGAGGCCGACGGTGGTGGCTGGTGGATCACAGGGCGCTGTCCCAGATAATGCTGCCCTCATGGCGGCGATCACACAGTCTAGAGATGCCCTCGATGCCAAGATAGGTGCGGTTGGATCTGATGTCATGTTGATACCTGCGGAACGCGGTGGCACGCATCACCGAGACTAAATTGCGTATCTCCGGCGTGGAGGATGTGGTGACGACCCTGCAGCAGCGGGTTACATCTTTAGAGACTGCTCGGTGGGGCTTGGAGTCTAGGGTGGAAGATGCGGAGGGTAGGGCTCGCCGCAACAACCTTCGCTTTGTTGGTTTTCCGGAGGGGTGCGAGTCTGGAAGTATGGAGAGATTCATCGCCCAGTGGCTGGAGGGATGGTTTCCCCCCGACTCCCTCTCTAAATGTTTTGTTGTGGAACGAGCGTACAGAGCCCTGATGCAGAAACCTCCCCCAGGGGCTCGGCCACGGCCAGTGATCGCGAAACTGCTCAACTATCATGACTGGGACGTGATTCTGAAACTGGCTAGGGCCCAGGACTCTTTGCTATACAATAATGCGTGCATCCTGATATTCCCGGACTATACTAAGCGGACCCAGCAACTGCGGCAGTCGTTTCTTGCGGCTAAGGCCCGCCTGCGGGAACTTAAACTTCCCTATGCGCTGCTCTACCCGGCCGGCTGAGGGTGGTTTATCGCTCACGCACGTACTTTTTTGATTCCCCGGAGGAGGTCTTCCGTTGGACGGACGAGACGGTGCGGCTGCGCCCCCACTCCCCGCCAGGGAAAGACTCGGACTCCTCCTCGGGTGATGTGGTCCGGAGGGCGCCTGGTGGCCGGGGGAGGGGGTCTCGTCGCTCCAGGTCCAGAAGGCGGTCCAGATCTGGAAATGCGCCATCGTTGCAAGAATCGGCTGTAGAACAAGTGGCGCCAGCTGACTGATCAATGTTTTTATGTGTGTGTACGCATTCTGGAGAACTGCTTGTAGGGGGCAGAGGAGCTCAACCAGGGCCAGTATTCCTGTCAGGCATCTCAGACGGGGATAGGGCTGAGGGACAATGGACTATAGTTTGGGGACCCATTGGCGGGTGAGGGGTGGTTCCCCCTGATGGGGCATGCCTGCTCTGCCTGCCGCGACAGGTACTTCATTGTTTTCGAGGTACAGGGTGGGGGGGGTTGGTTGGGTTGTTAAGGGGAACTGTTGTTGTTGTTTTCCAACGCACTGTCGACTTGCAGGTAGGGATCGCGCTGTGTGTCATGTCCTGGGCCAATAGGCCTTACACGGCTGGGATGTCCTGGTATGGCTGCCAAAGGGGATAGATCCGTGGATTCCCTGGGGTCCTTGCGTATTCTAAGTTGGAATGTCAGGGGAGCGTTGGACAAGATTAAGCGTGGCGCTATCCTTAAGCAGGCTAAACGTGCCAATGCTGATATCCTGATGCTCCAAGAGACACATCTTATGGGGACTAAGGCTCTCTGTTTTCAGCGTTTCGTCTTTACCCAGGTATTTCATGCGGGCTTTGTGCGAGGTTGAAGGGGGGTAGCGGTCTTGATTCACAGACGAGTCCCCTATATCCACATAAAAAGTGGAGTGATGCGTAAGGCAGATATCTTTTCCTGCAGGGTACGTTGAGGGGCGAATCCATGATTTTGGGTAGCGTCTATGCCCCGCCGCCATTGTCCTGGGGCTTTGTGGAGAAACTAGTGACCGTGTTGACGGATGCCCCGGAGGGCCAAGCTGTGATTGGTGGGGACTGGAATGATGTGATGGATGTTGCTGTGGACAGGTGGAGGCCTGACGGGGCCTCGTTGGTGCGCGGCCCCACAAGGCTGTCCTCCCTCGTGCTAGGGCAGAATTGGGATGATCCGTGGCGTCGGCTGCATGGCGCAACACCGGGGTTCACTTACCTCTCGGCGGTTCACAACTCCTTTTCTCGTATCAATTAAATTTTCGTGTCTCAGGAGGTAGCTAGCAGGGTGGCGGAGGCTGATATTCTTCCCCGAGGGTTGTCTGATCACTCGCCTGTAGCTATTACACTACGTGCTGGTCTTGTGCGGGGACCTTTCCGGTGGTGCCTTTCTACATGGAACCTTCAAAGGGCAGAATACAGGGAGCACATGGGCGAAGCCATAGATCATTACCTGTCGCAAAATATAGGTACGGTTTCGGCAGCAGTTACCTTGTGGGAAGCGATGAAGCCCACACTGCGGGGGGTTGACATCTCCTATTGTGTGGCGGCTCGTAGGGCCCACAGGGAAACTCTTGTTCGGGCAGAAGCAAAGGTATTGGACCTAGAAGCATGCAGCGGAGACGAGGGAGGAGGGAGTTTGGTCCGTCGCCAGTTAGTGATGGCGCAAAAGGAATATTCGTCCCTGTTGCTCGAAGAGGCCAGACAGGCGTGGCTGGCGACCCGTAGCAGGATATACCAGTGGGGAGACAAGTCGAGTAAGCTTCTGCACAGATTGTGTCAGGTGGCGACGGGCTCCCTGGTCCTCCCGGGGGTGGTCGGTCCTGACGGTCGGCCGATGTCAGATCCGTCGGTTATTGCAGAAAGCTTTGCGGTCTACTATGCGGGTCTCTACGCTCCCAAGAGTGTCTATCAGTGGAGGCTATTGCCCGATTTCTGGACGATCTCCCGCCCAGGGCTCTGGCGGATGAGGTACGCGTTGATCTGGATCGCCCATTCTCGGCAGATGAGTTGAATTCGGTTCTTCAGGAGCTTCTGCCCGGCAAAGCGCCGGGTCCTAATGGCTTCCCAAATGAATTCTTCAAACGATATTTCCGGCAGCTGGGTCCCCATTGTTGCAGGGTGGTGGAGGAGGCGAGGGAGACCGGCCGCTTGCCCAGAGATTGGAGACATGCGGAGGTGGTGGTCTTTCACAAGCCTGGCAGGCCCCCGGAGCATCATGCCTCTTACCGTCCCATTTCGCTTCTCAACGTAGAGGCTAAAATTCTGGCCAAGGCGCTGGCTAACCGTCTCCGTCCCCACATTTCGACTATTGTCCATCCGGATCAGGCGGGGTTTATGCCTCAGCGGCGGCTGAGAGTTTGGGGGTGCGAGCGGCTCTATTGTTAGCTGACATGGATCGGGCTTTCGATTCATTGAGCTGGGAGTACTTATTCGCCCTCCTATGCCGGCTGAATCTGGGGCCCCGTTTCCTCTCCTACTTGCTGCTACTATATACGGACATAACAGCGTCAGTACGTGTGGCGGGCTCGGTCTCCTCGGTTTTTTCCATTGGTCGGGGCACCAGGCAGGGGTGCCCCCTGTCGCCCTATCTGTTCGCTTTAGCAATGGAGCCCCTAGCTGCATGGGTTCGTATTGAAGCGCAGGTGTCCGGCCTGGAGTGGGCAAACGGATTGTCGGATCGCATTGCCCTCTACGCGGACGATGTACTATTCTTTCTTACTCAACTGGATAGGACCGGCCCGCGGTTGCTGCGCATTATGCAGGTGTTTGGGGAGACCACGGGGTTATATATGAATGTGCGCAAATCTACATTGTGGGTCCTGGGGGGAGGGGCCGACCCGGGGGCTTGGGCTTCCACTGTGCAGGTGACGCGTGGAGGGCTGAAGTACTTGGGGGTGTTTTTATCGGACGCGAGGTGCTGGTCTCCTGGGAGAGGAACCTGGTGCCGGTGTGGAACAGGGTGCGTGAGGATCTTCAGGTTTGGTCTCGCATGCCCCAATCCATATATGGCAGATCGGCCATATTCAAAATGGTCTCTCTTCCCCGCTTGCTATATCAGCTGCAAAATCATCCGTATCCCATCCCCTCGAGTTGGTTCCGCCAGGTCGACGCGGCCCTGGGCCGGTTTCTTTGGGGCGGGGGTGTTGTTCGGGTGGCTCTCCACACCTGCTTTAAATCTACGTACTGTGGGGGGCTTGCAACCTCAGACATTCTCTCGTACTATATGGCCTCCCATTTGTTAGTTCTTAACGAATGGTGGTATGGCGACAGATCGGACCCAGCATATGCCTTGGAGCGCCGGTTGATGGGAGACCACTCACTACACACGCTTCTCTATTCTGCGCCTCTGCGGCGTTCCTTGCCGAATGTGACACAGTTAGTGTTTCGGGTCTGGAGACAGGCGTTGCGGAGGATGGGCTGGTGGAATCGCCTGACGGGTGAGACGCCGCTTTGGCAAAATGGGCGTCTGCCGCAGTCAGTGGCTTTGCCGGGCTTTCAGGACTGGGATGCGATTGGGATCTCTACCCTGGGCGATGTCATGCGGGGACATATCCTTAAGTCGTTTCAGGACCTGCAAAAGAAGTTTCATATGCCGTGTACACAATTTTTTAAATATCTGCAGTTCCGGCATGCTCTCTCTCCTAGTGTGGTGGGTCTGGAGGATTTGGCTGACTTTAGTCTGGTGGAGGTGAAAGTCTTCATGGGGGATCGGCAGGACCATAAGGTGTCGAGGATCTACCAGTCTCTAGTAACGCACTGCTCCCCATCATTGCAGCGTCTCCGCGCGACATGGGAGGAGGACGTGGGTACGCTTGAGGAGGAGGATTGGGTGGAGGCTTTGGCTTCCCCACGTGGAGCGGCCATTGCGGGAAGCCTTCACCTAATTCAGTTTAACTATCTGCATAAAGTGTACTTTACTAGGGTCAAACTGTATAGGGCGGGCCTGGTGGCGTCCCCTAATTGCCTTCGCTGTCTGCGCGAGGAGGGGACTTTACTACATACCATATGGGAATGTACTGCGCTGTCTAGGTTCTGGCGGGGTGTGCTGACATGGCTCTCGGAGGTCCTGGGCTGGGATCTCCCTCGGTCTTCTAAATTAGTACTCCTGCATGTCATGGAGGACATAGGGGGCAATGTTTACAAGCGCCATTTGATGCTCCTGGGTTTTACCATTGCAAAGCGTGACATTGCAAGGGCTTGGAAGGCGACGGCTGCACCCTCCGTTTCGGTGTGGAGAGCAGGATTGGATTTCTGCATGGGTCTAGAGGCCCCCATCTTTCTAGCACAAGGTTGCCCGCGCAAGCACTATAAAATATGGAAGCGCTGGGCGGATTACAGGGGATTGGATTTGGAACCCCCCCCAGAATAGAATCCATGTGTCTTGCTGTATCTTCCCCGTTTGTCTGGGGGTGGCATGTAACACACGTGTGTTGGTGACAGGGTGTAGGTGGGGCATGTCTCATGGTGAGAGTATAGCTGCGGTTTGGATCATACCTGCGGATGGTGTTGGACTGGGTGTGCGATGGGGTTTGGGGTGGTGGAGGGGGTTTGGGGGGGCTTGTTCAATGGGGTTGTATTTTATATGCATGGCCCTTATGTATTCCACTTTTGTTATTCTATGGTAAAATGGTCAAAATCAAGATGTGGTACATTGATGCTATGGATGTCTCTGGGGTACAGAGCTCCGCTGATTGTACAATTGACTAATAAAATTTGTTCCCAAAAAAAAAAAAAGATGCTAAAGGTGGCACAATCAAGCATAAAACACTTTGGGAACAAGTAGTTGTGAAACGGAATACAAAACACTCATGTGATACACACGCTGAGTCATCAATGTGATGGCGTTCACGTTGCAGGGAATTCATTGGCTGACGAAGCCACGAAGGGGGCTGTGCAAACGGCTTTAGTAGCTGCAATCACTCGTTCAAAAACTAAAATAGAGAGTGAGATATTGTTGGCTGTCAATGCTTCAAGCAAAGGCAGTGGTGCAGCGTTACCTAAAAAAGGTACACTCAAATACTCGTATATAATTGATGCGAACGATGTTCTGTTTGCTCGAATCCCTGGAGTGGGGGATAGGGTAATTCCAAACATGGAACGTAGACCAGCTTTGATTTATGAAGCACACCTGGGAAAGGGTCTGTCACATCAGTGGATCTCTAAAAATATATTAACATTAAAAGAGATATACTGGTGGCATGGAATGAATACACTGATTCACATCTTCATCAATAACTGCATAGACTGCAATAGAGATCGCAGTGCAGAACGCCACCAGACACCAGGCTGCGAAGTAGCCTGCCCAGTACAGACACCATTGTTAGACAGCATTAAACTATCTACATGCAGGCGTCCTCTTGGACGAATGCAATCCCACAAACACTAAGTCAAGGTTCCTATGGATGTGGCCTCAACCCTCGGCTGACGCTCGAACTGTTATAAAAGATTTGCGAGTTTTTATCGGCACACACGCAATAGGCACGCTACATTCTGACCAGGGCCCTGCGTTTAGCTCTCGGGCTTACAAAGAAGCCATGGCCAGTTTGGGCGTTGCATTGCGGTACTCCTCTCCATTCCATCCTGAGGGAAATTCTGTTGTGGAAAGGAAAAACCGCGACATAAAGCGGTCTATAACAGCTAGGGTATTAGGTTTGGGTGATGGGTGGGTTAAACATCTTTATGGGGTCCAACACTCATTAAACAATTTGCCAAGAAGTTCTCTAGGAGGGGTCACTCCATATGAGGTCCTATTTGGGACAAGAATGTGGGTTCCTAATCTCGAATGTAAAGGCACAGTGGTGGAAAATAAACCATTTGATATTAAAAGATCGTTTGGCTGTTGTACAGGACTTAAATGAACTAAGATCGAAACAAAGCAACGGGTTCCTGAAGCCAACCACCACTGGGGAAAATCCAGCTGTCCCAGCAAGGCCTGTCTGGATCCCAAAGCTCGGGGATCTAGTCAGAGAGAAGATCGCGGACAAGAAGGAATTTGGGCCTTCTTACAGACAACCGGTACCTGTCCTAGCAATCCACGGATCAAGAACAGTATTTCTGCCTCCCCTTGCTGGAAAAAAGGAGAGAAGATTTGTGTCCATCGACCTCATCAAACCACACTATGTGGCCGATACTAAGCAGTAGGCCATGTGGACTCCGACCAAGTAGCAGACGCACTCCTCTAGCTACTATCCAAGAGGTTCAAACTGAAAGACTCATCACGATTGAGAATCCAACAGTAAGAAATGAAGGAGTAAGCAACAATGCTATGGAACTCATTCCTCTTGAAACCCAAATAACAGTTCGTCCTGATACACCGGTCTACACTAACGTAGCAAGTGATAAACTGGTTCCAGCGATCTTCAATGAATCCTGATGCAATTTCAACCATTGACAGAACTGCCTCTGGCTATTTCATTAACTTTGATACATTTTCTGAGGATCCCAGCGAACCTGAAATGACGCCAGCTAAAAGAACTTTCAAAGACCAAGCACAAGACTTCTTTCATTCACGTGAAAAAGACTTATCTGGTTTCACCATGGATTGAACTATGGATTATTTCTGGAATATTTTTCTTTCTGCTTTGGCTAGCTTTAGTAATAACTCTGAGCATGCTGATAAATGGAAGATATATTCATTTTGACACAGGAAGTAAAAATGTGAACTTACTTTTGAAACCACACAAATCATCGCATCGTGAAGTAAGAGACTTGTCAGCAGTGAACATCACAGCCATTCCTATACAAGATGGTATAGTTTGGGACAAAACGGATTATGATATATTCGGTCCGTCTGAACTTTTAAAGATTCCACACTTATTTAAAATTTCACTAAGTGACTTTATTACCTCCAGTACCTATTCTGATGATTGGGACTTTGAGACCACTATGGTCATCATTTCTTGCATAAATCTGCCACACCTAGAAATGTATTTATGTATAACCAATGGGAACATTGTCCTACACCACCAAGGGGTAGCTCATAAACGTTTGCAATGAAGTTTCCATATTTTTCAGGGTACAATACATCCAATCCAGAAACGTTTTACATAAAAATGTGAACAAAACAGGGACAAAAAATATGTTAACCAATACGAAACAGATTTCTCTGCAGCCTTTATTGCCCAACTGTCTAGACAGGGTTTCGACTTTTGGAAACACACAATTGACACAAAATCTGTCTGGGGTACAAAAGATTGACAAGTACAGGGGATAGAAGCTTTGTTTAGAGCCTGCATCATCCCACAGCAGATAATGTTTTTGAACGACACAGTTTAACAAACGTTTTGCCTTGGGTTAGCCAAGATCAAATACATGAATACACCATCCATTCCTACACCTGCAAGTAATAACACTACACATGGGGTGGTCGACGTACATACTATTTTACAAAACAACAGATCAGATTCCGAAAGAGAAAAAATGGTTGCTCTGGCCCACAGACACAAACATCTGTCAAGAAAGATTCCTGAACAAGATACAAGGTCTAACAATCAATAGGCCAGACCCACGCTATGTTCAAAGACAGCATCCAGGGGTAGTAACAACATACAGTGTAGGAAAATTATGCCTTGATTAGCTACAGACATCCACACTAGAGGATGTGAAACAACACTTATCTTTACTTAAAGAAGACGCAAACCTTAGGGAATTCTTGCTAGGTCCAAAAAACCACGTCAAAAACGTTTCATATATGCCGGCATCTATGCTGCTTATAATGAAATATGGAAGGTTACCCAAGCAGACGCTGCAGAAAGAATACGAGAAATTGATCGTATTAATTTAGATAAATCTCTCGCTGTGGTCGACAATGGGTTAACGACTCTGTCATCCAGGATATATTTATTGGGCAACATTGTATCCTCTGCTATAGACATTGTGGAACAAGATTTGGTCCTGCTGCGTCAAGGCCAGTCTCAATTACGTTCTATTCTGTTATTAGGCTGGACGCTACAAAACCTGCGTGCAGGCTATATGCCTTGGCGTTTCATCAACACGTCTTCTCTGTTTTCTGATTACAATCTCACTGATAACCAGATCAAACTGGCACAAAGGGGAGCAAAGTATACAGTGCTGAGCATTGAAAAACTGGAAAAATTGCCATTCACGGTAGCAGAAAAACCAGCTACAGAATGGACCATACATGGCAAAATAACTCTGCCTGTTACAACTTTCCATTTTCAGTATTGCCTTAAACACATGCCAGTAGGCAAATATGAAAGGTTGGGTAAAGAATACATTGGGACATCCTGGGATTTACCTTACACACACAGATGTTGGAGTGGGGGGCGTGAAGTGTTTATTAGCGGTACACACTGTGAAAATGCACTGAGCGGTTCACTCATATGTCGGGATATTAGTTCCACTGCAAATTTATCCTGCCACCTTCAAGGTTCACCAGCCGCTGTGATTAATCCAACGTTTGGACAACTTTCAAATGGGAGTGACCTCATGTTGAATGATCAGAGCTATTGTGGCATGTTGCCAGGTATCCCATATCTAGTAACGGTTACTTCCAGGGTCACTTGCTGTATGCAAGTCTTGTTGCCCCAAATAGACACAGTCAGGGAGTCACCTTTATGGCCTTCACTGAACATCTCTTCTATACGAATTGATACTATAAGCAGAATAAAAGCCATTCTTTTACAACAAACTGTGCCTTTGACCTCGGCCAAAGATACCTATGATCTACAAGTCGCAAGGACTTCGGCTGAGATATAGGCTCTGTTAAGGACAAATTGCCCTACACATTTCACAGAAATGTTGGGCCGTATCTTAAACATGTCTGATACGAGTGGTATTGTGCATGTATTTAAGACCATATGTTCAGGACTGTTAACACCTTTTCAGGCAGTCCTCTGAATCATTCCAAACTTCATGCACTCGGTGTTTGGTGGTCTGCCGCTAATTCTAGCAATCATCGCAGGAATCCTATTTTTATTCCTACTGCTGCGCTATGGCAAGCCAATCCACCAGCGTCACTCCCTGCGGCTTGGAGAATGCTCTCCTGGAAAGGAAGTGTTGTGAGCGCTTAGTACAACTATTGTGTTTACCTCGTCTACGAGAACTAAATACCACATGATTTCTGTCGTTCAGACCAATCTGGCAAGATTGCATCTTACCTGTTCTACACTGCCTGCCATGCAAGTGGCAGCAAACAGAAGCAAGAAAGTCAAATGAAGTGCGGGATAGTGAGAAAGAAAGGGAGGAAAAGAGAAAGAAAGAAAGAAAGAAGGAAAGAAGGAAAGAAAGAAAGAAAGAAAGAAAGAAAGAAAGAAAGAAAGAAAGAAAGAAAGAAAGAAAGAAAGAAAGAAAGAAAAAAAAGAAAGAAAGTGTTAGAAATGGGGGTCTCTAGTTGGCAGAGGTAGGTACCTTTGTCCAAATAGGGACCCTTGCTTCTAGTCAGGGTAAGGGGGATACACACTTTAGATAACCCCTGCTAACCCCCTGGGTAGCTTGGCACGAGCAGACTGACTTATCTCAAAGGCAATGTGTAAAGTATTTGTACTCAAAACACACAGAAATACAGTGATAACACCACAAATGGACACCACATCAGTTTAGAAAAATAAAGTCGCTTTATCTTACCTCAACAAGACCAAAACGACAAAAATCCAACATACAGGTAATGAAATACGACTTTAAATCAGTTATTGCAAAAAATAAAGCAGGTAGAAAACAAATAGCTCCACCTGGTGCTGTAGCGACATCATGACAGCAATAAATCCAAAGTGGGCACAGGGTCATATGGCTGGGTCCAAACTGGAATGGCATGGTGAGTGTAGGAGAGTGGCATCGACTGCATAGTTGCCCCCAACTTTTTGCTGATGTTTTTACTGTTTTCTGACTCTAGCCAGGCTGTGGCCCTGCTATCCAGGACCCCAGCCTATCTGCTTCCACTCTAAACTGATGTGAGTACCCTAGGTACATACCAATTGGATACTGAGGACACCCTATTAGCCCCTTGTAGATGGTACCCTAGGTACCCAGGGCATGGGTCCCTCAGAGGCCTACCAGGGGCTGCAGCACTTATTGTGCCACCCCTGGGACAGCCATACAAACTGACACCACCAGACCACTACTGTAGTCTGGGTAAGGTGGTGCTTGCACCCCTTACAGGGATATAGGTATCCTGTACCCCACTTAAATACAACATATATATCCTCATAGGTCACCCCTAAGGCAGGCCTTGCTAATCCTACAAGGCAGGGTGCTGAGATATGTGTGAGGTGGAAACCCTACCTGAGTAGGGCCCCTCTGCAACCTTCGTTAAAACTATTGCTGGGTTGTTTGTAGTGCAGCCATACCATATACTCTTAACCGCATTATAAGTAATCGCGATAGCGTGATAACTTGAGAGTGGCTGCACAGAACCATGTCATGTTTGGTGTCAAACATCTTGGAATCATACCCCCAATCCAGCCATGGGAGTGAGGGCATGATTCCCCCCTGCTAGAGGGGTGATATGGTAAAAGCGGCAGATTTTAGACACCAATTTAAAAGTGCACACGTAGTACAAAATGGATGCTACCCGCCACCCACACGACTCTGGCTGCCTGTTGCTGGGCAGAACTCCAGCCATGGCATCTGGACAATAGGGATCTTGTTGCAGGGAGGTGTTCCCACCTTCCCAGACAGACTATGTGGATTGGAACTGGGTGGGTGCACCATAGGATGTCTTTCAAACTTGCACGTAGGCTTCTCCAGTGCCTACTTCTGCATACACCGCATCGAACCGGTTCAGGGGCATCCTGTCCCCTGCCCAGGCAGGAAAACACACAAAGGGGAGAGGGTGTAGCCACCCTTTCCCGCCTGAACTCTCATTGGTGGGCTCTGATTCAGACACTCCCCTAATCTCTGGATAAAGGTGGGTGCAGGGTCCCCAGAGCCTCAGATTAATCTTGGACTTCAAAGACTTGAACCTTCGACGAGCTGCCGCACAGCTGAATGAAGAAGTCTCCCTTGGGGTAAAGGAGTTACCCCCCCTGCTTAGCAGGCACCTGAAACACTGCAAGTGACCCAGTTGGAACTCACCTGCTCCTACGGACATCGAAGACTTCTACCTACCCTGAGGTGGGTTTCCAAGCATCCCAGAGACCAGTGAGTGTGCACAGCAAAGCTCAGCACCGTGGACCCCGTGGGTGCCGAGATCCCCAATACCCCAGGACACTGGCCACCTCTTGCACAGCACACGACCCCGACTAGTGGGGAAGTTGTGCTTTGGCCCATCATTGAGCCAACCTCTCAGCATTACTTGTGCCAAAGGACGACGCTCCAGACCGCTCCGGCGACCTGTGGGCTCATCTTTACGCACTCCAAATTGCCGCCTCCCGCAGTCCCTTGTCTCTCGACTGGTGGGCCCTAGCGGAGGTCAATCTTTACTTTAAAGGGCTCCCCTGGTTGCTCTAGGCCTGCTTTACTGTCTCCTTGCTGGAGACCTCGCTCAGACCTTGTGGGTCTGCAACGTAGCTGTTTCGTGATCCTTGCGTGGGTTGCGGTTGGCAAGGCTTAGTTGATCCAATCCGGACACTAACACCGCAGCGGCCTTCATCCTTCGTGGGACAGTCGCTCTCCAGAAGCTGGCCTTCCTTGAAACCTCCTGGACCCCGTGGCTGCTGATCCAAGCTACCCATCTTCAACCTGGAAGCACCCGACATTGAAGGGCTCTTTCTCCTGAATTCCCTGGTCATTGGCTAGTGACCCAAACTCTGTCCCCTCTGCTTTCAGGTCCTTTCCTTCAAGATTTACATCTTCAATCTGCACGACATCGATGACGCTTCACGCCAGCAGCAGTTCTTCACCTTTTTCCATTGAAAACGAGATTGCGACCCGACATCGAAAACTACCTATGCACCCGGCTTCCCTGGGTCAGGTAACAGTGGTACCTCGGTACTGTCGTGGGTGTGGGCCCTTCAAAAGCTTAAGTCTGAGCTCCTGAACTTGAACTCCTGCTAGAAGTGTCCAGATTCTTGTAATTTCCAACAGCGACATTTCCCATAGGGTTTAATAGAGATCCCGACTGTAGTTTAAACACTGCACCCGTCTCCCGTGGGTCCCCTTCCTCACTACCTTGGGTGGTTTCGTAAGGGGCCAGCGACCCTAAGTGCCCTAGGCACTGTCTGCAGAACTGTTGTGGTTCTTATACCACTTTTTTAATATATGGTTTGGTGCCCCCCTGGGGCCCTGTGATTCCAGTGCTATTTATTGTTGTTTAAATGCTTTATTGAATTGTATCTTTACCTCCAGCCTCACAAGAGACTAGTGGGATTTGTTCTTAGAATAAATACATATATTTTGAATATATACCTGTGTGGACTACTCTTTCATTTGGTCATTCAAGAGGTTATCCATGGTAAAACAATAAGCTTAACACTCCTTCAAGAGTTAGCCTGAAGGCTGCTCTCCACAGCTACCACTAGGATAGCTTTCTTTAAAGGTTGTCTTTTAACCTATCACCTTAAGAGTCGAATTGGACTGGTGAAAGGTGTCCCCTATAACTAGTGGACAGCATATGCCAGGCCAACTTCTCACATTGGTGTGCAGCGGTTGGATTCAAGCTTGCCATTGTTTTGCCAGATAACAAATTGAATTTCTAAAGTGAAAGCCACTTTGGTACTAAAGGTACATATAAATTCAGCTTAGAATACAATAAGTTCTACTGAACTTAGAAGTTGTGTGTAGAAGGCTTAGCACACCTTGACTACAACTCAAGAAAGGGTTCAGTAGACCACACCTAGTGTAGGTAGATGCAACAATCCACTACACTAGAAATGTCTTCAGGATCAGGAGCCCATAAGGCCCTGGAAGGACCTTCAAAGGTCCCAGTCGACAGGTATGACAATCTCACTTTTGCTGAGCTTAGGGAGATGTGCACTGCTAGACATTTGAAGACAACCAAAGGTGCTAACACACAACGTCTCAGAGAAATTCTGCTCATTGCAGACTTCAAGCAGACTCTAGTGTCTGATAGGGTAGGCAGGTTGGGTGGGCATCCCACAGAAGAGGACACCAATGTGGTGGACTCTGATGAGGACCAGGTTGTGGATAATGAACTTGACCTGGAAGAAACAGACCACTCTATAGATGGAGGTGGAGGCCCAAGGGGTACCCCTTCCATCCCTAATGGGAGAGTGGTGGATCCAAACAGAAGGAACAGATCCCCCTCAGAGGAGTCTGCCCAATCTGGGAGATCCAAAAGGACCTCTGCCTCTTCTCAGAGAAGAGACTCCTCCCAAGAGAGGAAATGCAGACTGATCCAGTTTGAGCAAGCCAAGCTTCAGCTCAGGAGAGAACAGCTAGCATTAGACAGGGAGTCCCTGGAGCTTCAGAAAGCTTCAAGAAAGTGGGGTCTAGAGACCCCTGGTGGCAGTATTAATACCCCTAGAGTTAGAGAGAAAGCTCCTGACCATAGGAACCTGCATAAGATTGTGCCCCCCTATCAGACAGGGGATGACATCCATAAATGGATCACTGCACTTGAAAGGGCCTGTAAAGTTCAAAGGGTCCCAGTAGATCAGTGGGCAGCAATCTTGTGGCTCTCCTTTGCTGACAAAGGAAGAGACAAGCTCCTCTCTGTTAGGGAAGAGGATGCAGATGATTATTATATCTTGAAAAGTGCTTTGATAGATGGGTTTGGTCTAACCACTGATCAATACAGGTTAAAGTTCAGAGATACCCAGAAAGCACAAAATCAAGATTGTCTTGACTTTGTAGATTGTGATACCAAGGCTCTGGAAGGTTGGTTAAATGGCAGTAAAGTAAATGATTATCAAGGATTGTACAATCTCATCATGAGGGAGCAGATTCTTAATAACTGTCAGAATCAACTATTGCATCAGCACCTGGTGGACTCAGATCTGACCTCTCCCCAAGAATTGGGAAAGAAAGCAGACAAATGAGTCAGAACCAGGATCAAGCAAAAGGTCCAGCCCTTGGTGGGTACAACTAAAATGGAAGATGCCAAAAACTCTGAGAAGGGTGGGGAAAAGGGAAAAGACCAGCAGTCTTCAACAGGCCCCCAAAAAGCAGCATCTGAAAATTCCCAATCTAACAAAGCTAAACAGCCAAGGAAGCCATGGTGTAAAAACTGTAAGCAGAAAACCCATTGGACTTCAGACTGTAACAAGGCCAAAGACTCCACCAGTACCACTACACCTGCCCCTAAGGCACCTGTTCCACCTAGTCCAGCTATAGGTGGTGGTACACAGAACAAGGGCATAGTAGGGTTGACCCTGTGATCTGGAGAGGACTCTGGCCTTGTCAGAACACCTACTCAGGCTGTGCTAGTTTGTGATGGGGACCTGTCCCTATTTGTGAGTCCCAGTGGTCTGGGCAAATACAAACAACAGCCTAGGATAAATGGAAGGGAGTCTCTAGCATACAGGGACACAGGGGCTAGTGTCACTATGGTGACTAAGGACCTTGTGGATCCTAGCCAAATCATACTTGGGGAAATTTACCAAGTGACCAATGCCAGCAATGTCAGTACTAACCATGCTCTGGCAGTTGTTAACTTCTCTTGGGGAGGGGTAACTGGCCCAAAGAAGATTGTGGTGAGTGCAGACCTACCAGTAGAATGTTTGCTAGGAAATGATTTGGAGACCTCAGCATGGGCTGAGGTGGAGCTGACTACCTATGCAGCAATGCTGGGTATCCCTGCAGAAGTGTTTGCCCTGACAAGGTCAAAAGCTAAGCTGACAGAAACTGAACAGGCCTTGGATCCTGGAAAAATGGTCCAAGGACCTTCCAAGAGGAGGAGTAGCAGGGGTAGGGCAGTGCCTTCCCCCCAGGGTCAGTCTGAAGAAACTCTTGTAGCAGAAGAGGATCTGACACCTGAAGAAGGAACTGTCTCAGATGAACTTGAACCTGATCAGGTTGAGTTCTTGGGGACAGGGGGACCTTCTAGGGCAGACTTGAGCCTGGAGCAGCAGAGCTGCCCCACTCTTGAACCCCTCAGACAGCAGGCTGCTTCTGGGGCTGCTGGGAGTGCTGGTGGAACCCATAAGATATATTGGGATGATGGACTCCTTTACTCTGAGGGTCGTGACTCCAAGCCTGGTGCAGCCAGGAGGTTGGTCATACCTCAGAAGTTTAGGGGCTTCCTACTCACACTAGCCCATGATATTCCCTTAGCAGGACACCTAGGCCAAAATAAGACTTGGGACAGAATTGTCCCTCACTTTCATTGGCCACAAATGAGTGAGGACTGTAAGGGCCCGATTCACAGAACTAACTTAAGACAAAATCCTAAACTTACTACCATTTTCGTATTCACAGAATGCACTTACTCATTTTGGTATTCACAGAAGACACTTACTCACTTCGGTATTCACAGAAGTTAGGAGTCCTAACTTTAGGACTCCTAAATGCCTTCTGTGAATACCGAAAGCCTTAAAATTAGGATTTTTCTCAGTTTAGTAGTAGTACAGTTAGGACTCCTAACTTTAGGACTCCTAGATGCCTTCTGTGAATACCAAAAGTCTTAAAATTAGGATTTTTCTCAGTTTAGGAGTCCTAAAGTTATGAGTCCTAACTTTACTACTACTAAATTGAGAAAAATCCTTATTTTAAGACTTTTGGTATTCACAGAAGGCATTTAGGAGTCCTAAAGTTAGGAGTCCTAACTGTACTACTACTAAACTGAGAAAAATCCTAATTTTAAGGCTTTCGGTATTCACAGAAGGCATTTAGGAGTCCTAAAGTTAGGACTCCTAACTTCTGTGAATACCGAAATGAGTAAGTGCCTTCTGTGAATACCAAAATGAGTAAGTGCCTTCTGTGAATACCAAAATGGTAGTAAGTTTAGGATTTTGTCTTAAGTTAGTTCTGTGAATCGGGCCCTAAGAGTTTTTGTAGCTCTTGCATTACCTGCCAGGCCAGTGGCAAGGCAGGTAAGTCCACAAAGGCCCCCCTGATACCACTACCTGTGGTGGGGGTTCCCTTTGAACGGGTAGGGATTGACATTGTTGGTCCCCTTGACCCATCAACAGCATCTGGGCACAGGTTTATACTGGTGGTAGTGGATCATGCCATCAGGTACCCAGAAGCTATTCCCCTTAGAACCATCACAGCACCTGTGGTGGCAAGAGCCCTCCTGGGAATCTTTTCCAGGGTAGGGTTCCCTAAGGAGGTATTGTCTGACAGAGGTACCAACTTTATGAGAAGTTACCTCAAGGCAATGTGGAAGGAGTGTGGTGTTAACTACAGGTTCACCACCCCTTATCATCCTCAATGCAATGGGCTTGTTGAAAGATTTAACAAGACCCTCAAGGGTATGATAAAACGGCTCCCAGAAAAGCTCAGGCGAAAATGGGATGTTCTTCTGCCCTGCCTTCTCTTTGCATACAGGGAGGTGCCACAGAAGGGGGTTGGTTACAGCCCTTTGGAACTTTTGTTTGGCCACCCTGTCAGAGGGCCACTCTGTCTAGTGAAGGAGGGATGGGAGTTACCTCTCAAACCCCCTAAACAGGATATTGTGGACTATGTACTTGGTCTCCGCTCCCGGATGGCTGAGTACATGAAGAAGGCGACAAAAAACCTTGAGGCAAATCAGGAATTGCAAAAAGCCTGGCATGACCAAAAGGCTGTATTGGTGGTGTACCAGCCAGGACAGAAGGTATGGGTGTTAGAGCCAGTGGCCCCAGCAGCCCTCCAAGACAAATGTAGTGGACCCCATACCATATTGGAACATAAGGGAGAGGTCACCTACTTGGTGGACCTTGGCACTCCCAGAAGTCCCCACAGGGTACTTCATGGAAACAGACTGAAACCATATGTGGACAGGGCTGACATGGGCTTGCTCATGGCAACTGATGAGGGACAGGAGGAGGAGAGTGACCCTCTCCCAGACCTGCTCTCTCACAGCCCCGATGATGGGTCAGTAGATGGTGTAGCCTTGGCAGGCAGCCTCACTGCCCAGCAACAGTCTGACTGCAGACCAGTTCTCCAGTCATTCAGACATATGTTTTTACTGACTCCAAGTCAGACCACCTGGTGCACTCATGAAGTGGACACAGGGACAGTCTGCCTGTGAAGAATAAGATCTACAGGCAACCTGACCTTGTCAGGGACTGCATAAGGACAGAAGTCCAAAAGATGTTGGAATTGGGAGTTATTGAGCCCTCAGATAGCCCTTGGGCTAGCCCAGTAGTCCTGGTACCCAAACCTCACACCCAGGGTGGCAAGAAAGAGATGAGGTTCTGTGTAGACTACAGGGGACTCGATGCAGTCACTAGGACTGATGCACATCCCATTCCCAGAGCAGATGAGCTCATAGATAAGTTGGCCTCAGCCAAATATCTGAGCACATTTGATCTGACAGCTGGATACTGGCAGATAAGGTTAGCTGAATCTGCAAAAGCCAAAACAGCATTTTGAACCCCTGGTGGGCACTATCAATTTATTGTAATGCCCTTTGGTTTGAAAAATGCACCTGCCACTTTCCAAAGGTTGGTGAACCAAGTCCTCACAGGCCTGGATTACTTTAGTGCTGCATATCTAGATGATATTGCTGTCTTCAGCTCCACCTGGGAGGATCACCTGATCCACCTAAGGAAAGTTTTGGAAGCCCTGCAAAAAGCAGAACTCACTACGAAGGCTACCAAAGGCCAGGTTCAACCACTACAGAGCAAGATCCAGACCATCATGGACTGGATTGCTCAAACCACCCAGACTCAGGTCCGAGCTTTCTTAGGCCTGACTGGTTACTACAGAAGATTTGTAAAGGGATATGGATCCATTGTGACCCCCTTAAATGACTTAACATCTAAGAGGATGCCCAAAAAGGTTCAGTGGACTGTCAGCTGTCAGAAAGCTTTTGATGACCTAAAACAGGCCATGTGCTCTGCTCCAGTGCTCCAAAGCCCCAACTACTCCAAAGAATTCATAGTTCAAACTGATGCATCTGAGGTGGGGGTAGGTGCTGTATTATCACAACTGAATGAAGAGGGCCAGGATCCACCAGTAGCTTTTATTAGCAGAAGGTTGACCCCCAGAGAGAAACGTTGGTCAGCCATTGAGAGGGAGGCCTTTGCTGTGGTCTGGGCCTTGAAGAAGTTGAGCCATACTTGTTTGGCACTCACTTCATTGTTCAAACCGACCACAAACCCCTCCTATGGCTAAACCAGATGAAGGGTGAAAACCCTAAACTACTCAGGTGGTCCATTTCCCTACAGGGGTTGGACTATACAGTGGAACATAGACCTGGGAGCAACCATGCCAATGCAGATGGCCTCTCCAGATATTTCCACTTAGAACATGAAGACTCAACTGGTCAAGGTTAGTATAATGTGCCTGCGTTTGGGGGGGGGGGGCTATGTAGGAGAGTGGCATCAACTGCATAGTTGCCCCCAACTTTTTGCTGATGTTTTGACTGTTTTCTGACTCTGGCCAGGCTGTGGCCCTGCTATCCAGGACCCCAGCCTATCTGCTTCCTCTCTAAACTTATGTGAGTACCCTAGGTACATACCAATTGGATACTGAGGACACCCTATTAGCCCCTTGTAGATTGTACCCTAGGTACCCAGGGCATGGGTCCCTCAGAGGCCTACCAGGAGCTGCAGCACTTATTGTGCCACCCCTGGGACAGCCATACAAACTGACACCACCAGACCACTACTGTAGTCTGGGTAAGGTGGTGCTTGCACCCCTTACAGGGATATAGGTATCCTGTATCCCACTTAAATACAACACATATATCCTCATAGGTCACCCCTAAGGCAGGCCTTGCTAATCCTACAAGGCAGGGTGCTGAGATATGTGTGAGGGGGAACCCCTACCTGAGTAGAGCCCCCCTGCAACCTTCGTTAAAACTATTGCTGGGTTGTTTGTAGTGCAGCCATACCATATACTCTTAACCGCATTATAAGTAATCGCGATAGCGTGATAACTTGAGAGTGGCTGCACAGAACCATGTCATTTTTGGTGTCAAACATCGTGGAATCATACCCCCAATCCAGCCGTGGGAGTGAGGGCATGATTCCCCCCTGCTAGAGGGGTGATATGGTAAAAGCGGCAGATTTTAGACACCAATTTAAAAGTGCACACGTAGTACAAAATGGATGCTACCCGCCACCCACACGACTCTGGCTGTCTGTTGCTGGGCAGAACTCCAGCCACGGCAGCTGGACAATAGGGATCGTGTTGCAGGGAGGTGTTCCCACCTCCCCAGACAGACTATGTGGATTGGAACTGGGTGGGTGCACCATAGGATGTCTTTCAAACTTGCACGTAGGCTTCTCCAGTGCCTACTTCTGCATACACTGCCTCGAACCGGTTCAGGGGCATCCTGTCCCCAGCCCAGGGGGGAAAACACAGAAAGGGGAGAGGGTGTAGCCACCTTTTCCTGCCTGAACTCTCATTGGTGGGCTCTGATTCAGACACTCCCCTAATCTCTGGATAAAGGTGGGTGCAGGGTCCCCAGAGCTTCAGATTAATCTTGCACTTCAAAGACTTGAACCTTCGACGAGCTGCCGCACAGCTGAATGAAGAAATCTCCCTTGGGGTAAAGGAGTTACCCCCCTGCTTGGCAGGCACCTGAAACACTGCAAGTGACCCGGTTGGAACTCCGCTGATCCTACGGCCATCGAAGACTTCTACCTACCCTGAGGTGAGTTTCCAAGCATCCCAGAGGCCAGTGAGTGTGCACAGCAAAGCTCAGCACCGTGGACCGCGTGGGTGCCGAGATCCCCAATACAAATATCAAAAAGAGGGGGAGAATGGACCACTTGTCCTGTGTACCAGGGTCTTAGTTAACGTGGGAAGTCATCGTTAAAAAACCCTCATATACGTACACAAGCGTTGGGCGGTATATGTTGATCCTCCGCCTTAGTGTACCGTAATAGCATGATCATTGGGCTTTTTTTTGTCCAAGTGCTAACCTCCCCATGGAGGAAGACCAACTGGTTCTACAGTAGTGGCCAGAGATAAAAAAGAGGGTGTGCTCGTGCTCAAAGGATTGTGATATTTTAAATAAAATTCCCAATGTCAAAACTCGTGTCCTTTATTCCTGAGATGCATGACACGGGGAAATTTAAAATGGTTATCGTGCATGTGAAAACCTCGTTATTGGTTTAATGCACTGGTAATGGTCTGGTGTGGTCTACATGTTTCAGCCTCGTGTAGAGTCTAGAGGCTTTCGTCAGGACCAAAGAGTTTAGGGGAGCATCTTTTGGCTCACCTAAAATTGTGTGGGGTGGGTGTTTTGTACTCACCGCCCTTGTTTTCAGGAATCAGACCTGAAGTATCTGTTCCTACAAAAAGAAATTGTGAACAATACCACATACTAACAAAAAATTATTAATTGCTAGTCGTTCTCATTGATCTATGCTGGAACGGTTTTCAAATATATTAACCCCCGTAAAAACTAATTTAGGTGTGGGATTAGCGTGCGCATTACTGGCGCCCATGTTACACAGAACGGACTGAATGTTGTCAAAAGAGGGAAAATGTAAACGTCATATCAGCTTTCTTAGAGATGTTAGATACATTCTTACAAGTACATAGTTGTTGAAGTGAACCGGCAAATTGGTTTCGCATGTATGATATATCTTCGTATCTTATGTATGTGGTTCGTTGCGAAAGTTAATGATCTAAAATGTTGGATTCAGTTATTACAGTTATAGTCTGGAGGTGCGAACATACAATAGTCGTGTTGGTAGCGGTATGTGCATGTTTACTAATGTTATGAGGAGTGAGACTATGGTCGCCTCAATACTGGTACAAAATTGCTGTGTTGCGGTTCCCGAAGGGAGGCCTGTTCGGGGTAAATAATACGACAGGGGTCAATTACCTCTATTATAGTGAAGAAACCATCCTTCAGGGTACTCGTCAGTTGTTGAGAACCTATTTCTGTTGAAGAAGGGAAACGGTTAGTTTCCGTTTACTCACTGTTTGCCGCTACGTAGGAACAGCTTCAGCGTGGCTTACCGGTTGCTCGTACAGACTCGCTTGTTCTGACTCTGACGTTGATCCTGGGATAACGTGCGCCCGGTTAGGCTCGCGTTACATAGGCCGGTGTATGTGAAATGAAGGTAGGACTTTTTCGTCCTGGTTGGCAGTTTGGTTGGTACTTTGGTTGGCATAGCTGCTATTAATAATACGTGTGAAGACTATAGAGAGACGTTCAACAGCTAATCTTAGTAGATGTGGATATGAGGTTCAATTCTTATGTAGATTTCAAAGTTGTTGATGGAATCGTAAGTTTTGATCTGCATAATCGCTGAGCCTTATATATTCAATGATCAGAAGAGGCGAGTGTTTTTTTCTTATTCGGATCATGGAGGGTGATTGTTGATGTCATTTGTTTAAGGCAAACCAAGGTATGTTGTCATTCAGCCCCTCTTTGTCTGTCTTAAGGCGATGGACCCAACGTTGTTCCTTTTCAAAAAGTATACGTTCCGCATTGTAGCCTTTGATCAGTAGGGTCTCTAGAATTACCCAATGTAGATCTTCTGAGGTGTGATTTGCTTCAATGAAATGTTTGCTCATTCGTGTTGTTGCTTTTTTACATGAGATATTACTGCGATGTTCAATGATCCGTTGTTTGATCTTTTGGCACGTCATTCCTATGTATCTCAGGTCACATGGGCAGACAATCATATATACCACATGAGTGGTGTTGCAATTCGTGTGGTTACGTAGTTCCCATCTGAGGTTGGGGAGTAGTTGTAAGGTCTTGGTCACCTTTGTCAACTTGCACACGGAGCAGGAGCCACAGGGGTAATGTCCTACCACTGGACTTAGGTTCCATGCTGTTGTTATGGTTTCTCTTGTGGTTGTGATCCTAGGTCTTGTGTGGATCAAGATGTCTTTGAGATTCTTAGTCCTCCTGTTGGCGAATCTCGTTTTGGGCCATTTCAGTGTACTTGATGTTAGTATTCTCCAGTTCTTATTGACGATTTTCTTTACTGCGTTGGATGCAGTATTGTACGTCGTGACACAAGTCAGTAGATCTTTTGGCTCTTCTCGTTGTACAGTTAGTAGTAGATTCTCTCTAGGCTGGTTGCGAGCTCTTTTTTGACACTTTTTTATTGTCTTGATCGGATAATCTCTCTTCGCAAGTTGATTCTCTAGATCTCTTGCTTGTTGTTTGTAATCCTCCAAATTGCTGCAGTTCCGTTTTAGACGTAGGAACTGACTGTAGGGAAGATTATCTCTCAGAGGTCGAGGATGGAAGCTGTTGTAGGAGACAATACTGTTCCTTGCTGTAGGTTTATAGTAGGTTTTGGTGTGCAGTGTGTCATTCTGGGTAAAGATGGTTACATCCAGAAAGTCCAGTTGTTTTTTGTCTGCTGTGGATGTGAATTTGAGACAATCGTCCCTTGTGTTTATCCAAGTTAGGAAGTCATTCAGTGCTTCATGACTGTCTTCCCATATCATGAACACGTCATCTATGTAACGTCGCCAAAACTTTATCCCTCTATGGAAGGGATTGGTGGGGGTTTGTATGTGTTCCTGTTTGAAATTACTCACATACAACCCTGCCACACTTGGGGCGAATGTGCTGCCCATCGAAGTACCGTGGCATTGTCCAAAAAGGGTCCCTTCGAATTCAAAATAGTTCTCTGTGAGAGCTAATCGGCAGCACTCCAGTACAAAATGTCTGGGTGTCTTGTAGGTCCAGTCGCATGAGAATAGGATGTTCTCAAGGGTATTCAGAGTCTTCTGTTGAGGTAGACTGGTATAGAGACTCTCAACATCTAAGCCTACTAGGAGCATGGTGTTCTCATTATAGGTCTGTCCTTCGAGTAGGTTGAGGAGATCACGAGTATCCTTCAAGTAAGTGGGTGTTTTTTGTACCAAAGGTTTCAAATATTGATCGGCAAATTGAGAGAGCGGTTCTAAGACGGACCCAATTCCTGACACTATGGGGCGTCCTGGTGGTGGGGTTTTGTTCTTATGTGTTTTCGGCAGAGAATAGAAATATGGGACTCTTGGTGACTTGGTTTTTAGGAAGGCGGCCTCATATTTCGAAATCCATTGATTGATTTCTGCCTCATCTACCATTAGTTTGATGGTTCTTTGCAATCTCTTTGTGGGATCGGAGGTAAGTTTGATATAAAACCTTTCATCAGATAGGAGATCATTGCATTGCTGATTGTAGCCTTGTTTGGTCAGTAGAACAATGGCTCCGCCTTTGTCCGCTGGTTTTATAATTAGGTTGTCTTTCTTGCGTAGTTCGTCCATCGCTCTTTGTTCTTTCTTTGTTAGGTTTATGTAGGGTTTCTTACTTACAGATCCCAGGTTATCTACTTCTTGCATGATCGCTTGTTCAAAAGCTTGTATCTCGACAGGCACCAGATGTGTTGGTGGATTAAAGGTAGATTTGGGTCTTAAGTTGGTATCGTTTTCTCTGGGTTGCATCTCTTTGTCATTGAAAAATGCCTTGAGTTTGATTTTCCTGCAGAATTCTGCTAGCTCACACCTCAATTTGAAAATGTCGAATGGTGGAGTAGGAACGAAGCCGAGACCTTTATTTAGAACCTTCTCTTGGTCAGTTGTAAGCGTGATTTCCGTAAGGTTGACTACCAGTGACTCATTGAGCTGGTTCCTGGTTGTTCCTTGGTCATGCTCCGGGTATGCATTTGTCTTTCTTGCTCGTTCCAAGTGACTCCTTTTCTTCTGCCCCTCTGGCCTCCAAGTCCTCTCCCTAAAAAAGAGGGTGGTGGTTGTGTATTCATCATTGGGCCCATAGGTGGTGAGCCTTGGAAGTATGGATTCATCCATCCTGGGTAGTTTGGCATGTATGGTTGAAAGTGAGGTGGTGGATAGTCGTAGTATCTCGGCATTTGCCAGTTGTTTCCTCTTTGGCGTTGATTCCTTCTGTTTTGGCCTCTCCCTCTCCTTGTGGTGGTGCCCTCGTCACTACTCCAGTCAGAGATGTTGTTGGAGCTTTCAGCTGAGGAATCCTCATCTTCTCTGTAATCTGGAGTGACATAGTCTTCTCTTGAGTAGGGATGCATTTTTTCCATTGAGAATCTTTTGAGATCTTTATTCAATTTCTGGATTTTGTTTTGAGTAATGTACTCTTTTGTCTCGTTCATTTCTTTGTTTATTTCTTCAAGTTTTTTCTTGTAAACAGAGATGTGAACCGTGGTTTTAAGTTTAGCTTCACTAGTTTGTATGTTGATTGTTAAAGCTTCAATTAGCCGTGTTGCTGTTTTGATTATTAGGACTAAATAGTCCCTGGTACATTTCCATGAGATGGATGTCCAGTCTTTACGGAAGAGTATATCCTTTAGAAAGATTTGTGGGGCGTTTTGTACCCATGGGCCTTTAGGTGCTGAGTTTGCACGTAGGTATTCTTTCATAATGATGCCATGGATGGCTGTTCTAACTAGTTCTTTCTTGGTCTCTGTGAGTTCATCCCACTTATTAGTTTCTGTTAACGTCTGTGCCAAGTCTCTGTCTTGTAATAGTGAGGATTCTGATAGAATGGCATTTACTTCTTCCTCTGTATAGCTCAGTCCTTGCATTTCAGCCATGATTGCCTCTGCGTTCTAGTCCGTGTGATTTTTGGCCCGTTTTGCCCAATTGTTGGGTGTGCGGGGACTTTGGGAGATTGTTCTCCCTGTTTTTGGTACGATATATTTTCCCACAGCTGTGCGCTGCTTATAACTTCAAAAAATCAATGAGGGGGGGGAAAGAGAAGCAGTGATCCATTCAGCTTCCAATGGTTAGTACAAATATCAAAAAGAGGGGGAGAATGGACCACTTGTCCTGTGTACCAGGATCTTAGTTAACATGGGAAGTCATCGTTAAAAAACCCTCATATACGTACACAAGCGTTGGGCGGTATATGTTGATTCTCCGCCTTAGTGTACCGTAATAGCATGATCATTGGGCTTTTTTTTTGTCCAAGTGCTAACCTCCCCATGGAGGAAGACCAACTGGTTCTACAGTAGTGGCCAGAGATAAAAAAGAGGGTGTGCTCTTGCTCAAAGGATTGTGCTAGTCGTTCTCATTGAGCCACGCTGAAGCTGTTCCTACGAAGCGGCAAACAGTGAGTAAACGGAAACTAACCGTTTCCCTTCTTCAACAGAAATAGGTTCTCAACAACTGACGAGTACCCTGAAGGATGGTTTCTTCACTATAATAGAGGTAATTGACCCCTGTCGTATTATTTACCCCGAACAGGCCTCCCTTCGGGAACCGCAACACAGCAATTTTGTACCAGTATTGAGGCGACCATAGTCTCACTCCTCATAACATTAGTAAACATGCACATACCGCTACCAACACGACTATTGTATGTTCGCACCTGCAGACTATAACTTTAACAACTGAATCCAACATTTTAGATCATTAACTTTCGCAACGAACCACATACATAAGATACGAAGATATATCATACATGCAAAACCAATTTGCCGGTTCACTTCAACAACTATGTACTTGTAAGAATGTATCTAACATCTCTAAGAAAGCTGATATGACGTTTACATTTTCCCTCTTTTGACAACATTCAGTCCGTTCTGTGTAACCTGGGCGCCAGTAATGCGCACGTTAATCCCACACCTAAATTAGTTTTTACGGGGGTTAATATATTTGAAAAACGTTCCAGCATAGATCAATGAGAACGACTAGCAATTAATAATTTTTTGTTAGTAAGTGTTATTGTTCACAATTTCTTTTTGCAGGAACAGATACTACAGGTCTGATTCCTGAAAACAAGGGCGGTGAGTACAAAACACCCACCCCACACAATTTTAGGTGAGCCAAAAGATGCTCCCCTAAACTCTTTGGTCCTGACGAAAGCCTCTAGACTCTACACGAGGCTGAAACATGTAGACCACACCAGACCATTACCAGTGCATTAAACCAATAACGAGGTTTTCACATGCACGATAACCATTTTAAATTTCCCCGTGTCATGCATCTCAGCAGTGGCGTAGCTAGAGCTTATGGCGCCCGGGGCTACCCCTCAGATTGCCGCCCCCCCTTCAAAGAGGTCCGAGAGACACGTAGTATCGCCGCTAATAGTAACCTTGATCATGCAACTTACATGCACATACATGACATGGTCCAAGGCTACACAGTTGAATACAGCGGTGACTGGCAGTACAAAAGAGAACACACAGACTGCATGATCTATCTGGGGACTCAGAAAAACTGCATGTGACATCCATCAGAGAGCTGCGTGAACAATTACCTGGTAATCCCCTCAACACAATGCAAACATGCACATATATTCTTGCCACACATCAGGCCCGGCTCCAGTAATTTTTGTTTGGGTGGGCCAAGGGTGCATTTGGGTGGGCCACTGCCGGCTCGATTTGTCGCATATATGTCTGGGCAGGCCTGCTTCAGGGCCCTCCTTTATCTCTTCTTAGTCTTATAAGGACCAGTAAAACTCACTCTTTTCCAAATCTCTTTCTAAATATTATCACTTTCCATGTAATGTTCCTTTGATGGGAAGAGGAGGTTTTGGAAATGGGAGTATCAGGCAAGTGATACTACTCAGGCTCCATCTGTTCGAGCCTTCATGGAGGATCCCTCTTCATTACTACCTCCACCTGACCCCGGACTCTGCAACACACTCCCTTACAGGCTCCCTCTGTGCGAGCCTTCAGGGAGAATCCCTCTTCATTACTACCTCTACCTGACCCCGGACTCTGCAACGCACTCCCTTACAGGCTCCCTCTGTGCGAGCCTTCAGGGAGAATCCCTCTTCATTACTACCTCTACCTGACCCCGGACTCGGCAACGCTCTCCCTTACAGGCTTGATTATCCACTAATCCTCTCTTCAGTGCACCTTATCTCACAGCTGACCTTGGGCCCCAGCCCCATATCAGGCACCATCGGGCTCCACTTTGCTTTTTCCCAGTAAAAACATTAGTAAAATCACCTTCAAACTTAAAACATTGAATATAGCAGTAAATATAATTAGCATGCACTTTAAAGTATGTTCCACAGTAGCCCTTATGACCCGACTACTAATTAAATAAACAAAAACAGAAAGGCCATGACAGGGCCGCCTTTAGCGCTGATGCGAAAGTCTTTTTTGGCGCCGCACCAATAACCTCTTTCTCCGTAAATACCTTTACTACCACCTTCCAACAGTGCCCCTCATCCCTCCATGGCCCCCCTAGTGACCTCCTCCTCAGATTCCCTCACTGCCTCACGCCACAAGTGCCCCTCATCTCCCCATAGCCCCTCCCCCTCATGACCTCCTCCTTGGACTCCCTCACTGCCACCATCCACCAGTGCCCCTTATCTCTCTGTAGCCTCTCCCCCTCATGACCTCCTCCTCAGACTCCCTCACTACCACCCTCCACCAGTGCTCCTCATCTCACCCTAGCTCCCCCTCCACACCATGATCTCTTCCTCAGATTCCTTCACTGTCACCCAGGGCACAAGTCCTAAAAAAAGTGGGGGGACGCTGACGTCACAACAGCAAGTGATGTCACGAAAGGTGGCTTGCACCATCAGACTCATTGCCTCCCCTCGCTCACCCCTTAGATGCCATTACATCAGAGAAGCCAGCGCGTGAGCAGCGTTCTGAATGAGCTCCGATCTCGCCCCAGAGAGTAAATGTGTGGCTCCATTTGCTCCAGTAATCGAGCTCCCGTTAAAATAAGTGAGGGGACGCCATCCACCCGCCTGGTACCCCGACTCGAGCCCTGCAGTCACCCTCCACCAGTGCCCCTCATCGCTCCACAGCCCCTCCAACTACCTCCTCCTCAGATTCCCTCACTGCCACCCTCCACCAGTGCCCCTCATCGCTCCGTAGCCCCTCTCTCATATGCATTTGTTGTTTAGCGCTACTCATATCAGTGTAGTGTGTCAGCACTTTACACCACGAACACATTATACAGAGACAATGAATCATACAAGTATGTAAATCAGTCTACAGGGAATGTCACATAAACCAATGAGGATTACAAGGTGTAGGAATCACATGTCATCCATACTGGTGGGCAGTATATTTTGAGAGGGCTTGGTCTGGGGAAACACAACCGTAGGATTTAAAAGAGTATTCCATGGGGGTCAGCTTTACTGATAATAATGTATCTCTGCCCAAACATACTCATTTTAGCAACATTAGAATGATGAAAGACTGAGGAAGTTCTAACTATATCACAAAACAAATCTATACCATTCATGTTTGTATGCAGCTCTTTGGTGACAGTTCATTGGTCACTGTCCTACGTTAGGATTGTAACTTCTGAACTGCAAGTAACACAAGGATCTCTGTGGCAAAGGCAGCAACCCACTGAGCTTCCACACAAAATACAGTTCATCTGCATTTAAAAACTACTAACAGACAAATAATTGCTCTCCAGCGGATCATTAATCACCAGCGTTATTGGGGCATCTTTTATTGTCGTCCTGCATCGGCCATGATAATGATAAAAACCCTGTTTAAATGAAGCGGCAGCGCACACGAAGTAGGTGTCCTGCTGGGCCTGCGCATATTTTAACAAAGAAAAGAAAATAGTCACACATTCTTACCTACTACTGCACTGACTGCAGAGAAAACGAATTATCCACCGTCCACACAGCAGAGCCAGACTGCCCCAGGCCACAAATTGGGTCCTCACGAGAGTGCGTAGTGGTGAAGCGCGTGACGCGTCACCGCTACGTTCTCATCGCAAGGGCCGGGCGCTCTCCAAGATTGACGGCCCCGCCCTGGAGCAGGCTGGGATGGGACCAGTCAACAACCTATACGCGCCGGGTGGCGCCGCGGGCAGATTAAAGACGGTCATCATCATGCCAGGTGGAATGCAATTGCAGCAGCAGGCGCTGACGCACTGGCGCACTCAGCACTACAACCAAGTAGGTCAGTGCGCCAGTGCGCAGCGCGCTGCTTGCAGTTAAACAGACCCGCGCGCGCCGTTATCATTTATTTAGTCATAGTGACACCGGCGCCGCCCTAAATATAGTGCCGCCTGGGGCGGTCCCCCCCCACCGCACCCCCCTAGCTACGCGCCTGCTCAGGAATAAAGGACACGAGTTTTGACATTGGGAATTTTATTTAAAATATCACAATCCTTTGAGCACGAGCACACCCTCTTTTTTTATCTCTGGCCACTACTGTAGAACCAGTTGGTCTTCCTCCATGGGGAGGTTAGCACTTGGACAAAAAAAAGCCCAATGATCATGCTATAACGGTACACTAAGGCGGAGAATCAACATATTCCGCCCAACGCTTATGTACGTATATGAGGGTTTTTTAACGATGACTTCCCACGTTAACTAAGACCCTGGTACACAGGACAAGTGGTCCATTCTCCCCCTCTTTTTGATATTTGTACTAACCATTGGAAGCTGAATGGATCACTGCTTCTCTTTCCCCCCCCTCATTGATTTTTTGGAGATCCCCAATACCCCAGGACACCGGCCACCTCTTGCACAGCACACGACCCCGACCAGTGGGGAAGTTGTGCTTTGGCCCATCATTGAGCCAACCTCTCAGCATTACTTGTGCCAAAGGACGACGCTCCAGCCTGCTCCGGCAACCCGTGGGCTCATCTTTACGCACTCCAAATTGCCGCCTCCGTGGTCCCTTGTCTCTCGACTGGTGGGCCCTAGCTGAGGTCAATCTTTACTTTAAAGGGCTCCCCTGGTTGCTCCAGGCCTGCTCTACCATCTCCTCGCTGGAGACCTCGCTCAGACCTTGTGGGTCTGCACCGTAGCTGTTTCGTGATCCTTGCGTGGGTTGCGGTTGCCAAGGCTTAGTGGATCCAATCCGGACACTACCACCGCAGCAGCCTTCATCCTTCGTGGGACAGTCATCCTCCAGAAGCTGGCCTTCCTTGAAATCTCCTGGACCCCGTGGCTGCTGATCCAAGCTACCCATCTTCAACCTGGAAGCAACCGACATTGCAGGGCTCTTTCTCCTGAGCTCCCTGGTCACTGGCTAGTGACCCAGACTCTGTCCCCTCTGCTTTCAGGTCCATTCCTTCAAGATCTACATCTTCAATCTGCACGACATCGATGACGCTTCACGCCAGCAGCAGTTCTTCACCTTTTTCCATTGAAAACGAGATCGCGACCCGACATCGAAAACGACCTATGCACCCAGATTTCCTGGGGCAGGTAACAGTGGTACCTCGGTACTGTCGTGGGTGTGGGCCCTTCAAAAGCTTAAGTCTAAGCTCCTGAACTTGAACTCCTGCTAGAAGTGTCCAGATTCTTGTAATTTCCAACCGCGACATTTCCCATAGGGTTTAATAGAGATCCCGACTGTAGTTTAAACACTGCACCCGTCTCCCGTGGGTCCCCTTCCTCACTACCTTGGGTGGTTTCGTAAGGGGCCAGCGACCCTAAGTGCCCTAGGCACTGTCTGCAGAACTGTCGTGGTTCTTATACCACTTCTTTAATATATGGTTTGTTCCCCCCTGGGGCCCTGTGATTCCAGTGCTATTTATTGTTGTTTAAATGCTTTATTGAATTGTATATTTACCTCCAGCCTCACAAGAGACTAGTGGGATTTGTTCTTAGAATAAATACATACATTCTGAATATATATCTGTGTGGACTACTCTTTCATTTGGTCATTCAAGAGGTTATCCATGGTAAAACAATAAGCTTAACACTCCTTCAAGACTTAGCCTGAAGACTGCTCTCCACAGCTACCAGTAGGATAGCTTTCTTTAAAGGTTGTCTTTTAACCTATCACCTTAAGAGTCGAATTGGACTGGTGCAAGGTGTCCCCTATAACTAGTGGGCAGCATATGCCAGGCCAACTTCTCACAGTGAGCAAAAACACGATGGATTTAGGCCCAGATCTATGTACTGGGGTGAATGTATGACATTGTTCTGCATTCTGTCCATCAATAGTTCGTTTTGCAGCAATACATCCAATGTACAGCACGGACCGCGAGGAGCGCGGCATCGGGCATGGAGTCACACGGACCCCCAAACAAACAGTACTTTGGAAACAAAGTCTATGACGATGCACGACGTCATGGAGGTGAGGCGTCCGTGCCGAGGTCGAGGCCGGCTTCCTGGCTGCCACGAGGGAGGCGTTGTGTCCGCGAGGAGGCGACGTGTCGAGTCCAGGACAGGGTAAGATGGTTGCATCTGCAGTGAGGCGTCGGTTCCGGTGACTATGCAAAGTCGGCGAGTTTGTGGAGTCACCTTCTGCGGTTTTTGGTGCCGCGATAACAGGATGCAGGCACTGGCGGTGAGGGCGTCCGTGCGAGCGCTGGCGTCGGCAGGCATCTAAGGGCGTCGGAGCTGCGGTACAGGCTCGGTGGTGCGTCGTTCACTTCACAAGCGGTGGCCCGGGCTTCGGTGCGGGTCGTGGCGTCACAGCGGCGTCGCTGATGGCGTCGGAAACAGGATTTCTTGCTTCTTTTAGGTTTCTTCCAGCTCCCAACAGCAGGAACAACCTCCAGAGGCCCAAAACTTGAATAGGCACCTCCTGGCAGGTCGGAACTCTCAGCAAGAGGGTTCAGGGAACTGGGGGTAAAGTCTTTGTGTCCCTGAGACTTCAGAACAGGAGTCCAGCACACTTCAGGCTGTTGGAGATCTTCATCAAGCAGGTTCCAAGCAAAGTTCCAGTCTTTGCCCTCTCCTTGGCAGAAACAGCAACTGCAGGCCTACTCCACACAGCACACACCAAAGGGGCAAAACTCCTACCTCACAGCTCTTCAGCTATTCTCCCTGGTAGAGGTTCCTCCTGAGTCCAGAAGTAATCTGAAATTCAGGGGTTTTAGGTCTAATACTTATACCCCATAATGTCTTTGTTCTCTTTGTGCAAGCGTCTCTGAGCCCTGTCCAAACCAGTTCTGTCCTCACTGGTGCATGACCGCAGGGGGTGGAGACAGTATTGTGTAGGGGAGACAGGCCCTATTCAAGTGCAAGAACAATCTTCTCCCACCACGCTAAATGCAGACCAGGCCTATCCAGGTGCTAGTGAAAACTCCTCCCACTACTCTGAATGCAGCCCAATACTATTCAGCCCAGCCCTGACTCATTCATGAAAGGCAGGAAACACATCAACCCCCGATGGCTGTCTGAGAGAATGCACATCCCCAGCACCTGTCACTCCAAAACCAGACAGTCAACACACAAACAGGCAGAGGCACACAGAATGGTTAAACAAGAAAATGCCTACTGTGAGAAGTTGGCCTGGTATATGCTGTTCACTAGTTCTAGTGACCACCTTGTACCATGCCAAGCAACCCTTATGGTGTGGTTGTAAGTCAACCTTTTTGGACTAGCTGCCCTAGTGGTAGCGTAGGCTAAGCAGTCTTTGAGGCTAAACTCGTGAAGCGTGTTAAGCAAGCTGTTTTACCAATAGTAACCCCCTTTTATACCAATGAAAGGACACCACACAGATATATATTCAAAATATACATGTATTTATTTCTCAAAGTAACCCCTAGTCTCTTTATGAGCACAGGAGCACAAATCGTCAAACAAGATTATCACAGAATACACAGAAGTTGCACGTTATATGGATAGGCCCTGGTGGCCACTCAAACCATATACTAAAATAGTGGTATAAGTACCACGAACAGAAAAGGGAAAAGGCCTAGGGCCTCTAGAATCGCTGGGCCTACAAGGAGCTAACGTCAGTTAGTGACCAGGAGGTCCACGGGTGGCGTGTGCAGAGCAAATAGTCACACGCGGGCTCCCATAGGTTTCAATGGGTGCGTAAAAAGTACAAAGTTACTGCAAAAGGAATCTTCCGGATGACCTAGGAACTTAAGATTTGGAACACAGGCACTAGAGATGTATTACTACACATGGGCACCGGAGTACCAGCTTTACCTCACCCACAGGAAGCGGGTGCATAGGCCTCAAAGTGCGTCGGGTTTCTTCTATCTGTTCCGTTGAGCCTGGGACAAAGATGCTGCAGGCGGTCGGTCGGGAAGAGATGCAGTGGATCCAAGAGTGGATCGGAGATGTTGAAGACCTGTAAGCAGAGGGGACAGTGTTCACAGTCACTAGCCAGTGACCAGCGTGGCACCAGGTGGGTACCAGGCGATGTCGGGTGCAAACAGGTGATGAGGGGTAGCTTGTCTCCGCAGCCACGTGGTCCCTGAAGGTCGACGACGTCCAGGAGTCGGCTCACGAGCTGTCCCACGCAGGCTCTCGCTGTCGGCGGTGTCGGCGACTTGATCGAAGCAAACAAGCCTTGGCAAAAGCAATTGTTGTAGGCAAGGAGTTTAAGCTGATGGTTCTGACCAGCAAGGTCAGAGGGATTGCTCCTTTGGAGGGGAGCAAGGGCCAGTCTGGAGCAACCAGACCAGCGGTGTTTGTCGTAGATTTCGTCGCCAAGATGGCCACTAGCCAGCGGGCCAGCAACCGGTTAGGCGCGTCGAGTGGCAAAATGCAGAAGGGCCCCACGCAGATCGTGGAGATGCTGGAGGGCTCACCTTTGGTGCAGATGCTGCTCGAGGGTTGGGCTTCTCAGGACCCAAAGCACAACTTGGAGGGAGCCTCGGTTGTTGCACTGGTCAGCTTGTCGTAGTCGTTCCAAGATGGCTGGCTCCACGTGTCTCGGTGCCTCCACGGGTCTCCTCTTTGCAGGGACTGTGGATCGGGCGGTGAGAGGTCTGGAGGTCCAGGTCTCGTCAGTCTCTGGGCTCGGGCTCCGGCGGGAGGCGGCGGCAAAGCAGACGGTGATTCGCTGGATGGTGCTTGCGTTAGCAAGGTGGTCACTCCCTGACCACAGGGGAGATTTTCTTCAGTCTTCTGTGCAGCAGAATGTCGAAGTTCCCGTCTTCTTCTTAGTTTCAAGTTGATTCCAGGATGTCTGAAGTCTTAGGACACAGCTCCTACCTTTATTCGGATTCTAGGGGCCGGACTACCTGCTAGGTCCCTCCCTATGGGTGGGACCAGGAAGGGGGGTGGTTACACCCCCAATCCTTTGTCCAGCTCGCCCCAGGCCCGGGACTGGTGTGCCCCAGGACCGGTTTGAACTGGCATATGCACCGAGGCTCCTTGTGAGCCACAGGCGTGTCTGGTTTCTTTCAAGCCCTACCTGACCAATACACAAAATCCTGTCTGGGGTGGTGCATGCACCTCCCCTGGCAGGAAACCCTTTGTCCACACCTCCCAAGCTGGAAGGACTCCCAGCAGCAGGAGGGCAGACTTGTGTCTGTGGTGGCAGCATCCATTTTGTGGAGCTGAGGCTATGTCTGATTTTACCCGGGTTTCAGGTACTGTACATGTCGTGTCCCTCTAGAAGGGTGGAATGCTAACCCCGTCGCCAGAATTGGCGAGGGGTTAGTATTCCAATTCGTATGACACCTTACTCGACATGTTTTGATAAAGCCAAACCAAAGATAGCATTTAACCGCGAGGTTCATAATGCACTTAAGAGTATATGGTATGACGATATCTGGAAACAGTAGAAGGAAGTTGTTCCGACCACTGCAGACAGGCTCAGCTCATGCCAGAGCACCATCTCACATGGAACCAAGCACTCTGCCTTCAGGATTGTTAAGGCCTGCCATAGGAGTGACTTATAGGTTACCAGGTGTCCCATTTAAGTTTAGGTATAGGTATACTACACCTAAGTAAGAGGTGATTACACCAACTTACCCCAGCTGAGTGATCAGCCAGTTGTGTCAGATTGTTAGGCCAAGCCTGGGGTGGCATAATACATGCTGCAGCCCTTGGCAGGCCTGGGGTACACCAATGCCCTGGGTACCTAGTGTACACTGGTACAGGGGCTGACAGGGTGATCCAACCAATTGGGTATGTACCTAGGGTACATGGAGTCCATTTTAAAGAGAGAGCAGATAGCCTGAGAGCCTGAATGGCAGGATCTCAGGCCAACTAAGTCGAAAAACCAGCTAGACACTAGGCAAAAATTTGGGGGTAACCATAGTCAGATATCCACCTTCCTACACAACCCCCCCCCAAACGAAGGGAGATAAGGCTGACCTTGACCAGGTAAGCCTATATTGCCCAAGTGGCCATATAAGGAGGAACCAGCACTGGCATGGTTACCCCCTGTCTCATGGTCCACTAAGCAATCCCTCACCCTAAGGGTATCAGAGGGTCTCCACCATAGGGAATCTCTACCTGTGGTGTGTCTTGGCAAAGTAAAAGGCTGGTGTTGAGATGGAGTACTGAAGTGAGTGTCCTCAAAGTGAGGCCTCAGCTTCCTCCAATCATCCTCCACCATGGATGCCTTTCTTTCTTTAACTGAGTTGCACTGTGCTCTCAGGGTCAGCCTCTGGCTACCTAAAGCTGGAGGCTGGGTCCCTTTTGTGGGCTTACTGGAGGGACGGGTCAGGTTTGGGGCCCTAAGGTCCCATGTTTGCCTGTGCCCAACAGAATCCCCCTGGGGGAGGTCCCTAACTACCTGTAAAGGAGATCCCTCAGGAATGTTTTTACCCATCACCTGACTAGGGCTACTAGCCAGGCAATCCTCATTCTTTTGATGGGGGGGTTCTTGTGGACAGGGGCCCTCTGGGGGTCCACTGGCCTCCCTGACCTCTGCAGCCCTGGGCTGACTGAGGCAGGGTAGAGAGAGGCAGGCTACCTGCACCAGACTGGATCCCACCTTGGAAGGGGCCACTGACATCAGAGGCTCTGCCAGGCCAGGCCTGGCTACCTCTGGGGCAGTTCCTTCACAAGGGGTGAGGTCAGATCCCTGAGGAGGCTGACCTTTTCCTAATGTCTGGGGAGAGGGAGACTTTTCTTCCTCCCCACTACTCTCAGTTTGTGTGGAGTGATCCATTGTTTCAGGCTTCACTACACCTATGTCAGTCTGAGTATAGGCTGAGACCATTACAGCCTTGCCAACCTTTTCAGGGGGGCACTCAGTTTGTGTTTGAGCTGTGACTGTCACAGCTCTGCCAGTCCCTACAGGGAAGTCTGTCTGTGCCTGGGCTGTGGCTACCACTGCCCTTCCAACCTTTTCAGGGAGGAAATCTATTTGGACAGGGGTTGTGAATGGCACAACCCCCCTACCCTTTTGTGAAAGGCCTACCATTTTAGAATGGGTGTCTTGTTCAACTCCAGCCCAAGCTGAGAGTTCTAAGTCATTCCCCAGTAAGCAGTCTACAGGCAAGGTTGGGGACACTGCTACCCTTTTAGGGCCAGTGACCCCTCCCCAGCTGAGACATACCTCTGCCATGGGATGACTGTTCTGTTTGCCATCAATGTTAGTCACCTGGTAGGAGAAACCGGGCAAAAGCTGCTCAGAGGGAACTAGCCAATGGGCCACCATTGTGATGCTAGCCCCAGTGTCTCTGTAGGCCTCAGCTTTTGTACCATTGATGTAGGGCTCCTGTCTGTACCTACCCAAAGTGTTGGGACAGGCAGTGAAGTTGGCAAACCCCATGCCACCATCACAGACAAGAGTGGTTGCTGTAGGGGAATTGGCTAAGCCAGGGTCCCCCTGTGTTCCCCAAGTAAACCCACCCAGATTTCTGGGGGCACTCCCACCACCTGGGGGATTACTGCTGACAGTAATAGGTGGTGTGACAGGAGTAATTGGAGGAACAGTTTTGTTTTTAGCCCTTGGGCAACCGCTGTCAGTTTTCCAATGCCCAGGAGTTTTACACTCATGGCAGTAGGGCTTTTTAGCTGTGGTAGAGGAGGGAGCTTGGGACCCACCACCCTGTGTGGAGTTTTGGGGCCCTGAGGAAGGTTTCTCTTTTTCTTTATCCCCACCCTTCTCTTGAGGCTTGGTGGTATCTTTCTTTTGGTCACCACCCTGGTTTTTAGGCCTGATCCTGGTCCTGACCCATTTATCTGCCCTCTTTCCCAATTCTTGGGGAGAGGTCAAATCTGAGTCTACCAGGTGTTGATGGAGAAGCTGGTTTTGACAATTACTTAAAATCTGCTCTCTCATCATCAAATTGTACAATCCTGTATAATCAGACACCTTACTTCCCAGCAACCAACCCTCCAAAGCCTTAGTGGCACATTCCACATATTCAGACCAGTCCTGAGTCTGTGTCTTCTGGGTGTCTCTGAACATTAACCTGTACTGTTCAGTGGTTAAGCCTAACCCATCAACTAGGACACTCTTCAGGACTCTGTAATTTCTGACATCCTCTTCTCTAACAGTGAGGAGTCTATCTCTGCCTCTCCCCTCAAAGGAGAGCCATAAGATTGCTGCCCACTGGTCTTCAGGAACCTGCTGCACTTTGCAGGCTCTCTCAAGAGCAGTCATCCATTTGTGGATGTCATCCCCACTTTTGTAGGGGGGCACAATCTTGGACAGGTTCCTATTGTCAAAGACCCTATCTTTGTCCCTAGGGACATTGCTGCCACCAGTGGGTATAGACCCACTCTCTCTATGCTGCCTAGCCTTGCTCAGTTTTTCTTCCATCAGGGCTACTTCTAGCTCCTGCTTCCTGATCCTCAGCTGGGCTTCCTGCATTCTGGCCTCATGTTCCCTCCTCTGAGGGGTGGTCATCCTTTTCCTGGAGTGACCTTGAGAGCCTCTAGAGCCATGAGAAGCATTGGAGTCACCTGAGCGATTCCTTTGCCTCCCAAGCCCTGTGTTAAGTCCACTGGGGAGATCCAATGGGGGGAACCCATTGTCAGTCCCCAATAGCCTTAGTTTAGCTGGGCCAAGTATAATACTTGGCACTGGGCTAGTTCTCCCTTCATCATCACTACTTTCTGTATCCTCACCACTTTCCTCCCCTGTAGTATGGTTCTCATCTAAGGGATGGCTATTGGAACTGGGTACCTCTGTAGTATCTTCAGAAGGGGGGCCTCCTGTTCCTGACCCTAAGGGGGCTAACTGGGAAGCTTTCTTGAGTGCTCTCTGATTCTCATCATTCTGTAAGAGCTCTCTGAGCTCAGCAGAGTTTGGGTTCTTGGGCTGTTTAAGGCCTCTAAGAGTTGCCAAATGCCTGAGCTCATTCTGATTAAGGGTAGCAAAGCTGGATGGTGCCCTCTGGGGGTCACTCTCAACAGAGATGGGTACAGTGGACCCCTCTGCCCCGGCCATTGCTCTTAAGTGTGGGTGGATGTGTTGCAATCTACCTACACTTGGGTTTACCTACTAAACCTATCTAGTAGTTGTAGTCAGGGTGTGCTACTCCCTTTGCTCTACAACAACTAAGTTCAGTAGAACTTAAGTATATCTAATCTTGTTTTATATGTACCTACAGGTACCTATGTGATCTTTCAATTGGTAACCAAGAGATTACAATGGTAAAACACAGCAAGCTCAAATCCAACCGCTGCTCACCAATGTGAGAAGTTGGCCTGGTATATGCTGTTCACTAGTTCTAGTGACCACCTTGTACCATGCCAAGCAACCCTTATGGTGTGGTTGTAAGTCAACCTTTTTGGACTAGCTGCCCTAGTGGTAGCGTAGGCTAAGCAGTCTTTGAGGCTAAACTCGTGAAGCGTGTTAAGCAAGCTGTTTTACCAATAGTAACCCCCTTTTATACCAATGAAAGGACACCACACAGATATATATTCAAAATATACATGTATTTATTTCTCAAAGTAACCCCTAGTCTCTTTATGAGCACAGGAGCACAAATCGTCAAACAAGATTATCACAGAATACACAGAAGTTGCACGTTATATGGATAGGCCCTGGTGGCCACTCAAACCATATACTAAAATAGTGGTATAAGTACCACGAACAGAAAAGGGAAAAGGCCTAGGGCCTCTAGAATCGCTGGGCCTACAAGGAGCTAACGTCAGTTAGTGACCAGGAGGTCCACGGGTGGCGTGTGCAGAGCAAATAGTCACACGCGGGCTCCCATAGGTTTCAATGGGTGCGTAAAAAGTACAAAGTTACTGCAAAAGGAATCTTCCGGATGACCTAGGAACTTAAGATTTGGAACACAGGCACTAGAGATGTATTACTACACATGGGCACCGGAGTACCAGCTTTACCTCACCCACAGGAAGCGGGTGCATAGGCCTCAAAGTGCGTCGGGTTTCTTCTATCTGTTCCGTTGAGCCTGGGACAAAGATGCTGCAGGCGGTCGGTCGGGAAGAGATGCAGTGGATCCAAGAGTGGATCGGAGATGTTGAAGACCTGTAAGCAGAGGGGACAGTGTTCACAGTCACTAGCCAGTGACCAGCGTGGCACCAGGTGGGTACCAGGCGATGTCGGGTGCAAACAGGTGATGAGGGGTAGCTTGTCTCCGCAGCCACGTGGTCCCTGAAGGTCGACGACGTCCAGGAGTCGGCTCACGAGCTGTCCCACGCAGGCTCTCGCTGTCGGCGGTGTCGGCGACTTGATCGAAGCAAACAAGCCTTGGCAAAAGCAATTGTTGTAGGCAAGGAGTTTAAGCTGATGGTTCTGACCAGCAAGGTCAGAGGGATTGCTCCTTTGGAGGGGAGCAAGGGCCAGTCTGGAGCAACCAGACCAGCGGTGTTTGTCGTAGATTTCGTCGCCAAGATGGCCACTAGCCAGCGGGCCAGCAACCGGTTAGGCGCGTCGAGTGGCAAAATGCAGAAGGGCCCCACGCAGATCGTGGAGATGCTGGAGGGCTCACCTTTGGTGCAGATGCTGCTCGAGGGTTGGGCTTCTCAGGACCCAAAGCACAACTTGGAGGGAGCCTCGGTTGTTGCACTGGTCAGCTTGTCGTAGTCGTTCCAAGATGGCTGGCTCCACGTGTCTCGGTGCCTCCACGGGTCTCCTCTTTGCAGGGACTGTGGATCGGGCGGTGAGAGGTCTGGAGGTCCAGGTCTCGTCAGTCTCTGGGCTCGGGCTCCGGCGGGAGGCGGCGGCAAAGCAGACGGTGATTCGCTGGATGGTGCTTGCGTTAGCAAGGTGGTCACTCCCTGACCACAGGGGAGATTTTCTTCAGTCTTCTGTGCAGCAGAATGTCGAAGTTCCCGTCTTCTTCTTAGTTTCAAGTTGATTCCAGGATGTCTGAAGTCTTAGGACACAGCTCCTACCTTTATTCGGATTCTAGGGGCCGGACTACCTGCTAGGTCCCTCCCTATGGGTGGGACCAGGAAGGGGGGTGGTTACACCCCCAATCCTTTGTCCAGCTCGCCCCAGGCCCGGGACTGGTGTGCCCCAGGACCGGTTTGAACTGGCATATGCACCGAGGCTCCTTGTGAGCCACAGGCGTGTCTGGTTTCTTTCAAGCCCTACCTGACCAATACACAAAATCCTGTCTGGGGTGGTGCATGCACCTCCCCTGGCAGGAAACCCTTTGTCCACACCTCCCAAGCTGGAAGGACTCCCAGCAGCAGGAGGGCAGACTTGTGTCTGTGGTGGCAGCATCCATTTTGTGGAGCTGAGGCTATGTCTGATTTTACCCGGGTTTCAGGTACTGTACATGTCGTGTCCCTCTAGAAGGGTGGAATGCTAACCCCGTCGCCAGAATTGGCGAGGGGTTAGTATTCCAATTCGTATGACACCTTACTCGACATGTTTTGATAAAGCCAAACCAAAGATAGCATTTAACCGCGAGGTTCATAATGCACTTAAGAGTATATGGTATGACGATATCTGGAAACAGTAGAAGGAAGTTGTTCCGACCACTGCAGACAGGCTCAGCTCATGCCAGAGCACCATCTCACATGGAACCAAGCACTCTGCCTTCAGGATTGTTAAGGCCTGCCATAGGAGTGACTTATAGGTTACCAGGTGTCCCATTTAAGTTTAGGTATAGGTATACTACACCTAAGTAAGAGGTGATTACACCAACTTACCCCAGCTGAGTGATCAGCCAGTTGTGTCAGATTGTTAGGCCAAGCCTGGGGTGGCATAATACATGCTGCAGCCCTTGGCAGGCCTGGGGTACACCAATGCCCTGGGTACCTAGTGTACACTGGTACAGGGGCTGACAGGGTGATCCAACCAATTGGGTATGTACCTAGGGTACATGGAGTCCATTTTAAAGAGAGAGCAGATAGCCTGAGAGCCTGAATGGCAGGATCTCAGGCCAACTAAGTCGAAAAACCAGCTAGACACTAGGCAAAAATTTGGGGGTAACCATAGTCAGATATCCACCTTCCTACACCTACTTTCTTAAAATGCCATTTTCAAACACACAATTTAGAAACCATCTTTACTAAAAGATGTGTTATTAAATTCTGAGTTCAGAGAGCCTAATGTTTATTCCTCTATCTTGTCCCAGTGGGAAGTTTTATTTATAAGATGTTATAAATAAACTTCCATTCTATCCTATAGGGCAAGATAGCCTTTCAATAGTGAAAAACGAAATTGGCAGTATTTCACTATCAGGACATGTCACACACACACACCAGTACATGTCCTACCTTTCACATACACTGCACCCTGCCCGGGGGGTGGGGGTGTACCTTGGGCACACCATAGGGTTGCCTCACATGTAAGAGAAGGGAAGGTTAGGGCCTGGTAGGTGGGTGCACTTGCCAAGTCGACATGGTAGTTAGCAACTGCGCACAGACACTGCGGTGGCAGGTCTGAGTTACCTTTTCAGAGCTACTCATGTGGGTGGCACGATCAGTGCTACAGGCCACTAGTAGTATTTGATCTACAGGCCCTGGCACACTTCAGTGCACTTTACTAGGGGCTTACTAGTAAATCAAACATGCCAATCAGGGAGAACCAATTGTAACAACAATTTACACAGAGTGCATGTTAGACTTGGCATCTTTTGGCGTGTTTCCCCAGAGTTTTTGCTTTCTGACCTCCCGGTTTTGTCTCTGTTTTTGGCTGGTGTAATGATTTTGCTCACTTTTCTCACTGCTGATCACTGGTAAAGTGCAAGTTCTCCTGTAGTAAAATGTGTTATGGATTGGTATTTCCATGATTGGCCTATTTGATTTATGTGTCAGTTCCTAGAAAAGTGCACTGCGAGTGCCAGGGCCCATAAATCAAATGCTGTTGGTGGGCTGCAGCACTGGATTGTGCCACCTAAGCAAACAGCCAGTTAAGTGTAACTCCAGCCTGCCATTGCAGAGCCTGTGTGCAGCCTGGGGCTGCCATGTCGACTTGGTAAGTGCAAACTTCCCTTTTCTACATGTTAGTCACCCCTAAGGCAGGCCCAAGGTACCCCCACGGGCAGGGTGCATTGTATGTGAAAAGTAGGACATGCCCTGGTGTGTGTGGCATGTCCTGATAGTGAATTACAGCCAATTTCGTTTTTCACTATTGCAAGGCTACCTGTCCCCATAGACAAGAATGGGTAGTTTGATTAGGACATCTTATGATCCTAACTGACCCAGGGAACATGGTAGAAATTCGAGTTTGGTATGCCTGAACTCAGAATGATAAAATACATCTTTTAGTGAAGTTGGTTTTAACATTCTGTGTTTGAAAATACCACTTTTAGAAAGTAGGTATTTTCTTACCTAACCATCCAGCCTGCCTCTGCTAGCTTGTGTATTGTCTGTCTGGTTTGGGAGTGACAGGGGCTGGGGAGACTCCAGGAGCCAGGGTGAGTCAGCACCGGGATGAATAGACCTATCTGTATGTAGAGTGGTGGGAGGAGTAGCACCTGGGCTTGAATAGGGCTATGCCTGCCTTCCACAATCCTGGCTCCACCTCCTGTGGTGCGTCTGACGACCCTGGCACACTCTGACAAAAGAAGAAGGTGCACACTGGCAGAATGCACCCAGAACTGGTTTGAGCTAGGTACAGGACCCTCTACCTTCAGAGGACAAAGGATTTTCTAGTATAAATATTGGGACCCAGACCCCAAGACTTTAGAAATCTTTGGGATCAAGAAGACTGCCAAGAAGAAGAGCTGTAGAAGCTGTGAGGAGGAACTACCACTTTGCTGTGTGCTTTGCTGTGTTGGCCTGCAATGGCTGCTTCTGTCTTGGGCAGTGAAAGGACTGGACTGAACTATCTGCAATCTACATTTGTGAGTTTCTCCAAGGGCTTGAGGTAGAGCTTGCCCCCTGTTCAAGAAGTCTCAGGAACAGCAAAGACGTCAAGCTCTTCCGCCCTCAGAACTGGGAACTGTGTGTTTTGTGCTGCAAAAGAAGAAAAGCAACTCGACGACGTCGACGACGTCGACGACGCCTCTGCCGACTCCGTGTCATGACGACACCGCAGAGGACACCGCCGCAACACCGCACCGCGACCCTGGTCTCACCGATGACGCCTGATGACACCGCCACCGAGCCGCTGCTCGCACCGCGACCTGTGGGCACCGCCTCGCTTCACGACGAAGCTTTGGTATCCCCGACGACGCTGCTCCACGTCAGAATCGACGCAGCTGCTTGCACCGTGGTTCGAGGGCACCGCTCATAAAGTTACACGACCCACCACCCTCATCCCGCACCGCAGCCGATGCCGGTGTCATCGGCTCCAGTTCGTCAGCCGAAGACAGCGCTATAGCAACAACAACGCCGCTGCTTGCACCGTGACCTGCCAGCACCGTGACAAGCACCGCCTTCATCTCACACCATGACCCTGGTCTCACCGACAACGCCATCTGACGCCGCCACCGAGCCGCTGCTTGCACCCCGACCTGAGGGCACCGCACGCCGCACCGCTACACTTTGTACCGCAGCACCCATCGCCGGCCAACGCCAGCGCTCCTGACTTCAACAAAGATGAGTTCGATCTGCAATGCGTGTGACTCCGAGGGCCCCGACGACTTCTTCACCGACCTCCGGAACCGACGCCAGCAGTCGCCGTGTTGTGGAAGCTCAACGAGCGGTCATCGACGCCCTGCATTTCTGAAAGGTACTGTTTGCGGGTCTTCCCAACACCGTAGCTGGCCCGCGACGCTGCAGTCAGCCAGAACGGTTTGGATTTGTTTGCTCCCGACGCCGTGATTGCCCCGGACGGAGCTATCGACATCAAGGAACTGTTTTTCAAGGTTATTTTGATAACTGAAGATTTTTGAGTACTGTATTGCGGATTTTTATCTTTTTGGTCTTGTTTCAAGTATATAATAATATGGGATAGGTTTCTAAACTGGTGTGGTGTCCTTTTGTAGTGCTTACACTGTATTACTGTTGGTTATGTGCAAATGCTTTACACACTGCCTCTTAGATAAGCCTGACTGCTCGTGCCAAGTTACCCAGGGCGTGAGCAGGGGTTATTTTAGGAGTGTAACTCTCTTATCCTGACTAGGAAGAAGGGTCCCTATTTGGACAACAGTGCAAGCCCTTGCCAACTAGAAACCCCCATTTCTAACAGAGCATATGCACTTTGGCACTGACCAGCAGTGGTAAAGTGCCCAGAGTCCTAAAAACAATAACAACAGGTCAGGAAAAAATAGAAGGAAGAAGCTAAATGTTTGTCAATAACCCTGCAAAAAGGGCCAATTCAGAAAGAAAGAAAGAGAGAAAGAAAGAAAGAAACAAACAAACAAACAAACAAACAAAGGAGGAAGTTGAACAGAACGAATAAATGATGGAAACAGGAAAGAAATAAAGAAAGGTGGAAAGAACTAAAAATGCAGAAAGAAAGTTTGGAAGGACATAAATAAAGCTAGAGAGAGGCAACGGGAAGAAGGAAATAGAGATAAAAAGAAAAGGCTGCAAAGATAAAAAAGAAAGGAAATAAAGGTAGGAAAAGGAGCAAAGAATTAAAATTATCGGGGAAGAAATAAGGAAAGAAAGTAAGGAAAAGTAGTAAAAAATGGAAGATGGAGAGAAGCTAAAGATGAATACAAAGAAGGAAACAAAGAAAAACAAAATACAGTGGTAAAAAAACTAAAAGAGGTGTCAAAAAGGAAATAAGATGGAAGCACACATAGAAACAATGAGAGAAGAATATAGAAAGAAATACCAAATGTGTCAAGACAGAAATGTGTACATGGAAGAGGGAAAACAGCAAAGAATAATGAATGGAAGATGGAAAGAAAGAAGCAAACAAAAAAAGTTGGAAAAAGAAGCCAACATGTAAATAATGTTAACCGAACGTTGGGAATTAAGAAACAAAAAAGGAAAGATAAATGAAAAAAGAAGAAATAAAGGGCTTTAGAGAAAATGAAAGAAATGTGCAAAGAAAAGGGAAGACGTAAAGGAAGATGGAAAAAAAGGTGAAAGCAAATGATACAATAAGGAAAGTAAATAGGAAGAAGGAAGTAAAGATGGAAAGACAGAATAATGGAAACAAAAAGGAAGATGGCAAGAAGGGTCGGAAAAGAAGTTAAAAAAGATGGAAAAAGAAAATAACGGAAAAGTGAAAATAAAAGTGAGAGATGAAAACTATAGAAAAAGAAGGAAAATGTTAATATTCGTCAAACTAGGTAGATAATCATACAGCCAGATTGTCAAGGTGCTTTGACAAAAGGCATCTTGTCCAGGTGCATAGATCTGGAATTAAGAAAAGTAAATCTCTACTTACATGTATATAATATACGTTCCTTGACGATATTGGGTAGAGGATATACTGGATTCGATATTTTTGATGGTTGGTGCGAAATTCTCAAGAGCTACTCGTGACTTTCTTTACACATTTATGTATACCTACTGCCATCTAACGGACAGTATTGGCATTTGAGTTAATAGTTAAGCAAAAAAAAAAACGTTCACTACGACTTCACACCTCTGATTTGTTATGTGAGTACGTGTAGGAAGTTGTTTAAACTATTCCTAAACTATTTTTTAAATGAAATAGAGGTTCTTTGCCAGCCTGAAAATTAATTCAGAGAATCCTACATAAAGTATTTTCAGGCACCAGCATGAGACCATTCCAGAATCTCGTAATGGAAAGAAATGGGCAGTATTTTTCTCAGAAAAACGTTGCAACCTAGTAGTGCACAGAGTAAACTCTGGACATGGAAAACTCTAACTCACGCTAAGGTTGGAAGTGGCTCATCCTCATGAGAAAATTAAGAAAGCATGGAATTCTTTGCAGCAGCAGTCATTTGCCGCAGCTCTCATGCTAGTGGGATAAGCAGAAAGCACGGGCTGCAGGCAAAAGTGAAACTTTAGGGAAAATAAGCACAAATGGGTGCTCTTCTGCTTGTGGACGGGCATTGGGTGGGCCAGGGGATTTCCTTGGGTGGGCCTGGCCAACCCTCTAGAACCGACCCGACATTATACATTTCTTATCTTTAATTTGGAACTGTTGAGCCTCATTTACAAGCTTGGCAAGGGTTCAGTTCAGACCAAATGTGACCAGGCACAGCAAAGAGAGGAAGGGAAATATATGAGTATGTGTCACGAGAGTTACATCTTTGATACAACTGACTGTTCTGCCTTTTCGAATGTAGAGGCATTCCATATTAACAAACATTACTGCTAGCAGCCATGGTGGGACCGTGTTAGGGCCGCATCAGCACAGCTACACTTTAATTGGGCGGAACCAGTGCTTCTCAACAGGGATAATATAACATCATTTCTCAACGGGTCTTTGTTTCACTTCTAAATGTACTGCCCCAGCTCTTGCCGAGCGGGTGGTAATATCATTAATGTCACTCTACCAGCCTTTCTAAGTAGGTAAGCTCGTTCAATGAGAGAATACCCCCTCATCACAGCAAGAATGTGTGCTGTGTGCATTAGGACTTGCGGCCAAGCATGCTGAGCTGGCTGGGTTACACTGCACACTGTATAAAGATAGTTCTGTGATTCGATTGAGCCATTTGTACATCCTCTTAGGGACGTCTCGGCGAATTTGCAATACATTTAAGGGAACAATGCCAACACCTCTAAGCAGAATTGCATCACGGGTAATTAACACAAAAAAGCGAAGAGTGGATTACTTGAATTCACCGCAAACACTGGTACATTGTGCTGATCCAGTGGGAACAATCCATCCCCAACTCTCAAGTCAGGTTCCCTCTAGACAGAAACACAAGCAACCCCGATCGGTTTTAACCCCTTTAGCCTGATCCGAATTGTATTGATCTTCGCTATTTTCCCGCCCACTGACTATGTTGGCTACTGTCTGAGAATGTGTTGCAAATGCTCTTAGGCTCACCATGCATCCACATGCATAACTATGATCTCATTGTGTAAAGAGTTCCTTGAGAGAAAACAACACAATCACTTAAAGGGATCTATCAAATCCTATGAGGTTTTGACCAATGTTACTGTTTCTATGTGCTTTCAGATGCCCTGTTTCCTATGAATGCCCCTGAACGTTCCAGTGGGAAACCCATTTTTATTCTGGAGTTTTATATAGTGCAAACTAGACCCGAAGGATGTCAGAGTGCTTTACATACAAACAGATATAATGCATAACACTTGAATTTACTTATGTCACATCTTGCTACGTTTCAAGTTTCCATTACAGATGTGTAAGTTTTTTTTTGAGGCAGCTTCTGTGTTTAGTTGAGATTGCAAGTCAGAATACAGTCAGATGTGAGTGTCCAGCCGTACAGTATGGCCTTTTGCTAGGCAGGGTTGCCTATCACAGTGGAGCTGCAGCCAGGCCTCCCCAGACTCACCTATAGCCCTTTTTAACCAGTATGAGTGTCGTGTAGTTCCTATTAATCTGTAGGATCTGCACATTGTTTGGACAACATAAACTAAGGGCTTGGTGTCTATACTGGTTCCGGACAGCCCCACAGGATATGTTGGCCTATAGACCAGCTTGCTCACGATGCCACCATAAGCCTCCCTAACCATACCACTGAGTGAATGGTCTCTGACAACCACTGAACATGACATCGTTGATCACTCAGGGATCTGAAACAGCACAGAATCTTTCAATCAGTCACTCGTGCTTACTTTCTCTCAGAGAAGTATACAGAATACACAGTGGGACGTTTTCAATATATTTATTGAACCAATGTTATAAAATACATATGCTGCAATGATTAGGAGACAGAAGCAAATAAAGGAGATTAAAAGCACCAAAAGAGTAAACAATTGATACATTTCTACCATGGTGCTGAAGAAACGAACATACGCATGCATATGTGCAACATAGTAATCTAAAGCACTCCTACGATGTGGACCCTACTCTGAGTGTACCTAGAGTGTCTATGGATGTAGAGTCGAGAATCCCCACAGGGGACAATCCAACCCCATTACCTGATAGGAGTGAGTGAAGGACCCCGTCTTGGTCTCGAGTTGGACACCCAGAGCGGTGTGTGGTGATGTCTCAGCGTGCAGAAACCTTCAGTGTCAGCAGAAGTACCCCCTAAGTATGTTAGATTAGCAATGTTATGTATAGGTAGATAGCGCTGTCGCCCTATGAATGAAGATAGTACGATTGTTGTACCTAGTGCGTAGAGAGGCCTAGTACATGATGTTCAAGGCATCGTGATAATGTTGTGCAAAGTTGGATGTGTAAACAAAGTAGTTTCAGAGAAACTAATCCAACATTGTCGTGCATGCAAATGCGTGCAAAAGTTCACAGCTGAAATATTATTTTCTAAGGCAATGTAAGAATTAAGCTGCTTCGCTACATGGGCCTAACTTGGGAATATAACACCCACTCCTCATCCTAAGGGTTGATATATAAAAGCTATCTAAAAAGCCAGCATATCATACATGTAATAAAAGGTAAAAACGACTCTGAACATCGTCTAAAAGCAAGCTTCCCTTTAAAATATCCATAAAAAGACTTAAAGTTATCATTCTGTTTGAAATCCTAAGCACTCCGAAAGCCATGGTGCCTAGCAAAAGAAAATAAAAACTGAACTTTTTGGGACAAATTTTATTTAAAAAAATAGGCCTAATTGTTTCCACACAGAAAACGGCCAATTATTTCATGTGATCCGAGTGGCAGACACAACATTGCTGTTGTCCATAACCACAGATGACGATCCCAGAGGCGCACCTCGAAGCAGATTTATGGAGCAGAGGTGAATCCATCCAGTTCACACAGAAGCAGCAGAAGGAGAGACTATATGCAAATCGTAGAGCCGTTGTCCAAGTCACTAGGAGTCAAAGCATCCAAGGGAATCCAAGAAATGCATACATCAGCAATAGAAGAAGCTGAGGACAACAATACCCATGGGCTGTTAACAGGTCCAGCAGTACTTCAATGTCCAATGTCGCAATCAATTGTGATCCTAGGCATATGTCCAATACGGATTGGTGGCCGCAAAGCAGGCAGAAGACTACAGGTTGTATGCAGTTAAGCTAAACAGGCCTGAAGGACAAGAACCAGTGCTCGTCCAGCTCTCGAAGTTGAAGTGTGCCAAACGTGTGAACCATGTGCTCATGGCATCGTAGCACAAGCAGTGCTGTCTCAATTCCAAATTGAATTGGGTTTTCCATTGCGGAGCACAAAAATTAAAATCAGGATTCCTGCCAGAAGTAGCAGGACAAGCGGGTGCCCTCCAAGAACGCTTCCCAGCACGGAGTGTATAAATGATGGTATAACTCTGAGTATTGTCTCAAAGGTGCTAACCAGTCCAGAGCCAATACATTTAAAAAGTGCACTATTCCTTAAGTTTCAGAAATGGTAAAGATACGATGGACTAGCTCCCCACAATGCAGTGGGGAGTTAGTGAGGAGTAGTGTCTGTATCTCAGATGAGGATCTTACAAACTTGAGATCAAACTTCTCTCTGGCTGAAGTTAAGGCCACATCCTGTTGAAAAAGCATGGTTTTCAGTCTGTTAAGGGAATCAAAGCATATGTTGGAAACATTTGTCGAAGGCCACACTGCAGCCTCTCTAATTTTGCGGGCAGTTGGAAACAAGACTTGTGTACAACAAGTGACTAAGGAATGAACCGTTACCAGATAAGCAGTACCCGGTTCCATTCACAGCAACCTTGATCATTCAGCATCAAGTAGCTCCCATTCGAGAGTAGTTTGAAAACTGGACATATCACGGCAGCTGGGGAACCCGTCAGATAACAGGACAAGTTTGCAACAGAAGCATTGCATGCCCTGTGAAGAGAAATGTCCTTGCAACCTAAGGACACGCTTATGGCATCTTCACAGTCGGAACCACTAAGAAAATCTTCTGGGTCCCCTTTCCGGCATTTAAACCTGAACGGTAATTCCCAATACTCATGCACATAATTTTCCCCTAGCACTTCGTATCTGCCTACCTGTTTGTAAAGTTGTGACCGGTAGGGTGATATAACAATGGATGATCCAATCTGTGGATTGTGTCTCTGCCACGGTAAAATGTAATTGGTCTAATTTTTCAATGTGCCACATGGTGTATTTCGCATCTCTGCATGCCATAGTTATCTGTGTTTCCGTCATATCATATTCACAAAACAGGCTGGTAGTGTTGATGTAACGCCACAGCACGTGGCCAAAACATAGTGTCTGTAACGTCCAGCTCAGTATTACAATTGATCGTAATTGTGACTGTCCATGTTGTAAAATAGATATGTACTGCTGAATTATGTCACTTGCAGAAGACACAATGTTGCCCAGTGAATACATTTTGGATGATAATGTGGTCATATCATTGTCAACCACAGCCAAAGCCTATTCTTTTTTAACCCTGTCAATCTCGTGCAATCTCCCTGCAGCTTCCTGATGAGAAATCTTCCATAGCCTGTTATATATTCTATACAAGAAGCGCTTTTGACATGAGTTTCTGGAACCCAGTAAAAAATCCCTGAGATCCAGGTCATCAGAAAGAAGGGACAAGTGTTGTTTCACCTCGGAAAGTGTTGAGGTCTTTAGGCAATCTAGGCATAACTTCCCAACACCATATGATGTCACCACTACTGCGTGTTCTGTTTGTACATACCTTAGGTCAGGTCTGTTGATCTTAAACCCATCGAGTTACTCAAGAATCAAGACTAACATTTATTTGTGTCTAGAGGCCAAACCAACCAACCCTACTGATCGGGGTCTGATGGATTGTATGATCCATTGTGGAGCATGGCATCTAACTTATCCTCACTATACTTCGTATATTGTTGCCAGTGTTCAAAATGTGCAAATGTGGGAAAGCGAGGCATGTTCAATTTTTTTGCCTTAGCTAAACCAAGACAGGAAATCTGATGCACTATTTTATTCAGGAAAATTATTTGATGTGGTATGAGGCATGCTCTGAATAAGGTCTCTTGTCCCTGAACCTGCCAATCTCTTGTTCCCCAGACAGATTTTGTCTATTGCGTCTTTCCAAAAGTTTAAAAGCTGTTTAGACAGTTGGGAGATCAAGGAAGCAGAGTAAATCAGCATGGTGTTCGTGAGCATATTTGTTTCTTTGCAGGTGTAGGTGCAAGCCGTTAGTAATAAGAGGCTGGGTCTGATGTGTCATAACCAGAAAAATATGCAAATCTTTGTGCAAATGTTTTTGAACTATCTTTCGGTGGTGTTGGGCAGTGTTCCCATTGTGTGGAATTATAGACTGCATGTGGTATATTAGCTTTGTGTAAAAAAATCTGATCATAATGTTGATAACAGAACATGTCGCCAAAATTAGATGTACCATCATACAATTCATCATTAGAAAATGCAGTTGATTGCCCTAGATCTGAAAACAAATTATGCACAGTTTCAATGTCCTAATCATCAGAGAATGTACTAGAGGTGATGATATAATTTAAAGAAATTTTTAACCAATATGGAATTTGAAAAAGTTCAGTAGGACCATACATATCACACGATACCCGGTCCCAAATTATTCCATCAAGAACTGAAACTGCGCTTCTCTGTCGTTGTTGGACATTCCTCTGCCTAGGAACATTGGGTATGGTGCTGGGTCGAGGGGTTGGCATGGGCAGAATTCCACAGAGTGGTCAGGGATGAGGCTGGCCCCTCGGGGGTGGTCGCCTAGTGGACGGGCGGGCTTGGGGTGGTGTGCTCTCCTGACATGGCTACTGGCACAATAGGTGCATAATGCTCCCCATCGTGGTTTGAGAAGATTGTTTTTGTGCTGTTCCTTGTTCACTTTAGGGGAACCTTACCGTGCGGGAGGGAGAAGCCGGGGGTCTGTTATGAAGGCCCTCCTCCAGTTTATAAATACTTTCTCTACCCCCCCGTCTGGTGGGGGTCCTTTCCTACTTCTTTTTCCCTATTCTCCTACATTTCGGATCTGGTTCCAGGGCGACAGGCACACTGCTGGGGGGGGGGCCGTACTCATCTGCAGAGGTGCAGGGTGGGGGGTTGGGGGAGGGGATTCTGTATTCTTTCATCTTTTTTTTCCATGGCCTCCTTTTTCTTCTCTGATTCTTTTTGTTTTTCTTTTTCTGGGATCAGCGTGATACACCTCCTTTTGCTATGCCTCGTTGCCGTTCCATGTGTTCACAACTTCCGGGGTGTTCTTGGGGAGTTCTGGCGGGGGACTGCGGGCGCAACTGTATACTATGTTTTTCCCCATCCTGATGTTCTTGTGTTTGCGCCATTGATCGAATAGATTGCTGTAAATCGCTAACGTTCATTACTCTGCATATCCGTGATCGTTGTTTTAAAATTGCTTGTCACCTGATCCTTCTGCCTTGTTTCATCATAAAATGAAAACCTCTTTCTCCTGGTGCCCTACTTACGCTGTTCACAGTATTAGCAGTACGATTTTGCTCCCCGTAGTGCTGCCTGTGTTTATACTTGTCGTTATTGCTCTGATTGCTTAGCGGCCGGCCCTGGGGGGTTGTAGGCCCATACTTGTTCTTATTGAACTGTCAATAAAGGTTTTCAAAAAAAAAAAAAAATAAAAAAAAAAAAGAACTGAAACTGCTGTAATGTTCACTAGTGCCAAGTTCACATGTTGGGCTTCAAAGCCTTCTGGGAGATAATGTCCAGAAGTAGAAAAAGACAGTTACTAAACCAATCCACAGTACCAGAAAACGTTATCCAATTGTAAGCCAGAGATGTATCAAGGGAACAACAAGGTATGTCTTCTTTAGCCAAAGATAGAGGGAATAAACTGTTAGCTTGAAAAGGCATGGCGGTGTTGGCAATTCAGGGTCACTCGGATCTGATGAAAAGTCATCATAATGGACAAAGTAGTCAGATGCCGTCCGGTCTATTTTTGGCAGCTCAGCACGTTTTGTAGACCAGTATATGACTCGATCTGTGCTGTATTCACATAGATGTCATCAATTTGTCGAACTGAAATTTCTGTACTACTTGATTGTACAGTTGTAATTGTATCAATTGGGAGAAGTATCATTTCATTGTTGTTCACTGCTTCTCTTTGAAAAGTCGAGTCTTCATTTGATATTAAAGATTCCATCTGAATTTCCTGTATGGTAGCAAGAGGAGATAGACGGCTACCTAGGAGCCCACGCGGACTACTGTTGAGAATTGGCCACATAGTGTGGTTTGATCAGATCAATGGACACAGACCTTTTGTCTTGGTGACCGGCAAGAGGAGGAAGAAGTAAAGTTCTGGTACCTTCAACAGCTAGGACAGGTACAGGCGGTGTAAGATGGCTCAAATTCTTTTTTGTCCACTATTTTTCGTTGACCAGATCCCCAATCTTGGGGACCCAGGCAGGTCTTGCCATTACTGCTTTCAATTCCCCTGTGGCGGTGTTTTTCACATGGACATTGCTTTGTAAAGCTTTGGTATTCCTGTAGGTCCTGTAAAACATCCAAATGATCATTGATATCAAAAGTAGTATCGGCCGCCACTGTGCTGACACTATCGAGGTCTGGTATCCACATTCACACCCTAAACAGGAGCTCATAGGGTGTACGACCCCCGAGGGATTTTCTTGGCACGCTCTTAAGTGGCCTCTGGACCCCGTATAGGTGATTGGCCCAACTGCCACCGAGCCTAGTACCCTAGCTGTTAAGGATTGCTTATGATGGCTGTGTGTTCCTATATCTGAGCACCAGGATACCCGTAGGGTGACAGCAGCGCTATATAAGAACTATTACAATTACAATTACAAGTCACGGTTCTTCCTCTCAACAACGGAATTTCCCTCGGGATGGTAGAGGAAGGAGTACCTCAAAGACACACTCCAACTTCCCATGGAACTTTGTAAGCCCGAGAGCTAAACGCCGAACCCTGGTCGGAATGTAGTGTGCCAATTGTGTATGTCTCGATAAAGACTCGCAAATCTTTGATAGCAGTTCGGGCGTCAGCTGAGTGCTGGGGCCAAACCCATAGGAATCTAGAGCATGAATCCACTGCCACCAAGATGTACATGTAAGCCCGTCAGAGTGCAACGGGCCGCTGTGATCCAAATAGACACATATGAGAGGTTTGTCTGAGATCAATAAAGGTGTTGGCGGGGAAAGTGCTATGTTGGAGCCTTTCATATGCTGGCAGATGTCGTACTTGAGGACAAAGTACCTTGGTCTGTTTAGTGAGACCTGGCCACCAGTAGCACTGCTTTAGTAGTGAAACTTTAGCAGTAATCCCTGCATAAGCTGAACCCAGACCTTCATGTGCAGCTAGTATCAATCCCAATCTGCAATCAATGTATGGTATTACACTGTACCCCACTCCTGGAATATGAGCATACAGACTATTTTGTGCATCTAACTTGTAGGAGTACTTGAGTGGAAAGCCTTTTGGCGGTGCTGAGCTGTTGAGTGTGGCATTGACAGCTATCATAGTTGTTCCATCTATCCTCGTACTAGAACGAGTGATTGCAGCAATGGCAGCAGTACGAACTGTTGCCTTGGCAGCTTTATCCGCCATTGAATTCCCTTCAATGTGAACGCCAACATGCTGATGACTCAATGTATGAATAACATGAGCCCCTGTCAGGCCTTCTTTCAGCTTTGCCACTTGTTCCCAAAGCATCTCGTGCTTGATTATACAACCCTTGAAACCCATTTTGGCCCCAATAGTGAAGGTATTCATTGTAAGACTGGACACAGTAAAATAAATCACCCAAGATATGTGTGGGCAATTCGTGATCCGCATTCTGTAGTACCAGTACCAGGGCTTTTAGTTCTGCCAGCTGCGCTGTACAGTCCCCTAGGGACTGTGTGTGTGTTTTTCCAGAAATAAACTTTCTGTCTCACATGCGCCCTTTTACTATTGCGCATGCCCCGGAATATTGAAGTTTCTATCCTACGGCAGGTTGAGCAGACCCATCCGTATAAATGATACAGTCATATCAATCAAGAGGCATAATTTCATTCGGCAGAGGATATTCTTGTTCGTACTGCAGGAAAGCTTGTGTTTGTAATGTAGTGTCAAATCTGTAGTCTACATCTGATGCAATGAGAGAGTTAGCCCATTGAACCCATCTTGGATGTAGAGCCTTAGCATTCGGAATACTTGCTTTAGTAATGGCCTCTAGTATTGGTACTGGGGTAACAACAATTATACATTTTCTCTGAGCCAGCGCCCTCTCTCTCATTACAGCAATCTGTACAGCTGTGAGAATTTTCTCAGTGGGTTCAAAATGCATTTCAGCATTCGTGTTCAAATTGGATTTATATGCTATAGGTACCGTATCATCCTCATCGAAAGTGATATAGGTGTACTCAGTTGGTCCAACAACTACGTGGATTACTAGGTTAGTTGTGTTGACACATGTGTGTAAATGCCTATAAGCTAGCATGTCAGCTTGTACAGAATGCAAAATATCAGTGTATTCCTGTGTCCAGTGTTGCACTGAAAAAATCAGGTCTAATTAAGTCGTAGAATGGTTTAACCCTTTCTGCATAATCCAAAATGTAAGTCTGACAACATTTTAAAATCCTAAAATGGATTGTAGTCTTTTCAGAGTTGTTAGAGCAATGCACATTTTTCTAAAAAAATGTGTCGCCAGGCTTTTGCCTTCACTTGATAACTCGTATCCCAGAAACAAGACACTGAGGTCGGCTATTTTTGATTTCTTGAAATTAAATTTGTAGCCACGGTAAGCAAAACCCTACTATTATGTTCACTCTAGCCAAATGTGCCATTAAATCATTGTCCGTCAGATAAATATCATCTACATAGGACAATGCCTCTTCATCAAAACTTTGAAGTAACTCTGTTACTCTGGCTGAAAACATCCCAGGGGTATTCCTATACCCTTAAGTCACACGACAAAATTGCCGCTAAGACTCTAGCTCTGGGAATGTGGTCAAATATTTCCTTACAGGTTCTATATTCTGGCAGGAAAAAAAACATTTGAGATGTCTAGTAATGTTTTGTATTTCTTCCGCACAAAGTTATTCATGAGTGCAGCACTATCTGCATTCTGCACTGCAAATCTGCAAATGTGTGTGTGAAAGAGTTTAAATGTCTGTAATCTAATACTAGATGATATGAATTGTCAGGTTTCATTACGGTAAACAAAAGATTATTCATAGATGAAGTGGAATTCTCTATTACACCCTGGTACGCAAGTAGATCTAAGATCTCCCTGACTCGTTTCTTTGCTTCATGTTTAATTGGGTACCATCTCTGCGGTTGAGGGATCGTTTTTAATGGAATCTCGTGATGAGAAGGCTCATCATCCCACCCAACATGACTGTGGTATAGAGCAGGCATTAAAGCGGACGCCCACTCCTGCGCATATACATTTTAAACTGATTCTGATACTAGGTCGGAGAAAGCAGGTAAAATTACTTCTTTCCCGATTAGGCAATCGATTATGAACTAAGGTTGCCAATCCTTTTCAGCCAAAAGAATGTAGTAACCATATGGCAGGTCCCCCCAAAAGAGACATTTCACCTGTCTTTGTATGTCCCCCTCTATTTGAAGCAGTATTTTGTGTAAACGATATGACTTACTCTTGTATCAAGAGTGTCTACCGTGATATACTCACTCAGCGCTACTACTTCCAGAAAATCCATCACGTTCTGGCAAGCTATTGTGACTTCAGCCATGCTGTTCAGCATCGTCACTTCCCATTCCATGTTCAAAAGCCTGGACATTTCTGTTCTTAATCCCTGCTACATTATAATTTTTGAATTGAGGTCTCATGGATTTTTATTTATCTTCTTGTTTGATGATGTAGTCTGAAGTGCGATGTGTCTCCCGTTTCGGCTTGACTCGCTCTTCTGATCTATGCTCTGACTGTCCTCCTCTCTCCTAGCATTTCTCAGATTGATCCTGAAAGGAACAAGAGGAACGTGTATCAGTATCTTGATATCTGTCAAGTTTTCTAATATTATCACGGTTCTTGCAATTGTATCTATTTTCAGTGTGTTCCAGTTGACGTGACCCATTCCATGATTGTTGTTTATTTTGCTTATTTTTTTGTTTATTACCCAATTTCCTTTTTAGAAGAATCATGTACTTGCTTAGAGTTATCCTTTTCAGAATTGCCCTTAACCACTGGTTTCCCAGGTCTGGCTCCCAGATTATCTCTTCCCAGAGAAACGTATGTTTCTTCGATATTCTTAGGTAAATCCCGCTCCTGTTGTATAGGAGTGAATTTCCTCTGGCGTTGGCGTATAGCCATCACGGCTGCCTCCCCTTTTATGTTGCTTAATATAATTGCCTAAACTTGGGCAAAAATTGCCTGTTAGTTTCATCCCTAAGTCCAGGGCAGGCTCTGCCGCATACTCATTCTGTATTTCTTTCAATACATCTTGTATTACCGCAATTGAAGGGGTACCATGAGTTCTGGTGTAAATGGCAGCGAGGACTGTACCCCAAGTGGCACAATCGTCTATCTCGGGAGCCATCCCCAGTGGCAAGCAAATTGTTAAAATTCAGTGTTTTTCCTGTGGGAATGTATGGGGAAAAAAACGCTTCAAGTTGTGCTGTTTTATGTGCTATCCCGAACTGTACTTGATCCTGACTGGTGGGAATCTTTCCCATGATGGCATTCAGAGTTTGAGGGCTGATACCCGTAGTAGCCAATTGAGGTTGTGCAGCCTGAGCAGCCCTCACAGGTTGAACTATAAGTGTTAGTATTATCAATTGTGTAAGATTTCTGTAAATGTTTACTAAATCTTTGTATAGTCTGTGCGTTTCTGCTGCTGGCAACGTGTGATTGTCTGGATGTAGTGTATATGAGGCTAAGACCGGCCAGGTCTCTCCTTCTTTACTGAGCGGACCGAGTCTTACGTTTTCTAAAGTGTGGGGGAGGGCACCTTTAAACCAATTTATATGCTCTTGGTAAGTTAACAGGACTTCTATGTCCATGTATGGAAAGTATTCGCTGGTCCGGCACAGAGTGATCTGACAAGAAGCGCACCGCCGGATGGCTGCGAGTAGCATATATCGAGAGGCCGGAATCCGACCACCCACACAAGATGGCAGTACGGCCTGCGACCTGAGGCCATAAAGCACCAGTAACCGGTAAGGGCTGCAGCCCATTGGAGGCGCCCTGGACCCTCTGGCCCCGCGGGGTCTGGAATGAAAATCCTGCTGTGGACCTTCCCGAGCTGATAGGAAGGCCCACCACCGCATTGCTGTGCTGTCAAGACGCGGAGGTGGCGGCCGTAGTTGAAACGGGCTCCATCGATGAAGAAATCCTGCCGCGGCAGAGAGAGTGAGCAAGGAGCCCGTTTGTGGCTGCTGCGGTGTGTGCGACCCTGAAGGACGAATCGGGCCCTTGAGACTGTGCCCCGGCTGCAGGTTAGGCCAGGACGCGCTGCGGCGGCCTGCGCCCCAGGCTCCCTCCAGCTACCCAGCCGAGAGAAGCTCCTTGCTTTGGGACGCAGAATGCCTGACTGCCTGGGCCCATGCAAAAACAACAGTTGATGGATGAAATGCAGAACAATGTCATACATTCACCCCAGTACAGAGATCTGGCCTAAACCCATTATTTTTTTGCTCACCATGCCATTCCAGTTTGAACCCAGCCATATGCAAATCAGTCTTGACCCTGTGCCTCATGGGAACAGTCCAAACCGAACTGCCAGGCCAGGTCCTCCCTGGACTGGAAACAAGTATCCCAGGACCGGTTATGGGGTTTCACTGCTCTTCAGCCAGGATAGCATGATTCCAGTGGCATGGAGAGCACGGGACCCACGTCTGGGCATACCCGTCCCACTCAGGGTGACAAATGCAAAAACAACAGTTGATGGACAGAATGCAGAACAATGTCATACATTCACCACAGTACAGAGATCTGGGCCTAAATACATCGTTTTTTGGTCACCATGCCATTCCAGTTTGAACCCAGCCATATGCAAATCAGTCTTGACCCTGTGCCTCATGGAAACAGTCCAGCCCGAACTGCCAAGCCAGGTCCTCCCTGGACTGGAAACAAGCATCCTAGGACCAGTTCCGGGGTTTCACCCCTCTTCAGCCAGAATAGCTTGATTCCAGTGGCATGGAGAGCATGGGACCCACGTCCAGCATTCCGTCCATCAATTGTTTCTTTTTCATATGTCACCCTAAGTGGGAAGGGTATGCCCTGACGTGGGTCCCGCGCTCACTACACCACTGAATTCAAGCTAGCCTGACTGAAGAAGGGTGAGGCCCTGAAACCGGTCCCAGGATGCTCGTTTCTGGTCCAGGGAGGACCTGGCTTGGCAGTTCGGGCTGGACTGTTCCCACAAGGCACAGGGTCAAGACTGATTTGCATATGGCTGGGTCCAAACTGGGGTGGTGTGGTGAGCAAAAGAATGATGGATTAAACCCAGATCTTTGTGACTGGGGGTGAATGTTTGTATTGTCCAGCATTCCGTCCATCAATTGTTTCTTTTGCATATGTCGGCCTAAGTGGGAAGGGTATGCCCAGACGTGGGTCCCGTGCTCACTACACCACTGGATTCAAGCTAGCCTGGCTGAAGAAGGGTGATGCCCTGAAACCAGTCCAGGATGCTTGTTTCCGGTTAAGGGAGGACCTCGCTTGGCAGTTCGGGCTGGACTGTTCCCACAAGGAACAGGGTCATGACTGATTTGCATATGGCTGGATCCAAACTGGGGTGGTGTGGTGAGCAAAAGAATGGTGGATTAAACCCAGATCCTTGTGATTGGGGGTGAATGTTTGCATTGTCCAGCATTCCGTCCATCAATTGTTTGTTTTGCATATGTCACCCTAAGTGTGAAGGGTATGCCAAGACATGGGTCCCGTGCTCACTACACCACTGGATTCAAGCTAGCCTGGCTGAAGAAGGGCGATGCCCTGAAACCGGTGCCAGGATGCTTGTTTCTGGTCCAGGGAGGACCTGGCTTGGCAGTTCGGGCTGGATTGTTCCCACAAGTAACAGGGTCAAGACTGATATGCATATGGGTGGGTCCAAACTGGGGTGGTGTGGTGATCAAAAGAATGATGGATTAAACCCAGATCCTTGTGACTGGGGTGAATGTTTGCATTGTCCAGCATTCCGTCCATCAATTGTTTCTTTTGACTGCCTGGGCCTGGTGCTGCGTGTCCTGTCACGGCCCCCTACACCTGACTTTATCCGAAACACACAGACGCCATGCTGGGACTCCGGGGGAGCGGACGAGCCAGAGGAGGGGCTGCCTAGACTTGAACAATTGCAGGCGACTCAAGGGACTATTCCAAGACCGATGAGAGACGACCCACCACAGAATACACGGTGAGCGGATAGACCTGACAAGGGCTGGTGTGACGGGGTCGGCCTCTGGGGACCTGGCCCTCAGGACTTCTTCTCCGGCCGTGCGGCTGGGGCCCGGTGGAACTGCGGTGGCCTGCGCATCCCTGCGCTCCCTCCCGCAGCACCTGGAAACTGGAATCCTTCACTGAGAGAAACCTGGGCGGCGAACCATCTTGGCACTGGCGCATCTCTCTGTGCGTGCTGAGATGCACAGGCGGCGCATGAGGTCCAGAGGGGACAGATAGACCCAATGGATAGCACCCTGGGCTTGGGCCGCTGAGCTGTGGCGAGGAAGTCGATCCTGTGGACCCGTGCAGGCAGCTGGTCTCCCCACCGGACAATCCGGTAAGTAGTGGGGCTTGGGAGCAGAGATGATGATAGAGGCACAGCCTCTCTCCCCACATAGACTATCCGTCGGACTTAGACCAACTCAGGGGGCTCAAGAGAGTGCTGTGGATCCCGGTTCGGGCTGCTGCCTACGAACCGGGCCGGCGCAGTTGCTGGCGGGCTGGGACACCACGCTGCTGATCTCCACAACCCCTCCCGCGAGCGGTGGTCAACGGCCTCCGGGGGTGGTCTGTTGGAGCTCCCGGAGCCTGGGGATGCGGTGAACGAACTGAGAGACGGGCACGCCGCCCCGTTCAGAGCCTGCGCTGGGACTGTGCCAGGCCCTAATTTTCCTCCAAATTTGCATCGTGGCTTGCAGTGCCTTGTGTCCGACCAGACTGCCCGGACTGCGAGTTGAAGATCCGGAGAGACCCTAGAGGAACTCGGTCGCTCCTCTATCACTCCACCAGAGGTGACTTAAAAGGCCACCCCCTTTTCGCCTGGGAATCACGCCCTGACCCCGACCCCGGGCCTTAATCCAACACCCTAAGAGGCTGGCGCCATTCCTCGATGTGCAGTGTGCCAGACAAGGCAAGAAACTAGAGACCGCCGGGGCCCCTGAGAAGTGTCCCGACAACATATCTCCACACCAACACCTACCTGTAGAGTGGAAAAGCAAACCTAAAAAACGCTGGACTTGATAACTTCCCTTCCCCCGTACGCACGACAAAGAAACAGTGACGATCTCCCTTCCTCAAATACAACAGTCTGCACCCTGGAGTGGCCAGACAGGGGCGGCCAACGTCCAGCTGCCACCATGGGGAAGGATTGAGGGCCTAAGCCTCCCCCAACACAGACCAAAATGGACCAATATACAACCACTGACCCGGGGAATGTGGACGGATCCACTGAGAAACCCACCCCAGCTGCTGCTGACCTCAACACGATTCTGCAAGCTTCCAGCGCCTCACAGACCTCAGTCAAAAATAAGATTGATGAGGTCCGAATGGACATGGCTCTCCTGCGGCAAGACCTCCGAAACGCGACGACCCGTATCACAGAAATTGAATCCTGCATTTCCACAGCCGAGGACGATATTACACAACTAAAAGAACAAGTTGCCCACCTACAAACCCACACTAAGAAACTGCATAAAAGGGCAGAAGATGCCGAAAATAGGTTGAGTCATAATAGCCTTCGCCTAGTGGGGTTCCCAGGGAGAACAGAGCAGGGGCAAGTGGGAGATCGTATCGAACACTGGATCAGATCCTGGATTCCTAAGGACTCCCTATCCACATTGTTCCCGGTGGAGCGTGCCCACAGTTCTGTAGCTCCCAGACCTCCACCTGGAGCGCCAAACAGGCCCATAATTGCCAGGATCCTTAATTTTAAGAATAGAGACTCCATCCAGAATGAGGCCCGCAACCAAAAGACTCTGGCCTACAGCGGCCGCTCCATACTGATCTTCCCAGACTACACACAGGACGTCCGACCCAGAGTCGATCATTCATTGAAGTGAAACAGAAACTGCGGGACTTGGAACTCTTGTATAGGTGCTCTTCCCGGCTCGCCTCCGAGTGGTGTTCCAGAACAAAACTAATTTCTTTGAATCTCTTGAGGTGGCCTGGACCTGGCTGACCGAGGAGTGCCCTCTGAGGCGCCTCGGCTCCTCCCTCTGGGGCCCGAACTGGGGGTGCCCAGGCATGGTCACCCAAGCCAAGCAGAAGGCGCACACGTTCCCGCAGGGGGCCGGGAGCTCGCCGAGCCGGGTCGGGATCACCTGCGGGTTCCGGTCTACACCCTGGAGACCGGAAACTATTGAATAGCTCCCGTTCCCCGCAACGATCCGGTTCCATAGACCACTCGGAAACCAGAAGCACCTCACCTAAAAATCTCCACATCGACTCTGCTGAGTCGGACCTCTCTCGTAGTCCAGCGCTTCTGGAGTGATTTGCCCAGCCAGAGCTTTGCTGTCCAATGAACTACTACAAGAGACACACTCAAATGGTCTCATCTTACTAAAATCTATAGACCTTCCCTGTCGTGATGATGATGAGTATCCTTATGTAAGGAGGGGTCCTCCAAGCAACTCCAAACCCGAGTTAGTTTGGATAGTTAACCTCATTTCATTGGGACTTCTGTTCTTGAAGTATAGGGTGGGGGTAGGGGCAAGGTAGGGGGGTTGGGACCACTATCCTGAGTTTTTGTCATTGTATCTCATTTGTCACACCAGCACTCCTATTCAGCAACATGACAGCCACATATACTACCCACAGTACGGCGCCACAATTATTGCGTTGCAGCCAGAGCATACCCTAACCAATCCCACATCCATCCTAGGCCCCGCAGGCCTACAAGTGCACCCACACCCACCATGACAGGCACGCATAATAGCGGAGATCCTCACCGTATACTATCTAGAATGTCATGGGCTACTCAACAGGGTTAAACGGATGGCAGTCCTGCTATATGCCCAACGCCAGGCGTCCAACATAATCCTACTTCAAGAGACCCATCTCATGGGCAACAATTGCCCCTTTCTTGCAAGATATTGCTATGACAGAATTTGGCACTCAGGGTTCGCCCGGATATTAAGGGGTGTAGCAATTCTCCTGCAATGCAATCTCCCCTTCGTACTCACACTGGCCACTAGCAACCCTCAAGGATGTTTCGTGGCTCTGAGTAGAACTATAGGAGGAAACGCCCTTAACTTACTCTTGATATATTCTCCTCCATAGATGCTCACATTGACCTTGAAGCATACTGCCGATCTTATTACTTCTCTACCTCTAGGGATGACAATAGTTGGAGGCAACCCAGACCTTGATACCGCAAGCGCACCCTCCACTACGAGAACCATACACGCCAAGCACCTAGCAAACTGGGCAAGTACTCTAGGCATCTGTGACACCTGGAGAGTTTGGCATCCCCACAGCAAACAATTCAGTCATACCTCTGCAGCGCACCACACTCATGGGCAAATTGACAACATTTTCATGCCCGCTCTTGACTGCCAGAAGATCAGAGATGTCACAATCCTTCCCAGGGGCATCTCAGATCACTCACCCATGCTCTTGAACGTGGGAGATCCCCATGACATACTCCGCCCGACGTGGAGGATGAACGCATGGTTCCTCCAGGACAAAGACTTTAAGAGAACAGTTGAGGCAGAGCTTCAGCAATACTTTCTCACCAATAACGGCTCTGTCTCCTCCCCGAGTACCCTGTGGGAGGCAGGCAAGGCCACCATCTGTGGCTTCGCCAAAGGCCACCTCAAACTCAAATGTCTAGCTCACGACAACCAGATTACCCTCCTGGAGGCCCAGGTGACCCTCCTTGAGAAGCGTACGCCTGGAGACTGAGACAACATTCAGACGAGGCAGCTCGCACACTTGAGAGCTGAAATCAAAAAATCTCCATGGAAGACGCCAAACTACTATGGAGATCCTCCGTAGCTAAGGTGATTGGCTGGGGGACAAGAATGGGAAGATTCTGCACAGACTAGCTACATACCGTATGGCCAACTGCATAATCCCAGAGATCAAGGACTCGAAGGACCTCATCCACCACTCTCCCACAGCAATGGCCTAGATTTTTGCAACTTATTACTGTAAGCTCTACTGCCCTGTAGTTTCCCTTTCGGAACTGATCAGCTTGGAACGCCTTCGCCTACCTCACCTTAATGCGGCTGAATCAGCTGAAATTGACCTTCCTGTCCCTCGTGAGGAAATCAATGAAGCCATATCGAGTACTGCATTGGGTAAAACCCCAGGCCCGATGGTTTCCCACAGTAGAATTACGCCGCCTACTGGGAGATACTCGTCCCACACCTCTCCGAATTATTTGCTGAAGCTGCTGAGAATGGCTCATTCCCACCAGAAGCAGATGCTGTCACCATCATTGTCATTCCTAAAACACAACCACCCTCACCAAATTGTGCCGAATATCGCCCGAACTCTCTCATAAACACAGAGGTTAAAATATTTGCCTCGGTCCTGGCCCACCGATTGAGACCCTGCCTTACCAAATTGATCCACCTTGATCAGTGTGGATGCATGCCATCTCGGGGGACTAGTCACTGCCTCTGGCGTCTTCACCTAGCCCTAGCAAATCGCGAATCATTAACCCCCTATCTAGCACTTCTCTTAATTGACTTCGCGAAGGCCTTTGATTCCGTGGATTGGCAATACTTGGAGGATCTATTGGTCGAGATGAGTCTGGGCCAACATTTCCACAAGCTGGTTAAGGTCTTGTAATCCCGACCTCAAGCGTGGATGCTCGTCAATGGGGCACTATCGGAAATGTTCCTCATTAGGAGAGGAATGAGGCAGGGTAGCCTCCCCTCTCACCCCTCCTCTTCAACCTGGCGATGGAGCCCATGGCGTGTCTCATACGGTCCAATGACCGAATTCAGGGTTGCAGGTGGCCAGACTCAGGGGAAGATGAAATCGCCTTGTACGCGGATGATGTCTTACTTTTCCTCGTGGAACCAGCTCAGTCTGTTCCCCACTGCCTCTGCGCGTTGCACTTCTTCAGGCAGATCTCTGGCTTGTGACTGAACCCCAGCAAGTTTGTCCTAGTCCCTCCACACATATCAAGAGATTGTTTTGTTTGGTAATCCACAATACCTATCAGGCAGCAATCGTTTAAATACCTGGGATTCTGGGTAGCTTTACTCCCTGACCTCGCCTGGTCACTCAACGTTACCCCATTAGTGAAGAGAGCCAGAGAAGACCTCCGTAAATGGCAGACGCTGCCGCTTAACCCCCTAGGGAGAGTTGCCCTTTTCAAAATGATGATCCTCCCCAGATTCCTCTACGTGATCCAAAACACCCCATTCCACTTCAAACAACTGGACAGTCTGGCCACTAAATTCCTTTGGGGTGGGCGGAGACCTCGTATGGCCCTATCCCAATGCCGGATCCCACCCTTCGACAGAGGCATGGGCATGACCAATCTATACCTGTACTACCTGGCAACCTGCTTACTTACGCTGCTTGACAGGTGTAATGGAGGTTGGTCTGACCCGGTTGAACTGAGCGACCTAAGGCCTGCCGAAGATCCAGGCGATGATGTACGGGGGCCTTTACCCAGAACTCTGCCTGTGGTGACACGAGCAGTTCTCCTGGCATGGCGCGCTTCCTTGCGCCATACCCAATGGACAAACAAATTGACCGAATAAACACCGCTTTGGCAGGGTGCCTGGCTCAGGGAGGTTAGCAAATTGGAGGGATTCTAGGCATGGGACCTCATTGGTATCTCTCAACTGGGGGATGTGTGGACCAGCGACCATATGCGCACATTCAAGGATTTTCAAACCCAACACTCCTTACACTCATCACAATTCTACAGATATTTGCAACTACGCCACGCCCTCCATACACACTTACCAAATGGCACAACATTGCCAGAATACAGCCCTCCAGAGGCACAGACAACAATGGGAAATGTAGGGAAGAGAGGAATCTCGAGTATCTATCGCTCCCTAATTAACAACACTCCAACCGCTCTGGATCGGCTCAGGAGTCAATGGGAGGGCTGGGTGGGACCCTTTGAGGAAGAAGATTGGAGGGACGCACTGATGGCACCCAAAACGGTCACCACCTCAGCCATGCTCCGTCTGGTGCAACTGTACTATCTGCATGCTGCCTACCTAACCCCAAAACGCATTCATAGTGCTGGCCTGACGCCTACCGCATCCTGTACTCGCTGCGAACAAGATTAGGCAGACTTCTTTCACATGGTATGGGCCTACTCCCTCCTTGCACAATATTGGGAGTCCATAGAAAAGGAACTCACAGAAGTCCTGGGTTGGGAGGTTCCGCACAATCCATTGAACACGCTCCTGGGGATCACAGATAGGCTGGATGGGTCCAGGGCTGATAAGCTATTTCTCAACACAGCCATGGTAGTAGCTAAAAGAGACATCGCTGCCAATTGGAAAAATCCTGGCCCACCTAGTATAATGAAGTGGCGCAGAGGGGTGGACTGATGTGCGGCACAAAAGAAACCTCTGTACAAAGCCAGAGGATGCCCGGCTAAACACCGCAAGGTCTGTGGCAAATGGTTGGGTCAGATAGAAGAAATGTGCTCCATTTCTCGGACTATATGTATTGCATGGGGCCTCGTGAGATCATGGTCTGAAAAGTACATAACATCCAGAGACATAATGTGGTGTCGACCTATAACTACTGTAATGTGCTGTATTTCATTTTCACTGGTGTTTCCTTGTTCAACAAAACAAATAAAATTGATTATCAAAAAATAAGTGTCTAGCCAACGCTGGTGGCGCCATGTCGTGTAGTTCGTACTAATCTGGAGGATCTGCTCATTGTTTGGACAACAAAAACTAAGGGTTTGGTGGCTTGGTGTCTAGGCTGGTTCCAGACATCTCTGCAGGATAGGTAGGCCTATAGACCAGCTAGCTCACAGTGTCACCATAAGCCCCCTAACCTTACCACAGAGCGAACAGACTCTGGCAACCACTGAAAATGACAATCCTGATCACTTAGGGTCGTAGAAACAGTACAGAATCTTTCGGTCAGTCACTTGTGCTTACTTTCTCTCAGACAAGTATACAGAATACACAGTGGGATGTTTTCAATACATTTATTAAAACAACATTATTCTTGTATAAAATATATGTGATGCAATGATTAGGAGACAGAAGCAAATAAAGGAGATTACAAGCACCAAAAGAGTAAACAGTAGATACATTTCTACAATGGTGCTGAAGCAATGAATATGTGCAGACATATCTGCAAAATGGTAATCGAACCTCTACTCTGAGAGTCCCTAGTGTGTGTATGATGTAGAGCCAAGGTTCCCTGAAGGGACGATCCAACCCCATTATCTGATAGGAGAAAGTGAAGGACCCCGTCTTGGTCTCGAGCTGGACACCCCTCATGGAATGTCAGACCAGTGTGTGGTGATTTCTCAGCATGCAGAAACCTTCAGTGTCAGCAGAAGGGCCTCCTCTACCAATCTATCGGGATGCCAATTATTTATAATAAAAAAGCAGCCTTCGCGATGTGCGAGTTAGAATAGCGATGCTATGAATATGTAGATAGCACTGTCGCACCTTGGATGAAGATAGGACGACTTTTGTACCTAGTGTGTAGAGTGAACTAGTACATGATGTTCAAGGCATCGTGATAATGTTGTGCGAAGCTGGATGTGTAAAGAAAGTCATTTCAGAGAAACTAATCCAACATTGTGGAGCATGCAAATTTGTTCAAAAGTTCACTGCTGAAATGTTATTTTCTAGGATAATGTAAGAAATAAGCTGCTTCGCTGCATGGGCCGAACTCAGGAATATGAGGTAGTCTCGTCAGGAGTCGAATGGAGTTGTATCCCTTGTGGTTCCATTCCATCATGTAATGTTCCATTTTTATTTTATTAGATGTGCTCCTTTCTAAGCGTTCTTATTGTAAAGATTGGGGAAAAGTAACATGAATAAAACTGTTAAAAAGGTCCGCGGCCATTTTCACTACCAATATGGCCATCTATAACCGTGTAGAACCCATCTAAAGTGGCCCTAGATTATAAACGTGGGAAGACTGGGGTTAGTAGTCTTTCTGGACCTTTTGCTCATGTTGAAGTGGTAGTCGACTTTCTCTGTTCTGTGACAGTCGTTGTGGGGCTGTCTGTGTCATTGTTCAAATCCTTCCTTGGTGGGAGAAAACAGATAGCGAAATTGGCTTGTACCTTACCAACACTATTGATATCACCCGTGACATGGCCCAGGGCTCTCAAATGTCTTATTGCATTGTATATGCAGACACTAGCAGTGTTTTAAGTGGGATGAAAAAAGGTGGTTGGAGTCTCTACAAGGGACGTGGAAAAAAAGCACGGCTAGGAATCGTTTCCAAGAGGCATGGTCAATGTAATTAAAGGTGCAGCTTATAACACGGAACTAAATTCCTGTGCTTCCCACAGCGTGCACTCTGACCAGTATTTAGAGCGTTCTCTGTGGGTTTTCTGTTATTGAATCCAGGCATATCACACAACAAACATGCAAGTAAAAACAAGCCATACCTGTTAGCTCTGCCAGTGCTTCTTCGCAGTATCAGCTAAATGAATAGCAACAATTTTGTTTTGAATAATTAAATTAACAAATGTTTAAATTCAGAAAATATAAGACTGTAAATCAAACATTACTAAGGTCTATGGAAGAGGTAGTGGTCTTTGGAGTGTTTTCACCGTGTCCATTGTCCTGTTCACACCATTTTCCTCTGTTAGACGCCCGGGGCCTCATTTACAATAGTTTGACGCAGGGCAGTGCACCAAGCCTTCCTGCTGTGCTGCCGTGGGTCAAAAGAAAAGGGCAGGAAGGTGCCACATCTACAAGATACGCGTTACAAAAAACAAATGATGGACGGAATGCTGACAATGCAGACATTCTCCCCCAGTCAAGAGATCTGGGTTAAATCCATCGTTCTTTTGCCCACTACGCCACCCCAGTTCAGACATGGCCATATGCAAATCAGTCTTGACCCTGTGCCTCATGGGAACAGTCCAGCCCGAACTGCCAAGCCATGTCTTCCCTGGACCGGAATCAAGCATCCTAGGACCGGTTTCTGGCTATCAGCCGTCATCAGCCAGGATAGCTTGACTCCAGTGGCGTAGTGAGCACGGGTCCCACGTCTGGGAATACCCATCCCACTTAGGGCGAAAAGCGTTACAACAAACAAATGATGGACGGAATGCTGACAATGCAGACATTCTCCCCCAGTCAAGAGATCTGGGTTAAATCCATCGTTCTTTTGCCCACTACGCCACCCCAGTTCAGACATGGCCATATGCAAATCAGTCTTGACCCTGTGCCTCATGGGAACAGTCCAGCCCGAACTGCCAAGCCATGTCTTCCCTGGACCGGAATCAAGCATCCTAGGACCGGTTTCTGGCTATCAGCCGTCATCAGCCAGGATAGCTTGACTCCAGTGGCGTAGTGAGCACGGGTCCCACGTCTGGGAATACCCATCCCACTTAGGGCGAAAAGCGTTACAACAAACAAATGATGGACGGAATGCTGACAATGCAGACATTCTCCCCCAGTCAAGAGATCTGGGTTAAATCCATCGTTCTTTTGCCCACTACGCCACCCCAGTTCAGACATGGCCATATGCAAATCAGTCTTGACCCTGTGCCTCATGGGAACAGTCCAGCCCGAACTGCCAAGCCATGTCTTCCCTGGACCGGAATCAAGCATCCTAGGACCGGTTTCTGGCTATCAGCCGTCATCAGCCAGGATAGCTTGACTCCAGTGGCGTAGTGAGCACGGGTCCCACGTCTGGGAATACCCATCCCACTTAGGGCGAAAAGCGTTACAACAAACAAATGATGGACGGAATGCTGACAATGCAGACATTCTCCCCCAGTCAAGAGATCTGGGTTAAATCCATCGTTCTTTTGCCCACTACGCCACCCCAGTTCAGACATGGCCATATGCAAATCAGTCTTGACCCTGTGCCTCATGGGAACAGTCCAGCCCGAACTGCCAAGCCATGTCTTCCCTGGACCGGAATCAAGCATCCTAGGACCGGTTTCTGGCTATCAGCCGTCATCAGCCAGGATAGCTTGACTCCAGTGGCGTAGTGAGCACGGGTCCCACGTCTGGGAATACCCATCCCACTTAGGGCGAAAAGCGTTACAACAAACAAATGATGGACGGAATGCTGACAATGCAGACATTCTCCCCCAGTCAAGAGATCTGGGTTAAATCCATCGTTCTTTTGCCCACTACGCCACCCCAGTTCAGACATGGCCATATGCAAATCAGTCTTGACCCTGTGCCTCATGGGAACAGTCCAGCCCGAACTGCCAAGCCATGTCTTCCCTGGACCGGAATCAAGCATCCTAGGACCGGTTTCTGGCTATCAGCCGTCATCAGCCAGGATAGCTTGACTCCAGTGGCGTAGTGAGCACGGGTCCCACGTCTGGGAATACCCATCCCACTTAGGGCGAAAAGCGTTACAACAAACAAATGATGGACGGAATGCTGACAATGCAGACATTCTCCCCCAGTCAAGAGATCTGGGTTAAATCCATCGTTCTTTTGCCCACTACGCCACCCCAGTTCAGACATGGCCATATGCAAATCAGTCTTGACCCTGTGCCTCATGGGAACAGTCCAGCCCGAACTGCCAAGCCATGTCTTCCCTGGACCGGAATCAAGCATCCTAGGACCGGTTTCTGGCTATCAGCCGTCATCAGCCAGGATAGCTTGACTCCAGTGGCGTAGTGAGCACGGGTCCCATGTCTGGGAATACCCATCCCACTTAAGGCGAAAAGCATTACAACAAACAAATGATGGACGGAATGCTGACAATGCAGACATTCTCCCCCAGTCAAGAGATCTGGGATAAATCCATCGTTCTTTTGCCCACTACGCCACCCCAGTTCAGACATGGCCATATGCAAATCAGTCTTGACCCTGTGCCTCATGGGAACAGTCCAGCCCGAACTGCCAAGCCATGTCTTCCCTGGACCGGAATCAAGCATCCTAGGACCGGTTTCTGGCTATCAGCCGTCATCAGCCAGGATAGCTTGACTCCAGTGGCGTAGTGAGCACGGGTCCCACGTCTGGGAATACCCATCCCACTTAGGGCGAAAAGCGTTACAACAAACAAATGATGGACGGAATGCTGACAATGCAGACATTCTCCCCCAGTCAAGAGATCTGGGTTAAATCCATCGTTCTTTTGCCCACTACGCCACCCCAGTTCAGACATGGCCATATGCAAATCAGTCTTGACCCTGTGCCTCATGGGAACAGTCCAGCCCGAACTGCCAAGCCATGTCTTCCCTGGACCGGAATCAAGCATCCTAGGACCGGTTTCTGGCTATCAGCCGTCATCAGCCAGGATAGCTTGACTCCAGTGGCGTAGTGAGCACGGGTCCCACGTCTGGGAATACCCATCCCACTTAGGGCGAAAAGCGTTACAACAAACAAATGATGGACGGAATGCTGACAATGCAGACATTCTCCCCCAGTCAAGAGATCTGGGTTAAATCCATCGTTCTTTTGCCCACTACGCCACCCCAGTTCAGACATGGCCATATGCAAATCAGTCTTGACCCTGTGCCTCATGGGAACAGTCCAGCCCGAACTGCCAAGCCATGTCTTCCCTGGACCGGAATCAAGCATCCTAGGACCGGTTTCTGGCTATCAGCCGTCATCAGCCAGGATAGCTTGACTCCAGTGGCGTAGTGAGCACGGGTCCCACGTCTGGGAATACCCATCCCACTTAGGGCGAAAAGCGTTACAACAAACAAATGATGGACGGAATGCTGACAATGCAGACATTCTCCCCCAGTCAAGAGATCTGGGTTAAATCCATCGTTCTTTTGCCCACTACGCCACCCCAGTTCAGACATGGCCATATGCAAATCAGTCTTGACCCTGTGCCTCATGGGAACAGTCCAGCCCGAACTGCCAAGCCATGTCTTCCCTGGACCGGAATCAAGCATCCTAGGACCGGTTTCTGGCTATCAGCCGTCATCATTTGTTGTAACATCTACAAGATACAGCGCATTCCTGTCCTTTTCCCTGAGTTGGCACACAATGGGCTGCCATTCGCTGACACAGGCACCCTTGCACCAACGCAGGCACCCTTGCGCCATGGTACAGGGGAGTCTACGTTGTAGGGGTGATTGTGTTTGTGCAGGAAGGGATACCTTCCTGCACAAAAACAATCGTGAGAGGTGTTTTCCTCTTTCTATGTCTGCTGCACAATGCAGCACACATAGAAAATGGAAAATCGTAGAGAAATAAAGGTATTTCTCCTCACTACGCCTTCCCTGGGGAGGCATAGGAATCTGACGCATTCCCAGGTTTACAAAGCTGTGTAAACCTGGCAATGCGCCAGGTTCCATGGATGTTGCATGGGAACACCCACTGCAACACCAATGGAATGCCCCTTTCACGCAGAGTAATGCGTGAAAGGAGGTCATATTTACAAGGTCATGAAAAGCAACGCAGGGTGTCTTTACGTAGCCTTGTAAATATGGGCAGGCGTCAAAAAAAGTGATGCACTGGCGCACAATGGGCTTGTATATAAGCCCCTTGCCCTTTTTCTCCCAACATCATTCTGAAATCCTCCATCTATTTATACCACATGGTATCTCTTTCGTCTTCATCATGGTCTGTTCACAATTGCCTTTGGCTTGCATTTTCTGTTCACCACACCTATCTATCTATCTCTCTGTCCCTCTCTCTGTCCCTTGCACACACACAAACACACACACACACTCTCTCTCCTCACCTGTAAACACAGCAATTTAGTTCCTTTGAAGCTGTCAACAGTTCAACAGCTGTGTATACCTTCTTCACATACTTTCACATAAAATGATCAATACCATTTACACATATGTGACCATCACTGTGTGCACTCTGCAGAGAGGCCAAAGATTAGATGAGCATGTAGTCTGAAGCCTGTCTGACCCACTGATGGACACTATAAGTAACTTGCATTGCCTTCAGACTCAACTCCACTGCTCTGAATCATGCCTGTCATAAACTCCCACCCACAAAATGAACTCACTCCTACATCAAGAAGCAACTCAATCCACAGTATGCACTATACAGGAGTCCTATGTTGCATGATAAAAACAACAGAAACAACATCTGGAAAAAGGCAAATGTTTGTACAGAATGCAAGATGCAGCAAAATGTGAAAAGTAATCAGGAATTGGATTGCTGACATGGATTGATTTAAGGGTATTTACACTCATTGTTATGAAATCCATCAGTGTTTTTGTCTGTACAGTTAAGGACACAATCTTAGGGAACCGTTACAGCCAGTTTCTAGTTACTGCCAGGTCTGAGACCTGGCAGGACCCAGTCCACTTAAAGTCCTGGCCACTAATAAATCTTACCTCCGGACACAGCCTTTACTAACACTCTCATGCATACAGTGCTTGAAATGCAAATATAAAACTGCAAGTAATCATTATCAGAGTACTTGTTTGTAACGAACAAGTGCTGGAACTCTTCCCTTACATTAAAGAAGTGCATGTGCTCAGTACTTGACCATACCGGTCCATTTAAATCACTGCATACATGCCAACATTTTGGAACACATTTTAAAAGGAGGGTCACTCAAGATGGCATAAGACGTGTTCTTTGGAGTTCCAGACCCCCGAAGCCTTCGCTGCCGCAAGCCACCGCATCACAGCTACAATTTTGTCCCTCTGACAGCAGGACAGCAGACTGGCAGTCAGAGCATCCTTGTGTGGCCTCCGGGGGACCTTATTAATTGTGGGGACCCATTCTGGACTGTGAGCTGCGTCCCTGCTTCGCAACGCGGAAGGAGACAATTCCGCCGCCATCTTACCTGGGCCGTGGGACCCTAGTTGCCCAGGCTTACGCAGCCTGTTGCCTGTAAAGACCGGCGCCCGGAAGGTGCATCACTGCCAGAGAGGCAATGAATGTAACACCCGACATCCCCTGGCCCCCTACACAACATGAGGAGACGGGACGGAGTCCAGAGAATCATCGGCGTTGGAGTGGGTCAGACCCGGATGCTTGCAGTAAGGGTCTTATCCGGTTGGCATCTCCGAACTGTGCCATTTTCCGTTGTGTGGCATGCTTGGCGGACAGCAACTCCTGTCGCTGCCAACGCGATTGGACCCGGCCGGCCTTTGAGGTGCTACGAGTGTGGCCCGGTTCTGGTCTGGCTGACGCAGAGGCACCGGATCAGCCTACTGCAGGCTGGGCTGCTGAGGGGAGGATTCCGCTGGGTCTCAGCTGGGGTGTGTGGGCACCCCACCAATCAAGGTCTGTGGCATCACCTGCGACAAGCCCAAGACTTCCCAGGTACTGTTGGACCGGCTGGGCCTGGTGACTTTGAGTGCTGCTGGCCGCCGGGATGTACCTCACTGTCCTTTGAAATCTGTTTATGGATCCTTGTACCCCGCCATGACTGAGGTAATCCACCAACTGGGATTGCGGTGGTCTGAGCCTATGGTCTGCTGTGTAGGAGGCCCCCCAACTTGTTGCTGGTGCCCTGTCTTGCCCCAAGGTTGATCCACCAGAGCTACATCTGGTGCCATGGCTAAAGACATCTCTGTCACCTCCCTGTGGCAAAAAGCTAATCCTTCGACCATGGATTCCTCCACCGTTAACTCGGAACCGCCCCAACCCCCCCTCAGTAACTGCTCTATCAGCTCTCCTCCCCAAGTCTACATGGATAACTTCCTCTAAAAACTACGAGCTGAGATCAGCTCCCTCAAGACGGAATTCAAATCGTGCATTCACGAAATCAAACGCGATGTCGATGGGCTTGGTGAGAAGGTCAACAACATGGAACAAACATTGGATTCTCGGATGGAAGAGCTGGAAGCCGTCTGGCACAGGATGGTGACCTTGGAAGACCAGCAAATTGACCTACAAATGAAGCACAAAGACATCGAAAATCGCAGTCGGAGAAACAATATTTGTGTCAGGGGCATTTCGAAGGGTATGAGAGGCCCTGAGATCATGTCCTTCATAGCAGATTTGCTAAATGCTATTCAGGGTGACACGGATGCCTCCCCCCCCAAAAGCTGGACAGGGCAAACAGAGTGGGGGGAATTAATTTCTCCCACAATTGCAAGAACAACTGCTGGTCCTATTTAACACCTTCACAGCTGATTTGGGCTCACCCCCACTATGTCCGAGGCTGAGATCAATCGATCCCAAAGCCGAGCAAGGACCCTTCGCTCTGTGCCACTTACTGTCCTATAGCGCTTCTGAACACTGACGCAAAACTGTATACTAAAATCTTAGCCAAGAGGCTGGAGCTCTACCTCCTGGGTCTTAAAGACCAGGATCAGGTTGGCTTCATCCACAACAGACAGGGAGCTGACAATATCTGCCACTTAGCCCACCCAATGGAGAAATCCCCCGCCATGCTATCCCAGCTTGCCTTCTCTCGCTTGGTGTGGACAAGGCTTTTGACAGGGTCAGCTGGCCCTTCTTAAAGGCCATACTCTAGAATATAGGATTAGGAACTCAAATGATTGACAGGATTATCGCCTATTACACCTCCCCTACCATGAGAATTTTAACCAATGGAGGCCTTTCCCAAGCCTTTCACCTATGGAGGGGCACCAGACAGGGTTGCCCCTTCTCGCCCCTCCTTTTTGCCCTAGCGGGGGAAACCTTGATGGCCATCATTCGGCAAATGAAGGATATAATTGGGAAACCCTTTGGGGGGTGTGTCCACAAGATTGCCTTATTCGCTGACTTTAGGAAGCTAGCTCTCTATAGTGTACTAAAAAGAAACACACTCTGCAGAGAGTCCAGTGAGTCCCTAATTGGTTTACAGATGCTAAAGTAGATAATACTAACGCTCTTTTCTGTGGTGATGTGTGGGCGAGCAGTTGGGCTTATCAAAGTATAGTTCTAAGCATTTGTTGTGCTCACAGAGGCAATAAATGAGACACAAACTCAAATAATAAATAAGAGGCCAATTTAGAAAAATAACACATATTACAAACTCAAGAACTTTGTTTCAATGTAAGTACAGTTCTCAATAAAAAATATGCACAGGGGGGAGGAGCCTAGCGCGGGACCAAGATGGCCGCGTGAGCACAGAGCTCCCGTGACCCTCGTTCCCTCCGGCAATTATCCTGGAAAAATCCTGTGTCAAATATCCGGAATATTGGACATGAACTACTGCTGAGGCGAGCGTCGTTGTCCGGACTGAAATCATACACCGGAGACCGAAGTTGTGACAGGCTGAAGTTTGCGGCCTATCCCCCGGGAGGTGCCCGGGTCTCGCGTTGGCATGGGCCCGGACACTAATTGAACAACAGCGGCCGTGTGCGGCGCGGATCATCGGAGGGGGGCTGCTTCCACTTTCACTTTCGCTTTCTCTCACAATTACGTGCCTCGGCCCGCGAGTGTCTTGGACAACAGTTGCCTGTAGCTCGGCCTGCACATGCATGGGATTGCATCGGAGTCCCAGATCCAGCGGACCTCGTGCCAATTGCGTGGCTGAGTGGCCTGTTTTTTGACGCTGACTGTTCCGGGGTTGAGGATGTCGACCAAATCGGAGGCCGACAAACAGAAGCCCAAGAATACCAGGCGGGGGGGCTACACCCAAACCAACAATATGGATCGCTATGCCCAGCAAAAGGGATCGCCAAGCGGACCGGGGAAGCCACAGGAATCATCGGGAGACGGCTCGGTCCCCGCACCGGAATTGACACTGCAAGACATTATGGGCGCCATTGAGGAGATGAAGTCCTCTATTGGGCAACAGTTTGAGACCCTGGCACACAAAGTGGACACCATCTCAGTCGACGTTAACTTGCTCCGCGTTGACCTGGGGAAAACTAATGAGAGAGTAAAATCATTGGACCAAAAAACCACTAGCCTCACGGGGGACGTCTCTGATCTGCAAATAGAGGTCCGCACGCTGAGGACTACCAACAACCTCTTTGCCCGCAAGATGGAGGATTTTGAAGGCCGGGCGAGGCGCAATAACGTGCGAATTGTTGGCGTTCCGGAAAAATCGGAGGAGCAATCGGCGGACTTGTTTGTCGAGGACTTGGTGCTTAACCATCTGGCACCTAAGGGCCTCAGCAAGTTCTTTGCGGTCGAGCGGGCCCACCGAGTCCCGGGCGGAAGGCCCAAGGTGGGAGCCCCCCCGAGACCGATCATCGCCAGGATCTTCAACTTCAGGGACCGCGATGCCATTCTGCAGGCGTCACGGGGGTCCGGACCGGTCACTTTCCAGAACACTGCAGTGAGTTTTTATCCTGACTTCACCCAGGCGGTGCAGAAGCAACGGCAGAGTTTCCTGGGGGTTAAGAGGAGGCTACGTGAGAGGGGTCTGAAGTATGCCATGCTCTTCCCAGCCAAGTTGCGCGTCGAGTACGAAGAACAAACCTTTTTCTTTGACTTGCCAGACGAGGTTGGGGAATGGCTGGACACATTGCCTCAGCGGCGGACTAGCGGGGATCATGCTGTCGGAGCGGAAGGAGGCCATGTCGCAAAAAAGTGAGGACTCTGGTGATCGACCATTCTGGCCAAGCTCGGGACAGTGGTTCATTGATTTGTTTTTATTTCTAGCTATTGTCCGGGGGTGGCGAGGGCACAATGGGATCTCTTTCCTCCTACGGGGTTTCTTCTTGTAGATTAGCTTTTGCTAGGGCGACAAGCACACTGCAAGTTGGGGGGGCTTTTAGGCTTATGCAGGGGTGCAGGGTGGGGGGTGGTTTGGGTTTGTTGGAGTGTTTGTTGTTGTTTTTCATTTTGCAAGGTATCGCAATGCAAGTCTTGTGTGCTGCTCTCGGGGATGGGCGGGGGTCTCTTGCCATTTTGTGATGGGGGTAGGGGTTTGAATATACTTAGTTGGAATGTTAACGGCTTGGGGGATCGTATTAAGCGGGGGATTGTCCTGCAATTTCTGAAGAGGTGCTCTCCAGACATAGTTTTGCTGCAGGAGACGCACCTGATAGGCAACACGTGTCATGCCCTTAATAGAAAGGGGTATAAATTTATCGCCCACTCTGGGTTTTCCTCGGGATCTCGGGGGGCTGGAATACTTGTTAGGACCTCGCTGCCGTTGGAGATTGACTCTACTACTGTTGATGAGAGGGGGCGCTTTGCGGCGGCTGCGGGGAGATGGGAGGGCAGGACACTGGTTTTGGTTTCTGTTTATGTCCCCCCTGGCCTGCAGGCCGTCACATTTGCCGACTTGGGGAGGGCCATGTTGGATCTCCCCGAGGGAGTGTTGGTAATGGGTGGTGACTTTAATGCAGTTGGTTCCGGATTACTAGACAGACATCCGCCAAGGGACCCCGGGGGGGCGCAGAGATGGCTCCCAGACTTTACTGATACACTAGGTTTGGTTGACTGCTGGAGGCTGCTGCACCCCGCTCAGCGGCAGTACACTTTTCACTCTGGGGCGCACGGCAGTCTCTCTAGAATAGATTATGTTCTCACCTTGGCTGCCCACGCTTCCTTGGTGTCCGAGGCTAGGCACATGGCCAGGGGCATCTCCGATCACTCGCCGGTGTGGATTAGTATGGATTTTGGCCGTGGTGCGGCAGGTAGGGTTGCCCCTATTAACCCCTGGTATTTCCGTGACCCTAAGACTCGTGGTGCGTTGTTGAAAGCGGTTGATCTTTACTTTTCGGAGAACCTTAGCTCGGTTACCTCCGCGGTGTCTTTGTGGGAAGCGTTTAAAACAGTACTGAGAGGGGAGGCCCTCTCCTTGATAGCGGATGTCAAACGTCGGAGAGATGCGGAGGTGGCGCAGATCGAGGCTGAGATAGTGGCATTAGAGTCTGTCCTGGAAGACGAGGTCACGGCGGAAACACTGCATAAGTTGAGAATAAAACAATCTGAATATAAAGCACTGGTGACAAACGCGGCTAAGGTTCTTAGCAGGGACCAACAAGGGCGATTGTATGATGTGGGCGACAAGGCTGGGAAATTAATAGCGTGGTTAGACAGGAAAGAACGAGTGAATAGATTTGTGCCAGAAATACTGACGGATGGCGGGGATATTGTCACAGAACCCGATGGGATAGTCCAGTGTTTTGCGGACCACTTCCGCAGGGTCTATACGTCTGTGTCGGACAAGCCGGAGGAAGACTCGCATGAACTGCTGCGAGACATTGCCCTGCCTTGTCTATCCGACGTCGACAGGGAGGACCTTGATGGTGACATCACCGCTGACGAGGTTGCAGTTGCTATCCGCTCGCTACGCCCGGGCAAGGCCTCGGGCCCGAGTGGCTTGCCGGTCGAGTTGTATAAACTCAGACCGGATAAGATTGCTCCGTATTTACGAGATATGTTTGTGGAGGCGCGGGAGCAAGGGTGTCTTCCATTCGACCAACGTCTGGCGACAATAGTGGTTATACATAAAGATGGCAAGCCCTGAAACAGATGCGGATCGTATAGGCCGATCTCCCTACTCAACGCTGAGCCCAAAATCCTCGCCAAACTGCTGGCTAACCGTCTGATCAGGGTCATTGGGGACTTGATCCACCCGGACCAATCCGGTTTTATCCCACACCGCAACACTGCGTTGAACCTCAGGCGACTTCATGGCGCGCTCGCGAGGGTTGAGACGCTGCGGGAATCGGCCATTTTGGTGTCACTCGACGCCACGATGGCTTTCGATACTGTGGAATGGCCGTATCTGTGGGCAGCGCTCACAAAATTCGGCTTCGGACCCGGTTTTTTAGGCTGGATTAGGCTACTTTATGAGGAACCTTTGGCTAAAATTGCGGTGAACGGTAGGGCGTCATCTCCGTTCGGGCTCGGGAGGGGCACTCGGCAGGGTTGTCCTTTGTCGCCACTACTGTCCGCTCTCGCCCTTGAGCCGCTGGCGGCATGGATTAGATGGCAGCCAGACATAAGAGGGATCCGATGGTCGCCAGACCACGAGGACCGCATTTCATTGTATGCAGACGACATTTTGTTATACTTGACCTCGCCTCGGAAATCCCTCATAGTGGTCTGCGACGTTTTGAAGTCTTTTGGTAGTAACTCGGGTCTCGCCATTAATTGGGGAAAGTCGCACCTATATGTTCTCAGTGGGGACACCCCTGCCGTCCCGCGGGATTGCTCCATCCAGATCGCCCAGTGGGGCTTTCTGTACTTGGGGATATATATTTCCACAGACCCCTCTGTCCGATACGAGAAGAACCTCCTCCCTCCGCTGTCACGCTTGAGACGGGATGTCGCGAGTTGGAGGCGGCTACCGCTCTCCCTCCTAGGCCGCGCCGCATTGTTTAAAATGATGTCTCTTCCCCGGTTTCTCTACGCCTTACAGAACACCCTAGAGTTAGTTCCTACCTGTTATTTTCGTGAGGTGGAGAGCCTCCAGCGTTCGCTGTTATGGGACGGTCGACCGCGTATAGCTATAGCAAAGTTGACCCTTCCATGGTATGACGGGGGGATAGCACTCCCTGACATCAGAAGATATTATTGGGCTACCCAATTGGGAGCGATTAACCATGGGGTTTACGGTCCGGCGTTGAACCCTGGGTTTGCTATGGATCGGTGGCTGTTGCGCGGGGGCAATTACCTTAGGGCGCTGTATTCCAAATCATTGGACGGGTCCCTCACGGGACCGACCAAGACGGCAGTGCATGTGTGGAAGGCGGTTACAAACTCGTTGGGCTGGAAGGACAGACTTACCCGGGCTACTCCGCTTTTTGAATCCGATATACTAGGGAAATTATGGCACACGAAAGGGTTTGAGAAGTGGGACCTAATTGGGATTTCTAGAGTTGGGGATCTGCTGACTAAGGGTAAGGTGAAATCGTTTGAGATGCTGCAGACGGAGTACGAATTAGGGGGTACCGAATACTTTCGATATGCCCAGGTGCGTCACGCTCTGCTCTCCGTTCGTGCCGAGGGGGAGGCCGTGCCTGAGTCTTCTCCTTTGGAGGATCGGATTCTGGATGGTCATATGCCGGAGAGTACAATCTCCTTGATTTACAAGAAGCTTGTCAATGTCCGGACCGACCTCCTCCTTGATGTGCGAGAACAATGGACTAGGGATGGTCTCGAACTGGACGATGAGGACTGGCAATATGCCGTCTCCTCTCCGAAGGAGGTTGCGATCCCGGCTAGACTGCGGCTGGTGCAGCTTAAGATACTTCACAGGGTTTACGTCACGGGGCCCCGCCTGATCCATATGGGTTTCTCTGACGATGGCTTATGCAAGAGAGGCTGTGGGATGTTGGGCACCTTTCTACACATTATTTGGGAGTGTGGGGAGATCGTAGAGTTCTGGAAACAAATTCATGACGTGATGGAAGAGGTCACGGGTATCGCACTCTTCCCGGAGGCAAGACGATGCCTGTTGAATGTCTGGGGCCCCACCGACTACGATGCCGCTCAGACCCAATGGGTGACTCTGGGGAATATGGTGGCGAAGCGAGATATTGCGCAGCTGTGGGGATCCCAGAGACCTCCCACCTTGGCAGCATGGAGGGAAAATATGGACTGGGGCATGTTCCGGGAGAAAACGGTGTACAGTGCCCGGGGGCGCCCTAAGAAGTGGCATAAGATATGGGGGCAATGGAACCATTATAGGGGAGATATTTGTGTGCCCCCGGTTGCTGAGATGTTCGATGTGCAACTTTCCCCCTAGCTCCACTTCCAACTATATACGTAAACTGTTCATAACCTGGAGTCTGTACCCCTGCTTTCCCCTCGCTTCTTTGGCGTGGAGTACCGCTCCGCTGATGGGAGTGGGACCTCGCCCCAGCTGAGAACTAGCGCATGCTTATTATATGCTTGGCCTTGCTCGTGTTTTTATTTTTTGGTTTACATTAAAACTAAACCTTTGTTACTTCTGATGTACGGACATGGACCTTCCTACGTATTGTTCCTATCGTGCTGCCGAACCTCCGGGATGTCGGCTGAATAGCTGTGTACCATGTTGACGTAAATAAAGGTTTTTAAAAAAAAACAAAAAAAAACAAATATGCACAGGTAAGTAAATGGTTTAAACCTGTGCACTTTCACGCCCAATGCAATCCTATTGGAGGAAAAGTCAAAGATGCATATAAAGTAGGTACAATCGGTTTCAGGGGTTCACCTTCTAGAATCAGGATAGTAGTGGGCCAAGGTTCAAAGTACTACCAGCAGGGTGCTGGTGAGGCTGGTAGCTGGCGCGCTACGGAGAAGGGGGACCACCTGAAAAGAGGGTGCACAGGGAGACTTGTGGGCAAATCTGCGGGTTCCCAAACAGGGACTCGGTCGCAAGGGTTCTTGGAGCAAGGGTGAACAGCCAGTTCATCGGGACCTGGGCCATGGGGATCGGAAACAAAATGGTTTGGTCGGTGGGGATGGTGCGTAGAGATGCACCTCACGGTCAGGGACAAACAGCTAGAAGAAGAGAAATCAAGGCAGCTTGGCCACTCTCGAAGTGAGTTTCAGTAATGCTGATGTCCCTCAATGGTTGCTTGGTCCTGGTGTAGTGAGAGTCTGGACTGGTCACTCACAATCGGTGTTTGGTGCAGGGGTCCGGTACCCTGGGGATTGGTGCTGCATAGCTCTGGTTGGTCCTGGTGTCTTTGGACTTGGTTGGGAGACAGATCTGACCTTCCAGAGCAAGGGTACCCACTCCTGGTCATCTGAGGTGTCAGTCGGGCCTGGGAGCTGCAAGGCAGTGGACCAGACTTTGCTTGTTGGTGCCTGTGGTCTACAGAGGAGTAGCTCCTATACTCCAAAGGAGACTTTCAGTGTTTGCTGAAGTGCTGGCAGGCTACCCAAGGCTTTGGTAGCTCTCCAGCTCGCAGGATGAGTCACTCTGTTGTGACTGTCGAGAGAGGGCTAAAGACAGCAGGGTTTCACGCCAAAGTCCAAAGTTCTGCTGCAGTTCTCGCCAGGCTGTGACTCTTCTTTGTTTTTCTTCTGTTGCTCTGTCAAATCTGAGATCTTGGGATTAGGGGTGCCACCTAAATACTCAATTTAGGGGAGTTATTGAGTTTGACAGGTAGTAGCAAAAGGGCAGTCTACCATTAGGGTGTCTACACCCTCTATATGACCACTTGTTAGAAGGCTAATTACTGCCAAAACAACATAGAGCAATCTGAAAAGTGGGGTCTACATCAGCTGTCCCACACAGGGATGGGGTGGTGCTGGCTGGAAGTGGGCGCACCTCTTAATCTATCTAATGTTCCCGCCTGTCTTGCTGCAAAAATGTGGGGTCAGGACAGGAGGGTGGGCATCTCCACACTCTGGAGAGGCCCAGGGTCACATAAAAAAGATGTCATGGTCTTTGAAGCTTCCCGCCCTAGAATGTCCATCCCGCCCGGAGGAGGTGTGAACACCTCCACCCAGAGCAGGCTTTGTTCCTGTCATCTGAGAGCAATGGCTCTCACCTCAGGAGGTCAGAATCATGTCTATGGTGGCTGGCTGGTTGAGACCAGTCAGTCAACACACTACTAGCCGGTAAGTTTTCAGGGGTACGGCTAAGGGGCCCTCTGTATGCATTTATTAATAACTCCAGCACTGGCATCAGTGTGGGTTTTTTAAGACAAGGTGTTTGGTACCAAACACCTTGGTGTACAGTGAAGCCATCATGTAGCTGGGGAACTAGTAATGATGAGCCCATGTACTCGTAATGGCTTTCTTGTGCATTGGTGATATCCAAGGATGATCTTAGATACCTCTGGGTCATAGCCACTCTTGCAGATATGCCCTCACATGGGTATAGTGCGCCCTGCCTTAGGGCTGCAAGGCCTGATGTAGGGGTGATTTACCTATACCACATGTAGGGCTGACAGTTATGACACACTAGGATGTGTGCCATGTCGGCTCACCGGTTTTCTCTTCAACAAGACATGCAGGCTGCAATGGCAGTTTGCATAAGATTGGTGAGGGTCTCTTAGGGTGGCACAATTTGTGCTGCAGCCTTTAGGGACCCTCATTGGGTCCATGCCATAGGTACTAGGGGTACCATTTACAAGGGTCTTTCAAAGGATCCCAAAGGGGTTGCCTATTGTAGAACAATAGTACAGTTTAGGGAAAGAATATTGGTTCTGGAGACCTGGTTAGCAGGAACACGGCACACTCTCAGTCAAAATTGCACCAGATACCAGGCAAAAAGTGGGGGGTAACCATGTCAAACAGGGCACTTTCCTATACTGACAACATCCTTCTGACTCTCGCTCAGCCAGAGAAATCTCTTCCAGCACTTGTGCGCAAACTCCAGGCGTTTGAGGTAGTTTCAGGTTTCAAGATTAACCTGGCTAAGTCCCAAGCCCTGAACTTAACTATCCTCCCAGTGGGCCTTCCAGCTGTCCAGTCCCTCACACCCGTCTATTGGGTCCCTAGATCTATCCAATATCTAGGCCCCTGACTTACTCCAACCTTAACTACCTGGTCGATGGCCAACAATCCCCCAATATACCGCACATGCGTCTTGGACCTCCTTCGTTGGAAACCCCTCCAGATTCCATGGCTGGGCCGTTTAAATGTGGTCAAGATGTCTCTCTTGCCAAAAATACTATACCTCTACCAATGTGTACTTTTGCCAATCCCGCAAGACGAGATCTTGCACCTACAACGAGACATTCGCTCCTTTATATGGGGCGGGAGGAAGCTCTCTCGCTTCTCCAACTCAGTGCTGATGCTCCCTCGGGAAAGGGGAGGGCTGGAATGTACTAATCTCCTTGAATATTATTGGGCCGCACACCTACGCTTCGTCTCAGAGTGGGTAGTGCATGAAAGGGACAAGCTTTGGTTTCATATGGACCATGCTGTGGCCTATCACCCCCTCTGGGACCCAGTGTGGCTCCCCAAACACGAGAGGCCATGAGGCGCCTACATTGTAATTCCCACAAAAACTGTCCTAGAAGTATGGGACAAAGTTGCAGTAAAACGAGGCCTTACTACTTTTCGTTCGCCCAACACTCCCTTGGCGCACAACCACAATTTTGCTCCCTCTGTGCATCCCCATTCATATAGTCACTGGAGGAAGGGCGATTGTCCCACTCTTCAGGACCTCTTTGAGGGTGACTCCCTCAAGTAATTTGACCAATGTTGCCAGGAATTTCGTCTCTCTGAGTCCACCAGACAAATATATGACGTTACATCACAGTCTTCACACTGTGATACGTTTACAACAAATGCATTGCAACGCAAGTCGTTTACAACGACTTGCGCTGGAGGGCGCTGGACTTAGGAATAGTATGATTTACTATTCCAACTCCAGCCTACGTAACAGTAGGGAAGGTGTCGGAATAGTAAATCATACTATTCCTTGGTGTATAGCGCCATCCAGAGCAAGTCGTTGTAACGACTTGTGTTGTAAGGCCTGCGTTGTAAACGTATCGCGGGGTGAAGACCGAGATGTAACGTATGTCTCCCCCACCAGGATGCAATATTATCAGTTACGTCACTGGGTCCCTCTCCCAAACTAACGTGCAGGGGTCCACCTGCAAACTAACTGCTTTTGAGACCTTGGTTCGGGCAATCAAATCAGAACAGTTTTTTTGCCCTATGGAAGCCTATAACCGGGAGAAAAACGCATGCAGTTGTATTTGTCACAGAAGAATTTGAATACAGATTCAAAGAATGAACGAAAGGACCTCTTTGTTTATCTGTTCTTGTTATATATGTGTCACATTGACTTCACTCATGTTCTTTTGTAATGTTGCCTCTCACTTGTGTGTGAATATGATTAATTAATGGCGTATTTGGCAACAAGCCATCAGAGGTGTGTTGGAAGCTGGCTCTGTATATACTATACCAAAATGAGGTATAGTGTGCACAGAGTTCAGTGGAACCCCAACGGTAGGCCGAGGTAAAAGTAGATACCACCTTACTCTCTATTTGTTGTAGTGTGGGGCGAGCAGTAAGGCTTTATCCGAGGGTAGTGTTAAGCATTTGTTGTACAGACCCAGGCAGCAAATGATGTCACACACTCAAAGACTGAACTCAGACCAATTTGTTTGTATAAAAAATATTATTTAGTTATATTTATTTTCTAGAACGAAGCAAGCCTGGCACAGGTAAGTGTAAGTGATACTTTTCAAGGCAAGATGAACAATACAAGCAAGCTGAATGAAAATGACTTTGTTACAGGTATGTAAATACTTTTGAATACAGTGACAATTACTGTTAGATTACTTTTGATTACCTTTCAGATTACTTTATGGATTACTTTTTCTACTCAGTGTGATAAGCCTAGATAACACACTGCGATATTTCCTAGAGAAAAGGTAAGTAAAGCAGTTTTTAGACATTTGTAGTATTTCAAGTTCTCACACAAAACCAGCTCCACAGGAAAAAGTAGTCAATGCAATCCCATGGAAGGAAATTGAGTTATCGGTTTACAGGTGAGTATACGTTTGTGGGAGTTGGTATTCTGGGGTTAGAACCAGGGTTCCCCCTGGGTCAAGGATGCACTCTTGAAACACCCTCAACGGCACTAGGGTGGCGAGTGCAGAGTGCTGAGACCCAATGTTATCCTATTGGGGATAGGGGGCCTCCGATTGGTGGCTACTTACGAGCAGGCCACAAGGTTGTGGGAGCAAAGCTTCTGGTGTCAGGCTCAAAGCAAAGGGGGATCTGAATTAGCACCCAAAGTACACCCGCAGCGGGGCAGGGCCGGCTGGGAGCAGGGTGCTGTTTGGCGTCGGGTGCCCTGTTGATTTCAGTAGGGATTCTCCGGTTGCAACAAAGACTGCAGGCTCGGGGACAAAGATCTTGTGGAGGTGACCACTGGTTGGAGAGGTAAGTTAGGATGCATGGGGATGCTGGGACACTGTCATTTGGGCCACCCAAGGCCGCGGGACGTCAGGTGCAGGGGTGTCTTTAGGCGTCAGGTTTTCTTACCAGCTCCGGTTGCGGTCGGGGGATCCTCCAGAAAGGAGCAGTAGGCTTCGCTTGGAGATTTGAGACAGGTCAGAGATCTCAGATCAGGATCGCTGGGGAGACCTCCTCGTGGTGTTGGGCCACTCGAACTCAGGCATTGGGCGTCGGGTGCAGAGTGGTGCACACTTGCGGTTTGGGCTGGGGCCTGAGTCTGTGGGTGAGTAAATCCGGTGCTGACTGGAGACAAAGTCTTTGGTTTGGAAAACAGGGCAGGTCCTTCGGGTTCTTGAGGCTGCTGGCTGCAGGACACACCGTGATTTTGCTGGAGCAGGTTTGAGGTGGGGACAGGCCGGTAGGGCTGGGGTCAAGTAATTGGGCGTCCTCCTCTTCTTAGTTTCAGCACAGCTTCTTCGGTCCTTCTTCTCTTCTTCTTGTCGATTCTTGTCTGAGGAGGCAAGGTTCATATTTGCCCCTAAATACTAGATATAGGTGCATTACAGGTAAGTAAAGGTTGGGACTAATGGGTCTGCCCCTATTATGCCATCCTCCAGTGGGAGGGGGGCATATGCCTCACTCTGGTTGGCTGGGTCCACCCATCTGCAAGATAGTGGGGACTGAGAGTTGCGCTTCACCTCACCTCCCGCACCTGAGGGGTGGGGTTGGCAAAGGTGGGCACACCTCCCTTCCTCACTTGATTTTCCTTCTGATTCTCCCACCTAAAGTGGGGGTCAGAACCGATGGGGGCCAGTTGCTAGAAGCAGCAAAAGGCCTGGGGAAGCTCACAAAGGCAGCAAGCCTTTGAAGCTTCCCCTTTGTGGACCCTGTCCATCCTGGGGGAGAAGGTTTGGCACCTCGGCCCAGGATGTGCAGTGTTTCAGACCCCCGAGAGCAGCAGGCTCTCAACCCAGGGGTCCAGAAACATGTCTGGTGGTGGCAGCTGGCGAGCAGCCACTCAGCCTGGACACTAGTGTTAGGTTGTTTCTCAGGGGGCATCTCTAAGATGCCCACTGAGTGCATTTTTCATTAAATCCCACACTGGCATCAGTGTGGGTTTAATGTGCTGAGAAGTTTGATACCAAACTTCCCAGTTTTCAGTAAAGCCATTATGGTGCTGTGGAGTTTGTAATGACAAACCCCCAGCACCATATGCTCTTAATGGCATTACTAAACTTACAATGTCTAAGAATTGGCTTAGACACTGTAGGGGTACAGGGCTCATGCACCTGTACCCTCACCGAGCTAGAGGGGTGGCTGACCTATGCCAGGGCAGTGGACTGTAGACATGGTACACAGGGATATGTACCTTCTCGACTCTTCACTTTGTTCTGCACCAAAACAAGCAGCCTGCAATAGCAGTGTGTGTGTGTGTAAAGATATAGGGCCTCTTAGGGTGGCACAATAAGTGCTGCAGCTCTTAGAGGCCTTCCCTGGCCACAGTGCCCTTGGTACCTATGGTACCATTTACAAGGGACTGAACTGTGGCCAAAGAGTGCCAATTGGGTTTTGGTTTAATGCAGTTTTAGGGAAAGAAAATAGGCCCTGGGTACCTGTTTGGCAGGAACCCCGGGCACATTCAGTCAAAGTACATCAGCAGTTTAGCAAAAAGTGGAGGCAACCATGCCAAAAGAGGGCACTTTCTTACAAGGTGGGAAACAGTTGTTTTAAATAATAAGAAATAAAACTTTGGTGCGGCAAATGGGTCCCCTGGTTGCCAATACTTGTTCATTATATTAGGGAGACCATAGGCTTCCCGATCCCGGATTCCTCTCAGACAGTCCTTCGTGGTATTCTACCCCAACACCTACAGGCCATGACGCATGCTGAATGGCACTTAATCACCCATTTGTTGGGGGCTGCCAAGCAACTTATAGCCTTGCACTGGATACAACCAGATTACCCCCCACCCCCACAGTCCAATGGTTCACACGCCTGTGGCAAGGCTTAGCAATGAATTGCTTTCTCATAGAATAACCCACACAGAGGGGAGGTTCACTCGTATTTGGCAATTTGGAAACCTCTTCTACAATATTTCTCCTATTTAGAATACACGTGCCGTACGTCACCTAGACCCAAAGCTCTCCAGCTCTTTGACTGAGCTTCCACCCCTAGTTTAAAGCCCTCGTCACCTTACCCTCCTCCTTTGCCCCATGCCTTGGCCCCTCCAGGGACGAGGGATTACAATGGATGATTGTTTCTAGCCTAGAATGGTACGCTTTCTTTTTGGTGCATGTGTTTTTGGTTTGCCTTCCTCTCTCTGTTACGTTGTTGGGAGGGGCTTTTCTAACTGTGATGCACCGGTACTTCCCCCCTCTATGATTATACTCCTTGGCCATCTTACTACTATAAGTCAAAGTATGCAACTGCTTTCTTTATCTGTGGTGGCTTCTGTTAACGTAAGGTACTGGAATATTGCTGCCTTTTTATGTTCAAGGCGCCATGACTTTCTTTGTTGTCTTTGTACCACAAATCATCAATAAAGAGATGTTTTTTTTAAATAAAATAAAAAAAGGAGGATTTAATGCCTCCAATAACTTGAATTGAAACGGAACACCGTTCAAGCTGGAACATTTTAAATAAAGCCATTTTGGCTTGATGAATCTGGATCCCCCAACCTAAATTTGGAGTTTTGGCATGTATGTTTCCTATGCAGATGCTACTCAGATTTTGGTCAATATTGCAAAAAAACATTATTATGACCACAGGAGATTGACTCATGGATGGCCAACATGTTCCCCTTTGCTTTTTAGGAGGGGACTGTGTCAGGCTAGGTAGGGACCGGGGGATGGGACTTGGCTGCACAGTAGCCATTCCCAAAGCAATTTCATCAACCAGATTTTACCTTCAGTAAAATTAGGTGTGATATTCCCAACCCCAGAAAATCCCAGTGCAGGAACATTGGTCCACTTATAAATGAGCAGAGAGGATTTCCTCCAAGGAATCCTGCTCTGCACAGCTTGTAATTGATGCCTAGGTGTTTCTGCATCATTTATAAATGCCTACATGGGACTGCGCCTAGATGCTATGGGCCAAGGTTACTAAGTGGATTCTTTACATTCTGAAGTCGGTTATCTAAAGTTTAAAAGTGAGGCAACCTTTGTCTGTAGACCAGCTCTGTCATACAGTGATCGGAAGAACCAACTATGTGCCATATGGGCCTGAACCTTTGACGAATGTGTGACTACAAAGCGGGCCCACCTCCTATACCCAATGGGGCCCAGTGGAAATGCCCTCTAAATACTGGAACTGAGGAAGTCACTCAGGATAGTTTGCAGGTGTTGCATGTTTGAATGATTGTGACTGGTACCAATGAAAAGGTACACGTCAGTGTAAAAACCCAAGCCCAAACAGAGACTTAATGAGGGATCTAAGCGCAAGTAGTGGTAAATGGCCATATATCAACTGAATTCCCACTGGGAAGAGGGACAAGGCAAGGTTGTCCATTGTCGCCACTCCTGTTCGCAATAGTGCTTGAGCCTCTGGCAGCATGGATTAGGCAGGACCTAGTGATACGTGGCTTACGATGGGCACTTGACTGGGAAGATCGTATATCATTATATGCGGACAACATATTATTGTATTTAACGTCCCCAGCACGCTCCATTAACTGTTTCTTAGATATATGCACGGCTTAAGGGTGAGTATCAGGATACACCATTAACTGGGCAAAGTCACTTCTTTATATCCTACACGGTTCCCTGCTATGGCTCCAACGGGATTGTACACTACAGCTATCAAATAATGGCTTTAAGTACCTAGGGATATTCATTGCATGACCAAGCACAATTCACTGCGCAAAACTTTACACAGCCCTTAACGAGATTCAAAAGAGATGTCAGGCACTGGTGCACACTACCATTGACACTACTGGGAAGGGCTGCCCTCTTCAAAATGATGGCACTTCCCAGATTTCTCTATGCGCTACAGAATACACTGTTCCCTGTCCCCTCAACATACTTCACAGTGATAAATGCGGACGTGACGACATTGCTCTGGGACGGGAAAACTCCCCGTATAGCTATGCACAAACTCACTAGAAGCTGGTACAATGGTGGTATCGCCCTTTCCGATATCAGAATATGCTATTGGGCTTCCCAGCTGGCGGCTGTCAACCAATGGCTCGATGTTCCCCAAGAGGACCCAGCAAATCGAATGGATAGACACCTATTAGACCCGTCAGGGATTATGGGGGAGCTTTACAACAAATTGAGAAGACACAACCTCACAGGCCCAACGGCGCACACGATAAACGTATGGTTTGAGGCACAGAGAGCATTAGGATGGGAAGGAGTGATTACACAAGCTATGCCCTTATGGGGCACAAAGAGGCTAGGTATGCTGCGCAACACCAAAGGCTTTAACAAAAGGGATTTGATAGGGATATCAAAAGTCGGGGATCTGTGGAAGAAAGGGGAAGTGGTCACGTTCGCCCATTTGCAGGCCACCTACGGACTAGCGCAGACAGAAATATTTCGCTACATGCAGGTCAGACACGCACTTCAGTCCTTCATGCCACCGGGAACACGTCCTGAAGAATCCTCCCTGTTAGAAGATAGGCTTTTAACAGACCATCTCCACAAAAAGGCAATTTCGCAAACCTATGGGAAAATAGTAAATAACCGCTCAGACCCTACGACAGCATTAAAGGCCAGATGGGAACTGGAAATAATGGACATAGATGATGCAGATTGGCAGGCGGCGCTAGCGTCCCCTAGAGAGGCTGCAATACCATTGAGGCTTAGATTAGTGCAATTAAAAATTCTACACCGCACGTACTATACCAGGACGCTATTACACACAATACACCGAGCAGACACGCCACTTTGTCTTAGGCAATGTGGAGAAACAGGTACATTTTACCACACTATATGGCTCTGGCCAGAGATAGCGCACTACTGGAGGGCGGTGATGCGTATGATCTCACAGGTAACGAGGGTCACGATTCTTCCAGACCCTATGGATTTAAACACTATTGCTCAAGACTGGGTTACTCTAGGTATGACAGTTGCAAAACGAAACATTGCACAACGTTGGGGGTCCAGACTTAGCCCTACCCTTAATCTATGGTGCAAAGATATGGACATGGCGATGGTGGCGGAAAAGTCTGTGTATGTTCACCGAGGGTGCCCCAAAAAATGGACAAAGGTTTGGGGGAGGTGGAACAACTACCGGGGAAATATTGGTGAGCCCCCCCCCATTGGATGAATCTGAGTCGGTCATTAGTGAATAACCACACTGTAGCATATGATGCTTATTAGACGCATTTCACGGGTCTATTAGACCCACTGGTTTAGGCGGACGAGTCTCTGATATATAACAACGATAGGAATGATCTATGTATAATACTTTATCTATGTCTGTACACCATGAGAAATATACTGTCATTGTAACGATGAACAAAATGTTAATAAAAATTGTTTAAAAAAAGGAGGGATCTAGAAATGTGTCCTGACGAAAGTCAATTGACCAGTTGTGGCAAAAACAGTGGCTGAAGTCTGTAGACCTCAGATGCTGGAGTTTATAAATCTCTCCTATGGGGTAAACAACGTTTACCACAAAACTTTTTCCCCGCAGTTAATTACAACGCGGTTGTTACAACGACCGTGTTGTAATTCTGCATACCATTAGGTAGGTCCCTACTGTCCGGAGTTGGAATAGTAAATTATACTATTCCAACATCCAGCGCCCTCCCTCCGCATGTCGTTGTTACGATGTGCGGGGTAATGGTATGCGGAATTACAACATGGTTGTTGTAACGATCGCGTTGTAATTCCCTTCGGGGAAAAAGTCTGCGAGATAACGAGGTATATTCCTCCTATGGCAATGCACTTTGTTTTTAGTCTTGCCAGGGGATCCTGGAATAAATATTAGGGTACCACCTGGGTACCCCTACACAATTTTTATTATATATTCCTCCCCAGATTAAAGGAGCGCCCTTGATGATCAAGGTTGAGCTCACCTAGATACAGATTGTATCCCGGTAAGATTCGATGATCAAGCATGCCACTAGAAAGGCTACTGGGTGGAGGTTGTTTTAAAAACTAAAAGGAAAGTCCTAGCTGGTTAAGAGATACAAAAACAATTCCTTTTGAGTGTGTTCTCTCTCTTTTGATGGTTCGTACTAAGAAACATCAGCCTCAGCTCCGTCACTAACAACCTGCAGTACTTCCTCTGCAAGCATTACTTTGCCATGACCAGGACAGGCAGCAGGCAGGCTCACATGCAGAAAATGGGGTATACAATAAAATTCATCAAGTGCATCTCAAGTAGCCTAGAAAGGGTAACCATGTGGGGATATGCAATTAGTTTGTTAAAAATGGGCGACAGGTGGATTTCTTTTTCCTAAGCTGTTTGACTCTCCTCAGCAGCCAAATGGAAAGCATGAATCATACATTGGGGGAGGGGCCAAGATAGCTCCAGATTAGCATCAGATCCACTAAGCTCTGAAAAACAGATCTCCTCATTGTGAAGATTTACATTTTCCTGAAATTACTTTTATGAGACATTTAGACAAGAACCCTACTGAGATTCAGACGAATGCAAAATAGCAAATAAGCATAATCAAGGCCCACAAGAGATGGAACGATGCCTTGAAGAATTGGTAGGACCAGCATTGGGGGGAGGGGGGGCAGGAACTCCAGTGAAATAGAGGGCACCTTGATCTAAAGTGGTGTAGAAGAAGGTTGAGACAGGGGCATGCCCAGGGACACCCACTCATGTTACGTGGAGACATGACCTGGATGACAGCTGGTAGGCGTAGTGGTGCCTGTAGCATCCTACTGCAGCCCTGGGTACATGCAATGATCACTCCACACACAGAGCTTGGTATTACACGTCTTTATTCCTCAGCGTGTAACCGTGAACTGAACATTCTACATCATGAATTCTATCACCCACACCCATGCACTTATTGCATCACTGTTCTACGGAATCCGTCAGGAACCAGAAGGGTTCAGTCATCTCTAACTCACAAGACACTACATCTCCCCATTTGTTAAATAAAAAGTACCAATAATACATATATACATTACAACTCTTCAATAAGTTGTTTTGGTGCTTGTTGGACTTAGCCCTTCTGGCAGGTTCAACCCGAAACTTTTTGCGTTCTCCTAGCCTTTTTCTGTAACCTGGTGTTGGTGATTTTAGGCCTCTGAGCACTTTAGCACTGGGGTCCAGTGTAAAGTGCGTGCGCTCTGTGTATGTTTTAGTGAGACTGACCTGCCCTCCCATAGGAATGCATGGGGGATCTGAGTGACCGTGTTAAGTCCTGATGTGAGAGGAGTGCAGGGTCGAGTTTGGTATGTGCAAACTCGTGAGATTGAATGCTGCGCGATGATGTGTGCGGTGTTACTGTGTCTAATGTAGAAGTGCCACTTCTAGAAGCTGGCATGTCTGTGTAATCAATGTGAAGTGACTGTCTGGCTTGTGATTGGCTGGTGTGCCTGGCTCCAGGAGTCAGGATGGGTCTGCCCCGGTGGTGAATGGAGAGAGCTGCATGTTGATGGCAGGGAGGAGTACACCTGGGACCTGAATAGGGCTGGGCTTTCCCTACACAATGTTGGCTCCACCCCCTGTGGTGCGTCTAATGTCCCTGGCCTGTCCTGTGAATAGGGAGAGGGGCTGAGCAAAACAAAGTGCTCAGGAACCAGTTGCATCTGGTTCTCTCCTTCCCTGCACCTTTGTAGACAAAGGAAAATGCTGTATAAAAGCAGGGGCTGTGACCCCATGTAAAATGTTCTCTTTTGGATCCTGACAGAGGGGGGCTTGCTGCTGGTGGGGCCCAGGAAGGACCGCCATGGGGGCTACCTCCCTGCTGGAGGGCCCTGTGTGCTGGCCCCAGGGCCCTACCTTGCCCCCTGGATACCTTCAGGACATTTTGGACCTTTTTGCTGGTCCTTGTACTCTGCCAAGGCTTGATGCTGCCTTTTTGCGCCCTGTGAGCGCAATGCAGTGATTTGATTCCCCCCCCCCCCCCCCCCAGGAAAAGGAGCACAAGGGATCCGCAGCGTGGCCCTGCAAACTTCCCCCTGCTGGAGGCGAGAGAGGCGGGAGCCCACCCCGCATGGCCGCCTATTTTTGATATTCTAATTGCAGGTGCCCACCCTGCATTATGGCCACTTATGGCCGCGTGTTTCTATTTTAAATAGGCGGGTGCCCAACCCGCTGTACATCGCTAATTACGGAGGGAGCCCACCCTTCATTGTGCAATATGCGGGTGCCCACCCCGCGCTTTGTGCCACTGATGGTGTTTTCTGGCGGGTGCCCACCCCATTTTGTTTGCCTCGCGGGTGCCCACCCCGCATTTGGAAACCGCCATAGAAGCCGCCGCAGCCATAGTTTAACAGTTGCCCCGCGTGACAGTGGGCAACTGCAGCGTTGGCACATGATTTTAGGAGCCAGTGGGCCCCATGGGGGCATGTTTATCTGCCGAGCCCCGTGTGGCTCCCACGCTTTTCCTATTTGTTTCCAGAGCCCCGTGTGGCTCCACGGTGCTGGGGGACATGGTTGTTTTTAGAGCCTACGTGGCTCCAACGTTTTGCATATTGTTCCCAGGGCCATCGAGAGCCCAAGCCTCCTTTGACCATTTCCAGCTGCACAGCAAGTAGTGGGCAGCTACACCATTTAGGCCCTTATTCTAATATTCCCAGCTGCCCAGCAAGTAGTGGGCAGCTGCAACGTTTAGGTCTGCGCTAAAGTGCGCACCTTGACTTTCGCTGCCTTTCAGCGCGCCCTGACTGTTGGGACACAGGGCATTTGAGCCCCTCCTTTGCGATGGCCAGTTGGTCAGGGGGGCTGTTGGGATTGTTAGGTTTATAGGGCGCCAGGCCCTAAGGTGATTTTGGTGCTAGGAAATTTAATTCCTGTGGTATGTTTTACGCACCTGTGTTGATACCTCTAAAGTGTGGTTCATGATTATGAGGTTGGTTCGCATATATTGGTTTATGCTAGCGAGAATTATTCCCTAAGGTAGTTATGCTTAGGAGGGTAGGTTCTAATGCGTTAGACTTGTGAGAGATTGCATAATGTGTTTATGCCTCTGTGATGTATACAGGATAGGTTTTATACCTGATTCTATTGTGATAATGCTGACGTCATTATTGCGCCAGTAGTTACTGGTTGTGCTCTACAGTTACTTTGTGTTTCCGTTGGTATATGTTCTACATTTACTATTGGTGATTTGTGCTGATTCTGACAGTGGTCCATGTGGCCCTGTCCCGTGTAAATAGTCCCTTGTAAAATCTGGTCATCTAAGGCTGCGGACATACAGGAGAAGTGTTCATGGCTGGCATTGGTGACATGGGTACAGTCATCGGGCTCTCTGGATTCTCAGGTGGACAAGTCTCACTCCTGACATCTGGAGTTGGAGACGGTCGAAGCAGGTGCTTGAAATGCAAAGAATCTCCCGTAATGGGTCATTTACTAGTTACAGTCCTCAGTGGGTCAGAATCAAAAGAAGCATCAGACTTGCATTTCTGTTTATGCCTGACGATCACTTGGTTCCGAGCACAGCCGCGTCGGTCAACATAGGTCTTCATTTTGAATTTGTGCGATGAATCAGTGGTTCGAAATTTATCAATGTCAATATATCTCTCATTGGTCCATTGTGGCACTTTGGTGCTTTAGGCTCTCCTAACATTAAGGTGGCAGGGCTTTCACCTGTGGTAGAATGTGGAGTTGACCTGTATGCACAAAGAGTAGACTAGAACTAATTTGAGTTCAAGCTTGTCCAGCACGGCGCGCTGAACGGTCTTCTTGAGGGTGCTCATAAATCTCTCGACCACACCATTCGCTAGTGGCCAGACAGGTGTGCTTTTCTGATGCTTGACATTTAGATGAGTGAGAAAATATTAAAATTCTCGATTATTGAAAGGCGAGCCATTGGCAAATCATGGCGTTCCGATATCTCGGAGTCCATATATAACGGGAACAGCAGGATCTCCTCGAAGGCAACTTGATGCGTGCCATCACAGCAGTGCGGGCACAAATGACCTTCTGGAAAACCCTGCCACTAGCAGTCATGGGCAGAATTGCGTTAATAAATATGGTGGTCCTGCCGTGTTTACTTTATCACTTCACAAACTTACCACTCCACCTTAGACCGCCACTGTTCAGAGACCTATAGTCAGACATTCGACAGCTCATTTAGCTTGGATCGCGAAGCAGAGTGGCAATGGTTAAATTGTACCCATCGACCACTCAGGGACGCCTATCACTACCCAACATGGAACACTACTATCTGGCGGTGCAGCTCCAGTGGGTAGCACACTGGCTAAGTGCATGGAACCTCGAGAACACGGCGACACAGGCTTTTGGGTACACCCAGCCTCAGATGGTGGCGCTTTTTCATCCTAACAGGAAAAGTGGCCCACTCACACAGCTGCTGCTATGAGTGGTATATCAGTGCTATCGCTGCTGCCTTCACCTCACACACCAGCTCACACCATATGCACCGTCTCTCCTTATACTGGGCACTCCCAGAAGACATTCAGCGATATCCAGCGAGGAACTCATGCAGTGGGAGGTAGCGGGCATCCTAAAAGTAGGGGATTTATATAATGATGAGCAACTTGTCCCCTTCAAAGAACTAGCGTAGAGCTCAGGTCTGCCACAAGGTCAGTTCCTCATTCACGCCGCGGTGACTCGTACGCTAGGCATACAGTGGGGAAATGTGGTGCAGGAACCTGCCACACATCTAACCATACAATACCTGCACAAGCTGGGCACTGGTGGACATCTCACCAAATGGTTTGCAGAGTCGGTCAGAGTAGACACGGACTTCCAGAGGCCCACCACAGACCGTGAATGGGGTCACATACTTTGTTCGTACAGATGCCTAACGTGCCAGATGTAACAAGACGGGGGCAGACCTCCTGCATATGTTGTGGTCATGTACAGCTATTCAAGCATATAGGGGAGAGGTCCCTAGGAGATTGGCTCAGTGTACGTAGCGAACGTTAGACTGGACATGAGAGGTGTTCATCTTGGGGCTCTACCACAGATCTAAGAAGTATAAGGTGACGTCTAGATATATAGACTTAGGTCTCATAGTAGTTAAGCGATTACTCATGCGTCGTTGGAAATCCCCCGATCCCCCAGCAGCAAAGGCCTGGTATCACTCCCTCCTGTGTTGGGCACAGGCGAAGAGCATAACACTCCGTCGCAAAGACGCGATAGGGCTGCGTAAACAGCCACCGGCGCCGGCATGGGACGCAATCCTATCAGATTTTTGCGCAGCAGAGATGAGATTAGACTCGACAACAAACACAACTGTGAGTGACAGAGAACAAACAACACCACAGCTGGCGACCATTTAGACCTTCTAGAGCACTGAGACAATACACCTGACTACTGATAGACCCTGACATTCAACATTACACATCATATATGCAGAAGTGGGTGACTGGAACAACTCAATGGCATGTAACTATGTTCATAATTTTGGCTGGGGTGATGGATATTCATAATGTACGTGGTTTATGGTGAATGGAGCGCCTGTTACTCAACATAATTGTATATATTAGTTCCAGTTGAGATTTTCTTTCTGTTCTAACCTTTTTCTTTTTTTCCATTTTACCATCAAGACATTATGCCATATATATGACTAACAATATAGTGACAATGACAAAACTGTAAAATGCCATGAATGCACTGAAATGTAAAACGATACTATACAAATGGAGATGTATAATATGCATATTGGCTGTCTTGTAATGTTCAAAAATTCATAATAATAAAAACTAATTTAAACAAAAACAATTGAAAGGCGAGCTATTGTCAGATATCAAAATCGAAGTAACACCCCATGTCTCTCAGTGACTCTGGGAAAGCAGGAATATTCATCAACAATTACTAGTAGATGATGTCCATTGTCAAGGGGTCCAAAGAAATCAATTGCAATATTTTCCCATGCCTGCTTTGGAAGATCTGACATGCTCAACGGATGTGGGGTTGTTTTGGATGACAAACAGCTGCACAAATGACATGCCTTTATCTCTTTTTCAACTCTTTCACCAAGACACAGGAACCTCACTCGGTCTCGCAGAGCTCGTTTCATAGCAACAACTCCACGGTGTCCCTCATGAGCCAGTTCAATAACTTGTTGTCTCAGCTTCTCAGATATGACAATTCCTGACCCTCGGAAGAAGATGCCTGCTGGGGTAACTGACAGTTCTTCCCACATTTTTGAATTTCTGGTATTCAAGGTCATCATGAAGAGATCGGTTATGTTTTTGCCACAATTCGTGTATAATAATATCTTTGACTCTCCACAAATCCATCAGCACTCTTGGCAGCAATGACTTGTTCTACTGATATGGCAGTGGGGGTACTGGACTTCACAATGAAGTTAACATAAGCATCAGCCACATTAGAAGTAATGCCATGACTCTGTATGGGCACATGGGAGAAGTAGATCTTTTCCTGGATGATGCACAAATGTATAATCATACTCCTGCAGTGGCAACCCCCACCTCTCAATGCGAGGGGGCATCTTGGCTTTCAGGTAAGCAATGCTTGATGATCGTGACAACTGTGAAATGCTTTCCATATAGGAACAAATGAAAATGCTCACAAGCCCACACAACAGCTAGGCTTTCCTTTTCAGGTTGTGAATAGGCATGGTCTGTTGTTGACAAACTTCAGCCAGCTATCATAAGCCACAGGCTTGCATCAACAATAACCTTCATCTGCAATTTTGGATCAAAGTATGCCGTTTCAGTTGTGTTCTCAATTGCAAGCTTGATTTTCTTGAAGCTTTGTTCACATTCACTTGACCATTTCAATGGGATAATTCATTGGGCTATGTCTCTCAATGGGGCACGTTTTTTTGACAAAGTCATGTATATACCTTGAACAGTAACTGGCCATACCAAGGAAGAATTGCAACATAGTTACATCTTGTGGGGAGAAGTGGATGACAAGGTATGTACCTTATTTGGTTCTGGAGTCATTCTCCATCAGAAAACATATGACCAAAAAACTTGAGTTTGGTTTGATGAAACTCACACGTTGCCACATTTAAAGTGAGACCTGCGTCAGCAAGTATATGACATACTTGTGCAAGAGCTTTATCATGTTTCTTTCTTCTGGCCCCAAAAACTAGTACGACATCACTGTAATTGAAAGCATTCTTGACAGGCTGTATTATGTGAGGAATGACATCCTGAAAAAGTTCTGCAGCTGATGACACTCCGAAATATAGTATTTTGTATCTGAATAAGCCAACATGAGTCGAAATGGTAGAAATGTATATGCAATTCTCTTCCAGTTTGAGCTGGTGATATCCTTTGTTCAAATTAAGGCGGAAAAAAACTTTGGCTCCATTCAACTGCTTAATCATGTCAGCAATGTGCGGACCTAGATGTCGTTCTCTTTCAATTGCCTTGTTTGCCTGGTGCAGATCCACACAGATGCGCACGGCTCCTCCACTATCCTTTTTTCGCACTTCCTATATGGGTAATACCCATGGTGTTGGACTAGTGGCTCGCTCAACGATGTCATGCTTGATAGTATCTCAGGTTCTTTCTCAACAGCCTCTTGTAAATGAAATGTAATTTACAATGTCTTTAAGCAACAGGACAAATGTCCTCATTTATGTGAATTTGTACTTTCATGGTCTTAAGTCTTCCTAGTCCATGAAACAAAGATTGACATTGATTTGCTATCTCATGATAGGCATTGACATTGTAGTGTGTAGAAATCAGCCTGATGTCAGCAGCAGTACTGAAACTGAGTAAACATGCACTCGATGAAGTGCCTGGCAAGACATGAATTTGTGTTTGTACTTTTGTCTGTTTATGCAGACTGTTTCAAAATGGTTCTCTTTCCCACAGCTTTGGCATACCTGTCCAATGGCGGGACATCTACCCTCATGTGGAAAGAAAAATTCACATGGAAAACACAACTTCTTTTTTTTTGGAGTCACGACATTAGGCCTTCTGCCTTGTATTTCGACTTACTGATTCATTTTGGGCCATTCTGGTCTACATGTTAGCGGCTTGTCTGTCAGCTCTTTCTTCTGCTCTGACAGTTCTTTCTTCTGCTCTGGCAGCCATGAGTACTCACTCCAAGCTGAGTCTCTTTCAGCATTCTTCGTCTGAGGGAATCTTAGAGGCAACCATCTATTACTCTGAGATGCATAGCCTCTTCATCGTTGAACTCACTGAACTTGCAATGTTTTATGAGGGCATCAAGTCTTTCTACAAACTCATCCATTGTTTCACCAACTCTTTGCCTTTCCTGACTGAAGATGTATCTTTCATAATCGACATTTGGCGTTGGATTGAACTAGGTGTTTAACGCCTTCTTGATTTGACGGTATGTCACCATCACTTTTTAGTATTTTCTTTATCACTTCTTTTACTCCTTCACCCGCCTATGTCATTAGATATTTAATGATTTTTGTGTCATTAGGTTCTTCCAGCGGATCAATTAAATAATTGAAGGTTTCGACCCAGGCAGTCCATCTGTTGCCAATATTTTGCCTTTCGCGGTATAGAAGGGAGGTGGTGGTTTCAAGAAGGCAGTGGCGCCATATTTTGAGCTCCTTGCAGAGGCCATTGAAAAATGTCACTATTTTGACCGCACTCATGGCCTTTTAATCGGTCCAATGTGATTAACCTGCCTTGTAAGCACAACCCCCGTGCTTCTGCCTGCTTTTTCGGCACATAGTGCTGAGGTCTGATGACTCTCTTTACTGAGGCTCTGTGAGCCTGATCGTATTCTCTATATCTGGTTTATCACCACCATGTTTCTCTGCGTTTACCTGCTTCTGCTCACAGCGTTTTCTTGCACCTGGCTGTCACTGCTCATTGCACTTTCCGTACCTGGTTGTCACTGTCTTTAGCGTTTCTTGCTGTCAGAAATGTTCTGCTTTTAGAATTTCTGTGCATTTGGCTAGCACTGCCTTTAGCGCATCTCTGTCCCTGGTTGTCGCTTCCTTTAGCATTGTCGTTCTGTATAAATGACGGCTCTGTGCCTCGTTGTGGTGCAGTACCTCTTGTCTCAACTTTTTCCAAAAATTTCTAGCCGACGACAAACAAACTTTCTGTGAGGCCTTCACTTTCTTCACTGGAGTTGCACTTTGAATCTGCATACGCCAACTGTCAATTCTCACTTCGACTGAGGCACACGTGGCACACATAAGCAGTTTGCTAAACTATGGCAAACTCTCCGGGAGAGCACTCTCAGTTCTTTGGGTCGCAGGGTTTTTGGAATCCCATCCTCATCACCAGTTGAAGCATCCTTCCCCAGCCTTGCCAACATGCAAATTTTCACACCACACACGGAGCTTGTTATTACATGCTTTTATTCCTGAGCATGTAACTGTGAACTGAACATTCTACATCATGAATTCTATCACCCACGCACTTACGTCACCATCTGGAGCCAAAAGTCTTCGGTCATCTCTAACTCACAAGACACTACAGTACCAAAAAGGCAATCTTATCTTGGAGACATCCATGGCCATGGGCAGTGTCTGAAGAAGCTTGAAAAACTAAGCAGGCCTATCTCTCGAAGAAGTACACCAAATGGAGAACTGGAAGCAGTGAAAACTGAGAAAATGGTGACCATCTTGGAGAGGCCAAAAAGAAACTCAGTAGAGATCCATTTTTGGTTCTTAGACTGTGCAATTGAAAAAGATTAGATGCCTAGCCCTTCGAAGATCCATCAGACAGAGGGTGGCAAAGCAGAATTTTGAACACCCAGTAAAATCCTGGGCATGCAAGGGGTAAGTGACAGGAACATAAAGCAGGGAATATTCAGTCCTCATCTGATTTCCTTGGAGACTACTCTCCCTTAGAATGACCTTGAAATGTCTTAAACTAAATTCAAATAAGACAGACATTTCATTGTTTGGCCTGCATCTATGAGATGATGGCCTCATACTTTAGGGCCTGCTCCAACACCTTCCATGCTCGCAAGAAATTTGGGTATTACATTTGATACCAATCTATCATTTGCACCACAAATTCAAAACCTGTCATCGGTCTGTTTTACAAGGCTTAAATGTTTTTTAAAAATGATTCAATTAGCTCCAGATAATACACGGAAGATCATTGTTCATTCTATAGTCACATCAAAGCTGGACTATGTCAACATCCAGTGTATTTGATTTATAGAGTCCAGATCATTCAAAATGCTGCCGCATGACTACTACTTTGACATCTAGTGGCAAAACAAATTGAATTTAAGGCTTCAGTCCTTGCTTAGAGAGCTTTTTATCAATCTAGCCCAATTTATATAAGAATAGACTTAAAACCAATTATCAATTTAAATCACTCAGATCTAATAACCATCTGCTTTTCCAAGTTCCGAGAATACATAAAGCTAGACTGGGAGGTAGATATTTTGCTTTCCTAGCTTCAAAGCTGTGGAATAGCTTCCCTTTAGCTCTGAGGAAGGCTCAGACAATATCTGAGTTTAGTACGAAATTGAAAACTTTTCTTTTCCAATACATTTTCTATACTCTGCGACCAAGTTATGATTCTTGCTGAGTGCCGGTAAGCTTCTTGAAGCAGCTGTGCACTATATGAGTGGTTTATTATTATTATTAATATTTTTAATTGTGATAGAAAGAGAAGTAGAAATCCTAAAGAATGCTACCGGGGTAAAAATCTAGATGTGCTTAGTTCCTAGAGGAAGAAAGCGAGAATGATTTGGGGAACTACATGGTGTAGGATTTAGAAACTCTACTATAGGCTCCCACTGGAGGAGTAAACATATGCCTATGGCTGAAGTCACACAGCGTGTCAATGGTGAAATTGGAGTGGGCCCCATCATTGTGTTGATTTTTCCCAGACTAGTGAGAGGGTTATGGGATGGGGGGGGGCTCCTCCTGGGGACCTCGATACCACAGCCGCAGAGCGGGGTAGAAGCATGGAGAGATCTAGGAACGGCCCTGTCTTATAGAGGGGATGATAGAGGGGTACCGATATACTGGAACCTGATCAGGGGGGCTTGACAGGGGTCCTGGGGAGAGTGGTTTGTTTAGGTATGTCCCACCCTGCAGTGATCACTGTAATGTATTGTATTTTGTCTTGTTGTAATAAACTTGCAATAAAGTTTATTTAAAAAAAAAAATCATTGTGTTGATTTTGAAATGAGAAGACATAAAGTGCTGAGTTCTAAGGGCAGTTACAAATAGAGCTAATCTACAAAGTATTACTTTTTATGTATTTTAGAGGTAATCTACAAATGATAGGTAACCCTATCAGCATTTTCCTGCGACTTCCCAGACAACTGAAAACTAGAAGACAGAGATGGTGACACCCCAGCAAGGTTTAGAGCAAAAGGTATTGGCAAAAATACTTTTTACTGTGAAATTAAGGGTAGTGACTGACAACAAGAGTTACTGTTTTTAGAATGCAGAAGGAGGCAGAGCACTTTTCAACTCAATGCAGAAGTGAAATCTCTCATTGTCTCCCAAAGCTGAGTCTACTCCTTCTCAAGAGCAAAGAGCTTCTGTTTTTTGGGATGCTTTAAGAGATCTACTGTGAGACTCATTAACCATTGTCCAAAACCAGAATATTAGAGTGCAAGTGTAATCCACCCGATGAACACAACAATTGCTCAGAACACTGCTGTAGGCTTCATTTAGCCAGTCGACACGGCTGTCCCTCCAGTTGCCTGCAAAAGTAACATCTGAAGGGCACCAATTTGCTAAAGTCTTTCAGTTCTCACCCACTCTTTTTCTCTGTCCAACAACTCTCCCCATTAGCTAACTCTCCTCTCTTCCTTTGTTCCTCCTTTTTTCAATTATCCTAATATGAGATTACTTAGATGTGCCTCATCTTCGTGAGCACCAGTGCAACATGGGCAGTAAGAAGATGAGGGGAAGAAGTGCCCCATTTGGAGACAAAAAGATTCAGTGGTAAAATGTTCATCTGAATTAAAAATATAGATTTTGACTAAGGCAGGAGGTACGTTGTCTAAAAAAGATTCAAATTTAGGCACACATTTGTGCAATAAAAAATTCTTTGTCAGGCTGCTATGATGAGCATTAGACAGCTGCCTCACCTCAGAGGACAATTCGTTAGCTGACTTTACGTCTGAGGTACTGTTATGCAGGATTGTGTTGGAGTGGTCCCAAAAATGTGGGCGATAACTTTGCCCCGGCATACTACTGACATACCTAAACCATCACAAAGCTGCACTGTCTGGGAAACCTAAAATATAAGTCCAGGGGATCCAGTACAAGATGGGTCTTAATTTGGCATGGGAGACAATATCTGCAATCCCTTTTTAAGACCTCTTTCTTGCTCCTAGACAGATCTGCCAAGTTTCAGTTGCCCCAAAGTTTTGGTCAATAAAGACAGGAGTTCCGACACTGTGCCCCCTATTTTTGCAGCAAGCCAGGCAGTGGCCCCTGCCCTTTGTGCCTGGGCTTTCTTAATCCTTAACATATGTGGCTTCCAAGAAATTCACCATACAGATTGATCCCTAAATAGGCGAACACACTATCTTGTTCAAACCTGGAATTATTCAGGGTAAAAACAATTCTCACACATTTGTTTGGTCTAAACATCATTAACGTTGTCTTTTCCACAATAATTATTTATTTAAGTATTTATATAGCGCACTGCTACCCAAGGGCGCCTAGGCGCTTTATCCATTTCTGTTACAGAAATCAGCAAATGTATTTAAAAAGAACTGAAAACCCATAGGGGATTTAGAAATCAAAAGGGTGTTAAACGGCAAATAATAGTGTGGTAGCCTTTGCTCCAGCCAAAATTGAGCATTATTAATGCACTGTCTAACCTCCTCAACCACCTGGTTTAAACACAAGGTACAGATAAGGGAGGCAAGGGGCAGCCTTGGAGGACGTCTTGGCCAATGATGTCTATCTTTTTGCTGAACCCAGCCTGAGTTAGAGTTAACTCATTCCTTGGGCCTGGACGGTTCTACAGAGGAATATTTTTGGTAAATTATCATGGAAGATGATCGGGCGGAAATTATGAGGATCATATTATCCATTACCCTTCCCCTCTTAATATGGCATTAGATAAAAGAACATATAGCGGCCCCATAAGATGAGTCTGTACAGATCAACTATAACTTTGTCAAGACCCAGAGCCTCGTCCCTCTTTTCTTTATTGATAGCAGTCAAAGTTTTATTTAGTGTAAAAGGATCTTGTTTCATGGGCCATCCCACAACAATCCCAGAGTCTGGCCCATTCTTTGAGGGCGCTGAACAATCTAAATACAACCCTGCGAAGTGAGCTAACCAGCAATCCTCAGAGATGAGAGCTTCAGGTTTTGCTTACTGATGTTTTCTGCTATGAGCAATGATGTGCCCGTAGGTGTCTGCCATTTGGAACATTATCATAACATTGTTTTACTGTTCAGCAATTCATGGTACTTTGCTCTACTATCTATAAATGCTCCTCTATCATTACCTTTTAAGGCTGTCATAGCTATTCCTTTGCACGTCTTCAGTCTTTGTCAAAAGAGGGATGATGTTCAAGTCGAGGGTCAGGAGATAAATAATTGGTTCGGATATTTGTTAAGATATATTGTCGGAAATGAACAAAATAAGGGGCATATTTACAAGGAAATTGTTGTGTGCTGCGCTGCAGCAAATTTCACAGTGTCGCGCTCCACCATTTCCAAAACACAGAGATGCGCCGTATTTACAACAATACGGAGCACTCCTGTGTTTTCTCTAAAGCTGGCACAAAAAATAGCTGCCTAGCGCTAACACAGACACCCTTGTGCCATAGTACAAGGGTGTCTGTGTTGCAGGGAATTATTGTTTATGTACAGGAAGGTGTACCTTCCTGCACATAAACAATCAATAATGAGGATGTTGTTACTTCTAGGTGTATTGTATTCTGCAGCACACCTAGAAGTAGCAAATCATCCTTATTTAATGATTGTTTATTTGCAGGAATGGACACCTTCCTGCACATAATCATAAATAGCGTTTTGCTCCTTCTATGTGTGCTGCACAAAAAGCAAAAAGCTTTGGGTGTTGCGGTGGAATGCCCACAGCATTTATTAAGCATTTATTATCTAGTGCTGATATAGTCCCGGTTACTTTAAACGGGATGGATCTTAAACTAACCGCATACACATACAATATTGCCGTGTTCTCGAGTCAGCCGGTAAACGCTTTGACCGCTATAACTTTTGAGGCACAGCGATTTGGCTCTTTCTCCGGCAATAATCTTAATTTGAACAAAACATAGACACTATTGAATTTACAACCCGAAAATCTCCCAACGGCCCTTGGCGTCACAAAGAATGCAATATATTTGGGAGTATCTCTTAGTAGCCAAGTTAGTGATATTATTTCAATGAATTATGAACCTTTGTTGAGGAAAGTAGTCGCAAATCTGCGATGCTGGCACCGGCTCCCCTTCAGTATATATGGAAGATGTAACGTCATTAAAATGAATGTTCTTCCAAAGTTTTTGTATTTTTTTCATACTATCCCTCTGCGGGTGCCACAGACCTTTTTTAAGCGCTTGGATAGCGCTGTCAGTAGTTTTATTTGGGGATACCGGTGTGCCAGGAGAGCCATACGATATATAAAACTATCATTTAAGCAGGGTGGTTTCAAACTTACAGACTTTAAACTATATTTTTGGACGGCGTCTGCGGGCGAATACAGAGTTTAGTTAAAGGACCTGAAACTGGTGCTAGCTGGCTTTCATACCAGTTGGCTTGTGGATTCGGCTCTGGGTATTTACTATATAAAACATCTGACCCGAATGACTACAAGCGGGTATGATTCAAGATAGTTAAGGACATAACTAATATATGGTGCGAAATTTCTAAGACATGAATTTCCTGACTTACATTTATACACTGTATTATGGGGGAATCCTTTATTGCCTAGAATATTCCATGACCACGTTGGAAAAGAATGGCAACGTAAGGGTGTGATACGGTTGGGTCATCTATATGACGTACAGGGTTTCCGATCTTTCCAGTCCCTGAAAGAAGAATACGGCCTGCTACAAACTTATTTCTACAAGCACTTGCAAGTCAGGGATTATTTTATTCGAGGCCGAGGTTTGCCAGTTATCTCGCCTCTCTGAGGTTTTGTCCGCATTTTTGGGCGTTGGTAGATGAGGTGTTTTGGCAAAACCTACCAGAAACTTATAGGGGGGGGTAGTGACGATGGTTTACAGATAGCAGTAAACTAAGTCGGATTTTTAACTGCAATATAACTAAAGAGTAGATGAACGAATCTCTAGAAACAATAGATTCAGCAGTAACATCAGTCAATTTGAAGCTTCAGCAAATTAGATTAACATTTATGCTTTATTATACTCTGGAGCGAATTTCTAAATGGGCTACTTACTTAAATAACACTTAATCATATTGTCCGAAATGTCAGGAATTTGCCACAGATTTACGTCATATGTTTTTTACATGTCCCATGCTGAAAGAATTTTGGTCTGGCATTACCCTCGCCCTTGCAGTCTGGGCCAGGTACGATAATCCGGCTGCTGAGAAAGAGCTGGCGTTGGGAATATTTTCAGAGTTAGGCTGTCTCACTAAATCTTTTGCTTCTATTATATCGGCCTGCGCTCGTTTTTAGCTCGTTCTTGGATCCAGAGAAGGAGTCCAAGTATTAATGAATTTTGGGCCTTATTAAGGGAAATCTATGAAATGGAGATGACATTAGCTAAAGTTAGAGGCCCTCGGTCTTGGCTTAAATTTAAAAGGATATGGTCTTGCCTCCAATGGGATTGAGAGTTTAAAGAATTTCTTTTTTTCTACACTATATAATTGCTTTCATTTATTACAACCGTATCAAAATGTATTTATATTGGATACTTACAAAACTGTTGTTATGTTTTTTTCTGCTTATGCCCCTATGTGTTCTGCCTATGATTATTACCGGTTTGTTGTTTAAGAATTCTTTTGCCTATGCAATGTATTTTTGTTTGTGGCTATAAAATAAAAAATAAAATAAAAAAGGAATGCCCACAGCAACGCCCCTTTCACACAGATACCTGCGTAAAAGTCTACCATATTTACAACGCTGCGTTAAGCCACAAAAAGTGGCTTAATGCCACTTTATAAATATGGTGCAGGGTATTGCACCACCAGAACGTCGGTAAAAGTGACGTTCTGGTGTCCCAATCCCCTGGGAGTCACGTAGTGGCAAAAGTGTGAAAATCCAAGGTCTTGGTTGTAGTTATCTGCTGGACACGTTCTAATGTTCCAGCATATGCACTATGTAACCTGCCACTCCCAGCCACCCCACACCCATCCATCACAGGTGTCACCTGTCAGGTGACTCTGCCAATAATAGGGGTCGGGCGCATGTGCTCTGGGCCAGTTCCAAGTAATACACCTAAGTGTCTGTGTCACTTATTTACAACGTATGTGGGCTTAGAACCTGCAACTTTACAATGGCAATGAGCGGGTCTGATCCCACATATATTCTGGCAGCCACCCCGCAGTTCCTTGTGGGAAGAAGGGTAGCCCATGTCTAGGGTACTCCCGCACCTGAATAAATAAGGCTGCCCCTGGCCCTAAATGATGACGCCCACATCTGCAGCCCCAGGAGCAGTGAAGCTGTAATCACCTTGAACATGGCCCTGGGGCAAAAGGAGAACAGTAAACCTGCACAGAGCACCGTTCTACACGATGCCTAGTACAAAGACTGCGCACTGCTCCTCGGCAAGAGAACGACCAACAGAGTGCCACACACCCTTGGTAGGTGCCTGTTATGGGCAGGAGGAGATACTGTATACTCCAGCAAAGAAGCCCCAAGCAGCAAGAGACTGCTGACCCCCACAAGAAGTCCAAAGTTGCCCCAGCCAAGAGAACTGCGACGAGTCAAGCGAAAACCAAGGCAACCAATGGCAGCATGATCTTGATTTGTGAGAATGGTCCACAAAGGGGTTATCCTTGATGTTGGACCTACGTCCTAGGGGTAGCATTGGCCTACGTTAACAGGCATCCTCATCCACATAGCGCTTCGTACTTGCATCCTCCTCAGTCCGCAATCCAGTATGACACCACTCAAAAAGGACATTACACTGGATATTTCCTTTTCAACGTTTACTAGAATTCCTCCACCTTTCTTACGTTACCGGAATTCTCTGTTCCGCATCACAGAGCACGACATTTCATTTGTATTCAGAATAACATTAATGCTCCCACTTTGCAGTTCATAGTAGAGTCTCTAAAACACCCTTTGAGTTTCTCCTCCCACCATTACTAGAGGGCCTAGTTACTTTTCTGCAAGGTAAGTTTCAACCCACATCTCCAAAAGTACTTTTAGACTCTACTGAATATTTCCCAAAAAGCGCATTTAGACTCTATTGAACATTTCTCAAAAAGCACATTTAGACTCTATTGAACATTTCTCAAAAAGCACATTTAGACTCTATTGAGCATTCCCAAAAAGCGCATTTAGACTCTATTGAACATTTCTCAAAAAGCACATTTAGACTCTTATCAACATTTCTCAAAAAGCACATTTAGACTCTTATCCTGCCCACCGGCTTTAATCTCTGCCTATGAGATATTCAGCTGAAGGTTGCTTACTGCGGGCGACCAAAAGGAACCCTCCAAATAGTTCACCTGAAAGCTAGGTGTGACATAGGGCCAAATCACTACGTCCTAACCGAATCCTTAAGTCCCGGTATGGCCCCGACTGCAGACGGTTGTCCTTTGCACTGGAGATCCGCTCTCTCCTTAGCGCAGTCTCACACAACGCTACTCCAGCGCTCGCTTCCCCTGTGTCAGAAGCCAGTCTCCCCGCCCCTCCAAGGCCCAGCTTACTTTACAGGCTTGAGGTCCTCCTCCGGCAGCGGGACTCGTGGACTCCTCCACCAGGGGGCGTCTTGACTGGGGCTTAAGGAAGTAACACCTCTCACCTACCCCACCCTCAAGGGACTTCCCGTGAGGTGAGCTTCACTGAAAAACTTCTCATGGGGCACTTCCCAGCTTTTCTCGTTCTGCCAGGCGCCCCCGTCACTGCCGACCGCAGCGCGACTTGCGGGAGCGCAGTGACGGCTCCGTCAGTCACTTCCGCCGCTCCTGATGCAGCGCAACTCGTGAGGGGTGCGGCCTAGTCTGCAGAGAGGGGCGGCGCTTCCTTGAGGGCCCGGCTCACGTGACCCAGCGTCAGTTTCCAGGCCAGCCCCCGACTCAACTCCCCGGCTGCGGCCTCCTTAGTCAGCTGGTCGGCGCGTTGTCAGCTCCCCTCACAGCTGACACGCGCGATGGATGTCGGCAACCCTGGAGAGCCTCGAGCCTCTCATCAAAACCCCACGGCACTCTCTCAGGACCCGCAGCTGGTGATGAGGTTCAACGATAGGGCTAGTGCCGGTAAGCGGGGAACAAGGGGGTGTGGCTCACAGTACCCCGGGTGAGCAGATCCGCTAGCCCGGGGAATCTCTAGCACTGCTCCTTACCCCTAGCCCACAATGGAGTTCCGTTGATTTGCCACAGGGGGGGGGGGGGAGGGGGTTAGATTCCCGATTGACCACCAAAGAGTCAAGGCAGTCCCAACGGCAAACCCTCCCCGGGATTCCTCTTCAGGCTCTCAGTCTATGCTAGGGACGCCTGACTGGAGAAGGAACAATGCCTTTCAGAGCTGTCAGCTGATCTCAGGGACCGGTCAAATGGCAAAGGGTGGTGTCACTACGCAGGGGACTCCCGCAGACCCTAGGATCTGTCCACTCCCTTTCAGCGCAACCACCTCTCCACTCAGGTGCCTTACTCCTGACTGACTCCACAGCCCTACTCGATTCTAAAATGGCCGCCCTCCTGCCACCTCTATTTATCACCTTGGGCTGGACTTGCCAGAGAGGTCCAGAAGGTTCTGGAACCTCCCATGGCAGTCATGGCCCGGGTGCTGAGGTGACAGTTGGAGCCACCATTTTGTGAATCCTACCTTCCTCATCTATCTACCTCAGTGGAGCACCTTGCGCCTTTTCCTCATGTGATGAGGAAAAGGCGCCCAGAACCGCTACATCAGCACCCCAAAAAGTTTGGTAGACAGAAAAAATGAGAAGGGGACAAGGGATAAAAATAATAAAATGAGGAGGGAACTGCCAAAGGGCTGACAGGTCTAACACGCGTCCCCCCCAGCTGAAAGTGGGGAGAGCTACCCAACCCCTTGGGAGTCCTCTTCACTAAGGCGGAAATACCTAGAGAGACCGTCAGCATTGGCGTGGTCCACTCCTGGGCGATGTTCCACCCTAAAATCCATCCCCTGTAGGGAAATGGACCACCTCAACAGCTTGGGATTCTCGCCCCTCATTTGCATCAGCCACCCGAGGGGCCGGTGGTCGGTCTGAACCAGGGAGTGCGAGCCAAACAGGTATGGCCGCAGCTTCTTCAGAGCCCACACCACCGCAAAAGCCTCCCTCTCAATTGCACTCCACCTCTGTTCCCGGGGGAGTAGTCTCCTGGATAGGAAAACCACCGGTTGGTCTAGACCCTCGTCATTGAGTTGCGACAGCACTGCCCCAATACCGTGCTCCGACGCGTCCGTCTGGACAATGAACTCCTTGGCAAAGTCAGGGGCCCTGAGAACAGGTGCCGCACACATGGCCTTTTTCAAGGTGTCAAAAGCTTGTTGACATCCCTCGGTCCAGATCACCCGTCGAGGGTGCTTTTTGGAAGTGAGCTCAGTCAAGGGGGCTACAATCGTACCGTATCCCTTGACAAAGCGTCGGTAGTAGCCAGTGAGGCCCAAGAAGGCCCGGACCTCCGTCTGTGTCTTGGGGGGCTCCCAGGCCATGATGGTTTCGATCTTGGCCTGGAGGGGTTGCACCTTACCCCGACCCACCAAGTGACCGAGGTACACTACCGACCCCTGCCCGATCTGGCACTTACTGGCTTTGATCGTCAGACCTGCCTGCTGCAAAGCCTGAAGAATGGCCTGAAGGTGACTCAGATGGTCCTCCCAGCTGCGGCTGAAGACAGCAATGTCATCCAGGTACGCAACTGAAAAGGCTTCCATTCCAGAGAGGACCTGGTTCACCAATCTCTGGAACGTAGCAGGGGCGTTCTTGAGCCCAAAGGGCATCACACAGAACTGGTAGTGACCCTCGGGTGTGGAGAAGGCTGACCTTTCCTTCGCTCCATCCGTCAAGGAGATCTGCCAGTACCCGGATGTAAGGTCAAAGGTACTGAGATATTGGGCAGCTCCCAACCGGTCAATGAGCTCATCCGCTCTCGGGATAGGATGAGCATCTGTCTTTGTCACTGAATTCAGTCCCCTGTAATCCACACAGAACCGGAGTTCTGGGGTAGTGCCCGGTGGGGCAGCTTTGGGTACCAGTACCACCGGACTGGACCAGGGACTACTTGAAGGCTCAATTACTCCTAGTTCTAGCATCTTGGTAACTTCTCCCTGGATGCTAGCCTTCACCTTATCCGACAGTCGGTAGGACTTGGACTTCACAGGTGGGCTGTCCACTGTGTCCACGTCATGGGTACACAGATGAGTCCTTCCCGGGATAAGGGAGAACAAGGAAGCAAACTGCTCCAGTACCTGGCGACAGTCCTTCCGTTGTTCAGGAGTTAGGGACGGTGAAAGGATCACTCCCTCCACCGATCCATCCTTCTCTTGGGACGCAAACAGATCGGGAAGAGGTTCACTTTCCTCTTCCTCTGACCCATCAGTCACCATCATTAACGTGACCTCGGGTCTCTCTTGGTGAGGCTTGAGGCGGTTGACATGGAGCACCCGATGGGGCTGCCTGGGGGTCTTAAGATCTACCACATAGGTAACCTTGCCCTTTTTCTCAACCACCTCAAAGGGACCTGACCAGCGATCCTGGAGGGCGCTAAGCTCTCCAGGTTCCATCACCCACACCTTCTGGCCAGGCTCCAGCTCCACCGGGTGAGCATTTTGGTCATACCATTCCTTCATGACCGTTTGGCTGGCTTCTAGGTTTTCCGAAGCTTGCTTCCACAACCTAGCCATTTGGCTACGAAAGGCCAGCATGTAGCTCACCACATCCGGGGCAAGTTTTCTGGGAGTCTTTTCCCATCCATCCTTCACCAGGCTGAGGGGTCCACGCACGGGATGCCCGTACAACAGCTCGAAGGGGCTGAAGCCCACTCCCTTCTGTGGTACCTCCCTGTACGAGAACAGCAAACAAGGTAGGAGGACGTCCCATTTCCTCCGCAGGCTCTCGGGCAGACTCCGGATCATGCCCTTTAAGGTTTTGTTAAACCTTTCCACCAGACCATTGGTCTGGGGGTGATAAGGGGTGGAGAACCGGTAAGTGACTCCACACTCCTTCCACATAGCCCGCATGTATGCCGACATGAAGTTGGTACCTCTGTCCGACACCACTTCCTTGGGGAATCCCATCCGGGTAAAAATTCCCATAAGGGCCCGTGCCACTGCAGGTGCAGTAATGGTCCTCAGAGGGATAGCCTCTGGGTACCGTGTGGCATGATCCACCAGAACCAGGATAAACCTGTGAATGTTGGTGGATCCAATGGCCCGACAATGTCGATGCCCACCCTTTCAAAGGGGGTACCAACGACAGGCAGTGGTTCCAGGGGAGCCTTCAGCTTCACCCCTGTTTTCCCACTAGCTTGGCAGGTTACACACGTCCTACAAAAAGTATCAGACGTAATCCTCATCTGAGGCCAGTAAAAATGAGGGACAAGTCGAGCAAAGGTCTTGTCTTGTCCCAAGTGTCCTGCCAAGGGTATTTCGTGAGCCAGTCCTAATAGGAAGGCTCGGTAACGCTGGGGAACCACCAAAGCCCGGGATGAACCATGCACCGGAGCCTTGGGTTCGCTATACAGGAGACCATCCTCCCAGTATATGTGGAAGTTCCCCGAATCGTTACCCGCTGCCTGGGCATCGGCCTGCCGCCGTAAACCCTCAAGGGTAGGGCACTCCTTCTGGGCCCGACAAAACTCTTCCCTAGTAGGTCCTCCCTCCACCTGCCAGTCTGCAGGGGTAGGTAAGCCCTCCAGGGACGTTACATCCCCCTCCGTAGACTCCGGGACCACTTCAGTTGCCCCATCCACCTTTGGAGGGTCAGATGCCGGGGCAGGCTTCCCCCGTCCCCGTCTACCCTTTCCGGCAGCTGGTTGGGCCTTTGTCCCAGGCTCCAACCTCTGTGAATCCCCTCTTTGGGTGGTCACGGACCGAGTGTGGGCACACGTCCACTCAGGGGTCCCCAACATCTCCATGTGGGCCCTGAACTCAACCTCCTTCCACGCCGAGTGTTCAAGGTCGTTTCCCAACAGGCAGTCGACCGGCATGGCAGGGCTGATCGCAACTCGTAGAGGACCCGCAACCCCTCCCCACTCAAAGGGAACCTGGGCCACCGGATAGTGACCCTCTCGGTTGTCAGCCATCACAACCGGGTGGACTACATTGGGAACCACCTGCTCTAGGGACACCAGCTGACTCCTCACCATAGTCATGCTGGCTCCTGTGTCCCTCAGAGCCTCCACCCTCTGGGCATTGATGGTGACCCATTGCCTGTACTTAGTAGTATTCGAGGGCATCTGGGTCTTAGGAACCATCTCACACTCCCCTAAGGACACTAGGGTTAGCCCTGCCCACTCACCTCCCTTATCTAGGGGCAACTCCTCCCCAAGCACTACACTCGCCACCCCAGGGGTCTTTCCTCCAATGGGAGGGTGTGGTCTCTTGGGACACTTGGCATCCCCCTTATAGTGCCCAACCTCACCACACTCATAACATCGGACAACCCTAGGCTGCTGACCACGGTCAGGATAAGGGGGTTTGTGGGGGCTAACCTTAGGCGGGAATCCTACTCCCCTCCCTTGTGAACTCTTTTGGGGACCTTTAGAGAACTCCCTCTTTTTGTCTCCCCCTCCTTCTTCTGGGGGGCGCCCTGTCCAGCCCCTTGGAAATTCCCTCCAGTCCCTTTTGAGGATACCCGGGTACTGGCCCAGATATCCGCCTCCTCTGCAGGCTTCCTGGGATTAGTTAGCTTGCTGTCTACCAGGTGCTGACGCAGCTCTGGAAAACTTTTCTCGAGGAGGTGCTTGTAGGAGAGTAGGGTCTGCTATCCTATGGTCACCCCAAATTTTTGCTTTTTGCTTCACTGGTTTTTGACATATTGAGGCTGTGGGCCTGCCAATCAGACCCCCAGCCTGCTGTTCTCTCTACTAAATTAAAACTATGCACCCTAGGTGCATAACCAATTGGAAGTGGATCACCCTGTCAGCCCCTGTACCAGTGTACACTAGGTACCCAGGGCATTGGTGTACCCAAGGCCTGCCAGGGGCTGAAGCATGTATTATGCCACCCCAGGCTTGGCCTAACAAATTTGACACAACTGGCTGATCACTCAGCTGGGGTAAGTTGGTGTAACCACCTCTTACTTAGGTGTAGTATACCTATACCTAACCTTAAATGGGACACATGTTAACCTATAAGTCACTCCTATGGATAGGCCTTAACAATCCTGAAGGCAGAGTGCTTGGTTCCATGTGAGATGGTGCTCTGGCATGAGCTGAGCCTGTCTGCAGTGGTCGGAACAACTTCCTTCTACTGTTTCCAGATATCGTCATACCATATACTCTTAAGTGCATTATGAACCTCGCGGTTAAATGCTATCTTTGGTTTGGCTTTATCAAAACATGTTGAGTAAGGTGTCATACGAATTGGAATACTAACCCCTCGCCAATTCTGGCGACGGGGTTAGCATTCCACCCTTCTAGAGGGACACGACATGTACAGTACCTGAAACCCGGGTAAAATCAGACATAGCCTCAGCTCCACAAAATGGATGCTGCCACCACAGACACAAGTCTGCCCTCCTGCTGCTGGGAGTCCTTCCAGCTTGGGAGGTGTGGACAAAGGGTTTCCTGCCAGGGGAGGTGCATGCACCACCCCAGACAGGATTTTGTGTATTGGTCAGGTAGGGCTTGAAAGAAACCAGACATGTCTGAGGCTCACAAGGAGCCTTGGTGCATATGCCAGTTCAATCCGGTCCTGGGGCACACCAGTCCCGGGCCTGGGGCGAGCTGGACAAAGGATCGGGGGTGTAACCACCCCCCTTCCTGGTCCCACCCTTAGGGAGGGACCTAGCAGGTAGTCCGGCCCCTAGAATCCGCTTAAAGGTAGGAGCTGTGTCCTAAGACTTCAGACATCCTGGAATCAACTTGAAACTAAGAAGAAGACGGGAACTTCGACGCTCTGCCGCACAGAGGACTGAAGCCAATCTCCCCTGTGGTCAGGGAGTGACCACCTTGCTAACGCAAGCACCATCCAGCGAATCAACGTCTGCTTTGCCGCCGCCTCCCACCGGAGCCCGAGCCCAGAGACTGACAAGACCTGGACTTCCAGACCTCTCACCGCCCGATCCACAGTCCCTGAGAAGAGGAGACCCGTGGAGGCACCGAGACACGTGGAGCCAGCCATCTTGAAAAGACCACGACAAGCTGCAAGCGCAACAACCGAGGCTCCCTCCAAGTTGTGCTTTGGGATCTGAGAAGCCCAACACCCGAGCAGCATCTGCACCAAAGGTGAGCCCTCCAGCATCTCCACGATCTGCGTGGGGCCCTTCTGCATTTTGCCACTCGACGCGCCTAACCGGTTGCTGGCCCGCTGGCTAGTGGCCATCTTGGCGACGAACCTCAAGAAATACACCGCTGGTCTGGTTGCTCCAGACTGGTCCTTGCTCCCCTCCAAAGGAGCAGTCCCTCTGACCTTGCTGGTCAGAACCAACAGCTTATTTCATCTCCTACAACAATTGCTTTTGCCAAGGCTTGTTTGCTTCGATCAAGTCGCCGACACCGCCGACAGCGAGAGCCTGCGTGGGACAGCTCGTGACCCGACTCCTGGACGTCGTCGACCTTCAGGGACCACGTGGCTGCAGAGAAAAGCTACACCTTCCCTCCTGTTTGCACCCGACATCGCCTGGTACCCACCAGGTGCCACGCTGGTCACTGGCTAGTGACTGTGAACACTGTCCCCTCTGCTTACAGGTCTTCAACATCTCCGATCCACTCTTGGATCCACCGCATCTCTTCCGGGGCGACCGCCTGCAGCATCTTTGACTACAGGCTCCATTGAACAGATAGAAGAAACCCAACGCACTTCGACGCCTATGCACCCGCTTCCTGTGGGTGAGGTAAAGCTGGCACTCCGGTGCCCAAGTGTAGAGTATCATCTCTAGTGTCTGTGTTTCGAATCTGAAGTTCATAGTCGATCCGGAAGATCCTTTTTGCAGTAACTTTGTACTTTTTACGCACCCATTGAAAACCTATGGGAGCTCGCGTGTGACTATTTGCTCTGCACACGCAACCCGTGGACCTCCTGGTCACTAACTGAAGTTAGCTCCTTGTAGGCCCAGCGATTCTAGAGGCCCTAGGCCTTTTCTCTTTCCTGTTCGTGGTACTTATACCACTATTTTAGTATATGGTTTGAGCGGCCACCAGGGCCTATCCATATAAAGTGCAACTTCTGTGTATTCTACTGTAATCTTGTTTGACGATTTGTGCTCCTGTGCTCATAAAGAGACTAGGGGTTACTTTGAGAAATAAATACATATATATTTTGAATATATATCTGTGTGGTGTCCTTTCATTGGTATAAAAGGGAGTTGCATTTGGTAAAACAGCTTGCTTAACACGCTTCACGAGTTTAGCCTCAAAGACTGCTTAGCCTACGCTACCACTAGGGCAGCTAGTCCGAAAAGGTTGACTTACAACCACACCATAAGGGTTGCTTGGCATGGTACAAGGTGGTCACTTTAACTAGTGAACATCATATACCAGGCCAACTTCTCACATTGGTGAGCAGCGGTTGGATTTGAGCTTGCTGTGTTTTACCATTGTAATCTCTTGGTTACCAATTGAAAGATCACATAGGTACCTGTAGGTACATATAAAACAAGATTAGATATACTTAAGTTCTACTGAACTTAGTTGTTGTAGAGCAAAGGGAGTAGCACACCCTGACTACAACTACTAGATAGGTTTAGTAGGTAAACCCAAGTGTAGGTAGATTGCAACACATCCACCCACACTTAAGAGCAATGGCTGGGGCAGAGGGGTCCAAGGTACCCATCTCTGTTGAGAGTGACCCCAAGAGGGCACCATCCATCTTTGCTACCCTAAATCAGAATGAGCTCAGGCATTTGGCAACTCTTAGAGGCCTTAAACAGCCCAAGAACCCTACCTCTGCTGAGCTCAGAGAACTCTTACAGAATGATGAAAATCAGAAAGAGCTCGAGAAAGCTTCCCAGTTAGCCCCCTTAGGGACAGGAACAGGAGGCCCCCCTTCTGAAGATGCCACTGAGGTACCCCTTTCCAATAGCCATCCCTTAGATGAGCACCATACTACAGAGGAGGAAAGTGAGGGGGATACAGATGTGAGTGAGGATGAAGGGAGAACTAGCCCAGTGCCAAGTGTTATACTTGGCCCAGCTAAACTAAGGCTATTGGGGACTGACAGTGGGTTTACCCCATTGGATCTCCCCAGTGGACTTAACACAGGGCTTGGGAGGCAAAGGAATCGCTCAGGTGAATCCAATGCTTCTCATGGCTCTAGAGGCTCTCAAGGTCACTCCAGGAAAAGGATGACCACCCCTCAGAGGAGGGAACATGAGGCCAGAATGCAGGAAGCCCAGCTGAGGATAAGGAAGCAGGAGCTAGAAGTAGCCCTGATGGAAGAAAAACTGAACAAGGCTAGGCAACCTAGAGAGAGTGGGTCTATACCCACTGGTGGCAGCATTGTCCCTAAGGACAAAGATAGGGTCTTTGATAATAGGAACCTGTCTAAGGTTGTGCCCCCCTACAAAAGTGGGGATGATATCCACAAATGGATAACTGCTCTTGAGAGAGCCTGCAAAGTACAGCAGGTTCCTGAAGACCAGTGGGCAGCAATCCTCTGGCTCTCCTTTGAATGAAGAGGCAGAGACAGACTCCTCCCTGTTAGAGAAGAGGATGTCAGAAACTACAGAGTCCTGAAGAGTGTCCTAGTTGATGGGTTAGGCTTAACCACTGAACAATACAGGTTAATGTTCAGAGACACCCAAAAGACACAGACTCAGGACTGGTCTGAATACATTGAATGTGCCACTAAGGCTTTGGAGGGTTGGTTGCTGGGAAGTAAGGTATCTGATTTTACAGGGTTGTATAATTTGATGATGAGAGAACAGATTTTAAATAACTGTCAAAACCAGCAACTGCATCAACACTTGGTTGACTCTGATCTGACCTCTCCCCAAGAATTGGGAAAGAAGGCAGACAAATGGGTCAGAACCAGGGTTAAGCAAAAGAACCAGAACCAGGGCCAAGGGGGTGATCAGAAGAAAACAGACCAAAAGGGTGGAGATCAGAAACCTAAAGACCAGAAGTCTTCAACAGGGCCCCAAACTACTGCTAAGGAGGGTGGGTCCCAACAGTCCAAAAAGAAGAAAGAAGGTCAAAAGAAACCCTGGTGCAATCATTGCAAGAATACAACTCACTGGACTAGTGATTGCAAAAAGGGTGGAGCCCCCAACACTGTTGCCCCTAAGGCACCTGCTCCCAGTACTACTGTTAGCAGTGTTGGTCCCCAGACAAAGGGTGTAGTGGGAATCACTATGGGAACTGAAGGAGATTCTGACTTAGACAGAACCCTGACACAGGCAGTCCTGATCTGTGATGGGGACATTGATTTGTCCCTGACTGTGAGCCCCAGTAACCTGGGCAAGTACAGACAGACTCCTTTAATTAATGAAAAAGTGGCTCAAGCCTACAGGGACACATGTGCCAGTGTCACTATGGTGACACCAGGCTTTGTGGACCCTGGACAGTACATACCAGGTGAGAATTACCTGGTGACCAATGCCAGCAATGCCACTACTTCACATAGTGTGGCAGTTGTTAACTTCTCATGGGGAGGGGTAACTGGCCTCAAAAGGGTTGAGGTTAGGGCAGACCTCCCAGTAGAATGTTTGTTGGGCAATGACCTAGAGAGTTCTCTATGGTCTGAAGTGGAGTACAGGACACATGCAGAGATGTTAGGTATATCACCACATGTCCTTGCTGTGACCAGGTCACAGGCCAAAAAGTGCCTTACTGAACCTCAGGTGTTGGATCCTGGAACAATGGACCAAGCACCTACCAAGAAGAAGAACAGGAGGGTCAAGGCTGTGCCTTCCCCCCTGCCTCAGAGTGATGATCAACCTTCCCAGGAAGCTGATCTACAGGACCCTGAAGGAACTGTCCCTGAAGAGCTTGAACCTGATCAGGTTGAGTTTCTGGGGACAGGGGGACCTTCAAGGGCTGACTTGAGGCAGGCTCAGTTATCCTGTCCCTCTCTTGAACCCCTCAGACAGCTGGCTGCTGCTGAGGCTGCTGGGAATGCTCAAGGTACCCATAAAGTGTATTGGGATGAAGGGCTCCTTTATTCAGAGGCTAGAGACCCCAAGCCTGGTGCAACCAGGAGGTTGGTTATACCTCTGCAATTTAGGGGCTTCCTTCTTACCTTGGCCCATGATATTCCTTTAGCAGGACACTTAGGCCAGAACAAGACTTGGGACAGGCTTGTCCCTCACTTTCACTGGCCTCACATGAATGAAGATACAAAGGAGTTTTGTCGCTCCTGTGTGACCTGCCAAGCCAGTGGCAAATCAGGTGGCACAACAAAGGCCCCCCTAATACCACTACCTGTGGTGGGGGTCCCCTTTGAAAGAGTGGGAATAGATATAGTGGGTCCCATGGATCCTCCCACTGCATCTGGGCACAGGTTTATACTTGTGGTAGTGGATCATGCCACCAGGTATCCAGAGGCAATTCCCCTTAGGACCACTACAGCACCTGTTGTGGCCAGGGCCCTGCTGGGAGTATTCTCCAGAGTGGGGTTTCCTAAGGAGGTAGTATCTGACAGGGGTACCAACTTCATGTCAGGATACTTGACAGCTATGTGGAAGGAATGTGGTGTCAACTACAAGTTCACCACCCCTTATCACCCACAATGCAATGGGCTTGTTGAGAGATTCAACAAGACCCTAAAGGGTATGATCAAAGGATTACCTGAAAAGCTCAGGCGAAGATGGGACATCCTTCTACCCTGCCTTCTGTTTGCTTACAGAGAGGTCCCACAAAAGGGGGTTGGCTACAGCCCCTTTGAGTTGTTGTTTGGGCACCCTGTAAGAGGCCCACTGTGTTTAGTGAAGAAGGATGGGAGTTACCTCTCAAAAAGCCTAAACAAGACATAGTGGACTATGTACTTGGTCTCCGCTCCAGGATGGCTGAGTATATGGAGAAGGCATCCAAAAACCTTGAGGCAAGCCAGGCCTTACAGAAAGCTTGGCATGACCAAAAGGCTGTCTTGGTTGAGTTTCAGCCAGGACAGAAGGTATGGGTGTTGGAGCCAGTGGCCCCAGCAGCACTCCAAGACAAATGGTCTGGACCCCATACAATCCTGGAAAAGAAGGGAGAGGTCACCTACTTGGTAGACCTAGGAACTCCCAGGAGTCCCCACAGGGTACTCCATGTTAACAGGTTAAAAGCATATGTTGACAGGGCAGACATGGGCTTGCTCATGGCTACAGATGAGGGACAGGAGGAAGAGAGTGACCCTCTCCCAGACCTGTTGTCTCAGAACCCTGAAGATGGCTCAGTTGAAGGAGTGACCCTTGGAGGCAACCTCACTGCCCATCAGCAGACTGAATGTAGACAAGTTCTACAATCATTTCAACATCTGTTTTCCCTAATACCTAGCCAAACTGACTGGTGTACCCATGTTGTGGACACTGGTGACAGTCTGCCTGTAAAGAACAAGCTCTACAGACAACCTGACCACGTCAGGGACTGTATAAAGGCTGAGGTACATAAAATGCTGGAATTAGGTGTCATTGAACCCTCAGAGAGCCCCTGGGCTAGCCCAGTGGTTCTGGTCCCCAAACCTCACACCAAAGATGGCAAGAGAGAGATGAGGTTCTGCGTGGACTATAGGGGTCTCAATGCTGTCACCAGGACAGATGCACACCCTATTCCAAGGGCAGATGAGCTCATAGACAAACTAGCTTCTGCTACGTTTTTGAGCACATTTGACTTGACAGCTGGCTATTGGCAAATCAGATTAGCTGAGGAGTCTAAGGCCAAAACAGCATTCTCCACCCCAGGTGGGCATTATCAGTTTGTGGTGATGCCCTTTGGTCTGAAGAATGCACCTGCCACCTTCCAAAGGCTGGTGAACCAAGTCCTTACTGGGTTGGATGACTTTTGTGCAGCATATCTTGATGACATTGCTGTCTTTAGCTCCGCCTGGGAGGATCACCTGATCCACCTGAAGGAGGCTCTTGAGGTTCTGCAAAGGGCAGGCCTCACTATCAAGGCTACTAAGTGCCAGATAGGGCAGAGTAAGGTTGTATATTTGGGCCACCTTGTAGGTGGAGGCCAAGTTCAACCACTGGAGAGTAAGATACAATCCATCAAGGACTGGTCCCCTCCAACCACCCAGACTCAAGTTCGAGCTTTCTTGGGCTTGACTGGGTACTACAGGAAGTTTGTTAAGAACTATGGGTCCATTGTGACTCCTCTTAATGATCTGACATCCAAGAAGATGCCCAAAAAGGTTCAGTGGACAGTAAGCTGTCAAAAGGCATTTGATGACCTGAAGGAGGCCATGTGCTCTGCACCTATCCTGAAAAGTCCTGACTACTCCAAAGAGTTTATTGTCCAAACAGATGCTTCTGAGTTGGGTGTGGGAGCTGTGCTGTCACAACTTAATGTAGATGGTCAAGACCAACCCATTGCTTTTATTAGCAGAAGGTTGACCCCCAGAGAGAAGAATTGGTCAGCTATTGAGAGGGAGGCCTTTGCTGTGGTGTGGGCCCTGAAGAAGCTGAGGCCATACTTGTTTGGCACTCACTTCAAGATTCAGACCGACCATAAGCCCCTCTTGTGGCTAAATCAGATGAAGGGTGAAAACCCCAAACTGCTTAGGTGGTCCATTTCCCTACAGGGTATGGACTTTACAGTGGAGCACCGGCCAGGTACTGACCATGGGAATGCAGATGGTCTCTCCAGGTACTTCCACTTAGGACATGAAGACGAGACTGGTCAAGGCTAGTTTAATGTCCCTGCGTTTGGGGGGGGGGGTTGTGTAGGAGAGTAGGGTCTGCTATCCTATGGTCACCCCAAATTTTTGCTTTTTGCTTCACTGGTTTTTGACATATTGAGGCTGTGGGCCTGCCAATCAGACCCCCAGCCTGCTGTTCTCTCTACTAAATTAAAACTATGCACCCTAGGTGCATAACCAATTGGAAGTGGATCACCCTGTCAGCCCCTGTACCAGTGTACACTAGGTACCCAGGGCATTGGTGTACCCAAGGCCTGCCAGGGGCTGAAGCATGTATTATGCCACCCCAGGCTTGGCCTAACAAATTTGACACAACTGGCTGATCACTCAGCTGGGATAAGTTGGTGTAACCACCTCTTACTTAGGTATAGTATACCTATACCTAACCTTAAATGGGACACATGTGAACCTATAAGTCACTCCTATGGCAGGCCTTAACAATCCTGAAGGCAGAGTGCTTGGTTCCATGTGAGATGGTGCTCTGGCATGAGCTGAGCCTGTCTGCAGTGGTCGGAACAACTTCCTTCTACTGTTTCCAGATATCGTCATACCATATACTCTTAAGTGCATTATGAACCTCGCGGTTAAATGCTATCTTTGGTTTGGCTTTATCAAAACATGTCGAGTAAGGTGTTATACGAATTGGAATACTAACCCCTCGCCAATTCTGGCGACGGGGTTAGCATTCCACCCTTCTAGAGGGACACGACATGTACAGTACCTGAAACCCGGGTAAAATCAGACATAGCCTCAGCTCCACAAAATGGATGCTGCCACCACAGACACAAGTCTGCCCTCCTGCTGCTGGGAGTCCTTCCAGCTTGGGAGGTGTGGACAAAGGGTTTCCTGCCAGGGGAGGTGCATGCACCACCCCAGACAGGATTTTGTGTATTGGTCAGGTAGGGCTTGAAAGAAACCAGACATGCCTGAGGCTCACAAGGAGCCTCGGTGCATATGCCAGTTCAATCCGGTCCTGGGGCACACCAGTCCCGGGCCTGGGGCGAGCTGGACAAAGGATCGGGGGTGTAACCACCCCCCTTCCTGGTCCCACCCTTAGGGAGGGACCTAGCAGGTAGTCCGGCCCCTAGAATCCGCTTAAAGGTAGGAGCTGTGTCCTAAGACTTCAGACATCCTGGAATCAACTTGAAACTAAGAAGAAGACGGGAACTTCGACGCTCTGCCGCACAGAGGACTGAAGCCAATCTCCCCTGTGGTCAGGGAGTGACCACCTTGCTAACGCAAGCACCATCCAGCGAATCAACGTCTGCTTTGCCGCCGCCTCCCGCCGGAGCCCGAGCCCAGAGACTGACAAGACCTGGACCTCCAGACCTCTCACCGCCCGATCCACAGTCCCTGAGAAGAGGAGACCCGTGGAGGCACCGAGACACGTGGAGCCAGCCATCTTGAAAAGACCACGACAAGCTGCAAGCGCAACAACCGAGGCTCCCTCCAAGTTGTGCTTTGGGATCTGAGAAGCCCAACACCCGAGCAGCATCTGCACCAAAGGTGAGCCCTCCAGCATCTCCACGATCTGCGTGGGGCCCTTCTGCATTTTGCCACTCGACGCGCCTAACCGGTTGCTGGCCCGCTGGCTAGTGGCCATCTTGGCGACGAACCTCAAGAAATACACCGCTGGTCTGGTTGCTCCAGACTGGTCCTTGCTCCCCTCCAAAGGAGCAGTCCCTCTGACCTTGCTGGTCAGAACCAACAGCTTATTTCATCTCCTACAACAATTGCTTTTGCCAAGGCTTGTTTACTTCGATCAAGTCGCCGACACCGCCGACAGCGAGAGCCTGCGTGGGACAGCTCGTGACCCGACTCCTGGACGTCGTCGACCTTCAGGGACCACGTGGCTGCAGAGACAAGCTACACCTTCCCTCCTGTTTGCACCCGACATCGCCTGGTACCCACCAGGTGCCACGCTGGTCACTGGCTAGTGACTGTGAACACTGTCCCCTCTGCTTACAGGTCTTCAACATCTCCGATCCACTCTTGGATCCACCGCATCTCTTCCGGGGCGACCGCCTGCAGCATCTTTGACTACAGGCTCCATTGAACAGATAGAAGAAACCCGACGCACTACGACGCCTATGCACCCGCTTCCTGTGGGTGAGGTAAAGCTGGCACTCCGGTGCCCAAGTGTAGAGTATCATCTCTAGTGTCTGTGTTTCGAATCTGAAGTTCATAGTCCATCCGGAAGATCCTTTTTGCAGTAACTTTGTACTTTTTACGCACCCATTGAAAACCTATGGGAGCTCGCGTGTGACTATTTGCTCTGCACACGCAACCCGTGGACCTCCTGGTCACTAACTGAAGTTAGCTCCTTGTAGGCCCAGCGATTCTAGAGGCCCTAGGCCTTTTCCCTTTCCTGTTCGTGGTACTTATACCACTATTTTAGTATATGGTTTGAGCGGCCACCAGGGCCTATCCATATAAAGTGCAACTTCTGTGTATTCTACTGTAATCTTGTTTGACGATTTGTGCTCCTGTGCTCATAAAGAGACTAGGGGTTACTTTGAGAAATAAATACATATATATTTTGAATATATATCTGTGTGGTGTCCTTTCATTGGTATAAAAGGGAGTTGCATTTGGTAAAACAGCTTGCTTAACACGCTTCACGAGTTTAGCCTCAAAGACTGCTTAGCCTACGCTACCACTAGGGCAGCTAGTCCGAAAAGGTTGACTTACAACCACACCATAAGGGTTGCTTGGCATGGTACAAGGTGGTCACTTTAACTAGTGAACATCATATACCAGGCCAACTTCTCACAGTGCTCCTTTAAAATTAAATTGTACAGTCCCTCATAGTCCTTGACATCACTGCCCTGCACCCAGCCCTCTAAGGCCTTCCTGGCATAGTCCAAGAAGTCCACCCAATTCTGAGTGGACAACTTCTGACTGCCCCGAAACCTCTGCCTGAATTTTTCAGGGGTCAGTCCAAATTTCCTTACTAGGGCTACCTTCATGACGGGGTACCTGGTCTGGTCTGGCTGTTCTAGCGCTAACAAGGCATCCCTCCCCACCGGAGGCATATACCTATACAGGCCACCCCCCCACTGGGCTTCGGGGACCCCATGGGCTCTTAGAGAAACCTCATAGGCAGCCAGCCATTTTACAATGTCATCCCCTATACCATAGCTAGCAACTACATCTTTGGGCAGGTAGGGCCGGGACTCTCTCGGGACTTCTCTCGGTATGCTGCCACCATTAGGACTGCTGGGGGTTCCAAGTTGAAGGGCTTTGAGCTCTAACTCTTTTAAGTGAAGCTCATGGAGGAACCTCCTCTCCTCCCTCTCCTTTTCCAACCGGGCAAGATCCATTCTAAGCTGTCTCTCTTCCCTTCGGTCAACTAGGTCAGCAGAGGACAGGCTCCCCCCTGAGGCGCTATATCCCACCCTTGATGGGGCCCTGGACCCAACGTCCATATTACCGCTCCCAGGGGGAAGAAGGACTTCCGGTTCTTCTAGGAGATCTAGTCCTGGTTCTTCCTCCCGTTTCCCGCTAGGGTGGGCCATAACCCAGGCTCTTAAGCTTGCCTGGAGCTCTGTCTTCTTCGCCCCCTGCTTAAAGAATACCCCCCGTTCCTGGCAGAACTCCTTCAATTGGGCCACTGTATACTCCTCCAGCCTACCCAATTCGAATTCCATCCTATCAGATGGGACCCCAACACAGTTAACAAGAACTTTACTCAAGAAAGGGAATATACACAGGACAATTTCAAAAATCCTCCAATTAGAAAACAATCTGGAGAAAACTCCAGTCAAAACAATCCAGTGTAGGTGGTGAAGCACGCTAAACTGCCACTAAGCGGATGCAAGCACTGAGTAAGTAATCCCACCGCTGAGCACCAAATTGTTGGACCTACGTCCTAGGGGTAGCATTGGCCTACGTTAACAGGCATCCTCATCCACATAGCGCTTCGTACTTGCATCCTCCTCAGTCCGCAATCCAGTATGACACCACTCAAAAAGGACATTACACTGGATATTTTCTTTTCAACGTTTACTAGAATTCCTCCACCTTTCTTACGTTACCGGAATTCTCCGTTCCGCATCACAGAGCACGACATTTCATTTGTATTCAGAATAACATTAATGCTCCCACTTTGCAGTTCATAGTAGAGTCTCTAAAACACCCTTTGAGTTTCTCCTCCCACCATTACTAGAGGGCCTAGTTACTTTTCTGCAAGGTAAGTTTCAACCCACATCTCCAAAAGTACTTTTAGACTCTACTGAATATTTCCCAAAAAGCGCATTTAGACTCTATTGAACATTTCTCAAAAAGCACATTTAGACTCTATTGAACATTTCTCAAAAAGCACATTTAGACTCTATTGAGCATTTCTCAAAAAGCACATTTAGACTCTTATCAACATTTCTCAAAAAGCACATTTAGACTCTTATCCTGCCCACCGGCTTTAATCTCTGCCTATGAGATATTCAGCTGAAGGTTGCTTACTGCAGGCGACCAAAAGGAACCCTCCAAATAGTTCACCTGAAAGCTAGGTGTGACATAGGGCCAAATCACTACGTCCTAACCGAATCCTTAAGTCCCGGTATGGCCCCGACTGCAGACGATTGTCCTTTGCACTGGAGATCCGCTCTCTCCTTAGCGCAGTCTCACACAACGCTACTCCAGCGCTCGCTTCCCCTGTGTCAGAAGCCAGTCTCCCCGCCCCTCCAAGGCCCAGCTTACTTTACAGGCTTGAGGTCCTCCTCCGGCAGCGGGACTCGTGGACTCCTCCACCAGGGGGCGTCTTGACTGGGGCTTAAGGAAGTAACACCTCTCACCTACCCCCAACCTCAAGGGACTTCCCGTGAGGTGAGCTTCACTGAAAAACTTCTCCTGGGGCACTTCCCAGCTTTTCTCGTTCTGCCAGGCGCCCCCGTCACTGCCGACCGCAGCGCGACTTGCGGGAGCGCAGCGACGGCTCCGTCAGTCACTTCCACCGCTCCTGATGCAGCGCGACTCGTGAGGGGTGCGGCCTAGTCTGCAGAGAGGGGCGGCGCTTCCTTGAGGGCCCGGCTCACGTGACCCAGCGTCAGTTTCCAGGCCAGCCCCCGACTCAACTCCCCGGCTGCGGCCTCCTTAGTCAGCTGGTCGGCGCGTTGTCAGCTCCCCTCACAGCTGACACGCGCGATGGATGTCGGCAACCCTGGAGAGCCTCGAGCCTCTCATCAAAACCCCACGGCACTCTCTCAGGACCCGCAGCTGGTGATGAGGTTCAACGATATGGCTAGTGCCGGTAAGCGGGGAACAAGGGGGTGTGGCTCACAGTACCCCGGGTGAGCAGATCCGCTAGCCCGGGGAATCTCTAGCACTGCTCCTTACCCCTAGCCCACAATGGAGTTCCGTTGATTTGCCACAGGGGGGGGGGGGGGGGAGGGGGGTTAGATTCCCGATTGACCACCAAAGAGTCAAGGCAGTCCCAACGGCAAACACTCCCCGAGATTCCTCTTCAGGCTCTCAGTCTATGCTAGGGACGCCTGACTGGAGAAGGAACAATGCCTTTCAGAGCTGTCAGCTGATCTCAGGGACCGGTCAAATGGCAAAGGGTGGTGTCACTACGCAGGGGACTCCCGCAGACCCTAGGATCTGTCCACTCCCTTTCAGCGCAACCACCTCTCCACTCAGGTGCCTTACTCCTGACTGACTCCACAGCCCTACTCGATTCTAAAATGGCCGCCCTCCTGCCACCTCTATTTATCACCTTGGGCTGGACTTGCCAGAGAGGTCCAGAAGGTTCTGGAACCTCCCATGGCAGTCATGGCCCGGGTGCTGAGGTGACAGTTGGAGCCACCATTTTGTGAATCCTACCTTCCTCATCTATCTACCTCAGTGGAGCACCTTGCGCCTTTTCCTCATGTGATGAGGAAAAGGCGCCCAGAACCTCTACATCAGCACCCCAAAAAGTTTGGTAGACAGAAAAAATGAGAAGGGGACAAGGGATAAAAATAATAAAATGAGGAGGGAACTGCCAAAGGGCTGACAGGTCTAACACTTGATCTCTTAACTGTACTCTATCTAGCAGCCCTTCCAACACTTAACATAGTGTGACTACAGAAATAAACATTATCAGCAAACAGTTAATTCTTTAAAAGAATACTGCCAGCACATTTTATTTACTCTATAAAATAAGTTAAAAGGGTAATTATCAAGCTCCATGTCTGTTTACCAATGTTTCCCTCTTCAGCCATTTATACGTTCAGTTGCACATTAGATTGTGCAGAAAATATGTCATTTTTTAAAAGTAAAATAAAAAATTAGACATATTGTTTTCACATTTGTGTGTGCCTATTTTAAGTTGATGTTTGTGTAAAATGCATATGCAGTCAGGGGCTGCTTTGGAGCTTTGATAAAACAAACACATAATCGCAAACCTCATGCACTATGACATATTTTTCCAAATATAAATTACATTATTGGCGCGTGGCATCCTAATAAATTCCATTATTCATCTTGTTTATATTTATTTGAACATTACCGATATACACATCAGTTATCACAGGGTAAACAAATGATTAAATGCTTATAAAAACACGGATAGAGCTTTAAATGTAGACTAGATGATGGTCTATAAACAGTCACTGCTTTGCACTCATAGACAAGTAGATGTACATTTTCGTTTTGGTTTAAGTAATAATGCGTATATTGTATACAAATCTTCATATTCTTAAAAATCACACAAAGGAAGCAGCTCTGCTTTGAATGTAAACTTGAAGCCTTGTCACTGTACTCCAGGCTACTAACTCCGCACACAACCACGTTGCTTTCTGCATTGGAAATACCTTTACAAATAAAGTTACTTTTATTTTATGTAAAAGCAAGATTCACGAAATGTGTTTCCCAACATCTACAGCAAATAAAAGAAGATAACGTTCATCTTTACTTTTTATCCTTATATCTTCCGCATAGCAGCGCTAATATGAAAGGGAATAGCACTGCCAGCAGTATAGTAAATATTCCTTATATGATCCAAAACATCCGACCCAGATGGGACTCGAACCCACAATCCCCAGCTCCGGAGGCTGATGCCTTATCCATTAGGCCACTGGGTCAGTGCATAGTAGAGAGGCACGCTAACGTCTTGTATCTAGTACGCTCGCGGCAGCGTTCCACTCATACAAGGTGAAGTCTGCCTGTCTATGTTTGCTAAAGCCTCTTCTAAAAATGTTGTGTTAAGCCTCGGTTTCTTGGCACGAGGTATCTGCACTTGAATACAAACAGCTACACTAAAATAGATCTAATACTAACCCGGTCAGTGCAGATGGTTGCTTCCCGGCTCGCAGCACCACTAACCTCGTGGTCATCTATGAACAAGAATAGATCAGGTTTCCGGCGAGGGCTCTCCGAACGTACAATTAATTAATGGTGATTATTTTAAGTGCTCTAAAAAACAAGTTATTATTAAAACGGCCATCACATATCATGCCTTAAACCTGATATTAGAAGTTATTCGCATATCTTTCATACGAGGTATATCAAATGTTATTCTAAACATTAAGGACATTAGAAATAAAACTGCTGCACACGTTAATCTAGGAAATCGTCGTTTCCGTAGTCGAACAGACAGCTCCTGAAAATGGGACGTTTTCGAATGAAATCACTTATCGAATTAATCAGTGAGACGGGCAGGCTGGAAATAGTCACTCTTTTATTTTTTAGTGTTCATGAACTGTAAATAGTTCAAATTAAAAATGCCAGGTTCGTTAGAAACATGCCATAAGGAATTACTGTTTTTAACGCCGATCTCTAATGTTGGGAAACTGAACGCCTACTATTCTCTAATGGCGGTCTCTTTTCCCAAGCTTCAGCAGGGATCTTTTCACTCTAGTGTTGTCATCCCGGAAGCTCCGCCCTTTATAAACCCGACGGTGCTTGAAATAAAGGATGTGTTTTGGGCGTTCTCTCTTTTGCTCAGGACGCGTGCCGCTTAAACTTCTGTCTCAGCTGTAAGTTACTTTCCACAAATACTCCGCCGCTGTATTCAAGGCACAGGACATTGGTGTTTTCAAAATAAAATAATTATTTTCGAACAGTTATTTTCCTTGAGCATTTTGTCGATCTAGGAGTTGCACCAGCCTCGTACTTAAAACAACATTTAAGTACTATTGTGTTCGCATTTATTACTCTACTCCCAAAACACTATACTATGCGTGTACACTTGCCAAATGTTAGCCATACTTTGCAAAGAGCTGAAATAACGCCGTTTTTTAAGGATTCCAGCGACCTCTAAACTATATCCCTCATCTTAGAATCAGTCTACATGGTTTCACGTTACGTGAAGAATCATGAAAGAATTGCTCTTATTTAGAAAAGTGTAAGTGAGAAACTGTTCCGGTTTTGTGCTTCAAAAATAAACAACCGTGTTAGCCATCATGGGACAAATTCAGCCAAAAATAGTGAATCCTTGCTGACATGGGTATGTTCCTAAGATTTCTGTTGATTTGCTTTATCACGAGGAAGTCTCTAAACAAACCTTGTGTGATTTTAAAACTATGGCAGTCGTTTGTTTTTTTATCTTATCAGCCCTAAAACTCAATGATCAGATTATCGGAGCACAGAGGGTTAGTTACATTCTTCATACGAAGTCATGCAATGGAAAACATGGTATTTGGAGCAAATTGTACCACTTCACGACGAACAGGGCTTTAAGGATAAACAAGCATTGGCATAGCCAATAGGTCTCGCCCTTGGGACCTTATAAGTGCTTAGCCATGCAACAGTTGCATAACTAAACACTTATAAGGTCCCAAAAGCGAGACCTATTGGCTATGCCAATGCTTGTTTTAACTGCTGCAATCTATTGAAGCTTCACGGAGAACATCATAGCGGCCATGCGGCCGCGAAAGTGATCGCGATTAAACATCAAAGTGGCCGCGAATGTAATCGCGGTAAAGCGCCCACGCACATGCCCTGTAGGTCTAGGCTGGCCTGGTAGCACTTTTTGGAGCCCTCACAAAATGTCTCGCCATACCAGCGTATACGCTGGGTCAGGCGAGACCTAAAAAACTAGGGGTGGGGAGGTTTCAACAGGGCGTGGCTCGTATAATTAGAGGCATGGCTTAAAACACCTAAGCTAAAGACCTCTGTTTAGCATTGTGTGCCACCCGACTGGTACTTTCAGTTTTAGTCGTTGCATCCAGATATATAATACAACAAGTAACATTATACCTACAAGCCAGGACTATTAGCTTTGTCAGTGGTTGTTAGCTGCATAAGATAAATAAGCAACAACTATGGCTTCGTTTTATAGAATATTGAAAATGCTTCAGTTTTGAAATGATGAGACTGTGAAAGAACTATATAGATTCTCTTTGAAGTTACCTCAAAGGCGGCGAAGAGTGGTACTGCTCCAGCGTTAAGAATTTTTTTTCACCTCGAGAGTAGGGCCAAAAAGGAGAGCCCGAAAGGAACCCGTCTCATCACCTGCTTTTTAGAACTGCTGGTGCTGAGCACTGGCAGGACCCGGCCCACTTAAAGCCATGCTCACAAGTCTACTTTAAGTGAGTTTAAGTTTACAAGGGTGATACGCTATTTGAAGATCCTTTGCCAATGTCTTTGAATATCCAGACTTTTTGCCATTTTATTGGTTCTTCACTTTTGGCAAAGACACCTTCCATGGCATTCCCAAAGGAATACAAATCAGTTTACAATTTAGAACGGTGTACACTAACAGGGACTTATTTTTGACAACTCCTAAAGGAATAACCTAACACTAATGGAATGCAAGATTCGGTTAAAAAGTGAAATATAAACATAAACTGACTCCTTAACATGGATTACTGGAACATTCATTATTCAATGTTCGGAAATAGTCTTTTCCAAGTATAGTTTCAGTGTCTGTTCTGAAATACTACCGGATGCAAACCTAAACACACAAAATATTTGGCTAATGGCGCAAAAGTTTTAATATTCGACCTGTGTTTAGCTCCCTTGAATGAAAGTGAAAAATATTCAAGTGGAAATGCAGCTAGCACAGGGATACTTAGCCTAGCATTTGCCATCATTTTTTATTAGGTTTTTGTAGCCCTTACGATAAGGAAAAAAAATTCCGCCAATGAAGGTAGAAATGCTTGTGCTTGTTCCTTAAGCCACTGGGTAATGGAATTCCAATATTAGGTCTTGAGGAAAGGGTGCAGTGCCACAGGCTGTTTCTGGGTGTCCCAGGGACACATAGTAACAACCTGAGGTACTGCACCCTTTCCTTCATTAGAGGAATTTATTTTTCTTATTATGCTACTGCTGTCATCATTTTAAACAAAAAAAAAGCATTTGCAACACCTATAGCTCACATTTTCACTAATGTGAGGCCTATTGCATTGCAAATGCTTGTTCTAATTTCCACAGCTCGTGCAAACATGAGTTTCATACATTGAAGAGAGTTAGTTTTTCTTCACTTTCAGCCATGCTGTTGTACAATATGGCTAAAAACCATTGACAGAACCAAGAGCTCTCGCTTAAATGAGACTTGTTGGCTTCGCCAATGCTTGTTTTATAATTGGTACCAAAAAGGGGGGTATGATCCAATAAGGCCCATTTGTGAGGAGGGATTTATGCAATATAGTCCAACAATTATATACCCCACGATGCCATCAATCCACATACAATCTTTCAACACAACATCCACTTGAACCCAGTGTGCTTAAGAGTTAATCTCATAATTTATTTTATACATATTTACTCGATTTTTTTTTTCTTCTTGCTTTTATCTTGGTCTCTTCATCTGCAATATATGTGCAACATCAAATCCAAGAAATAAAGCCACAATTAATTAGAAACAAACAAAAAAGAAAATTCATGACAACTCAAGACAACGTATTGGACACAATCCAAACTTCTCGTGAAACTTGTGAGGATGTAAAATGTCCAAATTGTTTTCAGCTCACAACGTTTAATATCTTCCCCTCTGGGGATGAAAGAACACCTTTCTGATTTCTTCTCTTTTTATGACCAATTTTTTATTCTTAGTCAGTTATATCACTGTTTTATAGCCACATGTTGTATCACTTATGTTTAGAGAAGGATCTCAAACTTCTTCCCCAGATATTATGCCAATGCATTTCGACCTCTGTGTGGATCGGGGATACATGCACCTTTATGTCGAAGTCGTAATCGGGGCATAACATTCAATCTGGACAATAATATGAAGACTAAATGAGAATTTGGATAATGGGTTTATTATAAGAACCATTTATTTTTAAAGTACATGCTTTCATATACATCTATGGCAGACATACTGTCCTTTATTGTGCCATGCCTATTTATTTTTAAATGCAGAGTCCCATGCATTTTATAATGTACAGTGTCCAGTATTCATTAACGACTACCAGTGCAGCAAGGATATTTCCATGCATGTGCAATGGTGGTAAATTTATAATGATTTTATGTTGATATTGCCTTAAGGTCTATTGCTCTTGCCCGAGTGTTACGTGCATAATTAGGTCACGGTGAAAGTGAAAGAAGACCTCTGGGTGAATTATATTGTTAACTTTATGCCTATCCCATGCTGTAAAATGGTATTAAATAGGCTATTTAAGAAAAATGTATAAAGCGTAGAATAAAAGGACCAAGCGTCGTAAACGATTCGTTGTTTTTTTAATCAAAAAAAGTGAAGCCTCGTAGTACTGCATATATTACATTCTAATTAACTGACTGACTTTAGAGATGTATTTCTGTTGCAGACTGGATTCCCACTTTGAGAATTCAAAAAACACCGGCCCAACTGGTTCCTTTGTTTCCGCAACAGGCGTTCACGAGTCAGTCACTGTGTGCGCGGCCAAAATGGCGGATTGTTAACTGTAATATCTATAAACTACATTGCCCAGGAGGCAAAACGACATAATAGATACAATTTTAATTTTTGGACCCATAGTGATCGGAATTACGCAAAATACATACAAACTACATTGCCCAAGAGACAATGCAACATTACAGATAACAATCCGCCATTTTGGCCGCGCACACGGTGACTGACTCGTGAATGCCGGTTGCGGAAACAAAGGAACCAGTTGGACTGGTGTTTTTTTAATTCTCAAAGCGGTAATCCGGTCTGCAATAGAAACACATCTCTAAAGTAAGTCAGCTAATTAGAATGTAATATATGCAATACTACACGAGGCTCCACTTTTTTAATAAAAAAACGAAACTAATTGTTTATCATGCTTGGTCCCTTTATTCTTAACGCGCATTAGGAAATCTATTGATGAAAAGGAAAAGAATCGCATTTTGAATGCGAACTGCCGTAGAACTCGTGGTGAGCCCGCTTTATATATTTGTCTTAAATAGCTTAATACCATTTTACAGCATGGGATAGGCAAAAAGTTAACAATATAATTCACCCAGAAGTCTCCTGTCACTGTCACTGTCCACTAATTATGCACGTAACACTCAGGCAAAAGCAAGAGACCTTGAGGTACTATCTAAATAAAATTATTATAAATTTACCACCGTTGCACATGCATGGAAAGATATTTGCTGCACTGGTAGTATTTAATGAATAATGGACACTGTACATTATATAATGCATGTAAAAATAGACATGGCACCATAAAGACAGTATGTCTGCCGTAGATGTATATGAAAGCATGTTTCTTGAAAAAAAATGGCTCTTATAATGAGATCATTATCTGAATTCCCATTTATTCTTCATATTGTCCGGATTGAATTTTACGCCCTGATGATGACCTCGACAAAAAAAAGCACATGTATCCCCGATCCACAAAAAGGTCGAAACTGCGTTGGCATAATATCTGGGGAAGAAATTTGAAATCCTTCTCTTCACATAAGTGTAATATACCACTTGTGGATATAAAACAGTGATATAAGTGACTAAGAATAAAAAATGGTCATTTAAAGAGAAGGAATCTGAAAGATGTTCTTTCATCCGCAGAGGGGGAATACATTAGTTGTAGTGAGCTGAAAACAATTTGGACATTGTACATCCTCACAAGTTTCACGAGAATTTTGGATTGTGCCTAATACGTTGTCATGAGTGGTTATGATTTTTTCTTTTTTGTATATATGTTTCTAATTAATTGTGTCTTGATTTATTGGATTTGATATTGCACATATATTGCAGATGAAGAGACCAAGATAAAATGAAAACAAATTTTCGAGAAAAATGAATGTTAAACATAAACTGAGATTGTGCAGTTGTAGGCCTGGCGAGCACCAAGCAAAGAGAACTTGCTGCGCCTCCTAGTCAAGAGGTTGCTAGGGTATCTGATAGCTGATTCGTTGTTAGCATTGTGACGACATATGGTAGTTCTAGTCTCAAGTTTTCATGGGCATTGTAGTTGTTTATCTTAGATACTGTTTAAATAAATCTAAGTAGATGCAATATGAGCCTCCGGTCTTGTTCTAAAATTACGAGTCCCAGAACTCACAGTGCTGGGGGGTTAAACACCTGAATTGACTGTGTCACATATGGTTGTTTTTAGGGCCGACTCTAGGGCGGTGCAACCGATGCCGCCGCACCGGTTGCTGGCTTTCTGGGGGCGCCATGTTTGCAAGTTTTTATAGGACTTGTGCCCTGAGAAAGGGGTCATTTCGCAACCAATGCCAGCACAAATATTCTTTGATTTCGGACAAATATAAATCATCATAATACTTTGCCTGTACCCCTGGCCCAAACATCGTTCCCTTAAAAGCAATCTGCTGGGCATAGCATGCTCATTCTTTGAGTTACTGGACACCAGGCTTGTTACCTAGACTGATGGAATTGGCATTGAATTTGAAAAGGCCGTACTTCCGGGTACATGCTGCTATGCGTTGTGGTCTGATATCACGGAACGGAGGACTAGACTTCGAGTGCCAGTTATTCCATAATTTTCAAATAATTGTAATGAAAATGGGGTAGCTTTATTTGAAAATTGTCAATTTATCAATTGAAAACCACGTTAGTCCTTCTGTTGAAATAATTCGTGGTCTCGAATCATTCTTTCGCGAATCATCACAACGTAATTGCCCTTAAAAATCCCGATTTTTTTCCCCCGATTAACTGCTTTACAGCAGATACATTTTTACTAAAATACATAATTTAATTCGACGCATGAAGTATTATGTAAACCGTCTTTGGAAGAGACAAGCGCGTCATTTATATGTATGAAAGTAAAGGAAATCCTTAGTTTTCTGTCGTCGGCCCTATCTATTAGTGTATAGAACGCACCATTAGAAGGTGGCCGCCGCGTTTACGAAGCTGCCTGTCTAGTGTTTGTTTATTTTTTTTCCTCCAAGCCCAAGATCCTCACCCCCATTGGACCTCTTTTACGACGTTTGACGTTACGTCAAGTAGGCAAGCATAGGGGGCGGGTATGTCTTACGGGGCGAGTCTGCCTTGCCGCATCATGGTCAGGGTTCAAAAGAACCAATGGCAGCCTTGCTTTCCCTCGAACTGACCAATAGTAGGAAGGTGTGGCGGGTGATTTAAATCGCACGGGAAGCTGGCTGGGCAGAGTTGCTTTTGGATTGCTGAAGGAGACACACGCACAGGTACTTGTCATTGTAATATGGGCTCCATGTCTTTATAGAAGGTAAATAATTTAGATTCTTGCCCACGGAAGGATCGCAGTTAATAATTTTTTAATTGTCGATGTTCACTTTAATTGTGGCTTTGGCTCTTTAAATCTCGAATGTTTTTGTGTTTTTTAATAAAAGTTCTTGACTGTTATAGTCCCCATTTAACAGTTGCTGCTTTTTCTCTTTCGTTTCTGGAAGGCTCTTTTATGTTTGCCAAGTGTATAGTAAAGCTGGTTGTGTTAGCTCATAGTATCTCTTGAATTCCCTACTGAAGCCGCACTTTTAGCGTAAGTTTTCGGAGGGGGAGATTTGGCGTTTAAGAGCAGCCTCCTATTCCTGAATGTAACTAGGTGTATGCGGATATGTACTAGTTCGTCTGTTCGTTGCGACTGTCGATTACAGTGTGAAGTACTGGAGTTGGATACGACAGCATGTGCCCTATGCTGGCAGTGTCTTGACCATTTAAAACGTTAAAGTGTAGCTTAGCACGTGTGAGTAGCAGCACTTCGGACGAATCGCTGCGGGGTGCAACGAGAGATTCCGTGCTTCTTGCTGTGAGACGCTGCTCCAGTGACCCCTCTCCTAATGAGTACATATTTCTAAAATCAAAGTCCCTATCTGAAACCACGTGTACTGCGGAATAAGCTTTCAAGGGCTACGGTTTCGGATCGCTAATTACCGACTGCGTATTACCTCCCTTTTCTGTGGATTGTCGTGAAAAATAGTTCTATCGTTACTAAAAAAAAAAGTTGTCCTCCAGTGCCGGTTGTTTGTGGTTTCCTATCAGACAGCAGTACCTGGCATGGGTGTACGTCCACTGTTAACTCGCCTTCTGTATTCCATGTCTGTTTCAGTTTTGACACCCTCTCCTCCCAACATGTCTACCAACGAGAACTCCAGCACTGTGCGCTTGAACCGCTTTAAGAACAAGGGCAAGGACACTTCGGTAAGTACGTTACTTTATGGGGTTAGCCAAATTGACACAGTCGGGAATGTATTGAGCGCTAGTGTGCGAGCTCTCTTAAAACCAGTGACTGCATTCTACTCCCTTTAGGAAATGAGGCGGAGAAGGATTGAAGTGAACGTGGAGATCAGGAAAGCCAAGAAAGACGATCAGATGCTGAAGAGGAGGAATGTAAGCAGTTTCCCCGATGAGCCCCTCTCGCCCCTGCAGGAGAAGAACCAGAACGGACAGGTGAGGAGCATGGAGCCCGGCCCTATTGGCCTCTAGTGCGATCTTGAGGGGAGGATGCCATTTTTTTCTGGCAGGACCCCGATGTGATAGTTTACTCTTTGCAATTTGAACCCATAAGCACATCGGTCGCTCTGTCAGATTTGGGAACCATTCGTAACCGTCACTGTCAGTAGTAAAGATGGATGTCGCGTTCGATAATTCCGTTTTTTTAGTTAAAAACATTAGTATAAAGGTTAAAAAAAAAATCTTCTCTTTCAAACACGCCATTCTACGTTCTACCATATGAATCCTGTATTCTACATTCCACATGCACCCATGTGTATCACACGTTCCATTGCCTAGCTCAACACCATGATTCTCGGTCTAATCGCATACACGACTGCAGGAAACCCTAATGTGAACTCTGCATATACGTCACATGTGCTAAATCGGAGGGGTCCACAAGTTATTTGTATCCTCTGATTCAAGTTTATGCCCCTCCAGACGACGTAGGTCTTGTCGGGGCTTTAAGTTGGATGAAAGAACTGTGGGGGTCTCAAATGGGTGTGGCCAATATAATTAAGGCCGTGGCTTAAACCCCCACCTATAAATCTGTACTTAGCAGAGTGCCGCCGACTTATTTGCTGTTTCTCTTGTATCCAGATGATACAAGTAACATCACTACAGCAAGTCAGGACTATTGGCTTGGTCAATGGTTGTTAGTTGCATAAGATAAATAAGCAGCAACTATGGCTTGTATATAATATTGAAAAAGCTTCCACTTGGAGCCCTGGTGACACCAGGACAATGTTGCTGCTCCTGAGTTTCAAACAGAGAAGGGAAATCCAGAGAGAAAATGACTTTAAAGAATTTACCTTCCCCCCTACAACGCTCACCTGCCATGACGTCATGCTGTAACTTCTCCACTAGTGAGCCGTGTGAAAAGTGAGCACGCGCACATCGATGTGCCTGCTGTGACTTCAGTCCGGGAAAAATACTGACTGCCAGGGCACAAAGCAGACCCCGATAGAGAGCAGCTATAAGCCCCTTTTACAAAGCTGCCGGTGCTCAGACCCGGCCCACTTAAAGCCCTGGGTCTTGTGAATTGGCTCTGTGACTATAATCTCTCTAGTGTGCGGGGAGGGGGGCGGCAGCAGTTTTTTTTTTAAATTTCTGGCAGCCAAACTGGAACTAAATGCCATGGGACCTGAGCCTTCAGAAGCGAGATTCGCTAAAATCTCAAGACGTGGCTTTTCAGGCGCCAGACTCTACCGGACTATGGATATGGTGCTATCCCTCTAGGGCAGGGACACTCCTTGGAGTAACCAGTCACTTTATAAATCCTTTAACATAACATGTCTTAGCTGATCAGTAATCAAACACAAGCCTGGTCCCAAGCAGGGATCCTGCGCAACCTCTACCCAATACTAACTCCAGCTCTCAAACCTTGGATGCACCTGCCAGGTGACTTCCATTGTTCAACACGCTGGCCGCCCCGTTAACCCATGTTTCCCGATTCCGTTACCCCCTTAAAGCTCTCCTCTTACCACCAGCTTGCTGCATACCTGAGACTCCATTCGTCTTAATTTTTTTTTTTTTTTTTTACCTCTTTAGTCTTAATTTACTGATCTCCTCCAAGCACTGACTTAGTCTGAAGTTGAATAAACAATGGTACCAATTTGGCGTTGGTCTTTGTTCCCTCCGCATCTTTCCTGGTGACTTGTCTGAAACTGCACCAAGAGTAACAGCTACTAGAAAAATGTGGCTTGCAATGTCTTCCAACACAACCCTGACTTGAGAGCCATTGGAACTGCTTTCACCACCCTATTCAAGAGATTTCCCCATTCCTTTTGCCTCGATGATGCAAGCTACCCTGGTATATTTGATTCCACTGGCTGTTTTATCAGCACAATTGTCCATAAACTCTTCAGGAATACCTTCTTTGCAACAAAAATCTTTCCAGAGTTCACACCATGCCCATGGTCACATCACTTACCACTTGTACCTTCAGCCATTTGGAAAAATAATTGACCTAAACTAACAAAGACCGACATTCTACCCACGGCTATGTTTCTCCAACGTCTATCTGGTAAGTCAACCATGCAGACCAGAGCTAGTAATGCACTTAACCAGCCTCCATTCCCAGCAGAAGTTTTCTCTCACTTACCCCTTGGTTCCAGACATCTCACGATGTCCCTCATATGCTAATTTCACTTTTTTTTAAAAAAAATTGTATATATAACCCGGCTGGAGGCACCAACTTGTACACCAATGTCCCCCTCCCCAACAGCCTCTCAGGGTCGATCACTCGTCAATATTTGTTTAACTAACCCACTCACTCCTTGCTGCTTCATGTAACGAGATTTTACCCCGGTTATCAATAGCATCATGCGCTTCTACACTCCGCCGCTCCCATTTGCTCCACACGTACGTTCCATTACCTGCCCCAGCTCAAAATACTGTCTCCCCCCCCCCCCCCCCCCCCATTAAATTGATATTTTCATTGCACAATTGATTGCAATAATTTTAATCGAGCCATATACATATAAATTGCATATATTCCAATATTAAAGTGTATATAATTTATCGCCCTGTTCTGGGATTTAAAAAGTTATAAACCCCATTTGGGCAACTATTCAAGGGTTTAGTGCTCCATTCTTCCTCGTGGTTGACCAGGAAGCCAAAGTTTAAACTCTGCTTGATTCTAATTTAGCAGGCAGTAATTGCGCAGGCTAGCTGTGTACAGCCTCTGCAGTTCAGAGATAGCAATCGACGGCTTCAATTTAATCTTCCTAGGAATGAACCAGTATTTTGACAATCCAGTCTTCAACATGAGGTATTGAGCAGGGTGGACGACTGGGGCATCAGGAGAGGTCCACCTTTGGCCTAGAAGGCCACCTCTACCCATTTGGAGGCTACACTTTTGAACTGTGTATGCGTATATGTATGTATATATAATTTTTTTTTTTTTTTTGGCTTCAAGCAGCTATATCCACACAGATCTTGATATTAGGATCGGCCTGCTTCTGGTGCTTTTTGCCAATATTTTATCTTCTATGATTATTAAGTTTCATCTGTTAGTGGGGAGGGCCAAAACCACTTCATTTAAGCCTCTTTGAACCCAACTTTTTCCGAATGTCTACCAGTGGTTTGTTTTGTAGTTTTCACACTGCTCTATCTGTACTTAGGTGGCCGTTCCATGGTCGGTTGATGAAATCGTGAAAGGAATAAATGGTGCTAACTTGGATATCCAACTTCAAGCTACTCAAGCGGCAAGGTAAAGTGCAGACGTTAGGAGCTCTTAGTTTCTTTTGGCAAGTTTGTGTTTTGAAATGCGTTTCAATTGTAAGATGTCATTCAGACGAAGCTCTGGACGGTGATAAAGGAGTCCTAGCTAGGGTTGCTGACTTTCCCTAATCACTTTGCAAGAGAGCACATTTTAATATACTTTCTAGAGAACTGGGTGCGATTAGGCATCGCAGAGCAATTGTTGGAGTGAAATTCCAAGACCACCTCAAAGGTTTTTTTTTTTTGTTTTTTTTTTTAAATCACACTGCCAGATATTGAGTTTAGGGGGCCTGCTTAGGTCGTAATCTTTAGTTCCAACCCCTGTATCGCTTCCGGAATTGAACCCTTACTGCTAAATATTGGCAGCTTTGGTGCTACAAGTTTACAAAATGATTGTCATCCAAATTGAATGAAATGGTCTTAGTACCTGAAACTCAATGGTAAACTGTATCCACCAGAGATACTGCCCAGTATCCTCCTGCGCTGCCAGGTTGTTAAAGGTCTCTGAATATTTCTGCCCTTTTCCATATTTGAAAATGTTGGGAGGGGTTTTGGAATGGCTACAATATGTCGCGAGTACTATGAATACACCATTTTTTTAAAAGACTTTTATTAATTTTCATATGAAAAGCAAACACATCTCCATCGCCCAATGCCTGGACGATAGCCAGGATCAAAAAGAAATATCAGCAGTTCAACAATCGCAGCCTAGCCCCATATCTACCATTCCATACAATAGCTACATTATCCTACCGCCCACCATACATGTATCTTACAATACACCAGAGTGGAACAGCAACCCCCCCCCCACCCACTCACCCCCCCCCCCCCTCTTATTCAAAAACATCCCCAACAATACCCCCTACCACCCACCCAAGCATGTCGCCAGCTACCAAACTATTCACTAAGGCAGATGCGCCTCGTAGTCCATCTCCCACGTTCTCTACCACACGGGACACCGCAGTGAGTCAGGCAAGAACATCGGGAAACCTCATCTCTCCTGATCCCACGAGCCAGGTACCTCCCCACGTCCCACCCCCGCTCTTGCGGGTAAGTGTCGCTCAAGTGTCCCCTGCCACATCCCTCTCTTCCAAATCCTCCGCACCGTCACCTGGAGGGTGTTTTAGCAGCTCCAGAAGTGCCACCCGTGCCTGTGCCATTTCCTGAGACTTCTCACTGCCACTACGCCGGGCCAGCTGTAGCCTAGAATTCCCTTCACTCCAGCCCACTTCACCATCTCCCTGTTCCACCTCACCAAACTAGGAGCCTGCCTCGCCCTCCAATGGTATGTAATTTCTCACTTAGTCAGGATCAACCCCAGATCTATAAACTGGCTAGTAACCTTGGTCTTAGCGGTGTGCGGAAACCAATGCAGCAAGCAGAGCCCAGGCGACATCACTAACTCCCTTTCCGTCGGTCAGCAGGGCAGTCATCACCTCCCGCCAAAAGTCTCCCATATGGAGGCCCCTGAATGCCTATCTGCTAGAAATTGCTCAGTCCTCCATCACTAACTCTATCTGGAATAGTCTCCACTGGGGTGGGTTCAGTTGAGTTATCACGTGTCGAGTTAAACTGTGATCGCTCAGTTTCTCATTGTGAGCAGTACTGACATCTCAATGTACCAGAGGTCTTGAGTATGGAGTGGCCGTTCAACCTGGGCTATGGTAAAGTGTCAATTGTATGCTATATCAATTTTTATTTCTTGCATCTAAGTGTTACTTTGTAATTATGTACCCTGCAGAATGTTATTATTGGAAATGGTAAAGCTTAAAAAGTGTCTTGGTGATCGCCCAACAAACTGCTTACTGTGGATGTCTTGGTGTTTGGGGTTTCACTTGTACCGATTTTCCATCTTCTGAATGTGTATTCTGTTCACAGGAAACTTCTTTCCCGAGAGAAACAGCCTCCTATTGACAGCATTATCCGGGCTGGTTTGATTCCAAAGTTTGTGGCTTTTTTGGGCTGTACGGACTGTAGCCCCATTCAGTTTGAGGCGTCCTGGGCGCTCACCAACATTGCCTCTGGCACTTCGGACCAGACCAGGGCTGTGGTGGAGGGCGGTGCTATCCCCGCATTCATCTCCCTCTTAGCTTCCCCACATGCGCACATCAGCGAGCAAGCGGTGTGGGCCCTGGGAAATATTGCAGGTATGTGGCACTTGCTTAGAGGTCTGTTTTGGGGGTATTTGAGCTCTAGCCAGGGGATTAAAGTGCCCACCCAGTTTTATTAATCTCAATGAATGATTCAAGAGCTGCATGGGGCATTTTACTACTTTCTTGCCCTGCTCCCAATCAAATCTTCTTTCCTCAATACCTCTACTTTTCCCATGACCCTCTAAACTCTGTGTCCCAATAACTTTAATTTTGATCATAAAGTCTGTGGCCTAGTACTTTTTTTATTTTTTTTGGGTCGAGCATTCAAGACCTCTTGTATATACTTATGTGTATGTACTTTGTAGGCTCTGGAGATCAGCCCTAGGACTTGTCTGCTTCCACTTGGGGACTTCTTTTTCTGTTCAACTGCCTCTATTTAACTGTCTTGATAGAAAACCACCAGCAGATGTCAGTAAAATAACAATTGCTTTCTGCTGAGACTTTGTTTTTTCTTCTTCTGGCAACTGCCTCTAACTCGGGAGTTTCCAACGGGTAGCTCAGGAGCTACTAGTAGCTCACCAGTACCCTGGAAATGCATACCAGCAGAGAACTTAATTCAGAGGTTCTACTCTAGCCATATAAAAGAAGGTGACTTTGCAAGAAAAATAACTGGATTTTCTTTGAATGTGTTCTCCCAAAATGCAAACTACTTATTTGGTGGAAAACTGTGTATTCAGAGTAACTGATATGCTGAGGTTTGTACCCGAAGCTTGACAATTCAAAACAATATTTAAACTTCTACTAGAATGATAGTTTATACTAAATTGTGTAGATTTATAGCTTTTAGTATTTCCTTTGTGCCAGTGTGCACTTCCTGTCACTGTTATTAGTTATGTGAAGGCATTTTATTATGATAAAGCTTCTCCTGACACTGCTGCAAGCAACCCCATTGTATGCAACGGCTGGGTGGTGTTCACCTACTAAATATAGTTTAGACGAAATATTGTATGTAGACTATCGCAATATAAAGGTAAATTTAGTTCTATTTATATAATTTCGTTCTTAATTCCACATCTATTTATCTTGAGGATATACATCTTTGGGGTATCTATACCTACCGTTTAATGTACATTCCTGATATATTGGTGAATATTCTATATATTTTGGTAACACTCAATATTGTGAAATACATCAGGGTGACCACTTGTAATTCTGCACAGTGTGGACACTTTAGTGATGATCGCTGATGTGGTCACTGCTGTAACAATTGTCAAAGTCATTAGTAGCTCTGGACTATTTTCAACGATCAGAAGTAGCTCTCATGATAGAAAAGGTTGGAGACACCTGCTCTAACTTTGATAGAAAATAACCAGCAGAGGTCAGTAAAATACCAGAATCCCTTTAGCATTCTCTAGATTCCAGTCCGTAGAAATTGTCTTCCACAAGCACCTGTAGACTTTTTTTTTTTCTAATCTTGTATTTTCAGTGAGACTACTGAAGGCCCTGAATTTATATGAAAAACAGCTTTGGACTATACCATTTCCTGCTGAAAGGCAATATTTCTCTCCATGTGTTCCCATATCTGGCGTGTCACGCAGTTTGGTGCTCACTTTCCCTCCATGTTTAAGAACAGATGTTTCAGTACCCAGGCTAATGTGCTTCATAGCTAAATACATTTAAGGTCCCAAAGGCGAGACCGATTGCATTGCAAATGCTTGTTCCTCTCTTCACCCCCCCCCCCCCCGCCAATTTACTTATTTCCCTACCCCCAAAGTGGGTACACTTCCTCTATGGTACAGACCATTAAGTACACTCAAACGTTTTCCCAGGGGCCAAAATGTTTTGTCTGATGTAATTGAGGGCCGCATTGATGCCAGCAGGGTGGTGGTCAGGAGAAGGGTCGGTGCCGGTAAGGTGGGTTTACTGGAAGTGAAGGATGTACATCTGCGTGTTTAGTGTATGTATCTATTTATCACTTTACCCCTACTGTGGGGAAAAACTCTCCAATGCTATATTTCACCCTTTACCTCTCAGTATGTACTCCGCCTCCGTTCTGACCTGCCCCAACCTCCTTCTATTATGATCTCCAAAATAACCCTTTCTAGGCTCTTCCCTCCTTGGATCACCCCAGACTTCATTTTAATAAGATCTCTGAAACAACTCTTCTAAATTCTTCCATCCACTATCCCTCCTTTGACTCATCCCAAAACTCCTCTTACTACTATGATCTCCCTAATCCATTTCTAGAGCTCCCTCCCCCCCCCCCCCCCCAACTCCTTATACTCGTCCCAAACCTCGTCTCACTTCTAAACACTTTATAGACTCTTCTTTTTCTGACCATTTCTTCCCTCCCCTCTTCAATTATTAATCTAACTCAGACTCGCATGCCCATCGCTCAAATTTCACTATACTAAAACATTTTTGGTTCTGGAGTAGTGTGCCGTTTACCGAAAAACGATTTGACTCATCAGGAGTAGTAAATGCAATTACAACGAGGCGTGTGACTTCTCTTCATCGCTGAAGTACCAGATTGGCCGCTTGGGTGTGCTGTGGGCTGCGGTGTGGTCCCAAGGCAGTGCAACAAGTGGTTTTTTTATTTTTTTTTATTTAAATACTTGGTGACGGTCTAGTGATTCAGACGTGAAGCAGGGCGTTGCTTCCAGTCGTCTGAATGCGTTCAGTCGTAAGTGTTCTAGCGAGGCTGGGCGTTGATATGTTTCCATTCTGTTCTAGGTGATGGCTCGTCATACAGGGACTTGGTTATTAAATACGGTGCGATTGATCCCCTGCTTGCCTTGCTAGCTGTGCCCGATCTGTCCACGTTTGCGGTAAGGTTTTCTCCTGCTTGGTAGCTATGTATGGGTATAATGGCAAAGTTTGCAATTTAAATATCTGGCAATATTTTAGTTACCATTTTTCATACCAAACTTAACATCTGAAATCCTGTTTGTGCTCGCCGGTCCTGTCCCCATCTACACTGCTCAGAACAGCAGGGCAATCCTGCACATTCCTATTGCCCCTCCCACCATGTAACTTGAAGGATTGTGCTGGTATCTACACCTTAAATCGATTGTTCCCAAACCCTGTATTTGAGTTTACCCTGCTGAAAGGTGTTCTGCAGATGCTCTGCTTGCAGTGCCCTCCTAGTTTAGACTGTTGCAGTAGCCTATACCTAGTTTTCCTATTGCTTATCTCGCCTAGTTCCCAAGTCTACCATTCTGCAAAACTGTGCCCTCCGGCCAATCGTACTTTGTAACATTTATATAGCTGGGTTCATGTGAGTGTTCTGCCTTATGGAAATGTAAAGGTTGCTTTATCACCCCTAAATGGCCTGTTGGTCAACCAATGACGGTGTGTTCTATTACAGTGGGTCACGTCTCCCGTCAATGGCCTACTAGGGTTGCATTTAGTTTATAGCGCACTGCTTTACCACAGCTTCCAGTGTTCTAACATGGTTTTGTCCTTTTTAAATGCAGTCTGGATATTTACGCAATCTCACCTGGACGCTGTCTAACCTGTGTCGCAATAAGAACCCCGCCCCACCGCTGGAGGCTGTCCAGCAGATCTTGCCCGCTCTCGTTCGCCTGCTACACCACGATGACAAGGAGGTCCTGGCAGACACCTGCTGGGCCGTCTCCTACCTCACCGACGGGCCCAACGAACGGATTGAAGTCGTTGTTGGCACTGGACTGGTGCCTCGGCTGGTCCAGCTCCTGGGATGCGGTGAACTTGCTATTCTGGTGAGCCTTTGCTGCAGTGCACGGTAGCGTGCTGAGCTTATTTGCACTGTTGGGCGTGCCTTCTATTCGATGTATATATTGAAACTGACGAATACGCACCACCCAATAGCAGATGAACGGTATACCTCGCCATATATTGCGTCCAAGTGTCAGTGGGATGGTGCATTTAGCTTGTGTAAGAAGTGGCTCCCAACCCTGTCTTTAGTAAGTGCTTCGTAGTCACTGGTAATGCATCACCCTGGCCAGTTGTAGGGAGCAAATGGGGCGCATGTTCATGGTTTGATTTATGTATTGCATTATACATACATTTTGGAAGCTGGAACTAGCATTGGATAACACGGCAGTGTGCCCTGTCTTAAATTCCACACTGGCCTTATTGGAGACATTTGTTTTTGCTGTAATTGCATGTGTATGAAAGCTGTCGGTTCACAGCCCTCGCTGCTGCTAGGCAATATTTAGACTAACTTCCCTTTATAATATCTACGCAGGCCAGCTGGGTCTCGCATGCAAGTGCAAAGATCTAAGCACCTCTTGTCGTGCCACAAAAGTGCACCTCTGGATTTTGTGAATACGCGTCATCTTATCACAAACTGATGTTGCAGATCTATTGTCTTATTAAGCACCAGGGGATGCTTCAAAGGAACCGATACTCATGCTGTAAATTTGTTTTCTTCCCTAAAGACGCCTTCCTTAAGAGCCATTGGAAATATAGTCACCGGCACAGATGACCAGACGCAAGTGGTGCTTGAATCCGGAGCCCTGGCAGTGTTCCCGAGTCTGCTCAGCCATCACAAGAATAATATCCAGAAAGAGGCTGCCTGGACTCTGTCCAACATCACCGCTGGGCGCCAGGACCAGATTCAACAAGTTGTGGATCATGAGATTATTCCCTATCTTGTGGCCATTTTAATGAAGGTGTGTTACCATGAGCCAATGCCCATGTGTGGGTGGCCATCTGTTGGCATTGGAAAGAGTGAGGGCTCGCAGTGATACATGTAGGGTGTTCATTGAGTCAAGTTTTTTTTCTTTAATTGACACATTAATTTGGTTATGCCAGGCAACTTGCAGTAATTTTTTTTTTTTTTCTTAAGCGAAAAATGGTTCCAGACTTATGCGCTTTTTTTTTTTTTTTTTTTTGACTGCTGTATTGGATGCCTTCCAGGTTGTGCTTTCATGAATGTTGGGTTGATTTGCCACAGTGTAGATGGATGGCTTAACCTCGGACCCATATATTAATTTACTTATGAATTTTTGGTCTTACATTTTTAAGTTGAGCCAACATTTTGAGCAAGGTGGGTAACGTTCGTGTAGAGGAGCAACAGTGGTAGAGTGTACACTTTTTGCCATAAATGGAAGCATTCCAAAACTCTTAAATTGAATTGCAAGTGCACGATTGGAACTGTAGGTCTGTTTAATATACAATTCTCCCACTACAGGGTGACTTCAAGACTCAGAAAGAAGCTGTGTGGGCTGTAACTAACTACACAAGTGGTGGGAGCATCGACCAGGTGGTGCACCTTGTTCAAGCTGGAGTTCTGGAACCCCTGATCAATCTCCTGTCTGCCAAGGACAGCAAGATTGTCCAAGTTATCCTGGACGCAATCACCAACATCTTCTTGGTAAGTTCAGAACTTCTTTTTTAGGTAGTTCTCTGGTTCCATTTCAGTGCAGTCTAAATCGGCAGAACCTAAAATACATTCGAGCATTAATGGTCTCTTGGGCTGAGTTATGTTTCCTCTTTGGCGTGTGGAGATAGGGTTGGAGTGTTCTGGGAGTTGGCCCCCTTACTGGTAGGTTGCCTAGTAATTAACCAGTGTAATTTTCTTTCAGGCTGCTGAGAAACTTGACGAGATTGAGAAACTGTGCATTATGATTGAGGAGTGTGGTGGACTGGACAAAATTGAGGCGCTGCAGACTCATGAGAATGAGATGGTCTACAAAGCATCCTCAAACCTGATAGAAAAATATTTCTCTGCGGAGGTAAGTGCCAACCCCATTACTGTCTATCCTTTAAAAAAACAAAGTTTTTATTGGCACTTGTAGTAGGAATTACATTACGTTTATTGAAACATTTGGACAGCGATTATACATTCCTAAACAGTCCATTTGGTTATTCTTGCCATGTATAATCACCAGACCTTCTCAGAATACCCTCTTGTCAACCTATCCATGTAACTCTCCTGCCTACCCCTCACCCACCCTTGTGTCTGTAGTCTACCTCCAGTCTAGATTAATTCTTGGTCCAGCTCCACTTCTAATCTACTCCTGTCGTGTTGGGGTGTTCGTCACAACTCTGTTCTCTATGGGTAATTCTAAGTACCAGTGTGGGGGATGGGGGATTGCCCCTTAGGCCTTTGATCATTGCCTCCCAGGCCCGTACATCAATTTTCTCATCGTGCTGTCCCTTACCATCTATCCATGTAGAGAAGCGGCATACGATGGCTTCTGGGTGCATAGTTGCACTCACAAAACATTGACTGCCTGGCCCCGTTCATGATGGCGGTGGAAGGTCCTATGGCTTAACAGGCCTCTCATTGGGCTGCCTGAGTGAAAGTTGTGAAGTCACCCTTTCCAGAAAAGCCAGATCTGTTTTCTTTGCTTCAGGTCAGCACTAGTTATTTGCTGGACTGAACCTCTGCATACCAGCATGTTTAACTTCTCTGGCTGCAGGTAGTGTCCCCCTTACTAGCTAGGTTGTTGGTGCTGCCCTAGAAGGGGCATGTGAGTGGTGGTTTTTGCTATTGTCGGGCCTTGTTTCTGTGCTCCAGTTCACTCTGAGGCTTGCCTGATTCGTGAACCACATGCGGGATGTTGACGGAAGTAAGCCTTTAGTAGGCTGCGCCATGTTGATCCTCCTGTGGGGAGCACGGGTTTGCTTTCCTCTAAATGAGGAAACTAATGGCTTGTGAAATGGTAGCTGTAACTCCAAGCCAGGGAAGGCGACTCGTGGTCACGTATGTTACACCACCACCACCACCATCACACACACGTTGACTGCATTTTAAATCCATGCTGCTTGTATCTTTGTTGGAATTATAGATATTTTTTCTATTGCTGTACAGATTTGCTTCCCACAGGAGTATAACCTCGATGCGTTGATACTCTGGGCATTGTTCTGATTGTATGCGCAGCTCCGTGAGCTCAAAGGCAGCCCTGCGAATGCCGTGATTTGAGTTGCTCTTTGTTCTGTCCCCCTAGGATGAAGAAGATGCGAGTGTTGCTCCGGAAGTTACCACTGATGGCTATGCTTTCCAGATAGAAGAAAGCAATGCTGGGACCTTCAACTTCTAGCTGTCCCTCCCTCCGTCGGTCTGTTTCTGTGTACGTCTTCTGGTTTGTCATTTTCAATGTGAACATCTAGCACTTTCTTCAGCTCAAACATACTTGAACCGTTCTGAAAGGTAAATGCACAATGTGAAATTTGTAAATCTATACTGTCTACTCCGTTGTATTGTAAATAAAGTTTCTTTTAAAGTTAATCATCTTCCAATCGGTGTTTTTGTTGTGTGGGGGTGGGAGGGTATTAATCTTATGCAACAGCACGTAGCTTGTGGGTGGGTGGGTGGGTATCAAAGTAGCCTCATAGGCCAATGTCATTACTAAACCCTTCCCTTTCTTAAATGGTGAACTTTGAGGTGTGGCTTAACTGTTCAAAGAAGCTTCTGTAAGTGGTAGTCGGGTTTTGGAGTTCTGCTTCAGATGTCCTGGGCAAGAGGGCAAATAAAGATGCATTCCAGCCACACATCCTGTCATATATTGAAATTGCAGTTGAAGACACAATTTTTCTTTGAGATTATTGTTAGGAAATAGAAGTGTCCTCCTGACAGCAGTATGTCAGTAAACTATGAAGGCCCACACTTGACACCACCTGCCGTTACTACAATACCATGAGAACTGTCTGAGGCAAAGAGGTGCAGTGAACACAAGGTATCCCTGCAAGTTCGGGCCTAGCTAATAAAGGAGGGCACATATTGCCCGTCTGCTGAGATAGGGCGTCTTAGATCAAGAATTGTTTTCCCGACTCGTCTGCTTACTTCGCCCTCATTTCTTTGCCAACAACCATAATCACTTACTGTACAGCCATTAAGAGGGGGGTGGGGGGGGAGATACCCTTCGTCTTTCCCAGCTCACCACCTGCTACCACAGTCATTGGTGCTTGCATTACTTGCCTTTCGGGAACATTCATAATGTGACTGTTTTGTACATGGCGATTGCTCTGCAAATTAAGTGGGTCAACTAAGTGGGTCCACATGCCATTTAGGCAACTAGGTTTTCTGTGCTCATTCGTACAGTCTCCTATTTTTCTAGTCTTAAACTGCGACTCTACTTTAATACACTGTGGCCACAGTACTACATCCAATACGTGCATTCGTTCACTAGTTCTCTGTTCTAGCAAAACGCTGTAAGAGAACGAAATACTAGATTCATTTTCCCCTCCTAGATGAATAACTGCATAGAAAGGGTATAAAGGAAAATAATAGATATATAATGGCAGTACTATGCCTAATGCAGCTACAAGTACTATTACTCCAGGTCCTACGCTTATTGAAAAATGCTTTGTTTACTGCCATTGAGTAAAACTGCTTCTGGGCCTAATGTGTAAACACATTTACTTTATGTGGCTCGGAGGTAAACTAATCCAGAGGGCGGCTCGAGATGTTAATTACAGGCTTGCTTAAAGCGCCATGTTTTTAAAAGTTTTCTAAAATTCCCGTAGTTGGGATCCTCCTAATTTCTAGTTCCTGATGCTGGAGCAATAACTGAAATATGGATTCACCTGTCTTTTTATTGAAGGATTGATAGTACAAAAGGGTACATCTTGGATCTCATTTGAGTGGTTTTGGATTCGAGTTTTTATGAATGCTGGGCTTTTCATGTTAAGGGATTTGAATATAATGCAGCACTTTTAGTATATCTCTGCAACCGAGAGCCAGTGGAGTTTCTCATCACTGGGGAGATGCAACTATGTCTGGGAAGTTGGAAAAAGTCGTGCTGACTGAATCTGGACCATTTGGAGCCTGGGAGGGAGTCATGGAGGACCAGGTAGAGACCATAGGCATAATCTATTCTTGATATAACCAGGGCAATTATGACTGGAATCTGTGCCTCTGTAGTAAGGAATCTTACTTCTGCAGAGTTTTATGAAACTGGATGAAATCGCAGATCCAAGTTGAGGTTGCAGAGTTCCTTGTCTAGAAGGACCACGAGGCTTTCCTGACTTCGAGGGTGTGGAGCACCAATCTCACAGGGGCTAGCTTATTTTTGATGACCATCTGTTTTATCTGAGATTAGTTTAAGTGGTTGCTGTAAATCCAGTCCTGGATGAACAACATTGCCTTGGACGAACTTGGATTCCGAGGGGTTGTCAGTTGTAAAAAGAAGTGGACATAGTCTGTATATATACTTTTTTTTTTTTTTTTGAGAATGCACCAAGGGTCACATGTATGGATTAAGTGTGCAACAATAAGGAACGACTCAACTGGACACGAGGAGTTGCATGTAAAGCAGGCACATCAATTCTAAATATTCAACCTGACAGTTTGTTCAAGACCAGTCTTAAAACAGTATGTTAACTTGATTTATTTTTTCATATTTTTTGATACAAAAATATAAGTTCTAATACTTAGATCTAAAAAAAAAAAAATCAATTATAAATTTTTGGGGCAATCTGATAGTGGTCATATTTCATGTCATTATTGCAATGCAAACATTTCTACAGTTTCAATGGCCAAATCAGTATTTTAAAACCAAGAACCATGTTGATGTGCAGAGACTGGCGGCATGTTGACAAACTATGCTTTTTTCGGCATAGGCCTTTGTCAGGACTCCAACACAGTGGTTACTATTGGGTGTTCGAAGCAGACCCAAACTATCTTGAACAGATGAGGATTCCGGTACTGCCATATATTCTTGCAGTTTTAGTCTGCTTTCAGAGTGGATAAATCCCTGAATTGTCATATATTAGCAACATGTACTGATAAGCGTAGGTTGATGAACCATTGCTAAAAGGGGTGCAGCAAAAAAGTAACTTATTAGGAGTAGTGGTCTGTATAGTCTCAATCACCGGGTCACTTGTAAGGACTGTATTTACTTTCACCTTGTTTTAAAAGACACTGTTCATGGCTACCCATTACCTAGAGACTTTTGCCCCTACTCATATTGTCGGGTTTCACCCCACAATCAATTCACAAGTAGAGGTTGTGTCTTATGCAGACAATTGGAGACACAGACACCCAACTTTAGCTTCAAGGATTCCAAGCAAAGGTTCTCAATGTCAGTGTGAGGCCAGTATCAGTTTGATTCTGACTTTGATAGCTGGAGTCAACGGTTCTCAAATTCTAAATAAGACACTGCCCTATTTGGTTGTCACCATTATGAGAAATACTTTCACTTCCAGCTTCATGGTAGACCAGCAGATCGCCATGCCATCGAGTATAGTGGGTCTGTCCAGGAGTGAGGTGAGGAGACGGTCTACAGGAGTCCCTCCTTCCAATGGGTTCAGTGGGAGCCACAGACCTTTCCCTGGTCAACTGCTTGCTGTCTCCAGAGTCTGACAGGTTCTCTGTCCCTGACCCAACTTTTCTCTAGAGGGACGGCCTAGGAGCTCCACCCGGTTAGCCCCAAGTTCATGGGGCTGACAGGTCTTCTACCGGAGGAGAGGACATGAGCTTGTGTCTGTTCAAAAGTTGGTTTCCCAGATTTCTTACCTTTACTCTTGAAGGGCTGGGTCATTATTACAGGCTTATACAGCTTTTTTAACCCTCTACTTTGTGCTCCGGTATTGTGCTGGTATTCCCAGCATGGCTTCTTTGGATTTGAGCTCTACCTCTACTGAGATCATTACCTAGCAGACATTCTACTGAAATTGCAGAGGACACAAGCTTTTTTTTTTTGGGGGGGGGGGCGGCAGTAAACCCTCCCCATTCCAAGGACACCATAGCCATGGGATGAACCTTAGTTTGGTTATCAGCACATGACTGGATAGGTCTCTCGTCAAATACTGCTATGGGGGATATCTTGTTTCCCAGTACCATGGTGACACTTGCACCTGTGTCCCTCATGGCTCCCACTCTAACCTCATTAATATGTGGCTCTGTATTTTTCCAGATTACTGGGCCAGACAGCCAGGGCAGCCACATCCACCCCACCACTGAGAAAAAAGCGTTTATTTGGGGAGGCTTTAGAAGACTGTTTATTTTTGTCCTTGGACTGTCCTACATCTTTGCCATGGGGGATTTAGTAACCTGTCTTTTGGTCACCCCCTCATGAGACTTTTTCGACCCCTTAATCTTGACCCAGTGATCAGCCTTCTTATTGAATTCTTGGGGAGAGACAGAACCTAGGTTCACCTAGTACTGATGCAATTTTTCGGAAACAGTTACTTAACAGATGTTAATGAAATTATAAAGCCCTCATTGACTTGCACAGCGCTCCCTTTTAACCAGCCACCTATTGTTTTTACTAAAAGTAAAAAGCCCATAATCCGGGTATCTTCCATGAGGTCATATTACTAGGACTCCTGACCCTGAATGAGGCAGATGCTATCCCTGCACTTTCCTGAGAACAGCTCCCAGAGCCCAAATACTTTTGGCTAAGCCATCTCAATCTACAAGCCCTCAAAGGCTGTTGAACCACTTTGTAATGTCACCCTCCACATATTTGGAGTCAATCCCTTTTAGGATTTTAGCGTAAAGTTTCCTTTCTAAACCTATTTATTAGTCTACTGCCACCATTGATGGGTTCTGAGTACATTTAGACCCTTTCTCTTTGCATAGCCAAGATTTTGGCTTCCAGGGCTGCTCTCCTGGCTAGTCTCAAGATGTTCATCCTCGAAGGTCTTCACTGGACCCTGTTGCAGTCTCTATATACTATATCAAAGTAAGGTGTGTTCAGAATCAAGTGGATCCCCAAAGGTAGGCAGAAGTAAAAGTAGATATAAGTTACTCTTTGTGGTAGTGTGGGCGAGCAGTAACGCTTCATCAGAGGGTAGTGTTGAGCATTAATTGTACACACTCAGGAAAGAAATTTCACACACTTTAACTGAACTCTGACCAATTTGTTTTGTATACAAATATTTAGTTATATTATATTTCTAGAACCAAGACGGGCCTGGTACAGGTAAGTGTAATAGTACTTTGCAAGAATAATGCAGTTAAATACAGTTTGAGTGCACGTGAATGTAATTAGATTGGTTAAAGGCAAGTCACTTGTTCATAAAACAGTTTGAATTACTTTTCAGTTACTATTGAGAATTTTTTAAGTTACTTTTCAGATTACTTTTTAAGTTACTTTTTCTACTCCGTATGGTATGCCAAGATATTACACTGGGAAGTTTTCTAGATAAGGTGAGTAAATCAGTTTTTGTGTAAGTATACAGTTTCTTAAGGTTTCATGATTTTTCAACTTCACACTTGGAACATTTTTCAAAGAACTGCAGTCCATGCAATCCTATAGGAGGAAATTTGGTTGTCGGTTTACAGGTAAGTACTTAGTTTTGGTTTTGTAGGGTCCGAACAAGGGTTTCTCCAGGGTCAAGGATGCACCCACTAGGGCAACTGGGTGCACAGTGCTGTGGCCTAATGTTATCCAATGGGGGGGTAGAGGGCCTCTGGTTGGTGGCTGCTCACAAGCAGGCCACCAGGTTGCGGGAGCTAAGCTCCTCGACTTAAGCTCAGGCCAAAGAAGGGATCCTTGCTGCTTTGGGTTTGGGTGCCCTGTTTTCAATGGGAGTTGCCGGTTTTGGGTGCAGGATCGGTCCTGGAAATCTTCCAGGAGGAACCAACAGCTGGGCAGGTAAGTTGGAGGGCTTGGGTACGTAGGCGTACCTCGGGTCCTCTTCTCTAGAACACAGGGTGACTGGATACAGGGGTGTCTTTTGTGGTCCGATTTCACTTTACCTCACCACTCACTGTTGGAGTCAACATACAGAGGCTGCAGGTGACTGGGGAGTCCTGGACGGGTCAACCAACGGAGTCCTGGGGGATCTCGCTGATACCGTGGGCCACTCTGACTCGGGCCGTAGGCGTCTGGGGCAGAGGTGGTTCCTGGCGTCTGGTTTCTTTGTCCTCTGCAGACTGAGTCCTTCTGTGGTGATTCTATTGAACGGAGCTACTGTTCACAGGATATCCGGTCTTTGTTGAAGGCAGTCCGCCCCTTCCAAGGGTCCTGGAAGTTGCTAGCTGCAGTACAAGGTGACTGTTGCTGCAGGATCTCTGGAAGCTGCAGACAGGCCGGTAGGGCTGGGGCCAAGTCATTTCTTCTTTGCAGTCACCTCTGCTGGGTGTCTTTCATCCCTCTTAGTAGGTTGCGGTAGTCTGTCTTTGTTCGGGACTGCCCCTTAAAATCTGTATTTAGTGGCGTTTTAGGGGTCTCTAGGTCAGTAGCCAATAGGCTACTTACCTTAAGGTGACTACACCCTTGGTGTCCTCATCAGGTTTTAGGGACAATCTGTAAGTAATCCTGATCGGAGACTGCCTGTTATCTACAAGATGGCGGGCACTGAAGTGTTTCATCTCGCCGCTTCCCCCCCCCCCTCTTCCGGGCTGCTCTAATTTTTCCTGCCTGTCTTTCCACCAAAAAGGGGGTGTGGCAAGGAGTGGGTCTGATCCTGATAGGAGAGGCTAGGCGTTGTTACAAAGGCAGCAGGGAATTTGAAGCTCCTCTTGCCACAGATGTCGCTACCTGACTTGGGGAAGGTGTGTACATCTTCACCCAGGAAATGCTTTGTTTCTGGGCACAGGGAGCAAAGGCTCCTGCCCTAGGGGTCCAGAAACATGTCTTGTGGTGGCAAGCTGGTGTTTACCAGTCAGGGAACCCTCTAGTGGCCGTTTGTTTTTCAGGGGAATCACTAAGATTCCCTTTGAGTGCATTGTATAATAAATCCCACACTGGCATCGGTGGGTTTATTATGCTGAGAAGTTTGATACCAAACTTCCCAGAATTCAGTAAAGCCATTATGGCGCTGCGGAGTTCGTAATGACAAACTCCCAGACCATATACTCTTATAATCACCAGTATTTAGTGCACCCAGCTAGAGGGGGGTCTTACCTATACAATAGGCAGTGGGTTGCAGGCATGACACACAGGCATGTTGTGCCATGTCGACTCTTCACTTTTTTCTGCACTAAAACACAGCCTGCAATGGCTGTGTGTAAGGTACAGGACCTCTTAAGGGTGGCACAATGTGCTGAGGCCTTCCCTGGTCACAATGCCCATGGTACCTTTTACAAGAGACTTGCATGTGGCCAGAGATGCCAATTGGGGGTACAAAGGTATAGTTTTGGGAAAGAACACATGTCCTGGGAACCTGATTCGCAGGGACCCAGGGCACATCAAGTCAAATAGCACCAGAAGTCTGGCAAGAAGTGTTGGGGGGGGGGGGGGGGGGGGGGGGGGTGATGTGTACAGGTACAACATCTCAGTGAAAGTAAAGATGAGCTTGATCCACCTCGCCTAAACAGTCTCCACCCTGATCCTCTGGGAGATCGGTGTCATCTGTGATATGGGTCAGTTTATACTCTGCCGAAAGCTTCTGGAGTTTCACTTTGGAAAGGTTGGAGCCAGTGTATATTTTAAGATATTTAAAGGGGACTCTTCACTGATGGGATTTAAGTTGCAGGTAAGGGGTCAGGTTGAGATCCTGAACCGAGTCCACTGTAGAGGTCATTGTTACTAAAGTTGGGATCTTTTTAGAAAAACGACAGTTAATTCTATAAGTAGACCTTTAGGTCTAACCTAGTGGTATGTTTTTTAAATTCTAAACCTCTTTGACTGGGGGACTTAATTCAAGGCCCCAACAGTTTAAACAATTTAATTTGAAAAAATGTTTCTTTAACTAAAGACCATTTTGGATTCCTTAGTGGAATCACTTAACAGCACATGCCAAGTGTTGTATTCCACCTCTGCACCGTCATTGTAGGAAGCTGGCACTTTACACAGGATACCTCATTTTTGCATACCATATAAAGAGTCCAGGTATCTCTTATAAGTGGACAGGGCATTGATTTAACAATTCCATGGTGCTCAATTTGTGGTAGTGTGGTCAAGCAGCCGTAGGCTTATTAAAGGGAATGTTAAGCATTTGTTGAATACATAGTCAATAAATGATATACACTCAAGGAGATTCACATCCATTTAGAAAAAAGACTTTTTATATATGTTTCAGCACCAAGAACTTCATAATTCGATAACGTTTCTAGATATTACTTTTACATTTTTTTTTAGCAAACTGATTTTACTAGGTAATGTTTTCTTCCATGGTGAAAAGAACATTTACTGCGAACAGGTATTTGCAATAGGAGTTCATGGGCTCTTTTGTGGGTCATGGAGTTTGAAGGGGCCACAGTCTCAAGTTCCACCAGCAGTTCAGTTTTACTTGCCCTAGTGTGTATGGGTGCAGAGGTGCTGGATGGGTTGGTATCATGGCTCGCTACACAATTGGCAAAGAGAGTCCACCTAGAAATAGGCTGGAAAAGGGGACTTTGGGACAAGTCCGGGAGCTCCCAACGGGCAGCAAGGGGCAATAGTCTGTGTTTGTGGACCGGGGCTGGGAAGCTCGGGTGCAGATGGTTTGAGTCTACTGGCCCTTGTGCGCCGTATGCGGTCGAAGTTCTTGGTCTGGATCAGTAAAGGGGGACAAAACGGGACAGCTGGGACACTATGTGCTGGACTTTGTGAAGCTGATTTCCCTCGTTGGCTTGTTGGTATTCAGGTTGGAGTTCAGATTGAACTCTAAACAAGAATTTGTTACAGCCAGGGGTAGAGTACACTGGGTATTGGTGCAGGGAGGCTCGTAGGGGTCCTGTTTTCCAAACTTGGTAGGGAGACTGATCTGAACTCTGAGTACACTGTCCTCTTCCTGGCTGCTACTGCATCTGTGGACCCAGTGGTCAGCAGCTTCTTTGAACTGGACGTTGCGGTCTGGCCCCTCCACTCATAGGCAGAGGCTGGCTTTCAAAGTACAGGCAACCCTCCGAGGCTTTTGGAGGATGCGCAGCTGCAGGATGAGTTGGGTCTTTGCAATTGCTGAGTCTGAAGTGGGCAGGCAGGGTTTGGCGACTAAAGTCTACAGCAATCCTCAGTTCTCATTGATCGGCTATTCAGTGTCCCCTTCTATAGTCTGGTGAATCTCAAGTTCTGGTGTCAGGTGGGCCACCTAAATACTCAATTTAAGGGTGTATGGGGAGTGTAGAGTAGTAGCCAATGGGCTGCTTACCCTTGGGGGTCACTATGCCCCTTATATGGCCACTTCCTGTGGGAAGTGGGCATAACCCTGTTCCAGTGTTCTTAGGTGACATTTTCCTAGAGTGGGGGATATTATGCAGCTCACCTTAGGGGTGTGTGACTTCGGTGTGCTCCATGCCTCCATGCATAATTCATTATCCACCTGTCCTGGTGCCAAATGGACCTCTGGGCGGGGGGTGGTATCTCCCAGGTCTGGGTAAGCAAGGGTTGCATATCAAAGGTGGCAGAGGAGTTGGTATCCCGATTTACTAGCCATGCTCGGGCCTTGGTATGCTGATTATCTAGCTGTCCTGCTGCAGGAGATGGTGTAAACACCTCCTGCCAGAGCAGGCATCGTTCCCGACCTCTGAGAGCGGGGCACTCACCTCCTAGGGGGTCTGAAGCGTGTCTGGTAGCAGGCTGGACTGTACCAATCAGCCAGCACACTAGAGGACTAGTAGGGTTCAGAGGGTTTCACTGGAATCAGTGTGGGTTTATTAATAGGTGTTTGATACTTAACACCTTTTGGTTTCAGTGAAGCCATCATGTAGCTGGGGAACTCTTAATCACCAGTATCCATTACATATACTTAAGATAGCTTGCTTGTTCACCTGCAACCTCTAAGAAGCAACTGCTTCATCACAGGAGCAAATCTGCTCATGCAGATGTGTTCACGCATGTAATATAATTAGGCTTTCCTGTTTTCAGTTTCTATTGTTGGTAAATTCTGGTGGTTTTTTCCTCAGTGGTTTCAAGTGATTTCAATACCTTAAACAGTGGTTACACATTTGTGCACCATTATAAACAGAAACAGTGTTTTACGGTGTTTATGGAATGTTTTGCTGCTTTTATTTTTGCTTTCTGCACCGATAGTACATTGTAGATCGAGACATTGTATGTACAGTGCATATGAGGTCCAAATACATTTTTACAAATCAAACTTAATGTAGTACACCGGACAATACTTCAGTGAGTCTTGTTCACTCTTTCCTTTCCATGTAAACATTTAACTGTGAAAAGGCCCTCTCAATATTGGCACTTGAGACGGGCACCGCTAAAACCGCCAGTACACAGTTTGCTAACTCTAGCCACTGACATAGCTTCCCATGCCAATACTGGTGCAACTGAAAATTGCGATTTTCTGGGACAGGTTTTGAAACCAGTGCGTTGAACTGGGCGCATATGCCCTCAGTTTTTGAAGCGGTAAAAAATGAGGCAGCACTTTTGAAAGTCCAGAGAAAATTCCCCTTTATGGGAGGGATCTAGAACTTGTCCAGAGTACTACATTGAGGCTTCATTGACTTCAAATGCCACAGTTGGTGAAGGGACATCTCTATGAATCATTGCAGGTCATTTCTCATACATTGTCAAATAAAATTTCCTGAATGCTCCTCATTTCTTTTCTAACCAAGTGGCAAGCACTCTAACATGGACCATGCTGCAATGCCAAAGTCACTAAAAGTGTCGTCCAGCCTCAAGGAGATGTTGCACATTGTAGTGAAGATATGATATTGCCTGCAGACATTGCTGTTGGCATGAGTGAACTATATGCTTAAACACCATCTTGCTGCTTTTGCACACGACACTTCATGCTTCTGCTCTCCTAAATAAAACTGATTGCTTTTCTTCACATGGGAACGGTCTTTTTTTACAAGTACATGCTTACACTGCGACCTCGGTCTGCACAGTGTGTTCAAGGTCGAATAATAATGTATACTGTTAATTTATGTTGATCAGTCCCACTCACTTAGACATAACACCAACACAGCTGCAAATAACTGGTACTCTGGTGCTTTTAATATTGTATTGCATGCAATACATGTAGGGAGCACATGGAGAAAACCTGTCCATCTATCGAGAGCTGTGCTTGTCCTGGGATGCGATTCCCATCATCTGATCTTTGAGGTATGGGGTTCCCCGTTTATAGAGATCTTCTATTATATAAACTAGCTCCTAGCCTGGGGAGGGTGGTACACAGCGCTATAGTCCTAGTTCCATTATCCTCATATGATTTCTCCTTTTGTGTTTTATCGAACTGTAACAATGCTGATCGTATTATTTTAATGCATCTCTTTACTAGTATTGGCGAAAATACTGCTTCTTAGAGCACGTAGTTAAAATAAACATTTTAAACTATATTGTCTCTGATTACTCATGTTGTAGACTGGTATAAGTGTTAAACCGAAAGAGTGTTCCTGATTTCCACTATTCCCGAGTTCACAAAGTTGCTTGTTCTGGGTTGTCTAATCATTGGTAGCTTCGCTGTAGCACGGAGAACGAATGAGACACATGCTAGTCGTATTGGGGTTCTGGGCACTGAGGTGGGTTTTTGGTACACCACAATACACCGAGGTCCTAGTTTCCCGCGCATAGTTTTGTGCATGAGCAGAATCCCTGCAACAACATCTACACCAATTATGCTGAACACTTGGTAGGCAAGTGTCTTTTCAGAGTCTAGTTTATTAAAAATGTTTTATTATGTCCACTGCAGCAGTCATGTTGTCCTGTAAAAATCTAAGAATACAGTAGTGTACTTTTTCACTATCCATATGCGACAGAAAATCCTCACATTTCTTGCCTTTGGCATCATCACTCAGCAAAAATTCTGTAAACGGTTGCTAAATGGATAATCTAGCATTTGCAGCCTCTAGTACTGGCAACCACCAGCTAAATGACATAGTTGGGATGACTATTTGATGCCGCACAAAATGAGAAATACTTGTGTTTTAGTTCCCGTGCATAACAAAACAGTGCACCAGAATGGACTAAAAAGTCAATAGCATTCGTAATTCATTCTAAATATTGTAAAGATGCTTTCAGCATACCATCTAACAAGTGACCAGGATCTCTTACAGAGAAACACTTCAGCTTCGGTATCTATTTTGACAGATCATTACACAGCTTTTTCATATACTTAGCTGAATCACTGCAAACACAAAAAAATTCACTGCACTCTTTGTTGAACTTGATAAGAACTTTATGCAGCAGCATTCCAAGTGACACTGCGTTCCTTATTTTCCAAAAGTCTGGTGTCATGTTTTCATCACTATCTCAGATGCTTAGTGACAGCACTCTTTTCACATACACCTGTCCCTACACCTTGTGTTTAAAACCTGGGGTGTTTGGCAACTAAATATCAATACTGAGTAACTAGAAAAGGGGGCTGATGTATCATGGGGTTTTACCCATTCTCTGTGGATAAATGTGATGAAACATATTGGGAAAGATTCTTATGAAGCCAGCCATTTTACCAATCAGTGAAATAATTAAATGTAGCCAAAATATCAAATATGATTTTGACATTTCCTGATTCTCTATAGCTAGTAAAATATTAAACAGGACCTAAAACATGCTTCTAAACCCTGAATATTTATACCAAAGACCACAAAACTGGAAAAAGCAAAAGGAAGAAACCATGTTTTAGTGACATCCCTAAGCATAAAAACTGGAGCAGAATAATCTTAGCCCGGTCTTGCTTGCCACTACCTTGTATTACAAATTTACATTTGGGTGTGCCATGTAGTGTTTTCACTTTTGTCTGAACCATTTTCTGTAGCCTGCGATGGCAGTCTGCATGAGTGTGGGGAGTGGTCCCTTACAGAAGCACAATTCATGCTGCAGCCCATAGGGACCCTGTTTAGTACCCATGCCCTAAGTATCAACGGTCTTTCCAATTGGGGAACAATTGTACAGTTTTTAAGGAAAGATCTGGCACTTGGGGACCTGGATAGCAAGAGCCCCGTGCACTTCTGTCATAATTGCATCGGATACCAGGCAAAAAGTGGGGGTGACTACGTCAAAAGGGCACTTCCTACACTCCCAGAGCAATTCCGCCAAAAGGGGACTCAGTAGAGGAAGGCTCTATCAAATGTTGCCATACAATGTACATTGGATTCTGTGGATACCAGTGCAAGGGAAGTGAATACTATCCTCATTTGACGCCAGCATGGCTTAGAGTTTCTGACTTTAAGCCAGATGTACAGCAACATCTCTTGAACCTACCTTTTGATGATCAAAATCTATTTGGGCCACAAATGAATGAAATGCTTGAGAAGCTAAAAAAGGATACTGATTCAACTAAAGCCATGGTGGCTCTTGCAACTATTTAACATAGAGGTTCCTTTTGAAGGGGACCGTATAGAGGGGCAGCAAAACCTTGAACATCCACCGATTCAGGTAATACCTAAAAAGAGCAAGGTTCCTATTTGATTTAAATATTCATAGAGTGCAACTGTCATTCCTAAGGGAGCATCCTGGAGCTATACAGAAAGTAGCGAATGGTGTCAAACGCATCGGTTGTATTTCAGTTATACCAGCGAGGAACAGAATGCATTAGTAGCCCCAAATATATAGGTCTTCAAGGCTTTCCTAAATTTGGTTTCTTATTCCATCGCCTTTAGTTGTGTAGGCATGAGATTCCATGCTCTGGTTCCCAAAACTGCCAAGGATTTTACTCCTTTGGTTTTATACCTAAAGGTGGGAGGTTTAAGAAGATTTGCGGTGGAGGATCTGAGTGTCCTAGCAGTGATGTGGGAAGTAAACTTAGCCGCTAAGTATTTAGTCCCGAGTCTCTAAAGGCTCTAAAAGTAATTACCAGGATCTTGAATAGTTTTTGTATAGGCAGCCAATGAAGTGTTTTGAGGGCTGTAGTAACCGATGACCGGTTGGGCATTTTCAGCACCATGCGGGCCGCTGCGTTCTGTACAACCAATTGGGTACAGTTCTCTATAACTGCATACTATAGGTTACACTATAAAAATAATAGTGGATGGGGTCGTGGTTCCACCTCAGAAGCTACCATACCTACAAAACAGTGACCACCTAAGCCTCCCCATCAACATATGATAGCAATAGGGGGACGGCTAGAACTGTTTCACCAACAATGGACAAAAATGACCACAGATCAGTGGGTTCTGTGTTTCATCAAGGAAGGGTATTGTTTAGAACTCACAAACACACCTCCCACAAAACCACTAAGAACACAAAATATGTCACTAGAACATCTTACACTCCTACAAGACGAAGTCAAAGTTCTCCTCCAAAAAGGGGCTATAGAAATAGTCCCAAAACATCACCAGGGACACGGTGTATTCACTATACTTCCCAATTCCCTAGAAGGATGAAAAGTTATGGCCTAGTCTAGACCTCAGACCACTCAACAGTTGCGTCTCGTCAGAATATTTTCACATGGTCACACTACAAGACGTGATACCATTACTACAGCAAGTAGATTTCATGACCACATTAGACCTCAAAGATGCCTATTTCCCATACATCCAACACACAGTCACTATCTACATTTCCAAATCAAAAGACAGCACTACTTAATCAAGGTGTTACCATGTGGAGTAACTACAGCGCCAAGGATATTTACGAAAGGCTTTGAAGTAATAGCTCATCTCAGAAGGGAGGGTATACATGTTTTACCTATCTAGACAATTGGCTCACCAAAAGTCCATCCAAATACCAATGTCTACAGGACAAACAGGTAATCGACCTTCTGCACAAATTAGGGTTTACGCTCCATGTTATAAAGTCTCACCTCCCACCTTTGCAGGTACAACCTTTTCTAGGGTCAGTCACAGCCAAAGTTTACCCCTGTCCAAAAAGGCTACAAGTTCAAGTATTACCTCTGTTTCGACCACAAATTCAGGTCACTGTAAAGACAGTCATGAGCTTGCTAGGAATGATGGCTTCATATACAACCATAGTCCCAAATGCTCAACTACAAATGTGTCCCCTTCAATGCATCTTCAATCACAATGGTCTCAAGTGGAGGGGCATCTACAAGATCTAGTGTTGGTAGGGCCAGTGACCCATCGCTCTCTGCAGTGGTGGGAACAGCAACAATCAGTTGCAGTGTTGGCCCTTCAAAGCCCTGTTTCCGCAGATCACCATCTCCATAGATGCATCCCTTCAGGGTTGTGGAACACGTATGCAGAGCCTCACAGTACACCGTCTTTGGTTAACACTTCACAAAAACCTCCATATCAATCATCTGGAGCTTCTAGCAATTCAACTAGCTCTGAAAGCATGTCACAGTCATCTTCACAACAAAGTAGTCGTGATACGTACAGACACTACAACTGCAATGTACTATGATAAAAAACGGGGGTGGGGGGGGCACACTCATTGCAGCTGGCTGTCCTAGCAGAGTGAATCTAGCACTGTGCAATATATCACAAAATCTACCTCCCAGCAGAATATCCACCAGGGATGGACAGCAACTGCGCAGAAATCTCAATAGAACACATCAACAAGTTGAAAATTGATATAAGCCTCCTACACTCCTTCAAACGGCGGGGAACCTCGGAGATAGAACTATTTGCAACCCCCACAATGCAAAATGCCAAAACTCCACCTCCAGGTTTCCTCTCCCCCAATCCAAAGACAATGCCCTACAAATTAATGGGTCAGGGATATTTTCTTATGCCTTTCCTCCCTCTCCCACTAATTCCATTTGAGATACAAAAGCTAACACAAGCAGCCTAATAGCCCCAACCTGGGCACATCAAGCATGGTTCACAACCCTACTGCATTTATCAGTAGTGCCACACAAGAAGTTACCTCTTTGGCCACATCATCTAACTCGAGATCAAGGGAGGGCAATGCACCCAAATCCCCAAAAACTCAATCTAGCTGTCTGGCTCCTGAGATCCTAGAATTTAGACACTGCAATCTACTACATAAATGTATGGATATTCTCAAATAAGCATGTAGACCAATGACCAGAGCATGCTATGCAGCAAAATAGAAAAGATGTGTATGTTACTGTCTAAATAAACAAATCCAACCTCTATCACCATCAGTGCAAGACTTTATTGGCTTTATTGGTTATCTCTTCCATTTACAGAAAGCAGGACTAGCTTATACATTAATCAGGTTACACTTGGCAGCCATGGCTGCTTATATGCAAAACAGACCGCATATGTCACTTTTTAATGTTCTAGTGATTAAATTGGGGGAGGGGGGGGGGGGATTTATTCCACCTGTGAGAAAGTGCCCTCTTTCTGCATGGTTACCCCCACTTTTTGCTGAATTGCTGATATACTTTGACTGAGTGTGCCCTGGTTTCCTGCTAATCAGGTACCCAGGGTCTATGTTCTTTCCTTAAAACTGCATTGAAGCCTAAACTCAATTGGCATCTCTGGCCACAGGTCAGCCCCTGGTAAATGGTTCCACAGGAAGAGTCGACATGGTACAAATCCCTGTGTGCCAGGCCTCCAAACCACTGCCCTGGCAAGGTCAGTCACCCCTCTAGCTGGGTGCACTATACCAGTGGTGAGGGTACAGGTGCATGAGCCCTGTGCCCCTACAGTGTCTAAGTCCATTCTTAGACATTGTAAGTGCAGTGCTGCCATTAAGAGTATATGGTGCTGGGAGTTTGTCATTACGAACTCCACAGCACCATAATGGCTACACTGAAAACTGAGAAATTTGGTATCAAACTTCCTCGGCACATTAAACCCACACTGATGCCAGTGTGGGATTTAACGAAAAATGCACACAGGGCATCTTAGAGATGCCCCCTGAAAACTAACCCACCACTAGTGTCCAGGCTGAGTTGCTGCTTTCAGCTGCCACCACCAGACATGTTTCTGGACCCCTGAGTCGAGAGTCTGCTGCTCTCTGGGGCCTGAAACAATGCACATCCTGGGACTAAGGGAAGCTTCAAAGGCTTACCGCCTTTGTGAGCGTCCTCAGGCCAATTGCTGCTTTCAACAACTGGTCACCACTGGTTCTGACCCTCACTTTGGGCGGGAGAACCAGCAGGAAAAACAAGTGGGGAAGAGGGGTGTGCCTACCTCTACAATCCTACCCCTCAGGTGGGGGAGGCGAGGGGAACCACAACTCTCAGTCCACGCCATCTTGAAGATGGGGGTACTCAGCCAACCAGGGACAGGCAGATGCCCCCCTCCCACTGGAGGATGGCAAAATAGGGGGTGTACCCACCCCAGGGAAGGGACCCATTGGTCTCTGCCTTTTACCTACCTGTAACTCCCCTAAATCTAGTATTTAGAGGCACCCATGAAGCTTGCTTCCTCAGATCCAGACAAGAAACAAGAAGAAGGACCAAACAGCCATGCAGCAGCTTACAAGATGAAGACGCCCACTGACTTGACCCCAGCCCTACCGGCCTGTCTCCCCCTCGAACCTGCTCCTGCGAAATCCTGGTGTGTCCTGCAGCCAGCGACCTCAAAAACCCCAGAGGATCTGCCTGCCTTCACTTCCAAAGACTGCTTCTCCCGTAAACACCGGATATGTTCAACAGGCAGGACCTGCGAATCCGCCCCACTCTGCACCCGCTGTCCACTGCCCGAGCGGCATACACCACAAGGAGGTCACCCCGGTGATCCTGAACCGAGATCCGGTGACCCCTGACCTGCCTCTAGCTGACGCCTGCAGTCTAACTCTAGAAGGCCCCCCTAACCGCGACCAGGAGCTGGTAAGAAGATCGGACCCCAGAAGGCACCCCTGTTTCCGACACCCCATGACCATGTGTGCCCAAACCAACGGTGCCTAACCAACCCCTAACTTCCCAACTTACCTCTCGGAAGTGGTGGTCACACCCAGAAGTCCTTCGTCTCCTGCAGTGCTTTTACAAACCGGAGGTTCTCCATTGGAAACAACAGGGCATCCAACGTCAAAACAGGACCCTGCACCCGGCCGCCCTAGTGCCCCTGAGGGTACACCTTTGGTGCTAATTTGTTTCCCCATTTGCCCTCAGCTGAAGTCCAAGTGCTTTGCTCCCACAACCCCGTGGCCTGCTTGCCCGCAGCACCCAACCGGAGGCCCCTTATCCCCCTTTAGATAACATTGGGCCTCAACACTCTGCACCCAGCCACCCTGGTGCCGCTGAGGGTGTAACAAGAGTGCATCACTGACCTTGGGGGACCCCTGAGTGTACCGCCAGAACCTCAACTCCAAACACTGATTACTTACCTAAAAAACGATAACCATATTTTCATTTATAGGATAACATTGACTGTTTTTCCTGAAAAAGTTTCTAAGTGTGGAGTTTTGAAACCTAAAGAAATTCTTTAAAATTGTACGATTTAACAAAAACACTTTTACTCACCTGTTTACAGGAAATGTCTCAGTGCTGCATCCAGCACTGAGTAAGAAAAGTAATCCAAAAGTAACTTACCTGCTATTTTACTGAAAATCCCATTTAAGTGATTGCATTTCTCTGGAACAATACTGTAAGTCAAACCATAGTACAGTTGCAATTGAACTGTTTTACAATCAGCATTTATTACTGTAAAGTATTTATTTCTTACCTGTGCCAGGCTTGCTTGGTTCTAGAAATAAAATAACTAAAAGAATATGTTTACACAAAAACAATTGGTCTGAAGTTCAGTCTTTGAGTGTGTGAATTCATTTGCTGACTGAGTGTGTACAACAAATGCTTAACACTGTCCTCTGATACTGCCTTACTGCTCGACCACACTACCACAAATAGAGAGTAAGGTTCTATCTAATTTTACCTCTGCCTTCCTTTGGGGTTCCACTGGACTCACTTTGGTATAGTATATACAGAGCCAGCTTCCTACACCACCTTCCACCCAACAGCACCAGTCTGGAACTTTAACATTGTTCTCACTAGACCCATGGGTCCACCGTTTCAGCCACTTCATTTCTGTGAACTTCAATTCCTCACATGGAAAGTAGCTTTTTTAGTAGCAATCACTTCTCTAAGAATATTAAGTGAAATACAGGCACTAACATTAGAGAACCATTCTGCTAAATATTTCCAATAAAATTAGTATTTCGTACTAACCCAAATTCCTACCAAAGGTAGTGTCAGCTTTTCAAACAAACAAAACTTTAGAGCTACCTATTTTCTTCCCTAAACCAGATTCAGTTGCAGAAAGAGCCATACATACACTAGATTATAAAAGTGCATTAATGTTCTACATAGAGAGACCAAGTCTTTTAGAAAGACACAAACATTTTTTGATGCATGTGCAAAGCCACAACACGGTTCTCCCATATCCATGGCAGGGATAGCCAGATAAATAGATATATTCAGACTTACTATCTCAAAGCAAAAAGGGTACTGACAGTACCTCCAAGAGCTCACTCCACTAGCAAAAAAGGAGCCTTAATGGCCTTTTTAGGAAACATTTGATTAGTGGATATCTGTAAATCAGCTACATGGAATAACCCATATACATTCACAAAACATTATTGTGTTGTCTTACCTAATTAACAACCTAGAGCGGGTCAAGCTGTATTAAGAACACTTTTTCAAACATCTACATCAGCCAATGGTTGTCAACCGCTTAGGCGAGCACTGCTTTACATTCGATGCTAAGCATATGTATCTACGGCCAACACATGCTAGAATGGAATATGTTACTTACCCTATAAGCATCTATTTGTAGCGTATAGTGCCGTTGATTCATATGCACCCACCCTCCTCCCCTGTAGCTATTGATTGAGGCATGTGTTAAATGACCTGGCCAGAAATGACGCTATCATTGTGCTCACATTTCTTAAGTTGCCGTCTTTCTGCAACACAGTGACTTTTTACATACATTTGTGTACGTGTCAGTGCAGGATAGGATTCCCAGAAACTGCATTTGCTTACATTTCAACTTCGTAGGCAAACTGTCATGACACCTTGAACATTCAGAACGATCTATAGAAGTCACTGCACAAATGTGTCAGCTTATTGTTGCTCAGCAGGCGAAGATGCTATCTAGCTAACATAAACAATTGTGACCTGACAAAGACCTCTGCAAAAACAACAGTTGATGGATATAATGCAGAACAATGTCATGCATTCGCCCCAGTACAGAGATCTAGGCCTAAATCCATTGTTTTTTTGCTCACCATGCCATTCCATTTTGAATCCAGCAAATGCAAATGCAGTCTTGACCCTGTGCCTCATGGGAACAGTCCAGCCCGAGCTGCCAAGCCAGGTCCTCCCTGGACTGGAAGCAAGCATCCTAGGACCGGTTTTGGGGTTTCACCCCTCTTCAGCCAGGATAGCTTGATTCCAGTTGGTCCCTTGCTCACTGCAACACTGGATTCACACTAGCCTGGCTGAAGAAGGGTGACATACCCTGAAACCGGTCCCAGGATGCTTGTTTCTGGTCCAGGGAGGACCTGGCCTGGCAGTTCGGTCTGGACTGTTCCCATGGGGCACAGGGTCCAGACTGATTTGCATATGGCTGGTTCCAAACTGGGGTGGCGTAGTGGGCAAAAGAACGTTGGATTTAACCCAGATCTTTTGACTGGGGGAGAATGTTTGCATTGTCAGCATTCCGTCCATCATTTGTTTGCTGTAACACTGACAAAGACCTCGACATGCCAACATGGGTACTGTTTATTATATGGACAAATTCACTTCCTCTTTAAAATGAGAGGAGTACTCTGCTGAAGCTTTGAGGTCGTGGCACATCAGAATTCCAGCTCAGCTGATTCCTGTTATCTCTACGAGGGATGTCCCGCTCTACACCAAGACGACCAGCATGATGACACTCGCCCACAGATAAAGGGGAGTTAGATCACTCTGCAGGGAATCTTGGCAATTCTCCCCCCCCCGTCCCCACTAGGCCAAACTAGGTTAGAGAGCATTAGGTGGGAGCACACTATATGAGACTACATATATGCCAGCACATAGTCATTGTTTTGGTCCAATGGTGGAACTATTCATTCTCTCCACTGTTCTTGTATTGCTAATATGGTAGTATGTTTCGATCTATTATTAATTGCACCACACATATTTTACTCAAGAAATTCACTGCCTTAATAAATATTGAAACTACAAGTTGTGTATTTCTTGCGTATTTCCTTTGGGTGTGCATGCGAGTTTAAACGCAAGCATTCTAGATCTGTTACCACGATTTCCTTGTGCAATCAGAGTTGCCATGTTTTGAGGTTGCACACACATTTGTTACCCTGTAAGGTTAGGTGTTGGGATGGTGTACTATGAGCTAGCAGGGCTAGAAGTCAACATATCCTGAGGGTGTTCAAGGAATCAGTCTGGCACAATTCCGTTTATGTTTTCCCACAAACGCACAGTTTTACCAAAGAAGGTACAAATCGTACGACACATGTTTTTATCTATCTAACATATTATTTGCTATACTAATATTCACTTGTTTGTTTATCTTCTCTGTCACTATACTGCTCCTAACCTAAAGCTCGCCTGATGAGCCAAAAACAATCTAATTAAGGAGCCGAGGAACATGTGCAATACACACTAGAGAAGGAGTCACTATACCTCGTGACTCGAAGACTTCTCTGAAAACAAATAACTTGCAAACGTCTGAGCCCAAAACAAGATGGTAGGATATGCTAAGCATATGAATCTACGGCACTACACACTACAGATTGATGCTTACAGGGTATGTACCATATTCCTTATCACACACTTCACAGGAAGTGGGAGGGCAGGGAACTGTATATTATCAACATGTATGCCCCGAATCTAGATTGTCCCGACTTCTTCCCCACCATTATTAAAGCAGCGTCACCATATATGGGGGCTGAGATTGGCCTACTTGGGAGCTTCAATTGTGTCTTTGATTCACAACTAGATAGAGAGCCTCCGAGAGCTCCTATCTAGCATGCTGCAGTCCTTGCAGGTTTTACTACAGGGTATGCAACTCAGAGATGAATGGAGGGCTAGACACCCAACAACTAGAGCATTCTCCTGTTAATCCCCGGCGGCAAATACACTTAGTCGTATCGATCACTGCTGTCTTATGCCTGGGTTGTCCGCTGACATGGAGGATATCTAATATCTCCCCCGTTACATTACAGATCATGCCCCTCTATTGCTCACGTTGAAGAATAGTCTGGGCCGCCCAGCTATTATGCTTTGGAGGCTTAGAGTGGAGGCCTTATCAGATCCACGTTATGCTGCTGTGGTTTCAGAGTCCATACAACATTACTTCCGGGAGAATTGAGGGTCTGAGTCTAATAGATCGACTGAGTGGGAAGCCATGAAGGTGGTTATAAGAGGGGTATGAAGACCTCGTACGGAGTGAAGCAACAGTTAGAAAGGGACATCTCAAAGCTTGAGAGTCAATTGAAGATGCTGGAGGGCACTGTACGAGAATCAAAGGAACACTTGGCTGAGTGGTCTAAGGTACACGAGGAGCTACTAGATGCCAGGGCCAGGCTTGAGAAATTCACATACACCTTATATAGACAGAGATTACATATGCAGGGGGATAGATCAGGGGCGCTATTGGTGAGGCTAATCAGAACGGAAAAGGAACAAATACCCGTCTTGAAATTACAAAATAAGGAGGGGGTCCGATTACAAACACATGGAGATTTTGAGGAAATTTGCGTTGCATTTGAAATCTACATGCACAGGGGCCCAGTGGGCTGATTCGGAAGGGTTGCGGGAATTTTGGGAAGGCTTGACCCTCGCTAAATTAGATAATACAGAGGCGGAGGTCATCAGGGCACCTATTTCCTTGGATGAAATCTTAGCATCTATACGGCACCTGAAGCTGGAGAAATGCCCGGGTGAGGATGGGCTTCCAGCGGAATTTTCTCAAAAGTACACTCCCTTATTGTTTGATCATTTGCTGGAGGTATTTAACGAGGCCCTAGATAGGAAAACGCTACCAAATACCACGTCGGCAGCAATTGTCTCTATGCTCCTCTATATAGCGACCCTCTTTTGCCGAGTTCTTATAGACCAATCTCTCTTCTCAATGTAGATGCAAACATTTTGAGTGGGATACTGGCATCTCGGTTATTACCCTAACTGACCCACGTGATCCATCCAGATCAGGTTGGGTTTATTCCTAAACGTAATATAACACATAACCTGCGACGCTTGGCGCACGTGTGGCACGACTCGAGCCTGGAGTCTGTGGATTGGGCCTTAGGCCTTCTAGATATCCAACAGGCCTTTGACTTGGTCGAGTGGGACTATATGTGGGCTGTGTTGACCAAAATGGGCGTGGGACAACCATTTTTAAATTGGATGCAGACCATAAATAATAGACCGACGGGTGCGTGTAAGTGGACAGGTTTCAGAGAGTTTTGCCCTGAGGCGGGGTACTCGACAGGGGTGCCCTCTGTCCCCACTACTGTTTGCTATCGCGATGGAGCCACTGGATTTTTTATATTAAGACTGAAAATGGAAGACTAGGGGATACGGCTGGGGGAGACGCTTCACATGGATTCCATGTATGCCGATGACACTCTGGTGCACTTGCGCCGCCCAGACGAGGCAGTCCCGGTACTTATAGATGAGCTAGACAGGTTTGGCATATGGTCTGGCCTAAGTCTTGACCCTGGAAAATCCAAATTGTTTCCCTAGTAGGGAAACCTGTGAACGACTTACCTAATGTGGGGATGAGATGGGTAATGGAGGGAGTTCAATATCTGGGGACCACATTGACGCACACTAGCACGGCATACCTAGCAGACAATATAGGGAAGAGGATAGATGGGATTAGGGGATCGGTTGCCTTCTGGAAGGGACTCCCGTTATCCCTAATGGGGAGAGTAGCCTTGACTAAAATGGTTGTGTTGCCGAGATGTTTGTATACCTTACAGAACTCGATAGCCTGATCATGGAGTTATTATGGGGATCCAAACGGAAAAGGATTAAACTGAGCACCCTGCAGAGATGATGGGTGATGGGGGGTGTGGAGGTTCCTCGTTTGAACCTTTATTATATGGCCATGAATTTTCAACATGCGGTGCATTGGTTTAACGAGCAGGACAATTGAGAGAAGCGTTTATTGGCGGGCACGCATCGTGACTTGTCTCTTCTGGAATTTTTTATGATGGGATCGAGGGTACTGAGATCTTTCCCTTATGTTATACGTCACATGCCATCAATATGGGAGATGACGATGCGGGCAGTAGTCCACAAAGCACCATATGCTCCAGAGACTCCGCTATGAGCGGTGACCCCCTTCAAGCAGATAGAGCAGGTAATGAACGTTCACAAGTGGAAGGAGGGTGGTTGCCTTTTAATGGGGGACTTATATACTGCAGAGGGCTTCATAACCAGAGAGGAAGTAAATGATATTTTTCAACTGGGCAGGGGACAATATCTGCAGTATGCTAAAATCTCAGCGGTAGCCAGAGAGATCTTGCCATCTTTCCCACAAGAGCCGCAGGTCACGGCAGTGTTGCAGACGATAACCACACTAACAGGGGGGCGGAGACTGGTCTCACACATTTACAGAGCACTATGGGAGGATGTCCCCATGGCTACCCTGCCGCTGCAGACGAAATGGGACGATGCAATGGCCGAGCCACTTACAGAGACACAATGGCGGAAGGTACATGAAGAGGTCAAACAAATAAGTTCCATCACACGCTCTAAATTAATCCAATATAATGTGGTACACCAGGCATATCTCATGCCTCGTACACTGCATAAAATATACCCGGAACGAGGGAATACGTGTCCCAGGTGTAGAGGACCTGGACGCACACTTTGTCCACATGATATGGGACTGTCCCGAATTGGGACCTTATTGGGGTGTGGTCATACATACTTGCAGACAGTCACGGGATGGGTCATATCTGTCACCATTAAAACAGTGGTGTTGGGACTATTGCCCACGCCCAAAAATAAGAAACTCACCAGAAGGTTCGTGCATCTGGGGCTCATGTTAGTAAAGAGGCGGATTGCGATTCACTGGCTGAGTCCAGATCCCTCCCAACATAGGAGGTGGATTAAAGATATGATGGAGTTGGCCATTGCAGAGTCAGTGAGGATGAAAAAGGTGAGAAAAGAAATTTGAGGATGACGTGAGGGCCTGACACTTAATAATTGCAGACCTGTCTAAAGAGAAGGATCCCCCAGAGAGAGAAGAGACTCCCTTCCCAATCCACCCAGGAAGGGATGGGACCATTAGACACGCAAGAGGGCCAGCATACAATAATGGAAAATACGGATAGTTGAAGCACAGGATTGAATAGATGGGTCTCGAACCCCGAAGTGAACCAGGCTACCCATGACCAGGGGGCTAAGGGATAGGGAGAGGGAGGTGGGTATGTTTATTTGTTGGTTTGCTTGTTCACAGTTTTTATTAGCAAATTCGAGGTGGACTAGAAGTAATATTGACACAGAAGTTCTGCGGGTTTCTATTGTATTGAAGCACCCTAAATAGGGGTAACATCCTATGTTTTACAAATATTTAATCAGTTTGATTGGAATCAAGCACATTATATCTAAGGTATTATGCTGATCTGGGAAAGTGTTGTGGTTTACCAAATCTCAATAAAAAAGATATTGGAAAAAAATATTCCTTATCACACATCTATACCATACATGTTTTACCACGCATATACCTTATATATATATGCTTTATACTTACCTGGGTAATACTTACATTTTCGTTGTAATGGCATGTGGGGTAAAGGTATATGCATGTACAAAATACCCTTGCCACCCAAATATCCTTACCCACCCTAAAAATACCCTTGCTACACAAATACCCTTACCAGCCCTAAAAATACTTTTGTCACCCAAATACCCATACCCACCCTCAACCTTAAAAATACTCTTGGCACCCAAATACCCTTACCCACCCTAAACATACCCTTGCCACTCAAATTCCCTTACCCATCCTAAACCCTATGAATACCCTTGCCACCGAAAAACCCTTACCCACCTTAAATATACCCTTGCCACCCAAAAAAACCCTAACCATATATATATATAAATCCATGGTGTGGCTTTGTTGGTGTGCTTCCAAACCGCCGGTGGTGCAGCTTGGAGGCGAATGCTTGCATAATGAAACTAGCGTGCACGCTGCCAACAGTGTATTTTAAACACATATATTGGACAAATGTTTGACTGCTGTTTCAAATGAAATAGCTTTATTGTTCACAAGTTGCTTGGAAATGAGGATTGTGCCTTCAAAGATAAGTTGAAAAACGGCAGTAGCTCTTCTATTTCGTGGTAATGAGCAACACCTGTGGACACTATTTAAATGTTTAGATGTAATCGCGCACTTTCAGGTTGACAGGCTGCAGAGATAGCTGAAACGCGTTCCTGTTACTTTAAGCAAGTGCTGCTTAACAAAGACTGTTTCCACAATTTGAGTGCAGGCTCCATCTGGATTCAGAGTGGATTGAATTTGATATATATATGTGACCAAGACCCAGGTGGTCGAAACGCGGCGTTTTTTTTTCTTTGCCAATAAACTGAATTGATAATAAGCCTGCTGATGTCGCTGGATTGTTTCGTGGAGGTGAGGGAGGATCGCAACTGGGACATATTATATATATATCAAAAAGGTTTACCCACTCAGAGCTGTTCCTGCTATATGAACTCTCCTCAATCAGACCTCCATTTTATATTATTCTGTAGATTTTGCCAGAGGGAAAGGAAAAGGTACATCATACCAATCCTAAAGCCCCACAATTTTAAACCATGTAGGGAGGCATTGTATTTTTTTAAATCAGTTCCTGAAACTCTAGTTTGTTTTGCAGTGGCATCATTTTTATGGGCCTGTGTGAAAACAAGAAAGTCTCTGGGATCTTAATTGGCCTTGGTGCGTACTGTTTCAGATTTCCTTTACTTTTTAACTATAATCTATTTTAACTTACATCTTAACTTGGTATCCGTGTATGTACACACTGAATTTTATAATGAATTTATTATCTTTTTAAATCATTTTTGTATTCCTAAAACCTATGAAATGTCACAGCATGTTGGTCACAGGTGTAACTCCAAGCTAGTTTCTGTTTTTATCTACTCTTATGATTTTATTTGATAATGATCGAATAAAGTTTTCTGATCCTATATATATATATATATGTAAAATCAACTCCGCTCATATTGCCGTAGACAACGAAGAACAGGAGCCCTGATATGTGCAGTGAATAGTTTATTGGCAGCTCAACAAACCACAGCCATGACGCGTTTTGGCCCCGTAGGGCCTTGATCACATGACTCGTATCACAGTTGGTGGTCAGCTTTTATACCATTTTTGCGCATATATTTTAAAGTGACAGGTGCTAAATAGACGCAAGGTGCATGAACATAGTAAAAATACTATTTCAAAGGCAGCTGATTGAAGATCAGAAACACTGTTTTTTACATGACATGTTATAAATACATTTTTTTTAAATCAATAGATCTAAAACAGCCGCTATTGCTTAGAAGAATATACTTTGATTACATTGGTATAAAACTCTTTGCTGATAGTCTAAAATAGCGTTAATAAACTAAAAGCAAGAATAGTTAATGCAACATCCTGGTATAAATACCTAAAATCATCACAATAGGGATTTTGCAGTTGTTGAACTGTATACACTGGTCCAATATTGTTACTAAAATTCAGAAACATTATAGGATGAGGCAGTACTTTACTGGCTAGCTGTACATTACCAATATCTGTACATTCATTATACCAATTTTGATAATCTATTTTATTAACCTTGTGTTTTTCAAAAAAGTGCTAGTGCATATGTACTAAAAACATAGTGTGACGTGTATAATTGACCTCTGTGTATTAAAAAAGCTAAAACCTACTGAGTGAACTGTGATAATTATAAAAGGGGGCATTGTGCGGTCTTATTTGTGCTGTGCTACGACCAATGTTTTAATCTCTACAGCTAATTTCATTGCCAGGTATCAGAGGCAGGTATAAAGGTCCTCAGTCCCATTCAGGCCCCTGGCTGCTTACTGTCCAATTCTAGAAAGTACCTCGTTTCCAGTTTCCTGACAGTCTTTTCCCTATTGCCACCTCTTTTGTTTGGTGGCACTGAGTCAATTAGAAAATACGTGAGGCCTTTGGGATCTCCACTATGGGAATCCTCAAAATGCCTTGCTACTGGGTAGGCCTGGTCGCTATTTTTGATAGCCCTAATGTGCTGGAGTATCCTCTTGTGGCCTTGAAGAATGGTACTTCCTACATAACGTAGGCCACACGGACATTCCAGCACATAGATCAAAAAATTCCGACTTACATGTCAGGTTTCTGTGTATGGGTTTCTCCTGATCGCTGAAAGTTGTTCAGTAGGTGGATTTACTGACCCCATATTGACATGCCGTACAAGATATGCATTTAAAAAGCCCTTTTGTTGTGAAAGCAAAGTGGTTTTGGCTTGGTTCCCAGGATCATTGTGGACCAACTCATCCCTCGTGGAAGGTGCTTCGCTATAGGCAATTGCTGCCCGGGTGGGTAGCAAATGGCCTATGGTTGGGTCACTTAGAACAAGCGGCCAATTTTTCTTGATAATTTTATTAATGTTTCTTGCTTGTTTGCTATATCCAAGAATAATTTGGAAAGCTTCGGGGTTTTCTTGATGAGTGTTTGATTGGTTAGGTCCAGTTCTCTTTGACCCTGGCTGCCCTGTTAGTAGAGCTTCTCTTTTTATAGCGCTACTTTTGGCTATAGCAGCAGAGATTGTCTTCTTAGAGTAGCCTCTTTCAAGAAACCTTCTTTGGCAAGCTAACTGGGCTGTCATTCAGTCATCGTCATTACTGCAAATGCGTTTTAATCGAAGCATCTCGCCATACGGTATACTTTTGTATTAGATGTTGCGGGTGAGAGCTCCTGGCATGTAAGACTGCATTTCCAGCAGTTGTTTTACGATGTAATCTGGTGGCAATTTTACTTTCCCTGATATAAATCTGTACATCAAGAAAGTTGACCATTTGATGATTTACAGTGGCTGTAAACTGCAGATTGAGGTTGTTAGTGTTCAGGTTTTCAATGAATCCTTCTGCATCTGGCTGGGTCCCCTGCCAGATGATAAAAAGATCATCGATATACCTTAGCCAAACCCTGATGTTACTGGTGAATACTGTCTCATGTTCTTTGAGTAGGACCAGCTCCTCCCACCATCCCAGGTGGAGACAAACATAACTGGGGGAGAAGCTGTCCCCCATGGCTACACCTCGTAGTTGTTGAAATAAAGTGTTCTGGAATATAAAGATATTATTATTCCAACAGAATTCAACCATATATCTAAGAATTTTACTGTGATGTATACACCATGATGGTTTTTGGTCAAGATAGTGTGTCAAAGCTCTCATGGCATCCTGGTGGTTTATAGATGTGTAGAGTGAAGAAACATCTAACGTAATTAAAAGATAGTCGTTATTCCACTCACAGTTCTGGATTTTGGATAGAAAATCTCCAGTGTCCCGGATGTAAGAGGGCAATTATTGAACAAAGTCTTGAAGGAAATAGTCTACATATTGGGGAGTGCACTCTAGAAGACTGTTTCTTGCCGATATAATCGGTCTTCCCGGCGGTTTGGCGGGATCTTTGTGTATTTTAGGAATAAAATACATGATGGGTGTTACAGGATGGTCATTCCGCAAAAATAGATATTCCTGTTGCGTAAGCAGCCCTGCGTTCTTCCAGGCTATCAATTTCCTACTATATGTATTATCCTAAGAGTTGACTGGTCACATTTGTGGTAACATTCCCTGTCCTGGAGCTAGTTCATTGCTTCTTTGATGTAGTCTGTTTTGTTCCATAAGCCTAGATTTCCTCCCTTATCAGAGTTGCGAATAACCAATTCAGTATTGGATTTAAGTTTTTTCATCAATGAGTGGTATTGAATGTCCAATTTGTTTTTCCTTTTTCTAGGCAACCTCTGGACTTTGTGATTGAGTTTCTTGATTGCACTCACTATTTGCTCTTGAAATATATCAATTGCGTCACGAGGCGTAATTGGATTTAAGCTGGAGCTGGGTTTGAAGGGTGTTGCTTCTGTCCCTCGGTTTTTTTTGTTGGGTGAGGGGGCATTTTGTTCTTCAAATTGTGTGGAACTCCTATTTTCACTAATGAGTTTTTGCATCGTTTGGAGAGTGGGGATGTCCGATGCTGTAAGGCCAAAAGGGGGAGACAGCTGTGGCAATTGTTCTTGAGGTATTACAATATTTGTCCCGTTGGATTTGTTTTGTTGCAAGAAGTATTTTTTAAGTTTTAGCCTTCGTATACTTCTGTATATATCCATACGAGTTAAGCATAATTAAATTAACTTTCTGGACAAAATGAAAGTGCCAGTGACAATAATTGCTCCTCCGCTTTGGTCAAATTGATATTAGCCAGGTTTATTACAGTTGGACTTACTGTTGAGTCTGTCGTCTCTGATTCCGGGGTGTTTGTTGTCCTCGTTTTTTGGGAGCGGTTGCGTTTTGCTGCTCTTCTCTCTTGGCGCTTAGCGCTTGATTTTTTACTTGGGGTTTCATTTGATTTCTGGGGCGCAGGGTCTGCCTGCGCTCCCAGCATAAAAAATTAACTTCTTCCACCAGTGAGATTTTAACGGGTATTTGTTGTACAATGTGGCTTCGGGGGTCTTGTTCCGTCTCATTCTCCATTGTGGAGCTGAGATCCTAGGTAGAGGTTGTTTCTGTCTGAACTCTACCGCCTGCCATACCCGATTTTGTCCCCTGGGGCGCACCATATTTGAAAGCCTATATTGAGTTGAATTTTCGTGCAAAGGTGAAAATGCGTACACACTCGTAGTCCATACGATCTATATGGAATTTAAATGCCTTCCTTTCACATATTATTTCTTCCTCCTCCTTCTTCAATCTTTTGGTCATCTCCTCTTTGAGTTTGCTTAACTCGTCATTCTGCCCCATTTCAGTTAGTTCAGTGTTCAACGTGTCAATTTCCTCCTGTAATTTCATACGATCTTTCTCAGCATATTTTACCAGGATTGTTACCAACTTTCTGGATGATCCAAATTTCTTTCAGCCCACTCCCTCATCATTTCTGGGTCTGGGTTCTCGTAGCTGGGGGCTGTTAAGATGCGTAACCCCATTTGGAATTCTTCCCACATCGAGGTAACGTAGGAGAGATTTGGCCTCCCACCATTTGCTCTGTTTAGTTTGCATCATCTTTTCCAGTTGCTTTACTTTCTCTTTGAGACTGGTGTTGCGTAGCCCTGCTGATGGATTCTGGGAAACTGAGTGCAAGGTGGGTGCTTTGGAGTCATTAAACATTTAGGCTGCCACTGCCTCACTGTCCTTTAGCGCGTCTGCTGACATGGTGGTGGTGATGTTTGTATGAGCAAGCCCATAATTAATGGAATGTTACAGATACCAGAGCGGAAAGCAATCCTTGTGCTTGTTGGGCTCTGTGATGTCCGTGCACACCTCTGACCCAGCGTGACAGCAATCGTAAGCGGTCCCCTTCCTCCGCTCGTATTTCGTCGTCCCTCGTGTCAAAAGACGCGTGTTCACCTGCCTTCGAGTGGTTCAGAGGTCCAATATCCTTGTCCGATGTCGCTGGGGGGCTTAGCTGTTTGAAATCCTCCCGGATTACTTTGTTGAAAGCTCTTTACCAAGCCAATTTGATAATGATCGAATAAAGTTTTCTGACCTGATATATATATATATATATTTTTTTAAACAATCATCCTCGATTCGAAGGCTCACTCCAACCAGTTCTTTTCAAGGAGTATAGCACTTAAACACACAGAGTTTTCTTCCGCCTTACGCGTTTCGGGACATTTGCATCCCTTGATCACAGGCATTGACATGCGACGATCCAGATTAGTTCGAAAAGGCACCCTCCTCAGCACGTGACTTTTATAGCCCTCCAATGGGCAACGAGTAAGTTCAAGATGTATTGCATGCTGGGACATGAAGTTTGATATTATTGTCCTTTGAGTAAAATTGCTCGGTGCCTTTGCAACATTATTTATTTCCTTGGTAGGCTCTGATCGCTGCATGAAAGTAATTCAAATTATTAACCCTTAGTGGGCCTCCAAAGCGAGAAGTGTTACCTTCAATGCGAACTTGATTCCCACATGGAGACTTCGATTAGTTCTGTGTCTCCTTGGCCCCCGTAGAGTAAGGGGTGGTGCGCCTTCGTGGCTGGATTGTCGCCAAAACAATTTTTTAAACAATCATCCTCGATTCGAAGGCTCACTCCAACCAGTTCTTTTCAAGCAGTATAGCACCTGGTGCCTTTTCGAACTAATCTGGATCGTCGCATGTCAATGCCTGTGATCAAGGGATGCAAATGTCCCGAAACGCGTAAGGCGGAAGAAAACTCCGTGTGTTTAAGTGCTATACTGCTTGAAAAGAACTGGTTGGAGTGAGCCTTCGAATCAAGGATGATTGTTTAAAAAAAAAAAATATATATATATTTTTTTTTTTTTCACTGAAAAAAACAAAGGTTACCGGGACGTTATAGGTAGGATCAGATTGTACACGCACAAAACCATAGAAATTAAGCAGCAATAGTTACCTGCGCTAACTATAATTTACACCCCACAATGCACTGCTTATGACCTCACATATTACATCACTCGTGCCATGTCAAGTGACATCACTGATGACATCATCCAGTGATCACAAGTGTTTTCTAAAAGGTTTTGAGTGTTGAGTATATATACTAAGGCACCACAAAAGTTAAATTAGTATACTTTGTGTACTGCTAATGAGCGATACTATTTCTAACATATCTTATGTGAGTGGCTGTGTGACTGTAAATCCGTGTTTGAGTTGGTGTGTGAGTGACTGTATGGGTGAATAAGTGGGTGTGTGAGTAGCTGTATGGGTGAGTGAGTGGCTAGCTGTGTGAGTGACTGTGTGTGTAAGTGGCTGTATAGATGAGTCAGTGAATGTTTGAGTGGGTGTTTGGTTAACTGAGTGACTATTATAGAATGAGTGTCTGTGTGAGTGGCAGTATGGGTGAGTGAGTAGATGTGTGAGGGCTTGTATCGCTGTGTGAATGGGTATGTAGTAGTTATGTGGCTGTGTGAATGGCTCTGTTGAGAGGCTGTATGGGTGAGTGAGTGTATGTATGAATGGCTGTATGGGTGAATAAATGGGTGTGTAAGTAGCTGTATTGGTGCATGAGTGGCTGTGTGGATGACTGTATGGGTGAGTGAGTGGCTGTATGGGTGTGTGAATGGTTCTATGGATGAGTGAGTGGGTGTGTGAGTGGTTGTATGGTTACGTGAGTGGGTGTGTGAGTGGTTGTATGGGTACATGAGTGGGTGTATTATTGATTGTGTGGATTTGCGAGTGGTTCTGTGGATGATGTTATCAGTAATGTCTTTTGAGATGTCATCAGTGATGTCACTGGCTCTGTCATAAGTGATATAATATGTGAGGTCATACGCAGTGCATTGTCGGGGCGTAAGTTATTGTTAGCTTAGGTAACTATAACTGATGAATTTCTATAGTTTTGTGCATGTACAATCTGAGCCGAACTATAACGTCCCTCGAACCTTTGGTTTCTTCAGTGAATTCATTAAGGTTTTTTAAAATTCTGTTTCCTAACTATAATACCCATGTAAGCTTTATTTGTTTCAGTGCATTTTTACGGTGTTTAATGTTATTTCCTAACTATAAAGTCCCTGTAACCTTTGGGTTTTCTTTTGTGAATTTTTAAGGCTTTTTTTAATTTTATTTCCTAACTGTAACTTATAACCTTTGAGAGTGGGTGTGTGAGTGACTGTATAGGTTGGTGAGTGAATATGTCAGTGGCTGTATGGGTCTGTGAGTGGGTGTGTGTCTGAGTGGGGTCTGTAAGTGGGTATGTGAATGTCTGAGTGGGTCTGTGAATGGGTGTGAGAGTGTCTGAGTGGGTGTGTGAGTGACTATGTGGGTCTGTGAGTGGGTGTCTTTGTGGGTCAGTCAGTGTCTTTTTGGTCTGTGAGTGGGCGTTTGAATGTCTGAATGGGCCGGTGAGTGGGTGTGAAAGTGTCTGAGTGGGTATGTGAGGGTCTGAGTGGGTCTGTGAGTGTCTGAGTGGGTCTGTGAGTGTCTGTGTGGGTCTGTGTGTGCCTGTGTGGGTCTGTGTGTGCCTGTCTGGGTCTGTGAGTGGGTGTGTGAGTGGGTGTGTGGGTCTGTGAGTGGGTGTCTGAGTACCTACATGGGTATGTGAATGGGTCTGTTAGTGCCTGCATGGATCCGTGAGTAGGTGTGTCACTGCCTGCATAGGTCTGTAAGTGGGTGGGCGAATGCCTATGTGGGTCTATGAGTGCCTACATGGCTCTGTGAGTGAGTGAATGCCTGCATAGGTTTGTGAGTGGGTGCATCACTGCCTGTGTCGGTCTGTGAATGGATGTGAGAGTAGCTGTGTGGTTGTTTGAGTGTGTCTGAAAGTGTTTCTTATAAAGTGCGTTATGATTCGCGAATCCGTTGCAGATTTACACAGGGGGCCACACTGAGCGTCATGTGGGAAAAAAAACATTCTTTGCCATTTTCTTGCCCATCAGGGGTTCCTCAGAGACCCCTCCATTGCAGCCATGGGGTCAGGGAACCTCTACCCTGACCACTTGTATTACTTTTTTAATCGATTTTCACGTCCTGTGACCTTTACCGATATACATTGTTGTTGGCTTCTGGATCCGCGAAGGATTCGAGGATTCACGCATTTACATACACAATTTTAATATCTGAACAAACTACTGATTTACACCAAATCCAAATCACAAAAAGCACTCTTTTTGGACCAAGATCTAGCTTTCTGACAAATTTGGTGTAATTCCCTTCAGTGGGTCGGGCTGTAGTCATGTCTAAAATCCCCATGGGAAATTGCATGGGGAAAATGTATTGGGACTGTCTCTTTTCTTCAGCTCCCGCTTGGTGAAGCACCCCGAAACCTTTAAGACAGCAGCTGAAGTGGGTGGCAAACTAGTTTTTACAATTTTGCGAAGATTCCACAAATGGGGCCAAAGTTATTAGCAAAACAAAAAATGCTTTTCCTATGGACACTAGGTCCTAACTATAACTACTACCTATATTTATTTAGACACACACGCTTATCTGGGTAATAGTTACATTTTCATAGTAAAGGTATATGCGTGGTAAAAAAATGTGTGGTAAAGACATGTGGCAAAGGCATTTGCGTTGTAATGGTCGCATTGTGATTGCTGTTTCCCCACTTGCACACAATGATAGAAAGTAGCTGATGCCAAAAAAGTTACATTATTCTCTACACCCGCCACCCCTTCTTTCTCAATCAGTGCCCAAATATCTCGATGCAGCAAGTCATTCCATAGGAAATCACTTGTAACTGATCAACGCTAATTTCCACCAGTGATAAAAAGCTACAAAAAGAATTTGCAACAACCTGCACACGCACTTTGCAAGAAAATCGGAGTGTCCCTGATATAAGTGCCTGATCCCAGAGACATTTTGAGGCAAGGGCAAAGTGGGTTCTGGCCCAGGGCCCCAGTCTTTCAGGGGCCCACTGATGGAGCCAGCTCTGTTCTGCAGAGCCTTGCCCTGAATTATATAATTCTTAAATTGGATTGTTTAAAATACAGTTTTGATGCAACATCCATAAAAAGTGTTTTTTCTATCTAAACAGGACTTCACATATGATAAATGGGAGGGTATCACAGAGATTATTTGCAGTAATATTAGCGAGCTGTTGCTGAATTTCCGTATTGAAACCACATGTCACTATCACAGGATATTAGATGCAAACGCATTTAGAAGTGTGCCTGTGTGCACTGTCAGTGACCTGGCCAAAGAGGTCATGAAAGAGCAGTGCCCCCAAAATACGTTTGGCCCAGGGCGCCAAAATCATTAAGATGTCCCTGCCTGATCCAGAGTCTCACGCTCTTTCGGAGAGATGTCCCCGCCTTATCACCGTCCCACACTGTAAAATGCACCGCCTACTGTCATCAGCCTCCTAAAGAAATTGTTCCCTTCCTTTAGCTCCAATTGGATCACCGCCAGCAAACACCTCCTTGGACATTCAATAGGATGAGAGGTTTGGCCACTCCCTGCTATCTGGCTGCCCATTGCACTTGTATTTCTTTGTTCAAATATGTATCGGTCTTCATTGACTTTCGTTCCGCTTAAATCCTTGTTGAGCTCTGCCATCTAGTGGCAATACTAGCGTAAGGCGTCTGTTGTCGAGACCCATTTTTGGGTCACGCCATTTGTTATCATTGGTTGGATTCCTCATAAATCGATTTACTTGCTTCTTATTTCATCGTTTTCTGTTGTCGCCAACAAAGTTGTGATAATATACCTCGAGAAGGCTGAAGCTCGAATTGATGACCATTTTATTTCTCTTGCTTGCGCAGCTCTGAGTACTAGTTAGAAGGGTGGAGACTGGTGATCAGACTACGCGTTACCAACGTCATGGGTCAGCGAGAGCCCAGCATTCCACCCTGGTCTTGTGATGTGCCCCCCTGCACGCATACAACAAATCTTATTTCTTAAACAACAAATAATGGTTAATAACGAGTAAGAATTTAACAAAATAAATATGAACATGGTTCAAACACTATCAGAATGTCCGTACCTGTGCTCAGGGCAATATGTAATTCAGATAGTAAAGATCATAAAAGACAATCATATGACAATGTTTAGTTAAGTATGTGCCCTTCGTACTCTTTCATTACTGCTTGTCACACTTGTAGGAGGTTCAAAAGGAGCGGCATAGCCCTGAGGAAACCCCTCTGTCAGTCTTTAAATAAGCCTTCACTGGGCGAGAATAATTATTTGACTCAAGCCAGAAGAAATGTTTTTGTTTGCCGTCCCTTACCCCTTCCCCCCCCCCTCCCCCCCAACCCCATAACTGCTTATTCACTCACTTTCACAACCTCACCAATGGGACCAAACTTCGATCCTTTGAAAACATGTTTGTCTCTCCTTTTTTTATAGAACATTACCAGTGCAGAATTTTCTCTCAAGCCTGGAACAACAAGAGTGTGAGCGTTCTTTGAATAAAAATTGGCTTTTGAGGAAATTGCATTCACTGCTTTCATGTGATATTCCTTATTCTCCAATTTTCTCATACACCCTGGTAACAAAGAAGAATTACCAACTGGCCTCCCCAGGAGCGAGAATGGCAAGTGCACCCATACCTGTTTGCACTGTACTTCGGTAGGACTACATCATGGGCTTCAAAGAATGAAGCAAATGTCTCATACAAGCAGTGAGCGACTGAATGCACCGAGATACTACCAAATTAACCCTTTCTACCGATACATCAGCCTCAGGGTGATAAAGCGAGGTCCATTTGTGTTTAATTTCACAGTTTTAAAGGAAGGAACCCATCTTTTTTTATGGAAAACGCCACTGTCACAGACTAGTCCTTCTAAAAACCCTCCTGGAAAAAAATGTCAGATAAAAATCTATCACTACACAGGTGCTAAGTTCAGCTAGAAATTTAACCTCGACCAATTTGGGAAGGTCGTAGAGTAGGACCAGCTATCAGCAACATGCAGAACGGACCTTAGAGGTCTATAGTACATTTGGATCAGGCTTGATCCAGAACCACGAGTGGAAGTAAAGTATGCGTTTCTTGTTCTGTGGTGTGTATCACTAGACGGTCCTGCACCGGACCCATTCTTCAACCTTCTGGTCAATCGCTCTAGCCACTGATGGGCACTAATGTCAGACTATGCACACAATGTTTGGAACTAAGGTTTATTATGGACTACTAACCTGGTTCGAGAAATGCAAGAGAACACTTTCTGTCTATATCTTCATGTTGCACGGAATTTGTGGGTAAACTTGAGGAAGACACAGTGCTGATTGCTGCCTTGAATTTAGGAGAGAGGTAAGGAGTGAATGCTACGTTTTACTCATTCTGAGTGCGTGGAAACAGTGTGATGATGATGTGCTGAAGGATATCATTAAATATTGTGTTCAGGGGTGGCCCAGAGAGGAAAATCTCCCTGCAGGCTATATACCATTTGGAAGGTGTTTGAGGAGTTTTCTGTGTGTATAGGCATCCGATTAAAGAGAAGAGGCTTGTTCCTCCAGCTACCATTATAAATAGAATTGACATGGACATTAGGGTCTGCCATCTTGAAGCGCAGAGTTAGGGATTTATAATTCTAGCAATGTACTTGTTCATAACTGTCTTATTAATGATATTAACCAATCGTCAGTGATCTGTAGGGTGATACACTGCCTACTCCATGCAAATAAGCATAATGTACTCGCAGCCTAGACACACCAGAACAATATTCTTTAAATCACAGAATACAATTTCTCAGTCTCCCTCAGGGGTCAGATGCAAAGCAAGAGTAAACTTTTTCTTACTCTCCATTTGGGATAGAACTGCCTCCAAACCTTTGTCATTGGCATCAAAAGTAATGCAATGTTTCAGATTTTCATTAAAAGTTTGCAAAGCTAATACTTTAATAATGGCATTTTTACCAAATTAAAGATCTCCTGTTGCGATGAAGACCACACAAACTTGCTATTCTTTTCCTGAATTTCCTTCTAGGAAACAGCCCATCCTTGTCAAGAACGGTTCAGATAATAAAGCACATGTGGGCTAAAGCTCACATAGACGAGCTCCTGCCAGATCTCTATCTCTGAAGTGGCAGAGACTAGCACCTGCATTACCCATCATCACACCACAGCACAAACACAGTATACTACCCTGCCCAGAAGCAGGTGATAATGACACTTTCCTTCACCTTCTTGTGTTTGTCCTCCATGTGGCGCATAGCTACTTTACCATCCTTTTGAATGGATGCTTTGTATCCTTACATTGATTACATTCAGGAAACTACTTTTTTCTTTTGCTTGGCACTCCAAGTTCATGTGTTTTCTTGCTCTCACCACCTCTCCTCTGCGTGCTGCTTTCCCTACCTCTACATTTCTGTGTCCAACTAGGGCATTTCCTCCCCCAACTTTCCCTGTAGTTTTCTGCAAGAAAAGGTTCACTTTCTTCAAAAGAGAAACATGGTAAAAATCAGTCTTAGGTTTTCCTGGCTAAGTGTTTTTTAATGGAAGGTCTCTGTCTGAAGTGATTCTGAAGGTGTTTGCCTGCTTGAGAGGCGGGGTGTTTAAGCTGCTTAGGTACAAATCAGAGAGCCAGGCTTGGATCAGTGTCTGCTTTGAGCTGTTGGCAAGCAAGAGGAATTCAGTCTCTGTTAAGTGGAGCTTTGGGTAGGAACTCAACATACAATTTTTGATCAGTTTGAGACTGGATTTGAGTCACCGTAGGAAGTTGGCTCTGTATATACTATACCAAAGTAAGGTAAAGTGTGCAAAGAGGCCAGTGGATCCCCAAAGGCTTTTACAGAGGCTAAAGTAAATACCTTACTCTCTATTTGTAGTAGGGTGGGCGAGCAGTAAGGCTTTATCAGAGGGTAGTGTTAAGCATTTATTGTACACACTCAGGCAAGACATGATTTCACTCACTCACAGACTGAACTCTGATCAATTTCTTTTGCATAAAAGTATTATTATGCAGTTGAATACAGTTGAAATGCAGTTGAAATGTAATTGGGTTGGTTACAGGTAAGTCAAATGTTCATACAGTTGAAATTACTATGCAGTTACTTTGTAATTACTTTGTGAGTAGCTTGTTGGATTACTTTTCAGAATACTTTTGTTACACAGTATGATATACCTAGATACCACACTGGGACATTTCCAGGATAAAGGTAAGTAATGCAATTTGTTATCAAAACATTATGACTTTTCATAGAATTTCCAACTGCACACGTAGAACTTTTTTTCACAGCAAAGCAGTCAAAGCAATCCTATGGGAAGGAATGAAGTTATCGGTTTACTGGTAAGTACCTGGTTTTGGGTGTTGGTTTCTGAGGTTAGAACAAGGTTTCCCCCAGGGTCAAGGATGCACTCCAAGAGCACCCTTAGCGTCACTAAGGCCGCTGGGTGCAGAGTGCTGAGGCCCAATATTATCCATTGGGGTATAGGGGGCCTCCGGATGGTGGCTGCTCATGAGCAGACCACAAGGTTGAGCGAGCAAAGCTCCTGGAGTTAAGCTCAGGGCAAAGGGGGGGTCAACTTAGCACACAAGGTGCACCCACAGCGGCACAGGGATGGCCAGGTGCGGGGTGCTGTTTTGGCACCGGGTGTCTATTGTTTTCAATGGGGATTCTCTGGTTTCGACAAACACTGCAGGCTTGGGGACGAAGATCTTCTGGAGGTGACCACCGGTTGGAGAGGTAAGATGGGATGTTGGGGATGCCGGGACACCATCGGTTGGCCACCCAAGGCCGTGGGGCATCGGATGCATGGGAGTCTTTTGGTGTTGTGTTTTCCTTAAAAGCTTCGTGGTTGGGGGGATCCTCCAGAAAGGGTCTGCAGGCGTCGTCGGGAAACTTGAGGCAGGTCAGGGATCACCAGATCCCAGGTCAGGATCGCCAGGGACACCTCATCATTGTGTTGGGCCACTCGAACTCGGGCCGTGGGCGTCGGGTGCAGACTCACAGATTTAGCCAGAGTCTGTTGGTGAGCAAATCTGGTGCTCAGTGAAGGCAGGGCCTCCGGGTTCTGGGGGATTGTTGGCTGTAGGACATGCTGGGATTCTGCACTAACAGGTAACGTTTGGTACAGGCTGGTAGCGCTGGGGCCAAGTCAGTAGGTGCTGTCCTCTTCTTCCTTCTTCATCTTCTCTCTTCATGTCTGAGGATGCAAGGTTTGCGGTTGCCCCTAAATACTAGATTAAGGGGCGTTTCAGATAGGTACAGGTCATGACTAATGGGTCCCTTCCTTGGGGTGGGTGCACCCCCTATTATGCCACCCTCCAGTGGAAGGGGGGCATAAGCCTCACTTTGGTTGGCTGGATCCTCTCATCTTCAAGACGGTGGGGACAGAGTTGTGCTTCAACTCGCCTCCCCCACCTGAGAGGTGAGGTTGGCAAAGGTGGGCACACCTCTCCTCCTATCTTGGTTTTCCCACCCATTCTCCCGCCCAAAGTGGGGGTCAGAACCGGTGGGGGCCAGTTGCTGGGAGTAGCAAGTGGCTAGGTCAGCTCACAAAGGCAGCAAGCTTTTGAAGCTTCCCCTTTATGGACACTGCCCATCCTGGGGGAGGAGGCTTTTTTCCAGACCCCGAGAGCGGGGACGCTATCGACCCAGGGGTCAAGAAACATGTCTGGGAGTGGCAACTGGCAAACAGCCAGTCAGCCACGACACTAGAGTTAGGTCGTTTTCAGGGGGCATCTTTAAGATGCCCTCTGAGTGCATTTTTTCATTTTTCACACAGGCATCAGTGTGGGTTTAATGTGCTGAGAAGTTGGATACCTAACTTCCCAGATTTCAGTAAAGCAATTATGGTGATGTGGAGTTTGTAATGACAAACTACCAGACCATATTCTCTTTATCGCTTTACTGCACTTACAATGTCTAAGAATAGACTTAGACACTGAAGGGGTACAGGGCTCATGTACCTGTACCCTCACCAGTGGCATAGTGCACCCAGCTAGAGAGGCGGCTGACCTATGCCATAGGCATTGGGTTGTAGGCATGGCACACATGTGTGCCATGTCGACTCTTCGCTTTTCTCTGCACCAAAACACTAAGCCTGCAATGGTAGTGTGTGTGTGTGTTAAGGTACAGTACCTCTAAGGGTGGTACAATAAGTGCTGCAGCCCTTAGAGGCCTTTTCTGGTCACAAGACCCTTGGTACCTAGGGTACTTTTTACAAGGGACTTACATGTGGCCAGAGAGGCGCCAATTTGGGGGTACACAGTACAGTTTTAGGGAAAGAACATAGGCCCTGGGTACCTGGTTTGCAGGAACCCAGGGCACACTCAGTCAAAGAGCATCAACATCAGGCAAAAAGTGGGGGGCAACCATGCAAAAAGGGGCACTTTCCTACGATCACAAAATGTCATTCTTTGATTATATTTTTGAAGTAGATTTGAGTGGCATCTGTATATTGTTGGATGTTGTTGGTGAGTATTGACTTGAGGGCTTCCATGTATACATTGAAGATGTTGGAGAGAGGATAGAACTCTTGAGTACTCTGAAAAAAGCAGGGAATCTCTTTGATTTTGCTGTTTCTTTTTCCTAGAACGGGCATGCATGGCAGAAGTTGATGAGGTCATCTGGGTCCAGGGTCAGTTTCTTCAACAGAGGGGAAATCTGTTCTGTCTTTAAGGTGCATGGGAAAATCCTTGGTTAAGAGAGTTGTTTGTGATGTTGAAGCAAACTATCTAACGATGTGTTATGATAGAGTACCATCATCATATAATGTGCCATTGAAGAAGTTCAGGATGTGAGTGAGTTAAGTACGCATGGCAGGGTTAAGTCAGTCGATTAGGGGTGGAACAAGCAGGGACAGTCGGTAGTGTGTGCCTATTTGTTTTGAGTTGTTGATGAGGGATCTGATTTTGTTCATCTTCTCCCTTGCATTTTCCCATGAAGAAGTCGTAGATGGAATTGCATGGGTGATTGATGGAGGGATTGAAGAGCCTGGGAGTGGACGGATGCAGCTCTGAACAGAAGCTTCATTGATGCTGGTCTTATAGAAACTGGCTTTAGTTGTCCATATGGTTGATTTGCGAGCAGAGTCGTGTGTTTTGAGCTGAGTGAGGATTTCTAGAAGATTGGTCCAAAATTATTTATTTTCTTATTTGCCTGTTGCACGCTTGCTCTATGAGAGTTCCTGTGTGTACCATTGAGCTGAGGGATTCTGCTTAGTGGATTGTGTTTTCAGTGGAACATTGAGTTCTACTTGTGTTTTTCAAAACTGTAATCTATATGTCAAGGAGTGTGATAATATCTTGGTTGGGCATTTTTTCACAGATTGCTGACTTCCACATATTATAAGGTAACTCTGGAGGCACTGCTTATTTGTTACTGGGCCTACTGTCCTGCAAAGCTCAGTCCTTCCTTAGTTTGAAAAAGGCCAGGTCTTTTTTCGTTCATGAATTTAGATGGTCTATATTTCTGCACTTTTCTGGGTATGAACTCCATAATTTTCACACTTGCACAGTGAAGAAGGCTTTCCTGATATTCGTTTTGTAGGAGGGGTGGATATTTGAGGTAAGCCATTTTCAATTATGATCTTTTCGATTTAGCTTGAACCTGTTCAGAGGACCTTTGCTAGGGATGGCTCTGAGGGCAATGCTGAGAGCCTTGAAACTGGAACACCTACGAACAGCGAGACAATTAAGTGTCTTCGGCACCACTGCTATGTGTTTCCAGGGATGCAGGTGAAGTAACTGCCTTGCTGCAGTGTCTGGATTCTTTACAGTTACAACCATTTGAACTTATAGCACTACTCTCTCAACTGCCTCTTCTGCAATGGTGCTAACAGTTTGGCTTCATCTCCTCTCTTAAGCAGGCGTTGTATAAAGAAGCACCACTGTTAGCAAGTTAAGAAATTCCAGATACAAGTGCTCCCTTTATTGCAACGATTTTATTTTTCGTATGTTTTATTAAGAGAAAAGTTGCTTATGAAATATGGAAACATTTTAGATACAATTTTATTTTACTCATGTAGCAACGGTTTTTATTACTAATGCAATACATAAAACATTTTTTTTTTTAAATTGTCTATACCCAGACCATTCGCATAGTCTAGAAGTGACATGACAAGAAGAGCTGTACTGTATTGAAGGGTCTGCCTTCAGGTCTGCCAGGAGCTAAGCTGACTCTCACTCTTTGTGTCTCATTACTCTGCGGCTCAATTCCTATCCTGTGGTCTCCTGCTATGTGCTTTGCCAAAAGATGTCTCGAAGTCAGCATCCATGTTGTCTTGACAAGTGGTGCATAACCTTCTCTTCCTTTGTGAAATCTTGTGAAAAAGTCCATAAGGTGGCTTTCTACTTTGGTTGGTTGGTTGTGTGTTTTTTTTAACTGGGAGCCCCAGCTTGATTTGCCCTGGCATCCTGCTAATGGGAGTAGTCCCAAGGAAATGAGGCACCAATTGAGCATCAGGACTTTGAAGCCCGGTTGGCCAGAGCCAAAGTGAAGACATCTGTTTTGCAAGATGGTAGAAGGTCTGAAGGTGCCATTTCTGGACTGTATGTATGGGGATCTTGCAGTGCCCTGATCCAATCCAAACCACTCCTGATTTAGTGTGAGTATATATCACCCTTTTCCAGCCCATGATACACAAAGCATATTTCCTTTCTGCCTTAAGGTAGTATTATATCCCATTGACCAAAGCTGGTCATCCTGTATCCAGAACTACCCATTACATTTTCGGCACTATTAGTGATTAAAGGTGTGATTGACTGTAAGCCTAAATCTTAGTTGTTTCAGTTGCAGGTGGTGATAAGTGAAGTGTCCCCCTAACCAAGTGGGCGACCCTGCCACAAGACATTTTCAACCACTGCCAGTCATTCAAGATATAAGGGTCATAAAATATCCAGGTGCCAAACTAGGTGCTAGCCTAATCCTAGAACACCTGACATTAGAGCTCAGTTAGAGCTATAACTGTGTGGTGTTCTGATTCTGTATAATTATGTGAATTCTGTAATGTTGAGCATTCTTCATTCTGTAAACTTGTGATGTTCTATGTGGTGCATCTTTTAAGCGTGGTTTTAAGTATTGCACTCTTGCCTTGCGAGAGAGTTGTCTGTTAGGCACTAATGTCGGGATCGAAGAGCTGAAAGGAAGCTCGTCAATGGGCTCAACACTTTGGCTTGTTCTCCAAATAAAGTGGATACCTTCTATAATTAATTGCCGGGATTATTTGAGAACCTGCTTCAACAAACTGGTCTCCTCCTGAAATATGTCCAAACCCCTTGTCACAGACCCCCAGATCTTCTTTAGCCACATGAATTGGTCTTTGAACATCAACATTGAAAACCAATCCTCTGGCACTCTGAAAATGATCTTTTTTGTCTTTTGGGTGGTGAAGGGCATTTAAAATACTATTGGGCTTTGTAGGTTTCAAAGCAATCTGTGCTGACACCATCCAAGTTATTTTCCCCTTACTCAAATGGTTGCTGTGAAACTAAGGCTCGCCACCGCCCCCACACTGCCAACGTCAACTGCCGCTCACCCGCCAGATTAGATGTTTTCTCATGGTCTTGTGTTCGATCCTTTGGCATTCCCATGGCGGTGCCTTTGATAAAGGCACCGCAATGGGAACACCAAAGCAAGTTCCTGCACGGCATGGACTGTTAAGTTCATGCCGTGCAAGAATTGGGCATGCATGCACACCATGTGTCCCCCTTCATGCATCCCACGGTACACGGGCAGTGGGGAAACTCGTAATGTGCATGGCTGTGCAGCAGCTGCACCGACAGCATATCGTGAGCCCCTTACCGCCGCGGGGCCGACAGGGAACGTGGTTCCCTGCCAGTTGTGTCAGTTCAAAGGCAGTCCGACTGCCAAAGTTGTAATAGGGCGGTTAGAACCTCTGGTACAGCGGTGGCTGGGCCGCCATGCCCCTACGAGTCTGACGGTCTTAGGACTGCCAGACTAGTAACCACGCCCCAGGTCTGAAGGGCCCTTTATTGGTAGGGCATAAAAAGGAATTTGCCTTGACTTTGGTTGTATAGGTTGCAAAAGGAGGGCAGAAGGTTTGTGTTAGAGGCTGGGGGTACGTGGAGTTATTTCCTTTTTATCTTGGCACAGTCACTTTAGGGAGGGAGCTGGGTATGAGAGAGTCAGGGAGAGTTCATAGTGTTTTCCTGTCATGGACGTCATGGGTTAGGCACAATATAGTATGTGGATGTTTCTGAAAAAGATCATGGAGATTGAATATTGAACTGTTTCATTTTTGTTAGGATTGTAACTTATGTGTAATGCATTTTTTTATGTACTGACAGAAATATTAGCCCATGTGGTTGTATTGTGAACAGCTTTCCAGGGATGGGGGGGGGGAGAAAACAAATAAAACACAGCAGACTCACGATCTAGTGCACCTTATTAGATTATCATAGGGCTAGCAGGCCTAAGCCATATTCATTATATGGTAGCGATATAAGGGGCTGATTTACAGTTTGCACCGGAGTACACAAACACCCAAACTGACGGTCTGTATGCCCTATTTATGACAGTCAGCTTTCCATCGAGAATGCCCCCGTTAACTTCATACATGGAAAGCTTCCTCCAACGGTTCAACAGAGGAGGGGCCATCAGAGGAAGGGTATTACACTGCTACACCTCCAACATTTATTAAGGTGGATGGTGTGAGGCACAGCAAAAAAGTATGACCAAAAAAGTATGACCCCCACACCCAGGGAAAACACTTCTTGGCTGTGGAGGTTGGTTTTTGTTTTTCCATACTAAATTCGAACTTTGGGAGCTAGTTCCACCTCCCACTTTGGGAGTTTGTTTCTGAAAAACAAAAGCTCTGTTAGAGTTTGGTGCAAAATGTATCTTGGGTCTGATGTAATACTTCTAGCCTGTCTTTTCCCGTCTTCTCGCACCCAATGCATCCTTAAATGTCCCATGTACAGCCAGGGTTGACACTCCTATTACCCCTGCCCTCCAGTGACTCTTTACCTGTCACGGGTGGTGGTAGTGGTGGACGTGGTGGTGAAACGTGGTGGTGGAACGTGGTGGTGGATGTGGTGGTGGTGGATGTGGTGGTAGTGGTGGTGGTGGACGTGGTGGTGGTGGACATGGTGGTGGTGCACATGGTGGTGGTGGACGTGGTGGTGGTGGTGGTGGATGTGGACATGGTGGTGGTGGTGGACGTGTTGATGGTGGACGTGATGGTGGATGTGGTGGTGGTGAACGTGGTGGTGGTGGTGGACATGGTGGTGGTGGATGTGGTGGTGGTGGTGGACACGGTAGTGGTGGATGTGGTGGTGGTGGATGTGGATGTGGTGGTGGTAGTGGTGGTGGACATGGTGGACGTGGTGGTGGATGTGGTGGACGTGGTGGTGGTGGACGTGGTGGTGGTGGTGGACGTGGTGGTGGTGGTGGACGTGGTGGTGGTGGACATGGTGGTGGTTTTTGTTTTTCCATAACAAATTCGAACTTTGGGAGCTAGTTCCACCTCCCACTTTGGGAGTTTGTTTCTGAAAAAAAAGCTCTGTTAGGGATTGGTGCACATCCATCAAAACTGCTGACAAAACTTCATTAAACTTTTTATACCTTGATAGGAACCGCCATGATGGCAGTTCCTGTCAAGGTACAGAGATCAGTACTGGGCAAGCAGTGATCTCTCAGTTTGGCAGACAGTAGTCCATAGGGTGGTGGACATAATGTCCTCCCCCACTACATGGATAGAGTACCATATGCCAAACTATAGATCAGCCCCTTTCTAGAAACATAACCGTCCCACCTTCACAGTCACAGAAAGTCAATGATCAAGCTTTCGTACAATCATACATTCATGCGCTAATGGCCTCCCACTTGGGAAATGTGTAAAGTGCTCTTTGTATAACACATGAATGTTGTGAAAGCCTTGCCTGAACCAAACAGAGAGACTGACAACTACTGACTATGAATTGAAGTCTCGTACCAACCAGAAAATAGGCAATGCATTGGACATCCAGACAACTTTTAGGCTACAGCATACGGGCCTATAGATAACCTTGGTGCATTGGCCTGCCAAATGAGATCAATGGAGATGATCCATTCTCCTTGATGTCCTAGAAGAACCCCAAGCCAGTTGAGCTGAATATTGAAGAAGATATCTCTGTAAAGAAAATGTTACAGGCTCAAAGAATCAATTAGCATGACAGCTGAGAGATCGAAGCACAGCATGGGAATCTGATGATGAAGGCTCCTCTTGTCATACAAACAGAGGTCAAGATGCCACTTGAGATGCCACAGACAGCCATTTCTGAGATAAGTTGTTAACAATTCAAACAAATTTCAGTGACACATATTATAACATGAACTTCTTTATTCACAGGTGGAACTTGAAAATGTAACGTAGTAGCCAGTTCTGGCTAGTACTAAGTGATGAAGACCACTAATAGTACAAATACTAAACATGTTATAGTCACAGGTAAGTATGCAATCTGTTGTCAAATGCACACTCCTTCTGTTTCTTCCATACTGCTTACTACACTTGCCTTATTTGCACCAGCACTGAATACATCTCACTCTGTATATAAAAATAGAGAGAGAGACCCCTTTCAAACACAAAAGGACTGGAGTACTATTAAGTAGGTTAGAAATAGACTATCCCTTGGAGTATAATTAGGACAAAAAATGCAATAATCCGATCATCCTGTTGAATCACACAATTATTTTATCCCCTATATGAGACCCCTACCTTATTCTTAAAAGATATCTGTAATACAACTCCCAATTTTATCACAAAAGCTACTTTATTTAAAACATTTGTATACAATTATGATAAAATTAAGAAGTCACAAAATATGTGACAGAATCTTTTTTGATAAAAACACAGTTCATATAAAATACAATACAATTAAAACATCATACGATATAAAATTTCACAAACAAAGAGAGAAAAGAAGGCTTGACAATACAATTTGTCATTCATACAGCATATCGATTGGGACAAATTAATAACTAAGCCTTGATGTACTTAATTTTACAGCATTTACAAGACCAAGAATTCCCGTAGATTATGGCCGCAATTGCGTAGACGTTTCGATGGTTTCTTGTTAATATTCCATCTTTTTCAAGACCAAAGTTAATTCAAGTCTCTCTGCATATCTCATTATATAATCACTGTTAGCATCCTGATCATTATAGGTACCAAGCCCCTACTGTTGTTTGGCACAAATTTGGATCGCTTATCAACCCTTCTTTTGACTGCAGTATTTAGTTTAATCCACCTCTTTAGGGAATCAAGGCTCACGACTGGCTTTCACGGTTAACTTAATGTTAACTTAATGTTCCATATGTCTTATAGACGTAGTAGACCCTTTACGCTTTAATTGGCCTTTGATTAATAACGTGTTGCCTTTCGTTTGTTCAACAAAGGAAAGGCAACACGTGTATGGCCCCGCTAGCTTCTGCACTGACCTGAAAAAGCAGTGACATCTGCCTAAGAGGTTTTGTTGTTTGCGATATTATGCCGGGGACTAATCATTGATTGCTCAATAGAGGCCTCTTCCATTGCCTCTATTTGATATGGCAAATGACTGATGTCCTTCCCTAATGCTCCTGAACCCACCATGCATTGTCTTATTCTGATCCCCTACCTTTTTCCCCAGGACCCTCCTAGCCTTCAATTGTTGACACTAGACATACAGCATTGATGTTGCCAATGACCTGCTGAATTCCCTGGTGATTGGAGTGCTGCTCAGTTGCTCATTACCAATGGGGGCTCTGACGTGCATAATTTGTAAAGGAAGTGCCGGGCATCAAGGTTTTGCATAGAAGCCTGTGCCTGGCACTACAGATTGTTGGCATCCTGAATAGCAAGGCTACCTCCTGCCTCTTTCATCCACCATCATATACTACCAGCCCCCTTTATCTCACTCTTGCACAATCTTTTTCATCCCTGCTTTCTCCATTTGTCACTGTTTTCCTGTCTTTCATTTCTTCCTATATTCCAAATTCTGCATCTTTCTCTCTCTTGTTCTGGATCAAAGTCTGATAAGGAAAAATAAGTGTTGGTGGGCTCCACCTGCAACTACTGGCTCAAATTAAGCACATGACGTCTTGCTTTGATAGCAGCTCTTTGCTTTGAAATGAGTATTTTCTGCAGGAGATGTGAGCTCACTGCTGCTTTATTTTGTCCAGGTGAAGAGTACTCTGCTAGATGTCTTGGCCTGTGCTGCAGACTTTCATGGACTTATCACAGTCTGCTTCTCAGTGGGTACGGCCAGGGGTACAGGTGTTGTTGGCTCTCCCTTGTCAGATTCCTCACATTCCACATCAATGCATCCTTCCTCTTTCTCCTGTTGTGATGATATTTCTGTAGAAAAAGCATTCCTTAGTTCTCACTTATAGGGGTGTCACATTATCACATATTTGCATGTCGTGCATATAGTGTTGGAGTGAGATGATATCAAATCGGTCATATACGAGAATGTGCATGCGCTAGCTACACCATATGTGAACCTAGAAACTACAAGTCCCTGGATGTAATTCCTCACTTTTATGATTCAGTAGTCTGGATTTACTGTGTTTGATATGAAGAACAATTATGTACAACAGATACAGATTTCTGAGGCTTCCCAGGTCCTCGCGTTAGGAACACACTTAGAGCGCAGCCTACTAAAACAAGCATTGGCATAGCCAATAGGTCTCGCCTTTGGGACCTTATAAGTGTTTATTATCCAGCACAATATCCTTGGTGCAACAACATCAAGTGTTGCATGGCTAAACACTTATAAGGTCCCAAAGGCGAGACCTACTGGCTATGCCAATGCTTGTTTTGAGTGAGTGGCTTGTGCAGGTATGCCACTGTGAGGTAGAGATGCTGCGGGTGTTTTTACAGGAGCCCCTGTGACATTGCGCCTCTTCAAAATTTATCTTGGGTCTGGTGTAATACTTCTAGCCCCTATTCCCGTCTTCTCACACCCAATGCATCCTTAAATGTCCCAGGTACAGCCGGGGTTAAACCTCCTATTACCCCTGCCCTCTAGTGACACTTTACCTGTCACGGGTGGTGGTGGAAGTGGGGGTGGTGGAAGTGGGGGTGGTGGATGTGGTAGTGGTGGATGTGGTAGTGGTGGATGTGGTAGTGGTGGATGTGGTGGTGGTGGATGTGTTGGTGGTGGTGGATGTGTTGGTGGTGGTGGATGTGTTGGTGGTGGTGGACGTGGTGTGCTGATGGTGGACGTGGTGGTGGTGGTGGACGTGGTGGTGGTGGTGGACGTGGTGGTTGTGGTGGATGTGGTGGTGGTGGTGGACGAGGTGGTGATGGACACCGTGGTGGGGGTGGATGTGGTGGTGAACGGACATGGTGGTGGTGGACGGACATGGTGGTGGTGGACGTGGTGGTGGTGGATGTGGTACTACCACCACCATGTCTACCACCACCACATCCACAACCACCACATCCACCACCACCACGTCCACCACCACCACGTCCACCACCACCACGTCCACCACCACGTCCACCACCACCATGTCCACCACGTCCACCACCACCACGTCCACCACCACCATGTCCACCACCACCATGTCCACCACCACCACCACCTCGTCCACAACCACCACGTCCACCACCACCACGTCCACCACCACAACGTCCACCACCACCACCATGTCCACCACCACCACGTCCACCACCACCACGTCCACCACCACCACGTCCACCACCACCACGTCCACCACCACCACGTCCACCACCACCACGTCCACCACCACCATGTCCACCACCATGTCCACCACCATGTCCACCACCATGTTCACCACCACGTCCACCACCATGTCTACCACGCCCACCGCTTCCTCAATGTCCTCCACCACCACCACCATGTCCACCACGTCTGCCACCACGTCCGCCACCACGTCCGCCACCACATCCGCCACCACGTCCGCCACCACGTCCACCACCACGTCTACCACTACCACGTCCACAACCACCATGTCCACAACCACCACGTCCACAACCACCACGTCCATCACATCCACCACCACCATGTCCACCACCACCACCATGTCCACCACCACCACCATGTCCACCACCACCACGTCCACCACCGCCACATCCACCACCACGTCTACCACCACCACGTCCACCACCACGTCCACCACCACGTCCACCACCACCACGTCCACCACCACGTCCACCACCACGTCCACCACCACCACGTCCACCACGTCCACCACCACCACGTCCACCACCACCACGTCCACCACCACCACGTCCACCACCACCACGTCCACCACCACCACGTCCACCACCACCACGTCCACCACCACCATGTCCACCACCACCATGTCCACCACCACATCCACCACCACCATGTCCACCACCACATCCACCACCACCATGTCCACCACCAGCACCACGTCCACCATCACCACGTCCACCATCACCACGTCCACCATCACCACGTCCACCATCACCACGTCCACCACCACCATGTTCTCCACCACCATGTCCACAACCACCATGTCTAACACGTCCACCACCATGTCCACCACCACGTCCACCACCACATCCACCACCACGTCCACCACCACGTCCACCACCACGTCCACCACCACATCCACCACCACGTCCACCACCACCACGTCCACCACCACATCCTCCACCACCACCATGTCGTACACCATCACCACGTCGTACACCATCACCACGTCGTACACCACCACCACGTCGACCACCACTTCCACCACCACCACCACGTCAACCACTACCACGTCCACCACCACGTCCACCTCCACCACCACCACCATGTCCACCACATCCACCACCACCATCTAGGCTTGGGTAGATCAAGAGGTGGACCACGATAAGCAACAAACCGATCCCGAGGACTGAACCAATATGACACACGTCCACCACCACCACATCCACCACCACCACATCCACCACCGCATCCACCACCACATCCACCACGTCCACCACCACCACGTCCACCACCATCACATCCACCACCATGTCCACCACCATCACATCCACCACCACCAGTGGTGGTGGTGGTGGACGTGATGGTGGTGGACGTGGTGGTGGATGTGATGGTGGTGGACGTGGTGGTGGTGGACGTGGTGGATGTGGTGGTGGAGGTTGTGGTGGACATGGTGGTGGTGGACGTGGTGGTGGATGTGGTGGTGGTGGACATGGTGGTGGTGGACGTGTGTCACGTTGGTTCAGTCCTCGGGATCGGTTTGTTGCTTATCGTGGTCCACCTCTTGATCTACCCAAGCCTAGATAGCCATAATGGCACTGGTGTGGCTCACGGTATAGATACCGGTAATTCCACAACCACAGCATTGGTGGGAACCGCTGCTGTACCCCCTATGTTAAAGGGGTTTCGCTGCATTCCCTCTACCCTGGCCTTAAGGTCTGCTGTTTCATGACGTGACGCGGCCAGTTCCGCATGTACATTGGCAAGAACCGTCAATACATCGTTGAGTGTGGCCATCTCTCACAAACCGACCAGGAGGACTCAATTCGTGGGTCGGAAATTCTGTCACGTTGGTTCAGTCCTTGGGATCGGTTTGTTACTTATCGTGGTCCACCTCTTGATCTACCCAAGCCTAGATAGCCGTAATGGCACAGGTCAGTGGGAGGATCAAGCGAAGAAAGGCAAGGAAGGGGACAGCAGGGAGGGAGATCTGCAAAACACAAAGAACATTATAAGTACCCTTCCGCTTTCACTAACCTCCACTCTACAGGGACAATGAAAACTGGGTCTAGTGCTATACCTGTAAAGGAAAAGAACGGCACCCGTATATCAAGTCACATCTACCTCTTATCGAAGACGTTAAGGTATTCGTTTCAGTGTTTTTGTCTCACAGGGATAGAGCGTAGTCCGCTACCACTCAGCTTACCCCTGTTGAAATAGAGTAATAAGCACAACAACAGAAATTAATGCAGATCAAACGAACGGTAGAGCTTCATCAAAGCATGAGCCTCAGTATCTTTATATATCCAGGTTAAGGCACCTTGGATCCCAATGGGTGCTCAAATGTATAGATATATACACATAGGACCAAAAGAACGTTGTGTATGCCAAAGTAACAAATATCCTGGTTCCAGTCTCCCTTAGGCTGGGAAATACACGGGTCAATATTAGGAACACATTAACAGTTATTGCCCATCATAGAGTAGTGCCATTGTGGAATCAGCATAACGGAGCTATGCAAAGTGCTCCTGTGATACCACCAACTGTTATAACAGCGGAGACCAACCAAGCAGAAATGTAGCAGCAAACGGGAATCAGCCCGTGAAACAAAACGTGAGATACTAAAGTCGGCAAGCCTCCCTTCCTCCGCACAAGCAAGAGAAGTGCTCACAAACGGAGGATGGGACGGAAGAAGAAAGCGAGAGCAGCTGGAGGGATTGGTGCACTGCACCCTTACCAGACCTTCAGGGAATATATGAAGCACCAACACTCCAGGGAAAAACGAGGCGTGGATGATCCAAGGAACACTCCAGGGAACAACGAAGCGTGGATAATCCAAGGAACACTCCAGGGAACAACGAGGCGTGGATAATCCAAGGAACAACGAAGCGCGAACAATACAGTGGCAGCCGGTTAGAATTTCCGACGCGCTGCACAGTTGAGCTTCGCCTTTATGGGAGACGCGGCAGCGTGACGTGCGCGCTGGGATTCTGGGAAGTGTAGTTTGTAGTGGGCGCATCGTGACTTGCGGCGCTTTTGACCCTCTCACGGATTCAGCGCGCTCGAGCCAGCGCCTGTAACAATGTGGTGGTGGTGTGAGTGTGAGCAAAAGAGAGAGTGAGTGAGGGGGGAATGAGAAAAAAAAGCACGGCCCGCGCTAGATAAAGTACTGACAGTGCTAGAGTTATTCAATGCACTTTATGCCCCGCAGCTGGTAGTAGGAAAGTAACATGCAAACATAATGCAATGAATGTGATGGGACACTTTGGAGAGAGAACCGTGCACGAGGGAAAACTTAGAATGTGATATTTTAGGGCTCAGTAGTGTCTGCCTTATATTGAGGTTATTGTTAATTGTCGTTACAAAGAAAATTGTAAGACAACTTGCTGTCTCTGTGCGACCTGCGACAAGAGAGATAGAGCGAGAGACAGAGTGCGAGCGAAAGAGAGAGTGAGTGAGGGGGGAATGAAAAAAAAAACGCGCCCGTGCTGTGTTTAATGACTGTGAATGACTAATGCTGAAACTCAAACAAGCAGCAGCTGTTTTCAAGCACACTCTGGCTTGTGGTGGCATCCGCCTTGCGGGAGCGTGCAGCGGCCAATAAGCACGCGCGCCGCTGCTCGCTCCCGCAAGGTGGATACCACCACAAGCACGAGTGTGCTTGAAAAGGAGCAGACCAATGGCTAAAGGGCCAAATTGAGCAGCGCATGTGCACTGCCTACGCAAGACCTAAAAAAGAGGTGTGGGATGAGCACCTCCGAAGGCGTGGGAGCCTTGGAATCCTGTGTCCTGGCCTGGACCATGGAGGCGAGTGGAGGCACTAGCCACTTCCCTCATGGCCCCAAGGCAAACCCAAATATAGTGGGCATCGTCTGGGCTGCATCGTTGATGCTGCAGAGGAACCTGGGCCTATGCAGGAGGTGTCTCCCCCGGCAGACGAACGTTGACGACTGAGTTTTTCTAAGGTGAGTCCCCACTGATTTGGCCATGACGTGGTGACACCTTTTGTCACATGGCCAGGGCAGGCCTAGGAAAGGAACACCACCATTTACATGCTCATGTTTCTTAAGTTGCCTACTCTTTTACACATGATGACTTTTGCATTTGTGACAATGCAGAACAACATTCTCTGAATCGGCATTGCTTACATTTCCACTTTGTAGGTACATTACCACGACACCTTGGACATTCTGTACAAGGGAGAAAGTTCACTGTGCAAAATGTCATGTTGTTTTTATACGGTAGGTGACTAAGCTATTAAACTAGAATACACAATTGCAGCCTGACAGGGGTTGCGACATGGCCACATGGGTGCTTTTTATTATATTCGTTCAAAAGCTTTATTTCGACAGTTAGTCATAAAAGCACAACAATACAACACATAACGCACAATAAATAAGACATAGTACAATACAGTTGCAAGATAAAATAATTATTAAATTCCAAATACTGTCGGATAGCTAAAAATTATTAAAAAAAGGATATTACTGTAACAGCTGTTTCCTAGCAGTTCTTATCCTCCAAGCCCAACCCAAAAATTTAGCTAAACAGCAGGCAAAGAAGGGACGAGCGTCAGTGCAATATGCGTAAAGCTTCCAAGTGTGATCTTGTGCCTAGGCTCCTACATAAAGGCTTCAGCCATCTCGACCTAGGCACAGAATAAGCATGGCACTCAAACAACAGATGAGCTATGGACTCGACCCTTAAATTACAAAAGGGACAGTAAGGGACAGTTTGGTATGGAGGTTTCCAGGTAGACGTAAAAAATCCTAGGGGAAGAACACCCACCCTGAATTTAAAGTATAATGCTCTATCACCTGGGTTGGAGATTGCATCCAAATAAGGTTCTCTGAAAGGGATCTCCTTAACTAACAAAAACTGGGCGACAGATTTACAATGATTGGGGTTACACAACCTCTCATTATCCACCCAGAGCCAATAGATCTTCTTGAGCATTTGTTTTGAGGGTGCTGTTCTATTGACCCAAGCATCTCCTAAACCCAGGTCATAGAGAAGTCGCTTAACCTCCCTGAGCCAGATTACCTTATACCAGCCGGATGAGGATAAGATTTCGCTGAGGGCATCTGCATAACTACTCAATTCAGGGACATTCCATATCCTGGCCCATAATAAAAGGGGACGTAGCCTAGCTTGCTCACTGATTGAGCGTGTGCCTGCATCTAACAGGAGAGGAATTGAAGGGGTACTGTGGGGTAACTTCATAAGGTCTTTATGAAAATTATTTTCGAGGTGTGTCAAAATGTCAACTCTTTGTATACCCCATAATTCCGCACCATACAGAGCTGCACTCACCACCCTTGCCCTATAAATATCAAGAAGTGCCCCAATAGGTTTTAAAGCTGAGGCACGTTGTTCCTTGAGCAGGGCCCCTGTGACCCTCTTGTGGGTCAAAAACACCTTTTGGTGGTGCGCCTTCCAGCTCATATTGGCACACAGACAGATACCTAGATAGTCAAATTCGTTGACTCTATCAAGGGGAACAGAGTCCAGGGAAGGAGGAACAGCCACTTTCCTAGGAGGGTTAAGAACAAGGAATTTGGTCTTGCTTATGTTTATGGACAGGCCCATGGTATCACAAAAGGCCTTAAAACTAGAAAGCAACTTTTGGATACCTGCTGGTGACTTTGAAATTAGGAGGGTATCATCCGCGAAAAGGAGCGTAGGTACTTTTCTGCCAGCCAAGGATGGTGCGTCTGACGGCTGTTGGAGCAGATGCTCCACCACTCCGTTAACATAAAGAGAAAACAGAGTGGGGGCAAGCACACATCCCTGGCGGACGCCCCTATCTACGGAGATACGAGGTGTTTTCTCCCCCTGGGTACCCCACCTAATCTGGGCAAAGTTGCTTTCGTGAAACTTTATAAGCAAGGCCAACAAATAGGGAGGTAAACCCAACCTACCTAAGACATTCCACAATTGGACTCGTGGGACCAGGTCGAAGGCAGTTCGCAAGTCTATAAAGACTAAATACAAGCTGCCCCCACCCAGCACAACCACTTTCCAATATATCATTAGAAGGCGAAACGTCTGCTCGATGGTACCCATCCCTGATCTAAAACCTGCCTGGAAGTCTGACAGAACCTGGTTTTCTTCAACCCACTGCAAGATCCTACCTAGTACCACTTTGCCCGCAACCTTTTGTGTAGAATCAAGCAAGTTAATAGGACGATAATTAGCTGGGTCGTCCCGACAACCTTTTTTAAAAATAGGGACGACCTCAGCACCCCTCCATGAGTCGGGGAGAGAACCTCCCGACACAACCTCATTCAAAAGTGATGCAATTAACCTACTCCAGGGTAATGGATATTTCTTCAGCAAGTCACCCGGGATTCCGTCCGGTCCGGCAGCCTTGTTAGAAACAATACAACTAATTGCCCTTGCAACTTCCTCGGTGCTGAAGGGGCAGGCATTAATGGAGATCTCAGCTGTTAAACTGGCGAGGAGGCCCAAGTTAGGATGGGGTACCCCACTTTGTACAGAGTAGAGTTTAGAGAAGTGGGCAAACCAAAGATCGCCAGGAATATTGCAGGTAAGCAGGGAATCAAAAGGTTTGTCCCTAGCTCTCAGCAGCTCCCAGAACCCCTTGGAGTCTTTCCTGGAGCTTGCCTCCACTAGATCCCACCAAAAACTATAATCATGGGCCTCCTTTGCCTCTGCCACAACTTTTTTATAGAGTTTCCTCGCCCATCTAATGTTGCCTGCATCCTTACTTTTCACTGCAGAAATAAGTTCCCCCTTTGCAACCCGACATTTAGAGGAATACCACTTGTTTCTTGCCCTAGGAGCACTTTTCGCAGAAACATTCACGCTGGGTTGGGGTATAATAAACAAATCACTTAACAGCGCAATGGTTTCTGTGAATAATGATGAAACAGATTGGCTGGTGGTACCCAGTGCTTCAAGGCGCGTGCCCGATGCTGCCATAGTGGTCCCTGCCTGTGCCATCCTTTCCTCATCCGCTGCTACTTTAGCCCACTTTAGGCGCCTGCCACAGCGCGAAGGAGCAAGCTCATGGGAGGTTTTCCACTTGTAGGGGATCTCAGCTGCGTTCCCAGCCTGCCAGGGGGAAAACAATGTTAAGGAGAGAGGGTTGTGGTCGCTATCGCAAGACGCAATAACCTCCATATCATAATGGAGTGACCACAAATTATAGTTCAACACAACATAATCTATTCTAGAAGTGTGTCCCATCCTGTTATAGGTGTGCGCACCCAAAGGATCCGATTTGGATCGACCATTGGTTGGTCTTAGGTCATATTCCATGCAGAGTGCATTGATGTCTACCGCACTCTGGGACCATTTAGGGATCGGGTCTAGGGTCAGGGTGGGAATGCCTCTCCTTATATCCTCATCCCAGGTATCCAAAATATCCTCCCTGGCCAATGGCTCGAAACAGCAATTAAAGTCGCCTGCGAGAAGAATATAAGAATCAATACAGCAGGCGGATAAATCATTGCTTAATCCTGTGGAGGATAGAGTAGAAGACCCGCCCCTAACCCCCCTTAAGTAGAGGTTAAAGACCTCCAGCTTCCTGCCCCCTGGGCATAGGATGGTTATCCTCTGAAGATCAGGAGAATGCGTAGGCTTTTGGGTTACACTTAAACCTAAAGCAATATTAACCCATATAAGAAGGCCACCCGATGGGCGGCCTTTACGTCCATATTGATGGGAAGCTGGAACAAAGTAGGTCGTAAAACCCACTCGGTGCTTAGGTTCAAGGCACCACGTTTCCTGCAAAAGACAGATGTTATAAGGGTCCATAAAGGCATTCCATTCAGGGATTTCAAAATTACGGGCAAGCCCTGCTACATTCCAACTTATAATCTTTAGCAAAGGGACGTCAGGGGTAATCTCCCTTGGAGGGTTATCTACTGTGGCCAGAATGGACGCAGGTCCTACCCCCTCCGCAGTAGATCTATTTAGCCTAGGCAGTGGCTCAAACTGATGGTGATAGGGAGCTATTGCTACATCAGTCAACCTCCTGATTGATGAAACATTTTGGATTGGCGAAACATTCTGAATTGGAGGCAAGGGGATCGTACAAGATGGATTCAATTGATCCCTTACTACTTGGGAGTCGGAAATACATAGCGTATACAAACTCTCCTCTAAAGGTAAAACAGAAAACGTTCCCTCTAGACATGGGGGACTAACAACCGAAGGAACAGACACTACAAGAAAAGAGTCGTTATGCCCCAAGACCTGTGATAAGGGGACCTGGGGAACCGGTTGGCATACGAGTCAATCTACCTCCTCAAGCCCA